>NC_138041.1:32731631-34080363 GCF_964106645.2 Podarcis pityusensis
ACGAGACTCTGCTTTAAATCAACAATCATAAAGTCCAACTATTTTGCCAAATTATAAATTTTTGTTGGGGGTTCCCATGCTTCGAGTTCACTAGGGTCCGATCATCTCATATTTCTGCTGCTTTTAGTATTCACCAGTCCCATCTTTCAATCTTCTTGTTGTTATCCTTTTTCTTCTTAATAGGCTCTGAGTTGTTTCCACAGGTGAGTTGAAGTAAGCAGTATTATGCTTCTGTGTGAACTTTGTATGGCTCTCCCTTTTTTTAAAAAGCTGGTAAGTCTTTTGTTTGCAATAAATCCTCACACACTGTTATTTATGCTGAATCCATCCAAAAGTCCTCCTCGGGTAGCAGACACCATCTTTCTCAGTTCCGATGAAATAGAATCTAGGCGTTTGCAGGTAACCCGCTATTCTAACCTGACAGTCAGTTCGAAGACTTCCTCAAATTCAGATCTGTTCTTGTGCCAATTTTCATGGGTGCTCCCAGTACCCCGCTGGGGTACGCACCTCCCTGCCCCATGTTAAAAGTGTGGCACATACTGTAACAGCTTCATGGTGAGTAAGGTAAAGGTAAAGGGACCCCTGACCATTAGGTCCAGTCGTGACCGACTCTGGGGTTGCGGTGCTCATCTCACTTTATTGGCTGAGGGAGCTGGCGTACAGCTTCCGGGTCATGTGGCCAACATGACTAAGCTGCTTCTGGCGAACCAGAGCAGTGCACGTAAATGCCGTTTACCTTCCCACCAGAGCGGTACCTATTTACCTACTTGCACTTTGACGTGCTTTCGAACTGCTAGGTTGGCAGGAACAGGAACCGAGCAATGGGAGCTCACCCCGTTGTGGGGATTCGAATCTCTGACCTTCTGATCGGCAAGTCCTAGGCTCTGTGGTTTAACCCACAGCACCACCCATGTCATGGTGAGTACTGGCATCTTAAAAAAAAAATCACTGGGTGCATCACATATGATCATTGTGTGAAAGTGCAGGACCAAGGCCCTTGGCAGCCATGCCCCAGGCTCTGCACATTACATGAGGTGTGAAAGAAGCATTGAGGTCAGGGTTCTTTCTGTTTTGTTTGTGGGGAGGTTAGATGGTGGTGTGTCAAATAAAATGTCACCCCACACTTTCCAATGCATTTCCCTATCAGTTTCCTTCTTGCAAGGGGAAGGGAGTTCGTTGTGCAAGGCCTCCCAGAGAACTGCTGTTGAAGTTGAATTTGCTGGATTTTGTGAATCCCTCCCACAAAGAAGTCAACAATATGGAAGTGCCCATTTTCTCTGAAGTTGGAGGTGGCTGTCTTATGTCCTAGAAAGCCTTTTCCCTGTATACCTGAAGGAGCACCTCTGCTCTTTGAGGGTCTTCTGGAGGTTCCCTCACTGTGAGAAGTGAATTTGCAGGGAACCAGGCAAAGGGCCTTCTCAGTAATGGTGCCCACCCCATGGAAAGCCCTCCCATCCGTGGTCAAGGAGATACGTAACTATACAGCCTTTAGAAGACATCTGAAGGCAGCCCTGTATAATAGGGAAGTTCTTAAGGTTTAATGTTTTATTATGTTTTCATATATGTTGAAAGTTGCCCAGAGTGGCTGGGGCAACCCAGTCAGATGGGCGGGGTACAAATAAAACAATAACAATAATAATAGTAATAATTTCAGAGAGTGAGATCTGATGTATCCTCTGCCCCTGAGATGCCTGTCTAGGGGGCCATAGGATGGGAAATTAGGCCAGGGAAGCATCTTCTCTCGCTTTATACCTAGCAGGGATGAGGAACCTCAGGTCTGAGGGCAAAATGTGGTGCCCCAGGTCTCACAATCTGGTCCTCAAAACTTTCTCTAGCCCACCCTCTTGTACCCTCAGTGCTTTTGCCTGGCCTCTTGCTTGCCTGGAGGGAGGATAGAGAGGGGTGGCTTGAGTGTGTAGAAACTAGCCGACTGTACAAAGGTATGATTGATAGTCGCTGCCCACGTTTGCCCATGGCCATGCCCTCCACAGGCACATGGCTCTCAGAAGCTTACCCTGAAAGGAATGTGGGCCTCAGGGTGAAAAGGGTTGCCTGAAACTGATACATAGTCCCACGCAGCCCTTCCCTGGGTTGACTCATTCTTTGGTGGCAGAAAACATTGCTGTTAAGAGAACTGGCTTTCTGCAAACTCTTTTGCTTGAAACCAGTTTGGAGAGAAGCCATTCCCACTTAGAGTAAAAGCCTGATTAGATGTTTCTGTTGTCTCTGAA
This sequence comes from Podarcis pityusensis, assembly GCF_964106645.2. Lineage (NCBI taxonomy): Eukaryota > Metazoa > Chordata > Lepidosauria > Squamata > Lacertidae > Podarcis > Podarcis pityusensis. Next base: position 32,733,863 of record NC_138041.1, read on the forward strand.
ATTTAATTTTTTAAAAAATATTTTGGGAACAAACACATGAAGGGGGGAAAACACACACACACACACACACACACACACACACACACACACACACCCTAGTATATTCCTGCAATTAGTCTAGAAATGGAAGCAGAATTCTCTCTGTGTTTGCTAATGCATGCTTGGCCCCCCCTCCCCCCTGCTGAGAGTGAAGTGATAATGTGAGTATTATGATTAAATTACGTTAATGTGCAAATATGTACTGATTTCATCTAAAGAGCACTTTACGAGTTTCCTCCGTAAAGCTGTATAAACACCAGTAATCTGTACCGCAGCGGGCCTCGTTAGTCATCGGCCACGTTTAAATCTATCAAGCTGGGAGGCTGAACTCACTCTGACATCTTTGCTTTCAAAGTAAAGCGCCTACCCCTGGGAATAGAAAACTCAGTTATTACCACTTAAACGTGAAGCAAACGCTCCGTTTTCGGAAAGGAATCAGATTCATGGTTCCCCCACTCCCACCCCACACAATTCAACATTTTTTGGGTTAATGGAACAAGCTCACGGCAGCACAAATGACTCATTTGTCTTTTGTTGTTCTCTTTGATGTGCACAGATGATGACCTTGGGGCTATCTGCTGGGTGTGCGTCTCTGCTCCAAAGGCTGGTTCTGCATCAGGGGCGGATAAACTTTTGAAAGCTCAAGGGCCACATTGCCTCACAGGCAACCTTCCCGGGGCCGCATGCTGGTGGTGGGTGGGGCCAGAGGCAAAAGTTTACCTGTGTAAACTGGCTTACATTCCATACCTGCCAACTTTTCTCTGATGAAAATAGTGATGCCCTATTCCATAGTAGTAGTAGTAGTAGTAGTAGTAGTAGTAATTATAGTAATTTTATTATTTATACCCTGCCCATCTGAATGGCTTGCCCCAGCCACTCTGGGAGGCTTACAAAATAAAAACATAATAAACATCAAACATTTTAGCAAAACTTCCTTATACAGGGCTACCTTCAGGTGTCTTCTGAAGGTTGTATAGTTACTTATCTCCTTGGCTCAGAAGTCGCATAACTCCATACCCTTCAGCATTTCTCCAAGGAAAATAGGGCTGTCCTACCATACCCTCCAACATTTCTCTGATGAAAATAGGGACATCCTAAGGGAAAGCGGGACATTCCAGGATCAAATCAGAAACCGTGACTGTCCTTGGAAAATAGGGACACTTGGAAGATCTGACATTCCAGCAAAAGACAGAGGTCCCTCACATACCCCTTTCTCTATCTGGGCAAGTGAGAGGCACTATGGTACGCCAAACCGGGCAAAGGCACCTGAGGGTGTGAGGTAGGGCTGGGGCCTGGTGAGGGTGTGTGGGATCCCTCAGGACTGAGCTTCTCCACTTCAGCCCTTTATAGTACAGTAGCACTTGTTCTCCAAGGTTTGCTGAAGGTTCCGTTGTTTGTTGACATGGTCCCAATTCTTGCATTGTCAATAACACGTCCCCTTCCCAGGCCACACCGATTGTACCACATCAGAACACTGGACCATCCAAAGATAGCTCAGTTGGTAGAACATGAGACTCTTAGTCTCAGGGTCATGCGTTCAAGCTCTATGTTGGGCAAAGGATTCCTGTATTGCAGGGGTTGGACTAGATGACCCTCATGGTCCCTTCCAGCTCTATAATTCCATGATTTAATAGATAGCACAGTGTCGTCTACATCAATGGTGGGGAACCTTTGGCCCAATGAGATTCGGAAAAGGTCCAGATTTGGCTCAACACGCCATGCTTTCCAGACCCCACAGCTGAAGGCATACATGAGGCAGGCATGGGCATGGCTGCAAAGGAACAATTGGGAGCTTAAAGGGAATCCTGATAGTTCATTTGCAAGCAAGGCTCTCTGTCAGCACTTATCAGAGTGGATCTGCATTAGGGAGCACCTTCAAAGGAGGTTGCTGAAACAGCTGATTCCGGGTGCCAATCACTTGACATCATTACCTCCAATAACCTCTGATGTTATTTTTGCAGCTAACCAAAGCAGTTCAGAAAAAGCTATTTAACTGATGCTCTGAATTTTTTTTTTTAAAGCAGTTTCTCTCTCCTCTTTCCATTCCCCCAGGCTTTGGCACTTCCATTATCTCTAAGCTGGAGAAAAACCTAAGAGGAAGAACTTCATGAAAGAAAGCAAGATTGCATGTGGAGGGGAAAGAAGCTCATGGATCCCTCTCCAAAATAAACTGGCTGTCAGAGACTGGCTTGGCAAGATCTCCTTGGGGGCTCTGTTGACTGTTGTTACTGATAGGCTAGTGGCAACTGAAAGAGCTGTGATCGGGTAATGAGGAGGGGGTGAGGATTGATGGTTTTCCTCCATATGCAGGGGAGCAAACAACAACAGCAGAAGAAGCAAAAACAAAGTTTGTGTGACACATATGTGCTGTTTCTCAGTCTGTTTAGAGACTACAATGGAACACAATACCTTTGCAATCTACTAGCTCTGTGCAAACACCACGGTGTTGATATACAAAGCATGCTGTCTGTGAGATTGTGGCAGCAATGTAGGGCAGAATCCAGCAAGGAAGGACACAATGTGGCTGCATCGAAGGAAGAGTTAGACTTAGTTTGCTAAGGACCAGCTCTATCTGGCTCCTCCTTCCGTGAGCTGTCACTAGGAAGCAGACATTCCATCAGGCAACAGCAGAGTGAGAGCAAGGAAGCAGGACCACTACATCTGCTCTGCTGAGGGACCACGTCCACCAGATTCCCCTCCATCCATCAGCTGTCATCTGGATGTAGAGGTGCTTGAGCAAGTTGGTTGGGGGTTTTGTGTGTGTGTGTGTGTGAAATTAAGTATGAATTGAACTGATACTCAACTCATTGACTAGCACGAAGATCATGCTTGTGGACTTTCCACAGGCATCTGATTGGTCACTGTGGGAGCAGACTGCTGGACTAGACAAGCCTTTGGTGTGAGTCACTGCAATAACAAGGAGTCCTAGCTGGACTGTGCTCAAGTTACTGAAGTAGAACGAACACTTTCTTCTTTGGCGATCACTCATAGTCAAGTAAGATTGTCTTCCATAAACATGGTTTTAACTATGAGTCTGTAAGTGACTGTGGAGGCCAATTCTGGATCCACACGTCCTTCCACAGTGGGGACATTGGTTTCTGGGTGGGAGTTGATCACGGTGTGGATTTGCCAGGCGTGCCTTCCTCTTAGCAGGTTTCTCCCTTGCGTCCTGAGTTCAAGTGTCTTCAAAGCCCATGACACCTTTGGTAAAGGCTGTTCTCCAACTGGAGCGCTCACAGGCAATTGTTGATGTTTATACTACATTTTTTTAGATTTGCCTTGAGACAGTCTTTAAACCTCTTTTGTTGACCACCAGCATTACACTTTCCATTTTAAAGTTCGGAATAGAGTAGTTGCTTTGAAGATGATAATCAGGCATCCGCACAACATGACCTGTCCAACGATTGTTGATGTTTTCAGAGACACCGTTGATGGAATCTTTCGAGGAGTTGGAGATGGTGTTTATAAGTGGTCCATGTTTCACAAGCATACAGTAAGGTTGGTAATACAATAGCACACACACATACAAACACCACAGGTTTTTAACAGTTATCTTGCTCTAAGCATACTCAAAGGTTTTGTTCCTGGGCTGTCTAAATTCCTGAAACTGGACTTCCGGGGGCGGCGCGAACGGCAATGGCGGTCCTCTTCCATCTGTGAGGAGGAGGCTCCGCAGAAAAGGGTCGTCCGCTACGGCGAAGCGGAGACCCACGCTGGAAACCCACAGGCAGCAAGAGCCTGTGGTCTTGAGGCTCGGTGGGCTCCAGAAGCGACCTCCCAAACGTAAAAGGAACCCCGTAAGGGGCTCCGGAACGTGGAGGGGGGTAGCGGCGCTGTGAGCCGTTTCGCGATCTGCGGAGCGAAGCCGCGCGGCTGTTGCCGGTGAGCGCTGATCCCTTTTCCTGTAAATTTGTGATTTGGAAGAAGACAACAATTTGTGAGTAAAGACTGAATATTCTGAATTTGAGATCAAAAACTGAGACTAAATATTTGAAATTTGGCTGAAAGCGGAGAGACGTGGAAACAGGAAGTCCGTCTTCCGCTGTCATTGAACTTTAAAGCAAGGAGCTGGAGGAGTGGAGGCGTTAAAAGAACTGTTAACTTTACTGATCTGAGCACCCACTGAACTTTCTTTCAAGTAAAGTAAGGACTTTAAGTCTATGATTTTGCATCTTTTATCTGCATCGTTTTACCTGTCTTCTATTGGAATTACAATTGGAAAGAGACACCCAGGGTCTGGAGCTGCCTGAGCTGCATGAGAGACTGAGCTGTCAGTTCTGTAGTATTGGCTATTGTATATTTGAACTTGCTACAATCTGAGGGCATTTGGACTTGTTATTTTGAAACACAGTTTGAAACACCAGTAAGCACTGGTTGAAACAAAGTGACTGTTGACTTCAACTCTGCCAAATATTTGTACCTGAAGGTTCTTGGACACTAAATTAGACTTTAATTACATTAGAGCTCTTCCCTAAAGACATTTTAAGCTCCCTCTAGAGGATTTGAGACTTACAACAGTGACTTTACATTTACTTTCTATTTCCCGGCCGCCTGTGTTTTCTGGGCCTCTGTTTTCCCATGGGAATAACTCAGCGTGACCTTGACTGTTAGATAACGTAGGAATGAGTGGCACAAGAAGAAGAGGAAGAACTAGACAAACAACTTTGACAACTCTAACCTCAGCCTCGCAGATACGTAGATCATCTGTACCTACTCTGCCTTCAGAAGTAGAAGAAGCTGTTCTGCCACAGGCAAGGGAGGAAGAAACAGAGCAGTTACAACTGGAAGATATGGCCTCAGGATCATCTGCTTCTATTCTAGAGAAAATCTATGAAAAATTGGAATCTTTGGATAAGAAAGTGGAAGCTTTGGATAAGAAAGCAGATGAGCAAACAGCTAAGATTGATCAAAATACAGAATGTTTAAATAAATTAACTGGACAAGTTGCACAGAACACACAGGCAATTGGTCAGTTGACGGAGGCCACAGCAGAAAATTGGAAATTGGCTGAGGACACTAGCCAAAAACTTGAAAATTTAGAACAAGAGGTAAGACCACTCTGCAAACAAGTAGGGGAACATCAGATTTATCTTTCTATGATAGAACTGCGAAACCGTGAGAATAATCTAAGGATTAGGTCGATACAAGAAGCAGAAGGAGGCAACCTAGCTGAGTTCTTAACTAAAGAATTCTCCAAGTTTTGGAATTTAGAGGAAAAGGACTTTAAAATTGTGTCAGCTTTCAGGCTTGGAAGATTCATAAAGAAGGAGAGGCCCAGAGATTGCTTGATAACATTGAGATCAAAGGAGGAAAGGGATAAGATTTTGGGCCTACACTACGGAAAGTCACTGGACATTCTGGACAGAAGAATTGAAATTTACAAAGATATTCCTAGACAACTGCTGGACCTCAGATCCGCCTACTCTGAACTTGTCAAACTTCTAAGGAGCAACTCAATTGCTTTTAGGTGGGAATTTCCCCAAGGAATATCCTTCACCTTCAGAGGGAAGAAGGTTAAAATTAGAACATTGGAAGATAGAGACAAATTTTTGTCTACATACGGAGAAGACCTTCATAAAGGAATTGAACTACCCCCTGGGCCTGGAGCACCGGCAGCACCGGCACCAGTGGAACCTGAAGATCCTGTGAATAAGATACCACCCCTAGAAAAATAACCAGATTTATTCAGGATGTCTCTGCAACTTTTAAGCTGGAATATAAATGGCTGTAACATTCCGGAAAAAAGGAAGAAAATATTTCATATACTAAAAAAAGAACAATTGGACATTATTTGCCTACAGGAAACACATGTGACAAGGCTCCACAGAAAAGTGTTAATAAATAAAAGACTTGGCCAGGAATTTATATCTTCGGACAGAGTAAAAAAGAGAGGTGTGGTGATATATGCGAAAGAGAGCCTGTCACCCAAATTTTTATTCAAAGATGAACATGGAAGAATTTTGGCAATTGAGATACAACACCAAGGAGAGAAGCTTTTGATACTAGGAATCTATGCACCAAACGAAGGGAAATCGGAATTTTACAGGAAGTTACATGAGACTATGCTGGATTATCTGGACTATAACAACATCATTATGATGGGAGATATGAATGGGGTCGTATCAACCAACATGGACAAGTCACAAAGTCAACATGTTACAAAAGACGGCAGACTACCTAAAACTTTTTTTGAAATGACAGACAATATGGATTTGATTGACATCTGGAGGACAAAGAACCCCTTGGGAAGAGAGGGAACATTCTTTTCTGAAGCCCAACTGACTTGGACAAGAATCGACCAAATATGGATATCTAGAGGTCTGGCACCTAAGGCTAGAAAAGTGGAAATCTGCCCAAAGACCTGTTCCGACCATAATGCAGTAAAGATGGACATGACACTGTTACCAACCGGCTCTTTTAGATGGAAGATGAATGACAACTTGTTTAGAGATCAGGAGATTACCAAGAAGGCCCAAAAAGTTCTGAAGGACTATTTTGAGATAAATATGAACACCACGGTGGAAAAAAGAATCGTCTGGGACTCAAGCAAAGCCGTTATGAGGGGATTTTTGATACAACAGAATGCAGTAAAGAAAAGAACACAAAATGAGAGAAAAGACAAGATTCTGGATAAAATAAAAGAATTAGAGAAGAAGTTAAGATTAAATCCGAAGTCACAGCCAACTTTGAGAGAAATTAAACTCTATCAAGCACAATATTCTAAATTGATAAACCAGGAAATAGAGTGGAAGGTTAAATTAATGAAACAAAAAACGTTTGAGTCGGCGAATAAATGTGGAAAACTGCTAGCCTGGCAGTTGAAGAGAAGACAAAGATTAAATACAGTTACAAATTTAGAGATCGAAGGAAGAAATATCCAGAATCCTGTGGACATTAGAAAGTGTTTCCAGAGATACTTTAAAAAATTATACACTCAAGGGCCGCAAGACGAGGCTGAGATTAAACAATTTTTGGCAAAAAATGGATTACCAAAATTGTCACAAGAAAATAGGACAATCCTGAACTGTAAAATAACACGACAAGAGATTGAACAAGCCATTCAGAACATGCAATTGGGCAAATCTCCAGGGCCAGACGGGCTGACCTCCAAGTACTATAAGACACTAAAAGATTACTTGATACAACCTTTGATGGAGGTCAGCAATGAAATTATGGAGGGGAAGAGGGCGCCGGAGTCGTGGAAGGAAGCGTTTATCACATTGATACCAAAGTTGGAAGCTGAAAAGACACAACTTAAGAACTATCGTCCCATCTCTCTTTTAAATGTGGATTACAAAATATTTGCAGACATTTTGGCAAGTAGACTTAAAAAAGTTTTAAATGAAGTAATTCACAAGGACCAGGCAGGCTTTCTCCCAGGCAGACATTTGTTTGCTAACACAAGGAACATTATTGACATTCTGGAACTTTTGCAAACAGATATAAACACAAAAGCAGTCTTAATTTTTATAGACGCGGAGAAGGCCTTTGACAACATTTCCTGGAAATTTATGAAGGGAAACCTAAAAGAAATGGGAGTGGGACGGGGTTTTGAGAATGGGATTGAGGCGATATATTCAGAGCAGAAAGCTAAACTGATAGTTAATAATGTGGTTACAGAAGAGTTTAAAATTGAAAAAGGAACACGACAAGGCTGCCCTATTTCCCCTCTGTTATTTATTTCGGTCCTGGAAGTGCTATTGAATATGATTAGAGGGGACCGGTTGGTAGAAGGAATTCAGGTCGGACAGAAACAATATAAACTAAAAGCTTTTGCAGATGACCTGGTTTTGACCCTGCAGGAGCCAGAGTCTAGTACGAAAAGAGCATTACAACTGATTCATGACTTTGGTCGGATGGCGGGATTTAAATTAAATAAACAGAAAACTAAGGTTTTGGGGGAAAATTTGACAGATACAGAGTCAGAACGGTTTCAGAAAGAGACAGAACTAAATGTGGTTAAAAAAGTAAAGTACCTAGGGGTAAACATAACAGCAAAAAATCTAAGCCTATTTAAGGATAACTATGAAAAGTGTTGGGCAGAAATTAAGAGAGATTTAGACAGTTGGACAAAATTGAAACTTTCTTTGTTAGGCCGAATTGCTGCTATTAAGATGAATGTATTGCCAAAGATGTTGTTTTTGTTTCAAACACTTCAGGTTTTGGATAAGACGGAGTGCTTTCAGAAGTGGCAGAGAGATATTTCTAAGTTTGTCTGGCAGGGCAAAAAGCCCAGAATTAAGTTTAAGATATTAACTGATGCGAAAGAAAGAGGGGGCTTTGCCCTGCCAGATCTAAAGTTGTATTATGAGGCCGCAGCGTTCTGCTGGCTAAAAGACTGGCTACTTCTTGAAGACACTGACGTGTTGGACTTGGAAGGGTTTAACAATACTTTTGGATGGCATGCATACTTATGGTACGACAAGGTTAAAGCAAATAAGGCCTTTAAGAACCATATTGTCAGAAAATCACTGTTTAATGTCTGGACAAAATATAAAGACTTGTTGGAAAACAAAACTCCAAGGTGGCTTTCACCTTTGGAAGCTAAGGCCCGAAAAAGACCCAATATGGAGGCTAAATGGCCAAAATATTGGGAAATACTAGAAAAAGATGGAGATAACTGGAAATTGCAGAGTTTGGAGAAAATGAAGGATAAAGTGCGAGACTGGTTACATTACGCTCAGATTAAAGAAGTCTTTAAAAACGACAAGAAACTAGGGTTCCAGGTGGAGAAATCGAAACTAGAAACAGAACTGTTAGAACCAAAGTCTAAGGTACTTTCAAGGATGTATAACTTGCTGTTAAAATGGAATACACAAGATGAAATGGTTAAATCGGCTATGATAAGGTGGGCACAGGACATTGGGTATAATATCATGTTTGAGGACTGGGAAAGGTTGTGGAGTACTGGGTTGAACTTTACTGCATGCAATGCTTTGAAAGAAAATGTAATGAAAATGATATATAGATGGTATATGACCCCAGTCAAACTTGCAAAAATATACCACCTGTCTGATAATAAGTGTTGGAAATGTAAAGAGAGTGAAGGAACATTCTTCCACCTCTGGTGGACCTGCCCTAAAGTGAAGGCGTTCTGGGAAATGATTTATAATGAACTGAAAAAGGTATTTAAGTATACCTTCACAAAGAAACCAGAGGCCTTTCTTTTGGGTATTGTCGGCCAAGGGGTGGTAAAGAAGGATTGGACATTTTTTATGTACGCAACAACAGCAGCAAGGATACTTCTAGCAAAGCACTGGAAAGCTCAAGATCTACCCACACTGGAAGAATGGCAGATGCAACTGATAGACTATATGGAACTGGCCGAGATGACCGGCAGAATCCGTGACCTGGGAGAGGAGAAGATGGAGGAGGACTGGAAGAAACTCAAGATTTATTTACAAAAATACTGTAATTTGAGTGAATGTTAAGCAGGATGCTAGATCATAAACAATTGAGCACCACTAAATTAGATGACTTAAGATAATGAGTGAGATTGAGAAAATATAAACTTTTTTTTTGAGAATTATAAGATTATAAATATATAGATGGGACATAAGAATGCAAATAAGATGATAAATTGCTGGCAAAAAGTTATAACGATGAAAGTGGGAGCGGGAGATGTGAGGAAGTCCAAAGAAAAATGTGAAATTATGTTAAGAACTATGTTATACTGTTTATTATATCTATTTTTATTTTAAACCCTAATAAATATTAAAAAAAATAAATAAATTCCTGAAACTGAATAATTCCAGCCCTATACCCACAAGCCAAATATATAACAATTCCTCATGTTCCCTAATTTCAGCAGAAATTCAAATAATGTTTTCAGGATCCTGCTGTATTTTAAATTTATTTCTTACCCTTCCTTCTAGTGAGACCCATATCTGTTTTGCTCCTCTCTAGAGACAGAAAACAAACACATTTTGCACAAGTGAGTCAAACAGCTAACTCAGGATGCTTGAAAAGCTTGTGTCCATAAAACACGCTTGTATATTTTAGAAACAGTGGGGGAACTTTGACAGTGTTTGAGTGTTCCTTTGTGGCTGATCACAAGTTAAGTTCACCAGGAGTGTTATCTTTAGCAGCTGCTGCTGCCTGACAAATTAAGTTTACAGCGTATCTTAAAGGTACTCAAAATATCTCTGGTCTTATGGTCTTATGGGTCAAATATCATAGTAATTCACTTTATTACTGAAGGATATTCTAGATGGCCTTTCTGCGATAACCTCTTGGACAAAAATAGAGCCCTTCACATGGTAGGTTCAGAAAGCACCAACCAAGCCGAACGGATGCCACAGAGATGCTGAAATATCACACATGCCCAAACCATGTTTTGAGAAATCAACTATTCATTTTCAGTACAGTCTCATGTCTGCTCAGAAATAATGCCAAATGAATTCAATGGGGCTTGCTCTCAGGTAAGTGGGGTTAGGATTGTAGTCTTAGTTATTTTTCACCCATCACCCTGAGATCATTTCTATGAGTTTTGATCAGATCCATGGGCAATACCAGGGGTTTTTTTGGGGGGGTGCCTTTCATTTCCTTTAACCCCCCTGCCCCCATGGTTGGTTCCAGTATCTTCAGAGAGCTGCTATGTTGGCAGCCCAGTCCTTGTTTGTATTCCCACCTGTTTGTGATAGTGTCCCAACCTGCCCCTAAAAGAAATGGGAGAATGTTGTCCTCCCTCAGAAGAATTATTTAGTGAGATCCCTCCCTCCAGTTTTGCTGCTCGTGAATGGGGGACATAATTGGGAGGGGGCATTTGTGTTTCAAATCATGGACACTCATTTAGGAGTAAATGCTTGGCAACAACTCCTTGTTGAGAGTAAGGATGGGCAGAGCAGTCTGTTTTCATTCCAGGTCAATTTTGCACATGCTCATTCCATCCCACTTTTTCTGGTGGATTTTTTTTTTAAGGCACAAAAATTTAAATTGTATGCACGTTTCCCTTAAGGTAAGCACATTATATGAATTTTGTATGCATTCTCCTCCTAAAATATGAATCGCTTATACTTCTTCAATGCATTTTCCCCTTAAACACACGTTTATGCATGCATTTCCCCACGAAATATGCATTTTCCACACATTTGGGTTGGGGCTGAACTGCTCAGCAAAAAATTGGAGAAGCATGTGATCTGATGAATAGCTGCTTTCCAATCTGTAAATTAGTTCAGAAACAAATGAACTAGGCTGGTTCACACTGAAATGCGAACCAAACCAATTCCTCCTCTATCGCTAGTTGACAACACACTTAATGGCAAACATTGGTTTGTTGCAATGCAATGTGTGAAATGGTCCAAAGGATTGGCCAGTGGCGACTGATGTCCATTGAGACTGGTAGGGTGGAAGGCAGGGAGGCTGACAGTAAGTGGAGCCAGAGCCAATGACAGCCAAAGGTGGAAGGCAAGGAGGCCAATGGTAGGTGGAGCCGTGATGCAGGGCCACGGCCAATGACAGACAGAGCCAATGCATTCGAGTTTTGACTCCATCCTCCTGCTTGCCGAGTTCTGCAAGGGCAACCTTGAGACCAAGGAGGAGGAAGCCTACAGACATTGCCACCCTCTGGATGGCTGAGGGCAGGCTGAGGTTGAAGGGGCAGTGCCCTGTTTGCCATTATGGACTAGAGTCCACTGGGATTGGCTGCCCCTCCCTGCCAAGCATCCTTGTGGCTGCAGGAAACAGGTCTGCAGCCGCATAATGTGTGGAGTCACCTTCCATCTTTGCCTGGATTACCGCGTTCTGCTTATACTGCAGTTCATTTCTTGGAAGATCAATAGAACAGTAGGGATGGTGACAGGAGTCACCGAGGGGGGTGGAGATAAATCCCACACCCATCTGCTTTAATGGAACTATTTAGAGCGTTATCTCTGGGAAAACAGAATGTTGAAAGACTGATGATGTAATTGGAAAGGAGACAAATTAAGATATGTTTCCCTGGTGAGTTTTCTCTTCCTCCCTCCCCAAATAGCTCTGAGGTGCACATTTAATAATACCACGGAGTCCCCAGCCTGCACAGACACTCTTGTCACTTTGAGTTAGGCTAGAATCTTTAACGTTGCTACTCGGGAATATAAAACACTCTTGCTGGGGAAAAGGGATGGAAACCCAAAGAGGCTAAATGCAGGCGGTGGAGAAGGAGGATATGAGCAGTGGAGACTAGTCCTTTAGGGCAAGTGAGGCAAGTAAGTCTCCGTCTGCCCACAGCCAACCTCCCCATCAGCCTCCCTCCTTACTTAGAACCAGTCCAGGAGCTACCACCCGGTGTCAGCTTCCTCCTCAGTCTTAATGTTGCTTTTGTAGAACTTGGCAGGGAGGAGGATGGGGACAAAACCAGAATCTGCTGGCTCCGACTATCATTGGCTGTTTCCTTGCCTGCTGTTTGGGCTCCCTAGAATGTGCACCACCAGTTGCAATGGGTACCAGTCTCAACTGAATATGAGCAATGGGCAGAGAAGGCAGGGCCTGCCCAAGGTACTTTGGCACCTGAGGTGAACCACAAAATAATGCCCCTTCCTTGCCAGGGAAGAAGGAGTGAGTGAAGTTCTGTGGGAGATTTGCCACCAAATCTAACAATGCATATTTTTGCAGGTTAGCATGATGTGAAGGGGTTAAGATCACAGAGCCACATTGCTGATAGGCAGACTCAGACTCAGCCAGATGCACTTCCTGTCATGTGCTCTCCTCTCCCCGCACTCCATGTTTAGTCTGCTGTGTATGACAACATGGTGGTTCTGGGGAGATAGGGGAAACCAAATATGTCAAGCTCAGAGGGAGCAAGTGAATAACTACTGTATATTGTGTGTGTGCATGCATAATGTTTTAGGACACAATTTTGCAGGTATATGCATATTTGCAGGCAATTTCTCCTTGAAATAATACACTTCTGTATGTTATTTTCACTAATCTATCCATTTTTTGGGGTACACATTTTTGGGTTGGAGATCTGCAACCACAGGATCTGGAGAAGTGCAGATTTCAAAGGAGAGCTGGGTTTCAGTCTGTGCCTCGCTTAAGTGTGAATTTGGGAATTTCACCTTAAATGGTGAACTAAATGAATTTCTGCCTCTTCCTTACTCACATGCCTGTTGATTCTCACCACTGTTGCTTGCTCTCTAGCCTACCATTTTCCTCTGAGCCAGGGAAAGTGAGCAAGCAAGCAATGACAGTGAAGAGGAGGAACACCTACTTCCTTGCTTGCATGCCTGGCACTGTTCCCAGCAAGTGAGCAAGAAGTGGGTGGCAAGAATTGTTTGGTGAGAAGGAACAAGAGCAGCAACTGCCAGGCATCACAGCCAATGTCTGGTAATTAATTTACACAGAGGCATACAGTATATAGGTCCTTCTGGTCAGTGGAATCCCTGCCCCACATGTCCTGGAGAATGGAAGAATCACAGAACTGAAAGAGACCTCACTGACTCCCACCAGCACTGAATGGAGGAAATCTTGTCAATGTCAATGATAGCATGTCCCTTAATGAACATAAAAAGAGCCTGCTGGACCAGGTCAATAGCCCATCTAGTCCAGCATCCTGTTCTTACAGTGGCCTACAAGATGCTCTAATGGGAAGCTCACAAGCACAGCATGAGCACAACACTGTTCTGCCCACCCATGAGACATCGTTCCTCTGGCAGTGGAGACATGGTTACTAGGTGAGGCAACTGCCTCGGGTGGCAGGATGCACAGGAGCAGCAGATCAGTCCCTCAAGGAATGCATCGCCTGCAGACTACAGTGTGGGTTGGAAATTGGTTGCCCACCAGCTTTCACTCTTCCCAAATGTTCTGCCACAATTTTCAGCTCAAATAAAATATAATGAAATATTTGAAGGAATTAATATTTTGGAAGAAAAATATGTAATACCTCTGCTAATAGAAGCTCACACTTAATTTTTTTTAAAGGACATTTGCATGTATTTAGTTTCAATTACATTTTTTTAAAAATGCAATTTTTAAACAGTGTAATTGTATCAAATTGCATTTATTTATTTAAAATGAGCAGAATAATGCAGAAACAGGATGGAAATATTATTACAGGGAACAAAAAATTGACATGACATGGAAGTAGACTAATTTGTCTGTCCCTAGGGACTAATGCATAATTGAAGCATGCAGCTTCTCAATTCACCCCCCCCCCCGCATCCCTAGGCAGTCGGTATGGTGCCCTCCTGATGTTGCTGGACTCTTACTCCCATCTGCCACAACCAGCATGGCCAATGGTCAAGGGTGATGAGGGAGCTATGGTCTGCAACATCTGGAATGCAACACCTAAGACCATGGCCAACTAAGTCCTACTCAGAGTGGACCCATCAAAATTAATGAACCTGCTAGCCTGGTGCATTGATTCCATTGGATCTATTCCAGGTAGTTAGGTGGATGCATGAAACCCCCCCCCCACCCCAGTATATCTGTAACAAAAGGAGCCATCACAAAATGAGGGCAGTGAACCTCAGTGAGGGGTTTTGGGTGCTACAAGTTTGTCTTGGTGTTCACCTCCTGAAAAGTGGGGAAGCCATGAAATCATTAGCAAATTGATGGCATTGCCTGTGTCATTTTCCCCAGCCTCAAAAAATCCTTGTTTTAACAGGGGGTATCTCCCCTAAGTGTTCAACAAACACGGGGGTTAATCAAATCTTATATCTTGCCCTTTGCGTAATTAAAGCCACAACAAATGGCGCAGTTGACGTTTTGCATCTAATTGTGTTTAATGAAACATTAAAGACAATTAAAGGCATTACGGTGGCAGGCTCCTCTTATACCCTCCAGAGTTATTATGGGCTGACGAAGTGCTCTTATTGACTCACTTGGAAAGGGTTTGTTAATTGTGTTAGAAGCTGATCGCTGTCTGGTGCTTGTCCTAAGCACACCCAACCCAATGAGGACAAACGGCAGCTAGTTTAATTCTTTATTGACAAAGCACACACATATAGTAGCTCCTAAGGTGCCCAGAACACACACACACACACACACACACACACACACACGCTTCTGGTGGTTAAGTAGCTGGCATCCCCTGTCCAGGCCTTTGCTCTGTGTTGGACTGTTGGAACCACAGTGTGACAATGGCTCCACCCGAACTTAAGTACCCTCACCTGGTGGGGTGTGTGCAAGCCACCTGTGACTTCTCCTGCAAGGAAGTTGCCACTGTGCCTACCTCTACAAGACTCTCCCGGGGAAGGGGATGGAAGGGATTCTAGCAGCCCTCCCCTCTCAGAAACAGTCTCTTCCTCCACTTCTGACACATCCTGCAGCTTCTTCCCTCATCTCTGACTGCTCTGACTCTTCCCCTTCCTCCAGCTCTGGCTCCTGCCTCCCACGTAGTACATGCAAGAATGTATATGGAAGGCAGGAGAGGATATATTAGTTAGATATTATTCTTCCTTACTCACATTAGTGGGCGTAGAGCAGAGCGCATTCCTTTGCAGCAAGTAGGAAGCTGTTGATAGTTGGTTTCAGCCTTTTGGGGTGGATCTACACACAGGAAAAATGCTATA
The DNA here is from genome assembly GCF_964106645.2 of Podarcis pityusensis. NCBI lineage: Eukaryota > Metazoa > Chordata > Lepidosauria > Squamata > Lacertidae > Podarcis > Podarcis pityusensis. Next base: position 32,749,393 of record NC_138041.1, read on the forward strand.
AATAAGTCAGAAATTAAGTCATTATAACAAAGGAAAAATACTATTGAAAATAGCATAGATTTTATTTTTTTACTCTGCAGTGCCATCTGGTGTTGCATGTTTATAACGCATTCAAAACACTGCTTTTTGACTAATGTAGCTGAGCCCCTGATGAAGCAATCCAGGATGCCTTAGTGTAGCCTGGATTCTTCCTTATTTCCCTCTTCAAACAATAACAACACAAAAGTCCTCTTAAAATAAGAATAAAGTTTACTCACAGTTAGTTCACATTCAGTAGCAATCGGAAGGCAGGCTTAAGATGCAGTAACAGGCACATTCTGTAGATTAGATTGAAGAGAACAGAAGCCTGAGCTAAGCCTCCGGCTTACAACATGGGCCTACATCTTTTGTTATGGATGTTATGGATGAACCATGTGCAGGAAGCATATGAACAGCAGAAGAGAGAAGATCAAGAGAGCCAAGAGGAGAATGGCTACATGCCCAGCCTTCTATTTAAGTCATGTCCATCTACCTGGTTGCACCCAGGGGTGTATGTGGCTCCCATAGGTTTGACAGGAAGTACTCCCTTGTTGGAGCCACATTCCTCTGTGTGCCCAGTCTGGCAAACAGGAAGTGTTGGACTTGACCGCTCTATCTGGATATCCCAACAGTACAAAACCCTATAAATTGCCGAGCCTTTCTCCTGGATCATCATCTGCCTCCCCTGCCTCTGCCACACAACCCTCAGAGCCCTGCCAGTCCCCTGCATACTTACATTGTCATTTTGTTGTCTTTTTTTGAACAGGCACATGATCAGCCTTTGAGATGTTGAGCGAGGTTACAGGTTATCTTTCCATAAGGTCAAGGCTGTGCCATGGCAGAGTTCTAAGGTACATGGTTAGGTGTAGTCTAAGACATTGACATGGCTAACTCACTATCCAATCCGGTGTTTCCTTGGAGGTTGAGTGCACTCCACTGATGGAAAGTTGTGTTAGAGTCACATCAAGTGGCTCTGCCACCAAGTCTTCCTGCTTCCCTGTTGAGAAGTCCCCTTGAGGACCACGACATCTCCAAAGATAACATTCACATTGATTGCTCTGGCCACTGTTGGCTCTGGCCCTGTGCAACACTGGCATCTGGAGCTCACAAGGTTTCTGAGAAGGGAAGAATTCTGAGGGGATGATAGAGAAGACTGGAGTGTCAAATTCAGCCCCCAGGGCCTGAGGTTCCCATCCTTGCACGTGGTGGCTACTACATTAACCAATTCTACCACCAAAGGATGGGCAAACTTTTTAAAGTTGGTTTCTCATCTTTCCTATCTTAGGAAAGATGGAAGTTGTCGTCCCAAAATATGTGGAAGTTCTTGAAGTTCACCTTAAGGAAAAAATATTGCCTCCCCCTTTTCAAAACATGTCCATTGGTGACTGAAAGCCAGACTCCTAAATGTGTGTGTGTGTGTGTGTGTGTGTGTGTGTGTGTGTGTCTCCCCTACTTTTTAAGGAAGCTAGTCAGGTCTCTCAATCTCTGATGGAATGACTGTTGTTTAAATCTTAGTCAAGGATGTCGCTATTAGATGACTTCTCTCAAGATGAAGGGGAGAAAAGAGGATGATCGATGACCAAATTGTGTCTCCGGAGCTTTTCTGTCTAATTTTTCAACTCTTAGGAAAATGCTGCCAGTTGAACTGTCTCCATTTATCACAAAGAAAATATGGAGAGAAAGTTTAATTTATTTTATAAAAGAAAATATTCTTCCTCCTTGACTTTTTTTCTGACAGAGGTTATATTGTCACTGGTCTGACTATTTTGAGGCAAAAGAAATTATCTGGATTCTCCTGCTGGGTAATACCGGTAATTAATAAGCCCCTTTTTCTGACAGCTGTAAGCAGAGATCCTAGGCTTATACACATGTACCCTGAACATAATTGCAAGAAGTCTCTGCACATGTCTAAGTCTTTGTGTGAAAGAGTGTGCACTTGTTGACTTGGTACAGTTCCACTATTGTGTACACAGATACACACACTACATCTGTTAAATGTTACAAGTATGAGCGTACAGCCTTACTATTTGTGTACAGAGCTACACAGACTGCACACATGTTACATGTGAATAACTACATGCGTGTAGCGCTTTACTATTTGTGTACACCAATTGTACACTCATTCAACATATTGTGTGTACACACCTTCTGAACCCTCTGTGACTGCATCTCCCACATCTTTTTAAAGGTGATCTCCATCTACTTGGAGGAGGCAGGAACAGATGGAGAACCATTGACTTGCCCTTGGCAGTGGTTGCTGGAATATAAAGGATGAACTATGAGCAGGAGCCCCCCCCCGGTTTACATCTTTGTTGAATAACTGCTAATGGAGATTCTCATGATGTCCAAGTCCCTGTGATTTGGCCCATGGTGACCCCTCCCCAAACTTATCAGTGTTTCCAGCAGGAATTAAAACTGAGGATGGTGGGTAGATTTATAGAAGTGTAATTGCCTCCAACTATCCTGGTCCCATGTTTGCTAAGGTTGCAGGTGTAACAGACAGATATTTACTTTTAAAAGGAACAGGGAGCAGGTGAAGGTTATTTTAGCCCTGGAGATGTACTCAGTCATACTCGTGCCTCCCATTTACAGACTGGTACAGCTTATTCCCCGAATCAAAATTAGTCCTCTGAGTCCGGCAATCTGCTCTTCCTTCTCTCACATATGGGCTGAACCCAATTAGTACAGTATTTAGTGGTTTCTTAAAGCTGGTTCCTTATTCCTGTGCTGTGATCACGACCTGGGGCCCTATTGCCATGCATCCTGGAGAAGGAGAAGGCGCCCACAGAGCCAAGTGTATTTCTTTGGTGAAGCATAACTATTCAGTAGGTTTGATTTAATTCCGACAAAATGAGGGTCATTAAAGAAGTTATGTTGATTGCCTTGCTAGGTCCACCAGAGCTTACTCCAATGAGTTTTTTTTTTAATGGCTTTGTTTATGAAGCCTCTGGAAACAATAGACAAAGCACTCATCTGCTGAGAGGGCAGCATCCGTCACTGTTTCTGCCACCATTGCAAAGCACCACCAATTATTTCTTTTCCAACCAGGCTGGGGAGCCTGTGGAAGGCTGGGGGGAGAGAAATGACAGAGGCAAGGAAGCCAGGCGAAGGGAGAGAATCTGCAGCACCTGATCCATTTATCACACAGTTAGGCATAGCTAGGGATTTGGGGGTGGGGAGATTAGATTCCGTTCTCTTTTTAAGGGGAACCTACCTAATCCACCCTTTCTGAAACAATGCAGGAACAAAAATACAGCCATCCTTCCAAATTTGCATTTCCCTGAATTTTGCGATGCAGTACTCCAGCCAAGTAATGTGTACAAAAACACATATACTAGGGTAAAGTGTGCATACAAATAGTATACAAAAACACGTTATGCAGGGGGAAATCAATTTGCAAAGTGGACCAAACGGGTTTTGGAAGAAATTTGCATTAATATACTGCTGAATTTTCATGAGGACTTAAAAAAAAAAAAATCACAAACTGACATAAAAAGAGGAGAACTGATTGGGGGAAATGAGAAATTGAACAAAATCAAAATCGGCAGATTCTCCCATCCCTAGGCATAACAGAGGCAATGGAGGAGTGAAAAAAATTCAGCACCTTTGACTTAGCTAAAACTTCAACAATACATAATTAAAATGGTGTTGTGGGAAGACATTTGGGTGTGTGTGTTTTCAGCAGGAAAAGCATGCCTCCTCCTTGCTGTTTCTTTGAACAAAATCTCTCCCCCTTGCCAAGCTATTAAAAAAAGAAGAACTGCACTAGGCCTCCGTGATCTGCATTTGCACATGAACAGCAGCGACCTTTTACAGAGCACCGTGTGCAGGTACACACTCTCTTTGATGGCATTTCTTTGATCACTTGAGACTGAACTCTGTTCCCACCTCTTTTACAAATACAGGTGTTGGAACCATGTCTTTGGTGTAGCGACACCTACCTTTGGAACTGTGCCATTACATATCAGATGAGTGGTACCTCGGGTTACATACGCTTCAGGTCACAGACTCCGCTAACCCAGAAATAGTACCTTGGGTTAAGAACTTTGCTTCAGGATGAGAACAGAAATCATGCTCCAGCGGTGCGGCAGCAGCGGGAGGCCCATTAGCTAAACTGGTGCTTCAGGATAAGAACAGTTTCAGGTTAAGAACGGACCTCCGGAACGAATTAAGTACTTAACCCGAGGTACCACTGTACCTGCTGTCCTCAGAATGTATGTTAAAGACTTTCCTATTTCAGGAAGATTTCTAAGTGTAGATTCTTATCCCAGACAGTGTCTATGTTGGATTTGAAATAATTTTTATATGTGCAGTAATTTTAAGTGTTTCTAGACATGGAATGGGTTTTTAATGTTTCTGTATATGCTATTGTGTAAACTGTTTCTATAGCTTCAGTTGTGTTATATGTGTTTTCATTGCATTGTGAAATTGCTTTGAGATCATCCCTAGGCAGTGATTAATAAGTGAAATTAATAATAACAGGGCATTCAGTTGGTGGTTGCTTTCAAAAGGCACTGTTTTCTGGATAACTATTTGGGCAGGTTATTTACAGTGAAGTATAGGTGTTTAGGATTATTGTTTTAAAAAATAGATCTTTTGTTTACTCTTTGTTTATTAAATGACATTTAATAAATGCAATGTCATTTTCTGATTTCGTTTGGTCTATTTGAGTTCTCTAAATCCATTTAAGTTCCTTAGACTGTGAGCCCCTAGGGGATAGAATTAATATATTTTTTGAAAACTGATGCAAGACGCTATAAGCAAGGGATACAAAATAAACAAACAACTAAATGAATTGAACTCCAAAGTGTGAAAATGTTGAGCTCAAGAAAAATGCTCCTTTCTTCCTCAATGAGTCAACAATCTCTCACCATTTTCCCAGCAGATGTGTGTGTGTATGCCCACTTGGCAAGCCAGTAATATATAAATTTAAATAAAATGAAATGAAAACAGGAGACTGGATCCAGCAGACAAAACTATCTCCCCTGACCCCACAGGCTAAGATGAGGCAGGGCTCGTAGGTTGGGTCTTCCCCACTTCTGGTGTACATTTGTTATTTTATTTGGCCCTTCCTGCTGTATTTGAGCCACCATAGGCCCCCTAGATATTAATCTGTTTTCATTTAGATTTTCTAGTCCTGTGGAACTAAAGCATTTTGAAAACAAACCTGTTGCGCGGGTTGCAGCACTCCTCAGCCAGAGCAAATGGAAATTTTACCTCTGAAAACAGAAGGACTAGGAATTGATTTACTGGACGTACTCTGATCTGCTATGGAGAATAGAATAGTTTGCCATTCAAGAGGGGACTTCTATAGGAAGGGGGTGGGACTTAGACCTAAGTGTCTCAGTAAGACACTGCCCTGATGTTGTGTCTAATGTTGGAGAAGCATTTACAAATCAGCAGGTTTGGGAATATAAACTCCCCCAGTTTAGACGATGATGATGATGAGGATGATGATGATGATGATAGTAATAATTTATTATTTATACCCTGCCCCTCTGGCTGGGTTTCCCCAGCCATTCTGGGCGGCTTCCAACAGGATATTAAGAACATGATAAAACATCAAACATTAGAAACTTCCCTAAACAGGGCTGCCTTCAGATGTCCTTTAAAAGTAAGATCGTTGCTTATTTCCTTGACATCTGATGGGAGGGTGTCCCACAGGACAGGTGCCACTACCAAGAAGGCTCTCTGTCTGGTTCCCTGTAACCTCACTTCTCACAGTGAGGGAACTGCTAGAAGGCCTTCGGAGCTGGACCTCAGTGTCCAGGTAGAATGATGGGGGTGGAGATGCTCCTTCAGGTATATCGGGCCGAGGCCGTTTAAAGCTTTAAAGGTCAGCACCAACACTTTGTCGCGAATTCCTCGCGGCGCTTTTAGCAGAAACGCTCAGAGTCCCAGGGTTTTCCAGTGCAGTCTTTTTAATGTGAGCTATATACAGGTATTTACAAAAACAGTCCATACAGAGTACCTGCTCCTTAAGGCAAACGAATACTCTCCACCACAGCACCGCCACACCACAGCACAACCACCACACTTAACTGTTAAACAGGCTTTCCTTTTAAAACAGGTGATAGCCAATCACATTAATCACATTCCTGCTGAGTCACTCTGACCCAGCACTTCACAGAGTATTGCATCAGCCTGTTGAAGCCTGCAGACTTACTCAGTATCCTGCGAATCCCAACACACTTATGCTATGCCCAAAAAATCCTTCAGATTGGTGTGTATGTGTATAGCTCTAACAGTTGCACTTTTGGGGGGAGGGGAAGGGAGGGTATTTCACCTCCCACGAAGCCCCAAATTTTCTGCAAGTCAACACTTCAGCTCAGCTGTAATCAAAATGTAGTCTATCCATGCAAAATTTCTATTAGCCATTAAAACCACATTCTTGTGTGAATCTGTATCCTTAAACAAACATAGGAAAGAAGAGACACATACCTTACCTCTCTGATTGTCACTGCCGTACCATGAGTACATCAGTCATCCATTACCGAGACGTGGGCACTGAGCCTACGCACACAGCCCTTTCTAACAGAGAGATCCATCTTGGCTCTCTCCATGCTGCCTGCTCCATTTAGAAATTTCCAAACCACTTTTGGCAAATATCACTCTTCCCGCCATCCTGCTCCTGTGCCTGATGAATGGCTTCTCGAATTAACACAGAGCCCTCCAACAAAAGTCAGGGCCACTGAAGACGAGCTATCTGCACAATCAGAGCTATTTATGAGCTTTGATTAATCAAGAGTGTGATTTGCGTGTAAGTAAAGGACGCGGGTGGCGCTGTGGGTAAAACCTCAGCGCCTAGGACTTGCCGATCGCATGGTCGGCGGTTCGAATCCCCGCGGCGGGGTGCGCTCCCGTCGTTCGGTCCCAGCGCCTGCCAACCTAGCAGTTCGAAAGCACCCCCGGGTGCAAGTAGATAAATAGGGACCGCTTACCAGCGGGAAGGTAAACGGCGTTCCGTGTGTTGTGCTGGCTTGCCAGATGCAGCTTGTCACGCTGGCCACGTGACCCGGAAGTGTCTGCGGACAGCGCTGGCTCCCGGCCTATAGAGTGAGATGAGCGCACAACCCTAGAGTCTGTCAAGACTGGCCCGTATGGGCAGGGGTACCTTTACCTTTAAAGGTAAAGGGACCCCTGACTGTTAGGTCCAGTCGTGGCTGACTCTGGGGTTGCGGTGCTCATCTCGCTTTTCCTGGCCGAGGGAGCCGGCGTACAGCTTCCGGGTCATGTGGCCAGCATGACTAAGCCGCTTCTGGCGAACCAGAGCAGTGCACGGAAACACCGTTTACCTTCCCGCCAGAGCGGTACCTATTTATCTACTTGCACTATGACATGCTTTCGAACTGCTAGGTGGGCAGGAGCGGGGACTGAGCAACGGAAGCTCACCCTGTTGTGGGGTTTCGAACCGCTGACCTTCTGATTGGCAAGTCCTAGGCTCTGTGGTTTAACCCACAGCGCCACCCGCGTCCCAATGTGATTTGCGTGTAGCTCACTGTAAATCCTGTTTGGAGGTCCAGAAATGCCAATGGTAGTTTAGAGCAAGTTTTTCCTCAACCTGGTACCCTCCCAATGTCATGGACTCCAATTCCCACCATCCATGGCCATTAGCCCTGTATAGGGAAACTTTTTAAGGTTTCGTGTTTTACTGTGTTTTTATATATGCTGGAAGCTGCCCAGAGTGGCTGGGGCAACCCAGTCAGATGGGTGGGGTAGAAATAATAAATTATAATTAGCCACAATAATTGGGACTGACGGAGGTAGAAGTCCAAAAGACCAGATTGGGGAAGGTTGGCTTAGGACAATCAAGTTGTGATGGGGGCAGAGTAATGTGCACCTTTTGGTCTGCCACTCTTTATGAGAGCAGTCTGTGTGCTCGTCTAGGAGAATGTCATGATCCCCTGTCTTGTTTCAATGTAATTCTGCACACAGATAAATGCTAGGCAGAATAAGGGACTGCCACTATACCTCAGTGGTAGAGCATCTGCCTTGCATGCAGAACGTCCAGGTCTGACTCGGTATATGGCAGTTTCCTATACAGTCGTACCTTGGAAACCGAATGGAATCCATTCTGGGAGTCCGTTCAACTTCCAAAATGTTCAGCAGCTATGGCGCAGCTTCTTATTGGCATCAGGAGCTTCCTGCATGCAATCGGAAGCTGTGGAAGCCACGCGGGACGTTCAGCTTCCAATGAACGTTTGCAAGCCGGAACACTCCCAGGTTTGCGGCATTCAGGAGCCAAAGCATTTGACTCACAAGGTGTTCGGCTTCCAAGGTATGACTGTATTCCTGTGGCAACTGAGACTGGCATGCCTACAGCCACTGACCTGATCTAATCACATGCAGCAGAATGTGTGGTGTATCTCATGTTTAAATCATACTGAATTTATTTAAATTTTAATATATTCCATTAAAATGCTCCAAAGTAGAAAACTAGCAGAACAGGGTGGGCCAAGACATTCTTTCCCAATGCATGTTGAAGCGTTCCATTTTGAGCGGATTGCATCCGTAAGCTGCCTATTAATTTAAATTTACAGTACTTGTTCCATTTCCTTCTTATCTGTATCTAGCTTCCCAGTGAAGGCTGGTTTGTCTGCATAGCTGGGGTCCTGCCCCACCAGCCTCTGTCTACCCTTCACCAGCCTTCACTTGCTTTCCTTTTCACTTTAAACCAGTCCAGGGAGTGGCCCTGGGCTGCCAGCTTCCTCCTCCTTAGTCTTCCTGTTGCTTCGCTTCTTTTAGAACTCAGCAGGGAGCAGGAGGATAAAACCTGAAATTAGTTGGCTCCCTCTGTTGTTGGCTCTGGCTCCACCTACTGGTGGCCTCCCTCTTTTCTGCCCTACCAGTTCCATTGGATGCCAATCACCACTGCTAGTTCCTTTGGGGCAGTGGGAATATAAAGTAAAAAACAAACAAACCCATACCAGAGAGATATGTGTTTGATTTTCACTTCCATTTGCCTCTGATCTATACGCTACCTGACAGCGAAGCATTTCAACACCACACATAGCAGAGGATACATTAGCCCAAGTATCACCTTAATTTCCATGCCATTCCCAGAGAATCTTTGAAGGTTATTCTCTGCCTGACTCGTGCAAAGTCAGTCCATCAATAACGATGTTAAGGGGAAAATGCTGAAATGGCATTATCTGCCTAAAAATTGTATTACTGGATATTAGCATACATGATCTCATTATACACCCGCATATCTCTCTCTCTCTCTCTCTCTCTCTCTCTCTCTCTCTCTCTCTCTCTCGTGTTACAATGCTAGCGCATGTGTCTTGTTCAAACATGTAAAAATCCATGAAACTTGGTCATTTTGGCTGTTATCCGGTATCCACTTGCCATTCAACTTACAGGGACTTACTTCTGAATAATTATGCATAGGTAAGCAGTGTTTTTAAAAAAGAAAAAAGAGAAAAAGCTGCTGGTACTTACCTTGAAGTTGTTATAGTGAGTGTCACACTTTGAACGTGGGGTGGAGGGGATGGTGCTGGTTTTGGGTACCCTTGAGTACTCCCAGAAAAAAAAAGTACAGAAGGTAAGTGTTGTAAACAAAATCTGCCCTTATTCCCTTATGGGGGACACAAGAGCCCTCATAGAGTCCTTTGTAGGTTCTCCATCGGTAGGAGAAAATATCAGAGGCCAATCAGAGAATATTGAGAAGCAAAGCAGCTCGTAAGCCTGATCTTTATTAACTGTTGCAACAGGGTGCTCCCCCCCCCCACACAGGAGAATGGAGGAGGACTCAGAACCAAAGTGTGTCTGCCCTTATATAGACATTTTAAATTGCCTTCCCTGGAGCTCAAGACCACGCCTCCATACATCATACATACACCACAGAAAAGGTGGTCTACAATAGAAATTTGAATGTTGTTGTTTTTCCCGTCTGTCAGGTTATCTGATAATGCCTTATCTGATTGCCTTTCCTGGTAGTCTGGCCGTTCCTTTGAGATGATGGTTACTCAATTCCTGAGACAATGGGAAGGTTCCCTCACCCCCCCTCCCTCCTTGCAGAGAAAACATTTGGTCAGCTTGGGAGTCGAAATGGTTTCAGGATGACCTTCTTGTGCTGCTCCAGACATGTGGTCCACATATCTATGTACATGCTTGGTTGGTACATTTATGAACATTTATTATATACATAAGACCTTTCTTTTTTTTACATAAAGATGGACAAATTCATCATTTTTGTGTTTTTTTTTTCATTTTTCCAATCTGAAATTCAGTTCCTCACATTTCTGTAGCAAATTTCTGAAGATTCGCCAGCATTTTTTGCATGCAGCTGAGATTTTTTGTAGGTGGTTTCACCTAACATAATGCATTCTTGTATGTTATTTTCACTAATACATGCATTTGTATGAACATTCTCTTAAATGCATTTTGGGGGGGGGTGGTACACATTAGAGAATAGTATTGCATAGGAGTGAACTTGTAGGAATACACTTGTGAGATCTCGTGGGACAAACCCTCTCTCCATGCACACACACACACACGACTTGAAGAGTGCTCAATCTGATCATTTAATGCTTTTTTGACAGGTTCTTTCAAAGACAGTTGGCCTGACAGGTTAAGAGAAAATAATCTTGTGTGATAACGATCCCCTCTTTTCTAGTAATCGCCCCCCCCCTCCCCGCTTGTTTGTTTCTTCTGGCTTAGCAAATACTTTTGTTATCTCTGCTTTCTGTCCAACCCCCCCATCTCCCTTCTGTATGCCTTTGATTCCCCCGCCTTTCTCTTTCATCAGTTGCTTGTAAATCTTTCCCATGGTAGAGATTAGAGCAGGAATGAGTGATAGATGCTGTCAGTAACAGGAGCTAATTTTACCCCTGATAACAGCGCTGTGATTTATACAGGCTTCACGCTGCTGATACAGATGTACATCTACAGGCTTTTCTTCCTGCCTCCAATACAGACCGGAGATGCATCTCTTTAGAGTAAATGGGATTTTTGTTATTGATGGAGGAGGAAGCTAACAAGCACTAAACTCCTGATTGGGAGACAATATACTGTTTCGTGGCTTCCCACATTTCCAGTTCCTGGGGCAGAGCTGTCCGGAGTCAGTTGCTTTCTGAGGAGACAATGCAGAAGACCTATCAGACTGTTGTAATTGCTCCTTATTTCCAGATATGCAGCCTCAGGTCCCCTGAAAACAACAGCATACTGCAGCATCTCCTGCCCCAAGGCTCCTTCTCACTAGCCAGCTTTGAAACCAGCTCCTCTCTTCCATACAGCTGCCAGACTGCTTTTCGCCAGCCCCCAAGCAAACAGAAGCATGTGCGTCTGGCAGCTAAGTAGCCACCAGCCACCAGACACCATCAACGCTCATGCAATTAAGCTTCTTAAGGAAGCATCTTTTCCATTCTCCCTGCTCAAGGCCCATGACCTCTGGCAATAGCCAACTGCTCCACTGAGCTAAGCATAGAGGAACAGGCAAGCCCTAGAGCAGTGGTGAGGGACATTTTTTGGCCTGAGGGACACTTCTAGGTAATCATCCAGAGGTCATGTGCCAGAAGTTTGTGGGGGCAGAGACAAAAGTGGGCAGAGCAATGGTGTCAGGATGCTGTCAGCAGCCGCAGGCTGATTGCCCAGGAAAATATGAAGACAAGGGAAAGTTTCTTACCATCCTTTTTTATTTCAAACTTTACAGAGAGAGGCTATAGAACCCAGACTCTTGGATAAAGGCGTTGTCTCAAGTGATTCTCTACCCCCCCTCTTTCATCTCATCTATGGGTGCTGCTACGTGTCCTCTGTCTTAAGCTCTTTGCTCTCCTACTTTTAAGGTTCGCAAGGTACTGGGAGATGGAGGGTCTGGAATGCTTTCTAGTGACAACATGTCAGCCAGCTACTGCTCTGTCTCTGCCTGCTCCTCCTCTCCCATTATTTCCCAACTTTCCCTCTTATCTGCCTCTGAGCTGTGACCTCCTGCAAACCCCTGTTGTAAATCTATACTGACTTCCTCTTCCTCTCCCCTGGAAGGGTCAGGATGGAGAGGCGGTCTTCGCCACTCCTCTGCCCAGTCCTTGACAAAAGGATGCGACGTTTACCTTTGCACAGTGGGCTCATTTCTGCACACACTCACTCGCCCATCTTTGGCCTCCATCCACTTTTGCCTCTCACCCCATGCACCACTGCATGTGGCCCCTGGAAAGTTTCCCAGAAGGGAATGTGGCCCTTGCTCTGAAAAAATATTCTTCACCTATGCACAACCCATCATTACAATGGTGCTTGTTGTGCAAACCTTCCTGAATTGGAGTGTGCTTTTTGGGGTGCAGGGCAAAAGAGATTGCCTGGCAAAGGCCCACTGGCTAGCCCTTGCGATAAAGGAATGGAACAGAGAGAAAGGCAGCGGTGCGAAATCTGATATTTTTCTGCTTTTGGGGGGGGGGGGGAATGGCCATTTTCCTCTTCCACCCTACGCCTACGTTGCTGCCTCGACTGGCCTCCACGCCTTTCAGAAAGTCTTTCCCTCCTGCTATTTGCCACATGAGTGCCCTTGGCTCATGAGCTGGTCCTCTTCCCCCTCACCCCCCACCCCCAATATTTTGACACCTGTTATCGATGATGGAAGGAAGAAAGAAAAGCCTCTTGCTTCAGTGCTATCCACTTTCCGCAGCAGGCCTGGCGGGGAACCGGACCCCCTTTCCGGAGGCATTTCAGGCATAGCGAGGCTTATTCTTCTTGGGGACTGTTATTAGTTAGTGAGGCGGAGGGAGGATAATTGTGCAGAGATGTAGCACAGCTGCTCCAGCCCTCTTTCATTATGGTCTCAGCGCAGCTGACTTCCTCTGATTGCTGGTGATTTTCTCAATTACGGCTGGGGCGGGAGGAGAAAATTGAGGGTGGAAAACTTGCAGGCGTCAGTCATGGGGCCAAAGTCTTCTTCTGCTCCCAGGAAATCCATGTGTGCTGTAGCCAGGAAGGTGGAAAGGTGTAAAATGCAAGCTGTTCTCCCTCGGAAGAAGCCAGAGGCTCATTCAGAACAGATATCAAAGGCATCCTTGCACTTCTCAATAAAGGTCTCAGTCATGGAGCTTCTCTCTGTGAGGGCAGTGGTGGCTGATGAAGGTGCCATTATTTTGCATGCAAAGCAGATGCTCTACCACCAACATTCAGCCCTTCCTCTGACTGGGGGCAGATAACAACCTTACTGGTCTAGAATAGCCTTCCCTAAACTGGTATACTGCAGATGTTGTTGAACACAAGCTCCCATCATTAACAGCCAACAATACCAATGGTCAGGGTTGATGGAAGGTGGACTCCAAAACAGGTGGAGGAATGTTGAGGAAGGCTGTTTAAGGAGTATATATGAATTCTGGGCAGTGCTATTTACATATAAGAAGAAGAAGAAGAAGAGTTTGGATTTGATATCCCGCCTTTCACTCCCCTTCAGGAATCTCAAAGTGGCTAACAATCTCCTTTCCCTTCCTCCCCCACAACAAACACTCTGTGAGGTGAGTGGGGCTGAGAGACTTCAAAGAAGTGTGACTGGCCCAAGGTCACCCAGCAGCTGCATGTGGAGGAGCGGAGACACGAACCCGGTTCCCCAGATTACGAGTCCACCGCTCTTAACCACTACACAAATTAAGGGATCTAAGTTAGTCACGTCAGTTAATTTTAATGGGTCTAGCCTGAGTAGGACCAAATATGAATTCAGAGGTAGGAAATACTGAGTTAGTTTCCCTGATTATAACGTTGGGACTTCTGTTCTGTTACTTTATTCGTGCATTGTGGGACTGTGGCTTTTTGACCAATATACCATCAGGTCATGCTTAATTTCATCCACACCATTGGGCATGGTGTGGAACACTGAATGGTACTGGACAATGTTACGACTCCCCTGCCCTTTCCACACATGAATTCTTTGGTTCCCCCAAGATTCCCCCATGAAAACATCAGAAAACAACTGCATGCCATCCCAAATTTTGTCACTTTACTCCCACCAGTTTGGGGGATTAAAGGGGTTGTGAAATGATTATTTTCTGGAAGCAATTAACGCAGAAATGAATGCTGAACTTTCATTAGATTCTGCTAGGTTTCCGGAAGTGTCTTCTGCATCGCGTGAAAGCTCAACTGTACTATGGAAATGGAATAAACTGTTGTACGAATGCAGCCAACCTTGGATGCAACTCTGAGTGTGTCATTACACAATAGTTTGAAAGAATGCAGAGGCATTAAAAGGCTGTGCTCAGAACGATAAGTATCTGAACAAGTGGTGGAATTTACACAAACTCCACCCCGTACATTTACATTCCCATCTGAAATGCAACTTCATTTTGATCTGAATGCTGGCAGAATCCCCAGCTAATTAGAACAACAAGCCTCTTTCTCTTTCTTCTTTCTCTAATGTAGACAACGTGTGTTACTAGGATGCCAAATCCCCAGCTACTCCTTCCCTTCCATTAGGTTCAATTTGTCAGGCAATCTCACCTTGGAAAGTAATTAAATAGACCCCAGTTCTTTTAATTACCATTTGCCCCTTGGTAGATGTACATGTGCAAAGGTGATACGAAGGGCACAGGGATATTCCTTGGTGGGGCGTGCAGATCCCCCAGCAAAACCACCAGGAGAGAGAGGTCAGAGCATGCAAGTCTAGTGGCTCAGTGCTGCAATTAGCTCTGAAATATGTCCGAAGAGACTGAATCATGGGAGCAGGAAATGGACTGAAGGAAAAGGACTGCTGAGCTTGAGATGGACATATAAAGCACATTATCCAGGTCTCAGATCATCTCATCATGATTCTGTGAATCCTGGAAGGCCTTTTCCCACCTGGCCTGGGAGAGTGGAGCCCTGACTGACTCCAGCTACAAAAACTAAGGCTGCTACACAGACTCCTGGGATGGGGTGATGTTTGAGGGTGGGTGTGTGCTGTTGGGTTTTTGTATCTTTATTTCAGATCTTGTTGTGATTTATGTGGAAATTGTTCAGTTTGGTTGTGTATTTTTTTTTAATTATGATTTACAATTTTATACAATTCAATAATTTTACAATCATTTTAAAATTTTGAAACTCGACTTCCTTCCCCCTCTTTCTGCAGTTCCTTAAATTTATTTTTTGTATTTTCTGCATATTCCAAATTCACTTATTCATTTATTCATCTACTTTAAATATATACTCTTATAAAACTGCAGGTTATTGCAATAATTTTGCCAATATTCTTATCTGTTTAAATTCAATATCATGTAAATATTCAATAAACCATTTCCATTCTTCTATATATATATATAAAGTTTGTTATCTTGATTTCTTATTTTTCTGGTAAGTTTCACCATTTCTGCATATTCCAAAAGTTTTTGTATCCATTCTTCTTTCGTTGGGACTGCTTTTTATTTTTGGGCTGGTTGTATATATTTTTAAAATGTTTTGTTTGTTGCTTAAGATTGCCATATTTCAAAAAGTAACAACCAGGACACCCTGAAAGTTGCTTTTGACAGCCCTAGCTTATGTTACGATTATGTATTTTTTTCAGGTTGCAAGCTGCCCTGAGCATGGGTTGAACTGTGGAAATTATGGATATATCTTATTGGCCCGAATATAAGCCACACCTTTAAAATTCAAGGGGAAGGGTGAAGAAAAAAAAATACAATACCCGAATATAAACCGCTCCCTTAAAATTCTGCAGGGACTCACACCTGTTCCATTTTACTGTGTGTCTGTTTCAGTAGTGATATCGTACAAGCCAATTTTTGTAAGGTCACAAATTTAAACTGCACTTTAACTTTTCATGGTTGGAATTTAGAAAAAAAGTGAGGCTTATATTCAGGCCAATATGGTATGTATGTGTGTGTATATATAGAAAGCATCCCACAATGAACCTGTGAACAGGATAACAGGGTGAGCTACCCATTGAAACCCTTCTGAGGCATATTAATCAGGTTTAACACTTACAGCAGAGTTGGGAAACTCAGACGCCCTAGGGCCAAATGTAGCCTTCTAATTAGCCCTCTGAAATCTTCCTAGAGATCACATCCTCCTTGCCTGCTTCTGGCTGTCTGTCCTTGACCTGTGATAATGCCCCTTGCTGGCCTGGCAGGAGAAAGGAGAGATGTGTAGAAACCTGACCTTTGCATGGTTGGAAGGTAAGCTATGATACAAAGGTCTAAGGTAAAGGGACCCCTGACCACTAGGTCTGGGGTTGTGGCGCTCATCTTGCTTTATTGGCTGAGGGAGCCGGCGTACAGCTTCCGGGTCATGTGGCCAGCATAACTAAACTGCTTCTGGCGAACCAGAGCAGTGCACGGAAACGCCGTTTACCTTCCCACTGGAGCGGTACCTATTTATCTACTTGAACTTTGACAATTCTCTCTAGGCTCTGCACCCTGGTCAATATCTCACATGAGACTCCCAGGAACGACAGCTTCTCCTTCCCTAGTGAAAACTTGGAGTGACATTGCCCAAGCCAGATTCTTTATTGGCGGGTACAGCAAATTCATCCTCCTAAAAGCATAGCTGGAAATGCGGGGCTGGGGAGGGGGCAGTGAGAGAAGCAAACCACACTACAGATGGTGTGTTACATTTTTGCTTGTTTACTAAACCTGCTTGGGTTTCAGAAAGGGATGAATCAGCCATAGAATGGAATGCTAGATTCATGGAAAATTCCAGACAAATACTCCAATGCCCTCCCTCTCCCTCTCCCTCTCTCCCTCTCCCTACCCCCCTTCTCTCTGTGTGTGGTTGGTGAGAGAGTGAGAGGAAGAGGCAGGAAATGGATTTATTGCCACCATTGCCTAAGAGTGACAACTTTTGAGTCAGCCTCTGCAGCTACACCTTTCATAGCAGTTTAGCATACAGGCTGTGGCAGGTGGCCGCATTAATTTCCATGCTATGAAAAGCACATTTCCTGAGGCTGCTGAGATTCAGGTTACAGTGAAAGGCACAAGAGCAGACCAGGGTGCATTCTGCCCCCCCTTGGTAAGCTGGCAACCTTGCCACCATTTTAAAAATACTGTTATTTTATGTTCTCTTTTTCATAGATCCACTTCCTTCTCCTTTTCTCTCTGCCAACATCTTCATCTCCACTCCTGTAGGGGCATTTTAAAGCCCTGTGGGGTTAATAAAGCAAGGGAGGCTTCCATTTGATTGCCGTGTGGTTTATGGCTAGGGGGGACTTTTATTGACATGTGGGTTGTGCAAAGGGAGAGCTCAGAATGAAGTCAGAATGAGCTGCTGACTGCAGTTTACCTGCTGTTGTATCTCACAGCAGCAGGAGCTAGGGAGGCATTCATCAGCCGAGCTTTCTGCTGGGTAATAAAAATAAATAAGAAGTGGGATTAGAAGCCTTCTCCTGGCTCAGTGTTCTACAACAGGCTGCCTGCACAAGAAGATTCAGTAGCCCAGAACTTCACGTACATATGCCTTGCATTCTAAAAGAACCACATGATACAGGGTTGATAGGATGTTGGTCACAGCCACGCTTCTGCTAGGACTCCTGGGAACCAAAGAGTGTTGGGAATTGCAGCAGTACTTCCCAGGATTCTTTGGTTGTTTACACACCATACATTTGAAGCCCATCTCCCTAAAGAATCCTGGGAACTGTAGTTTGTTAAGGGTGCTGGGAATTGTAGCTCTGTGAGGGGGTAAGCTATACTTCTCAGGAGTCTTGGGGCAGGGGATGTGCTTTAAATGTGTGGTGTATATGAAACTTCCGGGTTGGCGCCTCTGGCAATGGCGGATTTCCTCCGATCGGGAGGAATCCGCTCCGTGGAAAACAGGGTCTGAACCACCACGGCGAGGCGGAGACCCATCAAAAACCACAGGCGGGAGAAGCCTGTGGACGTGGGATTCGGCTGGCACCTTTGCGCCCCCCCCTAGTCGCGGGGAAACCCGATTTCGGGGTTCCGGAGCGATGTGGGGTGAGTGGCGTGGTGCCTTGAATCGACTGCTTCTTTCACGGAGTGAAGCCGCATTGCTGTTGCCGGAGAGCGCTGACTTTTTCCTGTGGACAATTGGAGCTTAAATAACTGTCCGTGAGTAGAACGGAAAATTGGAATAAGAAATTTCTTTTAATTTGGCACTGAAGCGGGAAGGTATAAACAGGAAGTCTGCCTTCCGCTTTTTGTAAATAGACTGAAGCAAAGACACGGCAAGCTAGAGCTTAGAAAATTGTTGTAAAGGATCAATTTTCATCATTTTAAATTACTGAACCCCCCTTGGAAGCAGGAGAAGAGGGGGGAACTTTTTCTGGACTGATTAAACTTGCAGAAGACAAGTAAAGAAAAGTAATTCTCCACCGTTCTGAACCTGGGAGCGGGGTGTCAGGACAGACGTCTTCGGGAAGTTCATTGACTATAGACAAACGTTTTTGACAGATAGTTAAAAGAAGAGAAACATATTGATTCCATTGTTCCTCTTCGCATCTAAAAGGAATAAAATATTGACAAAATATCTGAAAAAGGAAACTTTGTTGTTAGATTTGCTTTTTTTTTTTTTTTAAAAGGAGAGAGATGGATACAAATAGAAGTTTTTTCCCCTAGAGGGAGCTTGTGAAACTGTTATTAAATTCGAACTGGGGAGCTTTGCAGCTGCAATAGATTAAGATCGTGGGAACAGACTCTGACCTTCAACAACAATGTATTCGGAGGCTCTGGTGTTGGCCTTTTGTAAGACAAGTGCTTTATTGGAACAGTTACATGAGAAGATGGATTTGATGACGGTTGGGATCGGAATGTTTGGACAGGCAGTGGGTACTTATATAGAACCCACTCAGAAGTTAACTCAGGAGTGTGCTTTGACAGATCAGATGAGGGAGGAGGCTGTTGCTGGACCTAGTGAGGCAGAGATGGAGGGAACTGTGGCCCAGCAGGAACATGAGTCATTGGACTTGATGAATGAACCTGGAGAAAGCCAGATTTGGAGAGACAGAGTTCTGTTTGGTTTGGAGATGGGGGGCTGGATAGACCCCCCTATGCAGGGATGTTTTGACCTTTCAAGTCTGGCTTTGGGCTGGGAGGCGTCCGGGGTTGTGCAGGCCCTTAACTTTGGAGGGACTTTGAAACATGTTTTTAAATATCATATGGAGTTCAGTGTTGACTTTGGAAAAGGGGCTGATCTGTCGAGAAGGGACAAAAACATTGTCAAGCTGGAGTCTCCCCGAGTGAAAGGAGCAGAAGACAAAGTAAAGCACAGGTATAAATATGAAGAAGATCTGCGGATGGGACATGGAAGAGATCCAAGGGCCTCAGATATAAGGTTACCAGGTTGATGGACTAGATGGATGGGATAGAAAGGACTGACAAAACCCGAGACCAGGAGAAAGAAACGTTGGATGAAGATTGGAAGAAAGTTTTAAACAATTTATTTAGGAAAATTTTGTAAAAGTAAAGAGTATTAGAAAAATGTTGGAATGAAATTATTTGGCTTAAGCAGAAATGTTAAAAAGAATTATGTAAGAATATGTCATGGCTAAGAGAATTTGGTATAGATGAGAATATACAATTATTATATATTAAGACAAAGGTCTAAGATAAAAACAAAGAGGGAAAGGATTTGCTGAATTAATTTATTGAACTGGAATACAAAAAAAGGGAGGTGTGAGGAGGTCAGGGAAACAAGTGAGTGAAAGGTAAGATATGGAAAGATTGATTTGTTTTTAATTGTTTTTACTTTTTTGTATTTTTTTGAATTTTGTATTTTCTTCTTCCTTTTTTTATTCTTTCTTATTATTACTATTGTAACTTTTTTATTTTTGAAACTTTAATAAATATCTTATAAAAAATAAAATAAATGTGTGGTGTATACGCAGCCACTTTCCAATGTGTGAGAATTATTGCTGTTGCTGAAGTTCATAGATATTCCCTGATTTGGAATACAAATTGGTCCAGTTCGTAATTAATAGATTATTCTGAACTGAAAAGCTATTCCCTGGCAACCTTCCTGGCTCAGAATGCTCCCACGCAATCCTGCCCAGAGGCTTATGTTGGGATCCCACACTGCCTTCAGGGGCGAGCCAAAGGGAGACCTGTGATAGGGCCTTCTTGGTGGTGGCGCTCTGTTTCTGGAATGTCTTCTCTAAAGAAACTCATCTGATGCCAACACCAATGCCTTTTTGACAGGTCTTTTTGGCAGGCATTAGCAAATATCTTTTTAGATTTCCCCAATATATTACATATATTGTGACGGGTTTGAGGGAAGTCAGATTCCCCTAAATTCCCGGGTGCCAGATCCTTCCCATAATTTAGTAAAAGTTAGAATTAACCAAGGTTAGATTAATCCTCCTGGATTTAGTTATGCTCACAAGCTAAGACAGTTTAGCAGAGCTAGCAGGATGGACCATTAGCAGTGGGCAAAGGCCAACAGTGGTCCATCACTAGCTGGGTGCTAGTGGGTAGAGGCAAATGTCAGGTTTAGGGTTTCAACTTTGAATGATGTAGGTTGCAGGGAGGTCCTTGGAGTCAGTTAGTAGCGAGAAGCAGAAGGAGGGACAGAACTCCATGTGAGCTGGGGGTGACAGGCTGGAACTCAGAGGCACAGGGGATGGATTTTTGCTGTCCTTTGAATCCATTTTTGCCCTTAAGGGGGAAGCCAGACACTCATAGGATGTGCATGCTTTGCAATCCCTCCATCTTGGTTCATGTTGCAGATACATGTAAATAAAACCATATATCATAAAGGCACCATAGCCTCTGTTGTGCCTAATTTCTGAATCCTGAGTAAGTGCCTGGAACCCCTGAAATCTCACAGTGCTCAGAGACAGGGGTGGCATGCAGCAATATTTTTGGGTTGTAGCTCTAACCTAATGCAACTGTGACCTTCATTTTTCTTATGCACATTTCTTACAGCTGTTCTGCTGCAAGTTTCAATGGGATTGTTCCTATCGTGATGAAGTTTTAAAAGTCTCTCATGTGGCTTTAGCTGCTCTGAGAGCGGTGGAGGAGAGCACCCACTGAGACTTGCAGGGCAGAAGGCAGGGAGGCCAAGAGTAGGTGGCGCTAGAGACAATGAGCAGCAGAGCCAACCAGTTCTGCTATTGTCCCCATCTTCCTGCCTTTGGAGTTCTTTCTACATGGGACAACACTGAGTCTAAAGGAGTAGGAAGCTAGCAGGCAGTTATGGGTTGCAAGTAAGGAGGAAGGTGGTGCTGGCTGAGGTCAAACTGTGCTTGGTGGGGCATTTTGCCCATATCAACCAGCCTCCACTGTCTGATGGCTACTAGGTTGAAGAAGGGTAGATGTGTTTTGAACAGGCAAAAAAGCGATGTAAAATGATGTTCTGAGCATGCTCAGTTCATTTTCAGCGGATGAGGCACCCAGTCTAGTTATTTGATGCAAACCCCTTAATCTCAGTGAAACCATTGTTGATGGATTGCTCTTAACTGAAAGAAAAGACTGCATGGAACTCAGTGGCTGGATGCATGTGTTGAAGTACAACAACATAAGGAAAACCCTGCTGGATCAGACCCATGGCCCATCTGGTCCAGCATCCTGGTCCCACAGTGGCCAGCCAGTTGCCCATGGGAAGCCTGTAAGGAGGACCTGAGTGCTCTTCCCACCTGCAACGGGTACCAAGAGGCATCCTGCCTCTGACAGCAGAGGGAGAACATAGCAATCCTTACTAGTAGCCACTGATCACGTTATCTTCCATGAGTTTGTCTAATCCTCTTTGAAAGCCATCCAAGTTGGTTGCCATCTCTACATCTAAGCTCTGTGGAGAGGCACTTTTTTATCAGCCCTTTCTTATCAGAATTTGTGTGTTATGTCCCTTCAAAAGATTAAGCTATGATATTAACGACACCTTCCTTTGTGCTACAACTGATATCCGCTATGATAATCTAACATCCATTGATGTTAACTTCTGCTGTTCCTCTTCAGAATAACATGACAGTCTCAAGAAGAGTTTAGAAGCTGTAGGCTAGTTTGTCCTGAGGGTGCATAGGAACAAGACGTTATCTGAAGTGATTTTCATCAGTACTCCATTTCTCTTTCTCTGTGAGAGTTATTGCCCTTTTTATTGAGAGCAAAGCTGCTAAACAGCTACCAGGCACCTCCTCTCTTCTCTCAGCCTCTGATGGCATTGTATGGAGAGAGAGAGAGAGAGAGAACAGGGCTATGGTAAAGGGGGAGGGAACTGTTGTTGGAAGTTTGGATGCAACTCAGGTTGAAGAGGGTCTTTCATGGGTTAAGACATAGAGTTAAAGGGTAAAGGGACGCCTGACCATTAGGTCCAGTCATGGCCGACTCTGGGGTTGCGGTGCTCATCTTGCTTTATTGGCCGAGGGAGCCGGCATACAGCTTCCAGGTCATGTGGCCAGCATGACTAAGCCGCTTCTGGCAAACTAGAGCAGCTCACGGAAACGCAGTTTACCTTCCCGCCAGAGTGGTGACTATCTACTTGCACTTTGATGTGCTTTTGAACTGCTAGATTGGCAGGAACAGGGACCGAGCAACGGGAGCTCACCCCATTGCGGGGATTCGAATCGCCGACCTTCTGATCGGCAAGTCCTAGGCGCTGTGGTTTAACTCACAGTGCCACCCGCATCCCAAGACATAGAGTTAGGGGCCTTCAGATTCCCAGATTGTCCTTGTATCTTTAACCTCTTGAGCCAGCCTTTCTATTTCTTTGCTGTTAAACTGATACAGCTTACAACTCCTTTTACAACTTCCTCTTCCTCACACCTTCCTTTTGGACCTCAAGGTGAGAGGTCACCTTGGAGTCAGCTTCTGGAAAACAAGGAGCAAGCATGGCTGACTTTGTCTTCTCCAGTCTAGTTACAGTAAAGCTAGAAACTTTCCTATCCAAGCAGAGCCAAGGTGAGGTGACCGCTTTAGGTGGCAGGATCCACAGGGGCAACAGATCCCAATGAAGATCTTTATTCCCTCTTTGTTCCTGATGTAGATCATCCCTTCTTCCCTTCAGAAAGGGAGGGTACCATTTTGTGGGTCCTCTTGGGTGCCAAAATGTCTTGGGCCCTGTATCCAAGTGATGTGTTCCCCACAATACACTGTTTTGCTATTTTCTTACTCTACAAGCATCTTCGTGTGTGATTGCAACAAGTAAGGTCTACTCCTTAACCAAGAGTCATTTACCAAATGCTACTCATACTGCATATGAAAGGGTTTCAGTAAGGCAATTGACCCAGTTGGTCCCAATTGCTGTGCCAGATTCTGAAGCTAGTATGGAGGGCAGTTTGGTCACAGATGGTTACTAAGTTGTTTTTAGTTGTTTAAGCATCCCAAAGAGACATATCCCTTGTACTTGGGGACAGAGACCAATCAAGCAAACCACCAGCGAATAACAGCAAATGCAAATACAGTGGTACCTCTAGATGCGAACGGGAACCGTTCCGGAGCCCCGTTCGCATCTAGAAGCAAACGTAACTAGCGATGGCACATCTGTGCACGCGTGTGTTGCTTTTCACCGCTTCTGTGCATGAGCGGAACGTCATTTTGAGCACCTGTGCATGTGCAAGCAGCGAAACCCGGAAGTAACGTGCTCCGTTACTTCTGGGTTGCCGCGGAACGCAACTTGAACGCACTCATCCCGAAGCACATTCAACCCAAGGTATGACTGTAGACACAAAGGTCCAGTTTCAATTGCAGGATGTGGCTGAGTGCCACCTGAGGGTAAACAGCCATGGCTGTTGCTGCATCTGATTGGCCCATCTGGGAAAATGGATGCTGAACAAGAAGGACCATTGGTCTGATGCATTCTTACATTGGAATGATACATTCTTAGAAAATGGTACATTATATAGAGTGGTTGGCATGAGCTTATTTCACAAAATTTATGCACTGGTTACTTGACAGCAAACCTCTAAGGCAGCAATTCTACGCAGAGGAATCTGGCATAAAGCAAACTGGTGTAAGGTAAACTGGTGTGAAGTTGCACCAGCCCCAAATCCCATTCAGTGGCTAAGTTCAGCCTCTCTGCTCCCACCCCACCCCACCTAGGGAACACCCCCTTTTGGGGGACTTACAGGGGCTTTGGCTTAGTCAGTGGAGCCCCAGTGGAGCGAGTTACTCTGGTTTATCTTCAGCTGGACTAGCCCTGTCTCCCAGCCCTCCCATTCTATGTTTTGGTCAAATGTACCTTCCCTGCCCCACTTGCTTGGTCTGAGCTGTTGCAACCCCTTAACACTACACTGCAACATTGTTGCCGGTTCCACCTGTCTAATTTTGATTGACAGCATCTTTCTGGGGGATCGGGCACAAGCCTTGTCAGATTTTGCTTCAGATGCTGACATTCCTTCAGCTGGAGATGCCGACATGTAGCCTCACACACGTGCTATACCAAGGGTCAGCAAACTTACCGTGCCTCAGGCCGGTGTTTCCAGGCCAGAGGGCGGGGGAGCACGTGCCCATACGCGTGCGCACACGCTATTTCCGGCACACTTCCGGGTTGGAGGAGCACTGGAAATAGCTTGTGTGCATGCGCCCAGGCCTCCTCCAACCCGGATGTGCACTGGAAATAATGCTTGCGCATGCGCAAATAACGCTTGCGCTTGCACATGTGACCAAGCTATTTCCAGTGCTCCTCCAGCCCAGAAGTGGGCAGCCACGCAGCGCAGTGCCAGTAAGAGCGGACGGTTGCAGCAGGTGGCGGGGGTCGCAGTGGGCCAGATAATCGAGTCCCTCGGGCCTTAGTTTGGGGACCCCTGTGCTATACCATAAAGCTTTGCTTTCCCCCCTAAAGAGGATGGAGAACTTTTCACTCAGGGACCAGCTTCTCTGCTTTAATCCGTTAGGCAGCAAAACAAATATCGCACAGAGGGAAATCCTGTCCATTGGATACAGTGAAATCTGGGCAACTAATGCCTACTTGCAAATGGAGGAGAGGGGTTGTGGAAAAGTATGCTTTTGTAATTAACTTCTTTATACCTGTCTTAATTTTTGAGAGCTGTTTTCTGCAGCCTCAGCCAAAGTACACAATTTAATCTGAGGTTTCTTCTAGAGTCACACACCATTTTTTTTTTAAAGCAATGCTCATCAGTTGTGACAGCTTCAGCTACTTAGGCTGGAGTGAGAAGCTAAACAATGAATCACTCTGAATATTTGCGCTGTGAATCATTTATCTTTCCCACCTAACCCCCCCTGCAAACTGATGATTCATGTATTTAGTTTGATATGCATATAGATAGATATGAATATGGAAAGACTTGAGAAGGGTAGATCTACATAGATAGAGAGAGTGGGGAAGTCTAGATCAGAAGTAGCAGAACAGGGATATCTCTAGATGCCTTTAGATAGGGATGGATATGGAAAGTCTTGGTTGGGGTAGAATTAGACAGGGATATCTAGATATGGGGAAGTCTAGATCGGGGTAGTAGAACAGGGGTAGATCTAGATGGGGATAGATAGATATGGATTTGGAAAGTTTTGACCAGGGGAGGTAGAGATAGGGATACAGTGGTGCCCCGCAAGACGAATGCCTCGCAAGACGGAAAACTCGCTAGACGAAAGAGTTTTCAGTTTTGGAGGTGCTTCACAAAACGAAGCTCCTATGGGCTTGCTTCGCAAGACGAAAATGTCTTGCGAGTTCCTGCGGTTTTTTCCCCCTCCCCCCCCTTTTTCTAAGCCGTTAAGCCGCTTATCTGCTTATCCGATAAACTGATAAGCCGCTAAAAGCCGCTAATAGCGCTAATAGCCCTAATCCGCTAATCCGTCAATGGGCTTGCTTCGCAAGATGAAAAAACCGCTAGACGAAGAGACTCACAGAACGGATTCTTTTCGTCTTGCGAGGCACCACTGTAGATGGAAATGGAAAGTCTAGATCAGGGTAGCAGAATGGCAAAAGGTCTGGATGGTTCTAGATAGGGGTAAATATGGAAAACGTTGATTGGGATAGGACTAGATAAAGATAAGTAGATATGGATACAGAACGTCTATATTTGGAGTAATAGGATGAATAGATCTAGATAGGGATAGATTTGGGAAATTTAGGTCAGGGGTAGTCAATGTGGTGCCCTCTAGATGGAGTCCACCAGTCATCTGCCCCAGCCAGCAGGTCAGTGGAGATGGAAATTGTGCTCCAACAACAGGTGGAGGGCACCAGATTGGTTGCTCTTGGTCTAGACTATTACTTTTGCCCAGTAATACAATAATTACGTGTTGAATAATTATATATCTAGTGCTTAGGGATGGATAACTCAGTTATCCACATTTCCACAGCAGCTCTATATTTTATCTATCTATCATCTATATCTATCTATCTATCTATCTATCTATCTATCTATCTATCATCTATCTATCATCTATCTATATCTATCTATCTATATCAATCTATCATCTATCTATCATCTATCTGTCATCATCTATCTATCTATCTATCATCTATCTATCTATCTATCATCTATATCTATCATCTATCTATCATCTATCTATCTATCTATCTATCTATCATCTATCATCTATCTATCTATCTATATCTATCTATCTATCTATCTATCTATCTATCATCTATCATCATCATCTCTATCTATCTATCATCTATCATCTATATCTATCTATCTATCTATCTATCTATCTATCATCTATCTATCGTCTATCTATCAATCTATCATCTATCATCTATCTATATCTATCTATCATCTATCTATCTATCTATCTATCTATCTATCTATCATCTATCTATCTATCTATCTATCATCTATCTATCTATCTATCTATCATCATCATCTATCATCTATCTATCTATCATCTCTATCTATCTATCATCTATCATCTATCATCTATATCTATCTATCTATCTATCTATCATCTATCTATCTATCTATATCTATCTATATCTATCTATCTATCTATCTATCTATCTATCATGTATCTATATCTATCTATCTATCTATCTATCTATCTATCTATCTATCATCTATCATCTATCTATCTATCTATCTATCTATCTATCTATCATCTATCTATCTATCTATCTATCTATCATCTATCTATCTATCATCTATCTATCTATCTATCTATCTATCATCTATCTATATCTATCTATCATCTATCTATCATCTATCTATCATCTATCTATCTATCATCTATCATCTATCTATCATCTATCTATATCTATCTATCATCTATCTATCTATCTATCTATCTATCTATCTATCTATCTATCTATCATCTATCTCTATCATCTATCTATCTATCATCTATCTATCTATATCTATGTATCTATCATCTATCTATCATCTATCTATCTATCTATCTATCTATCTATCTATCTATCTATATCTATCTATCTATCTATCTATCATCTATCTATCTATCATCTATATCTATCTATCTATCTATCTATCTATCTATCTATCTATCTATCTATCTATATCTGGCCTTCTTAGGTTGCTTTTACTCTTGTTTTTAGTGTATAGTACAGTATCAACTTGATTTATGTGTGGTGCATTACCCCCCCCCCCCAGGAATAGTAGAAGTACCTACTATAACAAATTAGTAGCAGATCTAGACTCTTGCTAGGAGAAACCCAGAGAAGCAGGGACACAGCATATCACTGATAACAACAGGAATCATGGTAGAGTCAGTCTATGACCTGGGAGACCAGAGTTTCATTCCCTACTTGGCCATGAAGCTCCCTGGGCGACCTCGGGCCAGTCACTGCAAACAGTGGTCACTTTGATTGTACCGGTTGTACTGCAATCTGCCAACTGATCACAAATAGTATCAGCCAGGGTCCAACTTGCTTTTATCATTTGTTTCTGTAAGTTGCACTGAGTCACTTTTTTGTGTGTGGAAAAAGGGACTAATGAACATAATGAATAATAGTAATTTGGTTGGAGAACAGCACTGCAAAATTTAGACAAGTGCAAATTTCAAAGGATGGTTGTGTTTTGGTTTGTGCATTGGTTCTGGTAGTGTAAATTAGGTAGTTTCTCATTAAAATGAAAACGGAATGAAATCCCTCCCCCCCATCCCTTGTTTGTATGCTAGCCAAAATTGCATTCAGAAATCTGCACACACTAGGGGCTTTTAAGAAAGTAAACAATCTTAAACAGGTGTAGATGAGGAACTGAATTTAAGACTGTGTTGGGGGGTGCGAGAAGAAAAACAAAAAATGACAAATTCATCTGTCCCTAGGCTAAATCCTTCAAATGTTAGGTCAAACATTGATACTTGCCATCCTTCTTGGTCGTACCCCCTATTCAGGTAAGGGGTTTGTTTTGCCTTGATCAGCAAGATTGTTAGAGGTGGACAGATGCTAAAGATGTCTTTCACATCAGAGTTGTATAAAGCAGATGTTTCTTAGTTCCCCTGAGGCACAACAGATCAGTTTTGTGTTGTATAATGTAATGTCAACTATACTCCCAGCCGCTACCCGATCCTTCCTCAAATGTTGCTATGAAGAAGATGCTCTTCGGTAGTTGAGAGAGGCTATGCTTTGCGAGAGATTAAGCAAACTTTTTTGTGGGAGGGAATTCCTCATGGGAATTGAAGGGAGCAATCTAGCAAAGAGGGAGGAATGTTAGGCAGAACTCATGTTTCAAGGGTGAAAATAGGCAACACCCTTGCCCCCTGCAAAGGATTGCAAGCCCAAGGCCCTCTTTCAAGCACTGAGAAGTCTCAAACCCAAGACCAACAGCATGCATATTTCTCAGACATCTTCTCCACTGTTAAATGCAACCTTTTCTTTCACAGTGAGGTCCAAGGGAAAATTCTGCCTGGGTTTCAAGAGCAGATGTCACGGCCCCTGAGGCCAATAGAAGACTCTTGTTTTGTGTGTGGATGTTGACACCTGTCTCACCTTTCAACAGATTAAATAAAGACATTGTACTCTCATTGCAAATATCCCTCCGGTCCAAGATGCTTTGATGGCAGCATGATTCCTTCTCTCTGCCTTCCTTGTGAGTTTCCTCTTTTTCTTTCCCTTACATCCAGTGAGATTTCCTGAAGGCACATTCTGTGCTTGCAGGTTCGTTAAGTCAAAAAGCATGAGGCCTTGGCAGTACACTGAGGAGCAAGTGCCTGAAGAGGTTCTGGCATGCCAGCAGGCCCTGGTCTAAATCTGTGCCCTTGTTTAAGTGGATCAACTGATCTATCGGCAGGCACAATGCACATTCACCCAGAATGAGAGAGGCTTGCCAAAGCATCTTTCACATTCATTAAGTGTCTCTGTAATGGCCAGAATCGGAGCCAGACATGTCCTGCTGACACTTCCTCCTTCTTTTGTGTTAGCTGTTCCAATGATCAAGAGCTGCCTTTGCTCTTCAGGCCTTTGCTTCAAGAGGCAGACTTGAGCCACATTCACGCAATACTTTTAAAGCCTTATAATACCCACTTTGACAGTATTTGGCTTCTCCCAGAGAATATGGGAATCATAGTTTTTTAAGGAGTTGCTAGAAGGCCCCTGTTCACCTCACAAAGCTGCAATTCCAACGGCAATTCCTCTTCCCAGGGAACTCTGGGAATATTATATTTATAAAAAAGTTAACTTATAACAAACTTATAATTAACTTTGGAACAGTCCATTTCAAACCAGCAGACACGCATCTGTTGTTAATTATTTGTTTAGTTATTATTACATTTCTATCTCAGCGTTCATCCAAGGAACTCAAGGTGCCGAACGTGGTTCTCTCCTTTCCCATTAATTACATCTTCACAACAACCCTGCGAAGTTGGTTAGGCTGAACAACCGAGAGTGGCGCAGGGTCACCCAGTGAACTCCGTGGCTGAGTAGGGATTTGAATCCTGGTCTCCAAGTTCCTAGTTAGACATTGTAACCACTACACAACACTGTCTCTGCACTCCACACTGATACTGCTGATGTTGAGCTCTTCACCTGAAAAGGGAAGGAAAAGGGGAAGGGCCATTTGTGTGACTTCAGAAAAGTGCAAATTTTGAAGGATGGCTGTGCTGTTACGGTTTGCATATTGTTTCAGAAAATGATTTATGTTGTGGCCACAAATGTGGCTTTAGAGAGGTTCTGTCGTAGAGCAAAAATCTATTATTATTATTATTAATGTTACTACTACTATTACCCTTCTCACCCCTTGCCTTTTCCTGTAAGACCCATTACAGTCGTTAAGAGTCGTCAGCAGGCTCATCCCAGCTATCTGCCATTACAGTCGTTAAGAGTCGTCAGCAGGCTCATCCCAGCTATCTGCCAATCTCCCATTCCCACCACCCTTCTGAGTAATACCCCTCCCCACCTTCTCACTATATAGAAGGATCTGGCAACTTCTGTTTCAGTGTATCTGAAGAAGTGTGCTTGCACACGAAAGCTCATACCAAGAACTAACTTAGTTGGTCTTAAAGGTGCTACTGGAAGGATTTTTTTTATTTTTACTACTATTACCACCACTACTAAAATTTCTGTACTTCCCTTCATCCGAGGATTACAGGGTGGTTTACAATATAGAAACACAAACATGCTTAACATACTACCGAACAAAAAATAGTTAGGGAAAATGTACAATATTAGTTCAAATATATGTTGGAAGTGTAAGGAAAAGGAAGGGACATTTTATCATATGTGGTGGGATTGTAATGTAATTAAAAATTTTTGGAAAATGATATACAATGAATTGAAGAAAAAGTTCCATTTAACATTTGTTAAAAAACCCCGAGGCATTTTTGTTGGGGATTGTAGGGAAAGACCTGCCAAAAAAGCTGAAAAACATCTTCATGTATGCGACAACGGCCGCGAGAGTTCTGGTAGCACAAGGATGGAAGACTGAAGAAACCCCAACTAAAGAATCATGGCAAGAAAAATTGACGGGCTATGCAGAACTAGCAAAACTGACATATAAGCTACGGGACAAGGATAACTGTGACTTTAAGGATGAATGGGAACCCTTTACAAAGTATCTGAAGACACAACAAAGCGAACTGGACTCCTTGGCAGGTTTTGAATAAACATTCACAACTTTTTATTGATAATAATCAGCTAAATAGTTTGAGGATCTATACAACTTTGTAACATGCAGAAAACAGCAGTCTCAGAGAAACCAAAGACTGGAACTGAGGGAAGTCGTGGGGTGGGGTGGGCGTGGGTGGGTTTTGTGTGGAAGGGGGGAGGGAGGAAAAATGGGGGGGACAAGGATGATATGTTTTTGGATAATATGTCTTGCTTTAATTTTGAATAAAAAAACCCAAAAAAGCCACACCATACTAACAAACAAAAACAATACCCCACCCCCCGTTTAACAGGCCACGGATTGTCAAATTTGCCAAGGGCCTGGGAGAAGAGGAATGTTTTTGCTTGGTGCCTAAAGATATGTAATGCAGGCACCAGGCGAGCCTCTCTGGGGAGAGTGTTCCACAAACTGGGAGCCACCACAGAAAAGGCCTGGTCTCGTGTTGCCATCCTCTTACAAACATGGGGTCCAGGAAGAGGCAGCCATCTTCCTCTTTCTAAAGCAGAGGTGGGGTACTATTTTCTGTCACATGGCTTTCAAGAAAATCTTCTGAAGGCCACCTGACCATGGTGGGAAGATGCAAAAGTGGGCAGGGCAATGAATGTCCATTGGCCCTTTGTTCAGTTGGCTAATTTTGGCAGACATTCTTCTTTGCATTTTCCACCCAGACAAGCAGGAGGCATTATCAGGGTTCAATGACACACTTCAGCTGGGCAAAAATCCACAGACTGAAAAGCAGGAACAGTGAGGGGTACAGCTTTAGAAGAGGGGGTGTGGCCTGAGGAGAGTTTTAGGGGTCAGCTAGAGATGTCTAGAAGTCACAGGGGTGCCAACTTGAATAAAACATTGGGGGGCCCAGGTAAGCCCCACCCCACATAATTGATCACATGATGTGGCACATCCAAGCCATTTGAACAGGAATTCCCATCAACTTTGGGGGGCCCTGACACCCTCAAATATGTTATGGGGGGCTGAAGGGACCTTGGCCCCTAGGAGTTGGATCCTATGGGAGACTTGCATTTGTCACCCAGGCCTGCAGTTCTTCTCCAGGGGTTTAAAGGTATAATGAGTCCTCTTTTGGGGAAGTATTTTTTGATTATGATTATTTGTTTTGTTGTGTATCTTTTATACAAAAGTAAAGTCTCAAAGTAACTTTACAATAGTCTCTTGTACCATTACCAAAGGTAAGGGTGTCAGGCCCCCTCTGCTCCATAGTAAGGTTTTATTTTAGTCTTTTTGGCTTGAGAAAAGAGGAGGGGGATTTGGCAGGGAAAGGAGGGGTGCAGAGATGGGGTCCACTCAGGGGAGAAGCTGTGCCCACCTTGAATGGCACCCACTCTCAGTAAAGTGGGGCACTCACAAGCAGCAGCCCCATTCCCTCACTTCGGTTACTCATGTGCAGTGAACGTAATAGGGCTGAGCGGCCCAGTTTTTCATTCTGTGTCTAAGCGTGCCATAGTTTCTTCCTTTATTCTGGAGCAATTCAGCAATTTCACAGCCTGTGGGTGCTTTCCTGACAACTCATCCTTCCACATCAAATCCTACTGAGTGACGGGAGCCAGAGGCTATTCATAACGGCAGCGTATCAGCACGTAGTAATCATAATTACATGAAATAATAACTATCTAAAGGGCACTCCGATGAGTGACAAGCTCTAGAATGCACCTTGACACCTGCCAAAGATGTACTAAACACACACAAGGAATTATCCCCCGCCGTCCTGTCACTTGGTCAGCGGAGGCAGCCAGCCAGAGTTAATCAAATTAACCTGACAAAGTCAGGCGGGATAAGTTGTAGTCTTCACCTTGCTGTCAAAGGCATGTTGCTGAGGCGAGAGGTTTGTGAAGACCTCCAGGCCATGCAGCCAAATGCAGAGATGATGAGCTGGTGCTGTGTAGATGAATGCGGGAGAAAGTCCAGATCGATGGGCATCCCAGTAGGAACTTATGTTATGCCCCAAAAGTAGACAACCAGAAACACAACTATCCTTTGAAATTCACATTTGACCAAACTTTGCAATGCAATTCTTCACCCCCACACACCCCACCAAAAAAACATTTGGACAAAAATTGTAACGAAAGAGCTCTTTTTATTGTAATTATTGGTATGGTGTTAATATATGGTTAATATATAGTTTTAAGTCTATCAATTTTTATTTTTATTTTTAAAAATGATGGGTTTTTTCTATGTTTTTAGCGGTACTTATTTTTATTTGTAGGCCACTTTAAGTCCTGTCAGAGAAAATTGTGGGGCATAAATAAATATAATAAAGATAATAATGGGGGGGGGGGGAATGTGCAAAAGTTGCATATATTTGCAAAAATGACCTGAGAAAAGGACACTCCCGTTTTTACGCTGGCTGCACTTCTAGGGATGTCAGAAGCACAGCTACTGAAACAGTCATTCTTCAAAATTCACGCTTCTCTGAATTTTGCCCTGCGGTTTTCTAGCCAAGTAAAATGTGCAAAAATGCATTTGGCATAAGTATGTAAAGTAGTGAAAATAATACACAAATGTGTGTTATATGAGGAAAAGCTGCTTTGCAAAAGAATGTGTGCATGAGCTAACTTTGCACACAAAGAGGTGTATATTAGGAAAAATACTCAATAAGTTACTGACAAATTTTCATGAGGACTTCAAAAATAAAATTCCCCAACTGATGTAGAAATCTGGAGAACTGAAATAAAGTCCAGAAAAGTGAGAAATCAGAGTGGACAGATTTGCCCTTCCCTTCCACTAAGCTATGGTCTTCTAGGTTTGCCAGACCTCCAGGTTGCAGGAGAGAGCTTGAATCTCCAAGAGCGCAAGAGTACCTTTCATAATAATAACATTCAAGCATCAGCCCAGCAGCAGTTGGCTGCAAATGATAGCGTGGACACTATGGAGGGTTCTGCCATCTTCCGTTCCCCTCTCCCAATTAACCTCCATCTCTAGGGCCCACCTTGTGACATCACTGTGAGTTGCTCTGTGACATCACCAGGTAGCAGGGTCTGCGGTGCTCCTGACCTGGTGGCCATATCCTTCTCCAAATGTACATGCACAAATCTGTAACATGACCAGTGGAGAACTATGGAACCTCAGTCCCACAGGAGGCAGGGTTGCCTACTAACTTGGATGGCTGTAAAAGAGGATTAGACAAATTTATGGAGCGGAAGGCTATCGATGGGCTACTAGTCACAATAGCTGTGCTCTGCCACCATAGTTGAGTTGCAGGTGTGAGGGTATTGGCGGCAAGCCTTTTGGCTCAAGTGGTGGTTAGGCACTGGAATATTGCTGGAGGCAATGAGGGGAGGTAATTGCCATCACCTGCCCCTCCCATTTGAAGGGTATTCCATTAAAGGATTCCGAGGGGCGTGGCCCTGTCCGAAGCCCGGTGGGTGGCTAGGGCCTATGGAACGACCCCTATCAGTAACCCCAGGGGAGCTCCGAGTCAATGTGCATAGGCAGGACTCCCCCTACTGGTGGTTAACCCTTCCCGGACTCCCTGCAGACGGGCAGGAATCAGATATAGTCGGTTAGGAACAATGCCTAAGCCAATACCACTCACAACCTGTAACCAATAAAGTTGTGGCCTTTTTTAGCCCATTAACCTGAAATACTGGTGCCTAGTGTCTTTATTTCAACTCTGGGAGGGATTGGGACCTTGCCATGCAATACCAGTTGCTTGAAACCACAGAAGGCTCCAATCCAACCTTACTGTATGCTTGTGAAACATGGACCACTTATAAACGCCATCTCCAACTCCTCAAAAGATTCCATCAGCGGTGTCTCTGAAAAATTTTACACATCACTTGGGAAGACAGGCAAATAAATATCAGTGTACTGGAAGAAGCAAAGATCACCAGTGTCGAAGCAATGATTCTTCAACATCAACTTCGTTGGACCGGTCATGTTGTGCGGATGCCTGATGATCGTCTTCCAAAGCAACTACTCTATTCTGAACTTAAAAATAGAAAGCGTAATGCTGGTGGTCAACAAAAGAGGTTTAAAGACTGTCTCAAGGCAAATCTAAAAAAATGTAGTATAAACACCAACAATTGCCTGCGAGCGCTCCAGTTGGAGAACAGCCTTTACCAAAGGTGTCATGGGCTTTGCAGACACTCGAACTCAGGACACAAGGGAGAAGCATGCTAAGAGGAAGGCATACTTGGCCAACCCTCACCATGATCAACTCCTGCCCGGAAACCAATGTCCCCACTGTGGAAGGACGTGTGGATCCGGAATTGGCCTCCACAGTCATTTACAGACTCATTGTTAAAACCGTGTTTATGGAAGACAATCTTACTTGGCTATGAGTGATCGCTAAAGAAGAAGAAGACTAGATGGGCCTTTGGCCTGAGCCAATAGGGCTTACCTTATGTTCTTATGTTCTCAACTTTACAGTGAAATAGCTGGCTCAAAGAGCCAGCAGGAAGCTTGGCTTGAGCTGTGCATAAACGAAGTACCAGATCACTCTTGTCCCTTTCAACCAGTGTATGTTTTTGTGTGTGTGTGTGTTTGGAATCTCGAGTCGCTGCCTGTTGCCGCTCAGGCTGCCACATTATCAGCTTTCAGCATAAGCCTCGTATTTGGAGCTGCAAGGCTTCCTGGCTGAGCCCTCTCTGCCGACAAAGCCCTGGGCCTGTCTGCCTTTTGTGAGTTCCAGCTAGTGTTGGCTGGAACGAGATCTCAATTACCCCAGCCCTCTCTGCCTCTCTCTCTCTCTTTTGCACTGACGTCTAGGATTTATCACACCGCCATGCAGGTTTCCCGGAACACGAGAAATACTTGGATAAAGGTGCCATCTACTGGGCAGAGATTCTAAGAAATGGGAAACGGTTGGTGAAAAGAGGAGGGGAAGCAGAGCTATCTCTGGAAAGGAGAGGGAGAGAGTGCTCTTAATAACACACTAGGTGGAGGAAAGCTGAGCAGAGGCCACCCCGGCAATTGCATTGCGACAATGCGGATCACAGTTATTTTGATTTGTAAATGTCTACTTGCTCGGGGGAAGCAGCCTTTACATAGTACTTAGCTGTCAACTGGTTCTGATGCACGGGTTGTTGCGCATCAATGGGGGTCTGTATTTTTCACAGTTTGTGTACAGGGAAAGCATGCAATCTTACTCCCATTGGTTTTTCATTGTGGCCAAGCACTGGCTGCACCTCCTCTCTGGTGAAACGGGAGCATTTCCCCCTCGGCTACTCATAACAAGAGCATCTAAGGCTGATTCGTGTGTGCGTGGCTGTGTTTTATTTCTTCAAATATTTATAAGCCACACTTCCATATAAAACAATCACAAGGCAGTATGCAGACTGAAAACACAGTCTTGCAATAAAAATGTCAAACACATCAGTAAGGATGTGCTAGCAGAGAATCTGAGGTTTGAAAGGCCTGTTTGAATAATGCAGTTTTTAGAAGGCACATACAAATGAGCAAGGAGTTCCACAGGGCAGAGCCTGCCATGCTAAAGACTTGCTCTCTGGTAGAGGCCAGCTATGGGACCACCAATAGGGCCTCATCAGAAGACTTCAGTGATCAAGGTTGTTGATGATATCTGTTTCGAGAGATAATGGAGTGTACCTCTGGGGCTGAAGTCAAACCAGGGCTGGATTTAGGTTTGATGAGGCCCTAAGCTACTGAAGGTAATGGGGCCCTTTATATGTCCAGCTGTCCTTTGTCAACAACAAATTGTCACTGCTTTTTGTGTTGAATATATGCTATATGGCAATTTATGGACCTAATAGGTATGTATACTTTGGCCACCTCATGAGAAGAGAAGACTCCCTGGAAAAGACCCTGATGTTGGGAAAGATGGAGGGTACAAGGAGAAGGGGACGACAGAGGATGAGATGGTTGGACAGTGTTCTCGAAGCTACCAACATGAGTTTGACCAAGTTGCGGGAGGCAGTGGAAGACAGGACTGCCTGGCGTGCTCTGGTCCATGGGGTCACAAAGAGTCAGACACGACTAAATGACTAAATAACAACAATAGGTAAGTAAAGCCATTTGCACAAAACAAAAGGCAGGTAGGTGGGG
This sequence comes from Podarcis pityusensis, assembly GCF_964106645.2. Taxonomy (NCBI): domain Eukaryota; kingdom Metazoa; phylum Chordata; class Lepidosauria; order Squamata; family Lacertidae; genus Podarcis; species Podarcis pityusensis. The sequence goes on from NC_138041.1 coordinate 32,786,228, forward strand.
CCCATTATTTACATCATAGGAGCCTACACAACACAAAACACTGTTGCTGTATGTAGGTTTTATTTTTATTTTTTATCTTATATTTTGGAAATGTACATCCAGGTTTTTTCCCCTTCAAATTTTTTTGGGGCCCCCAAGAGAGTGGGGCCCTAAGCTATAGCTTGTTTAGCTTATACAGTGGTACCTCAGGTTAAGAACTTAATTCGTTCTGGAGGTCTGTTCTTAACATGAAACTGTTCTTAACCTGAAGCATCACTTTAGCTAATGGGGCATCCTGCTGCCACTGTACCGCCACTGCACGATTTCTGTTCTTATCGGGAAGCGAAGTTCTTAACCCGAGGTACTATTTCTGGATTAGCGGAGTCTGTAACCTGAAGCGTTTGTAACCTGAAGCATATGTAACCCGAGGTACCACTGTACATCTATCCAGCACTGAGTGAAACCAACCCAGGGTGCCAGCCTAGGCACAGGGTATGGAGGTCCTGGGCTGCCCAGATGACAAGACCTGCCTCTCAGCCTTGCTTATGTGGTCCAAGGAAAGCAGAGCAATATGTCTGGTACCAGCTTGGCTGTAGGAGTTGCCGGAAGGAGACATATAAGGTGCAATTCAACCACCTTAGGGACTCCACTCCGGATTTGTGTCGGGTTTACTCCTTAGCCTAACCCAAATATATCCTGCAAGGTAGCAGAGGTTTAGGCTCAGAGTTTTCCTTCTCCTAGATAGACTACCTTCCCAGGTTGACTAGCCCCATCTGCCCCCCACTTCCCTCTGCAGCACATGCAGAAACCACTTTCTTGACTGTTGCACCCACTATTGTTCTTAACCACTCAATCTGCCAGAGCCCATCTTTGCATGCAGGGGAGGTCTGTAACTCACCAAGAGTTTGAGACCCACCAGCTCCCCTCACTTGGTTTAGCCAACCAGTTGTAGCCATTTCCTGGGGTGTGGCCACTGTCACCTGCTGGCAGCTTCTAGGAGCCACAGGTGAGAGCTTAGTCCAGGGCAGGGACCAAAGCTGGACAAACTACCCCAGAAGGAGCATGATGTGTCCCCCATCAGAGGTACTACCCCTCTGCATAGACCCCATATCAAGTTGGTGCATAAGGAATCAGGTGGTTCTCAAGGCACTTTGGTCCCAAGTTGTGTAGGACAAGCACCTTTAACCTGGGTTGGTCGCCTGTGCAGTTCTCTTGCCAGCCTAGCGACACGTTGCCAGGAGCCTCACTACTGTGCTAGCTGCATCTTCTGGCTGTTCTTGACAAGAAGGGGAAGGTGGAATGCCGCACATTAACATTCATATTATGTCACTGCCAAAGATGTGTCCAGAGAATTTTCCTCTTCTGAATGCATAATTGCCCCCTGGATTTATTTGAGTTCAAGGTTGTAAGCAGACATCCTTTTCCGTTCCGCTTTGCTTTCATCATACACAGCTCTGTTTCTATTCCCCTGCAACTCAGCTTTCACCCAGAACTACATTATTCATCTCACTGCCTGCTGTGGCAAAATTATGTATATTACTGTTGGAAGTTTCTGTGCATCTCAGCTTGCAGAAGCAGTTTTTGCATGGGTTAAAACAGATAGAGGGACTTCCAACTTCCCAGAATATCCCTGTACAGTGGTACCTTGGTTCTCAAACAATCCGTTCCGGAAGTCCGTTCCAAAACCAAAGCATTCCAAAACCAAGGCACACTTTCCCATAGAAAGTAATGCAAAACGGATTAATCTGTTCCAGACTTTAAAAAACAATCCCTAAAACAGCAATTTAACATGAATTTTACTATCTAATGATACCATTGATCCATAAAAGGAAAGCAATAATCCATGTACTGTATTATAAAATAAATAAGACAGTATTGTAGGTGATAAAAATTAAAATTATTTTTTCCCCCTTACCTGCACTGATAATAGTTTGGATGGAGGGCTTTTATCCATTTCCGCAGTCACACAATCAATCATTCAGTAGCTGAACTGGGTTCCATACAGTCACAAAAACAAATTAACCGAAAAAGTCTCAAAAATAACAATGCAAAATAAATAGCAAAAACAAAAGCGCCAAACTTAATCCATTCCGGAAGTCCATTTGACTTCTGAAATTTTCGAAAACCAAGGCACAGCTTCTGTTTGGTGCAAGTGCCCTGAAAACAATAGCCGACAGCCATATTGGTTGTTTGGCTTCCGAAAAATGTTCAAAACCTGGAACACTTTCAGCGTTTGGAAACCAAGGTACCACTGTATCTTTAAACTCTCAAGCTGACCTCTCAATCTTGTTGTTGTTTAGACTGATGTGTCTCAGGTTGCATCCTGTTTACAACTTCCTCCTCTTCCTCCCACTTTTCTCTCGGACCTCAATTCCACCCAATTCATTTCAATGCAAAGCAATTTGGGGGTGCAATCTACTACGCATTGTATGTGAACCGAAAGCAACAACAGTGAATACCGAGTGCATTCGCTGGACTCATTCCCATTCTGGATAGGGGATAAAAAAGCAAAACTGGGCAAATTCCAGTCCCTGCTTCTGTTTTTCTTGGGATTCGCCAACATCCCTATCTGTGACGCAATGAGGAGTCCAATTGTCAGCACAGTCCTAGTGATGTCTGGAATTTTATTTAATTTGACCTGTCTTGTTACGCCAGTGGACTCTAGGTCTCTTTCTGCTCTGTGTAGTGACTGCTGATACTCTCTGGTGTGTCTTGGATCAGATTAATTAACGCCTTTCCCCGGACAGAGGTCACATTCTCTTCTCTGCGTGTAAACAGGAGCTGCTTAGAGAAACAAGCACATGAGACTGGCTGTGTCAACAAGGGAGTGAACAGTGGAAGCATTTCTACTACTCTTCTAGGATCAGCTGGAGCCAAATTTCATCTTCCTTATTTTCTTAAGGGATTAGTGAGGGCCTAGTAAATTTACCTCAGCTAAGATTGCAAACATTGGCTCTCTTCTTTTGCACCCCTGCTTTCTTCCCCACCCCCAGCCCACCGGTGACTCCACACTTGGCTCAGTGACAGCATTTATCCAGTGTCTTTGCACAGATCCCTCTATAACACTTGGGCTATTTCCCCGTCCCATCCCAAAGCCAAACCAAATTCAGGAAATGTGGTTGAGCTGTGGGAAAAGTCTGCAAAGGAGCAAATCCTCTGTTCTGCTCAGGTTTCAGATTTGCTGTGGATGGCTGGCGGAGGGAATCTTTTTATTAAAAATCAGCAGCAGAAGGCCCTTAAAAGTAGCCATTTCAATTTTGGGGTGTGCTTTCTGACTCTCCTGCCACCCAAATATGCACAGCATTTGTGAGTAAGTATCTGTGTTTCTGAGGGACACAGGTGGCTAAATCACAGAGCCTAGGACTTGCTGATCAGAAGGTCGGCGGTTCGAATCCCTGCGATGGGGTGAGCTCCCGTTGCTCAGTCCCTGCTCCTGCCAGCCTAGCAGTTCAAAAGCACGTTAAAGTGCAAGTAGATAAATAGGTACCACTCCGGCGGGAAGGTAAACGACATTTCCGTGTGCTGCTCTGGTTTGCCAGAAGCAGCTTAGTCATGCTGGCCACATGACCCGGAAGCTGTATGCCGGCTCCCTCGGCCAATAAAGCAAGATGAACACAGCAACCCCAAAGTTGGTCACGACTGAACCTAATGGTCAGGGGTCCCTTTACCTTTACCTTTACACCTGCAAGAGTCAGGGGACTGGTAGTGGGGTGACGATGAATGGTTAGAGGGAGAAGAGGGAGCAGACTAGGAAGAGGAGGTCTTGGAAGCTGAAGAGGCAACAGGGTTTAGTGGGCAGGAAGAGGCTGTGGCAGAGAGCAGTCCAGACTCAGAGGCAGGAGAGGAGGTGGAACAGGAGACAGAGATGAGGCAGGCTGCTGTGACCAGCTCCCCTCCCTGCAAAGGAATGATATGGGTGGAGCGAAGAGAGACAAGATGAAAGAGGTTTCTGGGGAAGAAACCAGGGAAGAAACCTTAGAGAGTGGTGGGAAGGTGGAAACCTTCAGTTCTCACAACTGTCTCATTGGAGCAAGACCTGCTGGGAAGAGTTGCTGTGATCACTAGGCCTGAGCTGTTTTGGTTTCTGTGAATAAAGAGTTAACTTCATGGGTGCTGGGTGTTTTATTGCCAACCTGCTTCAGACTCCAGCTCCTGATAGAAGTGGAGGAAGCAGTAAGTACTCCAGACCACACTCCCCCCAAAGCATCATTGGTGGCTGGTGCCCATTGGGACTGGCAGGGTGGAAGGCAGGAAAACCAACATTGGAGCCAGTGGCAATGACAGGCAGAGCCAAGGAAAGTCATAGCTACCAGATGGTTGGCTGTAAGAAAGCAAGCAGGTAAGTGAGTGAAAGCTGAAGGAAGATTGAGGCTGGCGAGGCACTGACAGCCTCCATTGGTTCCTATGTGTCACCTAGGGATGGATGAATATGTCAATTTAAGTTTCTCTTATTTTCTCATTTTCACAGCTTCAGTTCAGTATCCACGTTTCCGGCAGGAAGACCAACAGTAGGAGAGCCAAGGAGAGTCATAGCTACCAGATGATTGGCTGTAAGAAAGAAAGAAGGTAGGTGAGTGAAAGCCTCCACTGGTTCCTATGTGTCACCTAGGGATGGATGAATATGTCAATTTAAGTTTCTCTTATTTTCTCATTTTCACAGCTTCAGTTCCATTCTCCACGTTTCTAAAGCAATCGGCGTGCTTTTCATTATTATTAAAAATCCTGATTTAAGTTCGTCAGCATTTTAGTGCTATTTTCTCCCAATAAGTACAACTTCTGTACGCGGTTTTGAATAAGGTACACATTTTGGCAATCTGTTTCCCCTGATACAATGCACCTGTGTATGCCATTAAAAAAAACAAAAACCTATATGTGTTTTTATGCACACAATATAGGCATGCTTGTACGCACTGTTTGTTTAGAGAAGTGCATTGCAAAATTTGAGAAGTACAAATTACCGTATTTTTTGCTCTATAAGACTCACTTTTTCCCTCCTAAAAAGTAAGGGGAAATGTGTGTGCATCTTATGGAGCGAATGCAGGCTGTGCAGCTATCCCAGAAGCCAGAACAGCAAGAGGAATTACTGCGCAGCAATCCCTCTTGCTGTTCTGGCTTCTGAGATTCAGAATATTTTTTTTCTTGTTTTCCTTCTCCAAAAACTAGGTGCGTCTTGTGGTCTGGTGCGTCTTATAGAGCGAAAAATACGGTAGGTAGCCTCTCCCTGAAACGGAAATGATTGAATCCTTCCCCCTCGCATTACACATAGGATTGCTCCACACTTGTTTCTTCCCAGCACAAAACCTATAGCTCCAATTCTTGTGTTCCGTTTGTGTTTTGCTAATATCTGGGTACTGAGTTTGATGTTCTTCTTCCTTTCTGCCCCCCCTGGCAATACTTGCACATTTTCTCTTGAGCTGTGGCCATCAGAAGTCAACGAGGCTGGAAAGCAGCTGGGATGAGACAGTCGGCAGATTCCCCCCCGCGGTTTCAACCCTGGCTACTGCTCTTCAACTCTGCTCTGAGGCCACCACTGTGCTTATTAATAGTGATCGTTAGCATCTCCCAAGACTGCACTCAAAGAATCTTGAAAAAAGCAAAGGCGGCCATTTGCTGTTCCGTTTGCTCAGTTTGAGGAAACCACTTCAGCAATTATCACTGCCTGGCTCTGAGCTTATCTTTCCCCCAAAGCTATGCCATTACCAGTGTGCGTGCCTGAGTCATTCATGCTGATTATTCTGTTGTAATTATTTGGAGGTTGAGAGAGAGAGAGAGATGAATTAGCATGACTTCCTGCCTATATAGGCCTAGGAAGAGAGATCTGGAAGGGATGCTGATTATTCCTTGTAATGAGGAAACATTTGTGGCACACCTAGTGCTATTTATTGACTTTAAATAATTCTTAACTCTGCTCTTCAGCCAGCAAAGGCTCCAAGGGCAGCTCACAGATCAAGGAAAACAAGACAGTCCCTGCACTCAGGCTTCCAATCTAAAAAGGGATGGCATGAAAGGAAACAGGACTGAGAGGGAAGAGGAAATAAGAAAACTCAAGTACCAGCTCTTTAGCTGCAAGTCCTTCTAAAGAGCAGCGGCAATGGAAACTGTTCAGGGAGAAGAGTAGCTAAACATTGCTGGTGTTCCTGTCTCTCTCTTGGCTAAAGCCTGGTGGAATGGAATGGCCAGGTGATAGTTGGTGGGTATTGGGGAGGAGGGTGGTTTCTCAGCAGAGCCAGTGGTGGCCCCAATACCCTTCTCTCTTTCTGCTGCAACCTAGTGGAATAGCTGCTGACAAGTGGTGGAGGGAGGAGCTGGCTTCTCATCAGAATTGGCAGAATTCCTTCCCCGATCCAGCTAGCTCATCTTACTTTCTTACCCTGTTTACTGAACATCCATCCTGATTTGCTGGCACAAAGTGTTCATGTCTGGTTTATATTGGACATTCCTTCTGAATTGTTAGTGAGCAGGGTATACGGCGATAAGCATTCACCTCGATTTGTTTGTGGGGTGTTTACATGGCTTTCTGTTAAGCATCAATCCACCCATCACTATCTGGTGCATTTCCCAATCACCTAACTGCAAACAGACTGTTTTTTCTTTGTTTTTGTTTTTTAAGGATTTATTGTGCCAGATTGGCAAAGAGCTTTACTCCACTTCAATTGTGCAAACCTAAATTTCTGGAATGCCCTTGAATCTCTCCCACGAAACGCTGACAGTCTGGCCATGACCCAGGTTTCTCATTATGTTCTCATTTTAAGAACGCTGGAAGATCTGATCACAGGCTTCTTCCTATCCCATCTACTTTGGTTCTTAGGAACCTTGGAACTCTACCCTTGGATGTGCATCCCACATCTCCTCTCATGTGAGCTCCCTGCTGCATTCCACTTGCTCGGCTATTTCCTGTTTCTCTGTCTCCATTTCCTTTCAACACACCACCAATGTTCCCATTCGTGACTGTCCTCCAGCCCTCTGGGGGATTCCGATTGACTTTATGGTCGTCTAAAGATCTCGGCAATGGGTTTGGTAATCATTTTGCATGTACACGGCAGAACATTAACATAACTGGTAATTAATTTGTTTTAATTGTTTTTATATAATCCCCGCGAGTGAGCTCATGTTTTGTTTTGCATCTGTTATGTTTCTGATTCAAATTTTAATGCCTTAATGGGAAGGGTGCCAAACTGCCTTTGCACTCAACGCTATGAGCGATCTCTTGGCTCCCTTCCAGCGCTTTATTGTCGAACTAACCATACAGCACTGTAATTTAACTAGCAAAAATGTGGCAAATCACTGTTATTAATAACAATAAATCTATTTCTGCAGGTTGACAGCATTAAAATAACAAATTACCCAGCAAGGGAAGCTGGTAATTTTGGGGTGCTTGTGAACTCTGCGATCATCGCCAAAGTATAATATCCATTATTAAGAGGCCTTTGGAGACCCACGTAGGAGACGTCTATACATGACAATACATCAGAGGAATAACTACAGGCAAAGATGCAAAGGGCTTGGCCTGAACCCATTGCTGTCGTTCATCCCTTTGGTTTAAATATTAAAAGCAGCAGGAGAGAATGACAGTGATGTATTAAAGATGCTTCTGATTTCTCCCAGCAGTTAACTCTCAGCAATTCAGACATGTTCTGCGCATGGTGGCTAGTATTTGCAGAGGCTTATATTTTTTAATTCTTTCTCACCAGCTTTCCAGAAGCTGATGCTCAGCAGGGAGGCCTGGAGTCCCCACATCTGAGCATTGGGTAGGGATGCGGGAGGCTGGCTAGGTTTTGCATGCTAATGATATGACAGCTGAATAGACAGACTTGGTGATAGAAAGCTGAATAAGACTCAAGATTGATTTTTTTTTGGGGGGGGGGTAATATGCGGAAGTCCCAGGTTCAGTTCCTGGCATCTCCAGAGCTGACAGAAAGACTCTTTAACAGCATGGAAGCAGCAATAAACTATAGCACAAATAAACTTACAATGCCAAAATATCGCTGGCAGATACCTTTAAAGGGGAACATGGTCACAGCATGATCTTTAAAGGGGAAGATCATCCCTCTTTTAACAAACAGTAAAACGAAACATTAACATAATATAAAATAGGTTGTAAAAAGGTAAAGGTAAAGGACCCCTGGATGGTTAAGTCCAGTCAAAGGCGACTATGAGGTTGTGGCACTCATCGCGCTTTTAGGCCGAGGGAGCCAGTGTTTGCCCATAAGCAGCTTTCCCAGTCATGTGCTTCTGGTGCAAAGGGACACCATGATGAAAACGAAAGCACATGGAAACACTGTTTCCTCTCCCGCCACAGTGATACCTATTTATCTGCTTGCACTGGTGTGCTTTCCAACTGCTAGGTTGGCAGAGCAACGGGAGCTTACCCCGTCACGGGGATTTGAACTGCCAACCTTCCGATCGGCAAGCCCAAGAGGCTCAGTGGTTTAGATCACAGCGCCACCCGCGTCCCTAAAATGGGTTGTATGAGCAAAGGGAAACCATGGGAAACTGCTTTAGAATGAGCCAGATCACTGACACTTCTGTCCCAGTATTGCTTTCACCAAGCAGTTGTTCCAACTCCAACATGCATTATCCCTGACTATTGGCCACATTAATGGGGGCTGATGGGAATTGGAGCCCAAATCATTTAGAGGCCTAAAAGTTAGCTGTCCCTGGTCTCTTCACCCAGCCTTGCCTGTATATAAGTGCATGTGCTCCATGCACTACTTTAGCTGGTTAGGAAGTATAAGAAACGCAGCCTATTTCAAGAAGCACGAGAACGATTTCTGTTTAAACAGAATCTTTCCTCTTGGCTGCGAGTCAAGCAAAGGAGGGGGCGGTTGTTGTTGCTGTTGCTCAGTGAGAGTGCTTCTGCCTCTTGGTAGCACAGACAGCACAGTGACATGTCATCAACCAAGCTGTTCAGAAGGGCCAGGTCAACTTGTATTGCACTAACACCCTAGAGGATACAAGCATGCTTAGCCAGTGCAGCAGCTGCAGATTGATACTATTTCTGAACAATGCCACTGCTAGTTTGCCTTGTTGTAACATCTCTATCAGGGGACAGGCAAGCAGAGAGCTACAAGGAGTCAAAACTCCCAAACATGTGTTTCAAGGATGGAGCCAGAGACCAAAACACAGAAGTGACTGGGAGAGCCATTTCTGGATCTCCTGATTACTCAACACAACCACCCACCCACACCCTTAGGATGCCTTCAAAATAGTGAGGCCCCTGGTGGCATTTGTCCATTGGTGTAGCAATGTCTGTGTGTCTCTTGGGCTTTTCTCCCTTGCAGATGGTTGTCAACAATGCAGGACCGTGTGTCAAGATTCCTGAAACCACGAACAGTCCATTCTCCAAGCATTATGTTAAAACAAGGGCGGTGGTGGTAGTGGGGCCAGTTTTGAGCAAAACAACAGTGTTGATGAATGGGAGTTTAATTCTTTCTCCTCCGCCATTTGCCTGATCTAAATCTCAAATGCTCCCCTCCCCACAAACATCTATGACAGGGGTCAGCAAACCTTTTCAGCAGGGGATCGGTCCACTGTCCCTCAGACCTTGTGGAGGGCTGGACTATATGGGGGGGATGAATGAATTCCTATTCCCCCCAAAAATAACCCAGAGATGCATTTTTTAAAAAAGGACACATTCTACTCATGTAAAAACACGCTGATTCCTGGACTGTCCATGGGCCGGATTGAGAAGGCAATTGGGCTGGATCCAGCTCCCGGGCCTTAGTATACCTACCAATGATCTATGAGTTTAAGGGTGCTTGTAGTGGCAGCATCAGAGCAGGACTGCGCAGAAAACTGAGCATAACTCCAGGGCCATACTTGGCAGAACGTGTAGGAGGACCCCAAATCCCAATCTCTTGTTTATTCATTCATGTAAATTAACAGATCGCCCTTCATCCGGGGATCACAGGGAAATTTACAGTATGAAAACACAAAAATATAGAACATCATAACAAGCAGAACTATATACTCGATACAGTTTAAAAGGCCATAGATTGTTTAATTAACCAAAAGCCTGGGAGAAGGGGAAAATTTTCGCCTGGAGATAAGTAATGATGACACCAGACGAGCCTTCCTGGCTTATCACACTTTACATTAAGGTAACCTATCAAAGGACAGGCAATATGAAGTGTATGGGGGCATTACTTCATAGACAGTGCAGTGTTATGGTTAGAGTGTTGGACTAGGACCCACTCAGATATGAAGCTCACTTGGTGACCTTGGGCCAGTCACTTTCTCCCAGCTTGTTGTGAGGATAAAATGGAGGGAGCTAGGAACTACCTTGGGACGCGGGTGGTGCTGTGGGTTAAACCACTGAGCCTAGTACTTGCCGATCACAAGGTTGGCGGTTTGAATCCCCGCGATGGGGTGAGCTCCTGTTGCTCGGTCCCTGCTCCTGCCAACCTAGCAGTTCAAAAGCATGTCAAAGTGCAAGTAGATAAATAGGTACCGCTCCGGCGGGAAGGTAAACGGCGTTTCCGTGTGCTGCTCTGGTTCACCAGAAGTGGCTTAGTCATGCTGGCCACATGACCCAGAAGCTGTACACCGGCTCCCTTGGCCAATAAAGCGAGATGAGCACCACAACTCCAGAGTCGGCCACGACTGGACCTCATGGTCAGGGGTCCCTTTACCTATAGGAACCACCTTGAGCTTTCTGGAGGAAAACTGGGATACAAATGTAGTAACAACAACAGCCACCCGAAGAGAGTCTCCCCTGTCCATAAGACCATTAAGTCCAGAGCCTGCATCCCAAGGTACTTGAGGAATTTGATCTTTATGAAATCTGATATAAATGAAACTGAACGGGCCTACATTTTTTGGAGTAACGTGCGGATCTGAACACAGCTATTATTCCACACTTCTCTGAAGGTTTCAAAGTGAACATTTGCAGCTCAAAGAACATGGAATGCATTTCAATGTGCTTATTGCGAGGTCATATACAGTAACAACATTTATTTATTTATTTATTATAAAATATTGTAAACATAATGTACATTACTATCAGCCCAAAAGTACAGCAACAGGGCATTACATCGCACTACATTCAGAACAAGCAATCAAGCAAAGAAAAAATATTAAGGGGAAGTAGTGCTAACACACCAATATAAGCCAAAATCATAAGAAATTATGACTCCTCCATCCCTCTGGAGACACCCCCCCTCTTTGGGGGGAGGGGTTATTGTTTTATTTATTATTGTTTTTATTATGTATTTTGTGTTTTTATCTTGTATTTTTATGCCGTGAACTGCCCTGAGATCTATAGATGAAGGGCAGCATACAAATAATAATAATAAATAATAATAATTATAATAATAATAGTATATGTGCTATTTTTTTCCTGCAGTAGCTGAGGTCTGTAAGTTCTTATACACTACAAAGACAAATGCAGTTTTTTCAAAGTTTCCCATTGCAAAAAGTTCTTTAGAGTGGCAAGCTTTCATGCCATCAGTCTAGAAAGCCGTGGGGAAGCCAGAACAACATTATTTAGATGCGCCATATGTATGTGATAAATGCAGGGTTTTCCCTTTTCTTAAAAATTGCATGTCGATACAAAGTGAGGCGTAATGGATGTAGCAGTCAAAACTTGTGAAGGCAACACATACTGGAAATAATCTGATTTGTCCATCCCTGGACAAAGCCCCCGAGCAGAGAGAGAAAAACGATCCCACTTGACATGAGGCAGGCTTCTAACTCCCCAGTGTAATTTTAAGTGGGTTTTAAAACCTGCATCTTTTTATTATGGACTATAGTGGTTAATTATGTCCCAAATGTCCACTGCTAACAGTGGATTGATTCTGGCATCTATGCTTGTATTGTGTTATATTATGGTGGACTGTGGCTGGGCTCCCTGCTGTTAACAATGTGGAGAGATATTGTTCTCAAGGTGATTGCAGTGCTTTATATGGTTTTAAACTGGGGGGTGAGGAGAACCGGGTGGGAGGCAGATCCTTAACCCCCTGCAGGCCAACTCTAACAGATGGGTGGGATATCTTACCTGTTAATCACTGTAGGAATGTTCAGGAAGGCAGGAGAGGATATATTGTTTATTAATACCCTTCCTAACTTGCGCTAGCAAGTTCCTTTACATAGCAGAGTTTCACATTCCCCTTTTAAACACACAGCAGGTAGTTGGTTGCAGGCTTGTGTAAGCCTCTTACTATCAGGTTCCTGGTAAGTTCCCTTATATCCCTCTTAAAAGAATAAACACGCCACAATCTTGTGTAAAGTATACAAAAGTAGTTTGCTCACATTCAGTTCACAGATAGATTCCTGAAGGCAGACTTAGTTACAAAGCATATACATGTGGAGCTTTCCCATACGGGGATAATCCCAGTGTCCTCTGTTGGCTGGAAGCCAACAAAACATCTCTAGCTAAAAGCTGCTCCAACGACGGAGGAAGTCAAAAGGAGAGCGAGAGAGTGCTGCGTGCCTTGTCCCTTTTGTTACCTGGACAGGTAAGGTCATGCCCACCTCTAGTCACATACAAAGGAAGTATGTCCCAGCCAGGAGGAAACAGGAAGGTTTTGACTGGCTGGACCAAACATTCCCTGCATGTCCACTCTAGGAAAACAAGGAAAGTTGTACTTGACTGCTACTTACGTATCACATCCCACAATCACCTGACATCATAGTAACGGCAGCACCAGTGGGGCGGTTCATAGATGATTGGCAGCGACCAGGAGCCCCACTTGAAAAGGAACTAGCAGAAGCTTGATTGTAGCTGTCCAACACTTGATGCTGTAATAACAAATTTAAGGTCTTATATATATAATAAATGTTCAAAAATTTACCAGCCAAGTACAAACATAGATATGGGGACCACATGTCTGGAGGAGCACAGGAAGACCGCCCTGAAACCATTTTGACTCCCAAATTGACCAAATGTTTTGTCTGCAAGGAGGGAGGGGTTGGGGGAGCGAAGATTGCTCTAATCAGCCAAGACGGGCACGGGTCGAGAGGACAGGTGGTGGGCTTTCCAGCTCGGAGGAATCTGTCCACATCGGCTGGGGATATCCGGTTGAAGTGGTCCAATACTGGACCCGAGGACAGTCGAGGGGCCTCCAGTTCCTTTATTGTATCCAAATTGGCAGGGAGGTCATAGCGGAGCAACAAGACCTTCTCCGCAAAAAAGCTCGCAAATGCCTCACAGCTGTGTGTCAAATTGTTATTTAAATTTGGCTGTCCCTCAAGGGACGTTAAAGACCTGATTATACTAAATAATTGCGCCGGGAGAGAGCTAGCGGATGCAATGGAGGCCGAGAAGTAAGACTTCTTAGCAGCCTTCACCGCCATCTCGTAGGTTTTCATAAAAGCCCTATAAGATGTTCTTGAGGCTCCGTCACGGGCACCCCGCCATACTCGCTCTAGCCGTCTGAGGTCCCGCTTCATTTTCCGGAGCTCCTCGGTAAACCAGGGAGCCCGGTTTCTGCGGGGTCGCAGAGGGCGCTTAGGTGCGATCTCATCGATGGTTGCCAGGAGCTGGATACTCCAGCCCTCAACAAGCTCAGTCAATGAGTCGCCAGAGGGAGCAAGGTCCCGCAAGGCTTGGCAGAATCTATCAGGGTCCATCAGCCTCTGCGGGCGAGCCCAAATCGGCTCGCCACCTAAGCAGGGTGGGGGTGGAAAGTCAATCCTGGCTTTCAGAGCGTAGTGATCAGACCATGGCACCTTCATCGAAGGAGACATGATCACATCTATACCTACGCCAAAGATCAAATCCAGCGTGTGGCCTGCTTGATGTGTGGGGCCCGAAACAAACTGGGAGAGCCCTAGTGTCACCATGGAAGACACCAGGTCCAGAGCCTGTGAGGAGGGAGTGGCATCAGCATGGATATTGAAGTCCCCCAATACCAATAGGTTAGGGAACTCGAAGGCCCAGCCGGCCACCGCCTCCAATAGGCCTGACAGGGTGGCTGCTGGTGCGCTAGGTGGCCGGTACACCAGCCAGACAGCCAAGCTCTCCTCGGAGCCCCACACTAGGCCAACACATTCAATGCCGGGGATCGATGGCGATGGTAGAGCCCTGAAAGGACAATCTTCCCGGATTAATAATGCCACCCCTCCCCCCCAGCCCACAGTCCGCGACTGGTGGAGGACGGAGAAACCGGGGGGGGCACCATCTCTCGTAAGGTAACTGTTGCCCCTTCGCGCACCCAGGTCTCCGTCACACAAGCCAGGTCGACCCCCTGCGAGATAAAGAAATCTTGCAGGGTGGCGGTTTTGTTGCCTATAGACCTGGCATTGCACAGCACCAGTGACGGAGGTGAGTAATCCTTGCTCACCCTAACCTCGTCCCTCGGGATGAGGCGCAGATTGGAAGGGGTACAAGCATATCCATATATATCCATATAAATCATAAATATAAATATCCATATAAATCATAAATATAAAGCATATCCATATATATTCATATAAATCACTGCCCCCCAATCCTGGGTCCACCTCTGCCCCTCCCCCCAACTGCTGCACACTGACAGGCCCTGACACTATGTGGCATTGTTGTAAACAAAATCTGCCCTTTTTTCCCTTATGGGGTATCCAAGAGCCCGTATAGAGTCCTTACGTGGGCTCCCTATTGGTAGGAGAAAATAATAGAAGCCAACCAGAGAATATTGAGAAGCAAAGCAGCTAGTAAGCCTGATCTTTATTAACTGTTGCAACAGGGTGCTCCCCTCACACGCAGGAAAGGAGGTGCGGGCCCTCATGGGGGATATCATCAATTTGTCCCTTGGCACAGGGACATTCCCAGGGGAACTGAAGGAGGCAGTGGTGTGCCCGCTCTTAAAGAAAACATCATTAGATCCTTTAGATCTATCCAATTACCGCCCGGTTTCGAATCTTCCGTTCCTGGGTAAGGTGATTGAGAGAGCGGTTGCTGAACAGCTTGGTGCGTTTCTGGATGAAACATCGGCTCTGGATCCATTCCAGTCCAGCTTCCGCGCTGGTCATGGGACCGAGATGGCTCTGGTTGCCCTAACAGATGATCTTCGTAGACAGCTGGATCGAGGTGGGTCGGGGCTGCTGATTCTTCTAGATCTGTCAGCAGCTTTTGACATGGTCGATCACGAACTTCTGGACCACCGCCTTGCCGACGTGGGGATCCAGGGCACAGTCCTTCAATGGCTGCGCTCATTTCTCTCTGGTCGGGGACAGAGGGTGGCGCTTGGGGGGGAATTGTCATCGCGCCACTCCTTGGTGTGTGGAGTACCTCAGGGTGCGATACTCTCCCAGATGCTTTTCAACATCTTTATGCGCCCCCTCGCCCAGCTTGTCCGGAGTTTTGGGCTGGGTTGCCATCAGTATGCTGATGACACCCAACTCTATCTGTTGATGGATGGCCATCCTGACTCGGCCCCAGACACACTGACCAGATGTTTGGAAGCTGTGGCTGGATCGTTACGTGGGAGCCGGTTGAAGCTAAATCCTTCGAAGACAGAGGTCCTGTGGCTGGGACGGGACAATATGGGATTGGGGGGGCAACTCCCATCTCTTGTGGGAGCGCAATTAGTGCCAGCACCGTCCGTTAAGAGCTTGGGTGTAATCTTCGACACCTCCCTTTCCATGGAGGCGCAGATTGCAGCTACAACAAAGGCGGCATTTTTCCATCTCCGCCAAGCTAAGCAGTTGACTCCTTACCTCCCTTGCCCTGACCTAGCCACTGTGATCCACGCGACGGTCACCTCCAGACTGGATTATTGTAACTCGCTCTACGTGGGGCTGCCCTTGAGACTGCCCCAGAAACTCCAGCGGGTGCAGAATGCTGCAGCGAGACTCCTTACGGGGTCTTCGCTGAGAGATCACATTCACCCGGTGCTATACCAGCTGCACTGGCTCCCGGTGGAGTACAGGATCAGGTTTAAGGTGCTGGTTTTAACCTTTAAAGCCCTATACGGCCTAGGACCCTCGTACCTACGGGACCGCCTCTCCTGGTATGCCCCACAGAGAAACTTACGGTCTTCAAATAAAAACATCTTGAAGATCCCAGGCCACAGAGAAGTTAGGCTGGCCTCAACTAGAGCCAGGGCTTTTTCGGCCGTGGCTCCGATCTGGTGGTACACTCTGTCACAAGAGACCAGGGCCCTGCGGGACTTGACATCTTTCCGCAGGGCCTGCAAGACAGAGCTGTTCCACCAGGCCTTTGGCCAGGGCACAGCCTGACTCCCTCCCTCGGCAATCTTCGCGGAGCTCTGGCCCAATGGTTGCCAGTGGCTTGAATTAATTAATTTTATAATGAATGATTTAAGAGTGTTGTTTGTGCTGTACTTTTGTACTGTTTTATTGTTGTTAGCCGCCCTGAGCCTGGCTTCGGCTGGGGAGGGCGGGATATAAATAAAATTTATTATTATTATTATTATTATTATTATTATTGGGTTTGGTGCCACCTGGGAGGCAGGAGCCAGGGCGAGGGGAAACGGAAGGAGCTGAGCAGTCAGAGATGAAGGTTGGGGCACAGCATGGGTTGGAAGCAGAGGAAGAGGCTTTCCGGCAAGTAGTGACTCCTGTGCAGGAGAAGCCTCAAGTTGTGTAAGTGTACTCCATTAGCCTAGAGTACAGAAGCCCAGGATAGGGGTCATAGTCCCACCGTTGCTTCAACAGCTCCACTTGTTCAACCTCTGCAGTGCAGGAATAACAGTTAAAGGATCCCTGACAGATGGTCACCAGTTCTTGGTTAAGGACCCAACTAACGCTATCTTGCCTAGAATAACACTCAGAATACTGTGGTCCCTGATGGCATCTGTACACTGCATTTGGTGGCATTTGTTGCAGTGACAGTGCTGCTTGCCTTGGCACCTGGTGCCCATTGGCAGTGGGAGATCAGAAGGCCGGGAGGCCAAGCAGTGGCTGGAGCCCAAGCCCATCAGAGGCATAGCCAACAAACCATAATTTTATCCTCCTCCTTTTCCCTGCTGAGTTCAACAAGGGGCAACACTGAGACTAAGGAGGAGGAAGCTGATAGGGCTGCATGGAAGTCTGAAGGCAGGCAGGTGGGGGACATTAGGAATGCTGGACCATGCACCAAGATTGCTGACACTATCTCATTCCCCAAGCATTATATTTAGCAGCAGAATGCCTAGCTCTTTGACTGATGCACATTATGCTGATGCGCTGGGCATCTTCCATCTCTTTCTGGGTTTCAGCATGCAGGGTTTAGAGGCCGATGGATGGACGCTGCAGCTTTACAAAAGAGCCAGTGTCCTCCAGAGGCTTCATCAGAATCCCCTTCCGCTTTCAGCAGAATACGTGTCTTCATAACGGAATAACTCAGCCTGGGGGAGTCCTGTGTGGCTAAAACTAATTTCTGCAGTGTGAACAATGGAAGCAGAAACATCAGAGGGAATTGTTATCAGAGGAAATATCAGAGGATGTTGCAGCAGCAGCACTGCAGGAAGCAGATAAAACCTGTCCTCTCCTGCCTGCCCCCAGCTTAACTCTCAGTAAATCTTAGTAAATTCTGGTGGGAATTGTAGGCAGTGAAAGTGCTGTTGCACTGAGCTCCTGCTTTTGGCCTTTCTATAAGCACTGCTTTTGGCCACTGTGAGACTAACAAGATCTAGTCTGGAATGCTGGACTGGATGAATCTTTGGTCTGATCTTTGGCCTGTGGTGCCCCCCCCCCATGTTCCAATGCCCACAGTGACTGACACCTCATTTAATATGATAGACGAATCAATTTTACTGGATTTTTCTTCATCTCTTTAATGCAGCAGATCTGACTTTGTCATCTGCATGAACTACTGGCCTCTCTTATTCCAGATTCCACAACTGTGGCTGCTGTGATCCTGCACAAGGCCAGGCAGTTTTTAGAAACCATCTTCCTTATTGTGTAGCTTGGATCCTGGTGCAGATCCTAGATGCATTACACAGCAAATGTACACTCAAAGTGGAAACCAACCATGGCAATTCAGTTAGGCAAGGCATTTTGCATTCCGATAAATATGGCAGACCAACTGAAGCTTCTGCTGTGTCTCAGGAACTAGCACAATTTGTCCTTTGCAATTAAAACAAGGTGCTTCCCAATCATCATGCCCAGTGCATCCTTTGCTTGCTCTGTCTTTGCATTTCATCTCTGGGTTGAGTTTCTCTGGTTGTTTCAAAGGTCTTGAATAATGCATCAACCTCTGGGACTGACACACTGAGCACTCGACTTGTAGCACACTGGTGAGAACATAAAATCCATGTTGCCACTCACGAAAAATGCTGCCTATATGACATCGACAGCTTGACTCTTGTCTAAGTAAGGAGGATGGCATTCCTAGGAACTGAGCAGGCAGCCATATTGGTGGTGTTTACAGAAAGATAAGAAACTGCATTATTCCAAGTCAACCTATTTGCCCATATAGCACAGTACCATCTAGTCCAGGGGTGTGAAATCTATAGTCCTACATATGTTGTTGGACTCCAATTCCCACCAGGCTCAGCCAGTTTGGCCAAGGGACAGGGATGATAGGAGGAGTCTTGTAAAACCTGAAGGACCCCAGAACCACATTGCTGGTCTAGTCTGACTGGCACCAGGTCTACAGGACCTCAGACAGAAGTGGCTCTTTCTCATAATTTCTTTTAGCTAAAGATACCAAGAATTGAACCTGGGACCTTCTTTGTGCAAAGGTTGTGCTTCATCAAAGGTTGTGCAAAGGTTGTGATCCATCCCATAGCACTCCTGTGATTTCTTGCAAAGGCTAAAAGATCCATAACCATCCTTTTTAGCATGGATGCTTGACAAAATTGGTATCTGTGAATTCCAATATAGGGTGAGCTGATCCCAACATCTCTCGGACTAATGTGTGAATTGGAACCTAGTTACCTGCTCAATTTTGCACTTACAAGGAAACTGCCCTATAGCAAGTCAGACTACCGGTCCATCTAGCCCAAGATTGTCTACAGTGACTGGCAGCAGCTCTCCAGGGTTTCAGACAGGGTTGTCTCTTCCACCCTACCTGGAGATGCTGGAGATGGAAGCCGGGACCTTCTGCATGCAAAACAGATGCCACACTAACTGAGCTACGGCCCTTTCCCAAATATTCTGTAGACACAGTTCCCCAAACAATTTCAAGACATATTTCGCAAGAGAGAATATGAATTTCAGTATGTATTAAAAACTAGCATTTAAGTATATATTTTGAGAGGTTACGTCTTAAAAAATGGAACTGGGGGTAAAAATATTTGAAAGTGACACAGACTTAAAATTGACATATTCAGCTATACTTAACTTTTTCTTTAACTGGGATGACCTACATAGGACTTCATATATTCCATAATTGCAATGTCCTTACTGAGCCTGACTATAACAAATGTTGTCAACTTGCATAGTGAAAACTGATGAAATTAGCCCGTTTAATAAGTTGAGAACATGGTGAAGTGGTTCTCCTTTCCCTTCACCCAGAAACCCTGCAAACCTCAAGAGAAGCTGGATACATGGTGAGGGAATCAGGGAAGCTCAGCTCAGACTCGTCCACATGATGCATCGTGAAACATTTGATGACTCCCATCTGCCCGGTTGCAAAATGAACCAAGTCAAAGTTGCATGATCAAAGCATGGTGCAAATGATTGTGGAGGGGGATAAAAAAAAGCACTATGCAATTGGAGGCATATGAATTGTCCCTCAGACGCCCAGGTCTCTCTCTCCCCCCCCCCCTTAAATTGTTGTGCAGCTGGACAACCCACCCCACCCCCAGAACATTGGAAATTCATGCTTTGACCCTTGTATGCACGACTGTAATAACCACATAAACCACATGCTTTTATCCTATTAAAGTTGCTAAGCTCCTAAAGCATTCTATTTAGTATGGTAATAACAAGCCTGAGCGATAAAGCCTTTAGTGGGCAGAGAAACAGCAACTGAGACCCTCTAAAGGGGATCACAATCTGTTTTCTGAATTCAGTTTGGCTGAGACAGGCCAATGTGGAAGGCAAATGCAGTCCCATAAGTGGGATAAAATTAACTGTACAAAGCTGTTCCGGTTGTCCAAATGAAAGCAGTGGGTGGGTGGGTTGTGTGGCAGGGCAGAGATTCTTACCTGACCTCTTTGCAGGTGAGTCATCACTGCTGCTTACAAGAAGGGGTAAAGTGGTGGCGAGGCTGGCACAGTGTCAGTCTGGTGCTCCTGCCAGTGTGTTTATTGCCACCTTGCTTCTCCCCCTGCTGTGAGTGGCAGTGACTCCTCTGCAAATGAGTACCTTTGCCCCACAACACCATCTGCTACTGGATGAAAGACTACCCAAAGGGGTCAGATAATTGCTCTCTACTGCTCTAGAGGTCAGGACTAGACAAACTTGGGCTTAAGTTACAGAAGCAGTTGAACAATAGGAAAAACGTCTTGCTGTAAAGAACAGTATGGCAATGCAACCAATTACTTAGAAGGGCGGTCAGCTTGCAAGCAAAGATGCCCCCCCAAGGCATCCTCTAGTTCTGGATAGCTGAACTATAGTGTTACCCCCCCCCCCATCATAACCACCTGGGCTGCATCTACACAGTCCTTTTTAACAGTGTCACGTTTTAATAACACATTACAGTGGTACCTCGGGTTACATATGCTTCAGGTTACAGACTCCGCTAACCCAGAAATAGTACCTCGGATTAAGAACTTTGCTTCAGGATGAGAACAGAAATCGTGCTCCAGCAGCGTGGCAGCAGCAGGAGGCCCCATTAGCTAAAGAGGTGCTTCAGGTTAAGAGCAGTTTCAGGTTAAGAATGGAATTCCGGAACGAATTAAGTACTTAACCCAAGGTACCACTGTATTAATTTTACAAGCAAAACATAATGTGCCCATCTACGTTATGAAAATCATTCCTTAACCCTTCCTTAACGTTATAAACCATGAATGTAGATCTGCCCCTGGTAAACTAAGGAGTCAATGAATGTTTTATTTATTTACGTTGATATGCTTTCTTCTGTTACGGAACCTAAGGTGGCAGACAAGTCCAGGCAATCAAACCATCCAGTCTCCAGCCAGAACCCTGATGTGCTTACAATGGCCTTGTGTGAGACAAACACCTGGGAGAAGTGGGTTCAGCTCAGTCAGGAAGCTCACTTGGTGACCTTGGTTAAGCCTCAGTTGCCTGGAGTGCCTTCCATCAGCTTTGGCTGGTGGCTCAGCTATGCACCTATCTGGACAGGGATAGTCTATCTACTGTTGTCTATGCTCTGGTAACTTTAAGGTTAGATTACTGCAATGTGTTATATGTAGGGCTGCCAGATGAATAAGATGACAGGGAAAATTAGATATTCAAAAGACCAGAGGTTCATTAAGGATTGGGAAAGTTTTACGAAATATCTGGAAAATTTAAGTGATGGACAGATAACACTAGTGGGCTTTAAAGGAGCTCTGTAAAAAGAAAAGAGTATTGTCTAAAGAGAAATGGAAGAACTAGAATGATTAATGGCATTACAAATTAAGAAATGCGAACTTTTATAAAAGATTATTACGGATGATTTGTGGAAAGGTTGAAGGAAGTCATACTTAAAAACCTGTGAAAATGAGAATCGAACTTTTATATTTTGTTTTTGTATTTTGTATTATGCAAATTAATAAAAATTATGCATGAAAAAAAAAAAAGCCTCAGTTGCCTGGAGTGCCTTCCATCAGCTTCGGCTGGTGGCTCAGCTATGCACCTATCTGGACAGGGATAGTCTATCTACTGTTGTCTATGCTCTGGTAACTTTAAGGTTAGATTACTGCAATGTGTTATATGTAGGGCTGCCTCAGAAGATGGTTTGTAAACTTCAGCTAGTGCAGAATTCAGTGGCCAGGTTGCTCACCAGAGCAAGATGGTTTGAGCATATTACTCTGATCCTGGTCCGACTACACTGGCTACCAGTTAGTTTCCGAGCCCAATTCAGATCTATAAAGCCTTAAATGGCCCCAGACCACAATACCTCAAGGACCGCCTCTTTCCATATGAACCTACCCAGACCCTGAGGTCATCTTCTGAGGCCTTTCTTTGTGTGACTCCTCCTCAAGAAGTCCGGAGGGTGGCAACATGAGAACGGGCCTTTTCTGCAGTGGCTCCCTGTCTGTGGAATGCTCTCCCCAGGGAAGTTCACCTGGCGCCTTCATTATACACCTTTAGGCACCAGGCAAAAACATTCCTTTTTAACCAGGCCTTTGGTTGATTTGATTGACATCCGATGCCCTTTTAAAATGTGGCTCTTTTTTGGGGGGGGGTGTTATTGGGTTATTGTTTTTATTTTATATATTGTGATCTTTTCTGTGAACCACCCTGAGACCTCCGGGTATAGGGTGGTATAGAAATTCAATCAATCAATCAATCAATCAATCAATCAATCAAAAAATCACTGTCTTTCATCCTAACTTACTTCTCAGTGTTGTTGTGAGGGGAAAACGGAGAATGGAAGGTTGGCGGGGAGAAAACCATGTACGCTGCCAACTTGAGCTTGTCGGAGTGGATATAAATGTAATGATAAAAGCATAAATATACAAAAGACTGTCTGAAAGAAGGGGATGTGGCCCTCAGGCTGAGAAAGGTTTCTCCACCCCCTGCAAGGGATTAACACTATGAAATTTCTCCATGCCAAATCACACGCTTTCCTGCTGACCTGTGGCCCCTCGTGACACAGGAGTGCTGTTTGGGGGCCACATCCCTGAAACACATATATAAGATGCCACTCTAGTCGTCGTAATACTGGAAGACATGCTGTTAAAGGCATTCATTTTTGAATACTTCCCACAGCTGATCCACGACTCAGATTAAGCCCTGGATCACTGCAAAGGGAATATCAACTCTGCTCATGCTCCAGCCATACTTACAGAGCTCTTTATTCTCAGTCCCACTAGGGAACAACTCCAGCTGTCAACAGCATTGCTTTCTCATTGTACTAACACGATGTGCGATGAATTGTACCGGACACCATTATCTCTTTGCTAAGCACCAACAAAGGCAGCGTAAATTGCTTTGTTGCTGCCCATTTGATAATGGGCAAGTGTTTGAAAACTGGGGGAGGCAGCAAGTCTTCAAACTAAGCTAAAGCAGCTGTCTTTGTGGAACCTTAATGGCGATGCTGAAATCCCACTGATAATAGTTTTATCATCAGCGGCTGTGTATCAGATGCTTCCGTTTGTGCATTTATTTATTTATTTTGCTGCAATTTAGGAGAGCAATTAAGCATTTGATTAAGTGCTGAAATTCTGCTGTTTTCCCTGCCACCCATCCATGTATGTGGTATGAGTGTGGAAGTAATGGTTGGTGGTGAGGAATTGCTTACTTGGCCTGCCCCCACCCCAGGAACTCCTCCATCAGACAGTGTAGCCTCCCATTGACAAAACCAAAGAGGTGCCTCAGACTTTTTCTGTTACGCAGGGCAGGGCAACTTCTCTTTCCCCCTCAAAACTTTCAAAATCACACCCTGACTTCATGGGTCATGCAGGTGTAAAGGTAAAGGTAAAGGGACCCCAGGCCATTAGGTCCAGTCGTGAGCAACTTTGGGGTTGTGGCGTTCATCTCGCTTTATTGGTTGAGGGAGCTGGTGTACAGCTTCCGGGTCATGTGGCCAGCATGACTAAGCCGCTTCTGGCGAACCAGAGCAGCGCACGGAAACGCCATTTACCTTCCTGCCGGAGCAGTACCTATTTATCTACTTGTACTTTGACGTGCTTTCGAACTGCTAGGTTGGCAGGAGCAGGGACCGAGCAACGGGAGCTCACCCCGTCGTGGGGATTCGAACTGCCGACCTTCTGATCGGCAAGTCCTAGGCTCTGTGGTTTAACTCGCAGCGCCACCCGCGTCCACCTGCTTGCAGGTGTACTATAAGCCAAAGTCACAACATTGTTTGTGCCCTGGTTCCTCCGGGTTCTCCTCCTCCTCCTCCTCCTCCTCCTCCTCCTCTCCTTCTCCTCCTGCTTCTGCTTCTGCTTCTTCTCCTTCTTCTCCTTCTTCTCCTTCATAGAAATTGGAGAAAGCCCAGCTGTGGTTTTCAGAGTGTAATGGCCAAGACACAAATAGGAAATGGAAAGCGGGGAAGAAAAATCCTTACCCAAACAGTAACCCCAAACCAGCAATATGGCTAAAAGTGTGGAGAAATGCTTCTCGGTACAAACCTGTCAGCCGAGTGGCAGTTTGTCAAAGAGCTGGATACTTTTCATACACTGCAGTTTCAAGCCTTTATCGTAATGTCAGTTCTTTGTTATGACTGACCCTCTTCTGGATGAAAGCCCACTTAAGCTATTGTAGACTAAACAATGCTATTCCGAGCTGAAAGTGGGGGAAACAGAGGAAGCATTGTTCCTGGGTAAAATGGCTTTGGATGGAATCCCAGATGGCAAGGAAGCCAGGGCTGCAAAGTGGAGCAGGGATATATACGGGCATGTTAGGCAACCAGAACATAAGGGGGCAGATGGAACAGGTCGATTGCCCAATGCCAACTTCAGGCAGCCTAGCCATCCGCTTGCAAATTCCATAGACTTACTCGAGAGCGAGGCAGACAGAGCATAATGGGGCAGGTGGGATGCAAAATGTCAGCTTCAGGGAGCTACCAATCCCATTGTCAATTTCATTGTCTAACTGGCTTGATCTGAAGGTCACCCACTGCTACCAGGAAGATGTGCTAGGCTTGAGCTCCCACAAATTTGCTTTTCTTATTTTTAAAATTTAGATCAAACTCCTAAAGGCCATCAGAGATGAGTCCCATGGAGGCATTGTGGAAGGGATGGTCAGATCCTGCAGTGGTGCTCAGGGAGTTGGAGCTGGATAGCCTTGGAGAGGCTACCAATGGGATGGGTGTGTCTGAAATTGGGGTCCTAATAAGGGACTATTGCATTTAAAT
Source organism: Podarcis pityusensis (assembly GCF_964106645.2). Lineage (NCBI taxonomy): Eukaryota > Metazoa > Chordata > Lepidosauria > Squamata > Lacertidae > Podarcis > Podarcis pityusensis. The sequence continues at coordinate 32,810,985 of NC_138041.1, forward strand.
TTTATTTTGGCTGTTGACCTTTTTTATTGGACTATGCTTTTCTTACTATTATCATTGTCTTTCTTCTTCACATTGGTTGGAGTGTTGGACCAGGACCTGGGAGACTTGAATTCCCACTCAGCCATGAGGCTCAATGGGTGACCTTGGGCCAGTCACCATCTCTTAGTCTAACCTACCTCACCATTACACCACACCAATAACATATAGCATATGTGCAATATGAAAGGCATACGTGCGATGATAATAATAAGAAAAGCATAGTGCGATAAAAAAGGCCAACAGCCAAAATAAAATGCAAATGCAATAATCCCTTATTGGGACCCCAATTTCAGACACACTCATCCCACTGGTGAGCCCCACCATTTCCTCCCTAGGGGTGGGAGGAGACCAGCAGGGCCTCCTATTTGCCAAGAGGTCACTGTTGAGGTGGTGTTGGGAGGAGGGGTTGCTGAGGCAGTGGCAGATCTGAGGCAGATTGTGGTGATCACACAGGGTCCCCGGACGTTTGACGGTCTATCGATCCCTGTGCCACCACTGTGCTTGCTTCCCTGCTGCCACCAACCCGTTACTCTCGGGTACACACTGAGTCCAGACAGTTGTTAAAATTAAATCAAATAAACAAGTTTATTTTGTAAGCATTAACAAGTATGGTTTCTCAGTTAATTTTCTTGTCTGTTTCTTATCCTTAGTTTCTTTATCGGCCTATACCTTCCTAATACCTTCTGACTGATTATCTCAACTTAACAGTTTCTCTCACTCTCTCACATCAGACTAGCCCAACCCACAGACTTATCCTCCCTCTCTCTTCTCTAACTCCAGACTGACTTCTTAACAACTCTAACTCTAACTCTAACTCTAACTCTAACTCTAACTCCTCCCCTTGGGTTCCTATTGGTTAATGATTTTACACCTTTCCTTATGACCCAGTATGATGTCACATAACTAGGAGGGCAAATGCCACACAGTTCTACACTCGTCATTTATAACATTAAAAATACATTAGTAAAATCTGGCAACAGAGGGCGCTGCAGAGCAGTGAGGCACCAATGATGGCAAACTGCTATTAAGCATTATAGAACGTTTTAAAACGTTTAGCAGATCAATGTCGATCCCCCCCTAGTTTCCAAGGAGCATGCTGCAGCCCTTGCTGCTATTGTGCCAGCAGGCAATACATTCCTTGGAGGCCAGATATACTGCCTCTGTGGATCCTGCCCACCAAGGCAGTTGCCTCACCTTGTCTCCTGGTGCGCCAGCCCTGCGCTTCTGTGGTTCCTTTCTAAGCAGCCTTGAATGCTGGGCTGGAGAGCAGGGTAGAAATAAAGCAGACAAAGGAATAGTTAATCAGTTTCTCTGCCCTCACCTAGAGCCACTGATCATCAGCCATTGCTATTTGACTTCTCAAATCAAGCCAGGGTCCTGATCTTTATAAAGCTCCTGGCCTTAATTGGATTAAAGATGCTAAGACTCTGAAGCCTGGAGTTTTTGCCAGAAGGAGCTACTTCACCCAGCGTGCCATTCTTGAGCAGACAATTATTTTTACCTTCCGAGAATGGAACTTGGCTGAAAGATGACTTTAAAGCAAGCAGCCCAGAGTGAGGACAATACCATGTGGTGGAGGAGAGACTTTGTGTGGTTAGGAAAACTGGAAATTGGGGAAGTGGGAACTGGTTAAATACATTTAGCTGCCCAACAGTAATATCCTATAACTAGGTCTTTTTTCAGTCGGAACTCACAGGAAATATTATTATTATTATTATTTATACCCCACCCATCTGGCTGGGTTTCCCCAGCCACTCTGAGTGGCTTACAACATATCTAAAAACATCAATCCTTAAAAACTTCCCTAAACAGGGCTGCCTCTAGATGTCTTCTAAAAGTCAGATAGTTGTTGATTTCTTTGACAGTTCCGGCACCTCTCAGGTGTGCACCGTTGCCATTCTAAGAGAACGAGGGAGGTGTTCATGGTGAGTTCTGGCACCTCTTTTTCTATACCTGTGTATTCACAAATTAGATCGAGGCAGCTTACTTCCCAGTAAGTTGTGTAAGAGAACAACTTTTGCTTCCTGTCTTAAAGTCTCAAGATGCTACACAACCATTTTAAAAACAATGAAAACAACATATGTTTATGGGTTTGTTAGTGCAATCCTGTCCATGTCTACTCAGAAGGAAGTCCTGTTGAGCATAAAACTGTAGCCCATGGGGATAGGAAGGACTAAGCCAGTGTGAGAGCCAGTGTGGTGTAGTGGTTAAGAGCGGTGGCCTTGTAATCTGGTGAACCGGGTTCGATTCCCCACTCCTCCACATGCAGCTGCTGGGTGACCTTGGGCCAGTCACACTTCTTTGAAGTCTCTCAGCCCCACTCACCTCACAGAGTGTTTGTTGTGGGGGAGGAAGGGAAAGGAGAATGTTAGCCACTTTGAGACTCCTTAGGATAGTGATAAAGCGGGATATCAAATCCAAACTACTCTTCTTCTTCTTCTTCTTCTTCTTCTTCTTCTTCTTCTTCTTCTTCTTCTAGATCACTCCAGAGTAGGGAATGGAGAGAAATTTAGTTCAGTTTCAAGTTAAGTGATTTGCACTTTCTGAAATGATACAGGGACCTAATTGCAGACTGGCCTTAGAAAGTTGCATATCTCTGAATTTTGTAGTGCAGTTCTCCAGCCAAGTTATGTGTACAAAGATATGCTCAAAAATGCATATATTCATGAAAACGTACAAAAATGTGTTACATTAGGCAAAGCACACAAACAATGTGAATATTGGGATAAATTTTCACTAAATTGCTAATGAATTTGCATGAGGACTTTAAAAAACAACCCAGCTGTTCTGGAAATGTGGAGAACTAAAGCAGGGAAATGAAAAACAGAGAGAAACTGAAATTTGACAGTATATGTCAAATTCCAGAATTGATAGTATTGCTCTCACCCTGCTCCCCCCATAAACAGAATTATAATGCCTTCATAATTATCTTAATCACCTCTCAGAAATTACCACACGGCTCTAATAATAGTGATAAAATGTTAATTTATATATCACAATGCTAAAATGGTCTTCTAAGTCGTTTACAAAATATTAAGACCAATTACAAAAATATTAAAATATAAGCATCCATAAATAACACTTGCAATAAAACAACACGGCAATTAAAACAGGAGGCTCAAGTCAAGAGAGCAAAGGGATGCTCATAAATAGGTGTATCTTCAAATGCCTGCGGAATGCAAATATGTGCATTCAGGATTTTTGTGTGCATGCAGATGCAGACTTCTTTGAAAATGATTGAACTATGCCTATTTCTAGAAATACCCAAGTTTCCCAGTTTCTGGGATCCTGCCACACTTCGGTGTGACCAACGAGCGGAACTCATCCTGCAACGCTTCTTTCTTCTTTGGTGATCACTCGTAGCCAGGTAAGATTGTCTTCCATAAACACAGTTTTAACAGCGAGTCTGTAAGTGACTGTGGAGGCCAGTTCTGGATCCACACGTCCTTCCACAGTGGGGACGTAGGTTTCCGGGTGGGAGTTGATCACGGTGAGGGTTTGCCAAGCGTGCCTTCCTCTTAGCACGTTTCTCCCTTTCATCCTGAGTTTGAGCATCTTCGAAGCCTTTGGTAAATCCTCTCCGCTTCCGGGCGGGGTGGGGTTGCGGTCTGACTGCATGGCCTCCCACTGGCATTGGGACTTGGAGAACATCACGTGTCATCAGGAGGTCCTGGCCATGTCACTGGCCGGCCGGCCAATCCAGCGGGGGGGGGGGGGGGGCGTGGCCTGGTATATTAAAACTCCGGAATGAGCTAGGGAGCTTCCTCTGGCTCACCTCTCCGGATCTCTCCGGAGGAGCTAGGGCCATGCCACGACCCCATCGGGAACCATGGGGGAGCTCGAGTCGATGTGCATCAGCAGGGCTCCCACTATTGCTGGTTTTCCCTTACTGGACTCCCTGTCTCCCTGTATGGCAGATAGGAGTCAGATATAGTCTGTTCATTTTCCAGTGCCTAAGCCAATACAGCTGACATTCTGTAACCAATAAAGCTGTGGCCTAAATTTTGCCCATTAACCTTTAAGCTAATATACTGTGTACATGTGTCATTATTCTTCACAGGGACTGGCCTTAGGGTCTTGACACACAAAGGCTGTCTCCAATTGGAGCGCTTGCAGGCCAGTGTTTCCCAGTTGTCAGCGTTTATACTACATTTTAAAAACAGGGATATAGATCAGCACATGAGCAAAACACCCCTTTCTTCAGGGAATGACATGTGGTGATTTTCTGGTGACTGTGAGGCATCCCTTATCAGAATAGGCTTTGTTCATGTTCTGAGGACGTCAATTGCATGAAGCATATTTTACTGCATTGTGGGCAGTACGAGCAAGCAAGGAGCCAACTGATCAAACCCCTACTGGCAAATCTGAAGCCTCCCATATTAAATATCTTTTGGGTGACAGGTCTAACGATATTACACTGGCAGTGGCAAAGTTTCTCTCAGAAGTTGAAAGAAACAAGGATCATCATGCTTGAGACAAAACAAAATGGCCGCCTCAGTCAGTTCCTCTCTCTTTTGTGGTTGGCTGTCTTAACTGTATTTTGTTCAGAAATTGTTCGATGGGTCTTTGGACTGCAATAAAGATCTTCTTCTTCTTCTTCTTCTTCTTCTTCTTCTTCTTCTTCTTCTTCTTCTTCTTCTTCTTCTTCTGCAGCATTTAGGCAGTCCACCTCCTTACTTTCCTCAGATTGGTGAAGGATGGGAGAAACTGGCATATAGTCACAGCACTGCGGAGAGAAAACAGGGATAGAGATCAGCGCATGAGCAAAACATCCCTTTCTTCAAGGAATGATGACATGTGGTGATTTTAAAACTTAATCCGTATAGACTATTTCGCATGAACTGCTGAACACAGGCACAAATTGTTTGTACCCAGGTACACGATAATGTGTGAACACTCCCTAAGAATCATGGCTTATGGGCACATGTGCAGTGCTGTACTTGGGGTGGGGTGGGGGGCCAGCAAATGATCATCATAATCATTTTTAAATTTGTATACCGCCTTTCTATCTTACAATACTCAAGAGGGTTTACAAGCTGAAGAAACAAAAAATGTACATCTTATAACAATCTAGTGCCTGGCGTGAAGACAGGAGTGCCTGCCGTGCTCTAGTCCATGGGGTCACGAAGAGTCGGACACAACTAAACGACTAAACAACAACAAATGCAATACATAAATGTCATAATAAAACGTAACTTTAAAATAAGCAACCTACATCAAAAAAGTATTCAACAATCATTAGAATAGTATTAAATAATAATAATAATAATAATAATAATAATAATAATAATATCAACATATAAAAGTTAAACAGAGATCCACTCAACAGTTACAATAAATAATTCCTAAACTATAATCAATAAAACAACAGCAAGCCACAGTACATAAAATAATACAGTACAAATTGAGAAGCAGAGATTAGATGGTCAAGCAAGGCAGGTGGAAGGAGGCCTTGCCTGACAAAGTCTCTCCCCTCCACTGTTATGGAAACTGTATATTCTGGTCCATGCTGCTGAGGATCCATTAAAGCAGGTGCAAAGAGTTAGCGAATGCATAATCAGTGCACAATATTTCCCAGAGATCTGTAGTATACCAGACTTCACTCCACTTACTTGTAACTTGAATCCATTGGTTTGGGTCTTAACCCTCTAGATATTTAGATATGAAAATGGCTATCATAGCTCTTCCCAGTTTCCTCTTTTCCAGGCCAAATATCCCCAGCTCCTTCAACCATTCCTCATAAGGCTTGGTTTCCAGACCCTTATCATCTTGGTTGCCCTCCTCTGCACACATTACAGCTTGTCAATATCCTTCTTAAATTATGATGCCCAGAACTGGACATAGTATTCCGGTGTGGTCTGACCAAGGCAGAATAGAGTGGTACTATCACCTCCCTCTATCTGGACACTATATTTCTGTTGCTAGTCTGTTAGCCACGCTGGGAACATACATTTACTTGAAAGGTGTGCATCAGTTACCTATTCAAACCCTTTACGATGCAGAGTGAACAGCGTTTGGTGAGTGGATCTTGGTTAGAGAGTGGACTTGACTTGTTGCAATCACACAGAGATGCTTGCAGGTGAGAAATAATAAAGTGGCTTACTGTAGGGAATACGTAACTTGGATAGAAACGTGTCTAGTTCTAGTCTAACCAACTATTCTAGGTAAGAACCAGGCAGTCATGCCTGCTCCTTCGCTCCCTCTGAGAATAGTTAAAGGACCTTTCATCTTGGGGTCCTCTAGAGAAATGGGAGGAGGAGGAGGAAGTTGAAAATCAGGATGCAAAGAGAGGGGGATCAGTTGAAGAGGCTCAAGGTAGAGGGATAGTCTGGGAACATGGATGTTCCTCACTCTGCCTATCTTAAGCCTATGCACCCAATTTTCCAAGAATGGGAGATACAATAATAACAATACCTTTATTGTCAATGTACAACCTGTGTACAATGAAGTTAACCGAGCCTCCCCCTCCCACAGACAATCTCATTGCGCTCTGTGTGCTTGTCACACAACACACCAACCCCGAAAGTCAGTTGCACTATATTATTTTCCATTCAGCAGCCTAACAGCCCATGGATAGAAACTGTTTTTTAGCCTGTTGGTACTACTGATTATACTTCTATATCTCCTGCCCAAGGGTAGAAGGTTAAAGAAGTGCTGGCCAGGATGTGAATCATCCCTGAGAATTTTTCTTGCTCTCCTAAGGCAATGATCCCTTGCGATGTCATCTAGCGGGCCCAGGGGACAGCCCATGACATCATGTGCTGTGTTCACCACCCTCTGCAAAGACTTTCTGTCTTTCTGTGTTGGTACCATTCTACCTGGGCATGCTCCACTCACCAGTCGCAACCAGAGAACACAAATGTCATGCAAAACTGCGCAGACCATGTGTCATGTACAGACCCAGATGCCAACTAAGTTGTCGTCATGCAAACGATAGCAGATTATGAGGGCTTTGTGGGCAGCCATCAGAATTGGGCTTCCACACAGTAAAAACCTGACTAATGGAGCCTGTTGAATTTCATGCCGTGCTTGGTTGATGTGTCCAGGTGCTCCTCCACGGCCCTTAAATGCCAGATCTGAGTAGGGAGGAGACCCTTAAAAGATGCACAGAGCTCCTTATTTTGCAGTTGCTGGTAAATGCCGGTGCATTATTTATGCTGCCTCAACCTCTTTCCCTTTTGGGAATGAATAATCTGGCTCCTTGCTTCGCAACACATTTCTCCACAGCTTCTCCGTTTCTTCACTTGCACAGCCCAAGGCTGCTTGTGCCAGGGACCCATCTGGCATGAGTTGATAACTTTGCAGCAGCGAGAATCATCTTGGTAGAGCAACCCTCCCTTTGGGCAGAAGGCAATCTGTTAGCCTGCGAATGAGTCACTGCTGTTGAGAGGCAGAACCTGCAGCCATCTGGAGGAGGGGGAACGAAGAGAGCCAAGCAAATGGAGGGCGGGGGGAGCGCACCAGGTCCTATTCTCAGCTGCCTTTCATGCTTGTGGACATGTCCTCGAGAGGCTTACGAAACTCTTCCAACCTCACCCCTGCAAAAATATGCAATCTGCTAAAGGATTTGTGTCTTTTACTAGAAGTACGAGCATTCAGATTCAAGCAGGGCCGTAGACCAGTGGTATAGAATAGAGGACAATTCTGTGTCCAGGGCAGCAGTTTACCAGCTCCATCTGGTACGCAGGCTGAGACCCTATCTGCCCACAGACTGCCTTGCCAGAGTGGTGCATGCTCTGGTTATCTCTTGTTTGGACTACTGCAATGCGTTCTATGTGAGGCTACCTTTGAAGGTGACCCGGAAACTACAACTAATCCAGAATGCGGCAGCTAGACTGGTGATTGGGAGTGGCCGCTGAGACCACATAACACCGGTCCTGAAAGACCTACATTGGCTCCCAGTATGTTTCCGAGCACAATTCAAAGTGTTGGTGCTGACCTTCAAAGCCCTAAACGGCCTCGGCCCAGTATATCTGAAGGAGCGTCTCCACCCCCATTGTTCTACCCAGACACTGAGGTCCAGCTCTGAGGTCCTTCTGGTGGTTCCCTTGCTGCGAGAAGCCAAGTTACAGGGAACCAGGCAGAGGGCCTTCTCAGTAGTGACACCTGCCCTGTGGAACGCCCTTCCACCAGATGTCAAAGAGAAGAACAACTACCAGACTTTTAGAAGACATCTGAAGGCAGCCCTCTTTAGGGAAGCTTTTAATGTTTAACAGACCACTGTATTTTAATACTTTGTTGGAAGCCACCCAGAGTGGCTTGGGAAACCCAGCCGGATGGGCGGGGTATAAATATATTATTATTATTATTATTATTATTATTATTATTATTATACCTGCAACAGCATACAGAAGGTCATGGGTTCAAACCCAAGCATATTGGAATGGATCTGGGAATGTGCTCTGCCTGAAACCCTGGAGAGATGCTGCAGGTAGTTGGTATTTGCTGCAGACTGGACTGTGGCAGGCCTGCCAAATGTGCAAAAGCAGCCTAATGCCTGTTGTGTGCTGCCAACTCCCAAGCGCCAACCAAGAACCCCTTAGTTTGAGGTTCTAGGCAGACAGCAAAAAAAGGAAGGAATGAAGGAAGGCAGGCAGGAGGCTAGGTGCCATACAGGGTTGGCAGACTAAATTCAGCCTGGAAGCTCATAAATCCAGTCAGTTCTTCTCCTGCCCTTTCTAAGCAAGTAAATACAGTGGTACCTCAGGTTAAGAACTTAATTCGTTCTGGAGGTCCGTTCTTAACCTGAAACTGTTCTTAACCTGAAGCACCACTTTAGCTAATGGGGCCTCCCACTGCCGCTGCGCCACCACCATGCAATTTCTGTTCTCATCCTGAAGCAAAGTTCTTAACCCGAGGGAATATTTCTGGGTTAATGGAGTCTGTAACCTGAAGCATCTGTAATCTGAAGTGTCTGTAACCCGGGGTACCACTGTACTGGTTTGAGGAAACTCCTCTACCACCACCAATTTCTGAGTGGTGCTTCAAGGTGAAACACCACGCCATGTTTGAGAGTGGCATTAGAATTGTGACCCCTTCAGCATTTGGTGGGCCCGTGGTCCACGTTTTTAATTCCCCACAATGCCCTAGAGTGCCCAGCATAGACCAGATCCAGGGTGCTGTGAGGAATTTAAAATGGCCAGTGGCTTTTGGACCAAGCCTCCTGCCTTCGGCTTCTCATCCCCAACAGTGGGCCCTGCCTGGGTGCTTGCACTCTAATAATCACTTGAGGAGACATTGCTGACTCAGGCCCTGGATATTATCATTATCATTATTATATTTCTATCTGGCTGTTTTCCCAGACCAGGGCTGGATCTATATTGATCTTCTAAACATTATAACATATAACATTCTATAACATTTAATGGCAGTTTCCCTTGGGTCACTGCTCTGCAGACCCACTGGTGTCACCTTTTAATAATGCATTTTAACATTATAAATGGCGAGTGTAGATCTGCCCCAGGATTCAAAGCAGTTCACACAAACTGAAACAACAGAAAAACCAAAAATCATATGAAAGACAATAGCTTAAAAGTAATTAAAGCGTAGTAGAATTAAAACAATAGGAAACCCCATCAATTAGATAACAGGTAGTAAAAACAGCACAGTGCTGTATACAGTGGTACCTCGGGTTACATACGCTTCAGGTTACAGACGCTTCAGGTTACATACTCCGCTAACCCAGAAATAGTGCTTCAGGTTAAGAACTTTGCTTCAGGATAAGAACAGAAATCGCGTGGCAGCGGCATGGCGGCAGCAGGAGGCCCCATTAGCTAAAGCGGTGCTTCAGGTTAAGAACAGCTTCAGGTTAAGAACAGACCTCAGGAATGAATTAAGTACTTAACCCGAGGTAGCACTGTACAGCCCTTTCCTTCAACTGCCTGGTGGAAGGACAACAAGGAGGGAGCCCGTCTAACTTTGCTAGGGAGCTCCAAGCTTTGCTTTGCGAGCAGCCACCGAGAAGGCCCTGTTTTGAGTCCCCACCAAGCCTGAGTGTGAGGGGTGGGACTGAGAAAAGGGCCTCCCCTGAAGGTCTCAGAGCCTGGGCAGGTTTGCATGGGAGAATATGGTCCTTCAGAGAGCCTGGGCTTAAGCTGTATTCAAATTGTGTCTCGAAACAGAGTGGTAGTTAGTGGAGCTGATGTAGCAAGGAAGCCACATGCTTCCTAAAACCAGCCCCAGTCAACAAACTGGCTGCACCTTTCTGGGCCAGATGACATTTCTGAGCATTTTCCAAAAACAACCTCTGCCCCCCAGCCCCTCATAGAGGGCATTTCAGTAATCCAATAGAATAAAATACAAGCACAGCTGACACAGGTATATATTCCTGAACTCCTCTTTGTGTACTTAAATATTCTATTAGGAGCAATTGCTTCTGACAGACCTTTTTGGGAAGTTTGTTCAAGGACACTGTTTGCTCAGTCGAAAAAAGAAAAACGTGTTCTAAGGGAGACCATTATTTCATTTTTTCACCTAAGGCACCATAATAAAATGCCTCAGATAAACAAATTTATTCTCCAAAGGATGTTTCTAGCATGCCTACAGTCCCTGGTGATAAATAATTTCTCAGGAACCAGAGGGGGTGAGGAAAAGAGGGGGGAAAGTAGGCCAAGAAAATTATTTTACTTTGCAAGAAGGGACACTAAATTCTGCACACACACATGGGCTTGTTTTGATGGTAGAAAAATGTTACCACAGTGCCATCTACAGGCTAACCAGGGAATAGTTGCCTGCTGGACTTGGAACCATTTTTGAAAACATGGAGACTTCCTGCCACTTTGATTTAAGAGGTGCCAATGACATCATTTTTTTCAGTTTCTAAGTACAGGAGTTCTTCTCCAGGCAACACATCTGAGGGATTTCCAGGGAAGCCAGAAATATTTTTCCAGGGGAATTCTGGACTTCCCTGCTGCAAATCAGATACTGGGGAGCAATCTTCCCTCCCCATATCTCTGAGGTCTTTTGATACAGGAAATGCACACTGCTCCTTCTTTTTTGTCTCCCTTGCACCTGAGTTACCCACCCCTGGTTAATAATAGCTTTGCTGGTTCTCAGTATTCTGTGACTGATCCTTCCTTCTTTAGGAACATGTGTCTATCTCAGCGCCTGTTGTACAGCTTATTACCTCCTAGGTGATTTTCATTTCATTTCATTCATTCTCCCACCTTTCCTCCCAGGGAGTTGAAGGCAGCACACATGGTTTGCCCTATGCCCATTTAATCCTCACAGCAACCCTATGAGGGTAGTTTAGTTTAGGCTGAGAGGCTATGGGAGGAGGTAACCCAGAGGCAGGCCACATAAGGCCATATAACCAGCATCTCGAATTTAGCTCAGAAACAAAAACAATTCCTGTAGTATTAGCACAATTCAAAGTGTTGATGCTGATCTTTAAAGCCCTCAACGGCCTCAGTCCAGTACACCTGAAGCAGTGTCTCCACCTCCATCATTCACTGAGGTCCAGCTCTGAGGGCCTTCCGGTGGTTCCTTCACTGGTAGAAGTGAAGCTGCAAGGAACCAGGCAGACAGCCTTCTCGGTAGTGGCGCCCACCCTGTGGAACACCCTCCCATGAGATATCAAGGACATAAAGAACTACACAACTTTTAGAAGATATCTGAAGGCAGCCCTGTATTGGGAAGTTTTAAATGTTTGATGTCCTACTGTGCTTTAATTTGTTGGAAGCCACCCAGAGCAGCCGGGGCAATCCAGTCAGATGGGCAGCATATACAGTAAATAATATATCATTGTGATTGTTATTTTGCAAGTAGAACCCCGTAAGAGTGAGAGCAAGAGAATTTGGAGTGCTCCTGTTAAGCATTCCTGCCAGCCAGCTAGCTATACTGCCCTCTCTGATTTACTCCATTCCATTCCATTCTATTCCATTCCATTCCATTCCCCTATCCTGCCCTTCAGCCTCCCCTCCTACCATTTGTTTTCTGTGCCCTCTGAGTATACTCAGTCCTCATTGGTCTCTTTGGGATTCCTGCACACTCTGGGTCCCTACCCCTCAATTTTGTGTGTGTCTGCAAGACTTGAGGTTATCCTCAAGCCTAGCGATACCACCCAACTGGGTGTGGATGGTGCCATTTATGCTACCCAAGGATTCATGTTTGTTGAATGAGTTCATTATTGGTATATATGTTGACAATGCCAGGGTCACTGAGTGAGCTTCATGGCTGAGTGGGGATTCTTCTTCTTCTTCTTCTTCTTCTTCTTCTTCTTCTTCTTCTTCCATGTATTTTTATGGTAGCTTTGCTTCTGATGTGATGACTATGTAGAGGTTCTGCTGTGACCCATCTGCGCCAGCCAGTAGGGCCAATGTCCAGGGATGAGGGGAGTTGTTGTCCGACAGCATCTCTGTGTAAGGGGGCAGGAGGGCGTTTGCATTAGTGGATTCCAACTGAAAGACAACAGTTGGGATCACTTCTGAGCTCCTTAAAATTGTCTGCAGCAAATGTTGTTAGACAACAACAACAACAACAAAAGAATAATGACTTGCTTCTCACAAGGTATCCCAAAGGGATTTACAGTGGTACCTCGGGTTAAGAACTTAATTCATTCTGGAGGTCCGTTCTTAACCTGAAACTGTTCTTAACCTGAAGCACCACTTTAGCTAATGGGGCCTCCTGCTGCTGCCGCACCGCCAGAGCCCGATTTCTGTTCTCATCCTGAAGCAAAGTTCTTAACCCGAGGTACTATTTCTGGGTTAGCGGAGTGTGTAACCTGAAGCGTCTGTAACCTGAAGTGTATGTAACCCGGGGTACCACTGTACAATAATGCATATGCAAATGTGTGTCTTTCCTGGTTGACATCATATTCACAGTCTTTTGACACCCGGTATACCTCAAATGGATACTCAATAGTATGTTACCACAGACTTGCAAAATCAAAACTAAAATAAATATTTGACAGTACAAGGTGCTGACATGAAATGCTATACAGTATTTGACAGTTGTTAGATTGCGAGATTCCATATGCTGTACTTTCTGCAGTCAAAACCATTAGGATGTGCTAATGAGTGCAACATGTAGTACAGTTGTTCTTTTTTTAGTGTAATCTGAGGGCAGGCACTTCCTCTTCACTGAGGTTTATACAGAGGCCTTTTTCAGTTGAAAAGCATGATAAAAACGCTTTACATGGTAAACAAACAAACACATCATTGCATTTCTATCGAATTTTACCTGTAAAAAATTTAAGGGAACTATGCAGCCATCTATGTTCTAAAACATCTGCAGCATCTGGAGGGAGATCAACAGGTTTTGAGCAAAGGACTTGAAACTCCTTAGGTGGATTTTGCAAATCCCTAAATCTTATGAAGAACATTTTTTGTATAAGTATCATCCAGATAGATAGATAGATAGATGATAGATAGATATAAATATAGCCACACATCGTTCAGATAATAACTATGCCTTGATCACGCATAGGGAAATCAGTAAGGAATTATTATTTTAGAAACTCAAGTCAATGATTCACCCAAGACAAGAAAAAGGTCAGAGAAATTACTCCGAACACACATCATGGAGCATTTAAAGCTCTTCAGTTTAGGAAGGCTAAGTGATCCTCAGCCTTTGAAAAGCTCGTTTTAATGGCTAATTGTCCCATTTACATTTTTGGCACACCTATTTATAGATCAGGAAGGAGCCAGTGCAAAAAATTGGCTTGGGCTTGCACATTAAATTTTTTTAATGGAAATGTATTATTCCGGAGTGATGGGTTTTGATAAGACACAGATAACCTTTTGTTCTGGTTATCTGTGGACCTTTGATTTCATCTAGTGGGACAATTCTAAAGACTTCCTGTCTCCAGGCACAGATAACAGTCATTGGAGTGAGCTCCTTAAGCTTCCAGTGAATGCAACATCAATATGCCCAAGACATTTTAGCGCGTGAGGCCAAGGGACAATATGGCCTCCCCCTACCGGGCACCATTCCAAATACAGAAACATTCCACACTGGAATCCGAATCTCACTTCAACACTGTTGACGACAGCAGGGATAGCCAACCCCTTTGGACCAGTGGACGCATTTGGAATTCTGAGGAAATGCTGTGAGCACCAGTCACAAAATGGCTGCTGGGGGGGCGTGGCCTAACACAAAATGGCTGCCGCATACAAAAGAACAGAGAAACAGGTTCACAAAATGGAACTGGTATGCCCCCTCCTCACCATCAATAGGAAAAAAAGGTATCTACACTAGCCGTTCCCACACTCTCTTCGCAGAGAGAAGCTCTTCTCTTGTGCTGAACAGTGTGAGCCTCCGATGAAATGTGGGCATGCTTAAGCAGGCATGGTTCAATGCCAAAAAGACCGAGCCAGTGCAAACAAGGAACTGAGCAGGAAGAGCAGTCTGTCACACATTTTGGATTTTTGTATACAGTACTCAGACATTTCACAGTTGCCGCAGGAGGTGCTGGTGGGCACAATGGGGTTGGCAGGCGCCACCTCGGTGACCCCCGTGACTCCACATCACCTGAAGAAAGCAGGCTGGTTTAGTGGGTGCAGGGCAGCCTAATAACTGAGCCAGCTTTGTGATGCAACAGAAAGAGGAGGAAATGAAGTAGGAGAATAGACCATACCACTGGGGAGGGGATACCACTCCCCGCAATATGCAAAACTGCCTATAAGTAGCCAGTCGGGAAGAAAAAACTCAGCCCAGCCTGGTGCTCTGGTGTGCTAGCCTTGAATTCAGAGGGCCACTGGAAAGGAAGTGCTCCTTAGAAATGTTGTCGTCTGTTATGTATTGAAGTTATCACCCTGGCCACCAGGCCGCCATGTATATAGTTTTCACTCAGGTCCATGTCAGTTAATTTAGGTGGGAAACCCTGCGTTGTTGTTACAATGTTGACAGCCAGCTGCCTATAAAAGCAGGCTGGCTGAGCTGTTTGCTGTTCAGTTCAATTCCAGCTTACTTATAAAGAACTACTTGGAGAAATCTCTGTGTCTGCTATGTCCACCCACTATTTAATACTGGCGACAATGGTGGGATCAGATGGACATCAGAGCACAGCCAGATTCGGACACTCACTGAGTGGAATCACTGAGCTGAAACCCTGAGCGAAATCACTGAACAGAACCCAATTCAGAGCTGACCGTACTGGCTAGAGCACTGTGTTCCACCCATCGCCCTCCACGTCGGCATCGGAACCATGGCTTCACTTGTGTCTCTACTGCCATTTGCCCCAGCCACTGAATCATGGGACTCCTACCTCGCTTGGTTCGCCTGCTACCTCCAAGCAAACGAGCTGACGAAAGTGTCAGAGGAGCGTAAGCCGGGCCTATTCCTCAGCCTCTGCGGGCCTGAGGTGTTCGAGACGGCCCAAGTTTTGGTCGTGCCACTAGCAGCCCAGTCAGCGCCGTGGGACATGATAAAAGAGAAGCTAAAAAGCCACTATGTTCCAAAGCCGTCCAAAATTGCTGTCCGCCATTCCTCCACCTCGTTCTCCAACATTTGTAGACCATGTCTCAGCCTCTTATGGTCCATAAGAGCATAACAAGAGCCCTGCCGGAACAGGCCAATGGCCCTTGTGGTCTAGCATTCTTGACCAACCAGATTCTCCGGAATGCAAGACCCAAGCACAAGAGCTCTCCCCTGTAGCAGTTTCCAGCAGCTGGTATTCAGAAGCATTACTACCTCTGACCATTGAGGCAGAGCAGAACCATTGTGACTGCCAATAGCCTTATCCTCCATGAAGTTGGATGGCCTTATCCCCCATCTTGACGGGACAGGACCTGAGATGCCCCCCTTCCTCAGATTGCCCCCCCTTCTTAGCTTGGATACATGGATTCAGCTCTGCAAACCATGCTGCCTTCAGGCTGGCACTGATTGCATTGCCAGTGCATTAATCAGAACTGTTTGTATGTTTCTGATCAGCTCCTTGGCGAGAGCTCATTACAGCAAGCTACTACCCACAGTGAATTGATGAACCTTTGCTTGCTACTTTGAGGAGGCCTCTCTGGCAGTAACAGTTTGCTTGTTTCTTTAAGACTGGGGGAGGTTAACTCCATTTCTTAAGTCTTTTTTTAGGTTGCGTGTTGTTTTCTACTCTATGGTAGTAAGCCCAGTACACATGCAACAGGAAGCCCTTTTGTACTCCTTCCTGTCCAGAAGGATCCAGCAATGAGTCCGGATGGGTGTAGTCAGTCCAGGGCTTGAAGGTACTGGACAATGAGCAGCAGCTACCTGCACTTACTTAGTTCACCACACAGGGGAGCTGTATACAGATCCAGCAGCCCCAGACACTCAGCCTTTAAATTGCAAATCAGAAAGACCTTGGTTTAAATTGTGCCTTAGCAGTTATTAACTTACTAAGAAGATTTAAACAAGTTTCTTCTCTCTCCCTTCCTCAGCGCCCTTGCTCAGCATCTAGAATATGGGAATAATAATACTTCCTGCCAGTGGTGTAGCATAGGTTGTCAGTGCCCAGGGCAAGACAAATATTTTGCCCCCTAAGCCATGGTTCCTGTCAGGGCCATGTGGTGGCAGCAGTGGTGGTGTGGAAGGGAGAGGGAAGCTGGGGAGGGGAAAGTGGCGGCCACCATTTATTTTATGATTATTATTTATTTCATGAAATTTTTACACCACTTGAAGGTTTAAAACCACCCTCTACTCTTTGTTGCTTCTCTTTGTTGCTTCCAGCAAGACAGTGCAAGCAAAGCCCTTTGAAGAGCTCAAATAATTAATTATCATGTATGACTGAATACAAAACACTACCTTTAAGAAACAGCAACGATCCAAATGAATTCCCATCTGCAGGATCAATTTAGGAAACAAGAGCTCACCCTAACGAAGATTCCAGCAACAGAACTTACTGGCTCTTTGGAATAATTATGACGACTCACGTGCCTATGGAGCATATAAATTGGTGTTATGATGGATTAATTTCTGAAACCTGTCTGAGATTCCCCTCCCCTCCCCAACTTCCTCCCATAAATTATACTTCACTTCACAGTGGAATGAGTGTGTGTGTGTGTGTATATATATATATATATATATATATATATATATATATATGAATAAACAAGGCAAGTAATCCAATCTCATTGCAAGTATTATTCAGTCCCTGCACTGTTGCTCTGGGCAACCATCTTGAGTGGGGATATTGTCTCTAACCTTAAAAACTGATTATAGGGTACTTCACTGCCTCATACTGTCTTAAAGAGGATTAGAAGGTAGGGTAAAGCTGGCTTAGGGACTATGTTAACAAAGCCTCAAAGGCATCCGCTGATTTCCTTGTTCAAGAAGTGATTAACTTATTTAGCAACTAGTGGGGGGAAAATATAATAATGTGAACATTCCAGGCACCAGGCAGCTGGTAATTAGGAGATGTAATTCTTGCTGGGGCTTGTCGAAACCGTGCTGGCAATTGTCTCCGTACTGGAGGAAAATGTCCCCTATTGTTTTGGGGAAGGAAATGGTGCATTTGTGCCAAAAGGCTTGGGGAAGTTTTCTCAAAAAGGAAAATAAAAAATATATATAAAGGAATAATTAACAGGAGGGAAATTAAATCCAGTACCACCCAGTGACAAACTGCAGTCCCTCTACTTGTTTCCTCAGAAGTGAAGCTCCATTGAGCTTATAGTCTTATCACCAGTATCAACAGATTTACCCATGCACATGGGCACAAGTGTTGCATGGGTTGTGGGTCATTGCATACAGAAGGTCCCAGGTTCAATATCTAGCATCTTCAGGTAGGTCTGGGAGAATCCTCTGTCTGAAATTCTGGAGAGATGCTCCCAGTCAGTGCAGACAAGTGATTCCCAAACTTGGATCTCCAGCTGTTTTTGGACTACAGTTCAATTCACATCATCCCTGACCACTGGTAGAACTCTAATTCTACTAGGGCTCTGTGTGTGTGTGTGTGTGTGTGTGCATTCTGCCTTGGGATGGGTGGGTGTATTGATCTGAGGGAGGGGGAGAGAAGTGACCAGAGGCCTAAAATGGTTGGTGACCCCTGCTATAGGCAGCGCCTTTCTACTCAATGTGTGCCAGATACTGTTGCCATGATGGCCATGCTGGATGAGAGGAGAACCAAGCTTGTGTTTTCTCTTTAACCCATGAAATGTGCAACAGCCCATCAGAACCCGCTTGCATGTGGATGAGCATATGGGAAGCAGCTGTTAACCTTCAACTCACTAAAGGCCAAAGACAATTAAAGAATGAGACACCACTGAGGTTAAATCAGTGCCTCATTTGACAGAGAAGCTGTTAGCCATTAACCTTTCATCCAGCAAGTGGAATGAAGAGCCTGAACATAAACACATCAAGGGAGGAAACAAATTGGTTCCTTCAATGCCTATTAATGGGGGTGCCCTTAAGGTCCAGGTTTATTCTTTTGGGATGGGAGGCGAACAGTGGTTGCACACATGTTCGTTGAACTGAGATGCAACTCCGAGATTACTACAGGTCAAGATCTGCAGGAGGCAACCAGTTCTCAAAACAACCTGCAGGGGAAAGGTACAATCCATCACAAAGCTCCCCAGAGGATTTCCCATTGTAATGACTCCAGCTCCTTCCCCCCTACCTTGTATTGCAAGTGAGTCTTGGGATGGAGGCATGTATGACCACTGAAGACAGGAGATGAAAGTGGGACACTTCATGGAAGGCTGAATTTGCCTTGTATCACTGGAGGGTGGTCTATTAGGGCAAATGGGGCACTTATCCACCACGCTCAGCCTGCCTTCAGCCAGCCCTCACCTGCCTACAATCCAGGGTGGCCCTGCCTGTCAGATTCCTCCTCCTTAGTCTCCGTGTTGCCCTTGTTGAACTCAGCAGGGTTGAGGATGGTGGGGAGGGGAGCAGAATTGGAATTCCTTGGCTCTGCATCTCATTGGTTCTGGCTCCACCTACTGTTGTCTCCTTGCCTTTCCCGGTGCAATCCCATTGCTCCCTCTGCCTTGGGACCCAAGGTGATTATTCCAGAGTTCTAATGAGCAGGATGCAAAGCTCTTCATATTTTCCCCAAAATTATTTGAGTTTAATGTTTAATTGGATGGTGGTTGTATATGTGTTTGGGGTGCAGGAGGCGGCAGGGAGTTCCCTTTTCTTTCCATCACTCTCTCTCTCCATTTCATTGCTCTCTCTTCAAAAAGCTATTGCCCTTCCAATGAGCCTGAAAATGAGAGAAACCATTTTTGGTCTGGACATCAACAGATGCCCAGTGGGCACCAGCCACTAGTACCTTGCACAAGATCCTCAACTGGAGACATGTGTAACTCAACTCTTCCAATCCAAGTTCTACTTGGAAATCAGTTGAAATCAAGGGACTTAAGTTAATCACGGGCACTGCTTTCAATTAGTTTGCTTCGCATAGGACTCAGTTGGATACAACCCCATCAAGATTAGCCTTTGAGTTGGCATGCAATCCACTTTGAGCAATATCAGCACACACATATTAAAGCCAGCTGAAAGGAACAGAGCTTGACTTCCAAAATGTATGTTTATTGTATTAATACCCTACCTTTCTTCAACAGAACTCAAAATGATACACATGGAGTTCCCAGGTGGTCTCCAATCGAGACCTAAACTAGAACCAGACCTGCTTGGCTTTAGCAAAGTTGCTGTACTTTATGTCCTTTGACCACATCCTGGCCTGAATAACCATAATTAAGAAAACTGGTAGTAAACATAAGTTAAAATACTATATGATTTGACATTAAAGCCTCAAGAGAATCACTAGGAAGCCTGTGTAAATGTGACCTTGGGATGGAATTCTGCCACTGGGGAGCCACTACTGAACTGATCCTGTCTTGGGTGGCCTGTTTGCCTGCCTTCCAGGTGGAATTAAATGGGGCAAGACCTCAGATGATGCCCTCGTTCATATGTGATGAAATTGTCCTTTAGAGAGTACTTTCTCCATTATGTTTCTGGCTTCCCCGTTTACCCTTGATAAACATGTGCTGATTTATCTTATTTTAACACTCAGCTTGAGCTTGGCAATGCAAGTCAATTTTCATACTGAGTGGGCCGAGACTCACTCCCTTGGCTCAGATTCCAGTTAGTATGCTGCCCAAACTCTAGATAGGACTGCCATCTTATTTCCACCTGCCCTGTAAAGCAGGGATGGGAAACATGCAGCCGTCCAGATGATGTTGGCCTCCATCTCTCATCAGTATCAGCCAACGTGGCACGTGGGCTAGGATGATAAGAGCAAAGTCCAACAGCACTTAGTGGGGCACAGGTTCCTCCATCCTTGCTGCAAAATGCCATTCCATCTTGCCTCAAATAGAATCAGGTTGCCAAAAATTCACCACTGGTGGCTGTTGTCTATTGGAACCAGGGAAGCAGAAGTCAGGGAGGACTACAGTAGGTGGAGCCAGAGGCAATTACAGGCAGAGCCAGCTAATTCTAATTTTGTCACCATTCTCCTCCCTGCTCCCTACAAGGGACTAAGGAAGAGGAAACTGATGGGCAGTGCTACCCCTGGGTTGGTTGTTAGTAATAAAGCAGGCAGGTGGGGCAGTGCCCCATTTGTACTAATGTACCCCCACCCCTGAAATTCACCCCACCTCTCAGCTCCTGCCTCAGACCCCTTTTGTTTTCAAAAACTGCTGCCACAACGTGGCCAAATCATAGCTCACGGTCTGTTTGTTTTGGATGATGCTCAAACTCCCTTGGCAGTTCTGTCTGCAGTGAGGCGTAGGCTACAGGGAGGGTGGTTTTGAGTTTCAAAGGTGGAAGGAAAAGGACACCCGGGAGGAGGAATGAATGAAATGATTTAAAGCATCATTCTCCCTGCAGGTGCAGAAAAGAACACGGTGCTTTTCAAGCTCGGCACGAAGCAAGCATATGTTTCCCCACCCCCCTGGCCAGGTGGCTGGTATGTTGCACAGTCAACTGTCACCCCTACACATGTGGGTTAGGATCCCTTGTTATCTTTCCAGCTGTGAGTTAAATAGCTCCCATCCCTTGCCTGCTTTCTGCCAGATTCCTTTGTGGAGGCCAAGAGGGGAAGAGAGAGGAGATTATCTATTCATTAAACGAGTCTCCTTTTGGTGAACTGATCCCAAAGTATTATTCCAGGACATCTATAGTGCAACACATTCAGGCGGCTGCCTTTTTAAGCTCTGACAGGAAACCTCAGCACCCAGGACAGTGATTTAGTTCATATTTAAAGGCAAACCTTCCTACATCTGAATTTTCAAAAACAATATGCAGGCTGAAACACAGCTGTCCTTCAAAATGCACACTTCTCTGAATTTCGTGATGTGGTTCTCCAGCCAAGTAATGTGATAAAAATGTATAAACTGAGGTAAAGCATGCTTAAAAAAGCATATGTTTGTGAAAATAGCATACCATAATGCATTGTATTAAGGAAAATAGCTCTGCAATCATGTGCCAGATGGTTAGCATATAGAGCTTATATGCAGCAGTAGCAGCAAGAGCCAGATCTGAGCAGAGAGCAAAGTCCGAGCCGCAAATTTTCTCTCCCTAGCAAGGAATTTAGTAAAAATTAGCTGAAAGGTATTCAGACTGAGACTTGGTATAGATGAAAACTCATGTTTATTAAAGGAAGTACATTCTTGATAGGAAAGAGTTCTATAGTCCTAACTATCCAGTTGGAGGATGCATCCCAGAGGACCTCTCACTTCAAGGTCCAGAGAACTCTGCAGCCTTGTGCCAAGAGGGAGTTGTACAAATTCAATTGGAAGGTCCATAGCTCAGTGGGAGAGATCATATGCTTTGAATGTAGAAGGTCCCAGGTTCATGCCCTGGTAACTCCAGGTAGGGTTGGTGAAGAGTCCTACCAGGGCAAAACTGAGATGAAGGAGGAAGATGACAGGCACCCTCTGGAATGGCTATAATCAAGAAGTCAGAGAAATGGGGTCTGGCTGAAGACAGACTGAGCTTTGTGGGTCCCCAATGAACGATCCTTTACTGGGAGCAATAATTAGTTTTGTGAACCCATCAGGTTTTCCCGCCAGGAACTTATTAGAGCTCGGTACTCGTGGCAGTGAGAGGTAAGTGGACCAGACACCTCAAAATAAACGTGCAAACAAATAAATAACCACAGACCTTTCTAGCATGGCTCCCTCTGCCATTCCTGCTTTAATTTTGTCTAAATGCAACCTTGCTCCTTGTCCAGGGAGTGGATGTGCCATCAGCAATCTGTCAGAGTCAATAATGTTCACCTTGTCAGACCACGAGCCTTGCCTCAAGATCTAACATTTCTCTGTGAATTATCAACTAATGTGCTGACAAATTGTTTGCAATATTCCCTTTTCACATATTTCCCTCACTTTTTTCTGAATGCAGATGCTCTGCTGATTAGCTAAACACTGCCTGCCTCCTGCTGGGTGTATGGTAAGGGCTGGTGATTTCTAACTTTAGGAATCATTATTTTCTAGTGGCTCTGAAAAACTTCTGCTAGGTGCCAAGAGATCAAGCTAGGCACCCATATCAATATTGGAGCTGCAAATGGCAATAAATCGAATGAAGATGGGGAAGGCACCGGGGCCAAATGGATTTACTGCAGTTTATTATAAAAAGTTTCAGGATGCACTTATAGGACCACTTAAGGACACCATGAACAGAATTTTGGTGATGGGAGTAGTTCCAGCTTCATGGAAAGATGCATTCATTACTTTGATTCCAAAACAAGACAGCGACTTAACAAAGACCAAAAATTACAGACCTATTTCATTATTGAATTGTGACTATAAACTATTTGCTACAATCTTGGCTAATAGATTGAAAAGGACATTGACTGAGTCAGTCCACAGAGACCAGGCCGGGTTCTTACCAGGCAGACAAATGAAAGGCAATATAAGAAATGTAATTAATTTAATAGTGTACCTGGAAGTAAGAAATGAAAGACAGACCACACTAACCTTTCTAGATGTGGAGAAAGCTTTTGATAATATTTCATGGTCATTTATGATCAAGGTTTTAAAGAAAATGGAAATAGGTAATGCTTTCCTAGCAGGGATTAAGGCAATCTATACTGATCAATCTGCAAATATATTAATAAATAATAGTCATTCAGACAAATGCTAAATGTCCTTTGTCTCCTCTGTTGTTTATTAATGAAAGAAATACTGCTTCAGAATATAAGGAGAAACAGGGAAATTAAAGGTATTGAGGGGAGATGTAGAATCTATAAATTAAAGGCATTTGCTAATGATGTAGTGCTGACATTGGGGGAACCTTTGGAGAGTCTTTCCAAAGGATTAGAAGAAATTAAACGGTTTGGAGAAGTGGCGGGTTTCAAAATAAACTCAGATACAGTGGTGTCTTGGTTTACAAACTTAATCCGTTCAGGAAGTCCGTTCTTAAACCAAAGCTTTCTTAAACCAAGGTGTGCTTTCCCATAGCAGTGGGGGACTCAATTTACAAATGGAACACACTCAACAGGAAGCGGAAAATGTTCTGCTTCCAAGGCAAAGTTCACAAACCAAACACCTACTTCTGGGTTTGCAGCGTTCTTAATCCAAGTTGTTCATAAACTAAGCTGTTCTTAAACCAAGGTACCACTGTAAAACCAAAATGTTGGTCAAAAACATGGATGATCAGTCAAGGTGTTTTTTTTTATGTAGAAAGGATATCTTGTTTAAAAATAGGCTAAAAAGTTAAGTAATAAAGATGCCTTCCTGGTTAAAAATACCTTTGAATCCCTCTTAAAGAATACACACACGAATCTGATTCATGTTAATATAAAACTATTTTACTCTCAGATTCATTCAGGTTTACAGAACTGTACCTGAAAGCAGGCTTAGGTTAAATAACAAGCAAACAAACTATACCAGAGGGAAGTTGGTCCTGAGGTGACTGCAACTGAGCAGTTATCTTTCAAAACTACCAGTAACCGACAAATTGGTTGTCACAGCAACCAGTTAGAACATGGAGGCCGTTAGTCCTCTGTCGGAATGTTGCACTTGACTGCAACTTTACACCCCACGTGTGTGGAGGGGGACTATCCAGGAAATTACAAGATGGTTAGCGTACTGGCTGTCCTGGGAAAACATGCCTTCATGAAGCAGAGCCTGGCTACTTGATCTTGAGCTCAAGTGAGGGGAGAGGCTTCATCAGGGAATGAAATGAAGATAATCCCTGGCCATTGGCCATGCTGACAAGGGTGACTGGGAGCTGTAGACTGAGAGCCAGTGTGGTATAGTGGTTAAGAGCAGTGGACTCATAATCTGGTGAACCGGGTTTGCTTCCCTGCTCCTCCACATGCAGCTGCTGGCTGACCTTGGGCTAGTCACACTTCTCTGAAGTCTCTCAGCCTCACTCACCTCACAGAGTGTTTGTTGTGGGGGAGGAAGGGAAAGGAGATTGTTAGCCGCTTTGAGACTCCTTATGGGGAGTGAAAGGCGGGATATCAAGTCCAAACTCTTCCTCCTCCTCCTCCTCCTCCTCCTCCTCCTCCTCTTCTTCTTCTTCTTCTTCTTCTTCTTCTTCTTCTTCCTCCTCTCCAACGTCCTGCAGAGGAAAATTGGGACATGTTTCATTAGGGGCTGTGTTCTCATGGGAGCCAGTTGACTCATGTGCAAGCACGTCCCCCCCCCCCAAAAAAAAAAGTGTGCCTTTCGGAGCCATGCTCTCATGAGAGGCAGATGACTTTCATGAGAACACAACCCGCCCCCAAACAGGCAGCTTTCATAGCCACACTCTTGGAAGTCAAAACAGGACATCCTCAGATCCAGTCAGAAGCTGGTGTGACTTCTTTAATTCTGGGAGGTCCAGTTGTCTGGTAT
Source organism: Podarcis pityusensis (assembly GCF_964106645.2). Lineage (NCBI taxonomy): Eukaryota > Metazoa > Chordata > Lepidosauria > Squamata > Lacertidae > Podarcis > Podarcis pityusensis. The sequence continues at coordinate 32,835,716 of NC_138041.1, forward strand.
GAGGAGGATGTTGAGAATAATAATAATAATAATAATAATAATAATAATAATAATAATATACCTCACCCATCTGGCTGGGTTTCCCCAGCTACTCTGGGCAGCCCCCAACAGAATATTACTAAGAGTAATAATGAAGCGATAAAACATCGAATATTAAACAGGACTACTGGAGGAATTTTTTGAGGGGGGATAGGTATGGCCTAGTAATACAGTGGTACCTCGGGTTACAGGCGCTTCAGGTTACAGACCCTGCTAACCCAGAAATAGTACCTCGGGTTAAGAACTTTGCTTCAGGATGAGAACAGAAATCGTGCTCCGGTGGTGCAGCAGCAGCAGGAGGCCCCATTAGCTAAAGTGGTGTCTCAGGTTAAGAACAGTTTCAGGTAAAGAACAGACCTCCAGAATGAATTAAGTTCTTAACCCGAGTTACCACTGTAGTCTGTAAACTGTAAACTGCTCTGTGATATTCACATGAAGGTTGGTATATAAATTTAGACAAACAAACATACAAGCATACAAACATACAAAGCAAATGAATAAATACTTAGTCCTGCAGGACAGATAGGCTTGAAGGATTACATTCAGACGAAGGGTATGAGTTCAGCAGTAATCCAGGCACAGACTCAGGCTGCAGAGCTGTGAGAAACAGAGACAGATCAAGTTCAGAGCTCTGAGCTGACTGCTGGAGAGCAGGAGAGCACCCAGGCCACCAGAGCCTGCAGGACCAGAGTCCAGTCCCTTATGGGTGCGTCTTCTCTTGAGCGACCAGATGCCTCCCACTGCATGTCACTAGTTCAGTGGCACAGTGGAGAGATGGCAGGGCTGTGAAGTTCTCTACAAGGAGGTGGAGCCTGGAGGAGGTGGTTTTTGACAGAGAGGTTTCAATGGCCTCAGACTGCTCCCAACCTTTGCTGGGGTAAGTTGCTTATTTGGAGTTATCTGTCAACTAGCAACATCTGCCTTGCTGTTGTTTCTGTGGGATCCAGCATTAGGCCCAAGAACAGCACCCCTGGACTAGAACCTCTTCACCAAAACCCTTTCCGATTTTACATTCCTGTGGAATTCAGTTGCTGCTGCTCCATTTGCTTGTGAAAGGTTTGCCCCTGGAGAAGTCAGTAAACAGCTTTCCAGACTTCGCTGCTAATTATTTTCTTAATCAAAGCTTTTTCTCCACTTCACTTTATTAAGGAGGGATATTAAGCCCAAGTCTGTCAGCGTTGCCCAAAAACATCTGCTTGAGGAAAATGAAATGCCAAAACAAGATGGAATCCTCATGTGGCCAATTTCCACCCAGCTGTGATTTACTGTATAACAACTACTATTGTGGAATACCCAATTCTTTTGTGAATGAATTTAGGTATGGCGGGTCTCTTCTAGACTCCTGAATACCTGAATACCAGAAAGTAACATGCAAGTGTTGTCTTGTGATGGGAGGAAGCCAGCAGCAAACCACACTGAGCAAGTTGGAGTTAACTCCTTAATAGCTTACACAGGATCTGCACAGGAGTCTCAGACCTAATGAGCACAACAAGTCATCTCTGACCTGTTTTGCACCCATGAAGCAGTTGCAGAGAGAGAAGGTCCCCACCTCCCCACACCTGTCTAAGTTCCTTCCTTTTCAGGGTTTCCCCCAAGCAATCTGAGATGGTGTCTGCATGAAATAAACTTCTCCACCCTTTTCATGCCTCTCCTGGTTCAGGGAGACCTGGGGGGAGCAGAGCTTGTCACAGCAGGAGGGGGAGAAACCTGTGACTCTTCACCAGCTGGACTCCTCTCAGCCTCCCTCCTCTCCTGCTTCAGCTTCTGCCTCTGAGTCTGGATTTCTCTCTGCACAGACTCCCCCTGCTCACTAAGCCCTGTTACGTCTTCAGCTTCCAACACACCTTCTTCCCAGTCTTCTCTCTGTGACCACTTATCGTCGTGCCACAACCAGTCCCCTGTTTTTGAGTCCCTTGGAGTTCCGCCACTGGTTCCTCCCACCTTTCCTCTGTGTCCAGCCATTCCATGACATTGTGTATAAGCAGCCAGCTTATATTAGGTGTGTGTTGTGGTCTTGTGTGTGGCTTTTTGGGAGGTGGCAGTAAAGGCTCCTTGAATATCGCCTTGATCCAAAACGAGTAGCATGTTTCAGGAACTCTCTCGATTCCTCCTTTTCTTTTTCTTTTAATACGCAATCTTCTTCTTCGTCTTCTTTTTTGGAAAAAAAAAATATTTCCAAGAGCCTTGGCTGTTGTTTATACATTTAGATGCTGTGATTAAATTACATCCATAATGCATAGTGTTTGCATTGTAATACATTATTAATAATAATAACACAGTCTTGTAAGGTCCATTCTGAAGAGGCATGCTTCTTTGGGACGGTTCATTGGTCTATTCACACACAATTTTCATACATCTCTAAAGATTACCATTTTAACAGCTTTCTGTACGGATACTGCCAGGCAGTTACATTTGACAGTGCATAAATCTAATTCCCTGTGCACTCAATTTTCTTCTGGCAGCGAAATCAATTTGAATCTGTCTGGATTTTATTCTAAAGTCTATTAATGCCTGCTGCCTGCCTCTCTCCCCCCACTCTTTCAACAATCTGACTTTTTTCATGAATTTAATTCAGCAGTTTGAAATAGACAGTCGACCGATACAACCTGTCTTTTATCTCCTTACAACAAAACCTAATTAGGTATGAAAAGGACATAAAGAGTTTACAATTAGCCCTTTGGCGATAAAGGTTAGCCGTCGTGAAATTCTGCACTAAAGCTGCAAAACCTTTGGTTCTTTTTCAGTCATCGCGGTCTTTCGACAAGGTCAGTTTTATCGTTCTTGGCAAACTCACTTAACCTATTTGCCGCGTCGATACACCCATGGCTGATTTTGCTTCTCACTGTGTGATTCTGATGCCTATAACTGTGGTTGTTAACAGGATCTTTGGAAGTAACAGGCGGATGGTAGAAGACTAAGCCATGCAATGACATTTCTTTCTGTTTTACAAAGTATGTCATTGAGGATTAGCTTGTTCAGTCAGCCTGCTATCAAAATTATACGTGTTTGGTAGGAAAGTGACATGGGCTTAGGATTGGAGTCAATGGGACTTAACCGCTCAACTGTGTTGCAAGTAGAGCTTCCCCCCTCTCCTTTTCTTTTCCAGGAGGATCTTTGTGTCAAGAGATTGGAGAATGGGAGTTGGGGGTTAACAGTACAAATCTAGCAATGCTTACTTTGAAGTAAATCCCGATAGGGATTACTCCCGGGTTATGATAGCATGTGGAGTTCATATGCATCAGCAGAAGTTTGAGCTTAGCTACAAATTCCTGATTTACCTTTAAAGCAGCACACTGAGATACTGAGTATGAAAATAAGAAAGACAAGATAATTATAGGAAACACATGTTTGATAGAAAAGAACTTCTTGCCCTACCAAAGAGCAAAGACCAGAAGACAGGCTAGTGTTCAGGTAGGTGCTGTTGCTCAAGCAAAGTTGCAGTGAGACATGAAGCCCTTCTATTCCCCTTCATGCCCAGGAAGAGCCAATGGCCAGCCTGGTAGATTCAGTCTGGCAGATGCTTCCCTGATAATCTGAAGGAGCGTCTCCACCCCCATCATTCAGCCCAGCGCTGAGGGCCTTCTGGTGGTCCCCTCATTGTGAGAATGGGGCTACAGGGAACCAGACAGAGGGCCTTCTTGGTAGTGGCGCCCGCCCTGTGGAACGCCCTCCCATCAGATGTCAAAGAGATAAACAACTACCTGATATTCAGAAGACATCTTAAGGGAAGTTTTTAATATGTAACGCTGTACTGTTTTTAACACTTGATTGGGAGCCGCCCAGAGTGGCTGGGGAAACTCAGCCAGACGGGCGGGGTATAAATAAATAATAATAATAATAATAATAATAATTATTATTATTATTATCTGCAATCACCCTACTTGCCACATAGGGCAGTGGTCAGTGGCCACATAGGGCAGTGGCAGTGGTTCCAGGCAGTGGTCAACAGCTTCTAGCACCTTATGGAGAAGCTGCAGAGACACAGCTCCTCACATGGGGCAATAATTAGTGGTTCCTGGTGCTCCAGTTTCTGGGGGCCCTTTGCTGCTTATAAAGATGCTCCAAACAGTATAATGTACTGGTTAGAAAGGCAGAGTAAGCCTGAGAGAACAGGGTTCAAATCACCACTCAGTGATGGAATGCTCTGAGTAGACTTGGGTCAATCACAGTCTCACTGCCTAACTTACCTCACAGGGTTGTTCTGGGGATACAATGAAGAGGGGAAGAACCATGCATACCACCTTGAGCTCCTTAGTTTAAAAATATGGGATATAAATGCAATGAACAAATAAACAAACCATTGCATGCATTTGGGGTGAAAAAGCCCACCAGAAATCTCTCTCTTCAACTGTCTCAGGGCCTAGTCTCTAGAACTTTTGAGCTCTTGATTGCTTTTATAGAGCTCAAGAGCCACGTACCACAGCTTGAGCTTTCTGGAGCAAAGGTGGGCTATGAAAGTAATCATAAAATCAATTGATGGGTTGACAAACAGTCTGATCAGGTAGGTATACGACAGTTTCCTATGCACTATATTCAAAGTATTCTGTCTTTGTTAGGGACTGGTCGGACACAGAGGAATGGTGGGATGAACCAGCTGGGGAATCCTCAAGGGAAGAAGGCTCAGAGTCTGGGGATTGGTGGTGGGATGACAATGAGTAGTCAGAAGGAGAAGAGGGAGAAGACCTGGAGGAGGATATTTCACAAGCTGAAAAAGTAACAGGGCTTAATGAGCTGGGAGAGTCGGTGACAGAGAGAAGTCCAGAAGCAAAGGTAGACACTGAAGCAGGAGAGGAGGGAGGCCAAGACTCAGAGAAGAGGCACAGGTGTCTCATACTCCCGCTGTGGCAAGCTCCCCTCCCACTCGTTTCCCAGAACCAGAAGAGGCATGAAGTTGGAAGAGCAAAGGTAGGCATGCTGGCATGATCTCAGATTGCTTGGGGAAAGCCCTGGAGAAGAGAGGACTTAGGCAGCTGGGGGAAGGTGGGGACCTTCTGTCCCCACAACTGCTTCATAGGGGCAAGACATACCAAAGAACAGTTGCTGTGTTCATCGGGCGTGACACTCCTGTGCAGATCCTGTTTTTGCCAATAAAGAGTTACCTTCACTTACTTTGTGTGATTGACTGCTGGCTGGCTCCTGACAGTCTGCTCGTGCAAGGACTCTTGCACTAGCAGACACATATGTTTTATTGTTGTGCAACAGAGGAATCCAATGCTATGCTTGTGCCCACAGAAACTCATTGTGCAACACAATTGCACGATATATTGTGTGGCAAAGTTACCAACCACCTGCTTAGTGCGTTTTCTTGCACTGCAACGTTCGTTTGGCAGAAAACATTTCACCGGTGAAACAAGTATAACCCTTTGCCCCTATTCCCCTCCCCTTTAAAAAAAATATTGTGATCTTGTTGATATGAACCCTAAGAGCCGTGTTTTCCGTAACAAACTGCAGTAGGTCTTTTAGAAATGTATGGCTGTAAGAGTGGGACGCTGCCATTTGGTGTTCAGTGCTAAGCTGGTAGGCAGGGGGCCTTTTCAAAGCAATTTCTCATGGCTTTCTTTGAACAACATATATATGTGTGTATGTGCTTGTCTTTGCTTACCGTTCACATTTATTGTCTAAGTTACCATTACGCACTTCAAACCTCCAGGATAGGTTGGGCTACAGATTTTAAATAACGCCAACCTTTTGTAGTGTGTGGGAAGCAGCTGGCAGGGAGCATCTTTTCTTTGCCACACTGTGGGCGGCGAATCTATCATTCATAAACGTGCCCTTGTGGTTCAAAGAAAACTTCCTGCCGTTTGATGGACATTTAATGTCAACATGATCAAAATATTGATTGAAGAAGGTTGCTGTGCTTCCTTTTGCATCTCTTCAGATCCATCTAATCTGGGCTCTGTCTCTCTCCCCGCAGACACTGCCGATACATTGCCTGCCAGACAAGAAAATGATAGATTATCTATCCGGGCAACAGACCCGGCCCCGGTCAAGATTAGTGCTTCAATTAGCTGCTGATGGCATTCCATTAGAATATCGCTTTTTGAAGAGCAGTAAACAAGAATGTTGTGCTTTGATTTTTCAGATTCAATTACTTCCATCAGGGGCTATAAATGAGCTCATTAGTCTTAGTGGCTCGCTTGCCCAGAGAGACAATAGAACATCATTGTGATTGTTCTTGTGGCGCATACAAACATTATTACCCCCATCAACCTTCCTCCCTCTGCCATGCAGCCAACAGCTTCAAGCTCAGAGAGAGCTTTAGGAGTATGTTTCCATTCATGGAACATCTCAATATGATGCATGTGCTGAGAGATTACCTTCCTGACCTGGGTTAGACACGTACAGCACTGTTTCCATGCTGCTGCAGTTCGTCCTCTGCCAAAAACCACATAATTTACCTCACTGCCCACTGTGATGAAATTATGTAACCTATATAATTATGCAAATCATGCTGTCATTATGTTCTGTCCCACTAATTTCAATGCAATGGAAAAGTAATGTGAGTGAGGGGGGAATGTAATCAATTACATTTCATTTGCAGATTGGAAACAACAACGGCGAATGCTGATCACATTCACTGGATTGATTCTATTCTAGATAACGAAATGAGTAAGTGAAGGCTGGCAATTTCCATTCGAATTTTCTGGCATCCCTATTTACTGCAATATAATCATACAATTAAAAATACGAAGTAAACCAGGTTTTGTTTTGCTTATTTTGTAAACTTTATATACTGCTTGGTTGGAAAACAAAAATCAGCAAAAAAAATTAAAAACAGATTAAAACACACATCAACATTCTACCTAACTGGGTAAAGGCAAAGGCAAAGGGACCCCTGACCATTAGGTCCAGTTGTGACCGACTCTGGGGTTGCGGCACTCATCTTGCTTTATTGGCCGAGGGAGCCAGCGTACAGCTTCCGGGTCATGTGGCCAGCATGACTAAGCCGCTTCTGGCGAACCAGAGCAGTGCATGGAAACGCCGTTTACCTTCCCGCCGGAGTGGTACCTATTTATCTACTTGCAGCTTTCAAATTGCTGCTAGGTTGGCAGGAGCAGGGACCGAGCAACAGGAGCTCACCCCGTTGCGGGGATTCGAACGGCCAACCTTCTGATCGGCAAGTCCTAGGCTCTGTGGTTTAACCCACAGTGCCACCCGCGTCCCTACCTCTCTGAGTAGACTTACCTTAAACACTGGGTGTGTTGTTTTTGTTGTTAGTGAAATGTTAGTGAAATGCTATCACTTCCCCACGTCTGTTCAGCACTAGGCACTATTATATAGTTCTGGTAGCATCTCTGGAGAAGCTTTTGGAAGACTTCCTGTTCATGGGGGTAATTGGCGCTGAAAGACAAAGAGGGAGACAGATCTGTTTGGCTCTATACTTAGTGGGCCAGAACTTGAGCCAGGCAGCTGGAGCCGCTTTGCTCGTTTTCACAGGCGAAATGAAGATCTTTCCAACAACCTGCAATGATAAATGCTGCCAGAGATTATTTTCGCTCTGGCCTCTGGTCATCGCCGTTTCATAGACCCCCCCAGCCAAGTCTTGCGGCTTGGGTGGATTTGATCAACACCACACAAGTTTCCCTCTTACAAACAGCTAATGGCAGGGATTAAGCCCTTCAGTTGTGGAGACTTATTCGATTTTCCAGCTGTGCTGAGGAGACTGACATGGTCACACACTGCACCCTTCTCCAGGGCCTCCTTAAGAGCTTGCATAGAAAGAGTGCAATTGCGTTGTCTCCTTAGCCCTCTCCTAAGAGGCCTTCATGAATGAGTGGGGAAAAGGTGGGGTATAATATAAATAAATATACTACTACTAGTAGTGACTGGCATGTGTGTCAAGCATGCTCCCATGGCTGATGCATGATCAGCATCAGTTTGAAGAGCCCTGGATGGATGGATGGATGGATGGATGTACACATGAAGGATGTCTTCCACAGGGATGCAAACTCTGTTCAACTGGTTTTTATGTCTCAACAGAGGCTACTCGACATGTGTACCTCTGTTCACATAGCCACCTTTGGGATCAGATGCTGGCAAGGGGCTAGTTGACAAATGTGTTGGTTTCTGTGGTGTGTGTGTGTGTAACATTTTAAAATGTAGGGGCCACATTCCATCACAGGCAGCCTTCCATTTGCTATCCAGGCACTATCACAGTTCAAGGACAATCATGCAAAAGCATTTGAGGAGAGGGTCAAGCCAGGCTGGTGAGGAGGTGTGGCCTAGGGAGAGTCATGAGGGCCAGTGAAAGAGGTCTGGGGGCTGCATGTGACCCCCCAACCCAGGCCTGAGATTCCCCACTCCTGTTGTAAAGTGAGTGTCTCAACTGCCCAGGGTGGACTGCACACCAGGAGTTTATTTATTACTTTTTTATGCCACCTTTATCCCACCTGCCCAATCTCCATGCTTCTTCTTGCCACCACCTGCCCGATCTCTGCACTCCTTCTCCCCCACCTGCCCAACCTTTCCACTGTCCCTGCCCCTGCCTGCCACTCCCCTGCCACCTTACCACCACAGCGGCTAGGCTTCAGCCCACTCAGCCTTCTCGCAGCCTCCTCAGCCTCATAGCGGCTGCCCACAGTGGTGTGCCCACTTCCAGATGTGTGCTTGTTGCTGCTGCTGATAATAATAATAATAATAATTTATTGTTTATACCCCGCCCATCTGGCTGGGTTTCCCCAGCCACTCTGGGCGGCTTCTAACTGAATATTAAAAACAATACAGCATCAGACATTAAAAACTTCCCTAAACAGGGCCGCCGTCAGTTGTCTTTTAAAAGTAAAATATTTGTTTATTTCTTTGACATCTGCTGGGAGGGCATTCCACAGGGCAGGTGCCACTACCGAGAAGACCCTCTGCCTGGTTCCCTGTAACCTCACTTCTCGCAGTGATGGAACCACCAGAAGGCCCTCAGAGCTGGACCTCAGTGATGGTCCTGCATGATGGGGGTGGAGATGCTCCTTCAGATATACAGGACCAAGGCTGTTTAGGGCTTTAAAGGTCAGCACCAACACTATGCCCGCTTCCTGGAGTACAGTGGCAGAGGAGCTACAGCAATGGCCATGGCAGAGGCCAAGATGGAGGTCACCATTGCCACCCTGGAGGAGGCAGAGGAGATGGAGGAGGGGAGGTGGACATCCAGGATTTCAAACAGAGGCCAGAGCAGCTTCTGTGAGTCCAGGATGTCTTGCTCAAAGTGGGTCTGTTGGGTGGTATGTGGCTTTCAGAGTGGATTCAACAAACTCATGGAAAAGAAGAAGAAGAAGAAGAAGAAGAAGAAGAAGAAGAAGAAGAAGAAGAAGAAGAAGAAGAAGAATTTATTATTTATACCCCACCCATCTGGCTGGGTTTCCCCAGCCACTCTGGGCAGCTTCCAACAAAGTATTAAAATACAGTGGTCTGTTAAACATTAAAAGCTTCCCTAAAGAGGGCTGCCTCCAGATGTCTTCTAAAAGTCTGATAGTTGTTCTTCTCTTTGACATCTGGTGGGAGGGCATTCCACAGGGCGGGTGCCACTACCGAGAAGGCCCTCTGCCTGGTTCCCTGTCACTTGGCTTCTCACAGTGAGGGAACTGCCAGAAGGCCCTCGGCGCTGGACCTCAGTGTCTGGGCAGAATGATGGGGGTGGAGACGCTCCTTCAGGTATACTGAACCGAGGCCGTTCAGGGCTTTAAAGATCAGCACCAACACTTTGAATTGTGCTTGGAAATGTACTGGGAGCCAATGTAGATCTTTCAAGACCGGTGTTATGTGGTTTCAGTGGCCGCTCCCAGTCACCAGTCTAGCTGCCGCATTCTGGATTAGTTGTAGTTTCTGGGTCACCTTCAAAGGTAGCCCCACATAGAGTGCATTGCAGTAGTCCAAGCGAGAGGTAACCAGAGCATGCACCATTCTGGCGAGACAATCCGCAGGCAGATAGGGTCTCAGCCTACATACCAGATGGAGCTGGTAAACAGCTGCCCTGGACACAGATTTGACCTGTGCCTCCATGGACAGCTGTGAGTCCAAAATGACTCCCAGGCTGCACACCTGGTCCTTCAGGGGCACAGTTACCCCATTCAGGACCAGGGAATCCTCCACACCTGCCCGCCTCCTGTCCCCCCAAAACAGTACTTCTGTCTTGTCAGGATTCAACCTCAATCTGTTAGCCACCATCCATCCTCCAACCGCCTCCAGACACTCACACAGATAAGGTTATCCTTATGAATGAGTCATTGTGAGTATGCCTTTGAATGCTAGTTGCTGGAAAGTGATGTTGTCCTCAGGTCCTGCTTGTGGGCTCTGCATGGACATCTGCTTGACTGCCATGAGAATAGAGTGCTGGACTAGGTGGGCTTTTGGCCTAATCCAGGAGGGCTCTTTTTATGCTCTTCTGTTCTCCAGCAGCCCTAATTGAGTAGGTGATCTGTGATGTCTCATTTACCTGAAATCCCTTGTAATGTAGTTCCTCCACTTCAGAAGAGGACCAGCTTCAATATCTCTCTCACACAATTAAAATTTGCAATCAGCAGCCATTGATTGCTTAGGAGACGGAGCTCAGAGAAAGCAGAAGGCATTAATATCAGCCTTTCATTACCAGTTAGAGGATTAACCCCAATTGTAATATATACGTTTTTACCCTCAATTAAGTGCCTAAAATCCAGGTGCTTAGAAAGAAGGAGGATAACTGCCCAGATTGCCCATTAAAACGGGAAATTGCTGTAAAATCCAAATTAAGCAACTGCAATGGAAACCGTAAAAAATTCTGCTTTGCATGCCATAAGTAGTCTGGGTCATCAGTGTCAAGGGAGAAATCAAGTTTCATAACCCTCCTTATTAAAGAGACATCCTGTATCATAGGGATAATGCATCTTGCCCTCAGATATGAGTGGCACACCTGCTCCCCCAATAATCCACAGACTTTTGGTTGGGGGGTGGGTCTTTCACTTAGTATTTGCTTATTGCATGAATGGTATGAACCCACTTGTCTTTTCTGTTAGTTTTTTGGGGGTGGGGGTGGGAAATCCACCTTTGCATTCAGGCTCTCCGAATCCATTACCTGAGCAACATCTGAATTAATTGGCGGGGTTTCATTACCTATGCCTGGGACTTCAGGGCTCTTACCTCATCATCCTCATGTCCCCTCGTGACAACCTATGAAAGCTCCACTATTGGATTGTAACATGCTGGGAATCGCAAGAGGGAGTCACAAGTGCTGTTGCACTCAGGTCTTCTTTATGGGTTTCCCATGGGCATCTCCTTGGCCTCTGTGAGGATAGGAAGCTGGGTTAGATTGGCCTTTGGCCTGATCCAACAGGGATGATGATGATGATAATAATAATAATAATTTATTATTTATACCCCGCCCATCTGGCTAGGTTTCCGCAGGCACTTTGGGCGGCTTCCAACAAAATATTAAAATACAATAGCCTATTAAACATTAAAAGCTTCCCTAAACAGGGCTGTCTTCAGATGTCTTCTAAAAGTCTGGTAGTTGTTCTTCTCTTTGACATCTGGTGGGAGGGCATTCCACAGGGCGGGTGCCACTACTGAGAAGGCCCTCTGCCTGGTTCCCTGTAACTTGGCTTCTCGCAGTGAGGGAACTGCCAGAAGGCCCTTGGCAGTGGACCTCAGTGTCCGGGCGGAACGATGGGGGTGGAGACCCTCCTTCAGGTCTACTGGACCAGTGAAGGATAGCAGGGGGGCTGCTGGATAATCTGATACTGCGGATTTAATGGTCTTATGAAGGGGAGGGGGCTGTTTAGATGATAGTGCATATTACTTCATAATGGAATAACTCACCCATGCTGCATTTTTGGGGGGGAGGGCTGTGATTCCCTCTCCCCATGAACTATAATCATCATTACTACAACTGTTCCTACTGTTATCACTCAGTCCAGATTTGTTTGCAGAAAAATGTATGGGCTGGTTATCCTTGTGGCGTTTCCAGTATTTATTGAGAATTTGTTCTGATTTGTTTATGGGGTAGTTCTCCACATTCCTGTCTCAGTTCCCTATTATTGTAACTGTTTTGGTTACTGTCCTCGTGGAAATTCATCAGAAATTTGGCGTGAATTTCTACTGCTATATGATATTTGTATGCTGTTTCCCCAAGCACAGCACACTGTTATTTCCATGAATAGATCCCTTTTATGCCCACTTTATCCTAGCATCTACATTTTTGTGCGGCTTGTTTAGTTGAGGAACCACGCCACAAAATTCAGAGAAGCACGCATTTCGAAGGACGGCTGTATTCTGAATTATTTCGGGAGGTACAAATTAGGCAGGTTCCCCTTTAAATGAGAACTGGACTGAATTCACCCCCAGACCCCTAGGACTGTCTGTTGCCTTTGTTGGTTAAATTGTGCCCCGAGGTCAAGAGGGAAGGAAAGTGACTGTGGGCAACCTGTTATTAATTGCATTGTTGCTATTTTCAATTAGCTCTGGTGCTGCCTCTCCCTCACCCCACCCCCCTTTGTTCCATTTCCATCCGTTTAAAAGGCACTGGAAACGTTTCAGAATTCAAGATAGCTGCTGCTCCAGCCGGTCAGCTACTGCCTGCCTGCCGTCTGTGTGAAGAAACAAAACAAAGAGTGTCGTCCATCTCCGCCCTGTGCCAGCGGTTTGCCATTTGAGCGATGCTCAGAACCCTCTCTGCTAATATCAAGCTGATTGGGCCATTTTGAGTCTCCAAAGGAGCCTGGTTATGAGATTTAAAAAGATCCGTAGATCACGCTGCCTCATTAATTTTCCATTCGGGCTCAGGTGTCAAGAGGAAGCAGCATTAAGCCAGAGCTGGGAGTAATTCACAGCGGTGGAGAAATGCTGTTTGATACCCCTTTGCATTTCACACAATCCATATATATATATATATATATATATATATATATATATATATATATGAAAGGCCTCATTGATTTGCTGTCCCTATTATTTCCCGCCAGAGGACCCTTGGTGGCCTTAATAGCACCTCTCCAAAACTTTGAAGGGCCTATTTGTGGTTTCCATGGTGACAAAATGACCCATAATATTCCCTGACGGCTCCTGTTAAAAGGAAGAACATAACTGCAAACCAAACCAACTCACCCTTTTTATTTTTGAAGGAATAATTCCGCCGCCTTTTCTTTTCTTTCTTTTCTCTCTTTTTTTTTAATAAAAAAAAACCCCACACAAAAGCGGTGGGGAAGAAAACACTTGTGAGAATGAAAAAGATATTATGGCGGAGAGATTTGGCGAGACATTCAGAAGAGCTTAGCGTTCGATTGTGAGGGGGCCCTTGTTGGTGAAATAGACCCTGAGCCATCTGCTCCCGATTGAAGAGTGAGGAGGCACAGTCCTTGAAGATGAGACAAACCTTTTTATTCTGACTGCGCTTTGCACGAGTTTTTCCACTTGTTATTTTTATTGTCGTTCTAAAGAAATTGGCTGGCGGTCTGCGACTCGGAAAATTGGGCAGGGTTAACTGCCCGGGAGCAGACAAACCTTGTGAGATTTGGGGTACTCTGGGCAAGGTGCCCTCCAGGTCTCTCTCTCTCTCTCTCTCTCTCTCTCTCTCTCTCTCTCTCTCTCTGTGTGTGTGTGTTTGTGTGTGCTACACTGCAACCCTCCTTCCTCCCTTCTCTCCTGTTACCCTTGCCACAGACCTCCAGCCCTAAGCTTCTCAGATCAGAAGGGGGGTCTCCTTATCTTATAGGGGCAAGGAGATAAGTAACTATAAAACCTTTAGAAGACATCTGAAGGCAGCCCAGTACAGTGGCACCTCTGGATGCGAATGGGATCCATTCCAGAGCTCCATTCGCATCCTGAAGCGAATGTAAGACGTGTCTGCGCATGCGTGGGTTGTGTTTTGCTGCTTCTGCGCATGCGTCATTTTGAGCGTCTGCGCATGCGTGAGCGGCAAAACCCAGAAGTAACGTGCTCCGTTACTTCTGGGTCGCCGCGGAGCGCAACCCGAAAATATTTAAGCTGAAGCGTATTCATCCCGAGGAATGACTGTATACTGTATTGGCCGGAATATAGGCCTCACCCGAATATTAGCCGCACCTTTAAAATTGGAGGGGGGGGGAAAGAAAAAAAGAAAAAAATTCCTGAATATAAGCCGCTCCATTCCTCACTGCTCCTGACTTCATACTGGGGGGGGGGGGGAGCTGCACTACATTGCCAGCGGCCTTTCTCCTTCATCGCTCTCTCCCTTCCTGGCCTTGGGGGAAAGGACGGAGGACTATGCTTGGGGCAGGTGCTGCTTCGCCATGCTCCTGGCACTGTTTGCCCCATGCTCCTGGCTGCATACCGTAAGGTTGTAAATATAAGCCGCACTTTAACTTTTCATGGTCGGAATTTGGGGGGAAAGTGGTAGACTTGTAATCTGGTGAACCGGGTTCGCATCTCTGCTCCTCCACATGCAGCTGCTGGGTGACCTTGGGCTAGTCACACAAAAGGAGATTGTTAGCCACTTTGAGACTCCTTTGGGTAGTGATAAAGTGGGATATCAAATCCAAACTCTTTTTCTCCTTCTTCTTCTTCTTAGAATCATAGAATCATAGAGTTGGAAGAGACCACAAGGGCCATCGAGTCCACCCCCCTGCCAAGCAGGAAACACTATCAGAGCACTCCTGACATATGGTTGTCAAGCCTCTGCTTAAAGACCTCCAAAGAAGGAGACTCCACCACACTCCCTGGCAGCAAATTCCACTGTCGAACAGCTCTTACTGTCAGGAAGTTTTTCCTAATGTTTAGGTGGAATCTTCTTTCTTGTAGTTTGGATCCATTGCTCCGTGTCCGCTTCTCTGGAGCAGCAGAAAACAACCTTTCTCCCTCCTCTATGTGACATCCTTTTATATATTTGAACATGGCTATCATATCACCCCTTAACCTCCTCTTCTCCAGGCTAAACATGCCCAGCTCCCTTAGCCATTCCTCATAAGGCATCGTTTCCAGGCCTTTGACCATTTTGGTTGCCCTCCCCTGGACATGTTCCAGTTTGTCAGTGTCCTTCTTGAACTGTGGTGCCCAGAACTGGACACAGTACTCCAGGTGAGGTCTGACCAGAGCAGACCTTCCTCTTCTTCTTCTTCTTCTTCTTCTTCTTCTTCTTCTTCTTCTTCTTCTTCTTCTTCTTCTTCTGTGGTACCTCGGGTTACATACGCTTCAGGTTACAAACTCCGCTAACCCAAAAATAGTACCTCGGGTTAAGAACTTTGCTTCAGGATGAGAACAGAAATTGTGCTCCGGCGGCACGGCAGCAGCAGGAGGCCCCATTAGCTAAAGTGGTTCTTCAGGTTAAGAACAGTTTCAGGTTAAGAACAGACCTCCGGAACGAATTAAATACTTAACCCGAGGTACCACTGTATTCAGGCCAATATGGTACATACCCATTTCACTGGACAGTTTGGCTGGCTAGCAAAGCACCTGTTGTGACTCCTGGCCCAGCTGCCACTGCCATTTTCCTAGAGTGGGGCTGGGGGAATCTCAGACCCCAAGGGCCCTCTCCAGGCCTCTCTTTCAGGCCCTCTCCAGGCCTCTGGATCTTCCCAGCCCCCAGCCCCCCCCCCGAATATTTTTCCCTGGCTTGGACTGTGAGAATGCGTTTTGTTTGCCTGGAAAAAGGACGGAGAGGGGTGTCTTTGTATGTGTGTAGAAACCTCTAGCTTTTGCATGGCTGAAATGACACATGGCTCTACAACACATTGATGCTGAATTCCTGCTCCCCCAAATCGAGCTTGGAGGTGTGTGCAGGTGTACGCTTTCAGCTGACAACAGCTCTCTAGGGTCTCAGGTCTGGTATGGGCTTCTCAAGCTGAGAACCTTTAACTGGCGATGCAAAGAAAATGACCTTTTGCTGGCCCTGCCCACCTCCATCCCTGTTAGGGCGTCTGCTAGGGACAGCTAAGTTAAACATAATAAATCACAGCTCTGAATGATTACATTGGGCTTTTCACCAACAAACTTCTGTGGGGATATAAAGCTTGAAAGAGCCATAAATCAGCCAATGAGCATCTGCCTAATGAGAGGTAACTTGGAATTGCCTCTAAGTCTACGTGATCCAAAAAAGAGAGAGGGAGAAATATCTCTAGTTGATTACCTTCACCTAGAACCTATGTGTAACCCAGTGCAAAGGAAAATATATATATTTCAGTGGACCAAACAGTTTCCGAGAAGGGAACATTTCCCAGAAGGTTATAATCATCAGGGGCACTCCTACTGCTTCCCTCCAAAGAATGAATGGAACCTCTTAATACATTTCTTTAGTCATCACCACATTTTACTGTTTCCTTCATAATTCTTTGGCATTTAACTCAAACAAGGCTGCCTGTCCCACAAGTCTCTCAAAACTTTGCTTTCAACAAAATTTGGTTGGTTCTCCACCCACTTCAGGACATATAAAATAAAACACTTCATGCAGCATGTACTTAAGACAGGCATGTCCAGAGTCCGTTTTGGGGGCCCAATCCGGCCTGCCAGTCAGTTTAATTCAGCCCCTGTGGCAGTTTATTTCCTGGGGTAAAATCCCCCCAAAACCTCAACAAAACAACTTCAATCCTAAAAAGAGCTCAAGAACTTTGGGGTAAAATCCCATGAAAAGCTCAACAACTTCAATCCTAAAAAAGGTCAACAACTTGGGTCAGCCCTTTGGTCGGCCCTCATGGCCCTTCACTTCATCAAATCTGGCCCTCTTTGAAAAAAGTTTGGACATCCCAGAATAAGCTATGGAATGCATTCCCACAGGAACAGGGGCACCATCTATGGCGGGCATGGGGGCCAGAGCCCCATAATATTTTCAAGGCTTTAAAAGAGGATTGGACAAATTAATGGAGGATAAGGCTATTAATTGTTTTAACTATTTATATGTGCTTTTATCTTGTATTTGTAACTTGGTGAACCACCCTAAGAAATTTTGTTGTTAATAATAATAATAATAAGAAGAAGAAGAAGAAGAAGAAGAAGTTGTTATTAACCACAGTGGCTATGCTCCCCTCCACAACTGGCAGCAGTAATCCTTCTGAGTACTAGTTGCTGGAGACCACAGGAATGGACAGTGTTTTGTGCTGGGATGCTGCTTGAGGGATTTGCACAAACATCTGGTTGGCAATTGTGAGAACAGGATGCTGCCACTGGCCTGATCCAGCAGGTTCTTCTTACATTCTTATGCTCACTTCCTTCCATAGGCCTGGCTCAATCAGTGTTGCCCCCTGAGGTGAGGGACAATCAGCCCACACACTGCCGCATTTCATGTACTGAAACCAATAGAATTGTCAGCTTTATCTCCCCTTGGCTCTGGTGCTGTGCTAACATCTTCTGCTATACCTAAGGGCAGCAGACAAACAAAGATGTTGCAAGTTATGTACTGTGTAGCATAGAGGCTCTGTTCTCAGCACCTCATTGTTGCTCCCCTTCACTGAGGATGGTGAGAACTGCAGATGTACATCAAAACCTCTGACTTTGGTGTGGCTGGAATCAGCGCAGTCTTTAGCACATGCACTGCCAGGGTGCAAAGATCCATCCAGTGATCCCAAATTTAGTTTAGCCCCCAAATTAACTTTTATTATGATGTAAGAGTTAATTTCACGTGCACGGTGCCATTGTGAATGACAAGCGCCATCGTTGAGTCTGACAAGCGCTGTCATTGTGAATGACAAGTGCTGTCGTTGAGTCAAGTGCCGCCATTTGTGAATGACAAGCGCTGCTGCTGGTGCGGCGCATCTTTAGTAAGTGAGCGCACAAAGTCGAAAGTCCTTTAGTGAAACAGTAGGTATACATTTCGGTAATACCTAGGTATATATGTATTTTGTTTTTCTAGCTTGATCAAAATTATTTATTATTTTATAACAGGTAGATAGTTAAGAGCTTAGGCGGTTTCAGCGGCGAGCGCCTGGCACCCCCCCCCCAGAATTCAGCGCCTGGGTGCCCCGCACCCCTTGCACCCCTGGGTAAAGACGGCCCTGGCTGGAATTCCTCCTGAAAGAGCCACACCCATCAATCCATTCACTTTGCCTCTGCCCCCACTGCCTGCTGGTGCATTGCCCCAGAAGGTTGCCCATTGGGAAATGTGTGTCTCAGGCTGGGGAAAAAAATTCTGCACCCCTTATCTACATGGTGAAAGCTGTTTATAAGATTTAGGCTCCTCCCCATCCCACCTGCTTCTTCCAGGGAGGAAGCATGGCCATAATCGCTTCCTAAACAAACAGATACTGTGAATCAGCAGCTAGTCAGCCCTTAATAGACTCCTGTCTCTGTTATACAATGTAAGTCACCTAAGTAGCTTTCTTTGCATAGTGAGAAACTTTGTAGGCTTTACGTATGGAGGGATAAGATTCTGCTTGCTGTTGAAGCTTATGGGCTCAGCGTATGCAGAGCCTATGGGTCACCATTGTGGCACACACTGGCACCAGTGTGCCTGCTGGGACCTCCTATGGTGCACTTGAACAGTCTCAATGAATATCCTTCCAGAAATCCACAATACACGAGAGACATACTCCTCAACCATCCCGATTTGAGCAGGGCATCCCAGAATTATAGAAGCCATCTGGGCTTCTGACTGGATATTGGAAGGTCCCATTTTTTTTTTTTGGTCCAGCACAAATCACCTGACTCCCACAAGAGCTTGGGACCAAAAAACAAACGTCCTGATTTTGATCAGCGTTGGAGGGTATGGAGAGAGAACCCCACATTCCTTAATGGACATGCCAGTGGTGGATGAGGTTGGACCAACAGATGTGGCTCTCACACAAATAATCAGATGTTTTTGCAGAAGGCTTCATTTGCCTGGTATTCCAGCCAGGCAAAAGCACTTGAAGATGCTAGTGAGGTGTGTGGCTTGGGTTGAGGAGGGTTGAGGGGAGATAAATTCAGCTTCTGGGCCTGAGGCTCCCCACTACTACAGAGGGAGGTGTGTGCGTTGGAGGTAGGATCTTGTTCCTTGTTGTTAGGTAAAGCTTGCCGGTAAGCAATCAGTGACCTGGAGAGACGACTCCTGGAATCTTTTGATGGAACGTTGTGATTAGACATGTGTCGGAGAGGTCAATAATAGTTCAGTGCTCTCCTCACCACCGCTGTGTTAAGCATGAAGTCAATAGGAAGTAAACAGTATTGACTGCTCATTTTCAGTCCAAAATAAAGATTCATTGGGGTGAAGCAGAGGGCGGCAGAAGCCCAATGAATGCAGGGGGCCCAATAAATTATGTTGTGCAATAAAATAAATATTCTCATCCCTGCTGGTTTTGACTTGCCAGAGATTGTTTGGAGCTGACACTGAGGAGGAAGAGGGAGATGGGAAGCCTTGTTAATGTAGTTAACAGGGATGCTGCTTGTGGCTTCAGGAGTCTTAAAATGTTGATTTTAGCAAACGAGGCATGAGCACAGGGATAGCGAACCCACAACAGGGCAGAGGTTGTTAGTCTGCTGCTCCTATAATCCCTGACCTTGGGAGCCGCTGGCTGCGGCTGAAGGGAGTTGGAGTCTAATAATGCCTGGAGGGTGCAGGTTCTCTACCCCTGCTGGAAATCATTCTTCAGTTCAGAGACTCTAATCTGCAAAACAGGGGTGGACTGATCAGCTTGTTTCTGATTCATGTCAGTTTCACTCATGCTCATTCCTAGGTCTCACCCAATTTCTACATGAATTTTACAAATTAAGAAGGGGGCAGGGAGGAATTGGCACCCCCCCCAACTTTCTGATGGTATTTCAGATCATATTTTCTCTCAATGTAAACATTTATAAATATATTTTGTCTCAATTACCTCTTCGTATACAGTGGTACCTCGGGTTAAGTATTTAATTCGTTCCGGAGGTCCGTTCTTAACCTGAAACTGTTCTTAACCTGAAGCACCACTTTAGCTAATGGGGCTTCCTGCTGCCGCCGCACGGTTTCTGTTCTCATCCTGAAGCAAAGTTCTTAACCCGAGGTACTATTTCTGGGTTAGCGGAGTCTGTAACCTGAAGCGTATGTAACCTGAAGCGTATGTAACCCGAGGTATCACTGTATATAGATTTGTGAGTCAAGGATTGCACTGAAATCAGAGAAAGGGAACATTATGACAGAGGGTGATGACATTCTGATTCACACATAAATTTGGAAAGAGCATGGTGTGGGCATAGCTCACTCTAGGAACATCCCAGGTCCTTATCTTTTGCTCATCATCTCAGGAGTCATTGTCCTAAAAGGAGGATCTACCTATCTATCATTTATCTATCTATTTATCTATTACAGGGATGGAGAAGCTGAGGCCTGAGGGCTGAATGCAGCTCTCCAGGTGTTTATCTGCCTCTTCTCAGGTTCCTTGAATTGTGACAATGCCCTTTCCTTGCCTGGATCAGGAGATGTGTGGGTAGAAACCTCTTGCGTTGGCGTGTCTGGAATGTAGCCTACTGTCCCAAACTAAGAGTCAGGTCTGTTCCTCCAGCCATTTTTGTCTCTGGCTCCACCCACCATTGGAATGTGGTCCCTCAGAGACAACGTGGCCCTCAGGCTGGAGATGTTCCCCACACCAGTCTATCATGTACCCTCCTCACATTCCCAGGGGTTACCAGCAGCGGACGAGTAGCATCACCATCATACTTCTGCTACACCAGAGGCCTTTTGGCTTGCAAGGTGAATAATAGAACTGTAGAGTTAGAAGGGACCACAAGAGTCATCTAGTCCAATCTCCTGCAATGCAGGAATCTTTTGCCCAACATGGGGCTTGAACCCACAACCCTGAGATTAAGAGTCTCATGCTTTACCAACTGAGCTATCTGTGTCTAATGACGTTCCTGGGAAGCTGTGCACTCCCAGATCGCATGAGGGCAGTGAAGTCCCCGATCCTTTGCTGTTCTGGAAGCTTCCTAGCACATTCTATGGGTTTAGAGCGCCCTTTGTGCTCTGCTCCTGCAAGGCAATGAGTGCCAGCCCGGCAGCTGACGGGTGGGAGTGGGCAGGGGACAGAGGGTGCTCTTTGCCCTCCATGCCCCACTGCTGCCCAGTGCACAGTTGCCCCACCTGTCAGCTGGTGGGTGGGAGTGGGGTGTGTGGAGGGTGAAGAACGCCCTCTGTGCTCTTCAGACATTTGTGTGCTGGGTGCATGTGGGGGGCGCCTGGTTTGTGCCTCCCAAGATTATGTGCCATGGGCCATGGCCCCCACTGGGCAGGGGCATTGAACTGCTTTGGCCTCTCTGTGCATACTGAATGGATCCAAATGACTATCTCACACTCTCCAACATTTCTCTGATGAAAATAGGGACGTCCAATTCAACAACAACAACTATGATGATGTTGTTGTTGTTTTGTAGTTGTATTATTATTATTTTTATTTTCATTTCTTAATAAATGATACAGAAAATTATTGTTGTTATTGTTGTTGTTAATACCCCGTCCAACTGACTGGGCTGCCCCAGCCACTCTGGGCGGCTTCCAACATACATAAAAGCATAATAAAACATTAAACATTAAAAAAATTCCCTATGCGGTCATACCTCATGTTACATCCACTTCATGTTACGTTCTTTCAGGTTACGTCCCTCAGTGACCCAGAAGTACCGGAAAGGGTTACTTCCGGGTTTCGTCACTCACGCATGCGCAGAAGCACAAAAGCGCAAAATGACAAAACGTGCATGCGCAGAAGCAGCGAATCGCAACCCACGCATGCGCAGATGCGCCTCTGCAGGTTGTTCTCTTTTCAGGTTGCGAACGGGCCTCTGGAACAGATCCCGTTTACAACCAGAGGTACCACTGTACTGGGCTGCCTTCAGATGTCTTCTAAAGGTTTTATAGTTACTTATCTCCTTGGCTCAGGGGTCACATAACTCCATACCCTACAACATTTCTCTGATGGAAATAGGGACATCCTAAGGAAAAGCAGGACATTCCAGGATCAAATCAGAAACTGGAACGGCTTCTGTAAATCCGGGACTGTCCCTAAAAAAAATAGGGACACTTGGAGGGTCTGCTATCTCTGCCCTAACTTTCCATTGCAGAACTAAACGTTTCCACCAGTTGCCCCTGCAAAGTTGCGAATGCAGCTGATCCAAGAGCACAACTGCAAAAGGCTTTCATTTGTATGAATGGCTCTGATTTTGAATGAACAGCTCTGATTTCCATAACAGCCTCATCAGGCTAAGGTGTGCCGTTTTCGCCCTTCCTTCCTGCCCTTTCTGCACTCTCTCCCTTTGCTGCATGAGCAAGAGTCAAAGCGCACAATCATAAAGAAATAATTCTCTGCACCCTTCCGCCTCCATTTTTTGCCTCGGAATAAATCTCTTAGATGCTTTCTACTTCTGAAGGCACAGATGGCTTAAGCCAAATGGCATTCAAAGCTGTTCTCCATGTGCTTCTGCTTTATTTATGTTGCCATGTCTTGTGTGCTAGCGCTTGCTGAAATATTTATTTGCACTCTCAGCTCTGCACTCCTGAGTTCCTTCTTCCTCTACCTTCTTGCATATCAAATCCTGCCCAGCTGCAGCTTGTCAAGCAGTGAGAAGAAAAGGGGACTAGACAATGACAGAGGTTTCTGGAGGAAACATTAGCTATATCCATTTCAATCTGGTTTCAGGTTATTATTTATTAAATTTCTAGACTGCCCTTCCTCTGAAGGTCACAGGGTGGTTTACAGTATAAAAACACATAAATACATACCATAATGGCAAGCAAGAACAATACCTCGCCCCCTGTATTATGGGACAGAGATGGTTTTGCTCACCTTGGTGAATGACTTAGACTGGGGATTGGGCAAGTGGAGTCTGTGCTTGTTGGTTCTGCTGGTCTTTTAATGCCATAAACCATTGGGTCACCTTGCTGGGGTGGAACTTGGAGGCACTGTTTTACAGTGACTCTGTTCCTTCCTGGAGAGGCAAACCCCCAAGGTGATGACTGTTAGCCTGAGGGTTCTGTGCTGTCCCCCATGCTATTTAGCATTTACATGAAACCACTGGGAGAGGTTGTCTGGAGTTTGGGGGCTCAGGGTCACCAGTACTGTGGTACCTTGGGCTAAGAACTTAATTAATTCTGGAGGTCCGTTCTTAACCTGAAACTGTTCTTAACCTGAGGTACCACTTTAGCTAATGGGGCCTCCTGCTGCTGCCATGCTGCAATTTCTGTTCCCATCCTGAAGCAAAGTTCTTAACCTGAGGTACTATTTCTGGGTTAGCAGAGTCTGTAACCTGAAGCATCTATAACCCGAGGTACCCCTGTATGCTATTGGCACCCAGCTTTAATTCTCCATTCTACCTAAGTCCAAGGAAGCTGCCTTGGTTCTAAACTGGTGTTTGTCACCGGTAATGGACTGGTCGAGGGTGAACAAATTGAAACTTCATCCAGACAAGGTCAGTTAGTAGAAAACTAACTATAAAGACGAGAACACGGTGGATTCACGGATGAACTGTTGGAAGTCAAAAATATGTATTTGTGATTGTATTGAAAATGTATGACTAAAAATTCTTTTTTATTGGAAATTAATAAAAAAGAATTCCAAAAAAAGAAGAAAAAACAGGGAATAGGGATTCAGACTCTGCTGGATGGGATAATACTTGACCTGAAGACACAGGTTCGCAATTTGGGAATGCCCCTAGACTCAGCCCTGAGTGTGGATACTCAGATCTCTGCAGTAGACAGGAGTGTGTTTGCACAGTTAAACCAAGTGTGCCAGCCACCTGCATTCCTTGAGATGTCTGATTCAGCCACCTTAGTTACATCCCATTTAGATTACTGCAGTGTACTCTACGTGGGGCTTCCTTTGAAAAGCACTCAGAAACTTAAACTTGCTGAAAGAGTTGCAGCCAGATTGTTGACCAAGGCTGGCTATAGGGAACAGATGACTCCCTTTCTGCAACAGCTCCACTGGCTTCTGGTCTGTTTCTGGGCACAGTTCAACATGCTGGTGTTGACCCATAAAGCCCTAGACAGCTTAGGTCCAAGCTATCTGAAAGACCATATTCCCTCATACAAACGTACCTGGGTTTTGAGATATTCGTAGGAGGCCCTTCTCTCAAGTCCCACCACCCACACAGGAACACTTGGTCCCTGATAGCCCGATCCTTCATGAATTTAAAGTTGGTGGCAGTTGTTCCATCTCGTGGAAGCAAATTTCATAATTTAACTGCATGTTGTGTGAAGAAGTCCTTTCTTTTGCTTGTCTTAATTCTGAACTGGGTCCCATGACATAAAAAGATAAGAAAAGCCCTACAGGATCCAGCTGAAGGCCCATCAAGTCTAATATCCTGTGAGGGGCAGTGACCTAACTAAGCCTGGCAGGACAGCTTACTCTATGGTATTAACCCATTCATGCATTAATTAGACTTAAGCATGTTGGTTACATGAGGCTGTCATCCCACAGTATGCCTCTGCATGCCAGTGGTTGGGCATCACAAGCAGAGAGAGCTCTGTTGTGTTTTGATCCTGCATGTTGGCCGTTGTGAGAATAGAATATTGGACTAGATGGGCATCCTGTTGGCCACTATGGAAAGGAGATTATGAAGGAGGCAAAACTTTCCTCTAAAGTTTCCATTTTTGTTTGTGCTTCACGCTTCCAGTCACCGAATCATTGGGTAGAGTTTGGTCAGACTCTTTGGGCAGGTCTAGATAATGATTAAATATAATGATTCCCCTGATGTTTAGGAATCCAGCTACATTGATTTTCAGGCATTTGTCTTCAGGGACAGATCACATGTGTCTGCAGTTAGCCACGCATGACAGAAAAATGGATTTAGTATTGCTCCCAAACACAGCTTTCCAGCTTTTGCAGTGACCCCAGTTCAGCACATATTTAACTTCAGCATTCATAGGGGTGTCAAGGTAAGCATATGAGCACATCCCCCTCTTGGGAGTTTTCTCTCTCAAAAATGGGGAAGGGAAATAATTCCCCACTCTATAGCTCCTGCACAAAGTGATATAAACGTGCATGTCTTTGACTAATTTGTTTAATTAAAATATTTATACCCAAACCATTCCATCCATTCAGATCCATGAGACAGTTTAACAATTGAAAATGGTACAATTGAATAGCAATAATAGGACAGCTGTAGGTGGAATCCGCAACAACATATTTCATGTTCTTGTTCAGAATTCCAGGAAGCCAGTTAATCTTCCCTCCACGGTATTTCATTTGCTCCCTCTAACACCTGGTTATCTATCCCACCCACAAATCCCCCACCCTCCCAAAACAGTCAGTCAGGATTGAGGGCAAAATGTACTGGAAAGTATGGCTAATCTTCCTGCAAACAAATCAGAATGAATGCTCAATGAATAGCTGTCATCATCTAAGCTACTCACAGATGTTGCATGAACAAATCAAGACAGATGCTTAATGAACAGGTCACCTGGAAGTGACCCATGGCCATCATTTGAGTCCATGGCAGAGATAAGATTAAGTCCAGGAAACATTTTCTCCAGGGAGTTTCTTATTTGAATAATGGGGAGAAAAATATGATATTTGATGATGGATGGGGATAAATGTAGTAGATATGAAGGGCCGTGTCAAAGAAAGTTCTAATAAGGGTTCACCTATCGAAATGAATGAACCTAAGTTAGACATACCTATGAACTTCAGTGGGTTTACTCTGAGTAGGACTAGTATTGGATACAAACCAAGGTTTTTGACTTTGCCTTAGCAGCCCATAGGATAGGGCAAAATGCCATTGTACAACAGTGTCCTATGTGGTGGGGACCACATATGCTAAAATGTACATACAGCTTGTATTTTTGTGATGACCAATGGTTTCTAACAAGTAGATTTGACCAGCTGGCCCAGGGACTTATTTCTTTATGTCCTGTCTCTAGCATGCTTTTCAAAGTGATTCTACTTATTCACACCGTCTCCATCTGTTGTTTAATTGAGGATATAAGCGCTAATTTTCAGTCTCAGCTGCATTTATTCATAGAGTTGGCAGGGACCACGAGGGTCATCTAGCCCAACCCGCTGCAGAAATCTTTTGCCCAGTGTAAGACTCTCACCCACAACCCTGCTATTAAGTCTTGTGCTCTACCAGCTGAGCAAACTTCCTCCCAGGGTGAAATCTTTCCCAATTAGACCTATTTTTC
Organism: Podarcis pityusensis; assembly: GCF_964106645.2. NCBI lineage: Eukaryota > Metazoa > Chordata > Lepidosauria > Squamata > Lacertidae > Podarcis > Podarcis pityusensis. The sequence continues at coordinate 32,861,739 of NC_138041.1, forward strand.
CTGTTGTCTGAGTACTGCCAACACAGACTGACTTGATGCTTTCAGGCAGGCATCTCTCCCAGCCCTACCTGGAGATTCCAGGCATTGCACCTGAGACCTTCTGCATGCAAAGCAGATGTTCTGCCAGCTACAGCAGCTGCCACCAGCCTTATTACTCCCATTATAGTCCTAGATCACACACATGTGTAATAGAGACAAGGGTTACATCCATACTATATATTCATAGCTTCTCCACAGGATCCTGGGAATTGCAGTTTGTAAAGGGTGCTGGGAATTGTAGCTCTGTGAGGGGTAAAATGTAGTACAGGATTCTTTGCAGGAAGCCATGCACAGAAATGTGCTTTAAATGTAAGGGGTGTGTGTGTGTGTGTGTGTGTGTGTGACCTACATGTACTGAGATGATGATGATGATATTTTTCTAGCGGGGTGATAAGAGAGAAGAGCCTGAAAAATGGCAACTGTAGTGCATTTTTTTATTTAAAAAAGGCAGAAAGAGAGAGAAAAAGTAATATAGAAATGAGTCACAGAAAGGGAAAGAGATAGATAAGGCATGGCAGGAAGAGAGAGGGTGAGGGAGGGAAATGGAGGTGTCAGGAAGAGAGGGGGATATGGGGGGTGGACAAATTTATTGACAGCTGCACGAGTTATTATAGCTAGGAAGTGGAAGGGGCAAGGTGAATATAAAATGGAAGAATGGTATAAAGGGATATCGCTATTAATGATAAATCAACGTGTGCTATTAAGGTAAGATGGGGGATATGACAGAGAAATGATTTTGATGAGATATGGAAGGTGTGTGTAGAATTTGTACTGTTAAAATGGAAAGGGGTCGAACCATCGCAAGAGGTATTGAAATTTTGGGAGGTTGGATAGTTACAATGGAATGGTCTCGGGGGTGGGGTGTACATTTTTATTCTTATTTATTTATTCTTATGGCTTTGTCCAGCCTAAACGTCTTTCCTTCTGCAGTGTTGAATGGCAGGTTGAGAGGAGTTCCCTACCAGGACAGACTTTGCTCGTGTGCTCAAGACATCAATTCCATAAAACATATTTTGTTGCACTGTGCAAAATACGAGCAAGCCAGGGCTGAACTGATATTACCCTTGCTGGTACCTTTCCCGGGAAAATCAGAGGCTCACTATGTCAGGTTCCTATTGGAAGGCTGGACAAACGCTAGAACATTAGCAGTGGCAAAGTTTTTATCGGTGGTTGCAAGAACCAGTGATCCTTATATTCTGAACAAAATGTTTGTTTAACTTGGAGGTAGGCTGTATGAATTGTGTATTGCTTTGTAACGATTTGTTGGGTCTCTGGACCATAATAAAGATTGATGATGATGATGGCTTTGTCAAAATAAAAAAAATAATATAATATAATATATATAAAAGAATGTGGAGTGGAAAGAGAGAGACAAAAGGGATGGCCCGCCCACCTTTGACTCTGCCTGCACCTCTGAGGACCTTTGGAGGCTTAAGGGATCTCCCCTGAGGGAATGCAACAGGAGGAAGGTTAAGGGCAAAATATAGGCAGTGATTTACACCAGAAACTGGAGCAAATTGATGGAGCAAATGAGATTATTCTAGCTCTCAGCAGAGGCACCAGCTTCAGCCTATGTGTTCTGGCTTTGCTACCAGGATGGAACTCTTTGTCAAAAGTGGACGCGTCTGCCCTTTGTCAGTAACTCCTTAAAAACATCCCTGCTGCCCTAAATGTGTTAGCCGAAAGCCAGCTGCTTTACTCTATCCCTCTCCTGCTTGATGAGGTTAATAATAACTTTGAATGCGTATGTACAGCATTAGCTTTCTGGGTAACATGCATAATTCAAATCCCCCAAAGAACAGTCGAGCTTTGAGGAAGCAAACTTCCCTTAATGTACTGGGCAACGCTCCAGCTTTTACCAGCTGCTGAGGTTTGATGTACAATTTTTGGTTAAGTGAATAATTTATCACGGATATTATCTGTAGTGTATCACATCCCGACAGTCTGTAGGCCTGTACATATGGCTCTCGAGATGGCAGAACACTGCCATATGCTTCATGGACCATTAGCACTTCAAACTCCCTTAAGATGTCCCCCCCCCCATTTTTAAGCACGATAGAAGTATAGAGACAGGGAGTGGAAGCTCCAGCCCTGTGGGAGTTGGATAGTGTGCCTCTCAGTAGATCCTCTGGCACAGAGGCTGGCTATTTTGGCATCCCCTCCAGATGTTGCAGGACTCTCATTTGCAAAAGCCCCAGCCAGCACAGCCAGCAGTCAGGGTGATGGGAGTCATAGTTAGAGATGTCTGAATCTGTCAATTTCAGCTCCTCCTTTTCCCACCCTAAGGTCTAGTTCTCCACACTTTGACATCAGTTTGCAATTTAAAAAAAACCGAAAATGTCATCATGAAAATTCACCAGCATTTTCACGCAAATTTCTCCTAATATGCATGAGTTTGCGTACGATTTTGTCTAAATATACACCCTTTTTGGCAAGCCACATCCCCTAACATATTGCCTTTTTGCATGTTGTTTTCACCAACATGTGCATATTTATACACATTTTGCCCTAGAAAATGCATTTTTTGTACACATGCCTTGGCTAGGGAACTACACTGCAAAATTCAGAAAATTGTGAATTTTGAAGGATTGCTGTGTTGTGTATTGTTTCAGTAAGTGCAAATTAAGTAAATAAATGCAAACTGAACTGAATTCACCCCCCCATCTCTAATCACAGTCAAGAACATCAGGAGGATTAGCTGCCCCTGCATTAAGAACATTAGGAAGCTCCCTTCTAAGCTTCCTTCTACCAGAGCAAACTGTGGTACAAACTACACGTACAATTTCACATAGAAAAACAAAGCTGTATTGTAACTTTTGGATTTTTTTTAAAAAAACAGTTGCAACAGTTAAGAAAAGGCCACACAATTAAAAACATGTTATAATGCAAAAACAATAAAAAACACTTTCAGATGTCAAAATAATTAAACACAATTTCATATGTAACAACAATGTTGAACCACACTAAAGACCTCCACTTAAACAGTTTGTTGAAAATGGCACCAAAAATACACCAGAGTACATCCAGTGCACATTTAGAGAACATGACTTCCCCCAAGGAATCCTGGGAATTCGACCTCTCACAGTTCTAAAGCTCCATCACCTTTAACAAACTACAGTTCCCAGGATTCATTGGGAGAACCCATGTGCTTTAAGTTTATGCTGTGGATGTGGTCTGTTTTTCCACCAAGCTCAATATTGTCTACTTTGACAGGCAGGGGCTCCTTAGGAGACCTGTTAATTATCCTGATGTCCATGCACAAAGATTAGACTATATCTGGTCTCTATCAAGCATTCACTCTGATTTGCTTGTGGGGAGATTACACAAGAAGCTTTTGTCTTGAAACCACCCTGATTTGTGTCTGTGTTGTCTGCACATGTTCCTGTGAATCATTTGTTCATTTTATACTTTTCAATACTGTATATTTCCCCATCACTTTCCTAACTGCAAAACATCCATTTATTTATGTTTAAAGTGGATTTGGAATTGAAGAAGACTTTTATCTCTCCTCACCTCCTTCCTTCTGCTCCCTGGCTTTTGGTGCTGCAACGGCAGCAAGTCATATGCCAGTAGAGTGGTACCTCGGTATACAAACTTAATCTGTTCTGGAAGTCTGTTCTTAAACCAAAAGCATTCATAAACCAAGGTGTGCTTTCCCTAATGGGTCCTCCCACTGCCGGTGACCTTCCACTATTCAGATTCCATTCCTAGACTGAGGTAAAGTTCACAAACTGGGACACCAATTCTGGTTTTGCGGAGTTCGTAAACCGAATCGTTCGTAAACAGGACTGTTCTATAATAATAATAATAATAATAATAATAATAATAATAATAATAGTTTCCCCAGCCACTCTGGGCGGCTTCCAACAGATCACTAAAAACAGAATAAAACTTCAAACATTAAAAACTTCCCTAAATAGGGCTGCCTTCTTAAACCGAGGTACCATTGTAATAAGGTGGCAAGCATAGGATGCCTGCAGACTGTCAATATTTTGCAGGAGGGATTCAAATCAGTGGAGGCTCGTACAATAGGGATAATGGAGCACTGTTGCACAAATCTACTTCAAAAATAAACACAACTTTTTGCAGTTAAAAATATGCTTGTGAAATGTGCTGAAAAGCATGGGATGAACAATTGATTCATGGGGAGATATGTGAACACCACACAAGCAAATCAGGATGAACATTCTGTGTCATATGACCACCCACCTAACAAAGCAGTAAAAGGTAAAGGTACCCCTGACCGTTAGGTCCAGTCGTGGCAGACTCTGGGGCTGCACGCTCATCTTGCTCTATAGGCCGAGGGAGCCGGCATTTGTCTGAGACAACTTCCGTGTCATGTGGCCAGCATGACTAAGCCGCTTCTGGCGAACCAGAGCAGTGCACGAAAACGCTGTTTACCTTCCCACCGGAGTGGTACCTATTTATCTACTTGCACTTTGACGTGCTTTCGAACTGCTAGGTTGGCAGGAGCAGGGACCGAACAATGGGAGCTCACCCCGTCGCAGGGATTCGAAGCTCTAGGCTCTAGACCACCCTTGTCCCTTAACAAAGCAGAATGAATGCCTAATGATGACTTTGACATCTGCTCACCTCTGTGCAAGAAAATCAGGTCGAGTGCTTAATGTGATTTGCTTTCAACTGTTTTAAATACTATATTTTAAATTGTTGCAACCTACCCTGGGACCTTGTGGTCAAGGACAAGTAATTAATTGAAACAACAACAATTACTCAATTAGAAGGTCACCCGGAGAGCCCATTTCAATGCTCTTAACAGATGGATTGTCAATGTTCATGCAAATGTGGCAGCAGCTCAAAACCTTTGGCTGCCTGACCCCACCCCCGCCCCATGAAAACTAGCCAGTCTGGCAGCTGAACTCAAATCTTATTTAACCCCGAGGGCGATGCAGCACCTCCACCACATCTGAAAGCAGCAGTCCTGCTTGGAGGCTCAGCTTGGCCACATGGCATCCAAATCTCCACCCTCCAAGAGAATGGAATGGTCAGGGGGCTCAGAAGGGACAGGAAAGGAAGCTGCTGCCACTGCCCCTCACAAATACCCAACGTCTGCTGCCTGAGGCAGCTGTATCACTTGGACTAATGGTAGGGCCGGCCCATAACTTAAACAAATGTCTGTTGGAGAGGAGTTGCATCCACACCTCTACCTGACTTCAGAGACTTGAACCCAGAAAATGACTCTGGTGATTCACAGTGACACATGTTTATCTGAATAGAAAAAGGCATCTTCACAAAAGGCGAAAACCAAAGCAAAATGGAGACAATGATTTATCAAGCCCTGGTTCCAGTAGACAAGGATTGTCCCTGGTCAATAGAGTCTGTGATGGATTATGATATCCTTGTAGAACCACAGCATTAAAGCAAGCCCAGAACAGGAAGATAAGCATGTTTTCTTCATTTCCTGCATTGGCTAGCATCACCAGAAGAGAAGAAAAACAATAAATATGACTCAAAGACCAAGTGTGACATCTGGTGGTTCGAGGCAGACTTTCAGGTGAGAAATTCCAAAGTCCACCTTCAGGCAATGCATAAGAAGATATGAAGAGCCCTGCTGGATCAGGATAAAAGGTACATCTATTCAGACATCTTTTTCACACAATGGCCAGTCTGATGCCTGTGCAAAACCCACAAGCTGGACATGAGCACAACAGCACACTCCCCACCTGTGATTCTCAGCTACTGGCATGCTGTGGATCCTAGTGTTGCAAGCTTTGGTTTTCTCTAGAATTCTTCACCAAGCTGGATCAGGAGTGGGGACCTCAGGCTTGGGGATGGGAGGGGTGCTGCTACATGTGGCCTTCCAAGGATCTTTGTCTGACCCTTGGGATGCTCACACGAGCCTGCTCCATACCTACATTGAGTGCTGTTGGCAAGCTGCAATATGTCCTCTTCTTCTTTGGTGATCACTCGTAGCCAAGTAAGATTGTCTTCCATAAACATGTTTTTAACAGTGAGTCCGTAAGTGACTGTGGAGGCCAGTTCTGGATCCACACATCCTTCCACAGTGGGGACATAGGTTTCTGGGTGGGAGTTGATCATGGTGAGGGTTGGCCAAGTATGCCTTTCTCTTAGCACGTTTCTCCCTTTCGTCCTGAGTTTGAGCATCTTCAAAGCCCATGACACCTATAAAATTGGAGAAATCGAGAGAGATATAGCCGCACCAGCAGCATATCTCTTCTTTCTCATATCCAAAAATGCAAGAAGGGCTTTTACACTCACCAGAAGCTTGGCCCTGCCCTTGCTGGTCCTGGAAGGATCCTATTAAAAAGTCCCATATGCTCAGAGACTTTGTGCCTGTCCATTGGGGGAGATAGGAAGCCCAGAGCACTTGTTCTTTAGATGTCCCTTTTATGAAGAGGCATATAGTGAGACCCTTGCTGGTGAGGCTCACTGACCTCCTGGAAAAGCAAAAATTTGACCTTTTCCTGTTAGGCAAAGATCATAAGACAACCCGGATGGTCGGCAGATTCTGTGTACAGATCTGTAGGTGCAGACCATCCCCCGACCCAAACTAGTCCGTTAAGAAAATCCCCAAACTCGGTTCCATGGGTGACTCTGGGTCATCTCTCTGCGGTAGCTTATCTTAAAGTTTTAAGTGTCTACACGCTTATCACATTTATAAATTTAAAATTTATTGTTGTACATTGTTTTAAATGTTTGTTTTCCCTCTGGGATTGTACCCCCAAGTGTGTTTTATAAGCTGTTCTCCGACCGTAATAAATTATCTATCTATCTATCTAAGCCCATGACACCTTTGGTAAAGGCTGTTTATATTACATTTTTAAAGATTTGCCTTAAGAGAGTCTTAAAACCTCTTTTGCTGACTACCAGCATTACACTTTCCATATTTAAGTTCGGAATAGAGTAATATGTGTTTGAACTGTGACAATGCCTCTTGTTTGCTGGAATAGAGTTCTCTCTCTGTGTGTATCAAAACCTCTGACTTTTGCATTGGGGGAATGCAGCTTACAGAACAAAGATAGGAGTCACACCTGTTGCTCCATCAACATTTCTCTTGAAAGAATGTGGCCCTTGCACACCATTTTGGAAACAGTTTGGCCAGCTTCATAAAATCATTACCCTATTATGGATTTGGGGCTTTCCCCTTAGGCTCCAGCACAGCAGCCTTGGCTTTTGGAGTAAAATTAAGAGTCCCCAGCTTTGATCCTGGCTCTGAAGCAAGGAGTGAAGTAACCTGCAGACTCATTTTCTCTACCATCATTTGAGGTGAGGGGCTGGTGGGTTGAGAATTCGGCAGCAGGCGGTTCACCTGAAAAGGCAATTTGATCCCATTGTGTGGGGTAGGGAAGGAGAAGAAATTTGATTCAATTTGTGTTGAAAGGTGAATCTATCAAAATTTGCCCTCTCTGAAACAAAACGAGAACCAAAATGCAACCATCCTTTGGAATTTGCCCTTGCCTGAATTTTGCAACACAGCTCTCCAAACAACCCACATTTACAAAAATGCATATATTAGGGGAAAGTGTGCATAAAAATTAAATATATTAGTGAAAATAACATACAAAGGTGCATTATATTAAGAAATGTGGATGCAAATCAAAACTACAGAAAATGTGTTTCTTTTAGGAGAAAGATGTACCAAAATGCTGATGAATTTTCTTGAGTGTTGCTGTTTTTTAAGGAAATTTGCAAAATGCTGTAGAAATATGCAGGACTGAATTGAATAATGGATAAAAAATGAGAAATGGAGGTAACTGAAATTGATAGATTTCACCATCTCCTAGGTTGTTGTCTTTATTTACTCCTGCTTGACCCTAAGGTCCCAGGGTCAGTTACAACCTTAAAACACAATATTAAAACATCTTGCTATCGCAGAAATAAGGTGGGTCCTAAAAATGTACACCTCAAGTGGTCAATTGCCAGGAGAAAGCCTTAGAATTAAAGGCAAATGACTAGAGATGGACTGAGACTTTCAGAGTGAGCTTTTTCAGCTCAATAGGTATGGAGTCATTCTGAGTGGGTCTCAGACTTCCCTGAGGTGGGCTGACACACTGCTATATATTCTGCTACCCACCAGACTTTTCAATTCTTCCCAACTTCTCCAAGCGAAGAATGCCTTTAGTTGGGGGAACAAGGAATGGGGTGTGTGGGTGTGTGTGTGTGTGTGTGTAACAGGCAATGGGGAAGGCGCACACTGCTGTTTCCTAACTAGTAAATGAAGATCAGGGTTGTGCCTGCACTAGAATTTGGGATGGAGCTGGGGAGGTAAATGAGTCTTGTGCAGGTGTCATGGGGAAGACAATCTGCTCAGGGATTTTGATGATCCAAGGGAATGTCCCAGCAGGTTGGGGGAAGTCAAATCAGGTCCCAAGAACTATCGGAACCCAAGGAAGGGAACTAGAGAGCATGTGACTGGATCCTGGGGAGGGATCAAGCAAGTTGACAGAGAACTGTTCTATCCCTGTATTATCGGAAACTTCTAATCAGGTACCTCTCATTGTGGACATGGGTGGTGCTGTAGTCTAAACCACTGAACCTCTTGGACTTGCTGATTGGAAGGTCAGCAGTTCGAATCTCCACAACCAGGTGAGCTCCTGTTGCTCTGTCCCAGCTCCTGCCAACCTAGCAGTTCGAAAGCACGCCAGTGCAAGTAGATAAATAGATACCGTTGTGGCAGGAAGGTAAACAGCATTTCTGTGCACTCTGGTTTCCGTTACGGTATTCCATTGTGCCAGAAGTGGTTTAGTCATGCTGGCCACGTGACCTGGAAAGCTGTCTGTGGACAAACGCCGGCTTTACCTTTACCATTGTGGAGCCACCTCTGGGTCCTCCTCCTTCTGGGGAGGTGACTGAGGGTAAATTGGATGCTAAGCCACTGCTGGCTCCATGGATGCAGAAATGTCAGCACTGGCACAAACAAACTTTGGAGGCCCACCTACTTGAAGAAATGCCACTTTGCTTGCCCAGGGGCTCCAGCTGTTTCCCAGGCTAAGAGAAGTGCCCACCCTGCTCTTCCAATGGAAGATGTGTGGTGTGTGTGTGACTTGTTGGATCAACATTTTTGCTTGTTCTTAGCCATGCATCTAAACATTTCTCGTACCTCCTATAGGTATAGGTAAAGGTAAAGGACCCCTGGACAGTTAAGTCCAGTCAAAAGCGACTGTGGGGTTGTAGTGCTCATCTTGCTTTCAGGCCAAGGGAGCCAGCGTTTGTCCATAGGCAGCTTTCCAGGTCATGTCGTCAGCAGGACTAAACCACTTCTGGCGCAATGGAACACTGTGACGGAAACCAGAGCACACGGAAGTGCCGATTACCTTCCTGCCACAGCGGTACCTATTTATCTACTTGCACTGGTGTGCTTTCAAACGGCTAGGTTGTCAGGAGCTGGGACAGAGCAACAGGAGCTCACCCTGTCATGGGGATTCAAACTGCCTACCTTCTGATTGACAAGCCCAAGAGGCTCAGTGGTTTAGACCACAGCGCCACCTGCAGTACCTGCTATACCCCATAACCAACACCTTGCCTGGGTAGGAATTGGATTTACGCATCAAAAAATCCACTTGACAACCATGAGCACAACTGGCTTTTTCTTCTGCTGTTTCCAAGCAATTGGCATTAAGGGATATGCTGCCCTTGAATTTGGAGGGTACATCTAGAGAGCTGGAGCAGTGTAGTGGTTAGAGTGCAGGACTGAGACCTGGGAGACAGAGGTTCTAGTCCCTGCTCATCCATTAAGCTCACTGGGTGACCTTGGGCATTCTCTCAGCCTAACCTTTCTCACAGGGTTGCTGTGAAGATAAAATGGGGAGAGGGACAACCTTATGTCACCTTAATGTCACCTTAAACCCCTTGGAAAAAAGGTGGGATAGCAATGAAATAAAAATAAAATTAAAGTCTTATTTCCCCCCATGAGTTTCTCTAAATCCCCCGTTAAAACCATCTGAGCTGATGGCCACCATCACACCTGGTGGGAGCAAATTCCATCAATGACACACTTTTAAAAGAAGTCATTCCTTCCTTTTGTCTGCCCTGAATCTCCTCAAGAGGTTGTGGACTCTCCTTCCTTGGAGGTTTTTAAGCAGAGGTTGTGTCACGGATGCTTTATAGCTGATATTCCTGCATCGCAGGGGGTTGGGTTAGATGACCTTTGGGGTCCCTTCCAACTCTACGGTTCTATGATTCCGGCCCATCAATTTCACTGGACGTTTTGGTTTCACGAGAGCAAGAAAAGCTCCTCTCAATCCACTTCCTTTGCACGATGCATTTTTAATAAATGTGTTTTTGTGTTTCTTCTAAACATCCTGAACATAGCTGTCAACTTTTCCCTTTTCTTGCGAGGAATCCTATTCGGAATAAGGGAATTTCCCTTTAAAAAAGGGAAACGTTGACAGCTATGATCCTGAAACATCATAGCCTTTCATCCAAGGGGAAGAAATTTGCGTTGCCCAAACCAAAAACCAAGAAGTCAGGGGAAGCTGCATCCAAAGGAAGCAGAACCTGGAATTTCCCACCAGGTGGCAGTGTTGCTACATAAGCCTGAATTCGCTGGAGAGCGGCATGTGCTTGTTTTAAAGGACTTAACTAGAGAAGCACGGCTTCATCCTGGCTGGTTGAGCGCCGGAAGCAGGAGAAAAAGACTCCGGATAAGAAGTGTCTACTACTAAGCTGACAATTGTTGTGGAAGAGGCTGCCACTCTTTCTGTTGTGAGGCTCTGACATGATTCAGTTTGCCATTAGGACTTGCTGCTGTCAGGACCAAGATTTCTATAATTCCTGCAATAGTAGGTATGGGGTGTGTGGGGTGTTTTGAGAGGGGTGGGGAACACATTGTGCTCCTTCTGAGGTAGTTTGTCCACCTTTGGTCCCCACCCTGCACTCAGCTCTCACCTGTGGCTCCTAGAAGCTGACAGCATAATAATAATAATAATAATAATAATAATAATAATAATAATTTATACCCCACTCATCTGGCTGGGCTTTCCCAGCCACTCTGGGCGGCTTCCAACAAAATATTACAATACAGTAATGTATCAAACATTAAAAGCTTCCCTAAACAGGGCTGCCTTCAGATGTCTTCTAAAAGTCTGGTAGTTGTTGTTCTCTTTGACATCTGGTGGGAGGGTGTTCCACAGGGCGGGTGCCACTACCGAGAAGGCCCTCTGCATGTGACAGCGGCCACCCCCTGGGAGCGGCTTGATTGGCTGGCTCAGCCAGATGAGGGTAGCCGATGGGTCTCAAGCCCTCGCTGAGTTAGGAACTTCCCCTGCAGGCTCTGGCGGATTGAGTGGACGAGACCAAGAGTGGGTCCAATGGTCCAGAAGGCGGCTTTTGCACTTGCTATAGAGGGAAGTAAGGGGCAGACAAAGCTCATCCGCCTGAGAAGGTAGTCTATCTAGGAGAAGGAAAACTCTGATCCTAAACCTTCACTGCCCTATTGGACATGTTCGGGAGAGAAGAAGGCTCAGGAGTGAACCCTTCACAAATCTGGAGAGGAGTCCCTATAAGGTGGTTGGACGGCTCCTTGTACACCTGCTTCTGGCAACTCCTGCAGCCAAGCAGGTGCCAGAGATACTGCTCTGCTTTCCTTTGGGCCATATCAGTGAGGCCAAGAATGGGATCTTGGTGTCTGGATAGCCCAGGACCTCCATACGTACTGCCAAGACTTGCACCCATTTCAAGCCAGTCCCAAACCTCTTTGAATATATCGTGCCTCTCTGTCAAGGCTGAGCTGAGTCATAGGTGGTTTTCAGAAGAGAGAGCTAATGGCACAGCCACCCTAGAGACAAGATGCTGCTCAGGAAAACCCTTTAGAGCCCTTTTTGTCTAGGTGGATCCCATGGCCAGCCAGGGTGGGTGAGGAGAACACTCCTGCCCAGCAGGGTCCTCTAATATTCAATTCTTGTGCCTCATAATATGGGGAAGTTGCAGACAGAGCAATTGGCTCCCACTTTTAGCCTTTGCAGTCCCTGATATCCTCTTCCCAAGCTTTAGATGTGATGTCTGCTTCATTATTTTTTAAAGCACTGTATATACATTTACTTCATTAAACATAGGTAAAGGTAAAGGGACCCCTGACCATTAGGTCCAGTCGTGACCGACTCTGGGGTTGCGGTGCTCATCTCGCTTTATTGGCCAAGGGAGCCAGCGTACAGCTTCCGGTTCATGTGGCCAGCATGACTAAGCCGCTTCTGGTGAACCAGGGCATCACACGGAAACGCCATTTACCTTTCCGCCGGAGTGGTACCTATTGATCTACTCGCATTTTGACGTGCTTTCGAGCTGCTAGGTTGGCAGGAGCAGGGACCGAGCAACGGGAGCTCACCCCATTGCGGGGATTCGAACCGCCAACCTTCTGATCAGCAAGTCCTAGGCTCTGTGGTTTAACCCACAGCGCCACCCGTGTCCCTTTTTCATTAAACATGTTGTTGTTTGTTGTTGTTTAGTCGTTTAGTCATGTCCGACTCTTCGTGACCCCATGGACCAGAGCACGCCAGGCACTTCTGTCCTCCACTGCCTCCCGCAGTTTGATCAAACTCATGCTGGTAGCTTCAAGAACACCATCCAACCATCTCATTCTCTGTCGTCCCCTTCTCCTTGTGCCCTCCTCATTAAACATACCCCCACCCTTAAAAAAGATATTTTTCAGGATGTTGAAAGAAACGTTTTAGGGAGAAGGAGGGTAGTGGCATCACAGTTCCTAGCCAATCAGAGCTGATTTAAGCAGCAAATTTCCCCTTGAGCTTAGACTTGACCTAGGAGAGAGGGCAGGGGGAAGCATGTGTGACTAAAACATGATGGCAACATAGTTTTGCAGAAGGCTTATCATGAAAATTGCAAGCATCTGGATCTGAATATGCCCTTTGGATCACTGTTCTCCAAGTCTCTTTATTCCTCCTGTACATTCACCACCTGTCTAAATACCATTTTGATTAGAGCAAAATGATGAAATGCAAACTCAGATGTGATGCTTCTCTCCCCCCACCCCCCAATAGTTCATATCTGCTCACAAAAGGACTTCCTTGTAGCGACCGCCAGATGGATTTGCTGGATATTTGGAGCTCACACTTGCGGGCATTCTACACTCCATCAGGCTTGGCAATGAATTCTTTGCTCTCTGACAGCATAATAACCTATACCAATTTCAGTTCTGCGCAATCCATCTTTCCATCTCCCTCCCACTTTATCTTCTCTCTCTTACAAGTACGCACATACCTGGTTTTCTTTCATTGCACACACGGAAAATTGCTGTTCAGAATCAGAGGGAAAGGAACTTTTCTTTGCCCTTTCTGATTACTATCTATTGGCTGAACACAAGGCTCTGTTGCAGGAAAATAGCCCTGGCTAAGAAGGAAAGGGTTTTCAGGCTGGGGCTGCCTTGAGGCATCTTGGCACCAAAACCAAGGGCTAATTTACACTTGCATGCCCACTGATGGTGCCTGCCTTTATGAACCATCCCACACTAGACATGGTGCCAAGTCTACTGAACCTTCACTGCTGATTCAGGCTACTGACAAATGCTGGCAACTCAGTCTGTTTATTAACAGAGGGCAAGTATAAGCAGTTCCCTGGATGGGATTTTAATACAAGCCTGCAGCAGGGTTTTGCCTTGTTCATGGGAATGGTGGGGAGCTCTGGAGGTTTGGTTCTGCTGAAGAGGGGGGGGGGGAACGCTCAGTTAATTCACTATGTCTTGATACAAGACACACTGCAGATGGATCTGTGATCTCACACTCTGTTACAGGGTTCTGTGGTCTCACACTCTGATACGAACACAGGCACCAGACTCTGTAGTAGACTGAGGCGGAATCTAGACATACTGCATATACCAAAAAAAATGCTGTGAAAATGCTTAAAAACAAACAAACAACGTTTTAAAATATATATTGAATTTGCCATTAGCTCACCATCACCATCTAGTGTCACATTTGTATAATGCACTTAAAACACACTTAAAATGTTATTTTTGCAGCTGTATAGCTGTGTCTTGTGATGCCAACCTTGCTTTGCTCAGACACTGGTTTTAGGGCCTGAAAACAATGGCAGCCACAAGATCAGGGCTCCTTCATCCCTCACTGGCGACCATTGGAGTGGGCGGGGCAGCAGGTAGAAAGGCCAACTGTAGGTGGAGCCAGAACCAATGGCAGACAGAGCTATCCCTGATTGGTTGGAAGCAGGCTGGCCTGTAGGGTCTGGCCGAGGGCAGACTGAGGTTGGTGGAGCAGTGCCCCATTCGCTCTGCTGGAGCAGCCTCACCAGAATTCTTTCCAGGCACTTGTTGCCTGACCCCTCTTTGAAACTGGAGGCGCCAGGGATCGAACCTGTGGGGGGAAATAAAGCACTGATTAATTGTTGTTTGATGCTGTGCCCCCCCCCCCGAGACTGGGCTCCAGAGCCAAGACAAGCAGCCTTTCCAAAAGGAACAAATGACAAGCAGGTATCATTTCAGGTATTCCATTTAAATTATGCGTTAGGTGGCACTGTTTTTAATGCTACATGTTTTAATGCTACACAGCTCTAAAACACAAAAGGGAAAACCCATTTGCAGTTATCAGCAGGCATCGGTCTTGATCCTTTCTGGCTTATCTACTAATAAAAAGTGGGTGTTGGCAGGTTCATCCACATGATCCATGGATGCATGTGTGAGACTGGGCTACAGACAGAAAGTTTCCTACTGTTTTGCAAGGCCCAACCTGGGTGTAAGGCAAGGTGGACCAAAGTTCAGGTGGAAGGGAAAGTAGTCCTCTGGAGAACACAGAGCTCTGAAGTTGTTCCAGCAAGGAGCAAACTGAAAACGAGCTCTTATCTAGTATTGTCTACCCACTTGTATGTAATGGGTGGAGTGTGGGACTATGACCTGGGAGACCAGGGTTCAAATCTCCACTCAGTCATGAAGCTCACTGGGTGACCTTGGGCCAGTCACCGCCTTTCAGCCTAACCTACCTCACAGGGTTGTTGTGGGCAGGGCCGGATTTAGGTTTGATGAGGTCCTAAGCTACTAAAAGTAATGGGGCCCTTTATACGTCCAGCTGTCCTTTGTCAACAACAAATGGTTGCTTTTTTGTGTTGAATATATGCGGTAAGGTAATTTATGGACCTAATAGGTATCTAAAGCCACTTGTCACTGTTGCTGTATGTAGGTTTTATTTTATTTGTTTTTTATCTTATATTTTGGAAATGTACATCCAGTTTTTTCCTTTAATTTTTTTTTTGGGCCCCCAAGAGCGTGGGGCCCTAAGCTATAGCTTGTTCAGCTTATACGTAAATCTGGCACTGGTTATGGGAATTACCGTATTTTTTGCTCTATAAGACTCACTTTTTCCCTCCTAAAAAGTAAGGGGAAATGTGTGTGCGTCTTATGGAGTGAATGCAGGCTGCGCAGCTATCCCAGAAGCCAGAACAGCAAGAGGGATTGCTGCTTTCACTGCACAGCGATCCCTCTTGCTGTTCTGGCTTCTGAGATTCAGAATATTTTTTTTCTTGTTTTCCTCCTCCAAAAACTAGATGCGTCTTGTGGTCTGGTGCGTCTTATAGAGCGAAAAATACGGTAAATGAAAAGAGGGAAAACCATGTATACCACCTCGAGCCTCTTGGAGAAAAAGATGGGCTACGGATGCAATACACGAATAAACACAGAGCACAATCCTGTCCTCTTCATGCATTCATAATGCATTGATGTGATTTCACTTGCATTGGGCTGCTCCTGAGCACAGCGTATGTGAAAGCTAATAAAGAAAGTTTATGGAATGAAAGTTGTAACCTGAAGAGGCAAGTACCCAAACACTTGCGGGAGTTAAGTAAGAAGGATCTCTTGATGACAGGACTAGAGAGAATGAGGAAAGGGCAATCAGTTTTGATTTAGCTGCAATGGATACTTTGACAAGAGCTTTTATGGAAGGTCCTAAGTAAGAACAGTAACTTCCTTTCAAAAGGCACCATTTAGACCTTGAAGATGGTTGTTGATGATGTATCACTAGCTGTCAACCTGCTCACTTGGTACTGTGGCTTTATTGAACTGAGGGTTGTGTTTTGCTCTCAATATAGCAGAGCTTGTCATAGGACAATCGGCCAAGGGCAGGTTGTTCTAGAAAATTGTCTTACATAGTCCTTTCTTCAGCTTCTGCAATGCCTATTTCTTTGAAGGTATAGCCCGTGGGTTGGCAAACTAAGGTCTGAGGCCTGGATCAGGCCCAATTGCCTTCTAAATCTGACCCGCGGATGGTCCAGGAATCACTGCGTGGATCACCAGCACGTGCGTTCTTTCCATCTCCCTCCCTCTCCCTCACACAGCAGCAGTAGCAGTGGCACCTCCTCCCTCCTTCCAGTGTGGCATAGTGGTTAAGAGCGGTGGACTCGTAATCTGGTGAACTGTGTTTGCTTCCCTGCTCTTCCACATGCAGCTGTTGGGTGACCTTGGGCCAGTCACACTTCTCTGAAGTCTCTCAGCCTCACTCACCTCACAGAGTGTTTGTTGTGGGGAAGGAAGGGAAAGGAGATTGTTAGCTGCTTTGAGACTCTTTAAAGGGAGTGAAAGGTGGGATATCAAGCCCAAACTACTCCTCCTCCTCCTCCTCCTCCTCCTCTTCTTCTTTTCTTCTTCTTCTTCTTCTTCTTCTTCTTCTTCTTCTTCTTCTTCTTCTTCTTCTTCTTCTTCTTCTTCCTGGCTTCTCCCCGCCCTGCCTAGAGGAGGAAGGGGGCTGCCAGCCCCTCTCCGGAGCCCTTTCGCACGCCGCTCATCGTCCCGCCGCCACCAGCCCCTGCCGCTCGCAAGACACAGGAGCCGTGGTTGGCTGAGTGCCCCTCTCAAGCTGCTGCCATTTAAAGCAGCCCCTCTCCAGCGCCCTTTTGTGAGCCGCTCATCATCCCTACACCGCCATCCATCCTCCCCCCAAATATAGTCCGACCCCCCACAAGGTCTGAGGGACAGTGGACCGGCCCCCTGCTGAAAAAGTTTGAGGACCCCTGGTTTAGCCAAATAAACCAAAAGCCAGCCTTATCTGTCACCTGAACAAAGCTTAGAGTAGGACAGAGTTCTCCATCTCCACTAAATCTACTTCCTTGCCAGCTTAGTGATACTGTCTCCAGAAAGCTGCTATCTTTTTTTGCTTATCACATCCTGCGCTAGCTTACCCCTCTCCCCATTGTTTACCCCTCCCCACCAAAGCACAGGATTTCCCAACTCCCTCCCCTCCCCTCCCCCAGCTTCATTTTTATTGCAGTCACAAGCCATGAGCCCCTGCATTCAAAATCTCAAGGGTATAAGGGATACCAAAGAACACAGATAAAAAAATAAAATTGATTACACCGGTCACAGCCATCTACGCTGCACAAAGCCGCAAAGCACAATTGAAAGTATTCTTTTTTTTAAAAAAAACCTAGAATAAAGTGGATAAATCAACCCAAACAGATAAGAGCCTATAGAGTTTTCCGCAGCTTAGATCAGACTGAGAAAGGCAGCAAAGTTTTGTTCTAACGGCACATCGGGATTGTGATACTCTGGAATCTTGACGCTGGGCCAATTTCTGTCACTTCCCCTTGTGTGACCTTGGATCGGTTAATCTTTCTGTACTTCAGCTTCCCCTGGTAAAGCAGATAATGCATTTATTTGTCTCTCGTATTTGCTTAGATGGTATCTCCTTTTTTGTCAAGGACAAATGATTCTAGCTGTAGTCACATGTCAGGGTCTTGCATACCATCTGCTGTAGAAACTCAAAGTGCCCTGTTTTAAATCTAGACACTCCTAGTTTCCCAGTCCCTGACAGTAGCTGAATGGTATTGTTGTTTAGTCGTTTAGTCGTGTCCGACTCTTTGTGACCCCATGGACCAGAGCATGCCAGGCACTTCTGTCTTCCACTGCCTCTCGCAGTTTGGTCAAACTCATGTTGGTAGCTTCGAGAACACTATCCAACCATCTCGTCCTCTGTCGTCCCCTTCTCCTTGTGCCCTCCATCTTTCCCAACATCAGGGTCTTTTCTAGGGTGTCTTCTCTTCTCATGAGGTGGCCAAAGTACTGGAGCCTCAGCTTCAGGATCTGTCCTTCCAGTGAGCACTCAGGGCTGATTTCCTTAAGAATGGATACGTTTGATCTTCTTGCAGTCCATGGGACTCTCAAGAGTCTCCTCCAGCACCATAATTCAAAAGCATCAATTCTTCAGCGATCAGCCTTCTTTATGAATGGTAGAGCATCTGTTTTCAATGCAGAAAACCCCAGGCTTAATCCCTGACATCTTTAGGTAGTGCTGGGAATGTGCCCTGCCTGAAGCCTTGGAGAGCTGCTGCCAGTCAGTGTAGACAATACTGAGATAGATGGATCAAGGATCAAGGACCAAGGACCTGAATCAATATATAATAAGGCAGATTCCCATATTTCTGGAAAATCCCTGGGTTGATTTGGTCTCTATTTTGATATTTTTTGTGTTGGAATCCTCTTAAAATGTTGGTCTTGAGGATGAGAAATAGATGCCTTCCTGACTGCTGCATTTAATCTGCTCCTACTATCCCAATTTCTGAGGGACACTGTGTGGCTCTGAAACCCAGCTCCAAAGCTTGAATCAGCAGGTCCCACAACATGTCCCCTTGCTTCCTGTTTAGAACCTCTGATGTCACTTACCAACATTAGGCTCCACCTTCCTCACTGAAGGAAATTATGGGGAGGGACCATTTCATAATTCCCACAGAGATGCTGTGGAGGGAGTGGTTAGATGATGTAGAGGAGGAGGAGCAGGAGGAGATTGGGGAGTTGGAGGAGCTCAGCCTGGGAGAAGGTCCTAGGGGGTTGGGGTGTGGTGATCAGGAACCCCAGTAGGAGTCTGAGCCTGGAGAGAGCCCAAGTGCATTTGGGGCAGAGACAGGGACAGTCAGAAGAGTGACCCATCTCAGTGTTATTGACTACACTGAGAAGAGAAGAAGAGGAGTTTGGATTTGATACCCTGCTTTATCACTAACCTAAGGAGTCTCAAAGCGGCTAACAATCTCCTTTCCGTTCCTCCCCCACAACAAACACTCTGTGAGGTGAGTGAGGCTGAGAGACTTCAAAGAAGTGTGACTAGCCCAAGGTCACCCAGCAGCTGCATGTGGAAGAGCAGGGAAGCAAACATGGTTCACCAGATTACGAGTCCACCGCTCTTAACCACTATACCACACTGGAAGGAGGGAGGAGGTGCCACTGCTACCGCTGCTGTGTGAGGGAGAGGGAGGGAGATGGAAAGAACGCACGCGCTGGCGATCCACGCAGTGATTCCTGGACCATCTACCACTCTTAACCACTACACCACACTGGCTCATAATGTCAGCACCATCAGAGGTGTCCACTCAACCACATGTGCCCATTCGGCCGCTTCTGTTGGCAGATAACACCCATTCTGCTTGTTTGTTTGTTGTAAACTTGATTGTTTAGCACTTCGGAACTCCCTGCCCATTGATACCAAGCAGGCACCTTCATTGTAATCTTTTTGGCATCTGTTAAACACATTCTTGTTTAGACAGGCCTACCCAGATGCTTAGAGAGTTGGGATAATTTTGATCTGCTTTAGTATTTAAGTTTTGTATGTTTTAAAGTATGGTTGTGATTTTTTCCCCCTTGATTTTCTTGATTTCTCAATTTTTTTGTTTTACAATTTAGAATATTCATTTAAACAACCTTAAAATATCAATGACTTCCCTTCTTCTCTTTCCATGGTTCATTTTGCATATCATAAATCCCTGTATATTTTACATAAACTACTAAACCATTCAGTATTCCATTATTACATCCATCAAAAATTATTTACAGTGTTGAATTTATCTTAATGCTGCCAACATTTTCAAGTGTACACATTTTCCCCCATATATTCAACAAACATTTTCCAGTCTTCTCTAAACGTATGTTCTTCTTGTTCTGTTATTCTATATGTTAAGTCTGCAAGCTGCGCGTATTCCATCAGTTTAAGCTGCCATTCTTCTTTAGTTGGGACCTCGCTCATTTTCCATTTTTTGGCTAACAAAACACGGGCTGCAGTAATGGCATACATAAATAATCTTTTTTTGAATTTCCGTCTGAGTTATTCCCAACAAAAAGGACTCTAGTGTTGTTGGTTTTTTTTGAAAAGTATTTCTAAACATCCCCCCCCCCCAATTCATTATGGATTATTTCCCAATACCCTTTTACCCTTTTCTTGATTTTTCTTTCTGTAAGCCCCTTTGAGGTTGTTGTTTTTTTTAAAAAAAATTATTACAATCAAGCAATGTATAGATTTTATGAACTAAATAAATAAATAAACAAGGAATGCTGGAGAGGGCCTTCTCGGAGGCTGCTCTCAGACTTTGCATCTTCCTTCCTAGAAAAGTTAAAACTAGCTCCCTCCTTGTTGTGCTTCTGCTGGCAGGTGGAGACTTTCTTGTTCCAATGGGCTTTGGGGAACTGGCTGCTTTTAATTAAAGGGCTGGTACCATTATGTATTTATAGTACCGTAATTATTTCTATGATTTCAATAGAATTCCATCAATGTTTCATTGTTTTTAATGATGGTTCCCCCCCCCCTATGTTTTTAGCAGTTCTTTTTTACCTGTAAGCTGCCTTGAGTGCTGTCAGGGGAAAATGAGGGGTGGCATCATCATTGTCAGGGGACTGCCATCGGAACAGGGAAGGGAGGCAGGGGACTACAGAGAGCCTCTGACGCTTCTGAGGAGCAGCTCCTCGTCCAGCAGTGGGGAAAGTCACACCTCCAGTGGAGCAGAGGGGGAAGGGGGTAGCCAGGTGAGGGGAGGGCTCAAATATGTTACTGAGAGCCCAAGCGCCTCACCTAGCCTGGCTGGCCAAGAAACAGACATACTGTTTCCGTCGCCCAGCTTGCGCAGAGGAGTGAAACGTAAGGAGGGGAGGTGGAGATTTGGGGTGTCTAAGTTCTTATGTTGGGGAAAAAACTGGAAGGGGCCACTCCTGGAATCTGCTAGTGACAAAGATGGACATGAACTTTGGGGTTCTGCACTGTAAATAGTTTGCACCAATAAAACCTTTAAAAGACAGGTCGGAGTCCTGCCTGGTTACTCACGAGCAACCACCACCAGCAACTGACAATCATCACCATCATCATGCTTTAAAAGGTTCTCCACGCATGCCCTCAGAGGACCATGACTCTATCTCCCCTCTGAGCTGACCAAGTGAATGCCTAGGTCCAAAGCTGCCCTTGTGCTTTTTGCATAATGTGGTCCACATTTAAGGCTTGATGTTCAAAGCACACCAGGTCAGTTTAAGTTAGAAGATTCACTGGCAGATATACCAAACTCCACACCCCCACACCCCCCGCCTCCCAGGAAGGAGACCAAGGTGGGCTGGGGAAATGACAGCATCAAAGCCAGGGAAAGCAAGAATTGTTGGTTGAAACAAAACAGTGTCAATAGTGCCAATAATGCAGGCAAGTGCAGATGGGAAAGATTAATGGCAGAAGACATTGCTGCATGAAGGTTAAAGGATTTCTGTTCTTTTCAATTCAAGGAAGGAACAAGGGGGAGGCGGGGAAGAAAGGAAAAGAATCTTGATCTCCTGAGCCTTTCATAGTATTGCAGCCACTAGCGGGATGGAATGTATCACCACATTTAGGACACTCATCATGCAACTAGGGAAGTGCAAATCTGACAATTTGGCTTTCTCATTTTTCCACTCTTCAGTTTTCAACATATCCACATCAGTTTGCAATATATATTTTTAAACACTCATGAAAATCCCTCAGCATTTTACTGTGAATTTCCACTGATAACAAACATTTCCATTTGCAGTTTTCCCTCCTGCAATGCACTTTTGTAAGTTATGTTCACTAATAAATGCATCTATATCCATTATTATTATTATTTATTCAACTTATACACCGCCCTGTCTCAGGGCAGTTCACAACAAGACCACAACATATAAAAACAAACCAAAAGCAGTAACCCAATACCCCCCCCCCGCTATTTATTTTTGTGCACATTGCTTGGTGAGAGAACTGCATTGCAAAATTCAGAGAAGTGCAAAGTATGACGGCTGGCTGTGTTTTGGTGAGCATATAGCTTTAGAAAGTGTGAAATGGGTAAGTCCACCTTTAAATGTGAACTGCATCGAATTTCCTCCCCATCCCTAAATGGCGCTGCTCATTTGTAAAACTTATTGAGTGCAAAAAGTACTTCATAACCCTGATCAAACTCAGTTAACCTCTCTCATCCATCACACCTTGTTTCAATTTGGGGCTATTATAAGATTAAGTAACAAGGTGGCCTTGCAGCTATTCCAGGAGGGAATTCTTTATAATGCTCCAGGAGATTGTGGATCTGCTCTGCCCTAATGCTATATCATCTGTGTAAGGAAGAGCAGAGCACTTAATCAAAGAGGAAACATTTTTAAACAAGGGACAAGGTTGGACTGAGGGGCCATTTCCTATACCATTGGAAAAAAATATAATATATAGAGGGACGCAGGTCTCGAAAGAAGTGGAACTATATAGGAGTATATATTCTGGGTCTTCATGGAAGCAATGTTGTCTACATAATATATTTCAGAGCTGTTGCTACATATCTTACACTTTTCTTGGTATTTTGCTCAGGGTTCTGTCCGTCTGTCTGTGCATTGCATATGGGAATGGAGGAGAAATTCATTTCACATTTAAAGGCAAACCTACTTCATTCACACTTTCCAAAACAAGATGCAAACTGAAAGGCAGACATCCTTCAAAATTCACACAACCTCTGCAACCTTTCCTCCTGATACAAATAGCAGACCTAAGGCTCCAAGTCTGGATCAGAACCACAGTAAGGGCAACTGGTTAAAGAGCTCCTTCTCAACACCAGCATCTTCATTCAACTCCTCTTCCTGCACCTGCCACTAACCTATTTCTAAACAAACACACACAATTCCTAAGTGAGTGGCCCTTAAATAGGCTCTTTCTCATGCAGCTCCCAAGGATGGGGTTGTTGCAGAAATGGGGAATAAATTTGATTCAGTTCATACTGGAAAGCAAACCTCCATAATTCACAGTTTGCGTGGCTAGACCCCTCCCCCATGTGAAATGAAGACACTAGACACAATATTTTAGGTTAATAGGTGTAAATAGGCCACAACTTTATTGATTACAGAATTGAAAGGTATTGGCCTTAGGCATTGGCTCCTATCGACTACCCGGCATGCAGACCGGGGAGGGTTAACCACAAACCGTGGGGATCCTGTTGAAGTACGCCAACTAGGAACCCACGGGTGTCACCGCTCGGGGGCGTGCCAGGGGCCCTCACCTCCCTAGGTTTCGGACAAGGCAACGCCCCACCGGAGTCCTTTACCGGACTACCCTTCTCTTGGGGGAAGGTGATGGCGCTTCCTTCCCCCCCACTCATTTGCCTAACAATAAAACCCCTGCCAATGCCTAACCGCCAAACACCGATGAAGTTGTGATGATTGCTACGAGGTAGGCGAAAAAACCAAAAGGCTGACAGAGAGCCGACTTGGAAAAATTCCTACCAGGCCCCTTACGGCGACCAACCGAGGTCCATAGCAAGGTCATAGCTAGCTAAACCTAAGGGTGGGTGGGATGGGAAAAAACCTGCTCCAGCTGGTGAGGGGGAAAGAGGGCGATCCCCGGGCGTACCTGGCCTTAAGTAGGATAGGCCACGCCTCCCCAGCCCGCCGATTGGCGGGCCGGGTAGCTGGCACGCCCGGGGATTCCCTGATCTCGTGGGGCTAAGCCCCAGCCCCCGCGTGTGTGGGAGGGGGTCGCCCGCAACCCCCTCTCCTCCTAGGTCGGAAATGGCTTTCTGAAACAATAGGAGAACTGAAATACAGTGGTACATCTGGTTGTGAACAGGATCCATTCCGGAGGCCCGTTGGCAACATGAAAAGAGCACAACCCTCAGTGGCGCATCTATGCATGCGCGAATTTCGATTTGGCGCTTCTGCGCATGCGCGAGCGGTGAAACCCGGAAGTAACCGGAAGTAACCAGAAAGGCCACCGCGGGACGTAACCTGAAAGAACGTAACATGATGCAAGCAACGCTAGTGGGGTTTCAAGAAGCACTGTAAAACTTTAAGAGGTATTGCTGAAAGAAAATAGAAAGGGGAGGGAAGACAAATGGCAATGCAATTAAAGGAATGCGTACTGAAAGGTAAAAATGGATGATTACCAGAGAAGTGGAAGGAAGTCCAAAATTTGTATTTTGTTAAAATCAGGTAAAATTTGGATAAAATTGTATGAGTATATTGAAAACTAATAAAAATTTATTATATAAAAAAAGAAAGAACGTAACATGAAGCAAACGTAACATGAGGTATGACTGTACAGCCATCCTTAAAAACAAACAAACAAACAAACAACTTCCCTTTTCTGAATTTTGCAATGCAGTTCTCTCGCCAAGTAATGGCCAGACAGCTGCTCAGAGAGCAGCCCGAGGTACCTACAAAGTATGTGGAATTTGGCCAAGAAAGCTTTTGAACTATCAAAGCCCTAGCAGTAGAAAGCTAATTTTCTGTTTCTACTGGTTTTTCTTTTTTATTTGCCATATTTATTCCTCCCATTTATATGCCCCTTCATAGCCTGCACTCTTGAAGTGGTTTACATTAGAACTTAATTAAAAACCATAAACCAAGGTATACAACAATCATGGGGGGAGGACCTGCAATAAAATCAGGGCAGGAATGAAACAGAGACAGTAAAAAGAGTAGATTGGTAAACACAAGTGAATTGCAGTCCTATTTTGTTTTTCCTTCCAGTGGATGTCTAGAAGAGATAAGATTTTGGCCTCATGAAGCAGCAGAATGAGGTGGGCACAGACTGCTATTCATCACAGCCCAGCCCTGACAGGGATCTAGAACGTTTCTCCCTGCGTTGATAATCTTTATTTCCACGGAGTTTAAAAAAGAAAGCTCAAGGACCCTTAAAAATAGCACTACCTCTTCATTGGAGCACTGTTCGTTATTCCCCGTGTTATAGATTCTTTTTTAATATATATATATCATTTGATTATTGCATTTATATCCTGCCTTTTCCCCTTCGAGGAGCTGAAAGTGGTATGCATTGTTTTCCTCCTCATTTAACTCCCACAACAACCCTGTGGGGTAGGTCAGGCACCGAGCAAGCTTAATGGCTGAGCAGGGATTTGAACCCTGATGCTTTTGGATTATGGTGCTGGAGGAGACTCTTGAGAGTCCCATGGACTGCAAGAAGATCAAACCTATCCATTCTGAAGGAAATCAGCCCTGAATGCTCACTGGAAGGACAGATCGTGAAGCTGAGGCTCCAATACTTTGGCCACCTCATGAGAAGAGAAGACTCCCTGGAAAAGACCCTGGTGTTGGGAAAGATGGAGGGCACAAGGAGAAGGGGACGACAGAGGACGAGATGGTGGGACAGTGTTCTGGAAGCTACCAGCATGAGTCTGACCAAACTGCAGGAGACAGTGGAAGACAGGAGTGCCTGGCGTGCTCTGGTCCATGGGGTCACGAAGAGTCGGACACGACTAAATGACTAAACAACTCCCAGGTCCTAGTCCAACATTCTAACCACCAAACCACACTGGCTCCCAGAAATTCAGGCCTTTAGTGTCTCCAGTCCCATGTTGTGGAATTCTCTCCTAATGGAGATCCACCAGGCTTCCTCACTGTTGGCTTTCTTTGAAAGACCCCTTTATGCCAATGGGTCTGTACAGCTGTTTAAATGTTAATTAGCTGCTCGATTAGTCAGTAATTTTAATGATTTTGCATTTTGCTCATGGTGTTTTATGCATTATTCTATATTAGCAGCCTTGTGACCAGTGCTGCTCTGGAATTCTAAGAAACGAAAAACATCAAGGCAGTTCTGAAATCAGTGGTTGGAATCACTGTTTTTTTTTAAAAAAAGATTCTGTCCACCATCTTGGTTCAAGATGGCACCTATTGTTCCCAAACATAGAGGAAACCTTGTTCCTGGATCCCAGGAACCATTGTGCAGAATTTATCTAAAATCAGAGCATTTTTGAAAGGTTCCATCCACCATCTTGATTCAAAAGGACACCCTACTTCATCCAAATATAGGTGAAGACTTGTACCTTGGTCTCAGGAACCATCATGCAAGATTTGGTTACAATATCTTAAGAGGTGTCCAAATGTGTATTGAAGAGAGGTGGAACCTTGAGATTTTAGATGAGCTGTCAGCATATAAAATAAATACATACATAGATATAAACTTTGAAGTTGTGCTCGTTCACCTCAGGGTTCCATTCCCTCATTTTCCTGCATGGATGGACCTGGTCTTTGCCTGCCTCCTTAGCAAGAACAGGCAAGCCCGTTTCTAGGAGGAGACTCAAAACTTAGGCAGACAAAGGTTCCTGGCCCCTGTTGTAAAGGCTGGGTGTAAGAAGTCACAGGTGTTTTATCACCTTCCGATTTGATAAATTTGAAGGGAGAGAGTGGCTACCCTGGAAGACTGAAGCCAGTCCATTCGTGGCATATAAGATGAAAGACAAACAAGCAAACCCAGCTCCCATGCTTCCTCGATAACAGTTCCAGGATGTGCATGGAGATTTGTGATAGATGCAAATAGTGATGGTGAAAACTGGGAGTGGAAAGTCAAGAGGCATGGGGAATAAATTCGATTCACTTCACACACAAAGGAGAACCTACCCGATTTGCACCTTCCGAAACAATGTGTAGACCAAAATATATGCATCCTTGGAAACTGGGACTTTTCTTAGTTTTGCAATGCGGTTCTTCAGCAGCAATGTGTACAAAAACGCACGTGGCAGGTTAATGTGTTCATAAAAATGAATATATTAGTGAAAATAACATTCGAAAGACATTCTATTAGGGGAAAATGTCTTCGCAAATATGCAAAATTGCATACATGTAGGTTTTAAAACCCATCTTAATTTTTGTAATTTTACTTTGCTTTTCACTGTTTTTAATACAGTATGATTACATCTTGCACAGGAGTTATGTTCCAGGCATGGCATGCGTACTCAAACCACCCCCTTGGGTGCCTCCTGCAAGCACCCTTACCTTTCTGGAGTCATGTGGAGAATGACGCTTGCCCTCCTCCCCTAAGCCGCGCTTACTGGGCTCTGGGATGCCCTTGCGAGATCTTGTGGGGCCATCTGAGTTCCTGTGAGATCTCATGAGGGTATCCCAGAGCCTGCGAGAGAGTGTTCCAGAGACTGGTAAGCAAGGCAGGGCTTAAAAGCCCTTTTTGCAGCAGGAAAACCCTACACAAAAGAGCTTTTAAGATTTCTGCCCATTTAATTTGGTTCGATTTTCAACTGGCCGACCTTTAATTGTGTACGGTTGAAGTCAGGCCTAAGCAGAGTTTGTCTGAGGGTGGGAGTCTTGTTAGAATAAAGTGATAAACTCAAACAAAAAAGCAGTTGGTCTTTGGTGGGGGACTCGGGTCGGCTTAGCCCTCCGAGGGCCAGAGCAACCATACCTGGCTGTCCCCATCCACAGCATGGGCCTAGTTGAAATCACACAAGTTAGATGTTTATAAGATGTGATTGTACTGTCTTATGTTTCAGCTGTTGTAACCTGCACATGGACCTTGGGGGTGAAGGATGGGTAATACATTCAAATACTGGTAATAATAATAATAATAATAATAATAATAATAATAATAGACATTGTAAGCATTCCACAGGGACTTGTAATGAATAAATAAACAATTAACTCAAAGTGTCATTGGCAAACTTTTCCTTCTCCCTTCCCAACCTCCATTGCGTCCCATTTCATTCAGTCTCATTTTTCATGGAGCACAAGGATTCATTTGCTAAGGCTTGATATGTACATAAACCAAGTGATAAAGTGGCTGTTTAATGACACTATGGTCCTTCCGATGTTCACAGTCATCAGCACAGCATCAGTCCTACCATCAATCAAGAATGAACCAACCAGTGTGATGAATGCTGGCATCTATCTAAAGCAATATGTTTCCATAAAATGGCCATTCCGTCATGGTATGTGGGTTTTTACCTTTCTCAAATATTTCTTCCTTTCTTCCCTTTTTAATAGCAGAGGTGAGAAGAACAAGAGTCATTTTGCAATTGCTGGGAAAGAGATTTGATGCAAACATGCAGGTTGGGCTCATTGACGGTAGCATCAGCGTGACGTGCATGAGCCATGATGGATTTATCACCACAAGTCAAATGTCCACATCACCCACCATAACACAAGTGATCAGTACTGCATTGCTCTTGTGATGGTGGAGACTCCCATCTGATATGCTGAGTTGGTGAGATATAGCAGAGTGTGCTCAAAATTCTTGGGGAGCAAACAGGAAGAGATATAGCTCAGTGGAAGAGTATCTGCTATGCAGGTTCAGTCCCCATCATTTGCAGGTAGGACTGGGAGAGATCTCTGCCTAAAACCATAAAGAGCTGCTGCCAGTCAGTGTAGGCAATGCTGAGCTGGGTGAACCCAGAGCCATCTTTCCCATAGGGCTTAGTGGCTCATTGCGCCAGGGCGCTGGCCTCTCAGGGACGCCCCAGCGAGTGGGGGAGCTGCGCGGCTTTGCCGGTGGCCTCCCCTTTCCCTGCATGCCACCAGCCATCTTTCCTTCCTACCCTCCACGGTCCGCCACCCTCTGTGGGTGGATGCATTGTTTCTGCTGCTGCTGCTTGTACTGCTCTCACAAGCGCTCTGGGGCAGCGGCGCAGGCTGCGTTGAACGAGGAGCCACTCCTCGATTCTGAGGCGGCAGCCAAGGATGGGTCGCCTCCTCCTCCTTCTCCTCTCCCTTGGCTGCGGGAATCCCCTCAACCGCTGCTTGGCGAGCCGCTGTCATCATCCTCTGAGGAAGCGGCAGGAGCGGCGGTGGCAGGAGCGGCTCCCAAGGAGCCTCCTCTGTGTCACCGGTGCCCACTACCCCACCACCACCACTACTCTCCGGGGCACAGGAGGCAGTGTGGCAACTGCCTCCTACTCCTCAGGCCCTCGGACCACTGGGCAGCAGTGAGAGCACTGGCAGCGGGCTGTCATTGTCAGGCAGCGGAGGAGGAGGAGGCGCCCTGGAGCCTCGCAAGTGAGCATGGGGTTCCAGTGGTCTGGCCAGCATCCACCACATTGGCTGCATCTTCTGTAGGCGGCAGCTCCCGGGGCTACAAAGTGGTCTGCGAGTTGGGACCCGAGTTCTAAATTCTGGGAAAGGGAGAGGGCACCAGAAGGAATCTTTCCACCACAGCGCTGGATATGCTTAAGACGGCCTTGGGTGAACCAATAGTTTGACTCAGTGGAAGGCAGCTTTCTATGTTCCAATGCACTGGGTATGCCTGCATCTATTTGTCTATGTTTAAGGGGAATTTTGGAGGACTAGGCAAGCTTTGGACCCTTTCTGTCTCTGTCTCTGTCTCTTCCAAAAAGGCCTTTGAAATACTGGTACATACCCAAATTTTGGCCATATCAACATTGGTGTTCTGGTGTTGGTTGGTACAACATTTCAAGAACATCAGTAGTGGTGGGGAGGGGGAATCCAAAACCACATCTTTGGAGATGGGCCATAGCTCAGTGGTATCTGCTTTGTGTGCAGAAGATCCCATGTTCAATCTCATGCTGTCAGAGGAGCTAAATTGCAGCTAGGAAGCCAAATCATAACTGGTTCTTTTCTTGAAATTAAAACAGTGTCCAAACACTGGGGAGCATTCCAGAATTAAACACATAGTAATACATTTAACCATTCCCAACTTCCCAAATTCAGTAAACTAAATCACCATGCTTAACATCCCAGGCATCACCAAGTAGGACTGGGCGAGGCTTCTGTCTGAAACCCTAGAGAACTGCTGCCAGTCTGTGTGGACAATATAGAGCTGGATGTACCAATGGTCTGATTATAGGAAACGAAAGAAACAGACATGCAGAATGGTCACCTGACAAGTAGGCAATAAAAACAGCACATCATTTTCAAATGAAGGTTTGATGAACTAACCAAGTCCATGCCTAAAACAAAGTGGCCAGTGGGGATTGCTTGCCTTCTCTTTGCAAAACATTCCCTGCTATAGAGCACGAATCCCACGAGCGTGGAATGCAAAGCTTGTTCTCTGCACGACATCCTTTGCAATGTCTTTGCACCCACCCCAAATTCCACTGGATTTTCTGAACCTTGGCCTCGGAGGCTCAGCTCATTTGAGCACAAAAGCAGCCTCAACTGATCTGTCCATCTTCCAGCTGTCAGCTTCAGGAGAGCAGCAGTCAATTTGTTATTCTCTGCTAAGTGCTCCTGAATTCTGTGAGATTCCTGGGCAAAGAGTCCAAGATGACAGGTGCAAGACCCTGCAGTTGTCAATATTGTTTTGGCATTCAATGGATATTTGCTGACATGCTTGAATAGCTGTTGAACCTTAGGTTAAATCCTGCTCAGGGGGGCTGTGGGGATTGCAATCCATCAAGCTGAAGCAATTTGGATAAGAGAAGGCAGAAGGAAGCAGTTCTGACCATGAGAAGCCAGGTAGTCTAAGGCAGTTTCCACTGGAGATTCAATCCCCTTGTCTGCAGTCATGGAATTGTTGTCTATCACATGACGGTGTATGTTTTCATTCCACAGAGTGGGAAGTGACGGAGACAGGATATTTGTGTTACTGTGTTCCGTGAAGTGGGATTATTGTCCTTTGTTCTCTCTCTTTGCTGTCTGATGAGAAAGAGGAAGGAGCTAAGTCAGAATACTCTGAGTGTTTTATATGTAAATAAAGTAGATTAGCCAAAATGCTGAGTCACTGAGGTCTGTTACGCAAGCTGTGAAGACTCTGCGGATCCCTAAGTGTGCTGATGTCTGTTGTCATCAGTCGCTGTGATGTTCGGGCAGAAGAAAGCTTTTGAAGCTCCTGACCAGGAAGGAGAGAACATGCCAGTCGGGCATGTGTCTCTGCCAGGGTCCTATACAAGAGTAGGACGGCTCCTAACAGTTTCCCCCAAAACTAGTACACCCCAGATGATCTGGACTACAATTCCCATTCCAGCCAGACAACATGGCCAATAGCCAGGGTTGGTGGGACCTGCAGTTCAAAACAGCTGGAGGACAGTAGGTTGCCGAAGGCTGGCCTAGCAGCATGAGCCACACCCAAATAAAGACAGATATCCCATTGGTGGCCACCCAGATCTCTCACAGTGGCCACCCAGATGCCGTATTGGGAGGCCCACAAGGACTTGAGAGCAACACCAACTCTCCCCACTTGTGGTTCCTAGCAACTGGTATTCAGAGACATGCTGCCTCCAATCGTGGAGGCAACAGAATAATAATAATAATAATAATAATAATAATAATAATAATAATAATTATTATTATTATTTGTGGTACCCACATGCACATTACAACTTCTCACTCTCCCTTGTAAAAATCATTAAAAAATAAGGTATAATGATACAGGAGGACAACCTCACCCTGGCATTAAACTTTGAACCTATCCTTTCATCAAGGCAAGATCTGGAGGACCACCAGTTCCCCAACTCTGCTTCTTTCCAACCACTACACCACACTGCCTCTGATCAGCCTTGAGCTCCAGGAAACAGGATTTCAAATGTGTGGGGCAGACTTCAAGAACATGTCTTCCACTGTACATCAGTTGATGTCTCCAGGGTTGCTGGCTCAAATATATTTTCAAAACAAAGAGTGGTTAAAAATCAAATCTTCTGCACTGCATGAAAACATGACAGCTGAGAATTGCAAACATCTATCATGTCTGGAGGGAATGCAATGAAGAAATGACGGTCCTCAAATCAGAAATTCCTGTTGGTGACCTTTATAAGAAAAGACTCTGCACCCAGCTGGACACCTGAAATTTTAAGTGGTTCAGTACTGTATGTATTGACGCTAATACTAGGGAAGACCGAATTATGTACATTCTCCAGCTCTCTGAATACCTAACCACACTGTAATTGGGCTGGTGTAGGAAGGAAATACTTTGTTCAAACTGCACTCCTCATGCTTGGGGTCTCATTATTTTTTTTTGCTATGCAGAGGAAAGAAACATAGTTCACTGAGACAGCTCTCTGTGAAAGATGGTGTGTCTGCCCCCTGCCCTTATTATTCAATGTCCTAAAGGTATAGAACTGAGCTTCCACATCAGGGCAGAGGAAGCTGTGTGCTCTTTCCCTCTTCTGACCTATATTCTTTATTTAAATATGGAGCAACCATTTAAAAAGGGTCTCTAATGGGCCAGAATGAGGAAGAAATAATGGCGGAGTGAGCCATCATCCAACAAAAAAAAGTGCTTTGCAAGAAAGGTATACAAATATAATATTCCCAGTCCTAAATTGAAATCCGAATCATTCCTTCTCGGTGGCGGCTTGCTAAGGGTAAAACAAAATTGGTGTAATTTACAGCTGTTTTTCTGCACAGCTTGAGGTAGTAAGTACAGTGGTACCCCGCAAGACGAATGCCTCGCAAGACGGAAAACCCGCAAGACGAAAGGGTTTTCTGTTTTGGAGACGCTTCGCAAGACGAATTTCCCTATGGGCTTGCTTCGCAAGACGAAAGCCCATAGGGAAATCTCCGGGGACCTCTTTTAAATGCTGGTGGTGGGGAGCAAAGCCTTTCCCCCCCCTCCGGCCTTCAGAAGAGGTCCAGGAAGGCCGGCGGGGGCCGAAAGGCTTTGCTCCCCACCGCCAGCATTTTAAAAGCAGTCCGGGATAGCAGGGAAGAGCTTCCCGCTATCGCGGACGGCTTTTGAAGGCAGGCGGGGGGGAGCAAAGACTTTCGCCCCCCGCCCACCTTCAGAAGAGGTCCAGGACCTCTTCTGAAGGCGGGCGGGGGGCGAAAGTCTTTGCTCCCCCCTGCCTGCCTTCCCGGGAGAGCGGAGAAAGGCAGCGCCTTTCCCCGCTGTCCCGGACGGCTTTTGAAGACAGGTGGGGGTGGGCAAAGACTTTCGCCCCCCGCCCGCCTTCAGAAGAGGTCCAGGACCTCTTCTGAAGGCGGGCGGGGGGCGAAAGTCTTTGCTCCCCCCTGCCTGCCTTCCCGGGAGAGCTTTTGAAGGCAGACGGGGGGCAAAGACTTTCGCCCCCCGCCCGCCTTCAGAAGAGGTCCAGGACCTCTTCTGAAGGCGGGCGGGGGGCGAAAGTCTTTGCTCCCCCCTGCCTGCCTTCCCGGGAGAGCTTTTGAAGGCAGACGGGGGGCAAAGACTTTCGCCCCCCGCCCGCCTTCAGAAGAGGTCCAGGACCTCTTCTGAAGGCGGGCGGGGGGCGAAAGTCTTTGCTCCCCCCTGCCTGCCTTCCCGGGAGAGCTTTTGAAGGCAGACGGGGGGCAAAGACTTTCGCCCCCCGCCCGCCTTCAGAAGAGGTCCAGGACCTCTTCTGAAGGCGGGCGGGGGGCGAAAGTCTTTGCTCCCCCCTGCCTGCCCTCCCGGGAGAGCTTTTGAAGGCAGGCGGGGGGGCAAAGACTTTCGCCCCCCGCCCGCCTTCAGAAGAGGTCCAGGACCTCTTCTGAAGGCGGGCGGGGGGCGAAAGTCTTTGTTCCCCCCTGCCTGCCTTCCCGAACGGCTTTTGAAGGCAGGCGGGGGGGCAAAGACTTTCGCCCCCCGCCCGCCTTCAGAAGAGGTCCAGGACCTCTTCTGAAGGCGGGCGGGGGGCAAAAGTCTTTGTCCCCCCCTGCCTGCCTTCCCAGGGGCTTTTACATCGCCCCGGACAGCGGAGAAGTCCTCCGCTGTCCCGGGCGATTTTAAAAAGCCGCCCGCCAGCATTTTAAGATCGCCCCGGACAGCGGAGAAGTCCTCCGCTGTCCCGGGGTTTTTTAAAATGCTGGGGGTGGGAAGAAAAGCCCTTGTTCCCCCCCCCAGCCTTCAGAAGAGGTCGGGGGACAGACTGTCCCCGGACCTGGTCTGAAGGCGGTTTCCTTAGGAACGCATTAATTGATTTTCAATGCATTCCTATGGGAAACCGTGCATCGCAAGACGAAAAACTCGCAAGAAGAAAAAACTTGCGGAACGAATTAATTTCGTCTTGCGAGGCACCACTGTATAGGAGAGATGGTTCTGTAAGAGAGTGCAGAGAGGGTCTGTGATCTCTTCAGCAAGTCTACCACCCCAAGGCAAGCAGCAATCCTGCTCTTGTGCATGTGGGTAGAGCCATTGCTCAGTGGCAGAGCAATGTCCCAGGTTCAGATCCCAGCATCTCCAGGTAAGACTGGGAATGCCATGTCAGAAACCATGGAGAGCTGCTTGCAGTCAGTGCTTCCAAAGCTGCTATGCTGAGCTCACAAGTGCTGAGTCCATATCACTGGGTATCAGTCTCCCACGCCCCTCAGTTGGTCCACTGGGTGGCAGCCACAGCAGGGGTGCCATGCAAGGGGTACTGGGAGGCTGAGCCCCCCCAAAAATTCAAGGAAGGGGCTGGACCCCCTCAATATTCTGCAACTGGGTGGGCCCTATCGGGCCCTCCTGCGCCTGCAACAGGTCCCATCGGTCCTTCTTCCACTGTGTGATGCCAAGCACATGTGCCACCCCACCCCCCAAAGTTGGGTGGAACCTGGAACATGGAAGCCACAATAATGTAGTTTGGGGGCTTAGCACGGGGGGGGGGGTGAAGGCTAAAGTCCCACCTGAGACCCCCCTCTCCCATTCTGTAACACAGGGGTTGGGGACATTTTTTCATTCCAAAGACTGAATTCCCTTCTGAGCAACTTTCTGCTAACCACATTTCAGTGGTGGATGGGGCCAGAAGCAAAAGTGGGCAAAGCGGTGAATGTAGATTTAAATTTTGTACCATGAGCTGGTTTCTGCAGACACACACACTCCTGTCCCTCCTCCATTTTGACAGGCAAGAGGTATGATCAGCGGTGGGAAATACAGTAGGCTAGTTTCTACACACACCTCTGTCTATATAAGCAAGAAGCATTATGGGAGTTTAAAGGCACATTCCAGCCAGGCATAAACACCTAAGGAGGATGCAAAGCAGGGTTGGAGGGAGGTGTAGCCTAGGGAAAGTAGATGTAGATAAGCAAGGTGTTTACCCCGAGAGACTCCCATGGGTCAGATAGGGAGTCCTGGATGGTTTCCAAGGCTTGCAGTTCCCCATCTCTGATCTAAGGCAACTTTCAGAAAGTTCATCCACCTCTACTGAATAGGCAAATAGCCCCACAATGATATGTCTGCTTTGGGATATTAGCAATACTAGTCCTTGGCTTCCTTGTCTAGTCACTCCTGCCAACAGGGAAGGGTGGCATTTGTGCCATTGGCTCCCCTGGATGCAGTTGAAGCATCACAAATATAATGAGCATTATCATTGCAGTCACTGGGGATCTGAACCAGGCAACTTCTTCATGGCTAGAACGTGAAGGAAATTTCAATATGCTGCCGACATAAAGCTTCTGTGCTTTCCCAGAAATCTTCTTCTCATCCCGCCGGGGACAACTGCGACACAAATGTTATTTGTCCTTCCCTGGAGACCCATCTCAGTCCCGAAAGCTGGGTCGTTGGGACTTTGTTTACAAGCCAGGAATAATGAAGGCTGCTGGCAGGACGGATGTGCTGCTGAGGATGCAGTTGCCAACTGGTTGGTGTTTTCCCTCATCCTGGACCAGCCACATGCACAACAAAACGGCCAGCTTTAAACCTGGCACATTAGTATGAATTGTGGAAATGCTAATTTAAGTTGGCACTGGCTTGCTCGCCACCCCACAATTGGATGTGATGATAAACTTCATGGGTTATTTCATAACATTCCAGGATTCTGTTCTTACACAGATGCCGATAGGAAGCCCACAAGCAAGATGCAAGTGCAAGGGCATTTAGATCCAGCTGGCTTGAAAACAACCAGAACCACCACCACCCTGCTCCCCAGTTCAGGAAATAAGTCCACTCATTTCCAAGCAAGATCGAACATCAAAATGAATACAATGGCGATGGCTATCCCACCTTGGGAACTCCCATGCAGAGCTTGATGGTGATATATTGAAAGCCAGCTGAACCTATGCCAAAAAAGGAGTGAAGTTGAGTAGGAGGAGCACTGGGGCTGGCTGAGGTAAAAGTAAGCGGGTGGTGCTGTGGTCTAAACCACTGAGCCTCTTGCTGATCAGAAGGTCAGCGGTTCGAATCCCCGTGACGGGGTGAGCTCCTGTTGCTCTGTCCCAGCTCCAGTGCAAGTAGATAAATAGATACAGTGGTACCTCGGGTTACATATGCTTCAGGTTACATACGCTTCAGGTTACAGACTCCACTAACCCAGAAATAGTACCTCGGGTTAAGAACTTTGCTTCAGGATGAGAACAGAAATCATGCTCCGGCGGCAGCAGGAGGCCCCATTAGCTAAAGTGGTGCTTCAGGTTAAGAACAGTTTCAGGTTAAGAACGGACCTCTGGAATGAATTAAGTACTTAACCTGAGGTACCACTGTACTGCTGTGGCAGGAAGGTAAATGGCGTTTCCACGGCTCTGGTTTCTGTCACGGTGTTCCATTGAGCCAGAAGCAGTTTAGTCCTGCTGGCCACATGACCCAGAAAGCTGTCTGTGGACAAACGCTGGCTGTTTTGGCCTGAAAGCGAGATGAGTGCCGCAACCCCATTGTCGCCTTTGACTTGACTTAACATTCCAGGGGTCCTTTACCTTTGCTTACTGTGGGGCTGGTTCAGCTGGGGATCAGGAGTCTTCCCACTCCCCAGCTGATTTCCACAAAGCTCCTGCCGCTCACCTGCTACAAAACAAACAAAAAAATCCTGGACAGTTTAGCAATTTTTTTAAAAAAAAACCTGGACCCAAATTCTCCCCCCTCCCCCAAAAAGAGGATGTTTCTGGGAAAATCTGGACATATGACAGCCCTACTTCAGCATACAAAACAGAGACCATCTTGGCTGTCATTGAGCCTGAACTTCTACAGCCACTGCCTGCCATGAACCACCATTGGTAGGATGGGCAGCAACAGCAGCAGATATGTTCAATGCTTATGATAATATTTTATTCTCTTGTTAGTTTGCTATTTAAAAGTGCGCTTTATATTTGACTTCCTTTAGCAATGTTTTCTTTTGCAATTGTAGAGTTGGAAGGGACCTCGAGGGTCATCTAGATCAACCCCCTGAAATGCAAGAATCTCAACATGTGGTTTCCCATCCATTATGGAACCATTCCAGACTCTGCTTAGGTTTGCAAATGTGCTGGCAGTTTTATTGCTGTACCACTAGGAGGATGTTTAAGATTTTTTTTTTTTTTTAAAAAAGGTTAATTTTGCTGTGTTAAATGTGCATTCTGCAGTTTAGCACCTTTGTAAAGTTTTATTTTGAAATGGTTAAGATAATTTTTTTAGTTTCCTGTTGATTATGTTGCTTTGGTTGTATACTATATATTTGACTTTCTCCGGTAATATTTTATTCTGGATTGCTCTATTCTGATGTTTTTATGTGCCGTAAACCACTTTGAGATTTTTCCCCTTAAAAATATAAAGTGGTACAGTGCTACCTTGGGTTAAGAACTTAATTCGTTCTGGAGGTCCGTTCTTAACCTGAAACTGTTCTTACCTTGAGGTACCACTTTAGCTAATGGGACCTCCCACTGCCGCTGCGCTGCCACCACACGATTTCTGTTCTCATCCTGAAGCAAAGTTCTTAACCCGAGGTACTATTTCTGGGTTAGTGGAGTCTGTAACCTGAAGCATCTGTAACCTTAGGTACCACTGTATAGAAATGAAATGAAGAAGAAGAAAGCAGATGCTCACTCACTGAATTACAGTCCTTCCAATCAGTGTTTGCACAAGTAGCCAAGCAGCCAGAAGGCCCCCCCATGTCCCAGCCTCTTCTCTGAGATATATGCTCCAAGACAACCTGCTCTCCAGGATCTCATCTCTGCTACTGCACAATGCTCAGACCATGGCAGGTTAATGGGAGAAGAAGCTAGTGGTGAAACAAATGGGGTTTAGCCTGAAATTTCACCCTGGAGGAAGCCGCCAGTGGGCACAATTGAAGCTCTAAGGTCCCGTCCCCCCACCAATCTGCCATGAGCCTGGCCTGCCCAACCACCCTTCTCCATAGCTCCAAAGCAATTTCACTTTTGGCTTTGAAGCCTCCCTCCTGTGACTCCTTGGCTGCAGGCGGCTCCCTCTATCCCTCCAGGGCTCCTTGTCTGGGGCAGCTATTTTTCTCTCCCCCAGAACATGGCCACTCTGATCTGTAAGTGTGGTGCTTTTCCTGGTGTGGTGCAGAGAGCAGGGAAATTAGACAGGGAGAACAGGGGTTGGAAAGCAAGGAAAACCTTTATTTTCTTTTGCAACACAGTCCCCTCCCCCTTGCAAGGAGGACCCTGAACGAAAGTGTGTAACAACTTTTACATACTTTAGAAATACATAAACAGTTTATTTAATGTCTAAAAACAATTAGTAATTTCCCGATCCCTCTAGATATGTAATAGAACCTTAGGAAAACATTAGGATTGCAATGGAAGGGCACTTTGTTCTTGCAATTAGACACACAAAAAGCATTTCTTCGCCTTACACGGAACCAAAAATGACTACAAAAGTGTTATTTCCTGAAATGAGTAACCAAACAGAAATAAAATTGAAAGGAACCCCACTGAAGGAAGCTTAAAGGTAAAGGTAAAGGTACCCCTGCTCGTACGGGCCAGTCGTGTCTGACTCTAGGGTTGTGCGCCCATCTCACTTAAGAGGCCGGGGGCCAGCGCTGTCCAGAGACACTTCCAGGTCACGTGGCCAGCGTGACGTAGCTGCTCTGGCGAGCCAGCATCTGCGCAGCACACGGAAACGCTGTTTACCTTCCCACTATAAAGCGGTACCTATTTATCTACTTGCACTTAGGGGTGCTTTCGAACTGCTAGGTGGGCAGGAGCTGGGACCGAAAGACGGGAGCTCACCCCGCCGCAGGGATTCGAACCACCGACCATACGATCGGCAAGTCCTAGGCACTGAGGTTTTAACCACAGCGCCACCCGCGTCCCTGGGTGGAAGCTTACTCGGGAGTAAATTCATCTATCTGTAAGTGGGCTGCTTGAAGGAGTTTGCACAGAAAAAAGAAGAGAAGTGGCAAAAAGCCTCAAAGAGACTAATTTTTATTTATTTATTTTTTAAGGAAATCTGAGTGTCTTGTGTGGCCTTTTAACAATCCTGTAACCAAATATGCTGCACATGGAAGCTCTACTTTTGACAAACAGTTAACTTTTACTGGAAGGGACCATCCGTTTCCCTGTGGTTTGGTTACAGGATTGTTAAAAGGCACACAAGACTCTCATAATACGTATTAGGATTCCTCAAATGATCTTTTTACTCTCTGTCTACTTTTATGCCCTTTAAGAATAAATGTGGTGAGGGGTTGTGTGAGCATATGCATGCAAATGCACATGGGAGTTGGGGCAAACTGAGTCTTTGACCTGAGTGAAAGAAAGCCCAGTTTCGCCACTGGAAGAAGCCTGGGGGCTTGTGAAAGGGGTGAGGAATAAGGGAAAGGCAAGGTGAGAATGTGGGCTTGTAAGGCATTGGAAGGTGTGCAGAAAGTACAGTTCAGCAAATGTCACCGTGACCTTTCAAGCACCATGCAAACAAGAAAGATCAGAGTGGATTTGAATCGATAGGTTTTAAGCGATCGTGGTTATTGTGACTGTGGGCACTCTCCTTCAACACACACGCTTCCCAGCTTCAGAGGAAAGGAATTTGATTTAAAGGAGCTCAGGTTCCCACTTTGATTCTGTTATGTACTGAAGTTCTCACCCTGGGCCAGCAGGGGGATAGAGTAGATAGTTTTCACTCAGGTCCACATATGCAAATAAGGGATTGAAAGTGACGTTCAGTGATTGGATAGTTACAGAAAATGGTTACTGTTGCATTCTTGTGGAGCTCTATATAAGCGGGCTGGCTGAACCCTTTAGTTCAGTTCTGTTCTGGCCTGTGAATAAACAAGAGCTGTTTGAAGAATCGCTGTGTCGTCTGATATGTTCACCCACAACTTAACAGATTCCCATGCAGTTCTATTGGCCAAAGCTCAGGGAGTCACAGTGGAACAAACAGCCACCCACTTCTGAATGGCTTCCACTTGCCAGCACACAGATATGGACAAGTGCACTTTTCATTGACAGAATCCATGATGCAGCAAAGCCATGGACAAAAGACATTGGCACAAATGCCCAGGGCCTTTATTTCAAACTTAACGATTAATGATAGCAATGAAATGGCAATACAAAAGGAACCACCTGGAATAATTTATTATTTGTACCCCGCACCAGTCACTCTGGGAGGCTTACAGCCTATATAAAAACATAGTAAATCATTAAGACTTAAAAAGCTTCTCTATACAGTTGTACCTTGGAAGTCGAATGGAATCCATCCCGGAAGTCCGTTCGACTTCCAAAACATTTGAAAACCAAAGTGCGGCTTCTGATTGGCTGCAGGAAGCTGCTGCAGCCAATCAGAAGCCGTGGAAGCCCGATCGGACGTTCGGCTTCCAAAAATAATTCGCAAACCAGAACAGTCACTTCCAGGTTTGCGTCATTCGGGAGCCAAAATGTTAGGGAACTAAGCTGTTCGATTTCCAAGGTACGACTGCACAGGGGCTGACTTCAGATGTTTCCTAAATGTTGCATATTATCTCCTTAACATCTGATGGGAGGACATTCCACAGGGTGGGCACCACTACCAAGAAGGCCCTCTGACCTCTGTCTGGAATACTGGTTCTCCAAATGCCCCTGGATATACTATGTTTAACTGCTGGCATTCGTCTGTCTCGAGAGACAATGCAACAGTACGACTTGGGCATAAAGTCCAGGGCTGGATTTAGGTTTGGTGAGGCCCTAAGCTACTGAAGGTAATGGGGCCCTTTATATGTCCAGCTGTCCTTTGTCAACAACAAATTGTGGCTGTTTTTTGTGTTGAATATATGCTATATGGTTATTTATGGACCTAATAGGTATTTAAAGCCATTTGCACACATTGCCATGCAACCAGTCCATGCAGTATGTAGGCACCCTATATATAGAAATGAGCAAACCAGTGATATTTTAGGGAACAGGCTAGCAGGCTGGGCCCATTACTTACATCATAGGAGCCCACAACACAAAACACTTTTGCTGTATGTAGGTTTTATTTTATTTGTTTTTTATATTTTGGAAATGTACATCCAGTTTTTTAACTTTAATTTTTTTGGGGAGCCCCAAGAGAGTGGGGCCCTAAGCTATAGCATAGCTTGTTTAGCTTATATGTACAGTGGTACCTCGGGTTAAGTACTTAATTCGTTCCGGAGGTCCGTTCTTAACCTGAAACTGTTCTTAACCTGAAGCACCACTTTAGCTAATGGGGCCTCCTGCTGCTGCCGTGCCGCTGGAGCACGATTTCTGTTCTCACCCTGAAGCAAAGTTCTTAACCTGAGGTACTATTTCTGGGTTAGCAGAGTCTGTAACCTGAAGCGTGTGTAACCTGAAGCATATGTAACCTGAAGTGTATGTAACCTGAGGTACCACTGTAAATCGGTATACGTAAAGACAAACCATTAGAGTGGTTGTAGAAAGCAATATAGGATTGATACGTTTTATTACAGCTGGGGTAGTTGGGGGTGTCTGGTGCCCCTCCCAGCTGCCATTGCCCCTATGGTCACTGCTGTGGGTATGTAACCCATCTGTCTGTCTCCGAGCACTGTGGTTGTCTGCAAGGAATTCCCACACTGCAGGGTAAATGTTGCCTGCCTTCATGTTTAAATAAATACATAAATCAGCCCCTACATTATGGTCCGACCATGAAACCCTAGTGAAAGCCAATGTGGTGTATTAGTGGCTGGAGTGTTGGACTAGGGACCTGGGAGACCGGGTTCAAATCCCCACTCAGCCATGAGGCTCCCTGGGTGACCTTGGGCAAGCTACCATCTCTCAACCTGACTTACCTCACAGGGTTGCTGTGGGGTTTGAATGAGGAAGGGGAGAATTAAGTATGCCACTTTGAGTTCCTTGGAGAAAGAAAGTGGGATATAAATGCAATAATAAAAAAGTAAACTTCCATTACTGAATATATGAACCAAAGTTAGTCATAGTCATGTCTATTAATTTCAATGAGTGCTCTGAGTATTACTGACACTCGTTTACAACCCTATGTTCTGATTCAATATAAGGCAGGTCCGTGGAATTGCTAGAGCTTTCCTCCCCACCCTTTGACACCCAGCAGTATGTGAGTACTGCTGAGAAGACCATTTAAAAGCTGTAAATGGCATTAAGGTCATAAAGACGAAAGGGCCCAGATTAAAGACATCATACAATTTTATGGAAAGATGTGAAAACAGCAGTTTTACAACCTACTTTTGATTATGGCATTTTATTGCACGCCAACGCAAACTGCCTCTGTCCTCACTGCAGGAGTACAAAGGCTCTTCTGCTGACAGATTGGGATCGCCTTCAATATGTGTTTTGATGACCTGCACTGCAGCCACACACAGTTTTTCTCTTATTCTCACAATGCTAGAACTCATAGACATCCAATGAAGCTGGAGGTTGAAAGATGGCCACCAGTTTAGATGTGTTAGCTATTATTCACAATTAAAAAACACGTGAAACAGGGTCAGCCGGTGTGGTGCTACAGCAGGTTTTCTTGGTCTAGAAGAAGAAGAAGAAGAAGAAGAAGAAGAAGAAGAAGAAGAAGAAGAAGAAGAAGAGGAGTTTGGATTTGATATCCCGCTTTATCACTCCCCTTAAGGAGTCTCAAAGTGGCTAACAATCCCCTTTCCCTTCCTCCCCCACAACAAACACTCTGTGAGGTGAATGAGGCTGAGAGACTTCAGAGAAGTGTGACTAGCCCGAGGTCACCCAGCAGCTGCATGTGGAGGAGCGGGGAAGCGAACCTGGTTCACCAGATTACGAGTCCACTGCTCTTAACCACTACACCACACTGGCTCTCAGTCTACAGCTCCCAGTCACCCTTGTCAGCATGGCCAATGGCCAGGGATTATCTTCATTTCATTCCCTGATGAAGCCTCTCCCCTCACTTGAGCCCAAGATCAAGTAGCCAGGCTCTGCTTCATGAAGGCTTGTTTTCCCAGGACAGCCAGTATGCTAACCATCTTGTAATTTCCTGGATAGTCCCCCTCCACACACATGTGGGATGTAAAGTTGCAGTCAAGTGCAACATTCCGACAGAGGACTAACGGCCTCCATGTTCTAACCGGTTGCTGTGACAACCAGTTTGTTGGTTACTGGTAGTTTTGAAAGATAACTGCTCAGTTGCAGTCACCTCAGGACCAACTTCCCTCTGGTATAGTTTATTTGCTTGTTATGTAACCTAAGCCTGCTTTCAGGTACAGTTCTGTAAACCTGAATGAATCTGAGAGTAAAATAGTTTTATATTAACATGAATCAGGTTCTTGTGTGTATTCTTTAAGAGGGATTCAAAGGGATTTTTAACCAGGGAGGCATCTTTATTAATAGACGAGTCAGCAACAAGCTGATTGCTGCATAAACTTGAAAAGGGGATTGTTTAACTCTGCTAAACTAAAGTAAACCTTACCACAACACACACATCCATTTTTAAAAAATGGACTTACAGTACTTGTCAAACTTGGCCTATTGGGATGAGGAGATAACAGTCTGGTCTGCTGGAGTAAAAAGTCTCTCCACTCCTGACCTAAATAAATAAGATAAATTATCCATGAATGGCAAAGTGTCTGTTTTCCCACGGAGTTTCAGCCACTGTTGCAGAGTGTTGCTGTGTCACAGTGCCTCCCGTCACCCCCAAAGGGAAAAAAGCTTCTCAGTAGTTGCTGTCTGTAAATGGGCATCACTAGAGAGAGTGGGTGGGTTTCCATTGTTCCCCTCAGCCTCCCAGGGAAGTGGCTATTGCTTGTCCTTATTACTGAGATTGTACTGCAGAATTAGGAAAGGTGCAGAGAAGGGTAATGGGCACATTTAAAAGGTCTCGAGGGTTTTGCTGGGAGGAAAGGTTAGGGAAATTGGTTTGGGATTCATCAGGAATCAGGAGATTAAGCACAGGCATGATTGAGATGTAAAATTCTGGCAGCGCCAGGCATTGTGGATGGCATGAATGGAACCTGAAAGAGCAGGATCTGGCAAGAAGCAAACAAATGAAACAAACAAAAAAGGCCTGTGTGTTGGGTTCAGCAAAGTGGCGGAGCCGTCCAGCTGTCATTCATCTGGCCCCTGGATGAAGAACCACCATGGGAATGGCATTTGAAATGTCTCTTGGCTTCCACCAGGAAAGCAATCTTGGCTGTGGCTGGTGCTGTGTTGAATATTTCTTGCATGTTTTCCCCTCCTGGAATATAAGAACATCAGAAGAGTGCCATTGCTGCTGCTGGATTGATGCAAACATCTGTCTAGTCCAGCATCCTGTCCACACAGTGGACAACAATATGCCTCTCATTGGTGAGGTCTGTTTTTCATTCTTTGATATGCTTACTGTTATGTATTCAGTGGTCTGTGTTTGCCTGAGCTTGAGTCTGGACTAAGGATTCCAAGCCCCTGTGTTCTGATTCAATACATGATATCCATTCACAGAACATTTCAGGATTTGGGCCACTGCCATTGGCCCTTAAACTCTGAGTTATGATTTGCAGCTTGGGAGTTTAGACAGCCAATCACGTTGAGAGTGGCCGTGGCCCAAGCCTTCAGCAATGTATATAGGCAGTTGTTTTGCCCCTGTTGTCCAGTTCAGTTAGTTCAATAAAGGTTCTTTACTGTTTCTCAAAAAGCACTTAAGGAGGGTAGGTGTGACCTAGGGTAAGTTCTGAAGACCAGAACTCCCTCCTTCTGAGGGAGACCTAGATGGCCACAAAGGGTGCCTGAAGCTGATGTTCCCCATCCCTGAACTAAAACGTAAGTGATGACACCTTAGTAAGGTAAACGCAGCCTTGTACTCACTGAAATTCTAAAGAAAACCTTAGATGTCCTGTGAATGAGGCAAAGCAATGCAAGCCCCTTTTGTAAAGGGAGGGGGCTTCAGAGAACGTGGAGTAGAGGCTTTGACACACTACGTAGATGTGGCTCTGTGCCATGAGTCTGTGTGTCTCAATCTTTTCGAGCACCTGCTACTTGGAAGACTTACCTCTTCACCTCCAGTCCAGGCAGAGCAAACTGTGAGGAAGAGGCTGTCAGTAATTGAATTTCTGTGCAGATTCTGGAT
This sequence comes from Podarcis pityusensis, assembly GCF_964106645.2. NCBI lineage: Eukaryota > Metazoa > Chordata > Lepidosauria > Squamata > Lacertidae > Podarcis > Podarcis pityusensis. The sequence continues at coordinate 32,906,726 of NC_138041.1, forward strand.
AGGCTGAGCTTTTACGGATGGCATGGCTAACTGCTTCAATTTAGACTGAACAAATACACAGCTAATGCGCCATGAGTGTGATGCCCTGATGGGGGTGAAAGGGCTTCTGTAAAGACCTGCTCATCAGCGGCCCTCCCACTGCCAACGCCACATTATTCCGAGGAATGCTGATGAGCTTGGAAATGGATGCACAGCTGGCAAACGCCCAGGGCTGGCAGATTTCAATCAGTATAAAAGTCTGGTGGAGCCCAGGCTGGCCCAGGAATAGGCAATGCCTGCCTGATGCCCTCTGGCTTACTCCAGCCCATTTCCAGTGAGAAGCATTTCATGTTGCTGGCTGGAGGGGCAGGAAAATCACTCACGGCGTGCACATAAAACACTGCATCCAAAGCAATGGATTCAAATCAGAAGAAAGGAGATTCCGGTTAAACATTAGGAAGAATTTTTGGGTGGTAAGAGCTGTTTGATAGTGGAAGAAGCTACCTGGGAAGATGGTGGACTTTCCTTCCTTGGCGGTTTTAAAACAGTGGTTGGCTAGCCATCTGTCAGGGATTCTTTAGCTGCCATTCTTACATTGTAGGGGTTGGACTTGACGATCATTTCCAGCACTACAGTTCTATGAAGCACTGTGTTTGTTACAAAGCTTTGGCAGGCGCAAACAGTATTGAAAGTATGACAGTCCAGACACCATCATGTGCACAAATCATTTTGAAAACACAATAAAAAGGGTGTTTGGAGGGGCCCACAGTCACCACGGGTGCCAGGATCAGTTTGTCTGTCTCTCCATTGTACAGCTAAGGCTCAAGCCTTCTCGCTGCCATGTGCCAAACCAGCCTTGGTTTGTGTCTGTGGATCAGTGTGGCTCTGCTGCTCGTAAAAGGAGCCTGAGGCTCCATCTAAGTCCTAAATCATGTCAGCAAAGGAGCCAGCCTCTAATGATAAAATATGATCATTGCCCCTGCCCCTTTTTCTGAGTCGGCAACATTGGAAGTTGCCTCGGCGTCAGCGTCTTCCTTGTTACAAATCTCTGCAACTAAGGGATGTGACAGGGCGCTGCACTTTACATATGAGAAGCACCTTCTGTAAATCCTGCCACATTAACCGCTGAGCTGTTTACTTTGACTTTCCTCTTTATTTACAGCCTTTCAGCAATGAGACCAGCCGAGAGTCGGGGAGATGAAGAGCCGAGCTATTCATTCTCAGTGTCAGCTTGTCCTAACATTTGGACATAGGAGAAAAAAACAAACTGTTGGGCTGTTGATTTCTCTCTCTCTCTGGTTCTTGGTAGCTTTGTTTGAATTGGCACCGCACCGAAAGTTTTCCTTTTCCTTATTTGTTTCCTTGGCATATGTGAGGTGGAAGGAGGTGGGCAAATGGGGAGAAAATTGCAGTACTGCAAATCATCCTCTCATAAACTAAAGGGTAGAGCTCAATCGAGCTTCTTTTTCTTTCCTTCCACATGACATGATTTTATTACTCATACAAATATTGAGGCACAAAGTTGCCCAGTGTCACCAGTATAGGCAAATGTCTGGGTCATCTAAGACATTATAGAACATTTATTCTCAATAATGATGGAACTCACAAATACAGAACACTTTTATTTTTACATATCTTTATCATTTGTAAAGCAAATTCTTTGTATGAGATACTACTTTTTTTCATCCCTTTGGAGCTGTGCTCTGTCTTTGTACTTTTGTCATTCCAGACCTTAATGCTTTACATTTTTTTATTCTATCTTTTCTTTCTTTCTGTTGTTTGCCCCTTTTGTTGTTATTAAATCAATAAAATCTGGACAGGGATAGCCTAACTTGTGTAGTCTATGCTCTGGTAACCTCTAGGTTAGATTACTGCAATGTGTTATATGTAGCACTGTCTCTGAAAATATGGTAGTTTGGAAACTTCAGCTGGCATAGCATTTGACAGCCAGGTGTCGTACTGGGGCAAGATGATTTGAGCATATAATACTCATCCTGGCCAAGCTGCACTGGCTGCCAGTTAGTTCCTGAACCCATTTCCAAGTGCTGGTTTTGACCTATAGAACCTTAAATGGCTCAGGACCTCAGTATCCCAAGGACCACCTCTCCCCAATTTGGACTAATCCAGACATCTGAGGCCCTTCTTCATGTGCCCCCTGCACAAGATGTCTGGAGGGTGGTAACATGAGAACGGGTCTCTTCTGTGGTGGCTTCCCATTTGTGGAATGTTCTCCCAGGAGAAGCTCACCTGGTGCCTTCATTCCTCTATAACCAGGCCTTGGGCTGATTAAATTATGGATGTCTCTATGTGTTTTGTTTGTTATTGTGTTATGTACTTTTGTGCTTTATAACTGCCTAGTGATCCTCAAATGAAGGGCGGTATATAAATTTAATTAATTGTTTAAGCCAAGCTAGGTAATTTGCACTTCTTTCTCTTTTCCTCAACCAAGCTACTTTCAGGAAGTGTGGGGGAGAAGCAAGGAAAAAAGAAAGACATTTCCAGTTTATTTTTGCCATACAGCACAATAGCCCCTGGACCTATTTGTCTGATTATTATTTTTTATAACTAGGGGCACCTCCCCCATATCCCAGAGAGAAACATGAGACAGGGTTGTGATTTCTATTCTGCCCTTGAAGAAGAACCACCTATCTTTTAAAAATATTGGCTGTCTTCATCCACTCAAAAATGGTGACCATGCCTGAAGCTTGAATTCGACACTGGCAGAAGATAATAAAAAAAGGTAATGACTCCTCCCTCCCACCACACATTCAAACTTTGGAGATTATTTATAAACAGCCCTCAGATCTTATGATGAAGGGCAGTATACAAATCTAATAAATAAAATACATATAAATAAATCATGAAAATACCTGGATGGATCTGCTTGACATTTGGAAACATTAGTCCACTCTGGAAGGTTCCCTCTGCTTGCAAATTCCATCCACTTATGTGAAAAGAGGCCCATGCACCTTGTTGAAGCAATAGCTCCCCTTCCATGGGTGAGAATACTCCAGCCAGCAATCTCACCATGCTCTGTCCAATGTGCTGATCACTTCTGCCCTTTCTAAACCAGATCCTGCTATCCTTTTCTTGATCTGACCTTACCTGACATGGCCCTGACTTCATCTTCCAGGCAGTGTTAGAAGCTGAGATATGAAAGATAGGAGCTAAATGGTACCTCAAACCTAGATTATGGGTGCAACACTGGAATGTCTAGGCGTGCTTTTTTTATAACAAGAATACAAAGCTGAAAATGAATGAACTGCAGCTAAAATATTATGTTCATTTTTTCACATGGTCTAGTCCATGAGTAGGCAAACTAAGGCCTAGGGGCCAAATCCAGCCCAATCGCCTTCTAAATCCGGCCCATGGACGGTCCGGGAATCAGCTTGTTTTTACATGAGTACAATGTGTCCTTTTATTTAAAATGCATCTCTGGATGATTTGTGGAGCATAGGAATTCGTTCATTATTTTTTTCAAAATATAGTCTGGCCCCCCACAAGGTCTGAGGCACAGTGGACCAGCCCCCTGCTGAAAAATTTGCTGACCCCTGGCTAGTCCTTCGCCTGCCCACCACCCTAATATTCTTAAGAGGGTCTCTTCTCCAGTCTTCATAGAGTAGCTAGAAGTGGGGAGGCAGAAAAAGGTCCTCCTTTCCTTCCACTCTGCAGTTTTAATCTGAAATCTTAGGTGCAGTACTGCGCCCAGAGCTCAGAAATTGCTCGCACTAATGAAATTCCATGTCACAAAATGCACCTAGAACAATGGGAGTTTTGAGCACTGCTTCCGGGGGTGATCTGCTATTATGCTGCCCTGCTGGCAAGTGACATTGTTTCAAGTTTGCTTCCCCTGTGATCTCAGAGCCCAGCCTGAATACGATATTCCCCTGCCTTAGACCACCAACCTAGGATGCCTGCATTGCTCTTACTCTGCAGAGAAACCTCTCATTTACTGCTCTTGTTTGGAAAGCTGGGGCAGGGGGAGGCAGGGATCTCTATTGTCCTGTACTTCTTGAAGCAATAAATTGAGATTTCACTTCTGGAAAATCTATTTCCTTGCTCCACTTATGGTTGTGGCGGGAGCTCCTGCTTCTCCCCCAGCTGCCTCGCAAGCAGCCAGCTGTGTCACAAGAGTGAGGGACCATCTGGCGTGTCCTAATTTTACAAGCTTTGGGGGGGGGGATCAACATGGTGCATTTGCAGGTTTCCAAAGTTTGTCGCTGATCATGCAGAGACCTTGAGAAGAACATCATGTGCAGTCCTGCATGGCTAGATGGTGACAGTTGCTGTAATGCATGTGTCAGTATCTTGGGGGATGCATGTGCTGTGACTCATCACAATCATTGAGTACAATTCTGTCACTGCTCAGCATATGGGATTTTGCAACAGCTTGGGTCCATGCTGCACCTTTGCAAGTTTTCACCATGTTTCCCCACCTGTTCCCCCACCTGACACATCAAAGAATGGGCAATAAATTCAGTTTAATTCACATTTTAATGTGAATCGAATGTGAAGTTGCCCTTCTGTACACAAAAATGCAGCTATCTTGCATTTCACACTCAGATACTCCTCTCTGTCCTCCATTCAGGCAAGCAAGAGGCATTATTGGAGTTCCAGCCATGCAAAAACATTCAAGGAGGGTGCAAAGCATGGCTGGGGAGGGGTGTGGCTTGGGTAGGGCCAGAGAAGGAGACCTGGAGGGCTGCATTTGGCCCCCGGACTAGAGGCATCCCCTGCTATAAATCTCAATTAACCCACCCAAAGCCCTTTCCACACCTCTGCTTCATTGAGCCTCAGATCATTAAAATCTACTATATTTATATTGCTTTGTGTTTAAGGCATTCCTCACAATTTGCTAATGTTTTCAATCTGAGTCAAGGAATGACGGCCTCTGTCGACATCATGTGGTAGGCAGGGCAACAAAGCCTCTTTCTTGATTAGTTCCAGCCCGGCACCCCATAAATTACTGCACAATCCAAAAACCCACAACAGCACACCATGATTAGTGTCTCATTCCCTTGAATGCTGAAGAGCCATCGTAACTGAAAACTGAAGTAGAGGAAGGAAAGAACGACGCCACCTGCCAGGAACAATTAGTCTGTGATTTGCAATTTTTGAACTTGCAAAGGATCATGCTTTGCAGCCTGCCTCATAAAATAGAAGTGCAGGCTTCTGTGCTTCAGATCTTCACCTCCAACTTGGCAGATCAGGAGCCTGAAGCACACTGTGCATCAGTCCCTTTGATCCTTATGAGAGGCACCTCTGCTGATGCTACACACATTTACCTTTGCCTCCAAGACTCTTCTACCAACATCCCTCAACACCTAGATGTCTACACTCTCCACTGATGCCACACCTATCACAGCCATACCACCCCTTTCTTCCCCAGGACATTCAGATGGCTAGGGAACCTGGGAGAGTAGAAGGTGGGGAGCCCAACATTAGGTGGTGACAGAGCCAATGACAGGCAGAGCTAAGTAATTCTAATGTTGTCCTGATCCTTCTGCCTGCTAAGTTCTACAAGGGGCAACCCTGAGGCTAAGAAGGAGGATGCTGACAGCCAGGGCCACCCTTGAACTGGGGGACGCAGGCGGCATTGTGTCTAAACCACCAAGCCTCTTGGGCTTGCAGATCCTAAGGTCAACAGTTCGAATCTGCATGACGGGGTGAGCTCCCGTTGCTCTGTCCCAGCTCCTGCCAACCTAGCAGTTTGAAAGCATACCAGTGTAAGTAAATGAAGAAGTACCGCTGCGGCAGGAAGGAAAATGGTGTTTCTGTGCACTCTGGTACTCATCACGGTCCTCTGTGTGCCATAAGCCGTTGAGTCATGCTGGCCACATGACCCAGAAAAGCTGTCTGCAGACAAACGCCGGCTCCCTGGGCCTGAAAGTGGAGATGAGCACCACACCCCACAGTCGAATTTGACTGGACTTAATTGTCCAGGGGTCCTTTACCTTTACCTTTTGCCTTTAATTGTGAAGTGTTTGTAAGTAAGAAGGTAGGCACATGGGGATTGGCTGAGGTTGGTGGTGCAGTGCCCTGTTCACCCTAGTGGACCAGCCCCTCACTGTTTACTACAAGGCTCATACGTGCATTGTCTGGGCCCTTGTGAGAAAACCAACAAAGAGATGTCTGCCTGCAACAAAAGGGCATCCAACCCACATTTACTGCAAACCACCAGGTTTGCAGAATGTCCTAGTTTGGATCTGAATAATTTACACATCACACACAAAGCTCCTAAATAAAATATTTTCTATTTCAGGACTCTGGCAAACCTGCAAAGGAGGGAGTGAAAGAGTATCAATCCTGCCACGGAAATCATTTAAGAAAAGTTGGCATTATCATTTTGCCAGGCGTGGGCTGTTCCCCTTTTGGTGGGGGGTTACCCCTCCTAGCTTTCATGCTTATTCATCTTTGTCAATAAATAAGCCCATTGCAGAGGTGGACTGAGATTGCTACAATGAATAATCTTCCTCCTCAGTCCCACTCCTGTTTGGATGCAATGAATATCTCCTAGAGTGGGGCTGAGCAGAAACAATGTTTCCTCTTCTGTTTAATTGCTCTCCTGTGAGCTTTGGAAGGCCTAAAGATGAACTAAAATGAGCAAGGCAAAGGAAGGAAAAGGCAAACAGTAACAGAACAGTTACAGGTAGGTAGCCATGTTGGTCTGCCGTAGTCGAAACAAAATTTAAAAATTCCTTCCAGTAGCACCTTAGAGACCAACTAAATTTGTTATTGGTATGAGCTTCCGTGTGCATGCACACTTCTTCAGATACCAGAATAACAGATAACAGAACAAGGACTATGCTGCAGAGCAATCCAAGATCAATATCAAACAATATCAAAACTCCACGTGGGTAAGTGACAGAGGAAACACACGGATTAACTTTCATTTGCTCCAGGAATTGTGATTGTGAAAATCTCTTTTGCATCTGACCTCTGGCACATGGCCACCAAATGGTTGCCCAGAAAGCAACGTGGCCCAGGGGCTGGAAAAATAGTTCCCCATCCAGGAAAAATGAGAGACTGAGATAAAAGAAAATGGACAGATTTCTTCACACCACCAGTTGCAAGGCCTCTCTTATAAGATCGGGGGAACCCAGATTGACAGCAGTGCATGTGAAAATGAACTTGGGGTCTTAGCAGACCACAAGCTTAACACGAGTCAAGAGTGTGATGCAGCAGTAAGAGAAGCTAATGCAATTCTAGGCTGCATCAACAGAAGGATAGCAATCAGATAAAGAGAAATTGTAGCACTATTCTATTCTGCCTTGGTCAGACCCCACCTGGAGTAGTGTTTCCAGATCTCATCACCACTGTTTAAGGATACTGAAAATCTGGAATGTGTGCAGAGGTGGGCAACCAAGATAATAAAGGGTCTGGAAACCAAGCCTTATGAGGAGCGGTTGATGGGATTGAGTATGGATGTATGGATGTATGGATGTATGGATGTATGGATGTATGGATGTATGGACCTGGAAAGAGAAGACTGAGAGGGGATATGATAGACACCCTCAAATATCTGTCACTTAGGACATGGGGCAAGCTTGTTTTCTCCTGCTCCAGAAGGGAGGACTCAAACCAAGTTTCAAAAGACAAGAAAGGAGATTCTGACTAAATATTAGGAGGAGCTTTATGATGGGAACAGCTGCTCAAGAGTGGAATGGACTTCCTCAGAAAATGGTAGACTGGAGGTTTTTAAATCAGAGTTCCGATGGCCACCTGTCAGGGATTATTCAGCTGTGATCCTTGCATTGCAGAATTTTGGACTGGATTATCCTTAGGGTCCCTTCCAGCGCTACGGTTTTATGACTCTTGTTTCTTCTGAGAGTTTATGTGTGTCACAAACGAAATGTGGGGAACCAGAGCTGTGCTTAGCTAGAAGATGAGACATGTCCTTACCCTCTGAAAGGACAAGGACAAGGACAAGGATGCTGACATTTGCGATAGCTGCTCCTCTCTAATGCTAAGGGATGTTGAGCCTCACTGAACTTGCAGATTGAAAGCAGCCAGCTCATACTCAATGTGTGCTGAGTTTTGTGCTATGTTAAATGGGATTCCCGTTCATGGAAAGAATAGCAAAAATGAGTCAAAGTCTGAGAGATGTTTCTTGGATGGATTTCGCCCTCGCCATTGCATTCTGTTTGCCTAATGTCTGCATGCAGTTGAGGCAGTTGGGAACAATGTGATAGAACAGGGGTGGGGAACTGTGTTCAGCCCAAGGGCCACATTCCTTCTGAGGGTCACATGCCAGTGGTGATCAGAGGCACAAGTGGCTAGAGTAATGGATGTAAATTATACCTTTGTAGAGTAGGCTGATTTCCACACACTCACTTCCATACCACTTTTACCCCTGCCATCCTGGTAAGTTAAAGGTATTATCAGAATTCAAGGATGCATTCCAGCCAAATAATAATAATAATAATAATAATAATAATAATACCACCCCACCCATCTGGCTGGGTATCCCCAGCCACTCTGGGCAGCTTCCAGTAAAATACAGAAACATAATACAGTGGTACCTCAGGTTAAGAACTTAATTCATTCTGGAGGTCCGTTCTTAACCTGAAACTGTTCTTAACTTGAGACACCACTTTAGCTAATGGGGCCTCCCACTGCCGCCGCGCCACCACTGCACAATTTCTGTTCTCATCCTGAAGCAAAGTTCTTAACCCGAGGTACTATTTCTGGGTTAGCAGAGTCTGTAACCTGAAGCGTCTGTAACCTGAAGCGTCTGTAACCCGATGTACCACTGTAAAACGTCAAACATTAAGAACTTCTCGATACAGGGCTGCCTTTAGGTGTTTTCTAAAAGTTGTGTAGTTCTTGACATCTGATGGGAGGGCATTCCACTGGGAGGGCACCACTGCAGAGAAGTCCCTCTGCCTGGTTCCCTGTAACTTCACCTCACAGCCAGCGAACTGCCAGAAAACCCTCAGAGGTGGACTTCAGTGCCTGGTCTGAACAATGTGAGTGGATATGCTCCTTCAGGTATACAGGGCCGAGTACCAAGACTTTGAATTGTGCTCAGAAACATACTGGGAGCCAGTGAAGATCTTCTAGGACCGGTGTTATATGGTCCTGGCGGCTGCTCCCAGTCATCCTTCTAGCTCCACATTCTGGATTAAATATTCAAGGGGGTAAGAAGTATTGCTGGTGAGGGGTGTGGCCTGGAGAGAGTCTCGAGAGCCAGAAAGAGAGGGCAAGAGGGCCACATTGGGTCCACAGGCATGAAGTTTTGTCCTATCACTGGTATGACAAATGGGATGTCATCACTTTCTGCTCAAGAAAACTTTGTGTTGTTGTTTTTTAAAAAACATAATGCTGCTCCTTATTAGCTCCAACTGCATTTTTTTAATAAAAATACCTTAGATCAGTAGAGAATCTTCTTGCTTCTTAATGTGATAGTTCTTAACTCCTATTGAGCTTTTGTTTTAATTATTAGTGTCAGCCAACTGCAATTGCAAAACAGATTGTTGCAAGCAATCTACAAGAAGGCAACTAATGCATGGGATCGTGTAAAATTATAAAGGTAACTCAGTGGTCATTTAACCCAATCCTCCTCAGAGGAAGAACTGCAATGCAGGATGCAACGACAGGCAGATGGCTGTCTAGAGATGCTGTAGTTGGAGGGTTCCTGTGCTGATGGGGAGGGGTCAGACTACATAATAATAATATAATAATTTATTATTTATACCCCGCCCATCCGCCTGGATTTCCCCAGCCACTCTGGGTGGCTTCCGACCAAATATTAAAAACACAATACAGCATCAAACATTATAAACTTCCCTAAACAGGGCTACCTTCAGATGTCTTCTAAAAGTAAGATAGTTGTTTATTTCCTTGACATCTGATGGTTTCCTGTAACCTGGTTCCCTGTAAAGCCACTCCCGACATCAGGAGGGGGGGGGTTGTGGGCTCATGCCCACCAGCATCCGCGTGGGGCTTGCTGCGGCCCCGCGCGACTGGGGGAATCCTCGGGCCACGTCAGCCCCAGAGCCAGCCAATCGGTTAGCTGCAGGGGCGGGGCTTGGGCCATTTAAGGTCGGCGTGGCCCGAGATCGCCCCTTTCCTTCCTCGCCCCAGCTGTGGTTTCCCACCCACCCTCCCTCTAGGTTTTCCCTTGGAATTTTTCTATGGACCTCGGTTGGTCGCTGCAAGGGGCATGGTAGGAATTTTTTCCACTTGGCTAACTGGCATTAATTTAAAAGCCATATGGTTTTTTCGCCTACCTCGTAGCAAATCATCACAACGCCTTTGGTTTGGCAGTTAGGCATTGGTTGGGGCATTGTTATGCAGATGAGTCGGGGGAGGAGCGCCATCACCTCCCCCAAATATTCAAGGGTAGTCCGATAAAGGATTCCGGGGGGGCGTTGCCTCGTCCGAAACCTATGGAGGCTAGGGCCTAAAGCGCGCCCCCGAGCGGTGACCCCTCGGGGAGTGCCTAGGGATGTGCATCTCAGGGGCTCCCCCTGCTGGAGTTAACCCTTTCCGGTCTCATACCAGATAGTCTGATAGGACCAATGCCTAAAGCCAATACCGCTCTTACCTGTAACCAATAAAGTTGTGGCCAGTTTTAGCCCATTAACCTAAAATCTTGGTGTCCTGTGTCTTTATTTACTTCATCTGGTGGGGGGCGGGAATTGCCATGCAACCTCTCTTCTCGCAGTGAGGGAACCACCAGAAGGCCCTCGGTGGTGGACCTCAGTGTCCGGGATGAATGATGGGGGTTGAGATGCTCCTTCAGGGCACTCCTACATGACCCTTCCAACACTAAGACCCCATTTGCCCTTTAAAGCAGTACCAAGCCACTTTAGTTGTGGCTTCCTGAAAAGAATCCTGGATAAAACTGTAGTTTGATAAGTGTGCTGAGAGTTTTTAGGAGATCCTTATTCCCCACGTAAAGCTCCAATTCTGAGAGCGGTTGAACAATTAATCCCTCTTGCCAGGGAACTCTGGAAATTGTAGCTCTGTGTGGGGAATAGGGGCCTCCTAACAATTCTCAGCACCCTTAACAAGCTACAATTCCCAAGATTCTTTGCCGAAGCCACAACTATTTAAATTGGTATGATACTGTCTTCAGTGTGTAGTGCAGATGGGAGCCTAAGGCTGAAATCCTATACCTGCTTATCTGGGAGTCTGTCCCATTGGACTGAGTGGGACTTAGTTTGGAGCAGGCTTGGATTCTAGGATTGCATTGCTATGATTCTATATGTGAATAAAATTGAAACGTATCTCATGGGGGAAGGAACAATTGCACATTCATTAAATGCAGAAACATTGGAATGAGCTATCAGGAAAGGCTAATAAAGATGCACACAACTGTATACTTAAATCACACTGTGTTACCTAAGGGCATGAATTGTTCGCCTCAATTTAATTGGCTATCCCCCCCCCCCTTTCACAAGGCTTCCATTGATCCTGTTATATTTTATTACTGTGTGAAAGGGAACCTTGAAAATGTGGTGTCACAAAATATTGGCCAGTTTTCTTTGGCCTTGCTACAGTTCAGTGGAAAATCTTTACCTGTTCCCCCTGGGGACAGCATACTTGTATCTCCAGATTATTACCTCTCTCTCTCTCTCTCTCTCTCTCACACACACACACACACACACGCACGCACACACACACACACACACACACACTCTTACAGCTGCACCCCTGTTCACTATCCCCCTGCCATTCCCTTCATATTAACCCTTTAAGAGCTTCCCCTCCCACTTCATGCAACTACTTAGCTTGGTACAACTCCATTTTTAAGGCCACTTCTCTTTTCTATTCTACATTCCTGCTTTGCACCCCTGTTTTCACCGTCACCCCATGTCCATGTCTCTCCCTGCTCCTATTCTGCAACCTATTTCCATACAAACCGACCTTACGCATACCCTCCAACATTTCTTCAATGAAAATAGGGATGTCCTATTCCATCATCATCATAATTTTATTATATATACCCTACCCATCTGGTTATCAAAGCCATGGGTGGCTTCCAACATATCTAAAAACATAATAAAACATTAAACGTTTTTTGAAAAAAACAACCTTTGCTATACACAGCTGCCTTCAGATATATAAAGGTTGTATAGTTACTTATCTCCTTGGCTCTGGGGTCACATAACTCCATACACTCCAATATTTCTCCAATGAAATATTAAACCACAGAGCCTAGGACTTGCTGATCAGAAGATCAGCGGTTTGAATCCCCGTGATGGGGTGAGCTCCCATTATTCGGTCTCTGCTCCTGCTCTCCTAGCAGTTAGAAAGCACATCAAAGTGCAAGTAGATTAATAGGTACCGCTCTGGCGGGAAGGTAAACGGTGTTAATGTGTGCTGCTCTGGTTCACCAGAAGCGGCTTAGTCATGCTGGCCACATGACCCGGAAGCTGTACGCCGGCTCCCTCGGCCAATAAAGCGAGATGAGCGCCGCAACCCCAGAGTCGGCCGCGACTGGACCTAATGGTCAGGGGTCCCTTTACCCTTTACCTTTAAGGGAGGCATAGGCAAACGTGGCTCACCAGATGTTTTTGGAGTACAACTCCCATCATCCCTAGCTAACAGGACCAGTGGTCAGGGATGATGGGAGCTGTAGTCCCAAAACATCTGGAGGGCCGAGTTTGCCTATGCCTGTCCTAAGGAAAAGCAGGATATTCCAGGATCAAATCAGAAACCAGGACAGCTTCTATAAACATGGGACTGTCCCTGGAAAAAAGAGACACTTGAAGGGTCTGCCTTACATTTTATGTCTGTCTATCATCTGTCTGTCTATCTATCTATCTATCTATCTATCTATCTATCTATCTATCATCTATCTATCATGTATCTCTCTGTGTGTATTGTATGCTGTTTTTGTCTGATGTACATGCAGATAGCCATCTTCGAAGGAAAGGTTTGTGTTTGAGTGTGTGATGGCCTGGGAATCCGATTCAGAGGCTGAACCGGAGGAACCCCAGCCTGCACAGGAGTCCCCGCCTCCAGGGCCGGCTGAGCTGGGGCAGGGCCTTGGATCTGAAGCACCTGCACCTGTGCCGGATCCTCAGGAGCAGGCACCAGGTGAATCCTCTCTGGCTCCGGAGGTGATTGAAGACACAGTGCCTACAGGTGCGCCTCTCCCAGCCCTGTCAGGGGAAGGTGAGTCTCCCCCTGGGTCCAGTAACCCTCCAGCCTCTCCTGAGCTGCAGAGGCTCAGGGCAGAGAGGCGGAGGGAACTGGTTTCTCCCAGGAGGAGTGCTCGCCTTAAGGCCAGGAGAGGCGGGTCTCCTGGGGGCCAGGACCGCCCCTGGCCTCAGAGAAGATAAAGGCCAGTCAGCCCGGTCCCAGGTTGCGGGAGCAATGTCGTTGGAGAGCTGTTTCGGCCAGCACCCAGTCCTGTTCCTCCAGAGTTCCTGTCCTTGCCCAGCTCCTCACTTGGGCCCCGCTTCGCCTGTGGAGGACAATCTACCGACCCTCGACCCAGGACCCTGACATTGCCTCCTGGTAACCTTTCCCCCTGGGACTAGCACACAGTGCAATGTCTCCTCTCACTCATCTGAGCATAAAATAAGCAGCAATGGATTAGAATATGAGGGAGAAAGAGTAAAACACGACATATGAAGATTAAAGAGTTACTACAGCTGCAGCTAATCAGGGAGCCGGTTATCAAAGTAAATTGCATGCAACCCACTGTCAGAAATATTGAAAAAGAGAGAGAGGAACGAAACGGCTCAAGGTGACAAACCATTACAGAAATATTTGACCTCTGTTTTATACCCATTAGCCATTTATAGGGTTAAGTGGATTTCCCTATGTTCCAACTTTGGATTTAGGGTGGTGTGGGTGGTCCCACCCCCCAGGGCACTAAGCCGAAGGAGTGTAAAACTGAAAAAAAACAAAAAGAAACCCATAATTGAAAATATTTATTTGGGGGTGCCATTTTTTGGGGTGTTTGTAAGCTTGTCAATGGGTTTCATAACCCTCACATAAATGTGGCACTGGCTGTACTCCAATCAGCTAAGTCCCCTGAACTGTGCTACATTTTCTATTCTAAGCTAATGTAGTATAGTAGAGATGCAGAAACTTTTTTTCTCTGTTGAGCATCACATTCCAGCCCTCCTCCCCTGGGGGCGCATACAATCAGTGGCTTGTGCAAGAGACCCAATTTTCTCTCTCATTCTGCCACCTTTCTCGCTCCCCCCTCTTTCTCTTTATGGAACACCTTCTCTTTTGACTGTACCCTTTCATCTCATTCTGTTACCCCCTCCTCTCATTTCACCTCTCCTTGCCACCTTCTTGAAATTAGGCTAAAGGCTGCATGTGACCTTCGAGCTGAAGGTTGACCACCCTTTATGCCTAGAAACAGGAAGGGTCAAACTCCAGATGGAGACAAGTGACTAATCTACACTGGTTGGTTATAACATTAAAAATGCATTATAAAAATGTGACGCTGTAGAGCAGCTATCTGTCATCAATGGGAAATTGCATTGAGAGCTATATTACCTTTTTTAAAAAAAGCATTTTTGCAGACCAGTGTAGATCCAGAGCTGGTCTCAGACCATGCCATTACTATAGACCTGGGTGGCCAACTCTCAAGAGACTGTGATCTACTTTCAGAATTAAAAACTGGCAGTGATCTACCCCCGGTTGTTGTTTTTTTTGGGGGGTCAGCTCAAAGTTGTTGAGCTTTTTTGGGGAAGGAGAAAAGCCCTAACATCACTTACACTTACAGAAAGATTGCTATGGATCAAATCAGCAGCACAGAGAAAGCTCCATCTTCCCTTTCAGAGATCATACAACAATGGAGGGCGGGGCAAAGGGGTGTGGCACGAGACCGTTTTGGCGATGCTAAGGAAAGGGAGCCAGAGATCGACTGCAATCTACCAAAACCTCACAAGGATCTACCAGTAGATCGCGATTGACCTGTTGGACATCCCTGCTATAGACCACATGAAGGAGTGTTTTCTTTTGTGTAAGAAAGACCCTGATAGGTCAAGCCAATGGCCTATCTAGCCTAGCATCTTGCTGTCACAGTGGCCAACCAGAGGCCCATGGGAAACCCACAAGAAGGGCCTTTATATAACAGCACACTTTCCCCTTTTGACTCCCAGCAACTGACATTCCGGGCAGTGGAGGTAGTACATAGGCATGGCTGCTAGTAGTCATTGATGTCTCTCCTAGGTTTTCCAACATTGACTGGCCCCAGTTCAAGTACTATGGCAGGGGGCACTTTTCTTCATCCATTTCCTCCACAAAACTCTTAGAAGAGCTCCAAAGTTTTTGTTGAGATTTACTTCAAGAGCTGTGATTGTTAGACACTGAAATTGAATGAGTTCGGAAGAATCATTTCCCCTGCCCCCCTGCCATTTAGATACCACCGAGGTCCCCCATTGTATGTCCTCCCAGTGGCCTTCTTCTATTTATTACCAAATAAATGAATTCCCACCAGGGAGCTCCTTTGTCACTTGGCATCAGTAACGGAGACCATAATTGAAAAAGAAGATGAAAATGACGGGAACATAGAAACCTCCATTAGTTGCCCACTCGTTTACACACAGCGGATAATTTTTTTCTCCAGGAGTTGACCTTTGTACATAATAGGGAGGAGAGAGAAAATCTCTTTTGTTTTTGAGTCCTATCCCCTGGTGGGTTTATCTTCAAGATGAAGAAAAAACAAGTTCATTACTGGAGGGAAACCAAGTAGAGTTGCCTGTGATAAGGTGAAGAAATGGGATTTCGTTGCATTCGGTCCTTTTATGTTGCCACTTTCATCCATGCAGCTGCTAAAGAGAACTCACCGGGAGCAAACACATCACAATGGCTTTCTCTGTTACTGGTCTGTTTTCTAGTTATGCTTGCCTATTCAACCGTTATCTGTTTTAGCCCATGTGGAGCTGTGACTATGCAGTTTCTCCCTTCCTTTCATCTCTCTCTCTCTCTCTCTCTCTCTCTCTCTCTCTCTCTCTACCAAAAATAAAATAAAACAACACAAATCATTTTTGTAAAAAATAAATCACATGATGCAGCTTGACTGGTTCATTCCAGCTTTGTCTCTGATGTTTCGAAAGCCTCCTTAGCACCACGAGTCTTAATTTTTCATGTGACATGTGCTTGCCAGAAATTAGGGTTATTCAGCTAAGTGAATGTGCTGCTTGGAGGGTTACATTTCACTCCAGGCATACTAGAGCAGAAATCACAAGTTCAAGGCTCTGTGATTGCTTTTGATGAAGGCATAATTAAAGTGTGTGTGTCTCTGGAAGACAAGAGATTCCTTTAGAAACATGTCACACATAAAGGCTCCTAGCCTAGCTGGGTGCCTCAAATTAAACTTTGCATCGTGACAATTACATTTATTGGCAATCCTAGCATTTGAAATGCTGTTAAAGCCGACCCAGCAGGCTTTCTTCCCTCCTCCGTTTGCTAATTATTGAAGCTTATCTAGATTTCTTTCTTTCTTTCTTTCTTTCTTTCTTTCTTTCTTTCTTTCTTTCTCTTTTGCATTACTAAGGCTATTTGAATGTATTTTGATGGGACAATAAAATTTAACAATTCTAATCAAACCTCAGTACACTTAGCCTAAACAGGAGCCCAAGCATCTGGAGAAAAGGATGCCTAGATTATAATCAAGCCATTTCCCTAGTTTTAACAGTCAGGTGATTATTGGCAGCTGGATCTTATCCCTCCTCCTGAGTGGGCCCTTCCTCCCCCAAAGACCCCCCTGGTGATAGAGGGGCAGGTCCACACTATACATTTGAAGCATATTCAACACACATTAAAAGCACATGGCCCAGAGAATCCTGGGAATTGTATTTTTCCCTTCACAGAGCTACTGTTACCAGCAACTTTAATAAAGATAGTTCCCAGGATTCTCTGGGAGAAGTTATGTGCTTTAAATGGGTGTTTAATATTCTTTAAATGTACAATGGTACCTCGGGTTAAGAACTTAATTCATTCTGAAGGTCCGTTCTTAACCTGAAACTGTTCTTAACCTGAGGTACCACTTTAGCTAATGGGGCCTCCCGCTGCCGCCGCGTGATTTCTGTTCTCATCCTGAAGCAAAGTTCTTAACCCGAGGTACTATATCTGGGTTAGCGGAGTCTGTAACCTGAAGCATCTGTAACCTGAAGCGTCTGTACCCCGAGGTACCACTGTATAGTATAGAGCTGCCCAGAGCCTACTGGAAGCCAAATGGGTTCTCCTTCCCCAGCTGTGGGTTGTCTTTGCTCTTGGGATGCAGAAGGAGAATCAGAGATCAAAGAGGGTCTTAGGATATGGTTGGATGTTGGGATATGACTACTACGCAGCTGCGAGCAAGCAGCTCGATGTTTACATCACATGATGTGGCTAGCCGTGGGACAGGATGTTCCAGGCAGTTCACAGGATTCACAGGGATTTGTTCTCAGTGTAATATGAGACCTTCCTGTTGCTTGTGTGAAGGAAGTCTTATGCAGTTGCTCGGCGAAGTCTGAGTGAACGGACATGTTTTTTGTACAGTGTACAGTCAGAAATAAAGTAGAGATGAAATAGACGTTTTCTGACTGCTTTCTTTCTCCTGCTGGTATGCAAGGGGGAAGGGGGTGTGCATCTTCCATGCAGGGAGGTGTCGCCTATCAAGATCTCCCTGGACTGCAGGGATGCCAGCCAGGGTAGATCACCGGCAAACAGGCCCCTGGAGCCTGGGAGAGGGGCCAGCCTCTCCCGAGGGGGCTAGTTTTCCAACATTGGAGAGGTTATGGGGAGGGGAGGGGAGGCATCAATGAGACAAGGCAGTTCAGGCTGCCTTGGGATTATTGGGCAGCCCAGTGTGGCATAGTGGTTAGAATGTTGGACTAGGACCTGGGAGACTAGGGTTCAAATGCCCACTTGGCCATGAAGCTCTCTGGGTGACCTTGGGCCATCCACCAACCTTTAACCAAACGTATCTGACAGGGTTTCTCACAGGGAAAACCATTTATGGCACCTTGAGCTCTTTGGAGGTAAGGTGAGCTATAAATATAATATCAGTCCTCACCTGTACAGGATTTTCCATAGGAACCCGTGCCTCTTCCCCAGAGGGGGCCTGCGTGTGCTGGGATCTTAGCATTTCTTCTGGATCCCACCTTATGTGCTTTTTGTTTCTTTGTTTGGTGTGGATCAACAAGTCCTCCACAGGTTTTACTTAAGCACCCTCTAATACGTTGTTCTGATGCTGAATGTTGTTCTACTGGGTTTGTAACCCAAGCAAACATCTTGCTGAACTGGGATTTGGGAGGAGTGGAAGTCCAGGCACTTGTGAGCCACCACATTGGGATTCATACTTATTGCAGAATCAAAACTAACACAGAAGTTGAGGTCTGACTCACCCATTGCACCCACATTACTTCAAAGTCACTGATTTCCGTTCCCCTAAATGGGCCTGGAGGCAGTACAAAACACACTGAAAATGTAAATTCATGTATCATCGTTATTAAGATATGCTCAACAAGTGTTTTGTGCTTCAATTATATTCCTAGGAAAATTCTAACGTAGAGCTCTGAAGGCAATTAACAATAATGAGTTTACCACTTACATTGCACTTGACCAATACAAAGCAATGGCGTATTTGTCCTTGAGGAACAATTTGTCTCTTGAGGTGACAGTGTGATTAATCATGGCAAGTCCCCATTTTGAAGGGTTAGTCATGGAGCCTCCCATAAATTCAGTTTGAGAAACTCCCCAGGAGGAGCAAAACCACAGCCATGTCTTTGCTTATTTTTCAACCCAGATTCTTTTTGTGTGCATTTAAATTAATAGTGACAACAACTAAATGATCTTCTCATTCCCTATACACCCAACTGATTATTGTGTTCTGCAGCAGAGGACACCCTGCAGATACCATCCTATCCAGAAGACTATTCCATGCAAAGTCAGAATCGGGTCTTTCGTGTGGTGGCCCTAACCCTTTGCATCTTCCTCTTATCAGACAAGTGCCATCTCTGTTACCATTTGTCACTTCTCGAAGACTTCCTCCTTTCAACAGACCTTCAAAGTAGAGATTGTTATGCCTTTAGGGATCTGTGGTGGATTTAAAACTAATTTTATACATGACATTGTTATTGTCTTTTAGCTGTTTATTATTTTTAAATTCCTTTTCTATGCAATTGTTGGGAGTAACCCAGAGTGGCTGGGCAACCCAGTCAGATGGGTGGCATATAAATAATAATAATAATAATAATAATAATAATAATAATAATAATAAATTACTGTTTTAACCATTTTAAAAGATGTAATTGTTTTAAATATGTTTTATTGTACTGTAAATCACTTTGAGGTGCCTCATGGGAAGTGATTAAGTAATAATAATAATAATAACAACAACAACAATAATAATATCATCTGTCCTGCCTTGGCCCAAAGTAGCAGCCAGTCATGGCTCCCTAGTCTCTCTCCCAGCCAGTGTGCATGAAGTCCTGCCCAATATTCTCCTCCTTGTTCCCAGAACACGTTGTCAATAAAACCCCTATGTGTAAAAGGACATTTTTTTCTGTGTGATATCACACTCATGTTGCCCTGGCAAGCTCCCCCTCAGTTACCGGTAGGGTCTTTGTCTCATTGGTGGCTTTTGTGATTGGTTAATGCCAGGACCATCATCTCCCTCCGCCCTTCTGTCTGGCAGTAAAAAGCAAGCTCAGCCTGTCAGCTCTGATCAAACCTCAGCACCCAAGAATCTAGAGGGGGGAATCTGTCACCCAGGGATCTGGGGGATCCCTGTTCCCCCACTAACCCATAACACTAGCTGTAAAGCACATAGTTAAGTACATCCTTACTTTACGTCATGCCAGCCAACTTCTTTGTATGGATCCTGAGTTCTGGTATTACCAAAGTCAGAGAAACATTTCTGCAAACAAATCAGCATCCCTCTGCCTTACGACTGATGCGTGAGAATAGCATTTCTCACTGATAGTGTCTCTGTTCATTTCTTTATGTTTCTGGGTCACTTCCAGAGTCAAATACAGTTTATAGCGCAATGCTACAAAGTCATTGCAGCTCAGTGAGTGGAGAACAGTCTACTGAAAGAGTTCAGAGGGGTGTACCCCTCTGCATGGCGGCATGCTGTGCTATGGGTTAGATCCCCTGTCATTTCTAATGGGCCTCCCATCCATCTTGTTCTGAAATACCACTTTGATCTCAGCTAGTATTAAACCAAAAAGCTCAGAGATGAAAGGCATCACAACTTCAGGTACTCAGAAAGCTTCACAACTTTTCTTGTAGTGCATTTAGTTACACACCATGTCAAATTTCCACATGCTGATGCCATTGACCACCTTGTGTTTTTTCCCCTCCTCCTCCTCCTCCCCCTTTGGGCAGGTTTGACACCATTCACTTTCAAATCAATATAAGAAAATGGAGAGAGGAACAAGGCAGTCCTTTTAACAGCAAACATGGGCAATGAGTGCTGGAAAAAATGGGTCCACTGAGAAACAAGTAAGGATGGATGAATCTGTCAATTTTTTTGTTTCTTATTTTTCCAATCTTAAATTCATTTCTCTGTATTTCCACAGAAGTCTGTGGGTTGTTGTTCTCCCCCCGCCCACACACATGAAAACTCAAGAGATTTCAGTGCAAAATTTTCCTAATGCGCACACTTTTGTATGCAATTTTGACTAATGTGCACATTTCTGAAAACAATTTCTCCTAATTTAATCTAATCTGACATCAGGAATCACAGGACAGAGAAACCAGTAGGAGAACACTTCAGTCTCCCAGGACATTCTATATAAAATCTCAGAGTAGCTGTCTTATTACAAAAGAATTTCAGAAATAGACTGGAAAGAGAAGTTGCTGAATTGCAACTTATTACCAAACTTAAAACCATGGAGAGACCTGGTCTGAATAGAGACATTGGATTCTTATCTCATTATACATGATAAAGCTATTTTTAGCCATCTCACTCCTTGCTTTTTACTGTAAGACCTATTGCAGTCGTTAACAGTCGTCAACAGGTTTACCACACCTGTCAGCCAATCACGCATTCCCACCACCCTTCTGAGTAATACCCCCCCTCACTATATATAAGGGTCTGGTGACTTCTGTGTCAGTGTATCTGAAGAAGTGTGCATGCACACAAAAGCTCATACCAATAACAAACTTAGCTGGTCTCTAAGGTGCTACTGGAAGGAATTTTTTAATCCTAACTTAATGGATGTGATATAATGATATATTATGGCAGTCCTTATTATGGCAAACCTGGAGATTCATTTTGGGAGAGTTAAGATAAAAAGTAAGTCAAGAGGAAATGGAAGCAAAATTGGGTAATAGAGAAGAGCAAATCTGTCAGTTTGGGTTTCTCATTTCTTCCAATCATAAATTCACATTTCCACATCCGCTGATTTATTTATTTTAAGTCCCTGTGAAAATTCATCAGCATTTCAGTGCAGATTTCTCTTCATATACACTTTTGAATGCTCTGTCTGTCTGTCTGGAAAACAATTTCCCCTAATAAAATTTTGTATGTTGCTTTCACTAATACATGCATGTTTATGCACCCCTGAACCTCAGTATGTGCATTTTTGGACACATTACTTGGCTGGAGAACTGCATTGCCTAACTGAGATCCAGGAAAGATAAAAGAAAGTACTTCTTAACACAGAACATTGTTTTACTGTGGAATTCACTGGCACAGGAGGCAATGAGGGCCACCAACTCTGATGGCTGTAAAAGTGGATTAGACAAGCTCATGGATGAAAAGGCTATCATGGCTTTTCTCTGCCTTCCTGGTCAGAGGCAGTATTGCTTCTGAACACCAGTTGCAGAAAACCTCCAGAGGAGAGAGTGCTCTTGTGCTCAAGTTTTGCTTGTTGGTTTTCTGCAGCAGGCATCCCATTTGTTACAGTGAGAACAGGCTGCTAGGCAAAATGGCTGTTGAAAAGAGGCTTTTCCTGTGTTCCTATATTCACAGTGACTTTCCAAGGTACACAGTGGAGTGTTTTCTTCCCTGCTACTTGGCCATTTAACCTCCATAAGCAAAGTCCCATCGTTAGACACCAAATCTAAATAAAGGCAACAGCATTCTACCAATCTCTATTTTAAAACTCTTGTAAGCTGCTCTGGAACATTAGGGTGAAGAAGCAAGCAATAAATTAAAATCACCACCATCGTGGACACACCTTCTCTCCCCCTTTGTTCTTTCGCTATATGTAATTTTTGTGTCCGGGCCCATCACCTCCTGGCAAATGGAAGAGGAAGAAATGGACGCAGTGAGAGATTTTACTTTCTTGGGCTCCATGATCACTGCAGATGGTGACAGCAGCCACGAAATTAAAAGACGCCTGCTTCTTGGGAGAAAAGCAATGACAAACCTAGACAGCATCTTAAAAAGCAGAGACATCACCTTGGCAACAAAGGTCCGTATAGTTAAAGCTATGGTTTTCCCAGTGATGTATGGAAGTGAGAGCTGGACCATAAAAAAGGCTGATCGCCGAAGAATTGATGCTTTTGAATTCTGGTGCTGGAGGAGACTCTTGAGAGGCCCATGGACTGCAAGAAGATCAAACCTATCCATTCTTAAGGAAAGCAGCCCTGAGTGCTCACTGGAAGGATAGATCCTGAAGCTGAAGCTGAGAAGAGAAGACTCCCTGGAAAAGACCCTGATGTTGGGAAAGGGCACAAGGAGAAGGGGACGACAGAGGACGAGATGGACAGTGTTCTCGAAGCTACCAGCATGAGTTTGACCAAGCTGCGGGAGGCAGTGGAAGACAGGAGTGCCGGTGTGCTCTGGTCCATGGGGTCACGAAGAGTCGGACACAACTAAACGACTAAACAACAACAACAATTTTTTTTGTGCAAGATGTTTTTTCTCCTATTTCAGTGAGGGCAGTTTCCCAAACTTTGCTACTCCACATGGAA
This sequence comes from Podarcis pityusensis, assembly GCF_964106645.2. Taxonomy (NCBI): domain Eukaryota; kingdom Metazoa; phylum Chordata; class Lepidosauria; order Squamata; family Lacertidae; genus Podarcis; species Podarcis pityusensis. Next base: position 32,929,538 of record NC_138041.1, read on the forward strand.
AAATAAATTACTTTAGGAACCTTCCAGAAGATGGCTGCATGACTACTAGCAGCTCATTGAGTGTTTCTGCCTGGCTGGAATGTGTCCTTCTACTCTGAAAATGACTCTTGTTTGCCTGTATAGAAAGGGTCTCTGTGAAAAGGTAAATGAATTGCTCTGTCCATTTTTCCTCTGGCCCTACTTGTCAGTGACACGTGACCCTTAGGTTGACAAAGTCTCCCCACCCTTGGATTAAATCAATGGACATGAAAACACCTCCTAGCAGATTTGCAAACGTTGCTTTCTCAAACGTGAAAAACCATCCATTTAGATGTCCCCTTCACTCAAACTCCAGGATTCATTTATCATAGCAATGCCTGGGCATCCATCAGACCATAAGAATGGTACTAATAAAATGAGCAGGAACTGAAACTGTTTTCAGAGCAGAACAATTGAAACAACTGGAATTTGGGTATCCTTCCATCTAGGATGGCTATTGTGACACACTTTTTTCAGAAGCAACTCAGTGGCAAAACGTTGAGGCTGATAAACCCTCTACAACCATATAGTACTGGTTTGTAGGCTGTCTGTGTTATTAAGAAAACAATAATTTAAAAAAATCTGTAGCCAAGTTTTTATTGCAACAACCCGATTCTGAGTTACCATAATGGGTTTTGACAACGTGTCATGAGATTGATGACATTTTGCAACAATTTCAATGTTTATCAAGATCTCTCTTGTTTGCTTCATAGTGAATCCTCTGGGTACACTCAGACATAATGTTTTATCCTTCATACAAACAAATGTGTTTGTGTGTGTGTGGAGAAGGGGGGCGGGCATCAAACAACACTTCAGACAAGTTTATTCTGGATCCCAGAGGGATAAAGCTAATAACTAAAGCCATATATTTATTACAGTGACTAACAAAGCAGACATTATAGATTCTCATAGTAAAATGCTTCAATTTCTGCCTTCGTCAGTTGCTCTGATAATGATGCTGTTTCTAAGGTGCCAGCTATAGAACTTTGAAGATAGAATGCACAGAAGAATCTTCCTTGCTTTAACCCCTCACAGCTACTTTCTTCCCAGTGTTTGCTGGCTCCTAATGTCCTAGGGACGTGGGTGGTGCTGTGGTCTAAATCACTGAGCCTTGGGCTTGCCGATCAAAAGGTCGGCAGTTCGAATCCCCACGATGGGGTGAGCTTCCATTGCTCGGTCCCAGCTCCTGCCAACCTAGCAGTTTGAAAGCACATCAAAGTGCAAGTAGATAAATAGGCACCACTCCGGCAGGAAGGTAAACACCATTTCCATGCGCTGCTCTGGTGTTGGTGTTCCATTGCGCCAGAAGCAGATTAGTCATGCTAGCCACATGACCTGGAAAAACTGTCTGTGGAGCGGACAAACGCTGGCTCCCTCGGCCTGTAAAGCAAGATGAGAGCCACAACCCCAGAGTCGTTTGCGACTGGACTTAACTGTCAGGGGTCCCTTTACCTTTACCTTTAATGTCCTACTGTCCCCTTCCAAAGGCGGCTTCTTCCTACATCATAAGAACATAAGAAGACTTCTGCTGGAACAGGTCAATGGTCCAGCTATTCAAGCTACCTGTTCTCACAGTGGCCAACTGGGTGCTTCTGCAAGTCCACAAGCAGGACTTGAGTGCACCAGAATTATCCTGTAATTCCCAGCAGCTGGTTTTCAGAGGCTCCAAGGGTGGAGGAAGAAGATAGCCAAACACCCTAAAGCTCCTGACATCAGAGCAGTGGCGTAGCGTAGGGGGTGCAGGGGGGGCCGGCCGCACCGGGCGCAACATTTGGGGGGGCGCGCTCGCCGCCTCCGGAGTCGCCGAAGAGCCTCGGGCGCAGGCTGTAGCAGAGCCCCATGTCTCGCAGAACCGACGAGCTGCTGCAGCTGCTGGGCCATGTTGCATTTTCCTCGCCTCTCTGCCCTCCTCCTCCTCCGGGCAAGCAGCGTCGTTTGGGCGGCAGCGCCAGCGGCAACTCGCCTCAGATCACCTGACACGGACCCGCTGCTGCCGCCGTGGCTACCTTACCGTAAATACCCCAACCCAGGCAGCAGCAAGAAGAAGCTGACAGCGGCGGCAGGTTAAGGGTTAGGGGGCGCAAATTACTTGCCTTGCCCCGGGTTAGGGGGCGCAAATTACTTGCCTTGCCCCGGGTGCAGACAACCCACGCTACGCCGCTGCATCAGAGCCTACCAGGCTTACAAGGGAGCCAAGGAGAATGGAGCAAAGTCATCTCGCAGATGTACGTCTCCATGTGAAGTCAGAGGCAAAATGGTGGCAGTGCTGAACAGATGTCATGTTTGCCCCATTACCATCGCTGTCATTCCACAGCAAGCGTGGCACACGAACACAGCCTGTTTAGTCTCCCCCTTGCATTTACTGGTGCAGCACTAAGTCTGGCACTGATATTTATAGTTTGATTCTTCTAAGTGAAAATAATTTGATCTCATGTGTGCTGACATCAGCAGCTATGCTGCTTCAGAGACTGCAGAGTGCATATGGTGATCAACACAACTTTGCTATGTGCTGGATTCACTCATACAACTGCTTGTATGCCCTCATTTAACATCAACCATTCTTCCTACTTGTCCTGATTATGGGAGAAACATATGCTAGGAGGGTGCAACTGTCACATTTTTTTGTGTGCTTTAGAAAATACAATTTTCTTAAGACTACAGAACTAAAACAGCTTGAATTATTATATGGCTGCTCCATAACACTTCTGGGAAATGAAGAGCATTGGAAAGCTTCTTTTCACTTTATTTTGCTTAAAATGAGAGTTCGTAGGGGGAGAGTTCATAGACCTTGTGGTGGTAGTAGATAGCTCAATGAAGATGTCAGCCCAGTGTGAAGAAAGGCAAACTCCATGCTAGAGATTATTAGGAAAGGAGTTGAAAATAAAATTGCCAATATCATTAGAAAAGGATATTGTATAGTAAGAAGAGGTTCGGGAAAGGGCAGCCAAAATGAACAAGTGGATGGAGAAACTCCCCCGAGAGGAAAGGTTGGTGCACTGGGAACTTTTTAGTTTAGAGAAAAGGCAAGTTGCAAGTTTATAAAATAATGCATGGCATAGATAAAGTGGGTAGAGAAAATTTCCCCCTTTGCCTCCATAACACTAGAACCTGGGGACATGCAGTGAAGTGGAATGTTGGAAGATTCAGGACAAACTGAAACAGAGGTTGGCTCTGGTGTCATTGTTTCTGGCCCCACCTACTGTAGGGCTCCTTGCTTCCCCACCCATTGTCAGTAGGCACCAGCTACTGTGGCATTTAGGCTGTGAGCGACTGGCCCAAGGTCATCCTGTTACCACATTTGCTCACCACACATGTTTCTCATGAAAACTCTAAGGTTCAGGGAAGCCCTGCAATGCAGGAATCACAGCTAAAGAATCCTTGACAAATGGGCAGCCAACCTCTGTTTACAAACTTCCATTAAAGGTGAGTCCACCACCTTCCCAGGGAACTTATTCCAGAACATGCCCTTACCCTTGGAAAGTTGTTGCTAATGTTTAGTCAGAAACTCCTTTCTTGTAATTTGAATCCATTAGTTGGAGTCCTACCTTCTGGAGCAGCAGAAAACAAGCTTGCTCCATCTTCCATGATGTGTGTCATCTTCCATGAGACAGCCCTTTAGACATCTGAAGATGCCTATCATATTGCCTCATGGTCTTCTCTTCAGTGGGTGTAAGTCCCATTGAATTCAATTAGGCTTGTCTCCAAATAGACCTGAATTGGAACATGCCGTCAGTCACCTTTCTTCTAACCTGAAAAGTCCCTGATTTGCGATGTTGTTAGACACCTCATGCCATGAATAGACAGGTTCAACATCTTTTAAAGATACAATTGCTCAGCTAAAAGACCCGCTTTAATCATTCTGCAGACCTAGAGTGTGCTTAACACTGAGTATGGCAGCTAACAGCTGATAAACACATTTCTCCGAAGATGAAAGGTAAAGATGATGTTGATCTTAGTGCGGACAGCTCATCAGGGTTTAAGGAACGAAAATGCCATGCTACGCGAGTTTTCTTACAAATTACAACCCGTTTTTCAGAGATGTGGGCCATTCATTTTCCATTAGCCTGGCTGTCTCCTCCCCACGTCACCCCATCATTCGGTGATTGAGGTCTCCAAGGCCAATATAACATCTGTGCAGTGTAGAGACACATTTCTGACACAGGCTGCATATTATTAGAGATGATGTGGTGAATCTGAAGCATACTAAACCTGCTGGATGGCTTCATATCACGCTAGAAGGGTATTTATTTCTGCAACAGGTGGCAGCAGGTCAAAGAAAAGGAGGAAATGTTTAATTTAATTCTGATACCCAACAGCACACCTCTCTCTCTCTCTCTCTCTCTCTCTCTCTCTCTCTCTCCCTCTCTCTCTCTCTCAGATGAAAACATCTATATTTGACTGTGATCAAAATGAAAGTGACAGAAGCTGTGCAAATTACATGTTTCATCTTCTTCAGGTTAGCACTTTGATGCCATGCTAAAAACAAAACAGCAATGCTAGGTAAGCATTAGGTGTGATTAGGGGCGGGTGAATCTGTCGATTTTGTTTTCTCTCATTTCCCCCCATCTTAAGTTCAGTTCTGCACATTTCCACATCAGTTGCAGCTGTCTGATGGGAACAGGAATCTCCTAACCACTGCAGCTTACTTAGGTTGTGTGTAAAACTGGCGCTACCAAGAGGTGGCCTCAGTCTCCCTCCAGTACTTCCCAAGTGAAGACCATTTAAAACAGTGATGGGAAACTGGGACTCGATCTACACTGGTCTGTAAAACACTATAAAAAAGTAATGTAGCTCTCAATGCAATTTTCCATTGATGACAGATCGCTGCTCTACAGCGCCCTCTGGTGTCACATTTTAATAACACATTTTAGCGTTATAACTGATTAGGGGAGATTAGTCCCGAGCACACGTTGCGGGTGGTGCTGTGGTCTAAACCACTGAGCCTCTTGGGCTTGCTGATTTGAAGGTCAGCTGTTCAAATCCGTGTGATGGTGTGAGCTTCCATTGCTCTGTCCCAGCTCCTGCCAACCTAGCTGTTCGAAAGCATACCAGTGCAAGTAGATAAATAGGTACAGCTGCGACTGGAAGGTAAACAGCACTCTGGCACTTGTCACCATGTATTGTTGTGCCAGAAGTGGTTTAGTCAATGCTGACTGAATGAAGCTGTCTGTGGACAAATGCAGGCTCCCTCAGCAAGATGAGCACCACACCCCATAGTCACCTTTGGCTGGACCTAACCATCCAGAGGTCCTTTACCTTTTACCTTTTTAGTCCCAAGGCTCCAAATGTTATGCAAGTATTCATCCTCTGAGTTGGGTAGTGAGCCTAATCCACTTGCAGTGGGAAAGGTGGTAGAACATCTCTTTTGCAAGCAAAAGATCCCAGGGTCAAGCCCTGGCATCTCCAGGTAGGGATGGTGGATACCTGTGCCTGAAACCCTGCAGATCTACTGTCAGTCAGTGTAAACAATAGTGAGCTAGATGGACCAATGGTCTGATTCAGTGTAAAGCATCATACTATGCTCTGTGATTTTGTGAACTGTGTCTGCTCCTGCTGGCACCTGTGCATGCTGTCTTGATGCTCACGGCAGAAGTGTAATATGGAAAAGGGGGCCACCTTTGGGGATGCATTTGAGCGAAACAGCTTTATTTAAAATGCGGCTTCCTTTAATACAGAGTAATATTGATTTAGCCTAACCACTTTGTTTCATTTGCAATTGCCGCTGGTGATGCTCAGGCTAGATTACTAGCTCAATTTGCATCGGAGGGTTTCTGCTGCTATCCTGTGAACATCTGTGATATTTTGCAACTGAAAGTCCCTGAATTAGCAATCTTTTCTTTCTTTCTTTCTTTTGTTTGAGTGTGTGTGTGTGTGAAGGGGAACCTGCTGTTGCCTCAAGCTCCTTTTGTTCCAATCCACACACCCTCTGTGCTAATCAGAAGCACTCTGGGCATGGAGAGAAATAAATATATATGTCTGCTTTGAGGGAATAGAGAACGAGAATATCTTTGATGCACACACAGAAAGAAATCAAACATAACTGAAATTTTATTTTGTGCAGAGTGCAATTCTACATTTTTCAAATGGTAAAATGTGAGGAGTGATAGCAATCAATTCATAATGAACAACAACAAAAACAAACTAGAAGGCAGATTAATTGAAACAGGACTGGAGATGACTGGGGCATTGTTTGCCTGTCAATTGTGATGAGCATAATGGAAGGGTTGCCATTTTGGAACCTGGAGACCTCCTCTCTTTGCAGGGATATAATGGGATGATGCACAGGTGAGGTGGATATAATTTATTCAAAACACTATCAAACCCTTTGCCACTAAATGCAAAACTGAACAACATACACAACGTGACAGGCTGTATGTAATTATATGAATTATTTTTTTAAAAAAAACTTATTTAGTTCTTTTTTAAATACAATTCAACATGTCATATCAAAATATGCGGTTCTGTAGACCAACTTATCATATAAGTTGATAAGTATTACAGTGGTACCTCGAGTTACATACACTTCAGGTTACATACACTTCAGGTTACAGACTCCACTAACCCAGAAATAGTACCTCGAGTTAAGAACTTTGCTTCAGGATGAGAACAGAAATTGTGCTCCGGCAGTGCGGCAGCAGCGGAAGGCCCCAGTAACTAAAGTGGTCCTTCAGATTAAGAACAGTTTCAGGTTAAGAACGGACCTCCAGAATGAATTAAGTGCTTAACCTGAGGTACCACTGTATAAGAAATTAGAGTCCAGCAGATTGACCAGGAAATACAATCTATTCAGTTCTTATGTTAGCAATATCCACGATGTGGAATTCTTGTATCAATCTTGTAATGTTCCACATGAAGATGCTCTTAATTTATTAGCAGCTCAGTGGCAAAGCATCAGCTTTGTTCTTCGAAGATCTTAGGTTCAATCCTCAGCATCTCCAGATAGGACTGGGGGAGACCCCTGTCTGGAAAGGACTGGGGGAGATAGGACTGGCAGATAGGACTGGGGGAGACCCCTGCAGAGCTGATACCAGTCATTGCAGACATTACTGAACTAGATGGACCCATGGCCTGACTCAGTATACGGCAGCTTCTTATGCTCCCTGATCTGCAGAGGTGACAGTCTATGTGTGAAGCTGTATGTGTATAGGCTACTGTTTACTTGGGCAAGCCTGCCTCTAGCCAGAGAGTCTGGTAATATTTGATATACCCCTTTCCTTGATTCCTGGTACTTGAAGTGAGTAGAGAGGAATTCCTGATTCACCCACTCTCAGGGTGATAGAGGCTAGCCCAAAGCCCCAGGCCAACAGCCAAGAATGCAAGTCTTGAATCTCCCATTTCACTCTCAATGTACCCAAGGGTGTTTAGCTAGCCTTAACCCTCCCAGTTGAATCTCCATGCATACCTGCCCAGGTGTGCCCAAAACAACCTGTTTGCAAGCCTAAGGAGTTATTGCTGCCCAACAGAACACCGGCAAAACATTCATGCTCAGCTCCTGAAGATGACCATAAGGACAAAGCTGCTGCATGAGATCAAAGGACCATCATAGTTTATTCAGCATCCTGCTCTCTCAGCGGCCAACCAAATGCCCACGAAAGGTCCACATTGCAGCATCTAATTTCAACTAGCTAATCCTGCACTGAACTGATGGAGGCTGAATGGGTGCCATAGGCTGAAGGGCCTGGAGAGAGGGTAGGAAGGGTTTAAAGCACCATGGAGTCCACCCCTCCACCCAGAATTGATGTAGCATGAGGCTGAATGCATGCCACTGTTGCCATGGCAGCACATTCTGCTTGTCCTGCCCTTCTCTTTCTCAGTTTGAAGTTCTTACATTTAAGAAAAACTGTTGGCTTCTCATCGACAATTCCTAAAGATGACTTTCAGTGAAAAATATCAAATGTATGTAAATTGAACCAGTTAAAATACAAGATGCTTAATTGGCTAAATGATCTTTAATTGGCTAAATGATCTTTAATTGGTTGCAGGCTGTATGTTTCTTAAACTTTATGATAAAGACATCCCTGCTCTGAGAGTTATTAGATCTTATTTGAGGTTCCACACCCATTGACTTCAGCGGGGCTTACTCCCAGGTAAATGGGTATAGTAATGGTGTGTCCTCAAGCCTTTCTCTCTGGCATTTGAGACTCACTGTGGATAACACTCGCTCCCCAGACACACCCCATTGCCCTTGCTCCATATGCTCCCCAACTCTGTTTGTCTGGCTGGAATAGTCCTTGAACTGTGACATTGCCTCTTGGTTGCCTGGATGGGGGATGGGGAGGGGCTTATAGAAACTTCCCTACTTCTTAGGCTCCCATCCTCAAAACACCATCACTGTGGCTCTTACTTAAGAGTGAAGAGTATACTTTTCTTCAGGCTAATAGTGTTACAGGCCCAGCAGCAAGCACAAGGTCAAAAAGTCAAGATTCCAAGGCACATGGGCAAAGCAAGAGGTCCATAACTAGATAGAAGCAATGAAGATGTCCCAACAGTTGACATGCTCCTCCCACCAAGCTCTTAAAAATAAGGATGGGCGAACTCACTCACGGGACTCTCTGGCCACGTAAGTTCGCTGTGAATGCACATCTGGGCAGGTGCATCTGATTCAATCTACGAAGGCAGTTCCTGGTTGTCAGGGTCAAGACTGTTTCCTGTCCCTGGACCTCCAGATCCACCTCCTTTTGTACAGCTGCTCCCAATGGCTGCCCAAAGTCCTCCCCCATCACTGAAGAGGCTTTGCGCTCTGCTAGAGGGGCAGAGGAAAGTGCCAGCAGATCTGCTTCTTCCTCTCTGACTCCTCTCCAGTCACAAATGGGGGCGTGCCCTTTCGCCTCACTGATCTCGGGCAGCCAAGCCATGCCAGATCCTGACGAACCTGAGGAGCCCATGGCACGGCTGTACAGAGGTAAAATATACATTCATTGCTCTGCCCACTTTTGCCTCTGGCCCTGCCCACTACCGCCATGTGGCCCCAGGAAGACTGACCAGTAGGGAATGTGGCCCTCAGGATAAAAAAGCAGACCACCCAAGTATCCCTATTTTCCAGGGATGGTCCCAGGTTTAAAGAAGCCTGATTTCTGATTTGATCCTGGAATGTCCCACTTTTCCTTAGGACGTCCCTATTTTCATTGGAGAAATGTTGGAGGGTATGAAGTTATGTGAACCCCCCCCCCAAACCAAGGAGATAAGTAACTATTAGAATTCATCTGAAGATTGGGGAAGCATAGGGAAGCTTTTAAAACATATTTTCTTATGTTTTTATATTTGTTGGGAGCTGCCCAGAGTGGTTGGAGCAACTCAGTTAGACAGGCAGGGTATAAATAATATAATAATTATTATTATTGAATAGGATGTCCCTAATTTCATCGGATAAATGTTGGAGCATATGAAATAGGTTCCTTGCCCTCATTAAACAGGGTTGCAACCATCCTCTCTTTCCAGAGATTGTGGGAATATGACAGGAACCACACCTTTGGGACCAAACTAATGGCTGGAAATTGGAGTGGGGAGGGAAGGGAAATTTCAAAGTCATGTTTCTGTCACTGAGTGGGTGTGTTCAAAGGAAAGCTAAGCCACAGTTCTTCTTTTGCATCCTCGGCTGTTCGGCCGCAGATAAGAGACCTTGACTGGTTTGTGTGAACACCAAAGGATCAGCCTACAGCAAAGCAACTGGTGGGGGCGAGAGAAGAACTTATTTATTCACACTGGAGGCCCTATCTTTTAATGGGCATCATTTGTTCTCTTTTTCCATCTCACTGTGCCCCCGCTGCTATGATCATGGATTCTTGAAGACAACTTCACTGCCTGGTTTACACAGCCAAGAAACCGAGAGAGACTCCGAGTTCCAAAAGGGAGCGGGGGGGGGCATTAAATAAAAAGTAAAAATACAATGCATTTGATGTGAAAGGATCACACATTTCAGGGGAGTCATGTGATCTTCTGGCTAATCCTGCAACCTTTTGAAGACGGCCATCTGAGCTCTTGTCCAAATTTTATTGTGGTGCCATGTAAACCGCAAGAGAGCTCATTTGTAAAGCCGCATTTCAATTTTTAAAAGCACGCACGTGAGAGGTCTCTCACGCAATCAGCACTGTAAGGCACCCAGCAAGGCCCACACCCTGGCAGCAGACCCTCAACTAGGGCCAGGGCCTTTTCAGTACTGGCCCCAACTTGGTGGAACGCTTGATGGAACACAAGAGACTAGGGCCCTGCGGGACTTGATATCTTTCTACAGGGCCTGCAGGACAGAGCTGTTCCACCTGACCTTTGGTTTGGACTCAGTCTGACCCTTATGTTTCCCTCCCCTTATGGTTTTGACTTTTAAAATGAGGCTGCATTTTAAATTGCATTTTAACCTGTATTTCCCCCCCTTTTTTCTTTTTTTCTTATTATGTTTTTACTGAAATTTTATTGGTGTTAGCCACCCCTGAGCCCAGCTCTGGCCGGGGAGGGCGGGGTATAAATAAAATTTATTATTATTATTAGGGATGAACAAATATGATGATTTCAGTTTATTTTTTATTGATCTATCGATCCATCATCTATTGCATTTGTCTCTTACTTTTCCTTCCAAGGAGCTCAAAGTGGCATACATGATTCCCTTCCTCCCCATTTTGCCCTCACAACAACTCTGTGATGTGTAGGTTAGGCTGAGAGACTGACTGACCCAATGTCCCCCAGTGAGCTTCAAAGCTGAGCAGGGATTTGAATCCTGGTCTCCCATGTCCTAGTTTGACACTCTTTCTGCTGCACCACACCGGTTTCTCTCGGTTTCTCACTTTTCTAGTCTTATGTTCTGTTCTCCACATTCCCACATCAGTTTGTGATTTTCTTTTTAAGTCCTCATGAAAACTCTTCAGCATTTCAGTGTGAATTTCTTGTAATACACATATTTTGTATGAAATTTTCCCCAGTATATCCATTTTTAGGCACGCTTTACCCTAGTATATGCACTGTTGTACACACACTGTTTGGCAGGAGAACTGCACTGAAAATTTGGAGATGTGTGAATTTCAATGCATCACTGTGCCTTTGTTTGCAAGATGCTTTGAAATCAGGTAAGTTTACCTTTCAGGGCAAGCTGAACTGAATTTCTTACCCACCACAGACATTCTCTTGGCTGGTGGAGGCTGGTCCATTAGGGAAAGTGGGGTACAGTGGTACCTTGGGTTACAGACGCTTCAGGTTACAGACGCTTCAGGTTACAGACGCTGCTAACCCAGAAATACTACCTTGGGTTAAGAACTTTGCTTCAGGATGAGAACAGAAATCGCACAGTGGCGGTGTGGTGGCAGTGGGAGGCCCCATTAGCTAAAGTGGTACCTCAGGTTAAGAACAGTTTCAGGCAATAATAATAATAATAATAATAATAATAATTTATTATTTATACCCCTCCCATCTGGCTGAGTTTCCCCAGCCACTCTGGGCGGCTCCCAATCAAATGTTAAAAACAGTACAGCATTAAATATTAAAAACTTCCCTGAACAAGGCTGCCTTCAGATGTCTTTTAAAGATAGGATAGCTGCTTATTTCCTTCACATCTGAAGGGAGGGTGTTCCACCGGGTGGGCGCCACTACTGAGAAGGCCCTCTGTCTGGTTCCCTGTTAAGAATGGACCTTCAGAATGAATTAAGTTCTTAACCCGAGATACCACTGTATTACCCTACCAATCTCATCCTGTTCTTAGCCACCTGCCCACCTTATTTTCAACCAGCCCAAGGGGACCCCCTGGCTTTCAGCTTCCTCTTCTTGGTCTCAGGGTTGCCCCTTATAACACTCAGGAGGATGGGGATAAAGCTGGGAGCCGTTGTCTCCACCTGTCATTGTCCCTGGCTCTGCCTACTGTTGGTCTCCATGCTTCCCACCCTACTTGTATTCATTTTGTTGTTGTTGTTATTAATAATACACTGGCATAGTAATGTCCACAGAATGGAAGATGGAGCAGTCCCCAAGGACATGCTGTACGAGGGGCTGGCTTCAGGCAAATATGTCTGCAAATGAGACAAGAAGGAGGGCAACATCAACCATGTGGGAATCCCTTGCAGGCAACCACAGTGCCTGAAGACAGACAGTCAAGTTGTGTATCCACAATAGTGATCAGAGGAGGAATGATCACTAGGAGAAGTACAGAAAGATGAAATGCCATGGTGCATCAGCAGGAGTACAACCAGATGCCTTAATCTGCCCCAGCTGCAGCAAAACATCTCTCCCCCATATCGCTCTCTGCAGCCACAGCAGGCACTATAACTCTTTGATGGTTTGACTTTGCCCCCCAAAGGAGAACTCCTCCATTGTTTCCCGAGGCAGACAGATGCCAGCAATTATTATTCAATACATTTATCTCATCCTGCCTTTCTCTCAAGCTGGGATCCAAGGCAGCTTACAACATTTCAAAGGCGGAATTGACATCTGGGGGGAATTTCCAAAAGGTGGCACTTTGTCCTGGATCTTAGGCAAGTTAATCAAAAAATCATGCTTTATTTGGCTCAACAACTTTTCGGGGTTTTACTTTTGAAATATGGCAACGGAGAAAAGCAATGACAAACCTAGACAGCATCTTAAAAAGCAGAGACATCACCTTGCCAACAAAGGTCTGTATAGTTAAAGCTATGGTCTTCCCAGTAGTGATGTATGGAAGTGAGAGCTGGACCATAAAGAAGGCTGATCGCTGAAGAATTGATGCTTTTGAATTATGGTGCTGGAGGAAACTCTTGAGAGTCCCATGGACTGCAAGAAGATCAAACCTATCCATTCTTAAGGAAATCAGCCCTGAGTGCTCACTGGAAGGACAGATCCTGAAGCTGAGACTCCAATACTTTGGCCACCTCATGAGAAGAGAAGACTCCCTGGAAAAGACCCTGATTCTGGGAAAGATGGAGGGCACAAGGAGAAGGGGATGACAGAGGACGAGATGGTTGAATAGTGTTCTTGAAGCTACCAGCATGAGTTTGACCAAACTGGGGGAGGCAGTGGAAGACAGGAGTGCCTGGTGTGCTCTGGTCCACAGGGTCACGAAGAGTCAGACACGACTAAACGACTAAACAACAACAACAACCCTACTATATCCATTCTTACATCCTTTCCCAAGGGATCTTTGAAAGCATTCGATGAGCATCATCACTGGTAGCAAAGAAGGGTGATCTGCACCCCTCTGGCCAGCATTATTTTATGTGACTATCCAATGCCTCCTGAAGTTGTCCCATTCGTCTATCTCATCAGAATTCATTTAGTCCTTTCTGTTTCCTCTTTGTTATTCTTGTCAATGGGTTTCCCTCCTCAGCCTTCAGTCTAGAGTAGTTAATCCAGAACCATGACGAACTCTGGCTCCACCCTTGATCAGCCATGGCTCCTCCTACTGCCAGCCAGTGGGCACTGCTCCCTTTGGGCGAATGAGGTACTGCAACCTCAAGTCTGCTATCAGAGATAGGAATGCGGCCATAAGGCTTATTTTTTCCCCACCCCTGAACTAAAGAAATGAAAGGAATCCTTTGCTGCAGTGTAGCTAATGAAGAAAGAACTGTCAAGTATTTTAGCAAGCACTGAAAACCCAGGTGCTTCATGACTTTAGCCAATTAAATATTAAGGGTTCAGGAGTAACTTTCCCTCTGTGGAGAGTTTATGCTGCAAATATTGATTGCTGTCTTTCTTCCCCACCTTCTCCGTGAAGCAGCTGCTGGAAAACTGGCCTTCTGGACTGTACTTTGAGTCCAGCATGGAGATTTCTAAGCTCATAAAAGCAATCACCACCAGTGGGTTAGTTGATCAACTGTGTTCTGTTTTGAACTGAGTTTTCATGATGTTCAATTTTTGATAGAAATTAAAATATATCCTAGGGGGAGAATCAGGTGCCAAACAGGACTCAAAATGCTAGAATATCCATTCTTTGGCCCTTGTTCACTCTTGCTGGGCCAGAGCTTGAGCGACTTTGAAGGCAACAACAGCATAAAGAGGAGTGCCCATTGGTGCTCACTGAGACCGCCTTTGGAACATTTTTGGGCATTTCAGCTAGTCTGAATGCTGCACCCCATGTCTTCCAGGTCCTAGTCCAGCACTCTAACTATTACACCACACTGGGTCTTCAGGTGCACCAGACACAAAAAACAAAACAAAACACCAGCCACTTTGGATTACATGTTGCCCACTGTCCTTCTATCATCAGAGCTAGCCTCACAATCAGGAGAGTTGCACACTAGGTTGTTTCAGCTGCCTCTGCCCTGACTTGGTCAGGCCCTGATAGGTAGGAGCCCTTATATACAAAAGTATTATGAACCAACCTTATTCCAGTCTGGAGCTAAATTGTATTGCATGTTGCAGAGACCCATGAGTGCTGTTGGACTATAACTCCCATTGTCCCCCAGCCAGTTTAGCCTATTTCAAGGAGGGTGGCCGAGGAAGGTAGTTCATTCATCCATGTCTGGAAATCCAAGGTTGAAGTGTGCCACTTTAGAATTCCTTTGTCCAGAGTGTGCTGCATTGCAATCTCCACCTCTCTGATGCTGTGCCAAGTTGGCTGACTCTCTGTTTATATTATTATTATTTATTCTCAGGATGTTATTGCCCTTTAAGGAAACAGCTTGTTTATAACTTAGCTGGGCATGTTGCCCTAATGAATTGTTCCAGAAAAACCTGCTTAGGGCCTCCATAATTAATCCCTTCAACTTGTTACCTAATTCCATTAAGACTCGGTTGTTTATTATTAGGCCTGCCAATTTCCTTTATTAGGATCCCATCTGCCATGGAAAAGCTTGGGTCTTGGTGCTCAGTCTGCTGCGGGGAAGATCAAATCATGTGGGGTTCTGGTTCAAATCATGTGGGATAAGGACATAAGGAAAGCCTGCTGGATCAGGCCATTGTCCCATTGTAGACCAGCATCCTGCATCCTCTCAAGGTGGACAACCAGATGTCTATGGGAAGCTCACAAGCAGGACCCAAGCACTGCAGTTGTTCCTCTCCTGTAATTTCCAGCAACTGCTAGTCATAGGTGTACTGCCTCCAACAGTGAAGGTAGAACATAGCCTTCTCCACCATGAATGTATTTAATTATATTTCAAAGCCAGCAATGCTGGTGACCATCTCTGCCTCCGGTGAGAGCTAGTTCCACAGTTTAACTATCAGCTTCAGTGTCCCTTCAGCTTAAATAATCCTTAACATGCTTTGATTCCTGTAATCTTTGCCCACCCCTGAACTGATCTTTTTCAGGCTCAGGGCCAACGTCCCTTATGGGCAAGCTTCTGGGGGCCACATAGTGAGCAGGGCTAGATGCAAAATTGGTTAGAGAAATGGATGTGCCACTTACCTTTGTAAAGTAGGCTACACTGCAGCCACACAGAGGTCAGAAGTTTTCTGCACCTCCACCCTCTGTGCAGGCAAGTAAGAGCAATGTCATGGTTCAAGAGCACTTTGCAGCTGAGGAAAAGTGCTGTAGGAGAGGCTGGAGCAGGGCCAGTAAACGGGTGAAGTTTGGCCATCTTTAGCCTCCAGGCCTGAGGGATTCCCAAACTTGCTTTAAAGACCTAAACAGTCTGGATCAACTATAACTTCCAGAAGCATCTTATTCTGCAAAAAACACCAGCAAGCAAGGATTTGCTCAGGATTTTAATTTATGCCAGAATATTTGTTTTATTCTATTTATGTGTGTGCCACTCAATAATGATAGTTTCTGGACAGCTAACAATATAAGGTGCGGAAGACAGTTCCATAAAAAACAAAACACTATAAATGTGAAAATCTAAATACTTCATGTATGTAACATGCAGGATAACAGCAGGATAACAAGGTAGGCAGCAGCCACACACAGAATGCCTACAGATGTTACAGAATGTCTACAGATCTTACAACTCCAGATGCATCACCAGAACTATAGATCACCAGAATATTTTAATTAACAGGGCTGGTGTTGTAACTGGAGTTTAATGTCTGGGGAAATGAAAAAGGTTTTCTTCTGGTGCTGAAAAGGTCAAAGAGAGCCTCTTTGGGGAGTGCCTCCTATAAGCAATATGCCACCATAGAGTAGGGTTACCAGATGTCCCTGTTTCCCGGGGACAGTCCCCAGATTTGTGAATAAGTCCCCAGACAAATTCCATCCCCGAAATGTCCCCGGATTTCATCTAAGGTCCCCGGGAAACACAGCAGCAACAGTCTCAGCAGCCCGGAGGAGTTGGCTCTGGCTGGCTTTAGGAGCTGCTCGGAAGTCCCCATATGATGCTGGTGCAGGGGCTCTAAGATGCAGCTTCTGGGCTGCCTCCACCTTCCCTGACCCCAGCAACTAAACTGTGAAGGGAGGCGTCATGCTGCCTATCAGAGCAGCCTCCCAACTCTTACTTGCATTCAAGCAGGAGCGGGGCGGGGATCGCTCAGATGTGAAGGGAGGCTTCACGTTGCCTATCAGAGCTTGCGTGCAAGCGGGAGGGGGCAAAGATCTCTCAATTAGGCAACAGGAAGCCTCCCTTCCCAGCTGATGGATCATCCTGCTTGCACGCAAGTAGGAATGGGATTGGGGCTGCTCCGTTGGTAAGGGTGGCATCGTGCTGCCCGAGCCTCGCTGCTGCCATTCTCAGCCCTCCTTCTCTGCCTTCCATGCCTGACCCACCACACACCGCTTCCCTACCACCACCACCACCACCAAAGAACCAACAGCTCAGGCGCTGCCCAGGCTCATGGAGAAAGGAGATAGAAGCCTCAGAGGAAGGGGAAACATGGCGGTTGAGGTCAAGGCAGCGGCCACCCCCTGCCACCACCATTGCTGCAACATCAACGTCCTGAACGTGTAGTATTTATTTATTTAGTTAGTTAGTTAAAGTGTCCCCAAATTCATTGAAAAAAATCTGGTAACCTTAGCATAGAGGGAATCTTCTTTATTAGTGGACATGATCCACATTACTATATTTGGCATACTGAGGATAGCCCCAGAGAAGAACATAAGAACTTAATAAAGTTAAAAAAACAACACGGAAGTAAGGATGGAATTTGTCACAAAGTGCGGGGAGGATGCAGCACGCTGGAGAAATGTTTAATCAGCAGAAGCACACAAACACACACACACACACATGGGGGGGGGAGGAAGGAAGGAAGGAACTTCACCCATCCATGGCTGCCTTGCAACTAGGAAATAAGCTCAATCTTACACCAATCTAATCTGTCAAAGAAATTCTAACGTGTCTTGATAATAAGGCAGAACATGAGGCAGTCTGCTCATGGGAATCCCCCCTCCTGCTACCCCCCTTCCCCCGGTCAATCAGAACAGGAAGAGGAATGAAGAGGGCAGAGCAAAGAGAGACAAGACTACAGAGCCTTAGGCTACTTGGGAAGGAACCAGAGGAGGAGGAGACAGAGAGCGGTGGGAAGTAGGAAGGTGGGGATGTCCAGTCCTCGCAACTGCCTCATTAGAGCAAGACCTACTGGGAAGAGATGCGGTGATCACTAGGCTTGCACTGTTTTGGTTTCTTTGAATAGAGAGTTAGCTGACCTGACTCTGGTTCCTGATATGTATGCACTTTTCATAAACATCACTTGGCAGGAGAACTGCATTGAAAAATTCAGAGAATTTCAAAGGATGGCTGTGTTACGGTTCACATATCCTTTTGGAAAGTGCCAATATGGTAGGTTTCCTTTCACATGCAAATTGAATTGCATCCCCACTTCCAGTTCCTCGTTCCAGCTTGTGATGTGCAGTAAGTCTCTCAATACCAATGTTTTAAAGTGTCTATTAATGTGCCACTCAATAACCAGCATTGATTAGCCATTTATACTTTTACTTAGCTTTCAGCTGTGATCAAGCTTGCACATTAGGCTCAACTCTCAAGCCAAACTTCTGAAGGAGCTCCAGATACACAAAAGGCACTGCCTGCTTTCTAACCCTCCAGAAGAGTGGTATTCCTTCCCCACAACTGGAAACTCTTGCCTGAGAGTGTTTTTCTACGCTTTGTTTTTCTTCAGATCCTGCTCAAGGTTTGGTTCCTTAGTCTGAGCATGTCATTGCAACCAAGCAGTAACGCAGGCTGTCTTGCCCACCCTTTAAGCCAATGCCTGTTTCTCCAAGGGGAAAGAAGTTGGTAAGGAACAATTGGGCGACTACTGAAACTCAGCAACTTACACTAGTCACTATTACTTAGTTTACCCAACTGGAAAACTAATTTTTAATTGATTTTTGTTTGTGCTCATTTAGGCCCAGATGGGAAACATGTGCTCCTCCAGGTATTACTGGACTACAATGCCAATCTTCCTTGATGATGTTGCCTGATGGGAGTCAGAGTCCAACAACATCTGGAGAGCCAAAGGTTCTCCATACCTAAAGGTAAAGGTAAAGGTAAAGGTAAAGGTAAAGGGACCACTGACCAGTTGCGGATGACTCTGGGGTTGCGGCGCTCATCTTGCTTTACTGGCTGAGGAAGCCGGCATACAGGTTCCGGGTCATGTGGCCAGCATGACTAAGCCGCTTCTGGCGAACCAGAGCAGTGCATGGAAACACCATTTACCTTCCTGCTGGAGTGGTACCTATTTATCTACTTGCATTTTGAAGTACTTTCAAACTGCTAGGTTGGCAGGAGCAGGGACCGAGCAACGGGAGCCCACCCCGTTGTGGGGATTCGAACCGCCGACCTTCTGATCGGCAAGCCCTAGGCTCTGTGGTTTAACCCACAGTGCCACTTGCATCCATCTCCATACCTAGGTTAAACCAATTTCCACCAACTTGATGCACTTCATATCTCCCATCAGTCCTAGCCAGCATGGCCAACGGTCAAGAATGATGAGTGTTATAATCCAGTAATCTCTTGGAAGAGAGGAGCAAGCTGGGAAATGCTGCTTTAGGCTCTAGTTGAAGCAAGTGTTTTTGTTTTTCAATCAAGCTTCAAAGAGGACATTTTGAGGTGTTTTAGAGGTGATCTCTTGCAGAGGGTGAGTTGCCTAATTGAGGTAGACACTGTAAAGCGGGGGGAGAAGGAGGCCTTGACAGATGGTCGGAGAGGGGATTGAGCACAATCTGGTATTCTCAGCCCTCGGAGTGGAATGATTCTGCAATGCTGATGTAAGCAGCGTGTCTTCTATGCAAGCAATGCTCCAGAGCCATACACAGAACATATGGCATTTCCTTCCCAAGGGTAAAATGCCCCCCATATGTCTATATAATGATGGGAAATTTGCTTCCTCCCTCCCATAGCTTTTCAGAAAACTCACCTCCCCATTCCCTCTTCCAGTGTGGAGGAGTGTTCTGGATAGTCCCATTTTCTTATTGTTATCAATCAGGTTGTTTCCAGCAGGAGCTGCCTTGAATAGAGAATGGCCTAAAAGCTCTGATGGGGTGTGGGGCTGAACAGAAGCCTCCTCAAAGGCAATTAGGACAACTGCAGAATGAAGCTAGGAGATTGCAGACAGCAAGCCACATATCTTGGATTCAGATCACATGGACAGATTTATCTCATTATGTTCTTTTATATCTCCCCCTACATCCAAGCAATGGGATTTTTTGGGTAGAGAGAATGTGCTGGAGACTTAGGCTGCAATCCTAAAAAGGGGGGGTGAGGGGGTGGGGAGGTAGTTGAACCATCACCTCTAGCTAGGGAGGAGTTTTTCTTATTCAGTTTGCATTTAAAGACAAACTTACCTTCTTTACCCTTCCTGAGAAACAAAACACAGTCATCCTTCAAAAATCACACCTTTCTAAATATTTCAGCTGCCAAACACTCTCTCTCTCTCTGTGTGTGTGTGTGTGTGTGTGTGTGTAGTGGGCTAAAGTGTGCGTGAAAGTGCATTATTGTGTAAACAACATACAGAAGGCAATACATTAAGGAAAATTGGTTAGCAAATATATCCACATTAGGCAAAATTACATCTAATGTATCTGTTAGCATTTTAGTGCAAATTTTTCCTGACGAATTTCCATTGAGGAGTTATATATATTGACGGTACGGAGTTTATTTTTGGTATATGTTTATAGGAATAAACAGTGAATGAGCCTTAACATCTGATTGTAAAGAAGAAAACAAAGGAAAAAAACAGGTGAGCAACCTAAATCATAAGCAAGTTAAAACTACTTCCCAGTGAATTCATAATTTACGGGAATTATACTGAGATGGGGGGTGGTTATTCAGAAATGTCATTAAGCTCCACCAAATGCCCACACATGATTCTCAGGCTCCACAGTTCCCCACAGCACATGCAAATGATGAGCGAGTTTTTCCATAACTGTGATATCTTCAGCACCTTTGAGCTGATTATCAATCATGGAATTTGGACCCTCTTTCCACTCCTGGGCTATAACAAGTAGGCTTCAACCATCAGATAGAGTACAAGTGGTTTTGATGTAACTGAGTGATAGTGAGTGACTGACTGTGTGTGTGTGTGTGTGTGTGTGTGTGTGTGTGTGTCTCACAAACTGAGGCGGAAATGTAGAGAACTGAATTTAAGTTGTGGGGTGGGGGTGGGGGTGGGGGTAGAAACTGAGGTCTTGTCCATGCTTCTGCTTGCCCCATGCCTAGAAAGCATGAGTCTGAGTGGTTTTGCCTTTGACCCGCCACTTTTCCCTGAAAAACCGACTCTTTAGCACTAAATCAGAGCAAACGTCAGTCTGGAGAAAACCCAATTGATGTTTGCTACAGTTCAGTGGTAAACAGTAGCTTTCCCCAGGGAAAAGTGTCAGGGCAAGTGGAAGCACGGCTGAGCCCTGAGAGAAGTCAAAATTGGCATCTTCACTCAAATCTACCTCCAATGTCCTAGTGGGCTTGTGTCATCATTGCAAAAGTAGGAGATGAACAGCTTTCTTGAGCTCCTCCATCCTTACTACTGTCAGGTGTGTGTGCAGGAGCCAGGCCCTTTGACCAATAGGACTCTGCAGGACTGGGGCCTTCCTAAGTTTGCTCTGAAGAGGCAAGGTGTGGCCACACAGGTGAGGCTGATTGGTAACTCACAGCACCTGGTCGCAAGAGCCAGGAAGGGATATAAGGTCAGCATTTTCCCTTCGGCTCTTTGCCACAGCAACACATTCCCTGCCTTGCTGCATTTGACTCCTTGCTTCTTGATTCTCGGACCCTTGACTTTGTCACTCCTTGCTTCTTGATCCTCGGACCCCTGACTTCATGACTCCTTGCTTCTTGATCCTCGGACCCTTGACTTCTTGACTCCTGGCTCTCTGACCCTTGGACTCTTGGCTTTCTGACTCCTGGCTTCTGGACTCCCGTTCCTGCTCCCACCCTGCCATCTTGCCCCCGGTCCTTATGTCCCCAGCCGGGACCTCGATCGCCCGTGAACCGGACTGTGACAACTACTTCATGAAGGCGATGGTGTCAGCTCTTGCTTGTGAAAGCTCCAGTTGCGTGGCAAACCCTCCCAAACCCTCCCGGGAAGTGAAATAAAGACACATGAAACAGTATTTTAGGTTAATGGGTGAAAAAGGCCACAACTTTATTGCTTACAGAATGTGAGTGGTATTGGTATTGGCTTAGGCATTGGAAACCACACGACTATATTTGACTCCTGCCCATCTGCAGGAGTCTTGGAAGGGTTAACCACCAGTAGGGGGAGCCCTGCTGATGCACATCAACTAGGAACTCCCCCAGGGTCACCGCTAGGGGTCGTGCCATGGCCCTAAACCCCCCGTCTGGGGCTTCGGACAGAGACCAAACCCCTCGGATTCCTTTAACGGAATACCCTTGAAATAGGTGATGGGCACTACCTCCCTTCCCCTTCAACTGAATACTCCAATGCCAAACCTTACAAAGTTGTGGCAATTTGCTATGAGGTAGGCGAAAAACTAAATGGCTGGTGCCAATTTGCCAATTGGAAAAAAATCCTACCAGGCCCCTTCAACAGGTGACCAACCGAGGTCCATAGCAAGGTCAGGAGATAAAGAACCTAACCTAAGGGAGGGAGGGTGGGAGAACTGACTGAGCAGAGAGAAAAAGGGGCGAGTCCTTGGCCGTGGGCAGTTTAAATAGCCTGCAACACACCCCCGGACTGTCCGGATTGAATGGCCTATGGATGACGTGGCCGAGGATCAATCAATGGCGCAGGGGCTATCCTGCCCCATGCATGTGGGGAGGGCTTGCTCCCAGCCCGCAATGTCATTTCCCCAGGAAAGGGAAATGGCTTTGCAATAAAATAATTTTGCATGCCACAGGACTCTGAGACCTTTGCAGAAACAAAACCAGTAGCAGATGGATCACCCATGTTCCTTGTTACTTTGCACTCGCTCAGTCATAGGAACATTCTGTTTATTGGAGGAAAAAAGCACAGCTTTTTAGAATTTATATTCTACACATCATATATGCATTCTTCCCATGGAACATATTTTTTTGAATGCTTCCTAACGAATCTCCCGAAAACACAACTTTGCATGCATTTTCCTGCACAAAATGTTTATTCTTTGTACATATATTGATGGATTAATATTTTAAGGTAATTTTGTCGTATCATTCTTTTAGAAGTGCCCTTTAATGTATTTTAGATTGTAGTCGTCTTTGACACTATGTGCATGCATATATTGATAATAAAATATGCATTTTGGTGTGCATTGTTTTTGAACCAGAACTGCATTGCCAGAGAGAGAGAGAGAGAGAGAGAGAGAGAGAGAGAGAGAGAGAGAGAGAGATGTTTCATTCTGATCTGCATAGAAGTCCTGGTTCTGTAAATTAGATTGGCTTGCTTTAAAAAAGCAACAGCAACCAACTGGATTTCTCCTCCATTCCTACAATAGACAAAGATGGCTAATCCACTGGCATGCATCAGTTTCGGCATTCCATCTGGAAGGTGGAACATGCCATCATTTTACTCTTTACTCTTCTAGTGGCACATTGCTAGCTGCGCTGCAGATGCCAGTGCTGGAAGGATAGATGCCAACCTTGAAAGGATGTGTGTTGGGACTGGCAAAGACTGAATGATTGACGTTAATCGTACTCTAATTAGATGTCCTTGTTGAAGCTCCGATATGTCTTTGGGCGTCAGATTTACCCAGCTGCCAGTTCCTTGTCAGCCGCTCTGAGATTATTTTTGTTTTCTTTCATGTGAGAATAGATGGTGTGAAATTATGGAAATATTCTCTCTCTCTCTCTAGCCCCAGCCTTAGCTGAGCTATTTATGCAAAGCGAAAATACTCTGATCTGATACAGGCTTAACCCCTCTGCCCCTTGGATTCATTCTGGCTCACAGTCATGGCAGCGATGGAACAGAATTTTGTTCAGACCACTTTTTTTTTTTTTAAAAGCAAACAATTAAACTGACCTAATCCATGCCTCTTGGTGTGAATAAATGAAATAGAATATAACCATCCTTCGAATTTCACACTCTGAATTTTGTGATACAGTTCTTAGCACAATATGTGTAAAAATGTGTATCTTAGGATAAAATATGCATATACATGTGTACAGTATGATAAAATACTGTTTAAATATATCCATGCTGTGGTAAATCTGTTTTTTAAATATTGTCTTCAGTATACAGAGACACAGGAAAATCCCTTAAACTGATTCAGATCATTGGTCTATCAAGCTCAGTACTAGCTACACATGGTATCTTCAATGTTTTCAGACCCATGCATTTCAGGACCCATTTCTTCATCTTTCACTATATACAGTATTTGCACTGTCGTAGTTGTAATGCTTGTTCAGATAACTACCCTGGGTGGGGGCAGCTACTAGGCAAGACCATTGGATGAATGAAGACCTTTATTAATTGGCAAACGTTAGCAAAGAGACACATTAACATAATAATAATAATAATAATAATAATAATAATAATAATATATTATTCATACCCCAGCCATTTGGCTGGGTTTCCTCTATTCTACAGAATAGAGTCCAATAACTAACAAACTATGAAGCCAATAATATCTAACGTAAACTATAAAGCCAATAGTATAGGTAATAAGCAAAGTTTTTAGACAAAAGAATAACCAGTCACAGAATAGGTTCAGGTGCATATCCTCTCCAGCCACTGGAGATCTCTGAAGCTTCAGGCTGCCAGATGATTCTTCACTTAGGCTCACAGCCCATCTTCACGTTCCAGAATGCTTTATGTCAAGATCTCCATGTCTTCTCAAGCTACTGCCTCTTACATAGTTCATAGAGGGGGTCCTGTGCCAAGCCGGTTAGCCTTTGATGTAGGTGGTATATGTTGTCATCCTTTCCCCCATCCACTTCTGAGCTCACCTCCTTTGAGTTCACACTTTGAAATTGACGCGTGAGTTGGCTCAGGGCAAGGTCACCCTCCGCTTGTACTCCTCCTCTATCTCTGCTGCTGGTTCAGAGCAAGGTCACTCCCTCTGTTCCCATAAATAATAGAGCTACAGCTACATTGAAAATGGAGCACCATCTACTGGCTGTTTCCCGGGCAATACAATAGTGTTCCTGTTGTGACCCACCTTAGATCAGGCCAGTTGAATCACTGACCAGTTGAAGACCAGTGGCCTATACTGACTGGCAGTGGTTCTCTAAGGTTTCATGCAGGGGATACTCCCAGCCCTACCTGAAGTTACCTGGAGCATTTGGCATGCACAACAGGTACTCTGCCCCAACCTATAGTCCTTCCCCAGTGACCCATCTTATTTTAGTGGAGAACACAAGAAGCTGACTTATATCATCGGACCATTAAGTCAATCTTGTTGTTGTTGTTTATTCATTTAGTCGTGTCCGACTCTTCGTGACCCCATGGACAAGAGCACGCCAGGCACTCCTGTCTTCCACTGCCTCCTGCAGTTTGGTCAAACTCATGTTGGTAGCTTTGAGAACACTGTCCAACCATCTCGTCCTCTGTCGTCCCCTTCTCCTTGTGCCCTCCATCTTTCCCAACACCAGGGTCTTTTCCAGGGAGTCTTCTCTTCTCATGAGGAGGCCAAAGTATTGGAGCCTCAGCTTCACGATCTTTCCTTCCAGTGAGCACTCAGGGCTGATTTCCCTCAGAATGGATCGGTTTGATCTTCTTGCAGTCCTTGGGACTCTCAAGAGTCTCCTCCAGCACCAGAATTCAAAAGCATCAATTCTTTGGCAATCAGCCTTCTTTATGGTCCACGTCTCACTTCCATACATCACTACTGGGAAAGCCATAGCTTCAGTACTGTCTACACAGACTGGAAGCAGGTCTCCAGTGTTTCAGGCAGGGAACACTTCCAGTACTACTTGGAGATGCCAGGAATGGAAGATCAGATCTGCATGCAAAACAGATGCTCTATCACTGAGCTACAGCCCTTCCTCAATTAACCTTTGGAGCATTTTCTTTTTCTTTTCTTCTTCTTAAAAATCACAGATAAATGAGAAAATTGGATGGAACAAACTTTGAATGAACACATTCAAAACTGACATGGATCAGAAATAGAGTGATATGTCCATCTTTAAGTCAAGGCTGATCTGCCCCCAAGACATAGTTGCATAGTTGTCCCTTAAAGATATATATATATATATATATATATATATATATATATATATATATGTAGGTAGGTAGATGATAGATAGATAGAGAGAGAGATAGATAGAGAGATAGAGATAGAGATAGAGATACACATACACATACACATACACATACACATACACACAGTATATTTATACACACACACACACAGAGAGAGAGAGAGAGAGAGAGAGAGAGAGAGTATCTATCTATCTATCTTTATAAATTTGAAATGCATTTTGGCCAGTCAGTCAGTCAGTTGATTTTATTGTTTATAGCCAGTGGTCATCGCAATACATTTTAGTCAGCTCTAGTCAGTATATTATCACTGATTTTTAAAACTGCCATTTAGCAAGAAAGGGGGGTGGGGGGAGGAAAAAAATAAGATAGGAAAATGAGAGAGAGAGATAAAAAGTTAAGGGAAAAACCCCAACAGCTCACATTAAGAATGCATTAACCATTTATACATCCATCTTAATTTAAATACACACATTGATATAAGACCTTCAAATGTCCAGATAGGCGTTCACACAAAATTGAAGCTTATAAGAAATATGTTGAAAAGTAGCAAGGGCAGTTAGGTCTTCAGACCTTTGCATAACAAATGGTGGGTGTTTATTATTCCAGGTTCAAAGTCTCTTGGTGGCCATAAGGGATTGCAAAACCCACTTCTGTTGTCCTGCCATTAATCCTCAAACTACAGGAATATGGTTTAAAAGCATAGGAACGTCTGCAGATATCTAGGATTTGTACTACAAAACTGATACGGCCAACAACTTCAAACCAAAAAGACGATCACAGGACATGCCCACATCTTATGTCTCAGTGAGGCATTTCCAGCATTGCACCTCCAGTATCTATCTGTATTGGACAATGCCTTCCAATAAGAACACTGTGGGCTCAGTCCTAGTCACAGGCAGGAGTTCATAAGTTATCTTTGCTGAAAGAAAATAAGGGATGGTTGAGTGAAGTCTGAGCATTAGTCAAACGGCAATAATCCAGGGGGAGAGCGGCACAAAGGAGATTTTGGGAATTGGTAGCGGAATTCTAGGTGGGGATATTAGTGCACACCGTAACAAATAGCCAGCTGTTCTTCCATATGTTTATCTCTGCTTTAAGATCAGTGGGTGTGCCCTTGGACTGTGTCCTTCAGTGGAGTGAAGTAAGACTTCTTGGGGCACCAAGGAAGCCCAGAGCTGGTAATTTATAGCTAAGTCTTGTAGTCACTATACATCAGGAGCTCCTCGCTTTGAATCATCTCCCTGGCATGAAATTCACTAGGTGGCCTTAGATAAGTCATCATTCCTTCTCCAAGATTGGCACCAACACCTGGCATTCTTAGCCACATGCTGGCATCACAGTGCCAAGCAGGATCAATGGCTGATGCCTTCCCTGGACTATCATTTTCTCAGTTTGTATCCCTGCACTTATGCTACCATGTCAAGGAGAGAGAGAGAGACCTTTTCAACACAGAAAACAAAAAAGTAATCATTTGCAGTAAAAGACAATTACAGGCAACTGAAAGTAGCATGGAGCATCATTGAATTGACAACCCAGACAAGCTAAATATAAAGGTTTGCTTTTAAAAAAAGGCAAGTTCTGAATTGCACAAACTTCTAGCTATGAGATTAAAAACAAGCAAAGCTAATACAGTGGTACCTCAGGTTATATATGCTTCAGGTTACAGATTCCGCTAACCCAGAAATATTACCTCATGTTAAGTACTTTGCTTCAGGATGAGAACAGAAATTGT
This sequence comes from Podarcis pityusensis, assembly GCF_964106645.2. Taxonomy (NCBI): domain Eukaryota; kingdom Metazoa; phylum Chordata; class Lepidosauria; order Squamata; family Lacertidae; genus Podarcis; species Podarcis pityusensis. The sequence continues at coordinate 32,956,677 of NC_138041.1, forward strand.
GCGGTGGCGGTGCGGCGGCAGCGGGAGGCCCCATTAGCTAAAGTGGTGCTTCAAGTTAAGAACAGTTTCAGGTTAAGTACGGACCTCCAGAACGAATTAAGTACTTAACCTGAGGTACCACTATATCTAAATTCTAAATACATACAGAGAGCCAGGGTTGCAAGACAGAGTAAAATACCATCTTGGAACCCCCAACCAGATTCAAGCATGTCTGGAAGTATGGTGTAGTGTGCTGGCAGTTTAAACTAACAGGGTATTTATACCAAACTATAAAAGTCTGGCAGCCAGCCAACCCAGTCACAAGCTTACTCACAAGAACCTGATTAACAACACCTGGCTTTGCTGTTTAATCAAATCAGCACAAGGGAAATTGCACCTGGGCAAGATAAATTCTTGACATGGTCTGCCTAAGCTGGAATCCAACATGGTAGGAACAGCTTTCCCGCAACTCACCTGTTGTGGCCTTGAGACCCATTTCTGAGGGACCCACTTTCAGAGCACCTGCTGGTAAACCAGGCAAAGGTCATGGGGGTCAACCATTATAGATGAGGGGGCATCAGAGGTCACTATGCCAAGGGCACTCTCAAGCCAAGAGACAGCCATGCTGAAATATATGCTTGTGAAACATGGACCACTTATAAACGCCATCTCCAACTCCTCAAAAGATTCCATCAACGGTGTCTCTGAAAAGTTTTACACATCACTTGGGAAGACAGGGGAGCTAATATCAGTGTACTGGAAGAAGCAAAGATCACCAGTGTTGAAGCAATGATTCTTCAATATCAACTTCATTGGACTGGTCATGTTGTGCAGATGCCTGATGATCGTCTTCCAAAGCAACTACTCTATTCCAAACTTAAAAATGGAAAGCATAATGCTGGTGGTCAACAAAAGAGGTTTAAAGACTGTCTTAAGGCAAATCTAAAAAAAAAAAATGTAGTATAAACACTGACAACTGGGAAACACTGGCCTGTGAGCGCTCGAGTTGGAGAACAGCCTTTACCAAAGGTGTCATGGGCTATGAAGACACTCGAACTCAGGACGCAAGGGAGAAAAGTGCTAGGAAGAAGGCACGCTTGGCAAATCCACACTGTGATCAACTCCCGCCTGGAAACCAATGACCCCATTGTGGAAGGACATGTGGATCCAGAATTGGCCTCCATAGTCATTTGCGGACTCATTGTTAAAACCGTGTTTATGGAAGACAATCTTACTTGGCTACGAGTGATCGCCAAAGAAGAAGAATAAGAATATATTGTGAACCACCCTGAGATCTATGGATGAAGGGTGGCATACACATTTAATAAATAGTATATAATAATAATAATAATAATAATAATAATAATAATAATAATAATTAATAATAATAGCCAACTTTTCAAAAGAATCTCTGCAGGATAATATATGTGAAGACCTGTATCCAACCACCTTTGTCATTCATTAATAAGCTTCCACTTAACCTAGGTGGGGAAGATTTGGCCTGCCAGATGTTGCTGAACTACAACACTCATCAGCCTCAGCAAGTGTGGTCAACAGTCAGGGATGATGAGAGCTAAAGTTCATCAACATATAGAGGGCTAAACCTTCACCACGTCTGACTTAGCCCAACATTGTACTTCCAGAGAGGACAAAGGCAACCCAATGCCAATGATCTAGTGTCCTAATGCATTATTGGCAGTTTGATCTGCCATTTTATGGCCAACAATTCCCACATGGTCTGGATTCTAGCAAGGTATGGATGTAACTTACATCTTTCAGATACAGATCCTTGCAACTGGCTGTTCTTCTTCCTGGTCACCTGATGGTTCAAAAAGTGGATCATAGCCCTCTCCTTGAGTAGATGCTCCTCCTGAGTAGACCCTTGACAATAGAGCCTTCTGGCAACCAAACTGGTGTTCCTACATTTTCTCTGGGCTTTCCTCTGGACTCTGTCTTGAGGCCTGAGGAGCAAATTGGGCTTGGGCTGTGGCCATAAGGGTTATTAGCAAGGGCAGGTGGGACAGCCAGTCTGCCTTGGGACTACTGCAGATTCTTTTAGATCCTCAGCTGTACTCAGGTTCTTTGTGGAGTCCCACACTTCTTCCTCAGAAGAGGTGTTTGTAGGATCTGGGTCAGAGAGGTTCCTGACAAATACAGATAGAGATTTGCCGGGACCAAGAAATAATAATAAAAAAAACCAGGGGCAGATTGTGCCTAAACTTTAGAAAGCCACAGCCATGAAAATATTAGTCCTATGAATGGGAAAGGAAATAGTATACCACAATGTTGTTGAGAGGGAGTTGTAACTTCAGTTCAGAACCAGTTGTTTCCTGGCTTTCCCTGTCTCAAAGTTATTTTTCTGGCACTGGGAATCGACACCTTTTGTCATTTCATGCTTCAGTCAAGCAGCTAATTACTGTTATTATTCCGTGGTGAAGAGATCAGATGTACAGGCTCCTCCTTCCTATGCGCAGAAAACATTATGTGAACTTGGAAATCTGTACACAGGTCTAGACAGTCTAGCAAACCTGCTTGGTTTATGCTGTTTTATTTCTTTTTAGTGAAGAGAAAGAGTTGTGCAAGCCTGGTCCTTAAATGCAGTGGCCTGACCCAACCAATGCTTAACTTGTAACAGGCTTCACAGCATTTCTAAGAACAGTAATTATCTTTCCCCATGAGACTGTCAAACTGGCAAAGTCACAGTACATACAAAGTGCTCTCTCCCCATTAACATAAAATCATGAAAATGTTGCTCCTCATTTCTCCCCCACATCACAGATGAGTGGGAGGGCAGTGACAGGAAATGAAGCTGGGAAGGGGATAATTGATGAGTATGATGATTGACCTTCTGCCCATAAGCAGGCCAAGGGTGTGCTCAGGTGTTCTGTAAAACATCAGGATACACACTTTAGGCAGCTCAGCACCCACCCACCACGTCTCAGTAAGCAGCGTCAAATTAGCCAGTTGCTTTGGGGGAAAGATGAGATCTGGTATGGTAATAACTGATTTGAATACTTTCTTTGTGTGGGTATGAGAGGTTATTAGAGTGTTGTGTCATTGGGGGAGGCAAAACTTGTAAAACTGATTTTATGATGGAATTAATAGCATCCTGTTATTTCTTTGTCTGATTTGTGATGGGTTTGAACAGCTAATACTTTCCCTTTTTTGTTAACTCTTTAAAATTGAAGACATCTTTGAAATGGTTTGGATGAGTAAGGGGCAATCTCTCCACAACCTGAACTGAAAAAAATATTAGAAATAATACTTCTCACACAGAGAAAATAGCTTGTTTTATATTCTGGGGAAAATCTGATTTCAGAAATCATCTACACTTTCCCTCTCAATTCTTATCTCTTTCCATTAAAACCAAGGCTGAGGAACCTGTGGCCCTCCAGATGTAGTTGGACTTCGGGGGGCCACCAGGTGGCGCGTTGGAAGATGGCCGACAATAACATCTCTCTGACCCATACGAGGTAATTAAGGGGCTGCTATGGGAAGTATGCAGTCTTCCTATCCCCCCAGGAGACGGGGGGCGCTGCCTTGCCAGCGGTGTTCACAATGCACCCCCTGATCTGAGAGATGGGGGTGCCGAACACTTGGCACGAGCCCTCGGTGAAGTCAGATCTTCCTGACGCTGATTCCAATTAGCGCGTGCTGGTTGCTTCAGCTCGGAATTATAATTGGAAACATATGATTGGAATGAAGCTGAAGCACATACATCAAGTAATGTTCGAGAGATAAGACTGCTGATTAATGGATCTCTGTGACCGGGAGTGATGGATGGATAAGTAAATCTTCTGATGAATCACCACTAGGAGACTGTATGTTTGGAATGAAGGGGGGGTGGAGGAAAAAACTTTTTTTTTCTTTGCACGATGTGATATTAATAACCCTTCACCCCAGATAGAAATAAGATCGTTGCGTTTTTATTAATCACAAGCAGGAATTCAAGAACTGTGTGGGATGGATTATAACAGGAGAGAGGATTGGTGAACGGTGAGAAAGAGGAAAATTTTTATGACACAGTTAAAAAATGGCGTCTCGCCAAGACAGGCTTGCCGGAGAAAGAAGGACAGGGGGAGGAGAATCAGGATCGTTCGAAAGAGAAGGAATGTTGGAACGCAAGCTTGACCTGACAGAGCCTCCTTATTCATTTGATTTATTTGGCAAGCCTGAGAAAAGTAAAGGACAGACCGAAGATTTTTTTTTTTAATGGAAGCGTTGAACAGAGGCTGTCCCCGAGCGATATGATCTTTGAAGAGAACAAAACCCACATAGAGGATGCCTGTTTTCAATCTGCTTGTGAAAATTATCAGAGATCGCAAAGAAAGGAATATACGATAACAACAAGAAGAGAAAGAAAGCAATAAAGGACTATCTGGATTGAACTGGATAGAACTGTCTAATTAAAGCAGTAATATAAGTGATGTTTGGACTCGTTCGGAGTTTTGGACTCGTGCGGAGCTTGATGTATGGGTACCCCCAACAAAATTTAAAATTTGGCTGTATAATCTGGAATTAATGTGATTTGGATAATGTGATGTGATTAGCCTGTTAATAAAAATTATTATTATTATTTTTTAAAAAAGATGTAGTTGGACTTCAACTCCCATCAGCCCCTCCTAGCATTCTCATTGGTGAGAGTTGATGGGAGCTGGAGTCCAGCAACATTTGCAGGGCCACAGGCTCCCTGCCCCTGGTTTTAATCATACTTATCAAGGGACGTGGTGAGAGCAGGAACAATGGGAGTGCTTCATCTACTAGCATACCAGAAGGTCAAGCTCCAATGTCCCTTCAGCACTATAGTTTTTTCTAAGGCCTATTTAGAAGAACAAACACCTTGTTTCAATGAACTGACTTTTGTACAACTTCAGAAAGCTTTAACAAAGTTATGATTAGATACAATAAACTCTGCTTATAGAGATGGGAGACACAGAGGCATGCCAACAAATGAACATGTTTGCACTAGGGGATGTTCTGAAGTAGAGGACCTTATGCATTATATCTTGCGCTGCCCCTTATATAATGAAGCAAGAGAACGATTTTTAGCGCCTATAATGACAAGGTCCCCTGGCCAGAACCCCTCTGACATGACTTTATATCTCCTTGCAGACATAGATAAGTATGTGACCTGGCGTGTAGCACTCTTTGCAACTGCCACTAGAAAAATTAGAGCAAATTATATAGCCAAGATAGCCACCAACTGTAAAGGAGATGAATTTATTTGACCCTACCTACATCAAGCTATATTTTATCTTTATCACCAGTATGATTGTATATTGTATTAATTAACATTATTTTTAATATATTAGTGGCCATGTGGTATTTTAGCCTATAAATTTTATTGTGTAAAGTCTTAACCTGTATATTAAGGTATTTCTATAGTTCTGTTTAGAGTAGGTAATGTTTTGATAATATAAATGTTTTAAGTTTTTTGTATTAATCCAGCATATTTCCTTTTAACTGTTGAACGATTCTGTGTACATTGTGGCAGCCTTTGGCTATGTGCAGTAAAACTGACTGACTGACTATTTCAAATTATCTGAGCACCAGGCAGCACCAAGTGAGCCTAGCAGTGCTGATGATACAATTAGAATGCACAAACTGCTCTTTTAAAATTTCCAACTGTACAGCATGTGCCCTCCTGCCTGAATCTGAGGATGCAATGCACAGGATGCAGTTGATGCTAAACCACCCAGTGCCTCATGCAGGATGCAATCATCTGAAATTCCTTCTAGAAGGAAGCCCAGAAATCCTGTTAGCTCTCACAGAGGATGCTGAGATGAATAAATGGGAGTGCAAAGGGAGAGAGGGAGAGAGAGAGAGAAAGAGGGAGAGGGGTGGGGAGAGGCATTGTTAGTTCTCAGGGTACAGAAGCAAATCCATACTTTCTGTACCACCAGAGCCAAATGCTAGACAGATGTCTGTATCTAAGATGAAAACAATCACATTCTGGGGGACTCTTTTCTATGTTGTTTTATTATATTTTTTTATTTTAAAAAAGCCTTCTAGCCAAATGTCTGTTATTCTGATGGGGTTATAAAGTGGACTCATAAATTTGGAGGGGTGTGTAGGTCAACTCTTTGCCAAGTACAGGAAATACAGAGCTGGAGCACACACTTCCCTTGCCCCCCCTCTCTCTCACTCACATCAGATGGCTGTTCAGTCTCTGCTTTAAGACACCAAGTGATCAATCATTGTCACTGGATCCATTGTTGAACCCCTCTTAAATGCAATCTACTTTCTGTGGGGCAGAGAAGGCAGTCCTCAGATTGGTCTGGAGCAGAACAGCCTGAAAGGGGTGGATTGAGGATGCACAGCATATGGAGATGGTCTGCTCACAGCCCAGGTAGAAAGTTTCAAGTAAGTAAGTAAGTAAGTAAGTAAGTTAGTAAACAGTAGTATTTTTCTAGAAAAAGAGGTGCAGGAACTAACCACAAACACCTCCCTCATTCTCTTACAATGGCATCCACCTCAGAGGTGCCAGAACCCACCTAAGAGGGCCAAGTTCCTGTGAGTTCCTCCTGAAATAAAGGCCTGCTTATACATTGCCCATCTGACTGCGTTGCCCCAGTCACTCTGGAAGGCTTCCAACAGAATGTAAAAACATAACCAATATTAAAAACTTCCCTGAACTTTCTTCTTAAAGTCATATAGTTGCTCAACTGTTTTACATCTTACGGGAGGGTGTTCCACAGGGTGTGTACCACTACCAAGAAGGCCTTCTGCCTGGTTCCCTGTAACTTCACTTTTTGCAGTGAGGGAACCACCAGAAGGCCCTCAAAGCTGGACCTCAGGGTTTGAGCTGAACGATGTGGGTGGAGACGCTCCTTCATATACATACAAAGGCAAAATTTACACTCATTGCTTTATCCACTTCTGCCTCTGGTTCTACCCACTTCCCAGAAGGTTGCCCAGATTAGAACATGATCCTCATTCTGAAATAGTCCCACACTCTGGTGTATGGATTGAAACCATTGTGTCTAGTTTAGAGGAATTAGCTAGGTCCAACATTGCTTAGAATTCATAGGCTGTTCATGGAATGCTTGGGGCGTTTTCTAAATTATTGTTGGCATTGGTTTTCTTTGATGTACCAGCAACTCTGAGACATCTCCATACCTTTCATAAAATTCCAAAGAGTAATTAAATAATTAAATTCATAGAATTGGACAGGGTCTTGTAGGCTACCTAGTTCACACCCACACACCTTGCTTGATAGACGAATCCCAATACTAGAGCATCCCTAACAGTTGTCTATTCAGCCTCTGTTAGAAGACCTTCAGTAAGAGGGAGTCCATCATCTCAAGCATCTTCAGTGGATAGTTCTTGAGCTCTTGGTTCAAATTGAACTCTGCAAAATGAACCACATTTGATAAACTTACTTTGCTCTGGAATTTGCATTTTACAACCAATAACAAATGGATAGAGCAAAGTTTATCTCCCTCTCTCATAATACTGAAACTCAGGGACATCCAAGGAAGCTGAATATTGGAAGATTCAGGACAGACCAAAGGAAGAATTTCTCCACACAGCACACAGTTAATCTATGGAATTTGCTCCCACGAGAGGCAGGGATGGCCACCAACTTGGATGGTTTCAGAAAATGATTGGACAAATTCATGGATGATAAGGCTACTAGTCACAATGTCTATGCTCTCCCTCCACTGTTGGAGGCAGGAAGCCTCTGAATGCCAGTTGCTGGGAATCACAAGTGGGGAGAAGAATGTTGCTCTCAGGTCCTGCTTGGGGAGTTCTTACAAGCATCTCGTTGGCCACTGTAAAAACTGAATGTTGGACTAGATGGCTGATTGGCTTGTTCCAGCAGGGCTTTTTTTATGTCCTTAATTTCATTTCTAGAGCCCTAAATTGCCTACTCTGATTGGTGAAAGCACTAGCATCCTTGGTGACATGTGGTCTTCCAAATGTTGCTGGACTCCAACTCCCATCAAGCAGCATGACAGTGGTCAGGAATGGTGGGAACTGGACTCAACAACATCTGGAAGGCCACAGTTTCCATGTCCTTGGTGTAAAAGGTGCAATTTGGGTTTTCTTTGTAGTTTCTAGAAGTAGGCAAGGTTAGCTGGGTACCATCTGGGATTTTTTAAAGCATTTATTTGCTCCAGTTGTGTTCATTAGGAGTGGAGTTAGCAGCTTAATTATCTTTTTCTTTTTTGGCTTGGAGGGAAGATCAATAATTAGGGCAATAAAATCTCAAGGATAATTGCAAACCGTTTTATTGATACAGTTCATAAACATCTAATGGAGTTTCATTCTCTTCCTTTGATGCAAAGAGTGTAAGAGAGAGAGTCTCCCCAGGCCTTGACATATGAAACTTAGCGAGAAGTTGATGAAACTCACATGCAATTGTGACAGGCGTAGAGGGGAGGAAGAGACCATAATCAATTAGTCACTCAGGACATAGTCTGCTCAGGACAGTGGCCTTCAGAAAGCTAGGATCAGTGCTGGGCCACAGGCAGTCAGCAACCAAGCTCTGTGAAGACTGCATTGTTGCCCAGGCAAAGCTTCAGTCCAACCTGGAAAATTTTATAGTCCTTTTAGGTCAAGGGAAGCCAAAAGCTGGCATGGGTGGGCAGAGTCACTACAGAGTCTAGGAACACTTCACCACCCAGGGAGCTTTACAACATGTAACCTGTGTGGCTCTCAGCAAATAGCAGTAGCACACAAGCATATGGACCCCCAGTTCTAACCCTAGACATTCCTGACAACTAGCACTTATACCTGGGGTGGAGAACTGGTTCTCCAAATGTCCCGGGACTACAACTCCCACCAGCCTTGACCATTGGCCAGCTGGAGCTGGAGTCCAGCAACATGTGGATGGCCACAGATTCCCCACCCCTGACCTTTACCTTCTGTAGACCTGGAACTGTCACCATTTCATATAACTTGTGGAGGTTATTTTCTATGTAATATTGCAATGCGTTTCCTGCCCACATTGTTTCCTTTTCACTATCTGTCTCTGAGTCCCTTTAAATGCCATCTCCAATTCCCAGAATTTAGGGGGTAGTAATGGGTTGAACCTCCCAGTCTCCTTTGCAGATGACCCAGAGGAAATAGACTAACTTCCAGAGCATCCTATCTGTGTCCAGGAAGTTAATCTGTTGTTTGGATGAGGTCCAGATGGATATCATCACCACCATATGCTGAGGACCAGAGACAGAGGCCATGGGGAAGTCTTCAGGTTACAAATGGAGCCCTCTCCCTCTGACATCCTGGTAAATAATACTGAGGGAGGGGAAATGGTGTGACTGAATAATAGATCCATCTTAGATCCACTGGGGAGGTTGGTATGTGTGTGCAGGTTGGATGGCATATTCATCAATGTGGAACAACTGTGCCTCCTTGCTCCCCAAATTTGTCATGTGAAAGGCTCTTATGGAGGCCTTTTCAAATTGTAATTGATCCAGCTGCCTTATCAATGCTCTGGTCCAAAACCACCAGCGCTCTGGGCTCCAAGCCAATATACAGGTCAAGACACAGCATCATTTCCACTAGAGAACGCATTGTCTTAGGGCACCTTAAAGAAAAACAAAAGCATTGCAACATAACTGCTTGTTGCATTTGTCAAAATAGATTAAGACCACCCTGAGGGATACTTTCAGAAGGTTCAAGTTTTGCCTCTAACAGTCCCTCATCCTCCTGTGTGGGACTGTTTTCCTTTTATGTATTCTTATAGAATAATAGCATTGGGAGGGGTCCCAAGAGTCATCTAGTCTAGCCCCCTGCAATGTTCAACTGAATCTGTCCCTAGAATGAGGTATATCTGTGATGGATGGATTTCCATAAGGAGTGACCCTCAACTGTCAGCTTATCACTTTTTGGAATAAGCAAGAGGTCGCCACCAATGTTTTAGGGGCAGTGGATACTTTTGGAGTTTTCAGCAGGTGCCATGGGCACCAGTCACAAAATGACTGCTGTGAGATTGTGGCATAACGCAAAATGGCTACTGCAGGGTGTGTGGCATAACACAACATGGCTGCATGGTTGCTACATCTTTAAAAAAAAACCAGAAAAAGGGCAAACCAATGGCTTCAAGTTACAAGAAAGGAAATTCTGACTAAACATCAAGAAGAACTTTCTGGTGGTAAGAGTTGTTTGACAGTGGAACTGACCTCCTCAGAAGGTGCTGAACTCTCCTTCATTGCAGACTTTTAAGCAGAGCTTGCAGGACCATTTGTCACTGGTACTTTAGTTGAGCTTCCTGCATTTCAGGGAGTTGGACTAGATGACTCTTGTGGTCCCTTCCAACTCTACAATTCTGTGATTCTATGTATTTGTAAGGAGATATTTAGTGAACCCTTTCACGGATGCTATGGGAGGCACTGGCGGGAATCTTGGTGCTCAGTGTGATTGTGTTGGTGACCCATGTTTAGGACCTTTCACAAGCTCCCTCAATGAGTAGAGTTTTGAGTGTGTGTAGAACCGGGCGACTTTCCTATGGTTGAAATGAAGCTTAATGTCCAAAGTTCAGAGTCACATCCATTATCCTGCTGACTTTCTCCTCTGACCCCGTCTAGGACTAGAATATGGCTCCCAGGAGGTTGTCCACATGGGTATGTGGCTCTCAGACTGAAAAGTGTTCTCTACCCCTGTCCTAGAAGCTCCTCCTTTCTTTCTGCTGAGGAGGGGATAAAAATGCAAGTACCCAATACCTTTCCCTCTGCAAGGTGAAAAGCTACTGGGAACAGATGCTGATGCATAAACAGTAAGAAGGGAAAGGGCTAAGCAGCTCCTCTTTTCATTTTTCTTCTGCTCTGTCTTTCAGCCTCTTGTAGACACTTTTCATTTCAAATACTTGGAGGAAGGATAGCTGAACTGCCTATTGCATACGGTATAGTTTGGTCCTGAGAAACCTTTCTATTTCTCTTCCCTTTTTTTCTTATTCATTTTTTTTTAAAAAGCACACTTGTGTCTATAATGAGCTGGAGTGGATGTGCTTACATCTAATTGCCTTTGCAAGTGAGTCTGATGCTGAAAGTATGCCCTCCTGGGGCAAGCAGTTTCTGAAGATCTGCTGCTTTGGTATGTCACTAAGGAGAGCTTGGGATGTGGTGAACAATCTTCACAGCCTTTGCCAACAGAGGCCACATTAAACTGAAGTTTGGATGCTCAGCAGAGAGTGCTGTAGGAATTAAACAATTTGGATTCCTCCCCCCATCTCCTGTAATTCTTAACTGTGTGCTGAGGCAGGCTAATGCAAAAGAAACTGAAGAGTGACTTGAAAGGTTGAGCCATCATAGAGTTGCAGAGTGGGAAGGGACCTCAGAAGCCATCTAGTCCAACCCCTGACTCATTGCAAGATCTGCAATGTAGGATGCACCTACTGTTAGAATTCCTGTTCCATGATTGCAGTCATAGGATTGTCTTCTATCACATGATGGTATATGTTTATCACATGATGGTATATGTACAGAGTGGGAAGTGACAGAAACAGGATGTTTGTATTACTGTGTTCCGTGACGTGGGATTATTGTCCTTTGTTCTTTTTCACTTTGCTGTCTGATGCTAGAGAGAGGGAGCCATGTTGCAGTGCTCCGTGTGTGTTTATATGTAAATAAAGTAGATTAGCCAAAATGCTGTTGCTGTGGTCTGTCACACAAGGTGCACAAACTCTGCGGATCCCTAAGTGTGCCAGTGTCTGTTGGCATCGGTCGCTGTGATGTTTGGGCTGAAGAAAGCTTATAAAGCTCCCGAACAAAAGACCAGGAGGGAGGGAACATATCACTTGGGCATGTGTCTCTGCCAGAGTCCTACTCGAGTATAGGCTGAACTCCTGACACCTACAACATTCCTGGCAGATGGCCATCCAGCCTCCACGTTGCTGCCTAATATTGAGTGAGACCATTGGTATGTTTAGCTATGCATTGTCTACAATGACTGGCAGTGACTCTCCAGGGTTCAGACAGGATTCTCTCCCAGTCCTACCTGGAGATGGTGTGGATTGAAACTGGGACCTTCTGCATGCAAAGCAGATGCTCTTCCACTGAGCTATGAGCCTTTTCCTGAGAGCCCACCAAGGAGGACTGTTCACTTTTTCACTGTTCAGCTTGCCATTAGGAAATGGCTCCTTATTTTAAGTCAAAAATCTGCTTCCTTTCACTTTCCTGCCCATTGATTATAGTCCTGCCTTCATATTTGAAAGGCATCCAAATCACCAGGAGTAGCGATCTTTGGGCTAGGGGGGAGAAGAGGAGGAATGAGGCCCTCCAGTCCTCACCATCTGGCCCTCAGAAGTCTCTACAGGCTGCATCCCCTGTCCACAACCAACACCTCCCACTGGCACTGCTTCACTGCCTCCCAAGTATAGCTTTGCCTGGCTGGAATGGATCCTTGAAATCTGATAGCGCCTCTTGCTTACCTGTCCAGAGGACAGAGTGTGAGTGACTGTCCATAGAAACTAGCTTCCTGTACAAAAATAAAATCTTCATTTGTTGCCCTGCTCACTTTTGCCTCTGGCTTGTGACTCTCAGAAGCTGTAATGTCTGGTGCCCATTGGGACTGGTAGGGCAGAGGTCAGGGATGCCAAGGGAGGACACTGCCAGAGACAATGGCAAACAAAGAAACCCCTGTGTTGCAAAATATGAGTCAGCAATATCAAAAACAACACGATGGCCAGAATCAATTACAATGTGAAAAACTTTATGGACTAATTCAAAACATCAAAACTAACAAATTGAAGTCTCTGAAAGTCCTTAATTGAATCAAGGTGTCAGACTTTACCCAGCGGAGAGCAAGCTGTGAATAATCAGCAAATGTCCGATTCTGATGTCCAACTCTGAACTCTATTGAACAGTATTTCTGGATAACAACTACTGTTTCGTTGAATTCTTCATCAGCCAATTAGTTCAACACTTGTGAGTAGAAAGATATGTAATTTCTTAATTAACCAAACATTTTTTGAATAGATATAATATAATATACAGGAGAATGAAAAATACTCTGGAACAGTGCTCATGTGATTATGTAGTTACTGTTCAACAGAATTCAATGAAACAGTAGTTATCCAGAAACACTGTTCAGCAGAGTTCAGACTTGGACATCAGAATCTGACACTTGCTGATTATACAAAGCTTCACAGCTTGCTCTCTGCTGGGTAAAGTCTGGCACCGTGATTCATTTAAGGACTTTCAGAGACTTTCAGAGACTTCAGTTTGTTAGTTTTGATGTTTTGAATTAGTCCATAAAGTTTTTCACATTGTAATTGTTTCTGGCCATTTTGTTGCTTTTGATATTGCAGAGACAATGGCAGGCAGACACAATTAATTATCGCTTTGTCCGCACTCTCCTCCCTGCTGAAGACTGAAAGGCTGAAAGGGCCCCTCCTCTGGACCTCTCTATTCAGCTCCTCAGGACTCTCCTTAGGTCATGTCCCCTCTTCTCAGGCCAAACCCACCATTGTCCCTGCTCTGCTCCCTCCTTGAGTGCTTTTGCCTGGCGTGACTGTGTCCTTGCACTGTGATATTGCCTCTTCCTTGCTTGGATGGGTGGAGAGGATGTGTGCAACTTCTGGATGAAATATAACCTACTTTTTCAATGGATGAGTCACATCCCTCTTTCCCTGCCCACCACTGACCATACCTTCTCACCAGGCCACAAACCTCACCAACCCTACTTCACATACTCCTTGCATGTTTTTGAACTCTGGTAATGCCTCTTGTCTGCCTGTAGGGGAGGGTAGGAAGGGATGCCTATGTGTGCATCTAAATTAGCCTCTGGCCTCTGGTATGTCCCCCAGAAGGGAATGCAACCCTTGGCGCCCAAAAGGTTCCCATCTCTACAATGAAGAAACGGAATCGGAGGGTCTTCTCATTACTCCACCCTTTCGCCTCCACCTCTAGCCTTAACTGCTCCATCCTCTTGCCTGGTTTCTGCTGCTGCTGTGAGTCTCTTTGGTTTACTTCCAGAGGTTAATGGAAGGAGGAGATTTAGGAAATGTGATGGGTGTGGGATGTACTTGACTCTGAATGTGGAGGTGGTGGGGAGTTATACAACTGCAGTTAAGTGACAGAGAGAGACGGAAGGGGATAATATTGCTGGAGAGATTTTCGAAAGAGATTGCAACGGAGGAAGAACACAACTCCTCTTCCCTCCTTCCCACTGCGCTTTCCCTCTGAGAATTAGATGAGGATTTGTGACTCGGCAAGCGGGGGAATCGATAGTTATTTGTGAAAAGCCGGCGCTAAAGTGGGACAAGTCGAGATTAGCTAGGTGATCTGCTTGGCGTCCATCACTATGGATTGCTTGTTCTTAGACAGGCGATGTTTATCTTTTTGTCCTTTCTCTTGAGTCTAGGCAAAGATCTGGAAGGCGCAACACAGAGTTAGTGGGGAATTTAAACACTGTGACTGAGCACCATGCAAAAGAGAGATAGGGAGGGAGAGAGGAGACGGGGAGAGAATGTGAACCAGAGGCTGTCTTGGGGAACTGCTAATCAGTCCTTGAATTCATCAAATACTCAAGTGTGTTTAAACTGATGTATGTCAACCAAGGAACATCCTCAGCACGTTATATCTTTTTTTTTGGGGGGGGGGTCAGCAGAACAATGCATTTTGGGTAACGACTGTGTTTGTGTATTTTCCTCTCTACATCCTGCTTCTCCCCCTCCCCCCGCATCAGCATGCTCAAGGTGAGAAACCAAATTGAAACACATAAAGCGATTACACGAAATCAATGCAAGATGAAACAAAGAGAAGACTCTTATGGCTGCATGGTGTAAGAACTGGTGATAAAACTGAGAGCAGGGTGCTGTCCTTTCTACTGACAATTGGCGCTGACTTGTCTGCTGTAAGGATGGAAAATGGAGGGCAGTTCTTGGGATGTTTCTTGAAGTCAGCTGTCTGAGGGAAGAACTGTGTGGCAAGAGTTCTTTCTGGCCTGGGTGTTCTTGCCGGCTGTGTTCCTGAATCTGATCTGTGGGGAGCAGGAGTGCTTCTGCAGAGGGCAAGACAGCCAGAATCACCACTGATGTCAGCAAGGGAGGAGGAAAAGCTCCATCCCTGTGAGGGTTCTAACTGCCTTCCAGACTCAGACCGTTGCCCTGCCCTGCTGGCCTGCACACTGTTGCCTGCTCTGTTCCTGGATCAGATTTGATGTGGGAGAGAGCACTTCCAATCTGGAGCTTCCCTTTATAATGGCAAAGGCAGCCAGAACCATCACTGTTATTAGCTGTAACTTGAAGAACAGTCACCTTTTTGTCAAGTGTCCTGACTTTTTAGATTGTGAGCCTGAGCTGCTTCTGTAATCTGCTCTGAGAGATTTTTTGGCTAAAGTGTGGTGTAAAAATGTTGTAGGTAGATAGATAGATAGAAATTACCCAAAGTAGTTACTGATGCTTAGCCCAGCTGAAAACTTTCATCAGAGTGGGATCTTACTGTCAAATATGAGTTGGTCAGGATTTTATTTTTTAAAAAAACATTTTTATGTTAAAAAGGAAAGGGATGGGGAAGCCAAAGCAATACCTGCAACCTTTCCCACCTCCGATAAAGAAGGCAAAAGACCTCACCCATCATGTATTTAAAGGTAAGACACCTGTTTCAAAAAAAGTAGGATTTCATGCCTTCCCTACAAAAATAATAATAATAAAATCCAAATATCAGGCCAGCCTCTTACAGCAGAAATGAACAATATCTGGAAGTCACCAGGTTAAGGTGGGCTGTTGTAGACTCTGGACTTTAAGTTGATAATGTTCATTACTATACTTACTTCAAAAACTGGCCAGATGGTCCTATTGCATTTGGGGTCCCTCCTACTTATTCTTCTGGGTGGGGTCCTGTACTTAGGAACCTAAGAAGCTGCCTTATTGTGAGTCAGACCATTGGTCCATATGGCTCTGTATTGTCTTTACTAACTGGCAGTCGCTATTCAGCATTTCCAACAGGGTTTTCTCCCAGCCTTAACCAGAGATGCTTGGAATTGAACCTGGGACCTTTTCGTGCAAAGCAGGTGCTCTACCACTGAGCCATGGTTTTCCCCTTAAAGGGAGATGCCTTATACTGAGTTAGACCCTTGGTCCATCACACTGTCTATACACAACGTATTATCCATATGGACAGCTTGTGACTCTCCAACATTTCAAACATCGTGTCTTTCCCAGAGATGCTACCTGGAGATGCTGTGGACCTTCCACTTGCAAAGCAAGAACTCCATTGTTGAACAATAGCCCCTCTGCTCCACATTCCTGCCCTGCGTACTTTGAACAGATCATGGGAACCAGGCAGTAGTATGGCCCGGGGAACTCCTTATTGCTCACTATTGATTACCAGTCTGTACAAATGAGCAGCAAGTAACTACGGTTGCTCTAGAAATGAATGAAATTCACTGGGGGAGGGGGCAGGAACCATGAGTTCTAAAAGCAAAACTGACGTACATTAAGAAAAACAAAACATAAAACGAAGTTTGATAGTGGAGTCTAACTAGCTGTCATAATGAATTCCATCACTTATTTATCTATTTATCCAACAGGGGCATTTTCTGGGCATCTTTCAAACAATAATATATTAACATGCAATGATAATCATAGAACAAAATCAATAAATAAACAAAACCAGCATACAAATTCCAGTGTGCAGAAAATCATCTCAGAGGAATACACAGCATGACTACAAAGAAACAGGCAATCTAAAATTCAGTGGATTGAAAAGTCCACAATTTAAAATCTCAAGAGAACCATCTTAAAAATGAATTCTTAACAAGCCCCCACCCCCATCAGTGGAATACTACCAATCCCCCTTGTGGCAAAAACCAAGTCCAGGGGAAATCAGACCATATGTGTCAGTCAGTAATGTATTGAAGAGAGCTGCATTCTTGTCATGGAGACCATGAAGTCTCAGGCTGGCCTGTCTGGGGCAGCTTGGCTGGATGCTGAAGTCCCCTGACGCCACCATGAAAGGGTTCTCCTCCACCACATCCAGGACTTATCTAGCACTGTTATGTCCCTCTGACTCAACACCAAAAGCAACCTCTCAAACATTGTGGATCAGTCTCCTGGTAAGGCAGATGGAATTTTTATGGATGATGGTGAACCCCTTCTCTGCTTCTCTGACTTGGAATGGTGATGCACTAAGAACCCAGGTGGACACAGCTGGCTGAGCATAAGGCAGCCAAGCTCATCCAAATCTTGGTTACCCGCACCAAGTCGACCTCCTCACCCACGATCAAATCATGGTTGAAATAAGTTTTATGTTGTGAAGACCTGGCACTTAGCAACAACAGCACCAGGCACCCTCCCTTCTGTATACTTCCACTCTCACCCATGACCCCACCTACCATCACAGGAATTTTAGCCCCACATCCTTCCTCCTCCTGCCCCCAACCCAGATGCAAAATTTCCCTACCCCTTGTCTAATCACAATAATAGAACACAGAGAATAAAATGGAAGATCCATCAACCTAGCTCTCATCTGGGGCATTGATAAATACTGTCCTCCTGTCTCTCCCCCAGGAAGATTCTCTTCCATCAACACCCCCACAACATTCTCTCAGGATGAGCAGGTCATTGCCACCTGATTTCCAACAGCAACAACAACAAACCCCAAAGGGGTGGTGCCCTCGGGTCAAAGCCAAAAGGTTGGCCTACCACTGCTCCAAAACAGCACAGTGTTATCTAGCCACCAAAGGACACTAAATGAAGCCAGCTGCTACAGGCTTGCCTCTAGAGTGGCTGCTGTTTTGTGGCCCAAGTTTCGCTGCAGGTGGAAGGTCAAAGCCTCAGTCAGTGAGCCAGCAGATAGCAACCTGATCGGTGTTACAGTAATGGTGTTGCAGCCTTGGCTGATCCCACCCCCACACACATTGGATCTCTCTACCCCAGGAATGTGTCCCCTGCCCCAATGCTTATGCCCTGATTCACCCACTTTTTAAAATAGCCCTGCTGCAACCCTGAATATAATAAATCTCCACGCTTGAAATCCAGTTGTGATGAGGCCACTACTCAGAAATGTATCTTAAAAGCATTTCAGTTAGGAAATACTTTATGTTGCCAGCCACAACACATCTTGTACTCTATTGCTCAGAAAAGGATAAGTAAATTAGTTCTGGACGGTCCGGTTTGCAGTGTCTCCTTATGTACAGACTTGTCAAAAAAGCTCATATTTTCTGGATCATATATGAGGCTAAGAGTACTGGGCTGGCAGCAAAGGTTTATATCCAGTGTTAGCATTATACAGAGTAGACCTATTGACCTTTTTTTGCATCTCATGGGTTGCAGATCCCTCCTTGTATTATTTGTTCCGTGATCACTGCTTTCCTTTTGAGCGAAGACAGAGGTGTTGAGCAGTTCCACCTTCTCTCTATCACCCCATAGCTTTTCTCCATCTTCTCAGAAGACCTTCTACTTATTTGTTCCTCCTTTGGCTTCAAACATAGCAAAAGAGAAACCTTTTTTTTTTTTTTACATCTCACATCTTTAAGTATAGAGCAGGGGCTGCCAAACCTCTAGGGCCAGTGGGCACATTTGGAATTTTGAGAAAGTGCTATGGGCACCAGTCGTAAAATAGCTGCCACATCTAAAAGAGCACAGAATGACGCCAGCATGCCCATCTCCAATAAGCCACCCCCAATGGGGAGAAAGGAAGCAGTTCCATCAGCCACCTCCATGCTCACTCACTGAGAAAATCTCTTTGCATCTCTCCTCTATTCAGAATGGAAAAGTGGACTGGTGTCCAATCCTGGCATCCAATGAGATGTGAGCATGTTAAAGAGTGTGTGTGTTCATTGCAGAAGAGACTGAGCCAGTGCAAACATGAACTCGGCAGGAAGAGTGAACAATCTCCTTTGCATTTGTAGGATATTTTCTGATATCTTTTTTGGGTGCCATAGATCATGGGTCGGCAAACCAAGGCCCACGGCCCAGATCAGGCCCAATTGCCTTCTTGATCCGGCCCGCGAATCACCGCGTGGATTGCCAGCACGTGGATCACCAGCGCGTACATTCTTTCCCTCTCCCTTCCTCTCCCTCACACGGCGCACTTTTCTCCTCAGGGACAGAACAATCTTGTCCCATGCCGGGTGCCGTTGACGGCGGGAGTCGGCTCACCCGACTGCCTGCCTCAGCAGGGCGGCGCTGTGAAGGGGGCATGTGACACTGGCAGTGTTTTCCTCCTGCTCCTCCTCCCTCTCCCTCAGTCCGCCCTTCCTTCCTTCTCCGCGCCCCTTTTCCGCACCACTTCCTCATGCGCTTTCTTCACTGTCACCTGCCTGCCCTCCTTCATTCCTCCCATGGTGTTCAGGTGGGTTGTTGTGGTGGCCACGGCTGCTGCTTATGGGTTGGTGGGCGGCTCTGTCTTTTACTCCACGGTGCCTCTCAGGAAGCAGCAGCAGCAGGTGGTGGGTAAAAGCTCCGGCGACACCCCGGTTCCCCTACCTCCATCCATGGCTCCTCCACTGGGGCTGCTGCTTCTGTCTTCACCAACCAATGCAGCCTCCTGCCCCGCCATGGCGCCTGGCTGGCTGGAGAAGCCCAACTGTGGCTATTGGGATGACAAAAGAGGCCAGGCCTCTTTGCGGGTAGGCGAAAATCGTTCACTCCCCCCTTCAAAATATAGTCTGGCGCCCCACAAGGTCTGAGGGACAGTGGACTGGCCCCCTGCTGGAAATGTTTGCTGACCCCTGCCATAGATGGTACTAGTGAGCCTTCTGGTGCACCATAATTTAGCAGGTGAAGCTTTTTCCTGGCATGGAGATGTGAGAAAAGATACCGGCTTGGGATGGGGGTAGGAGTGGGAGGAAGAGACATATGTACTGATCCAAATAAAAATATCTCAAAAACACATCAGATTGTAGCGCCATATGGGAAATGTCAGGCATTCTTTCGCTGACATTGGAACCATGGAGAGAAACATCTTATATCCTCTAATTACAGGTCCCTGTTTGATGGGGATTGAAAGAAAAGGGAGGGGGCTTTGCAAACTATACATTAATGGCTTGAATATTTCTAAATGGAACTGGAAGCCCCTCCATTATCATCTGCTGTACAGGACTGTAGTTCAGAAGGGGTTTGGGAGGAGGAAGCTTAGCAGAAAAAGTAATTTCAATGCCTCGGCTGCTTTTTTTGATTACAATTCAGGATTACTGTTTTAATCACCGCTTATCAAGTAATACCGCAAACCTCAGAGCATGACCATCTTTCTTGGGGGAAGCCAGATTTAAAAGCCAATTTTCTGCAATCCTTCCACTTTTCTCTCCTCCTTCTGACTACCCCCACCCTATTTATCTTAACAAATATGAAGGGATAATAATCAGCGATATTGGCAGAAGCTTCAAAGCTAGGCCTCAAATGCTGTCTTTCCCAAGATTGATTCTAGTTTAACATTGGCTAACCACAAGATCTCTCCTCCTGGAAGCATAAGAAGTGAGTGTCCTTGACATATTGCCTAACAGACCTCAATCAGGTAATTTGGGTAGCTGTAGATCAGCTTTCCCCAAACTGGAAGTTTGCCCAGAAGGAAAACAGCCTCTCTGGCTGAAAGAGGCTGTCCACACCTGGTCTTGGTATTGCAAGGCAGCCAGCCTTATTCTGAGCCAGGGAATTGCAAATTTCAGTGCCACTGCTAAATCTGTATATTGAACTTTAACAGAAACATATTTCTTTTCAACAGGGCAACTTTTGTTCAAGGGCAATTGTACACACAGTTTAATTTGCCAATGGACATAACTGGAAATGCATGTCACTGCTGCTTGATTGACCATGTTTAGTTCAAGGCAACTATCAGTGTGAAAGACTGCCAGAGCCAGAACATTTATAGACAATTTACTGCTTGTTTTATCCTGAAAGGTGCTTAGAGGGAGGTGATGGTCTGGGCTAATGAACTGATAAACAACCAAAAAGCTGAGCTGGGAAAGCATCATAGGTTTTAATACCTGGGTAAAGTTATGGCAAATGTGCAATTGTTGTGTGAAGAAGGGCTTTCTTTCGTCTGCCCTGAATCTTCCTACACTCAGCCTCATTGGATGACCCTGATTTCTAATGCTATGAGAGAGGGAGAAGAAACTATTCTCTACCCACTTTCTCCACATCACGCATAATTTTATATACTAATATCACAACACCGCTTGCTAGCTTTTCTTCTAAACTAAAAGGTCCCAAATTGTCAGCTGGCAATGGTGGTTGCTTGTGAGTAACCAGTCAGGACTCCGACCTGTCTTTTACAGGTTTTATTTTGGTGCAAAACTATTTACAGTGCAGAACCACAAGTTCATGTCTGCCTCAACCGCTAGCAGAATCTGGGAGTGGTCGTTTCTGGGTCCTCCCCCAACATAATAGCTTAGTCGCCCTCAGCCTTTTCCTTCCTTCTTTGCGTTTTACACCTCTGCGCAGGGTGGGTGACGGAAGAGGCATGCTTCCCTCCTGGCCAGCTTGACCAGGAGTGGTGCTGAGGCTCCCAGCAGCATCCTGTGGTCCCTTCCCCTCTTCCCCACTAGAGGTGTGGCTTTCCCCACCGCAGAAAGAGGAAATGCTTCACAAGATTTTTGGAGGTTCCCTGTAACCCAACTGCCCCTCTGTTTCCCTTCCCTGTTCCAATGGCAATCCCCTTACACAAATGTTGTAACCTTTCCTCACAGAGGAGTATGTTGTATCCTAGTGTCGGCCAAACTTGGCCCTCCAGCTGTTTTTGCACTACAGTTCCCATCATCCCTGACCACTGGTCCTGTTAGCTAGGGATGATGGAAGTTGTAGTCCCAAAACAGCTGGAGGGCCACGTTTGGCCAACACTGTTGTATCCCATCAAGAACTGGATGCCACCAGGTTGCAGGAGGCTGTCTCACAGTGG
This sequence comes from Podarcis pityusensis, assembly GCF_964106645.2. Taxonomy (NCBI): domain Eukaryota; kingdom Metazoa; phylum Chordata; class Lepidosauria; order Squamata; family Lacertidae; genus Podarcis; species Podarcis pityusensis. Next base: position 32,978,441 of record NC_138041.1, read on the forward strand.
CTGAGTGCATGCTTCATGTGCAAAATGCCCTGGTTTCAATCCCTGATATCTGCAGTTGGAACAGGGAAAGAAGACTTCTGTCCAAAACTCTAGAAAGCAGCAGTTAATCATGCAGACCAGGTTAGCCAACATGGTGCCCTCCAGATGTTGCTGGATTTCAACTCACACCATCCCAGCCAGTACATCCAGGGGTTGGGGATGATGGAAACTGGAGTCCGGCAATGCCTCCACACATTGGCTACCTCTGATGTAGACAACGCTAAGCTAGCTGGATAACCGTCTGACTTGGCATAAAGTCATTTAGTAATCAAAGATGTACTGCTTCTTAACATGGAAAATCCATTCCTGCCCATTGAAACTTATCATTATCATTATCGATTTATCAACCACCTTCTAAACTACTATCTCAAGGCAATTTACACGTAAGATAAAAACAGATAAAAACACAAAAATATCAAACACATTTAAAGTGAAACTAAAACCTCAATAAGTAGATGCTCATGGTAAAGAACCATTTACTCAGCTGGTAAACCCCATTGGAACAAAAAATGTATTCAGTTGTTTCTGGAAAGCGCAGGTATTGGGCACCTGTCATGTATCGACAGGAATGCACAGAACAGGGGCAGCAGTTACAGTAAAGACCTTCCTCTGAGTTACTGCAGAACAGGCTTCTGAGATCTTTGAAACCTGCAGGAGAAACTCTCCACTAGACCACCACTCAAAAAAGCTGTCTGTGCTTGCTACCACTCAAAAAAGCTGTCTGTGCTTGCTACCAGTATGACAACCTTTGCTAGTGCCATCACCCTTTGTCCCGAAGGATGATAATGTATTTTGCCTCTGATTGCCTGCCTCAAATTACTTACCAATCCATTTTATTGGATGACCACAAGATCTAGTATTTTGAAAGAGCCACGCACACCCCCTGTGGATCTCTCTCTCTCTCTCTCTCTCTCTCTCTCTCTCTCTCTCTCTCTCCCCAAATTCATAATTTAGAACCATTTCCTCCGCCACCTCCTTGCCACCTGTCCACCCACACAATCAATCTTACCCATGTTCTACCTATCTCAAGCAAAGGCAGCAGCAGGCTTTATAAATGAAGTCAGATAGATCAATGCCAGTTGCCCAAGACCCCCTGAGCAACTACTGATAAACAAAGAAATGTGCACGAGTGATCAGGGGGCGTGGGGAGAGAAAATATGTACAACAAGATATTTCTTTTTAAGACAGTTGGGAAGTTAGATTGAAAACAACAGGAGCCAAAAGCATCAAGACTTGCATTAAAAAATGAAGGCGGTAGTACTTATCATGCTCTCTTATTGTGTTGCTCATGTCCTCTCCTTCACTTCCATTCTGCTTAAAAGAAAAAGGAAAAAGAAAACTGTAGGGCGGAAATACCTGTGACTCTTTGACATGTCTATTTTGGGCCTATGAGCTAGTGCTTTACTGTTCCACTCTTTACTGCTTTGCTTCATAGCGACATCTAGGGGCAGGTTATAGTATTGTAAGCATTACAGCCGCTGCTTACAGACACAATCCAAACAGGAATGTAGGGACCAGGGGACAGTGCCATTGCAGAGAGGAGGCTGTTTGAAACGCAAGTCACACACAGCATTTGCGTAAATTCACTCTCAGCTTCAGAGCCTAGCAGCTTATGATCATCCCTTATTTCTTCAATCTGAAAGCTGTTACGAAATAAAATGGAAGGAATCTGTCTGGAAGCAGGAGATGGGTGCACAAGGCTGCTTAGTATGCAGAGCTTTTGGTGCATTATCAACGTTGTCTTTCTCCTTGGAACCAAATTATTTCTCTGAGAGTTTTATAGCAAACACAGCTTTCGATTTACAGCATGGATTGTCAGTACATATAGTTTCAGAAGGGATGGAAAGCCAGGCTGTTAAAGGCTCTGGTTTTCTGAGTTGTTGCTCCCCCCCCCCCTTTGCTGGTAGGGGGAAAGGGGATTAGGATAGGGTGGGGAAGGCTAGCTTCCACATACATTAACACACCCCTCTCTATCTTCCATCCAGACAAAAGCAGAGGGGTTACCAGAGTTCAAGTACACATTCCAGCCAGGCAAAAAAAAACTTGTGGGACTAAGCATCCAGAACAGCTGCTCCACCACTGATCTATGGGCCTTCCCCACTAAATAGTGAGGAATGTAAGAATATGCCTTATATTAAGTCAGATTGTTGGTGTCATGGACCAGGAGTGAACTTTGCCTGCTGAACAGCAGCCTGAAGGGGAAGAAGGAGGAGTGACTCCACCTGCAGCTGATCAGCCTTCAAGGACATAGAGGAGAAGACACTGATGAGAACTAGCTGGCTTCAGCCTTCTTAAACAGAGCTCTCAGCAGCAGTCAGATGCTAGAAACAGCACCTGTCGTTCCTGGTCATACCATGTTGCTTCCTGCTATTTGTCTGGACCCTTGGCTTTGTGATCATCAGATCTCCTGACTGTTGGACTGTCAATGTGGACTGCTGTTTGCCCAACCCTCAGAAGGGACTTGACTTCGTATGCTGAGTCTTCCAAGTGTATCTCAGAGACTCTTCTGTTTGTTTGGCCTCACACACCACCAAGCTATGCACTCTGTTGCTTGGCAGTGGAACTTACCCAGCTGGTCTCTCTATCTCAGTGTTGTCTACACTGAAAGTCAGCAGCTCTCTAGGAATTCAATAGAGGTGTTTTCCACAGGTCGGCCTAGAGATGCTGAGGCTTTGACCTGGGACCATTTGTATGCAAAGTGTGTACTGTATGTGTGTGTCTGTACATGCAAACACATTCTGCTTGTTCCACACACCCTGCCAAAACCCTATGATTTGAAGAAGAACCTCTTCTTCGAATCCAGTAGAGGATTCAGTAAAGTGAAGGGTCCTCAGCTTAGGTTGATTTTTCTACTGACTGTACAAAACATCTGAAGTATTTGTACTAGGAGACAATGAAGGCTATACAGTTGGGGGAATTGTTTCATTCCATAACAGTGTTGTTGAATTCCTCAACAAATGCACTTGACATTCAGATGAGTTGGAACTAGGGAGTTATGCCCCCCTTTTCCTGTTGTTAAATTCCTGCTGTGTAAAGTGTTTCCTATTCAAATTGCTGCTTGCTTAGGACAATTCAGCTACAGAGTAAGCTGCCTAATTGGAACCCACGGGACTCTTTACACCCTGTTCGATTTAATCCACTTATGGAAAACTAATGAAATTCCTTCCCCCCCTTCTCCCACCTCTCCACCCCCTGCACCCATTACTTGTCATTTTCAGAGCCTTTGTTCTTTCGTTCATATGCTCAAGCCAGCTGCCAATTGATGATTTGGGACTGGTGTCTGCAAGTCGGTTGTGATTAGCAATGGGGGAGGAATTCAATTCCATTTGCATTTGGAGGTGAATTTACCCAAACCACACTTTCTGAAACAGTAGGAGAACAAAAAATACGACCATCCTTCAGATTTTGCATGTCTCCAGATTTTTCAATGTAGTTCTTCATCTAAGTAATGTGTACAAAACTGCATGTACTGGGGTTAAAATGTGCATCAGAGTGCACGAACTAGTGAAAATGACATCCATAAATGCATTATTTAGGGGAAATTGCTTTATAGAAATGTGTAGATTGGGCCACGTTGCATACAAAGTATGCATATTAGGAGAAAATTGCACTTAAATTTCAAACAGATGTAAAAATATGGAGAACTGAAGATTGGAAAAATGAGAAACAAAGAGATAGAAATTGGCATATTTGCCCAACCCTAGTTAAGTTGATCCAGAATGTCTACTGCTGTAAATAGCCAGCTCACACAAGATCACCAATCTTCTTCTTCCAACAGAAACCTCATGCATTTTCCCCATCAGTGGCAGAAGAAAAGGGACAAGCAATACATGAATTGGTTGCTTTCACATTATACTCTTAACTTGAGTAGGCTTCTAATGTTTGCCATTTTGCGTTTGTGGTGGTGGGGACATTGGCCACTTTTGTATCATTAGAACCAGCTCAATTCCTTTTGTTGGGCGTGATCAAGGTCTTCCGGCTCTTATTACTAATGCTGGCTCTCGTTTGTGAGGCCCTTGGGAAAGATGTTCTCAGTGGACCCTCTCCTCCTGACTGAGGTCCCTACTGCCCTTTCATTCATCCTTTCACACTGGGCCCAATCTACACAGCTTCCAAGGGCAAGTCCAAGAGGGCATATTGGAACAGGGAGAGAAAGAGCCTGGAAATGGCACTGAAAAACTGACTTGGTCCGTTTTCTGGATTCAGTTTTAAGAATTGCATCAATAGCACCACAGCTTCCTCCAAGAATGACTTACGTTATATACCCTTGCCCATTGGCATTTGAAACATGCCTGTTCATCCAAGCTTTCCATGAGGGGTGTCCCACGTATGATGACATACAAATATGATCTATTCATTCATGATCTGTTCTGTATTGTTTTATGAATGAGCACTCACACTTTACATTGTGGGTGCCCTTTCCGGGATCGCATGTGGTGCTACAGTTCCCAGGGAGCTTACTGGCTTGCCTCTCAGTGTTAATTTTTGGAGGTTCATGCCCATCCTCAGTAATCAGGTTTCTTGCTGGGAGGTGGGGCCAGCCCCATTTATAAACAGGGTGTGGAGCTGACAATAGCCAGGCAGTCGGCTCTGGAGATTCACCCTCCCTCCCCTCCCTTTGTTTAATGTTTCTTGGTTTTTTTTTAAATAAATTTTTATTGGGTTTTCAAAATTTTTAAAGACAAACACACAAAAATACAACAAAAACAAAACAAGACAAGCATATTCTCAGGACCTTACTTTCCTAACCTTGTTCCCTGGACTCCCCCCCACCCCCCTTCTTACATCCCTATTCCCATAATTAGCTCAGCAAGTTCTAGCTTCTCCTCCTTAACCTATAGATTAATATTTTTGATATAACTCTTCCTAGTTAACCCCATTTTTCTTATCCCCATCTCTTATAAACATTTAAATTCTTTCCTAAGGTCGACCCAAATTCCCTTCCACAGATTTCATTTTTATATTAGATATAGGCCCTATTCACTCGACCCAAAATTCATAAACGTTTTTACAATTCTGCTTTCCCCTCCCCCCCTCCCCAGGTACTAGTCCCTTCTCAAATAAAAGTCAGCAGTAGTTTTTAGCCTGGATTCCTCACGTCCGAGGCTTTCAAATCTCTTTCAGTTCCTCTCCGCCGGTTTTGTTGGAAATCCTTTATGTTGGTCGTCAGGTCTCGAAGCAGTTCAATCTCCGTCACTCCAGTTTTTCTTCCCACCAGGATGCTTGATAACAACTGCTGCCAAAAATCAACCAGTCTTTCATGTTCAACAGGGGAGCCCCAATCATATTTCTTATTTCCTTTAAGTTCCTGTATTCCAAATACTTTAGGGGCCCCCTCTTTCATCTTTAACATCCTTTGCAGGTTTATAATCCATGTACTCCAAGAGTCTTTTTCCTTGCACTCCACCATTGTAGGCTTTTTGTTGATATTTCCCATCTGTACTTTCTCCTCCAATTCTTGAGATGTCACTTCTATTTCAGCTGCAGATTCCTTTCCTGTCAAGTCCTTAATGCATTCAGCAGAGTTACTTATTCCAGAGGTCAAGGTCATGAGTTGTTTATTCATAGTCAAGCTCTGCTCTTGCAATATCCCCACGAGAAAAAACATCCTGTCTATCTGTGCCTGTAATTTTCCATCTGCAGCCATTGTAATACCTTAAGAATCCCCCTAGGGGGATTCTAGTTGTTTTGTAAACTTTTTCCAACAGTCCAAATCTTTTTTGTTTCTTTCTTTCAAATTTCCAACAACTTTGTTTCAATTTATAGCACTTTTAATCCAGAGAGATATTAGTTAACAAACTTTTAACTGAAACTGTCCCTTTGACAGCTCTTTTGACAGCTGTCAAACTCCTTATTCCTCTTCAACAGGCTCAAACGCGGGACTCCCCCTGGTCCGGGGGGGGGATTTCATCAAAAATTTCCAAAGTTCCACTCTCACTCTCCAGTACAACACTTCTTTTGTCAAATCGTGGAAGTTAGTTTCTTTTATATTAAACAAAATAACCTCTCCACCTTAGTTCTCCGTTCCTTGCTTAGAATTGTCTGTAAGTAAGGGGGGTGCGGACTTCCTTTTAGCACACCCCCCAGTCGTCTCGAATTCACAGGAAAAGTTTCTTAAAGCCAAATTCCATCTACTCACGGGTTATTCTTTTTCAGTCCAATTTTCAAGGAAGGAAGTCAGCGCTCTCCAGTCCTGGCTCGCGGCTTCGCTCCACCGAGGTAGCGATCGACTCTCAGCGCCACGCCACCCTCCGTACCCTCTCCGCAGCCTTTAAAAAGGCTCTTCGTGGGTCGGGGGGGCGCTTAAGGCGCCCACCGAGTCTTCCCGTCCGCAGACTTCAGCGCCTGCGGTTTCTAAGGGTCCCTGCGTCGCCGGCGCGGCAAGACCTGTCCTCAGCGGAGCCGATTCCCTCCGCAGCTCGGAGGGAATCCGCCATTTCCTGATCGCGCCAACCCGGAAGTCCTGTTTAATGTTTCTTGTTTGCAGGTTAACTTTTTCTTCCTGTTTAGGGGGTGCTGCTACAGTTTTTGACTGGTTGCTGTTGAAGGACTGGAAAGAAATTTTCCTGCATTGGGAGGTTTTGTCTTCCCCATAGCAATTCATCACAACTTTGGCGGTTATGGCCTTGGGTGGAATCCTTTAGTCTTTTCTTCTCTATATGGGGTGTGTGTGTGTGTGTGAAGTGGTGACTCACCCCCCTGCGGTGGCAATTCCAGGGTCTCCCTCTTAAAGGGGTTATATATATAGGTGTCACTTGCCATACATTGAAAGGTCGTCAGTGAACTACCCTGTGTGCGGGGATATGGTCTTGGCTGCCTGCTACACTTATGTCTTACAGAGCACCCGCATATCCCATTTACCCTGATGAGCCCCAGTTCCCCCTGGCTGGGGGGCTGGGAGGGATACACGCCCAAGGCCTAAGCCTAAGTCTTCCTATGTTCAGAAGTTTAATAAAGTTGTGGCCTAATTTTAATTCCATATAACGTTGTCAGAGTCTTTATTCCATCCTTATGATCCTTGGGGGCTGGGACTGTCACTGCCTGGTCACGCAATGTGATTTTATGTTATTCCCTGCCATGATTTTTCTGTGTTGGCCATACAGTGGTTTGTTTGTTTGTTTTTTGAGGGGCAGGGCAAAAAAATAAAAATAAAAGATAAAATAAAATCCTTAAGGCTTAATCAGATTCATTTATTTGTACTAGTCATAAGACCACCACAAAACAAGTGTTTGACCGAGCTAGATATACACATGAAACTAATACAAATTAACATCAATAAAAAAATTGATACTGACCCAAGCAAAACTATGCACAGCATAAAGAAACTTAAAATTTTGAATTCACGTGGAGAACCATTCCCCTTTACAATCTGGCCCGATTGTTGAAATAAATCCATTTTATACAAACCTGCAGGTAGAAAGCATGTAGTATTCACAACTACATCTCTATCTTCTCCACACAGCAAATATATTACTGTCTCTTTGCAAATCGCTCTAGAATTTGTTTCAAATGTTATGCAAAAGACAATATATGATGAAATGTACTGGATACCAGATTTAAACAAGGAAACAGGTGAACTCAAAATATGAGCTATTCCTGTACATTCCTGCGAAAGTAGCTGAAGGCATCAGAATTAACTGGCCTTTAGCAAAGGCTGCCTTAAGTCCCAGTTTCTGCAAATGCTTTAAATAACAAGGTAGCACAAAGGTGATTCTTCTACAGTGATGCTATTTTAGAAACTGATATAGTTTCTAAACTGTATATATCTTAGGAACAGCCTAAGCTTTGCCTGCTCCACGATATCAGACCCTGCTTTGTATATCTTAATTATCTGTGGTACCTTCCAACTCTACGATTCTATGAATTCATGTTTTTAGTTTTATATGTATATATAAATTTTGGCAGGTTTTATGTTGCACTTTTATTTTAATGATATTGTCTTTTTAATGCTAGAGATTCTTCAAATATTAAGCAGTTTATAAATGCTTTTAAATCACATCAAATGAATGAATGAATAAAAGTTAACTGCTCTATCCATCTGCAGGCATATACCAACCTGTCTTTTGGATGGGTGTCAATTGCAAAACTGTCAATTTAAGTTTCTCAGTTTCTCCGGTTCAGTTATCTGCACTAATTCAGCAAATTTCTCCTTATATATACACATTTGGGGGGGTATGTAATTTCTTCTAATCAACACATTTTTGCAAAGTAATTTCCCCTAATATCATGCATTTTGGTATGTTAATATTCATTCAATTACTGCATTTTTATCCAACCTTACCTCCAAGGAGCTTAAGGTGGCATATACAGTCCCCGCCTCCATTTTATCCTCACAGCAACCCTGTGAGGTAGGTTAGGCTGAGAGATTGCGACTGGCCTAAGGTCACCCAATGAGCTTCATGACTGAGTGGGTTTTGAACCTTGGTCTCCCAGGTCCTAACCATTACACAACACTGACTCGTATTAATCTATGTGCACAGTTTACCCTCCTATTGAATGCCTTAAATAGTTTTAAACTGTTTTTACTGACAATTTCATTGTTTTATTCATTTTGTAAGCCATGTTGAGGTTTGCTTGGACTCCCCCCTCCTTAAAACCAAGCAGTATATACATCTCAATAAATAAATGGTATGTGCATTTTTGTGCCAATTACGTGGCTGGAGAACTGCATTGTAAAAATTGGAAAATAGAGAAGCGCAGAAAGAACAAACATAATGGTAGAAGAAGAGTTTGGATTTGATATTCCACTTTATCACTACCCGAAGGAGTCTCAAAGCAGCTAACAATCTCCTTTCCCTTCCTCCCCCACAACAAACACTCTGTGAGGTGAGTGAGGCTGAGAGACTTCAGAGAAGTGTGACTAGCCCAAGGTCACCCAGCAGCTGCATGTGGAGGAGCGGAGACCTGAACCCGGTTCACCAGATTACGAGTCTATCGCTCTTAACCATTACACCACACTGGTATACCTGCATCAGCACATTTGGATGGCTTCACCTTCCCCAGCTGCAACAAAACATCTTTCCCATATCAGTCTCTATAGCCGCAGCAGGCACTGTAACTCTCCAGTGGTCTGACTTCACCCCTGAAGGTGCAATGTTCCATTGACTTCTGAGACAGATGGATGCCAGCCAACCAAATTACATAAGTTGGTTTTTAAATGTGGATCAAAGTGATTTTTTTCTCCCACCCATAAACAATATCCATAGCTACCTCCGAACGATGTTTTCATAAATCCTGAACCAAATCTCAACTAGGACATTGGTCTTCTCTGTCCCTGGTGTCCTCTCTCTCTCTCTCTCTCTCTCTCTCTCTCTCTCGTTCATATTGATCTCTCTCCTGCTGTGCAAGAGAAAGAAAATTAAGGAACAGTAGCCCCTTTTTCCCAGCGGGAAGTTCTCTTCTCTACCAAGTAGAGTCTGAAAGAACTTTATGTTCTTTTGTCAGCATTCGTTCGTGCGCGAGCCATTAGAAAATAGTCATGTTCCCATTTTAGGTGCATTTGTACATTCCTTGGCTGTGGTAAGGTAACAAAAGGCCACAACCAATAGCGAGGAAGGAAGGAGCTGCTGCCTTCTGCACAAATACCAGAGGGAGAACATGGGATATTGAGGTCAGCAATCAAATCCTTGTTTCTTACACTCCAGCTGCAGCAGCATCTGGAAAACTGCCAATGCCACTGAGATGGTAGCATTGGGAATGGAAATGTCTCCCATAGGGTAAGTTAAGAAGTTCCTAGTTCTTTCACTCATGGAGAACCTCAGACTCAGGGACTAAATGTGCCCCCCCCCCCGTTCTTCTATCTGGCCCTCTGTCTGCCTGGGCCACTCCCCCCCCCCCCCCCGATGCTGCTCTGTGCTCTTGTTGACTGTTTTTGCCTGGCTGGGATGGATTCTTGAAGTATAATAATTTGCTACCCTGGGCTCATTTGGGAGGAAAAGTGGGCTATCAACATAATAATGAATGAATGAATGAAATTAAATAATGCATCTTGCTTGCCTAGTTGGAGAGATGTGTGGGCATTAGGGATGTCAGAGAAATCCAACCAAATGTAAACAGTGGTAGAAATCATCCATATTTGCATATTTGTACAATGTCCAGAACAGAAATCAATCCAGCAGATAAGATCTGTATTCACTGCTGTTGTTGCTTTCAGTCCTCAGATGATACATAACTGTGTTTCATCCCATCTGCATTGTGGTTCTTTTGCAATGAAGTGGATGGAGTGGGAAAATGTAATGACAACATAATTTGCATAATTAATTACATAATTCACATAAGTTGCTGTAATTCTGCCACAGCAGAGGAACAGGAGTCAGTCCTTTATTGCATTGCTGTTCTGTATATCTGTGTCACCATGTTCTGCAAAAGCTAGGAGGACAACCACAATATTATTTTTCAAGCTACGGACCCATAGGCTACACTATTCTCTCCTTTGGGTTGTTGTGGTGGTTGTGGTTGTTGTTGTAATAGCACCCTATACCTGTGGATCTCAGGGTGGCTCACAACATAAAATTACAATATAATTGTATTTCATTGGAACTTCATCTAAGAATATAAGAAGAGCCTCCTAGATTAGGTCAGTGACCCATTTAATCCACCGTCATGTTCTCACTGTGCCTAACCAGATGCCCAAGTAGGAAGCCTTCAAGCAGGATCTTCAAGCACAAAACCATTCTCACCATCTGCGATTCCCAGCAACTGGTATTCAGAGTCATACTTCCTCTGACAGTGGAGGCATGTGATAGCTATCATGCTAGTAAAACACATGCATTAGCAAAAAATAGTATGCAAAAATTCATTATACTAGGGGGAAATTTCTGATAGCCCAAGTGGGAGTGAATTTGCCATGCACATGCTTTCTTAAGAGAAGTCACAGGTGGTTTTTTCCCAGGGGAGAGATTTTTTGGGGGAGCCATGGGCTTGCAAGCCCCATCAGGAAGGGATAGTGGTCAAAGTTTTTAAGCCCACTGCATCCCAAGCTCATGCTTCTTTTCTACAATGCCCTCATTTGCTTGTTTGTTCCTTTAACTTGCCCAGGGCCACCCAAAGCGACTTACAACCCCGCTTCAGGTAGGTAGCTGTGTTGGTCTGACGCAATAAAAATAATAATAATAATAATAATAATAAATTGTCCAGTAGCACCTTAGAGACCAACTAAGTTTGTTCCCGGTATAAGCTTTCGTGTGCATGCGCACTTCTTCAGATACACTGAAACAGAAGTCACCAGACCATTATATATAGTGGGAGGGTGGGGTGGGGTTTTCCTCAGAAGGGTAGCAGGAGATGGGTGATTGACTCAATGGGTATGGTAAACCTGTTGACGACTGTTAACGACTGCAATTAGTCCTACAGGAAAAAGCAAGGGATAATATGCAGATGCTTAGCATATGTAATGAGACAGGAATCCAATATCTCTATTAAGACCAGGTCTCTCCATAGTTTTCAGTTTAGTGATAAGTTGTCATTCAGCAACTTCTCTTTCAAGTCTGTTTCTGAAATTCTTTTGTAATAAGACTGCTGCTTTGAGATCCTGTAGTGAATGTCCTGGGAGACATTACAACCCCGCTTTGGAGTTTGGGATTTGCTGGTCACCTTTTTGGATGATGAGCAGGGATTTTGTGGGGAGTCAATGATTGGCCTTTGCGATTCTTCTTTTCTGCCTGCTCCACATTGTTGAGTTATTCTTACTGGCTTTCCAGATTGGTGTTGTTGAGTATTTGGTTTAATTGGCATTTAGTCCAGGCAGGTGAAGAAATTTTAAGAACTTCATGGTTAAAAACCTGGAGATGTTATTTGGGTCAAGGGCACTCTTCATTCTCCTTCTGCTGTCTGGCTTGGGGGCGGGCAATTCTTAAGGGTGCCCTTTAGGGTTTGCATGCACAACTTGGTGATTACAATACCAGGATGTGTATGCCAGGTTCATGTATCTAAGGCTCATGTAGGAAAAAAACATATTTTCAGTACTTTGCTGTGTGACAACAGATTGTGACTGGAAGCACACCCAGGAGATTGGAAGGATGTGATCCTTCCTTGTTATGTAACCTGCTTCCCAGACTCCTATGATTTGGTTAATCTGGTTAATTGGTTTTGCATATCCCCTAGTTTGCTGTATTTAATAAATATTTATTTAATTAATGTACGCTTTGCATCTCACGTCTTCTTTATGGGTGTTCTGTCATGTGTGCATTAGGAAAAATGTGCACTATAATGCTGATCAATTTTCAGGAGGCGTTTTTATTTTTATTTTTAGCAAACTGATTTGGAAATGTGGAGAGCTGAATTTAGGATTGGAAAAATGAGAAACAGAGTGAAATTGAAATCGACAGATTCACCCATTCCTATGTATAAATAGCAAGCGCCCATTTTTACTCAGACTCATCTATCAGCAATTGAGGGTTGTTGTTTCCTATTCCATCTCCCATACATCTGCTGTATCATGTGTCCCGATGTCACAAGATCTCAGAAGACCTCCAGGGCTTCCTGTGTACAGTGTTGTGTCTCCTCCACCATAGCAACAAGGCTGTGGGCCTCTCAGCAATTCCGTTTGCAGCTCAGAGAACTGGTGTGATTCTGTTAAGGGGCCACATGCAGTGTCCAGTTGGGCTGTGGGTGCTCATCTTTCCAGACGGCCCATGGCAATGGATGGACAAGGAAGGAAGACTTTTCATGTGGTATGTCATATGTGACATCTGGTGTGAGGCAGGTACAGGCCTGGCTGCCGTCATTTTGAAGTCTATCTGCAAACAGTTTGTACTGAAGCTGATTGAAAATAGACTTCAAAGGCAGGTCCTACCTGATGATATAATAATGTCAGATGATTGACAAGTGAGCTGCTGCACCCCCTGTCAAAGGTGGTCCCACGGTGGGGAGGGGAAAGGAAGGATCCAGTCCACTGACCAGATCAACTTTCCCACCCTGCAAGAAAGGAACAGAATGGGAAGAACTTCAATGGGCCATGTGGTTCCATGATGGCTCCAATTCTATAACACACAGAAGACCTCCAATGATATTTCTGAAAGAGAGCCCAGAGAAAGTTGTTAAGGAAAATTATATGTCACACTAAAATTATACAACTCTGATTATTGCTTGTTTAAAGGGTGTTTTTTTTAAAAAAATTAATAGAGCAATTAAACTAAATTATATTTGAGCCTCATGCTGGCATGGACCCAGGATGGAGAGATCTGATTTGATAATGTCCACCATATTGGTCTGCACTCCCTTTCAAATGATTGAATTGCTGTGAGAGAAGTGTTTTTAATTAGAATATTGCATGTTTTCCCTTCAAATGTTTATTTAGGCTCACAGCTAAAGTGCTGGAGAGGCAGCATTGCCTTACTGTAATATTTCAAGTCCTTTATGTCCTTTAGAGTCAGGGGAGGGAGGAAAACAAATACAGGCGTTCAGAGGCAGTTTCCCTCTGAATACCAGTTGCTTGGGAGATGGGGAGGCTGCTGTTGTGCTCAGTTTCTGCTCGTAGGCTTCCTGTGGGTCTCTGGTTGGCCACTGTGAGATCAGTGTGCCTGGCTAGATGGGTCACTGGCCTCATCCAGCAAGGGCCTTCTCATGTTCATGTTAGGGTGACAATTTCATTTGTCCAGTTGAAACATAACTGATCAGTGTGCAAGCTTCAGAGCTCTTTGGAGCTCTTCGCTGGGCTGGATAATAAATGGTGTTGGGGAGGAAGGTTGGCTGCTGGTGAATCCATGGGGTCTGCATCTGGTCACAGTCTTAATACAGACACTGGCGGAGGAACGGGGGCGGGGCGGGGGGAGCACACCACCCCCGGCACCTTCAGGGAGGGGGATACCATCGTGACCGCCCCCGCCTGGACACATGCTGCACATCCCCCCACCGCGCCAGGCGACACGCCCCCGTGGGCGGCGCACCACGCCCTTGGGACGCACGTCATGCCCCCACGGGGCAGCGTGCCACACCCTTGGGACACACACCACCCCCCAGGATGTGCGCCAGCCACGCCCCTACCTGCTCTCCACCCCCAGTGTCAGAATATGCAGCTTCGCCACATAAAACAGAATGTGAGAGGCAGGAACGGACATTCAAACAAGGCTGCTATGCAGGTCTCCAGTGGCACCAAAGCCTTCTGGGGAATAGAAGCATGACAACAGTGGATCCCCTATTTTGATCACTTTCACATAGAAACATAGAATTTTAGAGTTGGAAAGGACCCCAAGGGTCATCTAATCCAACCCCCTGTGATGCAGGAATCTTAGCTAAAGCATCCATGACATGTGAATACTTAGAACAGTTAGAAAGTTTGTCACACTGGGAGATGTACCGTAACTTTTCAGTGCCCAGTCTGAAATTAAGAGGCAGGATAATATCAGGGATCAGAAGTCCATTTCCTTTTGATTGGATGATGGAGATAAGGACTCCAAACCTGAAGTAGAAAGGCACACAGCGTCCCATGGGGGCTGGACTTGAGTTAAGATGTAGGGTTAGGGTTCCCTTCTTGTCAGGGAACTTTGGGAATTGTAGCTCTAGTTAAGGCTTAAGAGTTAGGGTTCCCTTCTTGTCAGGGAACTTTGGGAATTGTAGCTCTAGTTAAGGCTTAAGAGTTAGCATTAGAGTTAGAGTTAGAGTTAGAGTAAGCGTCAGGGGTAGGGGTAGGGGTAGGGGTAGGGGTAGGGTTCGCTTCTTGTCAGGGAACTCTGGGAATTGTAGCTCTGGTTAGGGGTAGGGTTCCCTTCTTGTCAGGGAACTCTGGGAATTGTAGCTCTGGTTAGGGGTAGGGTTCCCTTCTTGTCAGGGAACTCTGGGAATTGTAGCTCTGGTTAGGGGTAGGGTTCCCTTCTTGTCAGGGAACTCTGGGAATTGTAGCTCTGGTTAGGGGTAGGGTTCCCTTCTTGTTAGGGAACTCTGGGAATTGTAGCTCTGTTTAGGGAGTAGGGTTGGGGTTCCCTTCTTGTCAGGGAACTCTGGGAATTGTAGCTCTAGTTAAAGGTTAAGGGTTAGTGTCAGGGTTAGAGTTAGGGTTAGCGTCAGGAGTAAGGGTAGGGGTAGAGTTCCCTTTTTGCCAGGGAACTCTGGGAACTGTAGCTCTGGGAGGGGAACAGGGAGTCTCCTAACAACTCTCTGCACCCTTTTCAAACTATAGCTCCCAGATTCTTTGGGGGAAGAAGCCATGAGTGTTTAAAGCGGCTTCATAGCACATGAAATGGTGTGGATGTGGCCCTGGCCTCCCTCACCCCACTGCCCCTTATTGTTGAGGAATCGAAAAGATTTTCCCATGCAAATCTCTCGGAAACAATGTATTTCATCTGGAAAATTATTTAATAAAGATTACTTTTTATTAAAACCTTTGAATGTGTTTGAACTGTGTTTGAGTGCGTCGAGAATGATTTCACTTGAAAGCAATGCCATTAGATTACAGAATCATGGAAGAGCTAGACGGGACCACGAGGGTCTTCAAGTCCAGCCCCTGCAGGAATCTTTTGCTCTACGTGGGGCTCAAAGGACGGCCCTGAGATTAAGGGTCTCATGCTCTACTCAATGAGCTATACGGATTGATCTAAATAGCAAACACCAATTATTTATTTTTTACAATTTACAGTGGTGTAAAATAAAGGGTGTAGGAAATGAAATGATTGTTGCCTTTTCATTGTTTAAGGATGTTTTGTTAAGACTTTTGATTCAACACACTTATTTCAATATACAGTTGTACCTTGGTTTTCAAACTTAATCTGTTCTGGAAGTCCGTTCTTAAACCAAAGCATTATTAAACCAAGACGTGCTTTCCCATAGCAGCAAGGGACTCAATTTACAAATGGAACACACTCAACAGGAAGCGAAACATGTTCTGCAAGCAAGGCAAAGTTCACAAACCAAAACACCTACTTCCGGGTTTGCAGCGTTCTTAATCCAAGTTGTCGTTGGACTATGACTCCCATCAGCCCTGGTTCATGTGGTTAAGGATGATAGGAACTGTAGTCAAGAAACATCTGGAGGGCACCATATTGTCAACCATTGCTGTGTATCCTCATATCCTTCTTTAGATGATAGGGAGGCTGATTACAGAGCTATGGTACACTTGGACAGTGTTCACAGAGCATGCAATCAACATTGAGTACATGGCAATTCCCTGCACACATAGTAGGTCCCTGCCCCATAAAAGTTGTATTCTGCATGCATTCTGCCATGATCATTTTGGTTTTGCTCCAGTATTGCTCATTCATTCTGTGCCCCTTCCCCTTACAATTTCCACTTTCCATGTTTCTTAGCCAAAACCCTCTCCACGCAGGAACCCTGGAATATGTCTGCTTCTCCAGTGATAATATCAGTAGCATCTGATTTATGAAAAATGCATAAGTGTGACTTGGGAACAGCTTGTGCTTTCACACTAAATAAAATGGAAAGACAGAAGAGGGAACTCAAAATGTCTATGAATATATTTGTGTAAACAAATGACTGTCATAAATCTTTTTGCATGATTGCTTTGCTTTGTGGCATATCCCGGGGGGAAGTTCTGCAGGGGGAGAAATGAAAGGAAAAGAAAACCCACAACCTATTTCTAGAATGAGGGAAATGAGAAAAAGAACTGTCTTTGCAGATGTAATTATGCAGTTCATGTAGAACACATTTGTCTGAGGGGAGAGAGGGGAGGATGCAGTTCTCAAGTGTTATTGTGATTGCCACTGGAGCTCATGGGTCCTTTGTCAGTGCCTTGCCCTTTAAGTAAGCCTTGATCCATGCTACCAAGCACCAGTCAGGCAATGGCTCTTGTGGAGGCCATGTTTGGACACTGCCTGGAGGCTCCACCTGTGGGAGCAGGAGCAGGGCAGGGCACTCTCATTCTTCTGCTTACTGGAAGGGAAGGAGTCTAACTGCAGAGCCTCGGCTAAAATGAAGAGTGAGGGAAACCTTGAGGTTATAAAATGTCTCAGGAAATGGGAGACACAAAGAACAGGCTGGGATAGCTAGGCCTGAAAATGCAGATCTACCAGACCGTCCAAGTGTCTCTACTTTCCAGGGACAGTCCCGGATTTACAGAAGCCATCCTGGTTTCTTATTTGATCCTGGAATGTCCCACTTTTCCTTAGGATGTCCCTATTTCCATCAGAGAAATGTTGGAGGGTGTGGTAGGATGTCCCTATATTCATCGAAGAAATGTTGGAGTTATGTAACCCCCTGAGCCAAGGAGATAAGTATCTAAACAATCTTTAGAAGACATCTGAAGGCTGCCCTGTAGAGGGAACTTTTAAAAATGTTTAATAATGTTTTTAATATATGTTGAAAGCTGCCCAGAGTAGCTGGGGCAGCCCAGTCGGATGGGCAGAGTATTAAAATTATTGTTGTTGTTGAAATGGACATCACTATTTTCCTTGGAGAAATGTTGGAAGGTATATTATTATTATTATTATTATTATTATTATTATTATTTCTACCCTGCCCATCTGGCTGGGTTTCCCCAGCCACTCTGGGCAGTTTTTAACAGAACATTAAAAACAGAATAAAACTTCAAACATTAAAAACTTCCCTAAACAGGGCTGCTTTCAGATGTCTTCTAAACATCTTTCCAACATCTGAGCGGCTTCCAACAGGAGATTAAAAATACATCAAAACATCAGTCATTAAAAAACTTCCCTAAACAGGGCTGCATTCAGATGTCTTCTGAACATCAGATAGTTGTTTATCTCTTTGACATCTGGTGGGAGGGCATTCCACAGGGCGGGCGCTGCTACCGAGAAGGCCCTCTGCCTGGTTCCCTGTAACCTCACTTCTCGCAGTGAGGAAACCACTAGAAGACCCTCAAAGCTGGACCTCAGTGTCTGAGTTGAATGATGGGGGTGGAGATGCTCCTTCAAGTATACTGAGCCGAGGCCGTTCAGGGCTTTAAAGGTCAGCACCATCACTTTGAACTGTGCTCAGAAATATGCTGGGAGCCAATGTAGGTCTTTCAGGACCGATTATATATGGTCTCGGCGGCCACTCCCAGTCACCAGTCTAGCTGCCGCAGTTTCCGGGTCACCATAATCTAGATACTCTGTTTGGCAGTCATATGGATAATTAATTCTGCTTTCTGCATTACAAATCTGGAAATTAATCCAGAAGAATGGCAAATCAGACTGGAGACGGGGCTCTCCATTGATCAACAGGTATTATTTTGTCTTCCTTCTTTGAGACAAGAATTCTTTCACAGCCCTACCTTGAACCCGAGACCTTCTTCATGCAAAGCACACGTTCTGCCATTGATCCATAGATCCCAGTATCTAAAAGAAGAAGGAGATGTATCACTCAAGTGGTATTCTGCAACCAGCTGCAAGTATGCTCCTTAATAGCTGAGAGGGGGCAGTAAATGAAAACTGTGACAGAGCTATTCATTAAATGCACAGCAGTTGCTTACCTCAAAATTTTTGCCGGCGCATATTTTCTGTTGCTCATCTCTCATGCTGCTTGGGACAGAGAGCTAATTACTGTTGACTCAGTTCCTGAGCTCAGCAAACTGATGAAGTCAGAAACTCTGCCATAAGCAAAGGGTTCTTCCCCCTCGTCCTCTACTTAAATGCTTATGTCATGTGATTTAGATTTTGTTGCAAGCATCAACATACTCGGACCTCCATCCTAACTTGGAGAGAGGGAGGAACCGGCTTCAGTTCACATTTAAAGGTGAATCTGCTTTATCTGCACTTCTGGAAATGATATGTGAATCAAAATTCACACTCCTCTGAGTTTTGTAGCACAATTCTACAGCCAAGTCATCTATGGTGAAGTGTGTATGAAAAGGCATATATTACTGGAAATAGCATACAATGCGGAATGTATTTGACAAAGCTATATAAAAATAGTGTATATTAGGAGAAATTTGGACAACAATGAAGACTTCCCCCAGGCCCATTGAGTCCTGCATTCTGTCCTTGCAGTGGCCAACCAGATGTCTATTTAGCACCCACTAGGGACACTGGTGGCGCTGTGGGTTAAACCACAGAGCCTAGGACTTGCCGATCAGAAGGTTGGCGGTTCAAATCCCCACGACGGTGTGAGCTCCCGTTGCTCGGTCCCTGCTCCTGCCAACCTAGCAGTTCGAAAGCACACCAAAGTGCAAGTAGATAAATAGGTACTGCTCCAGCGGGAAGGTAAACGGCGTTTCTGTGCACTGCTCTGGTTCGCCAGAAGCGGCTTAGTCATGCTGGCCACATGACCCGGAAGCTGTACGCCGGCTCCCTCAGCCAATAAAGCGAGATGAGCGCTGCAACTCCAAAGTCGGCCACGACTAGACCTAATGGTCAGGAGTCCTTTACTTAGCAAGACATGGGTGCAAAAGTTCTCACTCATGTTCCTCAGCGGCTGGCATTCAGAGGTATACTGTCTTTAATACTGGAGACAGCACATGGACATTGTGATTACTAACCACTGAAAGCCTTATCCTCCATGAATGTCTAATATCTAATCCCCTTTTCCGTGATTCCACATATTGTGGAAGCAAATGCAATCATTTAATTGCGCCCAGTGTGAAGAAGTGTTTCCTTTTGTCTCTTTGCACACTTCCACTCTTCGGCTTCAGAGGATAAACCTGGGTTCAGTTGTTATGACGGAGGAAGAAAAACATCAGTCTTACCCTCTTTTCCCACACTTTGTATATATTTGTACATCTATATCATGTTCCTCTCATACTCACTTTTTGTTGCTCCACATAATTTGTTGTACATGAGCCGAGGTGTTGGAGGGGGTGCCAAGCATTGGGCACATATTTACACATGTGGTGGGCATGCCCAGGAGTCCAAGTCTTTTAGAAGACAGTGTAATATTCCAGTTGGTTAATATTATTAAATACTCACACATACTCCACATAACTAGCACTTCTCAACCTCTTTATGGAAGATGAGTCTATTTCATATAATAGAGAATTAATGGGATATGTACTCAATGCTGCTAGACCTACCACTGTGAAATTTTTGAGAGACATGACAGGTGCCACTGTAGACTACTGGCCTGCAGAGATGCGGGATATTGCACTGTTAGAAACATTGGTACACAAACTGAGAGTCACAAGAGGTCAAAGTAAAAATGATAACTTTATTTCAAACCAATATGATTTTGTAACCTATGTGAACACCCAGGAACATGATCATTCTCCACCTGTGGCTTTCAAATAGATTTGGCTGATTTGACATGCTTATCCTTGTCCTTTGTTTTATTGTCTTTGTGCCTCCTAGGTGGTTTTCTATCTTGGTGGGCCCAAGCGTTCTGTAAGATAAGCAAAGAAACAAACTGATTAATCCAACATGTCAAAACATTCGTCATTATACTTACCTGAATAGACCCGGTCTTCCATTTTTCTGTATTCTTTGTAACTTCACTCAAAGCTCTGTTCTATTATCTTATATTGATCGATTGTTTGTTGTATATTTGCTGTACAGCTAAAACTCAATAAAAATTGTTATAAAAACAAGCCTCAAATGTTGTAACTTGGTAAGGTGTTGGATGTGTTTGACAGGTAGTAGATACTAGATACTGGCAGTTTTTCAAGGTTATACTGAGTTTAACTGAGAAAGTTAATTCTGAAAAGATAATGATTCTAGAAGTGAGTTTCTATGATCTCCTTGGAAATGTGCAGATGGTACCTAAAGTTTGAATGCATTCTCCTGGCATGTGAATGAGCAATTAAAAATTAAGATTTATGAACTGGTATCCTGAAACCAGTTTCCAGAACCTCCTTTGTGTTGTTCTCCTGCATTCTCATTGTTTGAGTAAGGCCCAGACCACTCAACCATCACTTACTCTCTTTTGCCTTAGAAAACATCTGAATCTGTGACTAGGGCTAAACCCACAACTTACTTACAGGAAGGCACTGTCTAATGCAGAGAGATGCTGAAGATGTATTGCTGGAAATGCCTCCTTGAGAAACATGTTGTGGGCATGTCCAGTGATGCAGTCATTTTGGTCAGAATTCATTATTCAAATATTTCTCTATTGGGAAACTCCTTAAAATCTGAGGATCATAAGAGTATAAGATTCTAGTCCTTATGACTAGATGAGAGAAGGACAGATGCTGGAAAAGGTGTAGGGAACACTGAATAGGATGTAAATTTTGATATGGAGCTTCAGTATCCTGAAAAATTCCCTGCTCCTCCCCAAGACCAGCAATTCCAGAAAAATTGTGCAAAATGATGGCAAGTGTATAACAGATGCCCAACTGGAGAAAATATGCATTTGTACAATTTGCCTGATATACACAACTGAAGAATCTGTCTTTTGGGGGTGGGGGTGGAATATGGATTACCTGTGTGTATCCACACATCCATTCAAAGATACACAGAGCCTGTGTACACCTATCATTACAAAAATTTAATGAGGCTCAAGTGCCCAGCCTAAGCACTCAACATTCAAACTGCACCTTTCCAGTCCATGTTTATTTCCAGATTTATGAGCCATATTTGTAAATTCTAGTTACATGATACATATTATGTTCATAGAAAAGAATGTATACACTTGCCTGAGAGTAGGACCCAGTAATGCACACTTCTGAGTAGGTTCGCACTGTCAGTGCCAAACGAGAAGCAAGGCTGCTTGTGTGGTCTACAGAATGGTGTCTGAAATGCCTCCTGGAAACAACTGCGAAATATCAGGGCCGGCCCTAGCATTAGGCAGTGAAAGGCCATTGCTTCGGGTGGCAGATGCTAAGGGGAAATAGTGGCAGCCCTCTGAAACCTGAGCCTCATGGTCATGCCCAACTGTTGGAGGATAATAATAATAATAATAATAATAATAATAATAATAATTTTTATTTATACCCCACCCTCCCCAGCCAAGGCCGGGCTCAGAGCGGCTTACAAGCAATAATAAAAACAAGTTGAATGATTACAACTTAAAAACAAAATTAAAATACTGAAACATTAAAATATTAAAATGTAGCCTCATCGCAGGAGGAGAAGGAAAGGAAAAAAGAAAGAGAGGGAGGGAATCAAATTGGCTCCAAGCCAAAGGCCAGGCGGAACAACTCTGTCTTACAGGCCCTGTGGAAAGAAATCAGATCCTGCAGGGCCCTGGTCTCATGAGGCAGAGATGTTGCGTCACATGACCTGTCCCCGCCTCCTGCAGTAACTACTCTGCTACCTTCATGTGCAGTAGAACAGGTAACCTAAACCTTTCAGATCCAGGAGACCCTTTTAATCCAAACATGTGTTGTTGGACCCATTTGTTAATATTTACTATATATTTGCATTGTGGCAATGCTCTTGTTCTGACCCACTTTGGATCAGGCCACAGCCCATTAGTAGGTCCCAACCCACTAGTTGAAGGCCAGTGTGGTAGAGGATATTATCCAAACACCAGTCAACCACCAATCTAGTTGGCTTGTGTATATGAAACAACACTGTATAGTCAGAGACCTCCTAACTAATGAACTAAAAAAGAAAGAAAAAAAGGTAGAGAAATGTTTTTAGCATCCGAGAAGGAGTGTGTCCCTGACTCTATGTAATCACTGGCTCTAATCAAGGGAAGTGTTGATTTAATAAACCTTTTGCCTCCACTTCTTTCTCCAATTATGTCTCTGTGTTTGATGACCAGTAGCCAGCTCTGCGTCAGCTGATATTTAGAAAGAACTTTCAATCAAGCATTCATTCCTGGGCAGTGGCAAATAAATTTACCAAGCGACTGATGCTCCATCTCCTCAACCTTATTATTATGATAAATATTGTCATCAATTATTCCAGCACGGACAGCCCTCAAGGAAATGGTCACAAGCAGAGAACTTGTGGGTGCATGGAATAACAATGATATGTACTGGGGGGAGGGTTTTTGAGTCGTGTATTCATTGGCACCATTTTGCAATTAAGCTAATTCATATGCTTTTTGAATTAGGCAGTAACTTGGGGGGAATTAGCACAGCAATGGCAGTACATAGTGATGCTCTCATAAGCCAGTATTTTACATGACACAGGTCCGGGTTTAACATGTATGGAACATCAGGAGCAGCTGATCATGAACTGAAGCTCAAGTGGAACAGGAAGGTCTCTTACACTCCTTTCTGTCCAGGAGACAATGGCTAGTCTTGGTAGGCAGAGCCAATCTGTGGCCTAAAGGTACTTCACTAATCAGCTGTCTCCTGAAGTTCAGTTCTTCACCACGTGGGATAGTTGCACCCAGAAGTTTCTGACTGTTCAGTGAATGCCTGTACAGTGGTACCTTGGTTTGCAACCATAATCCATTCTGGAGGTCCGATTGTAAACCAAAACAGGTTGTAACCCAAGGTGTGCTTTTGCCAATAGGGCCTCCCCCCCAAAATTGGTTGTAATCCAAAAAAAGGGACACACACTTCTGGGTTTGACGTGGTTGTAATCCAAAATGGTTGTAATCCAAAGCGGTTGCAAACCAAGGTACCCTGTATAGCAATTAGTCATTTATTTGCCCACTTTCATAACACTGGAACATGGAGTCAACAAAAGGGACACTTCTCCATACCAAAATATCTCCCTGGATGTATCAGGATTCTTCCACTGAATTCTGTTCAGCTATGTGTGCTCTTGGTTGCAGCTCTCTGTTCTTTCCATTCTGTCATGTCTTTTCTACACATCTGTTTTAGTGGTACATGTAGCAGTTATAGGAAATCTGTATACCTGAAGGAGCGTCTCCACCCCCATCGTTGAGCCCGGACACTGAGATCCAGTGCTGAGGGCCTTCTGCCGGTTCCCTCATTGCGAGAAGTGAGGTTACAGAGAACCAGACAGAGGGCCTTCTCGGAAATGGCGCCCGCCCTGTGGAACAGCCTCCCTTCAGATGTGAAGGAAATAAGCAGCTATCTTCTCTTTAAAAGACATCTGAAGGCAGCCCTGTTTAGGGAAGTTTTTAATATTTAATGCTGTATTGTTTTTAACACTTGATTGGAAGCCGCCCAGAGTGGCTGGGGAAACTCAGCCAGATTATTATTATTAATCTGTGATGATTCTGTGGGAATGGTGCATCCAAAATACTACGCAAAGGGTTAATGCTGTAGCATAGAATCTTGTGATGTCACATACTGATGCAGGGGTGTGGGTTTTTTGCAGTTAGTTCAGTTATCAATTTTTGTGCGTGTTTTAACTGCGAGAGCAGTAAGTGTGCTGTACTATGTTGCTGCCTGCCTCAGAGCCAGTCTGTAAATATTAGCTAGTCTCAGACATAAATTCATGTAAATATGTTCCAGTAACATAAGTATCACCTACTTCTCTTGTACATTCAATCTACAAGAGCAAGTACAGCAAGTAAAAGCCATATGTTATTTTTAAACTTTAAAGGCAAGTGTTGCATGAGTGATTTTTCTAGGGGGGAAAGAAGACTATTTAAAAGGGTCAAATGATTTGGGGCAACTTCTGCACATCCCTGTAAAGTATAACCAGTGCCGGATTTACGTATAAGCTAAATAAGCTATAGCTTAGGGCCCCACTCTCTGGGGGCCCCCAAAAAAATTTAAAGGAAAAAAACCCCTGGATGTACATTTCCAAAATATAAGATAAAAAACAAATAAAACCTACATACAACAACAGTGGCAAATGGCTCTAGATACCTATTAGGACCATAAATGACCATATAGCATATATTCAACACAAAAAACAGCGACAATTTGTTGTTGACAAAGGATAGCTGGACATATAAAGGGCCTCATTACCTTCAGTAGCTTAGGGCCTCATCAAACCTATATCCAGCCCTGAGTATACCCTGTAACTACCACAGATTCTAGACTCCAACCCCCATTATCCTCAGCCAGCATGGCCAGCAGTCAGAATTGACGGGAGCAGCAGTCCAATAAAATTTGGAGGGTCACAAGTTTCCTGTCCCTGCACTGAAGAAAGAGGACAGGGTCTGCAAGGCTATAGGACTGAGCAATCAAAACCATCCAAGGTTGAACCTTTATCACATCTTCAAAAGCAATATGGAACACTTGGTATGAGGCATCTAATCATAGCCTGCATTTTTATCAAGGCTTATAGTTTGATTAGGGTCTGTATTTTAAAATGAGCTTAAAGATTTTCAAATGTTTTATGCCAGGCAGAAGACCAGCTGCCTAAGTACTTTGGCAAGATGTTTATCCTCCTGGACAAGGGGGCCCCCTGATTTATAGCAGAAAACAATTCTCAAAGTCATAAAAAGAGAATTACAGGCTGAGAGCAAGGTTACACCACCCTACATAATTAAGAGTTGGTAAATAGTAAAATCATTAAACTTGAGCCATATCTTCCTAAGGTTAAAGGCCAAGAGCAAATGGAAAAGAAAGGGGAGTGTAAACAGAAGAAGAGGCTTTTTTCCTATTTTATTTTGAGGCTGTAAACTGATTCCTTCCTGTTACTTTGAGAAGGTTTATTCTTCTAAAAAGCTATCTATGATAATGTATGAAATATACTGGCTTAAATGTAATTATGCAAAGGATCTAGAAAGAAAGAAATGTTAAATTCTTATTTCATAGAGTCATATTGCTGTAGGAGACCAGAGGGGCAAACGAGCCCAGCCCCCTGCCAGACAGGAGACGCCATCGAGCACTCCTGACATATGGTTGTCAGGCCTTTGTTTAAAGACCTTCAAAAAGGAGATCTTTCATTGATGATGCATGAGAATGTGAACCCAAGATCTCTGACATCTGTTTAAGATAAAAATTTAAAACTATTAACCATCTGTTTTGGAGGGCAATAGGGCAAGGAGGGCAAGAGGTGAGCTGGTAATTAAGGTTCCTTGTTGAGACAAATGTAAGATATATGACTGCTTATTTGTCATTTATAGATAGAAGAATATATAGCTTTTTGTATCCCATAAAAGGCAATAGGAAATGGGTGTATCTTTTAGGATTGGTTATAGCAATCAGCCAATAGGAAATTCAACCAGGCTGATTGGACAGAGGCAGCCAAAGGAGGAGCAAGGGGGCTGGGCTGAGGGAATATAAGTGCTGGCCATAATGGCAGGAGACCAGGCCAGAGCTTGGTAACCATATACCACTGTGCCTCTCATTTATTCGTCTGACAAATAAATTATTATTTTAATTTCTCTATTGCTGCGTTGAATATTTCATTCCAGCTAAGCGTTAACCACAAGCAGGGTGCTACAGGTATTCATTCAATGGTTTGGTTTAACATATTTCTGTTAAAGCTAAATTGAGTCAATCAGCGACACAGAGGGCATGTCACAAGTCATGTAGGGATAGTGGCATATATTCGTTCATGTCTCTGAATAATAGCACATCATGAGCACCCTCTCTTCCAAGCTTGGCTTGCCCAGTGGTTTCCTGACCATGGATGAGAGCCTCAGCATGACAGCTCTTGAGCTCTCACCTCCAGCCAATCTGCAGGCGTATGTACCTTGGAGTCTCAGCTACGCCATACTGTCAGCAGGCCAGAGCGCCAATGTAATGGCACAACTGCACTGGAGCTTTGTTTACTAAACCTATGGGATGATCAGTTGAAAGGTTTCAGATCTCAGGAACTCTTGACATAGATGCTGGTGACTGCCCAAACATAAGTTTTCCCAAAATGGAAAACTTTACAGTATTTATGACTTTTGCTTTGGTAAAAAAATATGTGAAGTTTAGCATTAGCTGTGGGGAGGGAACCACTCTCATAAATCATATGTTGCCAAAGGTTTGGAGGACCCTGAAAAAGGATGTTGGTGGGATTTCTCTTATATGCAACAGACATTTTCACAGTACAATGTGTAATTTGGTTTTCCTGATGATCTTAAATACTTCACCAAACTAGTCAACTTTTGTTTCCTTCCTTCCTTTCTTTCTTTCTTTCTTTCTTTCTTTCTTTCTTTCTTTCTTTGCGCACACACACACACACACACACACACACTCAGGGGTGGGAGACTTTAGGCCTAGTGCCAAATGTGGTCCTTGTTTCATTGAAATGCCACTTTATTGCAACCAAACTGCAGATGTTTTGATTAATAACACCTCTATGGACATTGAAAATGAATAAATAAAAGAATGATAGAATTTGAAAGAACCAAAGACCCTCTTACCTGTGGGCTTACCTGTGGGTTACGTGTGATCTACAAATTGCCAAATTCCAATTCTCTTTAGAATACTTCTGGCTGTCGGTTTCAGCAACCTGAAGAAAGCTGCTCTATCTTTCAAAATAGTGGCATTGAAGTGATCACCAGCAAATGTGGATGTAAAGAATGAATGCCCTGTGTGTTATAAACCAGACAGATTACTTCCTTACCCTTTCGGTGTTCTGAAATATACGTTTGGACAGCTACTTGGGGAAAGTAACCAAACACAAAGGCAAAGGCTTTTGAAATATACGAGGCAGAGCCTTCAACATTTTACCTGGATCAAAGCCGTTCTCAAAAGGGAATTGGCGTGGCGAAGAACAAGCATTCCGGTGCGTCAGGCTGATCATCCCTGACAACTTATTAGGAAACACAAAGCAGGGAGGGTGGAAACAGTTCATAAGACTGATATATTTTGTTAGCCTACAAATAAAAAGGCTGTCTAGCAGCTGAAAAGGATGGGATCACAGGCACAGGTGTAGTTTACCAAAGCAGGTGTCATCAGCCCATTGGCTCCATCAGAATCTGGCATAGTATGGCAGCCCCAAACTGACCAGGAGGAAGCAGCAGCAGCAGCAGGTGGGGGTCTGGAAGGCTGGAACCCAAGGCTGGTGGAGATGTCAGAGAAGGAGAAGCTCTCTACTCTGCCCCTCCAGTGGAGCATAGAGCCTCATCGGGGAGTTGGGAGGACTATGACCAGCCAGATGGAGGGGCTGAACAGGAGGCAGCTGCCATGAAGCTGGTGGCAAGGCACCAAACACAGCCTTGCCACCGAGAAACAAGTGCCACCTCCATAGTTGGGATCAGAATACATTCACCTTGACTGAGTGTGCATGTGCACATGCAGCAGGTTGGTAGGGTGAGAGAGCCCCATGACCTTGCTCACCTTGTCTTGTCTCGAAGAGCTTGGTGGGAGGGGTGTGTCAGCTGTTGGGTGACTTCATAAAATCGGTCCAGGTGTGACCCTTTTGCCTTGCTCTTGTACTTTGGAATCTTGACTTCTGGATCTTCTGCTTGCTGCTGCGCCCTGTACAGTGGTACAGTGGTAGCTCTGGTTACATACTTAATTCGTTTCGGAGGTCTGTTCTTAACCTGAAACGGTTCTTAACCTGAAGCATCACTTTAACTAATGGGGCCCCCTGCTGCTGCTGTGCCACCGGAGCACAATTTCTGTTCTCATCCTGAAACAAGGTTCTTAACGCAAGGTACTATTTCTGGGTTAGCAGAGTCTGTAACCTGAAGCGTATGTAACCGGAAGCGTATGTAACCCAAGGTACCACTGTACCTCTGGTTAAGAACTTAATTTGCTCCAGAGGTCCATTCTTAACCTGAGGTACCACTTTAGCTAATGGGGCCTCCCACTGCCGCTGCGCTGCTGCCGCACAATTTCTGTTCTCATTCTGAAGCAAAGTTCTTAACCCGAGGTACTATTTCTGGCTTAGCGGAGTCTGTAACCTGAAGCATCTGTAACCTGAAGCGTCCGTAACCCAAGGCACCACTGTACTGCTGTTAGGCCAAATAAATATCTCCTCCTTACTCTTAAGGAAGATCTACTGTTGTGGTGTTTGGGGACGGGAGTCTGGTAGCAGGGAAAATAATAATGATTTGTTGACTAATCTGAGGGCCCCACTTTATAGGCAGGGATAACAGGGAAGAGCCTTGTGGTGCCTTAAAAGTAACTCATTTGTTAAGTCATAAATTTACATGGGTCAGAGCCCACTTCACCAGATATTTAGAGTTTAATCTTGAGTTCACATGGATGTAAAGCGGGGGAATGCAGAAGTTAGAGTTAGATAGCAATGAAGTTTTAAAAAAGTATAGCCTGTTGACTATTCAGTTAGGGCTTAATAAGCACAGTGTCCCTTCACAACAGCTGTACATTGTAACCACACAGTAATACCAAGTAAATCAGCACCTGCAATGGAACAAGAAACCATTGTCTCTATTTACATCTAAATGAATGGAATTGAACTTATAGACAGGGATGTCATTGGCATTCTGAAGGAGATTTACACTGTCAGTTGCTGGGGATGACATTTTAATATAGTTTAATAATAATAATAATAATAATAATAATAATAATAATAATTATTTCCCCAGCCACTCTGGGTGGCTTCCAACAAAATATTAAAAACACAATGAAACATCAGACATTAAAAACTTCCCTAAACAGGGCTGCCTTCAGATGTCTTCTAAAAGTCAGATAGTGGTTCATTTCCTTGACATCTGATGGGAGGGCGTTCCACAGGGGGGCGCCACTACTGAGAAGGCCCTCTGCCTGGTTCCATGTAACCTCACTTCTCGCAGTGAGGGAACTGCCAGAAGGCCCTCGGAGCTGGATGAGTCCTGGATGTGGTATGCCTACCATACCTTAGAGTTACCCCCACATTTTGCCATAAGCAAAATTTCAAGGTGCTCAGGGACATCGTCACATGTCTTTGAAGGGCAGCCAGAAGTTTTGATAAGATGATCAACATTTTCTGAGGTAGGAACTATGTGCATCCTTCCTTGGGACCCATAGAAAACTTCAGGGCAGGCTGTTAACTGATCAGTGCTGTGAATACTGTCTGCCTCTTGACGGTCCTGGACCGGCTTTTGCAGCTGGTGAGGAAATTCTCCATGCAAAATTGATAAGATCTGGGACTAAAATTGCCAGGGAATTTCTTATTGAATCTCCCTTTATTCTCAGTCTGACTATTGGTCCATCTGCTCAGTATCATCCAGCCCTCCCTTAAATAAATAAAGGTTCTGGCTCTTTTCCCTAAACAATTGTCTTCAAACATGCTTGTTTTTCTGCTCAAGGGAACAGACTTGTAGCTTGTAGCTTTGACATGAAAAGGTTAAAACCAGGGTGTGTTTTTTTCAGCCTGAACTCACTGGAACTCAGTTCCGGCACCTCTCAGGTGGGTGCCATTGCCATTATAAGAGAACAAGGGAGGTGTTCCTGGTGATTTCTGAACCTCTTTCTCTAGAAAAATAGCACTGGTTAAAATGCTGTGAGAATACAATGTTTATAGAAAAGGGATATTATTGTTGTTGTTTTGTATACAGAGCAAAGCTAACTTAGGGAAACAGTTAATTACTATAAGATGTGCTGATGGCTTGTGATTCAGAAGGTTTTAGCTGGGTGGCCTTCAGATAGTCATTCTATATGCCAGAGGCCACCAACTGTCAAGGCCAGTAGGCACATTTGGAATTTTGAGAATGTGCCGTAGCCACAAAATGACTGCTGTGATGTGTGTGGCATAATGCAAAATATCTGGCATGGGGTATGTGACTGAACAAAAACTGGTGGTTGTGGAGTGTGGCAAAATGGGTGCCACAGCATTTAAAAGAGCAGAAAAGGAGAAAGGGACACAAATAGGTTTGGGTGTTCATATTGTTTCAGAAATTTGATTCTGCTTTAAATGCAAACTGAATCATAATTCTCCCCTATCCCTTCTGGCAAACATATAATATTCAGTCTAGGGATGGGTGAGCTGTCCCAGATAGAGATTTCTGATACAAATGAGGAAATAATTCTGCTACTTTCAAAGTCCTGTCAGGGAAAGAATAAAAAGGGTATAAATAAGTTGTTGTTGTTGTTGTTGTTGTTGTTGTTGTTGTTGTTGTTGTTTCAGATTCTGAGTCCACCAGCCGGCCAATCTCCAAATCCCAATTTCCTCTCTCATCCACCAAAGTGCGGGGTGTGAAATACAGAGCAGTCAAATACAACATTCCTAGAGTAGACATAAAGAGGAATGCTTGTCCCAACCAGTAAGCAAACTTCCTGTTTCCTCCTAGACTGGGACAAGACTTCCTCTACATGTGACCAGAGGTGGGCGTGACCTTACCTGTGTAGGTAGCAAAAGCACAGGGCTGGCCGCCATCTCTCTCTCTTTTCCCTTCTCCACCTTGCCTTCAACAAGTGAGCAGCAGTGACTGCTAGCCTGCAGTCACTGAGACTAACTCCCATATGGGGTAGTTCCACACATGTATACAGTGGTGCCCCGCAAGACGAATGCCTCACAAGACGAAAAACTCGCTAGACGAAAGGGTTTCGCGTTTTTTGAGTCGTTCCGCAAGACGAATTTCCCTATGGGCTTGCTTCGCAAGACGAAACGTCTTGCGAGTTCTTGCAAGTTTGTTTCCTTTTTCTTAAAGCCGCTAAGCCGCTAAGCTGTTAATAGCCGCTAAGCCGCTAAGCCGTTAATAGCCGCTAAGCTGCTAATAGCCGCTAAGCCGCTAAGCCGCTAATAGCCGTGCTTCGCAAGACGAAAAAACCGCAAGACGAAGAGACTCACGGAACGGATTAATTTCGTCTTGCGAGACACCACTGTATATTTTGTAACTTAAGTCTGCCTTCTGGGAGCCATTTGTGAACAGAATGTGTGAGTAAACTTCTTTTATACTTTTTATACAAGACTGTGTCATGTCTATTCTTTTTAAGAGGGAATAAAGGGGAATTACCAGGAATCTTATTTTAGAGGCTTAAACAAGCCTGGCAACAAGCTATCTGCCATGCAAGCTTAAAAGGGAAATGTTACTCTGCTAAGTTATAGAACTTGCTAACACAAGTTAGGAAGGATATTATTAAACAATATAGCCACTCCTGCTCCCTGAACATTTTCACACAAAGAACTTCAAAAAGAAATCCACTTCTCTTCCCTTCCACTGTCTTCCCTGGCTGCTGCTATTGCTTCAGCAGCGGCAGTGACACAAGAGTGAGGTCTCACCCCCCAAACCTGAGTTCTAGCATCGTACTATGCAGCAAAAAGGAGCAATGTGAGGCTAGATTATCATGATGCAATTGGGGCAATTACACCAGGGTCTACAGTATGTCTGCAAGGGACTCTCTTGTCTCTGCTCACTTGCTGTGATTTTCCCACTGCATGCCTTGTTTTATACAATAAAATAATAAAGTTGAATTCAATAAGCTTTTTTAAAAATGCCTTTTGTAGGGAAGGGGATCCATTTTCAGAGGAGCTACACTAGGGCCCCAATTTCCTTAATCTGATCTTTGGCAATGCAGCTTTCTCAGTGGTTGTTAACATTGTACTAGCCACTTGAAGACTGTGAGGGATGTCAGTGGGGGCTTCAGAGCAGGCTGGGTAAGTCTGAGAGGGTGGGCTGGGCATGATGGGAGCAGGAGGGAGTGGAATTCTTCTCTAGCTCAGATTTTAATGCAAGTCAGATAATATTTTTTATTTTATTTTTTGTGGCGGAGGACAACATGCTTATATTCTATTTGAAGGACCCCCCAAATTCAAAACTCCAGGAATTGAAATAGGAATTTTGGTGATTGTTTGGTTGCATATTTTGGTGATTGTTTGGTTGTATATTTTAATTACAGAATTTGCATTTGAGCATTTTAATAAGATTAATCTGTTGTGTGTCTTAGTTGTGCATTTTAATTGTGGATTTTTACATCCAAATGTGTGTGTTACTGGTTTTTATACTTACCATCTACGTAAAAGCCTGTTTTGACATTAAGTGGTATATACATTAATCAATAACAATAACTCCAACAACATCCCAAAATTTCTGTTTGGGCATTTCTGCTGCAAGCTGCGCAGAAATGGAACATTTAATGCTAGGCTTTCGATAGTGACAATGTGCTGGCAATAGGAAATTGTAGTTATTAACTGAGCACAGGAACATGGACAGCTTTAAGGCTAAGCCCTTTCACCTTTTTTGTCTTGCTAAGAAGTCATGCTTTCTGGTAACATATGAGCATGCCAGGGGAGGAAACAAGAGTGAATAATACTTTCTATTAAAATATGGCAGTGCAATATGATAAAACACATTGAGCCATTATTCAAGGCAAAACCCTCAGAAAAATAGCTCTCTCCATTTGTTTTCAATGCTAAACAATTGAATCCATCCTGAATCAGGTACTTAAAGTCAGCGCTGCTATAAATCAATGAAGAAGAGAATTAAGTTTCAATTGACTTTCCTGACCTTGAACATCAAACAGGAACTACTTGAAAAATGGAGGCATTTGGCAATCTAAAATTCAAATGTGCTGCAATCAATAGATGTTTTTTTTTCCCAGGCAAAAGGATGTTTGGAGCCCTTTGGTTGCCTAACCGTATTAGTCTTTGAAAGCTGGGTTGTGGTTTTTGTTTTTTTTTATCAAGGGAGTTGGACCAGCTGCTCAGTTGCAACTCTGTGAGTAGCAAGAGACAATATTTGCCTGGGAATGAGCAACACACGTACGCACGCACACATTCAAGTTTCTAAAAGCAAAGCTGTTCTTTTGCTGTTTCTGGTGCTTGCTCATCAATATAAAGGGGAGCAGGGAGAACAAAGCTTGGAACTCGTTGGCTTCGTAAATACAGGTGTGGTAGCAATAGCTGAAGTCAATGGAATAGATGTCACAGGCCAGAGGTGACCAAACTTTTTTGACCAGTGAGTACATTCGTAATTTTAAGAGGTGGCCGGGGGTGCCAGTCACAAAATAGCTGCTAATGGGAGGCAGTTGACATAACACAAAGTGGCTGCCATGGGGAGACAGTAAAGTGTAGTGTCAGGGTAGGACCTGGGAGACCAGGGTTCAAATCCCCACATGGCCATGAAGCTCACTGGGTGGCCTGGGCCAGGCACTGCCTCACAGGGTTTTTTTTTAGAAATTTAAATGGTTAGGAGGAGAACTGAGCATGCCACTTTGAGCTCCTTGAAGGAACACAACAACAACAAAACTACACATAATTAGATAGCCACCCCTTGCAACCTATTGAGAAGTCAGACAAGGTAATTATTATTATTATTATTATTATTATTATTATTATTATTATTTACACCCCGCCCATCTGGCTGAGTTTCCCCATCCATTCTGGGCGGCTTCCAATCAAGTGTTAAAAACAATACAGCATTAAATATTAAAAACTTCCCTAAACAGGGCTGCCTTCAGATGACTTTTAAAGAGAAGATAGCTGCTTATTTCCTTCACATCTGAAGGGAGGGCGTTACACAGGGCGGGCGCCACTACTGAGAAGACCCTCTGTCTGGTTCCCTGTAACCTCACTTCTCACAATGAGGGAACCGCCAGAAGGCCCTCGGCGCTGGATCTCAGTGTCCGGGCTGAACGATGGGGGTGGGGACGCTCCTTCAGGTATACAGGACCGAGGCCATTTAGGGCTTTAAAGGTCAGCACCAACACTTTGAATTGTGCTCGGAAATGTACTGGGAGCCAATGCAGATCTCTCAGAACTGGTGTTATGTAGTCCCGGTGGCCACTTCCAGTCACTAAAAAAGTCTACTCTAAAAAGTAGAATTTAAGGGATTGTACCCGACTGCTTCTCTGGAAGCACTTAAAACATGTCTTGCTATGAAACCTCAGCTGCTAGAACCAAGCAAGTACCTAGCAAAACCTCCACTGATTTGCAAATGATAATCATTTTTTCATAGTTCTGAGTGCTCGACAGCTACAGCATGCCAGCAGAACATGCAAGCCCATAGCTTCTTTGACTGGAGAAGCTTACATTAAACTGTGCCACTAGAACCAAGCAGAATGTCTCAACAGCTTTTCAAATTTTAATAAATTTTGATAGCTTGACCTTCTGGAGAGCTTCCCCTTGCAAGCAGATCACGCAAACCCATAGCTGTTTCAGTAGGAGATGGTTAAACTTTAGCTTTTATTAGTTTATATCACTGACAGTCTGGCCTTCCTCCATGGAGCTCAAGATCCATACAAAGTAAGGGTTGTATCCAACTAAATTCTACTCGGCATGGAAACCTACCCCAAAATTCCTACTCAGCTCCTAATGGGTGGCTGCATATGAACCCAAAATGTTTCATAGAAGGAAGGAAGGCTTAAATGTGCATCTGCCCTCCTCCATGTCAGCATCGCCCTAGAGCCAGTGCACCAACTGGACTCTTGCACCTCAACACCGACTGGGCTAGGCGAGCTGGGTAGCACCGCCAGAGACCTCCTTCTCACAGGAAACGGTCACAGTGCTGTGGACTCACAGCTCAGAGCTGAGAGCACTGGATTCACTGTCTCAATAATACAGTCGTTGCGCAGCAGAGTTTTGCAGAGTCTTGCAGAGTATAAACCACTCGGAGAGCAGCTCTGTAGAATATCTTCCTTTTATTCTATAACTACAACTATGATACAAAACTATATACAGAGCTGAATATTCTAAGCATAAATCAATGCTACACTGAGAGTCTGCAGCTGCTCTAACAGCAATCTTATCTCTAGGATCTCCAACACTCTCACTCTCTCCGATACACTGACTGACTGACTCTCTCTCACACACACACTGATATGTTGCTGGGCAGAATAAGTAGATAGGCAGGACACGCCTCCTGCTCTCTGGAGAGTCAGCAGAGACCATCAGGAGATGATCAGGAGATTCTTGGGTATGGGAGGGGTGAAATCTCCTCACTCCACAGCATCTAGAAGAGAAAACCTGGGGAAAGACTGCGGCTCAGTGGAACAGCGTCTGCCTTGCATGCAAAAGGTCCCAGATTCAATCCCTGGCATCTCTTCAGAAAGACTTCTTTTCTGAAGTGCTGGAAAGCCAGTTCCAGACATTATAGACAACACTGAGCTAGATGAACTAATGGTCTGGTTCAGTATCAGGTGGTTTCTTGTGTTCCTGCGCTTAGGGGCAGGGTTATAGCTCAGTGACAGAGCAGCTTCATGTAGTTACTATTGGCAAAACCTATTTGGTGTTTCGCAACTTTCTGACTAGTTGCAGGACCTTAGCCAGACCTAGCAGAGTAAACGCAGAATCCACAGAATCAATTGGCGACTTGGCTGCAGACAGGATAGACGAAGAAGGAACCAGGAACTTGTAGTTAGGTGTTTATTATATGCAGTGGACTATTTACAGGAACAGAACACGGATCTTTAGCTAGCTCTCTCATACACGACTCACAACTCATACACTGACACACAGAACTCTGAACCTCTGAACTAACACATTCCAGTTAGTAGGCCATTAATTATCACTCCCTTGAGAGAGCTTGACCAATCAGGGAGCTGCCTCCATGCTTCTGTTATCACCAGGCAGACTTACTCCTTCACATGACCTTTTGGTTGTCTGACAAACCTTAATTGCCTCTGTGTGAGTAGCTGCATGTACACAGTTTCCCAACAGTTACAATCTTTGGCATCCCCAGTTAGGGCTGAGTGGGTTCCCTGTCTGACACCTTGGAGAGCCTCTGCTAGTCAGTGCAGACTGCATTGAGCTAGATGGACTATTAGTCCAACTCAGTATCAGGCATCTTCTGGTGTCTCTACAATCCCAATCAATCACTTGAGAATAGCAGCCAAATCAATTTATCAGTTCACCAGTGCAACTCTGATTATTATTCTTTTTCAAAATGTGAGCCTCATGAATGAAATATTGATATATTGACCCATATCTTTTTGGGTCAGGATATGGTGGTGGACCAGGAACTCTGGGGACAGGGAAGAAACCTCATGTAGATATTATATATTTTCTTAATGGCTTGCATTGCAATAAAATAGTGGTAGACCATTGTAGTTGTTGCTCTCTGTAGCTCCTGTCTGTCGGATCTGCTTGACATAATTTTCTACTTCCAAGTTGTTGCCATCTCCCTGCCTGCTACGTATGCATGTGTGTATATATAGAAACAAAAAATTCTTTTTTCTTTGGTTTGGTTTTCCTCCTGCATTCTTCATTTCCACCCAGTCCTGGAAGGTTTGTTCCCTTTTCTAATCAAGTGAGTTGCTACCCTGAAAAACAAGAGTAATGGGGTGCCACAAGGCTTTTGTCTGGAGATTTTTCATACTTGTGAAAAGAGCATCATAAATAACTTACTAGAGCCAATTGGGATGTGGCTGGTTCACCACCCCTGGGTTAAAGGGTTTCTTCCTTGGCTGCATTCCAAGTGTGAGCCAGTGTCGTGCAGTGGTTAGAGTGTCAGAGTAGGACCAGGGAGAGCAAAGTTCAAATCCCCACCTGGCCATGAAGCTCACTGGGTGACCCTGGGCCAATCACTGCATCCCAGCCTAACCTACCTTGCGGGGTGGATGTGGGGATTAAATGAGGAGGAGAACTATGTATACTGCCTTGAGCAGCTTGGAGGAAAAGGTGAAAAATAAATGCTTAACAAATAATAATACCTTTGAGCCATACTGGGATGGGTGGGTTAGACTGGGCAGAGGTGTCACTCTGTCAGCACAGAACTCTCCATTCCACCAGCTCAACATGCAGCCACAAGTGCTACTCGCAGGATCTCTGTGGGTGGCAGCTTGCATAAAACCACCAAACAGTGTCTTCCACAGGCAAGGAGGGGCTTGAAACAGCCTGGGATCTGCTGGATACCCAGCTGGTCTCATTGCCATCTCATGATGGTGCCAGGACCTTTTCAGGCTAACACAGTAATCTGCCTGCCCTTTTGTCCTGGCCAGTGTGATAGGCAGGACTTTGGACGTGGCAGTGACCACAACAACCATTAAGTCCATCCACTCCCTGGTCTGTTTGGGTTTTGGATAAATCCAATGCACAGCTGTAATCATGGCATCTTGCAGGAACAAAATCCATCACATAACTCCGAGGTATTTGAAGAAGTACTTTGTCAAGAAGTAATGGGCTAGCAACTGACCTCAGGGGCCAGGCACCTGGTATGAAGATACATTTTCCAGATGTTGATGTGATGCTGCATCCACCCCTGACAGCTGTGTGGACAAACCTGGGGAAATGCAAGACTATCATCTGCCCATTTTCAGAAGAAGAGCATGTCCATTACGGTTTGCTTACTGAACTCCATATCTATATTGATTATTTGCAAATTGTTTTGAGATCTTCCAATATCTCCCAATGCTGAAATCTGATGTGAGAGTAGGCCCTATAGGGCGGGTGGGGAAAACAGGCCACATTATCCTGCATGGATATTTGATCTCTCTCGTCTATGTTATGGGAGCTGCTTTAGTGCCATCAAACACTCTTACTCAAGAAGCAAACAGAATCAGTGCTGTTTGTTCACTGATCATGTATCAATTTACAGTGCTGTTGCATGCAATTAATGGCAATTAAATGATGTTAAAGAGGATTGAGCTAGTGCTAAATCTATTTCCTTCCAATTATCTTAGCATCATGGTCCATAATACTGGTGTCTCTGTTACCCCCCCCTCCCCTGAATAAGACATTTATTGTAATCAGCTGCATGGCATTAAGCTTTCCCAAGGTAAATATTGTTTTCAGATCCTCATTTCCTTTAGCAGCAAGAAGCAGAGACAGTATGTGTTGTGGCTAGAGTGGCAGATTAGGAGTTGGGATAACTCAGTTGGCAGAGCATGAGACACCAGGGCCATGGGTTCAAGCTCAATGTTGAGTGAAAGATTCCTGCATTGCAAGAGGTTGGACTAGATGCCTCTAGGGGTCCCTTCCAACTCTACAATTCTATGATTCTATGATTCCTCAGTCATGCTTGCAGAACGCAGCTGGGAAGATGAGGACAACAGTAGAGTTCATTGCTATTGGCCCTGGCACCACCTACTGTTGATCTTCCAGCAAACTGCCCTACCAGTCCTAATGGCCACCAGCCACCATTAGGTGAGTCCCCCCATAATTGAACATAATTGCCTTTGCCCCTCTCCCTCCAAGTTGCTAACCAGCTGCAAAGTACAACTTTCTCTCTCTTTTGCTTGCTGAGAAACACCATTTGTATTTAGATTTGCACTGAGCAATTGAGTTAGTGGAGTAGTAAAACTGGGAACAGCACTGGGCATTATAAGAAGTGCCAGTGAATTAATAATAATAATAATAATAATAATAATAATAATTTATTATTTATACCCCACCCATCTGGCTGGGCTTCCCCAGCCACTCTGGGCGGCTTCCAAAAAAATATTAAAATACTGTAATACATCAAACATTAAACGCTTCTCTAAACAGGGCTGCCTTCAGATGTCTTCTAAAAGTCTGGTAGTTGTTCTTCTCTTTGACATCTGGTGGGAGGGCATTCCACAGGGCGGGTGCCACTACCGAGAAGGCCCTCTGCCTGGTTCCCTGTAACTTGGCTTCTCGCAGTGAGGGAACCACCAGAAGGCCCTCAGTGCAGGACCTCAGTGTCCGGGTAAAACGATGGGGGTGGATACGCTCTTTCAGATATACTGGACCGAGGCCGTTTAGGGCTTTAAAGGTCAGCACCAACACTTTGAATTGTGCTCGGAAACGTACTGGGAGCCAATGTAGGTCTTTCAAGACCGGTGTTATATGGTCTCGGCGGCCGCTCCCAGTCACCAGTCTGGCTGCCACGTTCTGGATTAGTTGGAGTTTCCGGGTCACCTTCAAAGGTAGCCCCACATAGAGTGCATTGCAGTAGTCCAAGCGGGAGATAACCAGAGCATGCACCAGTCCGCAGGCAGATAGGGTCTCAGCCTGCGTACCAGATGGAGCTGGTAAACAGCTGCCCTGGACACAGATTTGACTTGTGCCTCCATGGACAGCTGTGGGTCCAAAATGACTCCCAGGCTGTGCACCTGGTCCTTCAGGGGCACAGTTACCCCATTCAGGACCAGGGAATCCTCCACATTCAGGACCAGGGAATCCTCCACACCTACTCATCTTTATTTGAGGATGAGTATTTTTCTATCTCATAGGAGGGACTTCAGCACAATGGTGGAAAGCACATTTTGCATACAGAAAACTCCATGTTCAATCTCCAGCTTAAAAGGACCTCAGGTAGCTGTGCTAGAAAAGAATCCCACCTGAGACCATGGAATTCCACTGTTGGTTACTGCAGGTAGGTAGATCTGATGTGGTTTAAAAGTAGCTCCATATGAGAGATGTTTGAGCTTTTGAAGCTGGTAGTGCAGGGGCACATTGTTGCTTGGGAAAACTGATGCTGCTTTTAAAAATAGCACTGTCTGCCTACTTGCATGATACCTCTTATTCAGCTTGTATGTTTGTGCACTTGGGACAGAGAGGAATTCCCATATAGTGTGAATTATGCATGGAAGATTCCTTGGGTTAGATGTGGATGCTCTTCTGTATACTGTATTGTATCTTTAGTTCTGTGGGTCCCATGCTCACCTCTGCCTCCTCCTCATACGTTTATAATTGCTCTTATGGGTTTGGCATAAAGGTGATGCACTGAATGAAATGCAGAAGTGATGAGAGAGGTTTGCCACACAACTGGTACTACTTAAATGTTACATTTTCTATTCATTTGCTTCTGTTTCTTGTTTTTTGGTGGTTAGGCTCAGGGAAAGGGCCAATGCTCAGTGGTACAGCACCTGCTTTGCATGCAGAAGTTCCCAAGTTCAGTCCCCAGCATCTCCAGGTAGGGCTGGGAGTGAGCCCACATGAAATCGATGAGAGCCATTGCTAGGCAGTATAGACAATAGATGGTCTGAATCAGTAGAAGGCAGCTTCCTATTGTCCATATGGCATAGAGACAGATAGTAGAAATACGCTGCATTATTAATTCTCCTAAGAAAGAAAGTGACCTTGTGGAAGACACTCAGAAACACTTGAAGAAATGAGAAGCACGGTGAAATACTTTCAATTAGCATTTGATGGGGACATGATTTGATTTCTTTCTTTTTTTTTTTTTGAATAATTTTTTATTAAGCGACCAATCACATCAAATCAAACCAAATTACATAAATTCCAAATTACACAGCCGAATTTTAAATTTTTGTTGGGGGTACCCATATTTCAAGTTCTGAAGGGATCCAATCAACTTCTTGCTTCTTACTGCTGTTTTAATGTCCACAAATCTAACCTTATGATGTTCACAGTACTATCCAGTCCTTTCTTATTATTTTTCCACATCTCTTGTTGTTATTTTCATATATTTTTCCTTTCTCTTTGTGACCTCTGATAGTCTCCGCAAGCTGGTTAGAACAGTTTGTAATCCTGCGTGGATATTATTTTTTTTATCCAGTAGCCATATCCAGACGCTTTCCATATAACATCACTTCCATACATCAAAACAGTCTTAGCGTCATTCATCTTCACCAA
Organism: Podarcis pityusensis; assembly: GCF_964106645.2. Lineage (NCBI taxonomy): Eukaryota > Metazoa > Chordata > Lepidosauria > Squamata > Lacertidae > Podarcis > Podarcis pityusensis. The sequence goes on from NC_138041.1 coordinate 33,019,381, forward strand.
TCTGCCTCCTTTCTCAAAACCTCTGAGGAGATTCACTAGGAATGCAGTCTGAAAACAAATCCGTTCTTCCTCCCGGCTGTAAATCCTTTGGCAAGATGGTGACTCCGAATTAATTGCTGCGCCATTCCCAAAAGCTCTTATTGCTTCTCGGTCTCCATAAAGCATACTTTTGGTTAAAGTTTATCTCCACACAGACCTTAATCATCCTGCTTGGGTCAGTTCAACTGACGGTTCTAATGAGGAGGGGTTCTTGTAGAAGGAAAGTAAAAAAGGTCCCCCCCCCCATTCAGCCCCGTTGTCAACATACCCCGCCTTTGGTGTATCTTCATCGTAAAATATTCCTGTTTCTCCAGCCCGTCGTCTTCTTTCGCAGAGGTCACTTAAATTAGCAGACTTCACTCCCCTTATTCACTTGAAATATGTGCATTTGCTTCTTTTGTAATTAATTATTCCAAATTGCTGCAACTAGTGCGCGATCAGAGACAGCGTCCAGGAGAGCCGATGTCCACAGGGGGCATTCTGCCTAGGGCCCTCACCCCCTTCTTTCGAATTAGGGGGTGATTTATGGGCACAGCAGGCAAGGGCAGTGTTCCCTATTTCCTTGGGGCAACAAGGGAGGCTGCCTACTCCCATAACAGCCTCTTAATTACCCCGTGTGGGTCGGAGAGATGGTATTGTCGGCCATCTTCCAATGCGCCCCCTAGTGGCCCCCCCAACATGATTTGATTTCATGTTGGCTGCCCCATAGCATAATGGAACATCAGCTCTGTGTGCTAAAGCAATAAGATGTTGGTGGTGCGGATTATGATGGTTTAAGTTTATTAGTCACTTGACACATCAAAAGTCTCTAAGCTGTGATCCCGGCATTGCAGGGGTTTGGACTAGATGACTCTTAGGGAACCTCCCAACTCCACAATTCTGTGATTCTATGTGACTTTAAAAAAAATTAAGAGCAGAAAGCATAGCATAAAATGGGAAAACACAATGCACAAAAGCCATACAATAACCTATAAACCAAGCAAAATAAAATAGCAGCAAAACTTCAGCAGCAAAACAACAAACCACCGATAGGCAGGAAATCATCCTCATCCATCAAATGCCTGAGAGCAGAGAGATGAAGTTTTACCCAACATTGAAAGAGTGTTAATGATGGTGTCAGGTGTACCTCACTGGGAAGAACATTCCATAAGCATGAGCTGTAACTAAAAAGACCTTCTCCCTTGTTGCAAGCCTCTGAATCTCCCTCAGAGGTGGAACTTGGAAGTACTCCTCTGCTGAAGATGGAAGGGTCTGAGTAGGTTCATATTCAGAGAGGTGCTGTGAAAGCTGTTGAGATCAAGAAAGTAGAGAAGGCATATTTGCTCTATATAGTTTCAGGAGTTTAAACAATGTGAAAGAGAAGGAACCATACCTCAGTGCAGGGGTCAGCAAACATTTTCTTTTTTTCCCCAAGTGAATTTTTATTGTTTTCCTTACATATTCTTTTCCAACAAATTGTAATAACACCATACATTCCCTTTGACTCTGCCGAGTCGCGACCCCCCTCCCGCCCCACAACTGGTATATTTATCCTCTTTCCATCGCGCACATCATTCTCATATTAGTACTATTATACATTGGAGGTATTATGTCAATCCTGCTAGTGTCTTGACCTCTTTACAATTCTTCTTTAAATATTCAATAAATTTACTCCAGTTATTTTGGTATCTTTGATCTCCCTGGTCCCGGATCCTCCCTGACAGTTTGGCAAGTTCTGCATATTCTGTCAACTTCGCCTGCCACTCCTGAATAGTTGGTATATCTTGTACTTTCCATCTTTGGGCCAGAAGGGTTCTCGCGGCAGCTGTAGCATACATGAACAAATTTTGATCTTCCATTTTAATTTCTGTTCCTATTAAGCCTAATAGACACGCTTCCGGTCTTTTGGGGAAAGTACCGTATTTTTCGTTCTATAGGGCGCACCGGCCCATAGGACGCACCTCGTTTTTTTGGGGGGGAAATGAATAAAAAAATTTATTTCCCCCCCCCCGCCGCGGCTGCCGCCCCAAGCCTCGCGTGCTTCGGGCTGCAGGCTACCGCCCCAAGCCTCGCGCGCTCGGCGGGACCTCCTGCCGGGCGCGCAAGGCTTGCAGACACTCGCCCGAAGCACGGGGAGCCCTCCGGAGGGCTCCCTGTGCTTCGGGCGACAGGCTGCCGCCCGAAGCCTCGCGCGCTCGGCGGGACCTCCTGCCGGGCGCGCAAGGCTTGCAGACACTCGCCCGAAGCACGGGGAGCCCTCCGGAGGGCTCCCCGTGCTTCGGGCGACAGGCTGCCGCCCGAAGCCTCGCGCGCTCGGCGGGACCTCCTGCCGGGCGCGCAAGGCTTGCAGACACTCGCCCGAAGCACGGGGAGCCCTCCGGAGGGCTCCCCGTGCTTCGGGCGACAGGCTGCCGCCCGAAGCCTCGCGCGCTCGGCGGGACCTCCTGCCGGGCGCGCAAGGCTTGCAGACACTCGCCCGAAGCACGGGGAGCCCTCCGGAGGGCTCCCCGTGCTTCGGGCGACAGGCTGCCGCCCGAAGCCTCGCGCGCTCGGCGGGACCTCCTGCCGGGCGCGCAAGGCTTGCAGACACTCGCCCGAAGCACGGGGAGCCCTCCGGAGGGCTCCCCGTGCTTCGGGCGACAGGCTGCCGCCCGAAGCCTCGCGCGCTCGGCGGGACCTCCTGCCGGGCGCGCAAGGCTTGCAGACACTCGCCCGAAGCACGGGGAGCCCTCCGGAGGGCTCCCCGTGCTTCGGGCGACAAGCTGCCGCCCGAAGCCTCGCGCGCTCGGCGGGACCTCCTGCCGGGCGCGCAAGGCTTGCAGACACTCGCCCGAAGCACGGGGAGCCCTCCGGAGGGCTCCCCGTGCTTCGGGCGACAGGCTGCCGCCCGAAGCCTCGCGCGCTCGGCGGGACCTCCTGCCGGGCGCGCAAGGCTTGCAGACACTCGCCCAAAGCACGGGGAGCGCTCCGGAGGGCTCCCCGTGCTTAGGGCGACAGGCTGCTGCCCCAAGCCTCGCGCGCTCGGCGGGACCTCCTGCCGGGCGCGCAAGGCTTGCGGACACTCGCCGGGGCTGCAGGCTGCTGCCTGCAAGCCTTGTGAGCCCGCGGGAACTCCCACCGGGCTTGCAAGGCTTGCGGATAGTTTCCTGAAGCCTGGAGAGCGAGAGGGGTCGGTGCGCACCGATGCCTCTCGCTCTCCAGGCTTCAGCGAAAGCCTGCATTCGCTCCATAGGACGCACACACATTTCCCCTTCATTTTTGGAGGGGAAAAAGTGCGTCCTATGGAGCGAAAAATACGGTATATCTAAATATTTTTTTGAGTTCATTATAAATTGATTCCCAAATTTTTTTTACCTTATCACAGGTCCACCACATATGGAAATAGTCCCCATCTGCCTTTTTACATTTCCAACATTTTCTTTCTTTTTTCCTCTACATTTTAGCTAATTTTACTGGCGTCAAATGCCATGTATACATCATTTTTAGCAAGTTTTCTTTCAGAGCCATGCATCCTGTAAATCTCGAACCCTCCTTCCATAATCTTTTCCACGCACCCAATTCAATGTTATGCCCAATATCAATTGCCCATTTTATCATTGATTCCTTTACTTCTTCGTCTTTTGTATACCATTCTAGCAATAAACTATACATTCTTGATAAAATTTTATCTTTACAGTCTATTAACTCGATTTGGAATTTCGATTTTTTATCTTCAAACCCATTTCTCTTTTTATCTTCCTTTAATAAGTAACTGATCTGGTGGTATTGCAGCCACCCTGTTAACATCTTTTCAGTTTGGTCATATGGTTTGAGCTTTATCCCTTGGTCTGTTTTCCTAGTAATATCCTCATATGTTACTCTTTCCCCTTCCATGTTTACTTTTTTTGTTGTCAGCACCTCAATTGGTGATATCCACCACGGTGGAGGTTTTTATTCCGATCCCATACTTCATATAAAGATTTCCTAATCACATGGTTTAGAAAACCTTTATGTACCTTTACTTTGTTGTACCATAGGTACGAATGCCAACCGTATCTATTGTCGTGGCCCTCTAGATCTAATAGGTCAGTGTTTTCTAAAGTCAGCCAATCTTTTAACCATACCAAGCACGAAGCTTCATAATATAAAGTCAGGTCTGGTAAATCAAAACCTCCTCTCTCTTTCTTATCTACTAGTATCTTCATTTTTATCCTTGGCCTTTTCCCCTGCCAGACAAATTTCGCTAATTTTTTTTTGCCAATCCTTAAATTGTCTTATCCTTTTACCCCTGGTATTGCTTGAAATAGAAATAACAATCAAGGTAGTATATTAATTTTTATCACAGAGATTCTGCCTAATAATGACAATTTTAGTCTGCTCCATATATCCATATCTTTCTTAATTTCTTTCCATACCACCTCATAGTTGTCCTTGTACAGGTTTATATTTTTTGTTGTCATCCAAATTCCTAAATATTTTATTTTTTTAGCTATCGCAATTCCTGAGTCTACTTGTAATTCTTCCATCTCTTCTTTCTTCAGATTTTTTGCTAGCATTTTTGTCTTGTTTTTGTTGAGTTTAAACCCTGATACCTTCCCAAACTCTTCCATTCTTTTTATTGCCTCTTTCACACTTTGTCTTGGTTCTTCCAACGTTAAGACTAGATCATCTGCGAAGGCTCTTAATTTAAATTCTTTTCGTCCCACCTTAATGCCTCTGACTTCTGATGATTCTCTTAGCTTCTTGTTCAAGACCTCTAGGACTGTAATAAATAGCAAGGGAGACAAAGGACATTCCTGCCTAGTACCTTTAGTTATCTCAAAGTTATCTGATATGTTGTTATTAATTATTAACTTTGCTTTTTGGTCCGAATAGATCGTGTCAATACGTCTCAAAAAAATTTCACCAATTCCTAATACTTTTAAGTTTTCTTTCATGAAATGCCAAGAAACATTGTCGAACGCTTTTTCCGCGTCTATAAACATTAGTACTTCCTGTTTCTCATTTCTGACTTCAAGGTATTCAATTATATTTATCAGGTTTCTTAGTTGCCTCCCCGGCAGAAAGCCTGTTTGGTCTTTGTGTATCACCTTATTTAATACCATTTTTAGTCTATTCGCTAGTATATCCGCAAATAGCTTATAGTCGTTATTCAATAACGAAATTGGTCTGAAATTTTTTACATCTAATATATCCACATCTTTCTTCGGGATCAGTGTAATATAGGCTTCTTTCCAGGTGTTTGGCATCCTTCCTTCTCTTAAGACTTTATTCATTACTTCACTTAGAACAGGTGTCAGGTATTGCGATAGTGTTTTATAATACTTTGCTGAGATACCGTTCGGTCCTGGGGCCTTCCCTATTTCATTTTTTTCATTGCCTTCGTGACCTCTTGTTCTGTTATCTCCTGGTTAAGCATTCTTTCTTCTTCTTCTGAGATTTGATGCAATTTATGGTCATGGATATACTTTTCTATTCTCTTATTGTCTTCTTTATCTTTCCTATAAAGATCTCTATAGAATCTCTGAAATACTTTTCTAATTTCTTTCGGGTCCTCAATCATTTTATCCCCATCTTTTATTTTACAAATTGTGTTCTGTTTTTGTCTTGCTTTTATTTGCCACGCCAAGAATCTCCCAACTTTGTTGGCCGACTCAAAAAATTTTTGTCTCATGGCTTTTATTTTCCATTCGATCTCCTGTCCTGTCAGCAAACATTTTCAGCAGGGGGCCGGTCCACTGTCCCTCAGACCTTGTGAGGGGCCAGACTATATTTTGGGGAAAAAATATGAATGAATTCCTATGCCCCACAAATAACCCGGAGATGCATTTTAAATAAAAGGACACATTCTACTCATGTAAAAACTTGCTGATTCCTGGATCGTCCGTGGGCTGAATTGAGAAGGCAGTTGGGCTGGATCCAGCCCCCAGGCCTTAGTTTGCCTACCCATGCCTCAGTGGATAGTAGTTCAGCATGCATAAGATGTATCAAGTTCAACCCCTGACTTGTTTTCGAATAGCAGACATTGGAAAGACCATTGCCTGAAGCCCTGGAGAACTGTTGCCAGAGCAGATGCAGAGTTGACTGTATCAGCATCCAAGTCACTTCCAGCTCTCTGATTCCTTCCAAATATATGATTCTGTAGACCAGGGATAACCTATGTGGTGACCTCCAGATGTTGTTGGAAAACAACACCCCTCATCCTTGCCCACTGGCCATCCTGCCTGAGCCTGATGAGAACTGGAAATCAACATCTGGAAGGTACAACTTCTAGGCTGCCTGTGCTAGAGACATCAAAATGGAGCTACATGAACACATAGTCTGTCAGTCTCCCATGGTCTGCTGATTTGTCTCCCCCCAGTTGTCAGTGGCACTCATCTATACCTGTGCCTGAATCTTAGTCTTTTCAATTTCATTTGGTACTTCCTTAGTTGACCAATGAGGTACTGTAAGGAAGAGACATCAGTGGTGGTCCTTACCAAGGTACTGGGGCCCCAGCATGCCCAAGGATGCCAGGTTCTGGAGAGACATGCCCTTTAGGTTTCCATCTCTTTTCTATTCCATGATGGGCGCTACCTTCAGAATCACTTGCAAAACCTTCACCATTAGCTGGTATGGATTCTCTATTTTCAGGTTGTGTCTAGGCATGACACTGCTAGGTTCTTGAATTAGGAGCATTGCCGGCATATTAGGTTCAGAAGAAATAAAAGATTTAGTCCATCTGCTTGTTTCATCTCTCCCTCGCAATCTCTTCTTTGTTATACTCTCGGTTTCACAGTCCATCAGGTTCCAGTGAGTTAAACCCAGATGCTTGCAGTGTGCCCTCTTGCCCTCTTCCACCTCCAAAAACAGCTTCCCTTTACTTGCAGCCTAAGGAAAAGCTGAGCAATTTGGTGTGAGAGACAATTACCTTGGCTGTTTGAAAAGTTCTCCCTAACCTTTTGTCACAAGTTGAGTAACCTCAGCCTTTCACCCACTGCTGCTTTCTGCGTTTGCTTCTGCCAGGGGACCTCATTAATTGTATTGAACAATGCATGCTAACAGGCAGTAATGCTTTCTCTTTCTTCCAGAAGCTTGTTTGCTAAACAGCAATTGAAATGTCTCTTTTAAGTATATTTAATGCCTATCAAAAGTGCCACATTGATTGTCTTGTGAGAGCTGTTAATTCACATGGGACCTGATTCCATTAGTTCCTAGACTGGCAAAAGCTCTATGAAGTGAAGTGAATGGGTGGGTGGGTGCATGTGATTCTCAAGCAAACGGTTATTAGCCAATGTTACTTCTACCCAGAATAGACTTACTGATATTAATGCACATGATTAACTTAGTTCCATTAATTTTAATGCGTCTACTCTAAAAAGGACTAGCATTGGACACAATCCAAAGTCTCCAACTTGCTCACATGTTATGAAGTGAACAAGGACATGCTTACCCTATTACATATGGCAGGAGTTGATATCAAAGAACCATGTGACATCATATGGACTAGCAAACTTATTGTGACATAACCTTTCATGGTCTGGAGTCCACAGAGGAATCTAGACCATGAAAGCTTGTGGTATAATAAAACTGTTAGAGCAGCATCCAAACAAATAAAATGCTAATTGGTCAGAGGAATAACTTCATGAGCAATATATTACAACCCTTATATTACAACCCTTATTATCACCCATCTGTCAATACCTCACAGGCCAATGGATGCCCTCTTCTGTGGAGGAAGGATGGGGAAAATATTTGTATCTTTACTATATTTCCTATGTATACATGCAGTGTTTGAAATTCCCATTATTCTAGATGCATTCTACAACATGGAATTTCATTAGAGCGAGCACTTTCTGAGCTCTGGGCACAGTGCTGTGCCTAAGATTTCTGAATAAACTGCAGAGTGGAAGGAAAGGGGAACCTTTTACCACCTCCCCACTTCCAGCTATTCTCTGAAGACTGGAGAAGAGACCCTCTTAAGAATATTAGGGGGGTGGGCAGGGGAAGGACTAGACCATGTGAAAAATGAACATAATATTTCAGCTGCAGTTCATTCATTTTCAGCTTTGTATTCTTGTTATTAAATAAAGCTTGCCTAGACATTGTTGCGCCCATTTAGCTCCTAGCTTTCCTATCTAAGTTTCTAACCCTGTATACATGTATCTATCACTGCACCGTTTTCATTGACTATTTCTCAAGATTATCAAGGCAGAGGTGAAGGAAGGACAGGCAGGAATAAAAAGGAGGGGACTCAAGTCTATAGTAAATGTCTTATTATTTATTACATTTATTAGATGCATTCTCTCACTGCAGGGAACTTAAGGCATCTTTACAAAAACTAAAACTAAATAAAACTGATCCAATCATTAAAGCCGGGGTGGAGGTGGGGTTGAAAAGAGACCCCACCACTCCCCAAAATTTAATAAAGGTAAAGGTAAAGGGACCCCTGACCATTAGGTCCAGTCGTGACCGACTCTGGGGTTGCGGCACTCATCTCGCTTTACTGGCCAAGGGAGCCGGTGTACAGCTTCTGGCTCATGTGGCCAGCATGACTAAGCCCTTTCTGGTGAACCAGAGCAGCGAACGGAAACGCCGTTTACCTTCCTGCCAGAGCGGTACCTATTTATCTACTTGCAGTTTGACGTGCTTTCGAACTGCTAGGTTGGCAGGACCAAAATTTAATAATCAACTGTTAAACCCTGTTTTAAGTAGACCTCTGTTGCAGAGCACAATTTCCTCTTGGCTGTTGCATACCGGGGGTGGGTTGCCTGTTCTAAAATTCACCCCCATCACTGCAGTGTTTAATGAATCCAAAGAGACAAATTCCAACTTTAAATTTCACTACAGTCACAGCTGTAAAAACTTAAAGTCCCTTACTTGACACATTTCCATTGATCTCAGAGAAATTCTCAGGAGAAAATTGGTTCTGGATTAAGGTCCTGGAATTAAAATGAGCACTTGGTGGGTACTGAAGAGCTCTCTATGTGACAGACAGCTGGGAAAGTGGTCTACATATGCCAACACCCAAATCTCTCCCCCCCCCCCCAACCATCAATAATTATTTCCAGACTCTCTTCCTATGCAGATAGGTTGAGGAGCTGCAACGGGCATTCATCTGTCTCAAGAGACAACTGAATGTGCCTCCAGGGGTGAAACAATGGAGACCTACAGTACCTGCTGTTGCTGCAAAGACCAGTAACTCATAACTGCTGCCTCCCATGTTGTTTTTGCTGCATTTAGCAGTCCCAAAGTGACCTCCCTGGGGTGCAAGCCAGGGCAAAGTGTATGGAGGTCCTGGGTTGTCCAGAAGACAAGACCCCCTCTCGGTCTCATTGATGTGGTCCAAAGGAAAGCAGAGCAATGCATTTGGCACCAGCTTGGCTGCAGGAGTTGCTGGAAAGATTCTTACAAGGTGCTATTCAACCATCTTATGGAATCCACTCTGGATTTCTATAGGGTTTACTCCTTCTCCCAAAGATGTCCTGCAAGGCAGTGGGTACAGATTTTTTCCTTTAGGTTTACTCCCGAAGCCTTTACATGAATGAGTATAGCTGCAAGGCAGTAGAGGTTTAGGTTCATGATATTCCTTCTTCTAAGTGGGCAACCTTCCCAAGTTGATGAGTCTCATCTACCCATCCCATCCCTCTACCGCCCATCCAGAAACCACCTTCTTGACCATTGGACCCACTATTAGTCTCATCTACTCAGTCTGCCAGGGCCTGTCTTCACATGCAGGGCAAGTCCCTAACTCACCAAGGATTTGAGAACCCATCAGCTACCCTCACCTGGTTTAGGCAGCCAGTCTAAGCCATTTCCCAGGGTGTGGTCACTGTCGCATGCTGACAGCTCCCAGGAATCACAGCTCTCACCTGAAGCTGTAGTAGAGATAATAGAATTCAGTTACTGAAAAGCCATCTACTTCCTCTGCCACTAACCCAGTGCTTTATTATCTACTTAAGGCTTTTCCATGACATGATTGCTTTCTTCACTTATTTCTATTTTACTTTATTGTTATTCATTTTATTTATATCACACCCTTTTATCCAAGGAGCTGAAGGTCACATACACAGCTCTCTCTTCTCTTCTCTTCTCTTCTCTTCTCTTCTCTTCTCTTCTCTTTTTAATCTTCCCAATGGCCTTGTGAAGTAGGCTTTGGTTGAGAGACAGTGGCTGGCCCAAGGTCAACTAATGAGCTTCATGGCAAAGTGGGGATTTGAACACACATCTCCCAGATCTCATTTGGAGGGTGGGCAAGGAAGCAACAACAACCCCAAACCTTTCAGTGCAATAGAAACTTATGGCTGCAATCTTTAACTCACCTACCTGGGAGTAAGCCCCACTGAATTCCATAGGACTTACGTCTAAGAGAAGTGATCAGGGTTAGAACAGTACAGCCAAACCTTCTCACTGAAAGGCTACCTTACGTTTAAAAAAATCAGGCAAGGAAGGTTTATGTGAGGGGCCAGTGGCTTGATTTGAATTAATTTTATAATTTTATAATGAATGATTTTAGAGTGTTGTTTGTGTTGTACTTTTGTACTGTTTTATTGTTGTTAGCCGCCCTGAGCCCGGCTTCGGCTGGGGAGGGCGGAATATAAATAAAATTTATTATTATTATTATTATTATTATTATTATTATTATTATTCAAACATGCAACACCCCCTGTATCTGCCATCTAAAATGCTCTGCTAAAGAAAGACCCTTGACATTGATTGGATAAACAGGTCCTTCTTGTTGCTCCTGGCAAGGAAGAGTACAAGCTATCAGGCTCTTAACTGTACCACCAGCAGCAGATGTTGCTGTAATATTTTGAATGATTGAAAGGCATCAAATAAATAAAAGACCCTGGAGGATTCATTCAAGATATTTTCTGGTATTTAATGAATGTGTTTCCAGCAAAATGCTTTGTAAAAGCATTAGTATTGTGACTGGGGTGGGGAAATGCCCACAGATGTTTATGCATACTAGAAAGATATCCATCCTATATATCAGGAATGGGCAACCTGTGGCCCTGCAGATGTTGCTTGAGGACAAAGCTCATCATCTATGACTACGGGCCATGCTGGCTGGGGTTGAAGGGAGTTTGAGTCCCACAATATCTGGAGGGCTGCAAGTTGTCCACCCTCATTATATACTAATAAACTCATTTTCAGAATATGAGTCCTTATACAAACAAAACGGCACCACATATACAGGAGGGAAGGCTCAGCAAGCCCAGGGTACCAAAAGTTGCAGAAAGGTACAGACCCAACAGCAAAGCTGAAAAAAGTGAATTCCATGCTAATAATAATAATAATTTATTACTTATACCCCACCTATCTGGCTGGGTTTACAACATCTGGGCGGCTTCCAACAGGAGATTAAAAATACATCAAAACATCAGTCATTAAAAAACTTCCCTAAACAGGACTGCCTTCAGATGTCTTCTGAACATCAGATAGTTGTTTATCTCTTTGACATCTGGTGGGAGGGCATTCAACAGGGCGGGCGCCACTACCGAGAAGGCCCTCTGCCTGGTTCCCTGTAACCTCACTTCTCACAGTGAGGGAACCACCAGAAGGCCCTCGGAGTTGGACCTCAGTGTCTGGGCACAATGATGGAGGTGGAGACACTCCTTCAGGTATATTGGACCGAGGCCATTTAGGGCTTTTAGGGCTAGAGATCATTAGAAAAGAAATCCAAAATGAAACTGCCAGTATCTTAATGCTGTTATACAAACTGATGGTGTCACATGCTTGGAGGACTGTGTAGCAACAGTTCTGGTCAGCTTGCATCAAAAAGGATATTGTAGAATTGGAAAAGGTTCAGGAAAGGGTGACAAAAATGATCAAGGCGATGGAATGAATCCTGTTGGAGGAACGATGATAGCGTTTGAGACTTTACAATTTCAAGAAAAGGCAAGTAAGAGGGGCCAGATAAATGTATAAAAAATTGTGCGTGGTGTGGAGAAAGAGGACAGAGAAAAAGTTTTTCTCCCTCTCTTATAACACTTGAACTCAGGAACATCCAATGGAGCTAAATGATGCGAGACTCAAGAAAGACCAAAAATAGGACTACTTCTCCACACTGAGCTTAGTTAAACTACAGAAATTGCTCTCCCAAGAGGTATTGATTGCCACCAACTTGGATGACTTTAAAAGAGCGTTAGACAAAATCATGGTGGATAACGCTATCAATGGCTATTAGCTAGGAGCCAGCAATCAGGGCTGAATAATAAGACAGTAATCCTAACCCCAATTACATGGGAGAAAGCCCCACTGATTTCAATGAGACTTGCTTTTGAGCAGATATGGTTAGGATTGCAGCCTTCGAAAGAATCAACGGACAAGCAAGGTAATGGAGCAAGCCAGACACTAGGCTCAAAGGATTCTGGCATTCTTGAAATTCAAGCAATGCTTAACTGTTAGAAGACGCCTTCTCATAATCCTTCATGTCTAGCTGAGTCAATTAGCTCTGAGACTTAGGGTTCTAAAGCTTCTAGCTTGGACTGCTATAGTTCCTACCACCCTCTTAAAACAGCCTGAAATAAGATAGGGAGAAAAGAGGATTGTGAAAGAAGGCAAAAGATGACCAGTGTTATGACCATTGCAATTCACCCCAAAGCGATTATATATTTTTATCTTCTTTTTCAAATAAAATATCACAAAGTACAGTGTCACCAGGAATTTGCAACTAATTAATATATATCGTACCATTCGGTTCATCTGGGAAGATGCCAGATGCCACCTAGTGCTTTGAATTCAGGCATGTCCTATCAAATTTAATATTCTTTTATCATCAAGTTTCATGTATGAAAGCCTATATAGAATGGATGAAAGCCTACATAGAATGGCTTCAGCTATTATTTATTTATTTATATTTTGCTTGTTGCTTTATCTTGCCCAAAGCAGCCCAAAGTGACTTACAACCACCATAGTAGACCACCATAAGGCAATGGAAATCTTACACTCCTTGTCCCAGGTGACCAATAAGCGTGTAGTGCATGGGTAGGCAAACTAAGGCCTGGGGACCAAATCCAGCCCAATCGCCTTATAAATCCAGCCCATGGACTGTCCGGAAATCAGCATGTTTTTACATGAGTAAAATGTGTCCTTTTATTTAAAATGCATCTCTGGGTTATTTATGGGGCCTGCCTGGTTTTTTTACATGAGTAGAATGTGTGCTTTTATTAAAGATGCATCTCTGGGTTATTTGTGGGGCATAGGAATTCGTTCATCCCCCCCCAAAAAAATATAGTCTGGCCCCCCACAAGGTCTGAGGGACAATGGATCGGCCCCCTGCTGAAAAAGTTTGCTGACTCCTGTGGCAAGAAGAGAGAAGTGGGATGGGCCAGTTGTTGATGGACTGGTGCTAGATCAGGGCATTGTAGCTCTTCACAAAGCATACTTGGCAAGCAGCTGCTTTTGGGGGGCAATATGGAGCAGCATTTGTAGCTGTGCTGCCTGCTTTAGAAGTCTGCTTGATTCTAATACATACTAACTGCACAGTTGTAAACAAACAAAAGCTAAAATAGCATAAGTCTCCAGTGTGCTCTCTCATCCAAATTCCACTGGCACTGCTCCAAGATTTCTCACTGCTCAGGGAAGCAGTGAGAAATCTTGAATAGATGCAGTTGTTTACTCTCATGTCAAACAAGAATTTCACAAGTTGGCATTTGTGTCATAACTGCAGCCCCCTCCCCCAAAGTACCCAATCATTACCTTAGCAGCTTGCCAGAAGTAGCCAACTCCATCGGCATAGAGAACAGTCATGGATGACACCTGGAGGGCACCATGTTGCCTATCGCTGAGCCAGGCAGTGCATACTCCCCCCCTCCCAACTCGCTTCAAGTAACTCTTTTTCTTATATTGTAAGCATTGCTTTTATTCTAGTTCTGTGTCAATAAAAATGCACAGGATGTATTCATTGCTTATTTAAAATATTTGTATACCTTTTTTTTTCAGGTGAACCTCATGAAGCACTTTGCTTAAGAATACTAAAACTGTAAGTAGGAATGTGTGGTGTAGTGGTTAGAGTGTCAGTCCAGGACCTGGAAGGTCAGGGTTTGAATCCCCTCTTGGCCCCCATGTATGCTACAACAGCAGCAAGAATACTCATCGCAAAGTATTGGAAGACACAAGATCTACCCACTCTGGAAGAATGGCAGATGAAGGTGATTGACTACATGGAATTGGCGGAAATGACTGGCAGAATCCGAGACCAGGGAGAAGAGTCGGTGAAAGAAGACTGGAAGAAATTTAAAGACTATTTACAGAAATATTGTAAAATTAAGGAATCTTAGAAGGATGTTGGATAAAAACTAAGAGGTTTTTAGCTGTAATGCTTTAAGAGATATGAAAAAAGGTTTACAATTGGGTAAGGATTTGCTGAACTAACAAACTGAACTGGAATACAAAAAAGGGAGATATGAGGAGGTCCGGGGAAATAAGTGTAGGGAAGATAGGTTTGGAAAATCAATGTCTTTTTAACTATTTTATTTTGTATGTTTCTTTTTTATTCTTTACTTTTTTGTTATATTTTAAAAACTTTACTCTTTTTTCTGTATTCTGTATTTTTTGTATTTTTTGAAACTTTAATAAATATCATTAAAAAAAAAAAATGAATCCCCTCTTGGCCCGCAAAGCTCACTGGGTGACCTTGACTCAATCAATACCTCTCAGCCTAACCTAGTTCACAGGGTTGTTGCGAGGATAAAATGGAGAGGAAAAGAGCCATGTGTGCCACACTGAGCTCTTGGTAGAAAGGTGGGGTATAAATGCTAATGCTAATAATAATATTAATGTGATTATATAGCAAGGACAAATCTGCCCCGCCCCCAGATCAAGTAAAACAATAGAAATACTTAACTAACTGACCAATCATGTCAGTTCTGCCCCCCCAAAAGCCCTGCCCCCCCCAAATCCTGGCTATGCCCATGATAGTGGTCAAACCTAACAAATGCATATTCTTGCTATTTAGCAGGAGAAAGGGCTAACACCGCAGAGCTGTGTTACTCACTGGCAGAGACTTCTCCCTCCCTAACCCCAGCTGCGGAGAGGGAGGAAGACACCTTGTGCATGTTCAGAGGTACTGTGTTCCGACTTCACAACTTTTGAAGTAGTGATATTTAAAAGGGGGGCCTCCTCATCAGTGAATCGAAGAGCTGGCCTCGCTTCACCCTCTTCCCTCAATGGCTTTGCTCCCTTCCAAACCCAGCGCTTTGGAAGAAACTTCCCAACCAACCACCTCCCCGAGAAAGGCATTTTCAAGCAAGACGCTCTAGCTGAAGCCAACAGTGAGCCTGCTCAGCTCAGCCTCCCCTCCTGCGCTGGGATAGGTGTCCCAGACGGGCTTCCTCGGCTGGTGGAAGACGAGCGAGTGAAGCGAACAGGCAGCTCGACTATGTGAATGTAGATGAGTTTTTCATCTCCTCGGTCCTCGCCCTCCCTTTCTCTCTCTCTCTCTCTCTCTCCCCCCACCAACAAAGCACGTGACTTCGCACCGGCGCTCTGCGAGAGGGAGAAACGATGCAATTGCGAAACACACACACACACACAAGGAAGGAGGCTGCGATCAAGTGCGACGCCTTTTCTCTCGCTCCATCGTTCCCTCCTAACATCCTTATTCTCTCTGGATGTATGTCTCGCTTCTTTCTTGCTGCACGAGCCGGGCTGGCCTTGTGAGGAGGGCTGCTTGGAAAGCCTGGATCGCGCGCGCGCCCGCCCGCTTGGTCGTGTCCTTTACTGTCTGTACGACCCCCCCCCTCCATCTCCATCCCTATCCCCTGCCCCCATCGCGAGAGCCTCCATGCAACCTCCCTTCCAGAGCCGCGAAGAAGGGTCCTCTCTTTGCCCGCAAAGCCGCCGCCAGAGAGTAGATAGGAAGGTGACTTGAGTCCTACCAGCTGCTGCTTGCAAGAGGAGGAAACGGAGAGCGCCGTGGTGCTGAAAGGACAGCTCCTTCTTCAGCATCGCCTTGGCTCTAGACATCGGCCGGTCTCTCTCCTCCCTGCCTCTTTCTAATCAAGGATAGGGGAGGAAGAGTGTAGGGCGGGGGACTTGCCCAGACCTCCCTCCCTCCCTCAGCTCTCCCCCCCACCTTCTGCAGGCAGGTACTTCTGCCTTAGATGCTGCTGCAGCTCCGAGGGCACCGGCGACCATGCCTTGATGCCCGCCACCCTCCCCAGCGGTGTCCATGGCGGTGGCAAGGAAAATAAAAACTTTGTTGACTGTGAATATTTTGGTCTTTGTGGGGATCATCCTCTTCTCGGTCTACTGCAGGATCCAGGATCGTTCCCAGGAGTTGGTGCAGATCGTCAGGAGCGCCGACCGGCGGATGAGGAGCCGGAATACCAAGGTGGGAGCCCTCCTGGACAGGGAGTCCATCCTGCAGCGGCTGGACCACCTGGAGGAAGTTGTGTACAACCAGCTCAATGGTAAGCCGGCAGGAGGATGAGCACAAGTGTCTGGGGGTGGTGGGAGGGTTCATAAAGGGCTTTGGGGGTGGATTTAAAAGTACAGCCTGATACTCAGCTAGCTCTCTCTGTGTGTTTGTGTGTTTTTACCGTGCAATGGTTAGACCACGTGGAGTTTTCTAAGGCTTGGACAAATCACATGGTGCCCCTGTTGAACAGGTCAGTGGAATACCCACAAGCCTCACAGGTACAGGCAGTGTGTTTAAGATAGAGGAGTTGCTGGAAAAGGGGACAATATAGGATATTTTGATTCAAGCATCTTCTGAGTACTGCCTCTTGAATGTAAAGCTAGGGTAACTCTGGGGCTCTGCTCAGGCAGCTAGGGTAACTCTGGGGCTCTGCTCAGGCAGCTAGGGTAACTCTGGGGCTATAGAACTTGAGCACGAAGTGGGCATATATCACATACTCATAGTTTAGGGTCCTTTGTTCTTCTTTATACCTAACAGCAGCCAGGCTGCACTTATTGAAAGGTCTAACAGTGTAGATAGATAATGGCCAATAATTTTACAGTCTCTGTAAGTTTCAAGCGGGTCTGCACTTCGTGTAGGCCAATGATGAGACAAGTGGATTTCTTTATTTTCATAAAAACTGCTTGTTTGCTTGATTTTTTTTTAACCACTTCAAACAAACCTCAGAGAATCATAGAATGGTGGAGTTGGAAGGGACCCCAAGGGTCATCTAGTCCAACCTCCTGCAATGCAGGAATCACAACTAAAGAATCCCAGACAGATGATGGCCATCCAACCTCTATTTATGGACTCTCCTTCATTGGAGGTTTTTAACTTTCTGAAACAGCCTGTTTCACTGTGGAGCAGTTCTTGCTTTCAGAAAGTTATTTTTAATGTTTAGTTGGAATCTCCTTTCTCGTAATTTCAAAGCAGTTCAAATCAAAGTGGTTTACAAAAAGTCTGTGTTCAAGACTCACTTGTGCCACATAATCATAGTTTGCTACTGCAGTATATGAACTTCTATTCCCCATCTGAAAAAATGGGATTGCGTGTTCCCACCTGCATGTATATCACTTGAATTCTCATCACATGTTTATGCAACACTTAGGACTGGTTCAGACATGCATCACTTCATCTCACCATGCTCAGGCAGTGAATTATAAACTGACTGTGGGAGTGACAGCCATGGTAGTACCAAAAATTATGGTGGGCAGTGTAAGGCATGATAGGGAACATGGAGAACCTCCAGACGTTGGTAGACTACAACTTCCATAACCCCTGACAATTGAACATGATAATGGGGGCTGATGGCAGTTGGAGTTCTGCAACATCTGGAAGGTCACTTGTTCTCCAACCCTAATGCAAGGAATAATGCCATGGACCCAGCCCACAGCCCATTGGGAAAGAGAGGCTTCACTCTCCCAGTTATGGGGATGTGCTCCCATGGAACTGGAAGGTGCAGTATCACAAAGAGTTGTAGTCTAGTTGTTGCCATAATATGTGGGTGGCTTCACATCACCAGAGAGCTAAGAAGCCCCATATGGTTGGTTGACTCTAAGGGTGTGTGTAAGAGTAGGGATGTGGTTGATTAAGGAGAAATCTTAGGGGGCTCTGTTTGGGGTACAGAAGCAGACCCAAGAGGGAGGCAGAGGAGGATCCCAGTCTGGTTTAAGCCACTTTCCTCAGTCCAAGGCACACTTTGAAGTGCTTGGTGGTTGCTATCCTAACTGCATACTGACTTCAGTGGGCAGTGTGATACAAATGTTCTGTCTGTGGCTATTGACCTGTGCTGACTCATTCACATAATCAAATTATGTATTGGTTCCACAAGATGTGAAGAAATACCAGTCATGAAAGGCTCACAGATGATGGTGTAAACCATCTCTCTTGTAATCAAAGCCAACATGAAAGTTCTGGCTATGCTGTTTGATCTCTGATGTCCAGTGATGGCTCACCTCTTGATAGAAGTCACCTCTTGATACTGGAGTCACTTATTGTGATGAACATCAGCAGGCATGAGGCAGCCATACTGACCTCTCTATTGGCACTGCCAACACAGTACACATTGTAAAACACTTTGCAAGATTAAAAATGTGGTAGAAAATATAGTAGCAGTAAAAGGTTGCATTGTTATGTTGAAGGTGGATGTTTAACATCCTTTGTACTCTTCTTTGAGTACCATTTCTGTATCACTTCTGCTACCATTGTTCCTAGTCCTCATGAAGGGCAGAGACCAATTTTATTTTATGAAAGCATACAACAGCTTTTTATTAATCCTACTTGCTGTCCCCCCAAGTTTGGGTTTGTTTTTGGTTTTTTTTTTTTAAAAAGATCTCATTAGATGTACAGATGAGAACATGTTTATTTGTGGGTTTGAAACAAGATGACTAATAAAACCTGTTTATGTTACACCCCATCTTCCCTGAGCCTGATGCCTCACAAGTGAATTCTGATTTTACAGATATTCATAAGCAGCTAAATATGAACCCCTAAGGGAGTTACAGCATACAGTAATGAAATTTTGCAACAATTTGGGAGGAAGGAATGTGTTAGATGTAATGTTTTGCCTCAACTCATGTTTAGCGACCAATAAAGCTACATAGGGGACACATAGGGGACACATGCTGGCCACATGACCCGGAAGCTGTCTGCGGACAAACGCCGGCTCCCTTGGCCCATAGAGCAAGATGAGCGCCGCAACCCCAGAGTCAGTCACGACTGGACCTAATGTTCAGGGGTCCCTTTACCTTTACCTTTTAAAGCTACATAGATAAGATTAAGGGCACATTTGTCATATGCAGAAAGTTGATTTCCAGTGCAATACTAAATGGAGTTGGGCAGGGTATGTGTTTCAAAGATCACCCATCTCTTCAAGAATCCTGCCTGCTTATGGTGGGTGGCAGACTTACCACATTTCCCCTACATGGGGGTACTCTTCCCCCACCCTTGGTTTCAGTGGGGAGAAACTGAGTTGCAGCAGATACAGGATGGCATAGAGGGGAAGCCTGATCCAGAGACTCCTCAATGAATGAAAGTGCGTCTTTCATTCTTCTGTGGGCCTAATACCAACTACCACTAGTGAAACAACTACCAGTGGTAGCACTATGCCTGTGGAACTTAATAACCTAAATCCCTCCAGCCGGTGGATCTGTGGGATAGGATTTCTCTGGCCAACAGGTGTCATTTCAACTTTCAAAAGCAGTGAAAGTGAAATGGTTAAAATCAATGGTTATATTTCTGATGCTTTTGCGTAACACAGTGCTTTGCTTGCTGGTATATTTCACAGTGAAGTTGCACTGTGACGCCTTTGCATGAGGAGGCTGTGCAACAAAGTTTGTTGAAACTTCGGTGATTTTTTAAAGACATGGATCAGGCCCTCCAGTGCGTGAAGAGGGTACTCATGGAATGATCCATTACTGTGGTGGTTTCTCTTTTTCTAAGACCCAAAATGAGAACTTTGCAAATAATATTTGGAGGAGGAAGGTGTCCACTCTCTAGGTCAAGACGTAGAATATGGATGGGAATTGCTGGACCAATTTGTCCCAGCCTGCTTGGTCAATGATCAGTGTTGAATGTCTGAAGGGCCACAGGTCTGATGTAGAACATCTAAGTGAAATATTTGTCCATGCTTATGTGCTCAGAGCACTAAGGCACATGGATTTCAATATCTGTAACTATAAATGTGTGGATGAAGATGGAAAGACTCCTATCAGGTATTAGATAGGCAACCTATGGGATGCTAACTGGGGATTCAGGTTGTGTGTGCGCCAACACACTGCTTTGGTAAAAGACAGGAACTGCTATATCACCAGACTGCTTACATGAAGCAACCAGAGTAGGTCAAGTGGTACTCCTTAAGCCCATCATTGGGCTAGTATTGCTAATAAGGATACTTGGCTCTTGCTGCCCATGAGTAATCTTTGCTTTCCTTTGCTTGCTTCCCACTCAACAAGAACCAGTTGTAACAAGAGGGCAAATGTGGAAAACCCCTTTAAGAAGAACCGTTGACCATAGCACCTTATCTAGCTCTGCATACCCTAATTTGCAGCAGCTGGAGGAAAATATTCAGATGTATGCAAGGATCTCTGTGCACCTACTCACACACTTAACTTATCTATACCATGCCTTTCATGGAATAATGGCATTAAAAGCTACCTTTTAATCTAATCCAACACCATGCCAATACAGGAAATCCATGGCTGTAGCATCCCAATTAAAATGTTCACAGCTGGTTCCATGAGAGAGAGAGAGAGATTGTAATAATGATGCAGGACAATAACTACACACAGAGACCATTCTCCATCTGTACAGAAGCACACACATACACATACACACCCCTGAGTAAGATGGGAGCCCAAGATGAAGCATCCCAGCTCAAGTGACAAAGAGTCAAGGGAACAAGTGATGAGAGGGAAAGTACCACCTATTTAATTAATTAATTAAAGCATCAATTTAAACTGTGAGGAGACCATAATTAAGGGCATTGTATGCTGGAAGCTAAATCCTGTAAAAACTCAGAGATCAATCCTAGAGGTATTAAGCCTGTAGAAACTTTGTTTCCAGCAGGGAATCTTGATGAGCTACAATAAACCTAGATAAAATCCCAATTTTTATAGAGAGGGTAAAAAAAGAAAAGAAAAAGAAACCGCCTTTCATGCAGTGCAGACACAGCTAATGGGAGATTCAGATTAGAATTAAAAAGGTAGACTTAAGCTTTTGTGCGAAGCTCAGTATAGCCTTCAGTTTCAGCTTTCAGTTTAGTATAAAACCTAGCTTCAGGTTTGTTTTGTTTTTAAAGCCAGAGGGTTAATCTCTACCCATTGTCCACTCCTGTGAAAAACAATTCCTATTCCCAGGAAGGTAAATTGCCCTAAACCCACCTTCCTTTCAAGTTCCTGCTCACTGGGATGTAGCCAGGACTATAATTTTGGAACAACCTAGGGATTCTACCCCATGAGCAAGAGGGGAGTCTCAGATGATGTAGTGTCTCAGCCTGTGATAGAGCATCAAAATAACAAGCAAGTTAAGCAGGCAACTGAGACCAGCTGCAAGACAAGAAGGTCGAGATGGGCAACTCTGCTCTTCTCCTTAGTAACCTAACACATCTCAGTTTATCAGGTAAACTAACTCACCACCCTATAAAAACAAATATGCAGGTAGAAAGTCAGCAGGGTTGTGAGGACTGTTCAATATATTTTACAGAATGTCACATGTATAACTATCTGCTTGCTGGACAAAGGATATGAGTGTGTAATCAATAAAGTCTGATCTGCAGGGAGCAAGTTCATTCCCTTGAGGCCAAGGTAGCTGACCTGGAGAAGCATAGAGAGTCAGAAAGGTTATTTGACAAGAACCTCGGTGATGTGATAGCTGCTTCCCATTCCCAGGATGAGAGTCCCCCAGCTGCCATGGATGCCTCATGGAAGGAAGGAATCTGAGGAAGAGGGAAATGATCTCTTAGAAGGCATTCATTGCCTCTTTCAGGATGAAGAGCTATCCTTTCCTGAGGGTGCTCCTCTGGTGGGTGGAAAGATCTTAGCATGTGGATGATGGAAGCATTAGGGACTTAGATAGCTGGGTGTGTGATGGGCAGGCAGACCACATGGTGATTTGTTTGCCTGATATAAAAGTTGTGAACATCAAATGTCATCTACATAGCCTGGCAGATAATGCCGGGGAGTTCTTTAAAACACGTCAAGTGCTTTCAGATCAGATGGCTTATCAGTTTTTTAATTTATTCAAAAGGACCTAGGTCTTTGTTTATTGCCTGAAACATTGCAAATCAAGGGCCAAATGTCTAAGTTAAGGGGGAAGTCTCTGCCCAGTTCCAAAAACAAAGATGGGGATAGGCATGCTGCATGGTTGGAGATGGGAAGCCATTTCACAAGCAGGGGGCCAGCACCAAAAAGGCCCATTCTCAGACTCCTTTCCCATAATGTTAGTTCAGGCACAGGAATCTGCCCTTTGCATTGCACTGGGAAATGAATCTAGCTTCTGTGCTATCTTCTTTGCCTCCATTAGCACATATTTTGACTTGTCATTCAAAAATCCAACTTCATTCCTAGCTGGTCTCCTGCTACTAATGCATTTAAAAGTTTTGTTTTGTTGTTGGCCTTTTTGTTTTTAGCAAAAAAACACTTTTTTATTTTCCAAGCATTATTGTATGCTTGGATTTCGTTTGCCAAAGTTAGTATTCCTTTTTATTCTCATTTAGACAAAGAAGAAGCTTTATTGCCTAAAATAGCTTCCGTGACTCTGCATGTTAGCCATGCAGGCATCCTTTTCACCCTGGTAGTACCTTTTCTGATTTTAGGAGTACATTCTAGCTGAACTTCTTCTTTTTTAACTACCAGGCATATTGGATAGACTTGACCCTTTTCACTTTGCCTTTCCATTTCCTTTTTGCCAAACTCCTCATTTTGGTGAGTTTCTGCTTTTGAAGTAAAACGTGCCTGTGCTGGATTTTCTGAGCAACTGTCCATTTGCATACGTATATGTTGAATTCGATAGCTCTAAAGTTACTGATTCCAATCAGCTGAACAACACTTTCATCTTGCACCAGGATCTGGGTGCATTATGGTCATCTGAAAGGGGGCAGTATTGTGCAACAGTGCAGCAAAACTGGGATCAGCATCAACACCCCTAGATTATTTTTGGTATGAAAGTTACAGGATCTCAGAAGGAGGCCATGGGATATGCATCAGTTGGAAACAAAGCAATATGCCCATCCTTATCCTTTTACATGTACAATCAGTATTTTTATAATATTTTTTATTGATTTGTCATAGAGATGTGTACAAGCTAACACATAACAATGCAAACAATAATGGAACCATGCATGGAGCATAGTATATAAAGCACAAGTTAAAGAAATGCAGTTACATCTAACAAAGTTTCAAAGGTGCCTATATAACCCAGCCACAATGAGGAGTGAATTATAGATGAAGTGCTTATATGACTCTCCCTATTTATGCAATAAAATAATAGGAACTAGCCTGCATCAAAACTGTGTGATTTGACTTCACCCCAGACTACATGACGATATCTAACCAAACATTCAGCTAAAGCAATGTTCCATACATTAGTAGGCTCTACTTCCTGCAAAGGTACAAAGCGTAGTCAAAGTGGGACTGCGTACAACCATCCCGATTACCCTCATGAGCACAAATAATCACGAATGCACTAAAAAGCACAATAACAAATTGCCATCTGGACCTCTCAATTAATCAGGCCACCAACCTCATACAACACACAAGAAAAGAGGTGGTGTGGTGGAGGGAGACTGTGGAGGAGGGAGATCAGTTTTTCAAGGCCAGAACCAAGTGGTGAACTACAATTTATATCCAGTTCAGTCCAGGCTCATCTTCCCTTGGTGGCATTCTTGCTTGAATAGCAGCTGGCGACTCTTGTTCTGTTGGCCAAGGAATAGGGTCAGAGTGTGTGCCTCCCCGACTTCTGTAGCTGAAGGGCTACTGGTAGGTGGAGCTCATTGTTCTTTCAGGTATGAAAACCGAATTCCATTCATCTGCTGCTTCTTTGGCACATGAATTGGTTCTGGTGGGTCTCCTCCTGGCCAGGATGTTCTTTCTGGAAGGCAGGGAGAGCAGTCTCTCAGAGTGTTGTGTCCTCAGGTCTGTAGCTCATGGATAAAAAAGAGCAGAAGAGAATTCTTAGCTTCCTCTGTCTGAGCTGTTATAATGCCTAAACAATAGTTTCCATTGATTGATTCCTTCATTTCCTATGCTCACAGAGCATTTGTGTTTCTAACAGCTGCTGGAGGGGGAGGTGGGAGGAGTCACATGAATGTGGCTTTGTCTTGTATAAGCGGGTTCATATAAATCCGCTATTCTTTAAGTTTTGGAAATCCAGCCTTTGTCAAACGCAAAACATTTTCTTGCTCCAGTTCATCAACTTGGCATTTCCTTGGATTTGTTAAACAGTGGGGAAGTTGTGGCCCTACAGATGTTGCTGGACTCCAGTTGGGGCTGATGGAGGTCAAGGTCCATGAAATATTTGTAGGACCACAGACTTCCCCATCCCTGCTTTAGTAAAAAGTTGATGCTGTCCTTTTGTTTATATGATTTATAAATGCCATTTGTACAAGTGACAGGGTGGTTTAAAATGAAGCATAGAATCATAGAATTGTAGAGTTGAAAGGGACCCTGAGGGTCATCTAGTCCAACCAGGAATCTAAGCTTACCACTTTACTGAAATCAAGATACAGTATGTCCACAGCATTCCTCCAATCCACCAAACTTGTAACCTCTATCAAATGAAAAAATGAGATTTTTCTGGCATGACTTGTTTTTGAGATACTAGTGCTGGGTCTTAGTAAAGATCCTTTTCTAAGTCCTCACAGACTGTTGAATTATACTGTTCTAGGACCTTTCCTGGTATCAACATCAAGCTTTCCTGTCAGTAGTTACCTGTGACTTCTTTTCCTTCTTTTTGAAGGTGGGAACAACATTTGTCTGCCTCCAGTCCATAGGGACCTCACATGATCTCCAGTTGTTCTCAAAGATTATAGACAGAGGCTCTGAGATTACACCTGCAAGCTCCTTTAGTACCTTTGAGTGCAGCTGCTCTTCAGGCCCTGGAGATTTGGATTCATTTAAAGTAGCTAGCTGTTCCTATCTTTTTGTATCTTGGGCTTCAGCTCCCTCCTTGCATCATTTATTCTGCTATTTGGGCACTGCTAGACAGAAATACAAAGATTGAATAGAATAAAAAAACAAAGCAACAATTGCCAATAGCAGAATCACTCAGGACACTCCTTCCAGACACCTGTCTCTCTAAAATGTGTCTCAACCAACTGTCTAGAATTATAGAGAAGTGAAGCCAGACCCACTGCAATAGGGGTGTGTCAAGGCAGAAGTTGGGTGCAGGTCAGAAGTAACTCACAAGGTGTCAATGAAATGAACAGAAGAGCTCAAGCCTAGTGAGTACAACAACTCTTCCCAGTAGGTCCTACCCCCCCCCACACACACATGAGGCAGTTGTGAGGACTGAAGGCCCCCACTTTCCCACCACTTTCTAAGTCTCCTCCTCCTCAGGGTCCTTCCCAAGTAGGGTTGCCATATGTCCAGGAATTCCCAGACATGTCCTTTTCAGGGAGATGATAGACAGACAGACAGACAGACAGACAGACAGACAGATACTGTATTTTTCTGTGTACAAGACTAGGTTTTTTTCCTTTTAAAAATGTCAAAAATTAGGGGGCATCTTATACACGGATACATCTCCCCCCATTTTCTTAAATCTGAGTCCCCAAAAATAGGGGGAGTCTTATACATGGGGGAGTCTTATAGATGGAAAAATGTGTGTGTGTGTAGTGTGGGTGGGTGGCTGTGGTTCAGGCTCTGGCTCTGGTATACCCTCCAACATTTCTCTGATGAAAATAGGGACGTCCCATTCCATAATGATATTTTTACTATTTACACCCCACACATCTTACTGGGTTGCCCGAGCCACTCTGGGCAGCTTCCAACATATATAAAAACATAATAAATCATTAAACATTAAAAAAAATTCCCTATACAGGATTGCCTTCAGATGGCTCAGGGGTCAGATAACTCCATACCTTCCAACATTTCTCCAATGAAATTAGGGACGTCCTAAGGGAAAGCGGGACATTTTGGGATCAAATCAGAAACTGGGATGGCTTCTCTAATTCAGGGATGTCCCTGGAAAACAGGGGCATTTGGAGGGTCTGCTCTGGCAACCTGGGCTCTGGTGTGGGGCTCAGGCTTGGTGGCGGCGGAGGGGCTATCGGGTGATTGTCCTAAAAAAAACCCTCATCAACTTTTTGTGTCCGGATTTTTACCTCTTGAAATATGGCAACCCTATTCCCAAGTAACCTGAGACTTCTTTGCCTTATCTGTCTTTGCTCTACCCCACCCTCTTCATACCTATGCAAGTTCTGAGAGATAGTGGGGAGAGGAACTGGTCACATCAGGAGGAGGAAACTCCCTGGCTTCTTCAGGAGCCTGCCTCATCTCTGCCTCTTGGCTTTCCCTTCTCTCCAGCCTCTGCTTCTGCCTCAGCACTGCTCTCTTCCACAGCCTCTTCCTGCTCAGTAGACCTTGTTACCTCTTCAGCTTCAGACACCTCTTCCTGCCAGTCTGCTCCCTCTTCTCCCTCTGACCACTCATTGTCATCCCACCACCAATCCCCTGGCTCTGAGCCTTTTTCCCTTGGGGAGTACCCCAGCTGGCTCCTTCCACACTCCTCTGCATCTAGCCAGTCCATGACAGCATGCAACTGAGTTAAATGCACATTTAAATATGAATTTACCCACTCTGCACTTTCTGAAACAACGTACAAATCAGAACTCACCTATCCCTCACAATGTGCACTTCTGTGAATTTTGCAGTGCGTTTCTCCAGCTAAGTAATGTGTACAGAAAAATGCACGTACTAAGGTCAAGTGTTTGTGAAAATGCATATATTGGTGAAACTAACTTCAACATATTTAGGGAAAATGCTTGGCCAAAAAATGCATAGATTAGGCAAAATTGCATACCAGCGTAAGTATATTGGGAGAAATTTGCACTAAAATGCTGATTGATATTTATAACAATATTTTCTCTCTGTGTGTACACACACACACGGACTGTGGAGGCAAAGCACTAACCATTGTGGCTAGTTGCCATCAATTGCCTTCCCCATAAATTTGTCAAATCTTCTTTTAAAGCCATCTAGGTTGGTGGCCATCACTGCCTCCTGTGGGAGAGTTTTGTAGTTGTGAGGAGAAGTACTTCCTTTTATATGTCCCTGGTTTTTTCAACACTCAGCTTCATTGGGCATCCATGACTTTTAGCATTGAGAGAAAAAGAAAAGCTTTTCACCATGCCTTGCCTATTATGCACTTCTAACATGTCCCTCTTAACTCTCTTTTTCTATAAACTGAAAAGCCCCAAATGCTGGAACCTTTCCTCATAGAGGAATGTTTCCATCCCTTGATCATTTTAGTTGCCCTTTTCTGAATCTTTTCTGAACTCAACAAAATATCTTTTTCGAGCTGAGGCAACCAAAACTGTACATACACAGTATTCCAAATGTGGCCATACCCTAGTTTTGTATAATGACATTTTGATACTGGCAGTTTTATTTTAAGTTCTTCCATATGCTCCCTAGCATAGAATTTGTCTTTTCAACTGCTGCCTCACAATTGGTTGACATCTTCATCATGCTATCTACTATGACCTCAAGGTCTCATTCCTGGGCAGCCCACACTCTAGACTTGGCACCCAAAGTATTCCACTCCTTCCGCTTTGCTCTGTGTGCAATGAGTGCAAGATTATGGCCAAAGTAAGCAAACATTCCTATCCTCCCTAACGCTGTACATGTGGGATTAAGCAGACAGGTTTTGGATTATGGTAATGCCTAATTATGCACCTGTGAAATTTGTCACGCTGCTGATGGAAGCATTCACCTCTATTCCATTATTACTTAGCCCTGCCAAGAACAAAGGTTTGCTTTTGACCAGCAAGGACCCCGTGTCATTTAATCAAGGTGTGATTTGCATTCCTTGGAAATAAGACTGCAATCCTAAAGTGGGGTGGGTGGGATTAACCACAAAGGTGGTCAAGGGCCTTATAACCTGCCGCTGACAAGGTGGAAAGTGAATTAACCTTTGGACTGAATCAAACTTCTCCCCCATCACCATCTTGAGTGACAAACATACACCCGACAGGATGACTCTTGATACAATGTCCTATAGCTTCCCCAGAAACAGTTTAGGATGGATGCTTAATAAGAAAGTGTTATGTACTGAGCTGATGAGTATATTTCAGAAAGGCTCCCCACACACAGTGGAAACCTAAAGGATGTTTACTCAGAAGTAAATCCTAGAGAGTTCATCTGTAATTAGGACCTTTAGATTTGTTGGCTTAATTGACTAGATTTTCCTCACCAGGGTTTTGCCTTTATAACTGCATAGATAATACTTCAACAGAGGGTGGGGTTTTTTGGTGGTGGCGGCAGCAGTGGGGGTGGGGAG
Organism: Podarcis pityusensis; assembly: GCF_964106645.2. Classification (NCBI taxonomy): domain Eukaryota; kingdom Metazoa; phylum Chordata; class Lepidosauria; order Squamata; family Lacertidae; genus Podarcis; species Podarcis pityusensis. The sequence continues at coordinate 33,047,762 of NC_138041.1, forward strand.
GTTTAATATCTCCAACTCATGCATAATCCTTTTATGCCAAAAGCAATTGAAAGGGTCAGCCAGCAATTTTACTGTAATTGCTTCTCCCCCACTCCCCCCTTTTCACCTCTTCCAGTAATACACAACAATCAATACGCCATGTAATTAGATTTCATTCAATCTGGAAAAGATGAAGAGAGTTTTCATATTCTTGTTATGCACCCACTCCTCACGCCTTCCTGCCGATGGCTTTCTTATTAGACCTTTTTGGCCTATTAGGGGCAGCAGGAGGAAAAGAATAACTTTTTTTTGAAAAAAATTGCGGCAGATTATCGCTCTTGCACATCATAATAATTTGATTGTGCTCTCTTTGGGAGGATTAAATACAGAGGCATTTTTTGGGGCTTGATGGATAAATCGTAACTGACCGGTCTGCTGCATAGAGGGAAGGAAGCAAATGCTGTATTCCAAACAAGGCCACTGGGGGCGTCCTTCACAGGCCTCATTTGGCTGTAAGAAGAAAAAGAGAGGAACTTTAATAAGAAGAGCAGAAGGTTCTGGGTTAAATTCCTGGCATCTCTTAATAAAATGAGTTCAGCTAGCAGGGCTAGGACCTATGAACAACCCAGTGTGGTGCTCAGTGCAGAATGTAGTGGATTAGGCTCAGGGGTCAAATGTGGCCCTTGAGGCCTCTCTGCCTAGCCCCTGGAATTCTCCCCAGGCCACACCCCGTTTCTCCAGACCACAACCCTCACAGTCTGTTCTGCACCCTCCTTGAGTCTTTTTGCTTGTTTGGTATGTGTCCTGGAACACTGATAAAGCCTTTTGCTTGCCTAGATGAAGGGTGTGTGTGTGTGTGTGTGTGTGTGTGTGTGTGTGTAAACAAGCCTACTGTACAATGGTAAAAATTAATTGCTCTGCTCACAATTGCCGCCACTGGCACATGAACCCCAAAAGACTGGGCCCCCCCCAGGAGGGAATCAGAAAAAGGTCCCCAAACTCTGGATTAGGTGAACTATGGGGCTGGGACTCATGGACCTCCAAAGCTCCTTTCAGATGGCAATTGGAGTAAACTGTACTGAGCTAGATGAACTATTAGTTTGCAAAAATTTGAAGGGTTTGCTCTAAGCAAGACTAGCACTGTATGCTAGTTGACTTCACTGTAACTTGGCTTTAATCATTATCACGTAAAAATATGTACATCAAAGCATCTCATTGGCTACAGAGTATCAAGCTACGTCAGAGTGAGGGCAACGCTTCCTCCTCACTGTCTGGCATTTTATGAGTATAAAGATGGCACTCAATGGAAAGTACCATGGCCATCACAAATAATCTGGTCTGCCCCATAACTTTATATCCTGCTAACACAATGAATGTCTTTCAGATGTCCTCTTCAACTATTTGCAAAAAAAATATTGCAAATTAGACATTACCCATCACTAGCAATTTTAGGATTCAGACAGGCAATGTGCTTAACTTGGCCATTAGCCTCCCTTTCTTCCGGCCAGAACGGCTTAAGATAGGTGTCAGCAAACTTTTTCAGCAGGGGGCCGGTCCACTGTCCCTCAGACCTTGTGGGGGGCTGGACTATATTTTTTTTGGGGGGGGGATGAACAAATTCCTATGCCCCACAAATAACCCAGACATGCATTTTAAATAAAAGCACACATTCTACTCATGTAAAAACACCAGGCAGACCCCACAAATAACCCAGAGATGCATTTTAAATAAAAGCACACATTCTACTCATGTAAAAACACCAGGCAGGCCCCACAAATAACCCAGAAATGCATTTTAAATAAAAGGGCACATTCTACTCATGTAAAAACATGCTGATTCCCGAACCATCTGTGGGCCCGATTTAGAAGGCGATTGGGCTGGAGCATAAAAGCCACTCTGATGCCTCAAGCCACTAGCCCATTTTTTCCACAGTAGCCAACCAGATGCCTATGGGAAGCCCGCAAGCAGAACCCAAGGTCAACAACAATCTCTCCACTTGCATTTCTCAGCAGCTGGTATTCAGAGGCATGCTGCATCTTTAAGGTGCACCTTTTCCTAAGATAGGAACTGAAATCTGAAATTGCCATAATATTCTATATCAGAGACACAAAGAGGGAAACAGGCACCCCCAATATTAATGTCATGTGCATCAGATTCGTTTTTTGAAAAACGAGACAGAGAAGAGCGGCATTAAAAGCAGGAGAGACGTGTTCCTTGATAGGCATTCCTTTGAAATGCAGGAGAGCTAAACCATATGCACAGAAGAGACGGTTCCATCCTGACTGCTGGCTTTGCATTAAGGAGGAACCTGTCACTGCTATGTATTTTGCCTCAATATTGCAATAGCATCCCTGTAGCAAAGGGAGACTCAGAAGTAACACTTCATTTGTTTGCTGGGACCTACTACTGAATTGATGGGATGTGGGTGGCACTGTGGGTTAAACCACAGAGCCTAGGGCTTGCCAATCCGAAGGTCGGCGGTTCGAATCCCTGCAATGGGGTGAGCTCCCGTTGCTCGGTCCCTGCTCCTGCCAACCTAGCAGTTTGAAAGCATGCAGTGCAAGTAGATAAATAGGTACTGCGGGAAGGTAAACGGCATTTCTGTGCGCTGCTCTGGTTTGCCATAAGCGGCTTAGTCATGCTGGCCACATGACCCAGAAGCTGTACGCCAGCTCCCTCGGCCAATAAAGTGAGATGAGCGCCGCAACTCCAGAGTCATCCGCAACTGGACCTAACAGTCAGGGGTCCCTTTAGCTTTACTACTGAACTGAGGCAAGCTTGAAGCTTTGAGGAGCTTTGCAGATAATTTGAAGGAAGGTTCCTGAAACCCCACTGGGAGTCTTTACTCAGTCTTACAAAAGTGTTGTGTAAGTACACTTGTGGAATCAGGGCTTTGCACATGGGAAAGTGAGCCACTCTAGGGAAGTGAAGATGTGTTGTTAGGGGCAACACTGGTCTTGCACTTTCACTCTAGACAGTGGATCCCTTAGTTTGTTCAGGAGACAGAATGCCCTGCCTTTTAATTTCTGCCAGGCTTAGACCTGAAATCTGTTTTTAGTTGCAGAGGTCAGAACTGGCATCCTATTCCTGCTAGCACTGAGTTGTGCAGTTTGGATTCCCAATTATTTTTCATTGTATTTATATCTGGTCTTTCTTCCAAGGACCTCAAGGCAGTTTCTCTGTACATACAGCACAATCTGCTCCTTCCTCTTTTTTTAAATTGCTACTACTACTTGCTTATTTAATTGCATTTATACCCCACCTTTTTTCCCAAGGAACTCAAGCTGGTGTGCAAGGTTCTCCACCTCCTCATTTAATTCCCGCAACAACTCTGTGAAGTATGTTAGGCTGAGAGGTAGTGACTAGCCCAAGGTCACCCAGTGAGCTTCATGGCCAAGTGGGGATTTGAACCCTGATCTCCCAAGTCCTAGTCCAGCACTCTAACCACTACACCAGGCATCAGTGGTTCCATCCAAAACTGGACCCTGTCTAGGCTTGACCCGAAGCAAACATTCATGAGACCTGGTTATTTATTTCTTTATGTCATGTTTATTAGACTTCCCTTTCCACAAAATTTCTAAGGACAGTGAAATACAAATTAAAACGTCAACAGCCATAAAACCACAAAATCACAAGGTCATAAAAATAAACAGGGCAATGCATAGCCACAATACCACAACACATTGCAATTAAATTGTTAATCCATGTATGTTGAATTGAACAGATTGCGGCCCCCAAAGGGAGTGCATTCCATGAGATGAAAAGGGTTCCCAGCCCTGCATTAGGCAACTTCTACTTGGTTGCAATGCCACTACCGAAATTCAGGAGGGGGTGGGGTTGCGGGCTCACGACCCCCGCCCACACTCCCGCGAGGCTTGCCCCTGCCTCGCGGGAGCCGGGGATTCCCTTATTTAGCATACCCACTCTCGCCAGCCAATCGGCTGGCGGCGTGGGCGGTTCTTCTAGGGCCATTTAAGGTCGGGGCAGCCCTCGGCTCGCCCCTTTTCCCTGCTTTTTCAACGCGGTTTCCCACCCTCCCGCCCTTTAGGTTTGCCATGGACTTTGCTATGGGTTTCGGCTGGTCGCCGCAAGGGGCCTGGTAGGAGTTTTTCCATTTGGCTAATTGGCCGGAATTTGAAGCCACTTGGTTTTTTCGCCTACCTCGTAGCAAAACGTCACAACTCTGGGTTTTTGGCGGTAGGCATTGGCAGGGGTATTGTCATGCAGATGAGATCGGGGGGGGGGGAGGAGCGCCATCACCTCCCCCCAAGGCTTGGAGGGTAGTTCGTTAAAGGACTCCGAGGGGCGTCGCCTCGTCCGAAACCTACGGAGGCTAGGGCCTAAAGCGCGCCCCCGAGCGGTAACCCCTCGGGGAGCGCCTAGGGATATGCATCTCGGGTGGCTCCCCCTGTTGGTGCTTAACCCTCACCGGTTAGACCGGTTAGTCTGGTAGGGCCAATGCCTAAAGCCAATACCTCTCTTGCCTGTAATCAATAAAGTTGTGGCCATTTTCGCCCAATTAACTTAAATTCTGGTGTCCTGTGTCTTCATTTATCCGCATGTGGAGGGGGAGGGAATAGCCACGCAAATGCCCCATTTCTGGCAAGGTTATCTGGGAGGCTGTGACTAGTCAGTTTCAAGTGTGTCTGGAAAAAGCCAATTATCAAACGCATTTCAGTCTGTTTTCAGGACTGACGTTGGGACCAAAATTGCCCTGGTCACTCTGACCGATGACCTTCATTGGGAGAAAGACAGATGGAGTGTGGCCTTGTTGATTCCCCTTATTCTCTCAGCAACTTTTAATGTCGTTCTGGACTGGTTCTGTGAATTAGGAGACTGAGGCACTGTGTGGTGGGTGTTCTGTTTCTAAGGGATGACTCAGCATGATGGTTATGTTCTGCCTCTACTGTTGGAGACACTTTGCCTTTGGGTATCAGTTGCTGGGAATCACAAGTGGGTAAAATGCTATTGCACTCAGGTTCTGCTTGTTGGCTTCCCAGAGGCATCTAGTTGGCCACTATGATGAAAGGATGCTGAAATAGATGCGGGTGGCGCTGTGGCCTAAACCACAGAGCCTAGGGTTTGCAGATCAGAAGGTCAGTGGTTCGAATCCCCGTGACAGGGTGAACCCCCGTTGCCCGATCCCTGCTCCTGCCAACCTAGCAGTTCGAAAGCACATCAAAGGGCACGTAGATAAATAGGTACCGCTCCAGCAGGAAGGTAAACGGCATTTCCGTGCCCTGCTCTGGTTTGCCAGAAGCAGCTTAGTCATGCTGACCACATGACCCGGAAGCTGTCTGTGGACAAACACCGGCTCCCTCAGCCAGTAAAGCGAGATGAGCGCCGCAACCCCAGAGTCATCTGCGACTGGACTTAATGGTCAGGGGTCCCTTTAACTTTATGGATGGATCCAGCAGAGCTAGTCTTACATTCTCTTTTTTTAAAAAAAAATAATAATAATTTTTATTAACAGGCCAATCACATCACATTATCCAAATCACATTAGTTCCAAATTATACAGCCGAATTTTAAATTTTGTTGGGGGTACCCATACATCAAGCTCCGGACGAGTCCAAACATCACTTATATTGCTGCATTAATTAAACACTTCTATCCAGTTCAATCCAGATAGTCCTTTATTACTTTCTTCATCTTCTTGTTGTTATCGTATATTCCTTTCTTTGCGATCTCTGATAATTTTCACAAGCAGATTGGAAACAGACATGCTCTGTGTGGGTTTTGTACTCTCCAAAGATCATATCGCTCAGGGACAGCCACTGTTCCTCGCTTCCATTAAAAATATATATATATATTCGGTCTGTCCTTTACTTTTCTCAGACTTGCCCAGTATATCAGGAGGCTCTGTCAGGTCAAAATTACATTCCAGCAATCCTTCTCATTCCAATGGTCCTGATTCTCCTCCCCCTGTCCTTCTTTCTCAGGCAAGCCTGTCTTGGCGAGACGCCATTTTTTGACTGCGTCATAGAATTTTCCTCCGTTCTCATTGTTTAACAATCCTTTCTTTAGCTAAAATCCATCCCACACAGTTCTTAAATTCCAGCTTGTGATTAGTAAAACGCAACGATCTTGTTTCTTTCTGGGGTGGAGGGTTATTAATATCACATAGTTCAAAGAAAAAAGGTTTTTTCCTCCACCCCCCCTTCATTCCAAACATACAGTCTCTTAATGGTGATTCATCAGAAGATTTACTTATCCGTCCGTCACTCCCAGTCACAGAGATCCATTAATCAGCAGTCTTATCTCTCGAGCGTTGCTTGATGTATGTGCTTCAGCTTCATTCCAATCGTATGTTTCCAATTATAATTCCGAGCTGAAGCTAACCAGCACGCGCTGATTGGAATCAGCGTCAGGAAGAGCTGACCGCATCGAGGGCTCATGCCAAGTGACCGGTACCCCCAGACCTCGGATCTGGGGGTGCATTGTGGACTCCGCTGGCAAGGCAGCCCCCCCATCTCCTTGGGGGGGTAGGAAGACTGCATACTTCCCATAGCAGCCTCTTAATTACCTCGTATGGGTCAGAGAGATGTTACTGTCGGCCATCTTCCAATGCGCCACCTGGTGGCCCCCCCCCGAGCTAGTCTTACATTCTCATGATTGAAGGGGAAGCCTTATCTGTGTCTAGTTCCTTGTATAGTCCAGTTATGACACCTGAAACTATGACGTACCAATACAAGCACATCTTTGGGGATGATTGTGTTGTTCTCCCTTTACCACTGAGCAGTCAACATGGCGCTGCACCCTGTCCAAACTGGGATTTGCACCCACCTCAATTTAGAAATCACCCAACCAGGCTCCATTTATCCGGGATTATGGGTAAGGCTTCCTGTCTGGAGTGCTTGAGTTCCAAACAGAGTGTGAGTCGCCTCTGTTTGCTATTGGAAAGGAAGCATTGAGATTGATGGCAATAGTTTGTAGCCATTTGCTTATGGAGGTCGCGTGGAAATAGCTATCATCTCCTGAAAGATGAGGCAAATGAATCAAACCGATGCAGCTGCTATTAAGAATGGCTTTGGCCTTAAATATAATAACATTCTGCCTTTTCTGGTTTGATGGAGGAGTTTTAAAAGGCAGCTGTTGTTTTGCTGTATTTTCAATGGTTCAGAGAGTTGCTAGCTGCTGACCCTCCAAGTGTCCCTATTTTCCAGGGACATCCCTGATTTAGGAAAGCCATCCCAGTTTCTGATTTGATCCCCAAATGTCCTGATTTTCCTTAGGATGTCCTTATTTTCATTGGAAAAATGTTGGAGGGTATGGAGTTATCCAACTCCTGAGCCATTTGAAGGCAATCCTGTACAGTTGTACCTTAGATCTCAAATGCCTTGGCTCCTGTACAAATTGGCTCCTGAACGATGGAAACCTGGAAGTGAGTGTTCTAGTTTTCAAATAAACTTCAGAAGCCGAATGTCTGGTGATGCTTCCGCGGCTTCCGATTGGCTGCAGGAGCTTCCTGCAGCCAATCAGAAGCTGCACTTTGGGAAATTGCACTTTGGGAAGTCAAACGGACTTCCAGAACAGATTCCGTTCGTCTTCCAAGGTACAATTGTATGGAGAAGTTTTTTTTAAAAAAAGCTTAATATTTTATTTTATTTTGATTTTAAATGTGATTCAAATTGTATTTTAAACTAATCATTTGATTTTGTGTTTTTAATGAAAGTGAGATGAGCACCACAACCCCATAGTCATCTTTGACAGGACATAACTGTCCAGGGGTTCTTTACCTAGGCACTCGCATTTTGGAATGAGCTTCACTGAATGCAATGTGGCTTACTTTCATGCAAACATGCACAGGATTGTTCTGTGTGAGAATAATCACTTTGTGCAGAACCAGTCTTTGCCTGAGTTGGGTGGAGACAGCCTCAGATTTGCCCCAGATTGGGCTGGGCCTTCTGGCATGATCCTCAGAGAAAGGTCAATTGACAGCAATAGGTCTTACTACTGACTACACTTGTAGAGCATTGTGCCATCAGTTGTCTGAAGGAAGAGGCAATTCTGTTGCTTTCTGCCTCTCTCAGAAAGCCACTTGGCAGTCCTTGGCCTTATCAAGGAATACTTGCGAACATTTTGTTCTGAACTGAAGTGTATTTATAGCAAAGAGCAATCCTGATTTTTCTTTTCTTTTGGGGGAAAAGTTTCTTCCTATTAATATGCTTACATGCAGGTTTATTTCAGAGCCTTCCGTGACCTCAGTAGGTGGCTCTGCACTGTTAAGAAAGGATTGAATAAATGGAAAAATCCCAAACCCAGAATTGTCTCTCGTTTCTGTAGGCATCTTGGCGTGTTTCTCCATAACAGCCATTTGAAGGGAAAAAGAAAGAAATTAAGGATAAGGAGTCACTAAAGAGCAACCTGAAAAATCAAAGCAGACCTTTTCTGAGTTATGCTTCATTATAATCTACACCAGAAAATCCTAATGAAAGCAGAAGTTAGATATGCCTAGAGTAAGAGGTATCCTAGTTCCTTCTTAGGATACCACAGGATAATTTAGAACAGTGGTTCCAAAATATTTTTAGGCCATCTCCCTCTGGACTCCATAAATGCATGTCCAGTGCCACCTACCCTACCCTGTAAAAAGCATCATTCAGAGTAGCGTTTTGTACAACATACTAAGGATGGTAAAATAGCACAATAAAATTCAAAACAATAACAATTAATTGCACCTTTACTCAACATCCAATTAAAATTATTTAGTTTAATTGATAAAAAAGATGAACCTGATCCAGTGATCCAAAGCCCTATAGTTATTTACACCTCCAGTGCCTCCTGCCCCTGTACCCTTGCCTCTTAGTGCCCCCCCCCCCAGTAATCCAGCCACCGTCCAGGAGATGGGACAACTCACTTTGGGAACTGCTGGTTTATATCAACAGGGAGGAATCTGTGACCTTCCAGATGTTGTTGAACTCCAACTCCCATCAGCCCCAGGCAGCATAGCCAATAGCTAAGGATGAATGCAATTGAAGTCCAGCATTTGGAAGACCACCAGTTCCCCTCCCATGGTTTTGTGAGCTTTCCCAGCCCTGGTGCTGTCCAGATGTTGTTGACTTCAACTCTTATCACCCTCAGCAAGTATATAGGGAGGGGGATGACATGCAGAGAAAGGCTTCAGGTGACAATTTCAGGGTCTGGACAAGTTTATATATGGAAGATGGCCCTGGAGGTATTGGGGCCATGAACCATGTAAGGCTTTAAAGGTGAAAAACTAACTTTTTGATACAAACTGGCAGCTAATGCAGTTGGGCTAGAAGCGTCTTGTTCTAATTAACAGCCTAGGCACCACAGTCTGCATGACTTCACCTCTTTCCCCCTCTGTTCTTCCTCTGTGATAAGTGTTCAGAAACTCATTGCTTATTGCTTCTCCATGGGTCTCTCTCTCTCTCTCTCTCTCTCTCTCTCTGTGTGTGTGTGTGTGTGTAGCTTGGGAATCAAAAATCCCAAACATTAGTTGCACGCCTAAGCCAAAGAAATGATCTCATCCATATCACATTATTCTTACTCCAGCCATCCCCGAATGTGGATGGTTCTCTTCTTCCCTCAAACTAGGCCAAATATGTTGTCTTCTTGCTTAGACTGGGTGGTTTCTTTCTGCAAGGTGCTGGGGTTAATTGGTTGTTTTCATTTGGCTTCCTTCCGCTGTTTTGTGTATTTTATTTGGCAAAAAGGCTTCGCTGCCCTTTTCGAAATTGAGTTTATTTCCTTCCGCCACTCCAATATGCCCGTGGGGTATACGGCTTTGATAAATAAAGATGCATTTTTATTATTATTGTATTAACTCATTTTTCCAGTCAGCTTTGTGTTGTGAATGGAGTGATGTGTCCCTTTCTGAGAGCCTGCTGGAGCAACTACAGTGATAAGGTTGAAAAAAAGCCCAGCTGAGATGGAATTGTGCAACCCAGAGATTTAGTGTACCTTGAGATGATGGAAATGTTGCTGTCACTTCTTGAAACCCAGGCAGCGATTCCTGCCTAATCAGCCAAATGTTCAGCAAATCAAGTGATAACAACACAGTGTTGCATTTAGGAAGGAATTCTCCAGGGTCCATCGCTCCTGTGCATTGAATGGGTCCTGCCAATCGTAAGCATCCTCTGGGCTGATATGCAAGCTGGACTCATTCATATGACTGGTGAAATTAGGATGGGAATTCCTTCGTCATGCACCAAAGCTAGGGATGGAGAAGAAATTCAATTTCCATTTAAAAGCAAATACCGTATTTTTTGCTCTATAAGACTCACTTTTTCCCTCCTAAAAAGTAAGGGGAAATGTGTGTGCGTCTTATGGAGCGAATGCAGGCTGCGCAGCTATCCCAGAAGCCAGAACAGCAAGAGGGATTGCTGCTTTCACTGCACAGCGATCCCTCTTGCTGTTCTGGCTTCTGAGATTCAGAATATTTTTTTTTCTTGTTTTCCTCCTCCAAAAATTAGGTGCGTCTTGTGGTCTGGTGCGTCCTATAGAGCGAAAAATATGGTAATCTGCTTTGCACTTTCTGAAATAAAATGCAAATTGAAACAGAGCCACTCTTCGAAATTCTCACGTCTCTGATTTTTCCCATGCAGTTCTCCAGTGAAGTACCACATACAAAAATGCATATACTAAGGTAAAGTGTCCACAAAAATGCATATATTACTGAAAACAGCACACAAAGGTGCACAATATTGCAAAATTGTGTTTATTATTCATAAGGGCTTTTTTAAAAAAGAGGAAATCTCAGATGTGATGAACTGAACTTAAAACTGGGAAAATAAACAGTGGTGGACAGATTCTCCCATCCATAACTAATGCTCAGCTGCTCAAGAACCACAGCCAGTTGCAGCTGTGGTGGTTGATGTTTCAATTTGCCCCCTTGCCATGTTTAAGTAGAGGGGATAATGGCTTTTGCACCCACAACCCTGGCTGGCGTGATGGATTGCCCTATTTTTATCTGGTAAAAGAGACTGGAGGTGTGAGTTACACAAGGACATAATCAGGTTCCAGAGGCTCATGCTGAATGAATTACACCCAATTCTCAATCACGTTCAAATTCATGACACACAAACCAGCCTCTCTTTAGCTAACAACATCTTGGGACAAGTTGTATAGAACTTACAGGTCCCCATCTCATTTTAATATGAGTGAAAGTTGAATAATGGGAGCAATTGCCCTAGACTTCACACATGGAGTGAGCCACATCATCATTACATAGGAAACTTCTTTATACTGAATCAGACCACTGGTCCATCTAGCTCAGAATTGTCTACACTGACTATTAGATGCTTTCAAAATGTCATGTCCTCCAGATGTTTTCGACTACAAGCCACCACATCTTTGTTCATTAGCCATGCTGAGTGGGATTGGTAGGAGGTGTAATCTAAAATATCTGGAGAGCAGCAGGATTTCATTCCTCTGTCAAAAAGTTGAATGGTGTCAAGGTGGGAGCTGGGAGCCAGTCAGCAATAACTCACAAGACGTCCGTGAAGTTAAGAATTTTATTCAAAGAAATAAAACTGCTCAGATCTAGTGAGCACATCAACTCTTCTCAATAAGTCTTGCCCCCCAATGAGGAAGTTGCAAGAAGGACTGAAGGTCCCCACTTTCCCACAACTCTCTAAGTCTCCTCCTCTCCTGGGTTCTTCCCAAACAGCCTGAGACTTCTCTGCTTGGTCTGTCTTTACTCTGTCCTCTTCATACCTCTGCAGGTTCTGGGCGACATGGTAGGGGAGCTGGTCACAGCAGGAGGGGGAGACTCCCTGGCTCCTTCAGCCTCTTGGCCACCCTCCTCTCCAGCCTCCACTTCTGCCTCTGATTCTGGACTGCTCTCTGCCATAGCTTCTTCCTGCTCACTGAACTCTGTTGTGTCTTCAGCTTTTGACACCTCCTCCTCCCCATCTGCTCTCTCACTGTCATCCCACCATCAATCCCCTGGCTCTGAGCCTTCTTCCCTTGGGGGAGTTCCCTAGCTGGTGCCTCCCGCCACTCCTCTGCATCCAGCCAATCCATGACAGATAAAATGCCATATGCCAGTGGTAGCCAGCATGGTGCCCCCCAGATCTTGTTGGAATCCAACACCCCATTATCGTCAGTCAGTGTAGCCCATGGCCAGGGATGTTTGGTTGTCTCTTCTCAGCTGAATGCATTGAATTTGCTTTCTTATTATGTATAGGTGCTATCTTACATCTACCATGTTCCTTTTTTAAGCTGGCTGGTAGTTAGCTGTAAACATTTGCCCAGCTGATCAATGACTCCTAAGTGGTTGTTAGTCTTTTGCACATGCCCTCCAGTTGGTGAATCTTGGGGTTCTACTAAACAAACAAGCAAACAAATCTGAGGTCTTGGATGGCGGTAGACTCTCCTTCATTTGATGCTTTTCAGCAGAGGTTGGATGGTCATCTGTCAATGAGTCTTTAGGTGTGATTCCTGCATTGCAGAGGGTTGGACTAGATGAATATTTGGGTCCCTTCAAACTCTACAATTCTATTATTCTGTGACTCTTACCCCTGATCTGGAGGCTACTAGTCACAAGAGCTAATGTTGGAAACCACCTCTCCACTTGAACAGGGCTCTGAGATATTAGAACATATTTGCAGCAATAACTCAATATGGATAGCTCTCATTTTCAAAACCATAAAATGGCTGGTATGTACAAGTCCTAGAATCCCTGACAATAAACAACCAAGGTCCAACTTGTCACTTGTCAGCAGAGGAGAATAGGCTTCATCCTGCTCCATGAACTTGTGTCCCTCCCCCCACCTTGTATTAACAGCAGGGAAGATGATAGAGGGAACCAGATTGGCTACCATTGTCTCATACAATCTTCTCATTCCACCTTTCACATCCGTTTTTATGTCCAAATGCTTACACAGCATTGCAGTCTCCACCATAAACCCTTTTGCAGTAAGGAGCATTCAAAGCACACTGACTGCGTACCTAGCTCCCAAATTAATTGATCTGAAAATAATTAAGTAGGCAATTCGTGTGCAGCAGCTACTGCTAATTATTCCAGAGAGGCCCATTTCACTGTTTTTGTGATCCTTTCCTTGTGGGTGGTATGTTCCTTCTGTCTTCCTATCACAAGGCAACAGAGCGAGCTCACGGGGGTCGTAACTATCACTTCTTTGATTCATTTTTATAGTTTAAATCCCTTGCAGGGCTTTGCAGAAAATATCAGCGTCCAAATATTATCTGTAAGAGTAAGTAAGCCAACAGCAGACCACTTTCCTCATGACAGATATGGAGCTTTTGGGATGGGCTGATCCACTAATTCCAGCCCATTGCAGGTTGGCTGGTGCTCAAATCATAGATTGGTTGAGAAGAAAGGCTCATAGCTCAGTGGCAGAGCATCTGCATTGCATGCAGAAGGTTCCAGGTTCATTCCCTGACATCTCCAGTACATCCCCTGTCTGAAACCCTGGTGAGCTGGTGCCAGACAGTGTAGACAATACTTACTCAAGTCTATTGGCCCATCTATATATTCTATTAAGGCAGCTTCCTATGTTCCTTTATCAAGTGCTAATATGGATACATGTGTGGGGAAGGGCTACAGCTCAGTGGGGGACACAGGTGGCGCTGTGGGTTAAACCACAGAGCCTAGGACTTGCCGATCAGAAGGTTGGTGGTTCAAATCCCCAGAACGGGGTGAGCTCCCATTGCTCCGTCCCTGCTCCTGCCAACCTAGCAGTTTGAAAGCACGTCAAAGTGCAAGTAGAGAAATAGGTACTGCTCTGGTGGGAAGGTAAACGGTGTTTCCGTGTGCTGCTCTGGTTCACCAGAAGCGGCTTATTCATGCCGGCCACATGACCCAGAAGCTGTACACTGGCTCCCTCGACCAGTAAAGTGAGATGAGCGCCGCAAGCCCAGAGTCGGTCACGACCGGACCTAATGGTCAGGGGTCCCTTTACAGCTCAGTGGCAGAGCTAGGGTTGCCATATCTTGAAGAGCAAAAAAAGAGGACAGCCTGAGCCACTGCCAGCCTGAACTGGGGAAAGAGGCGTATGGGCATGGGCGCACAGGGCCACCGCGGCTGCGCCCATGCACCTCTTACCCAGCTCAGGTTGGCAGTAGCTGCAGCATGCAGTGAAGCCCAAGCCCAAGCCCCAGACATTTCCTTTAAAATGTAAAAATCCACCCAGATGGGCATGTTGAGCCTCAAAAAGAGGATATGTCCAGGTTTTACCAGACATATGGCAACCCTGGGTCATTTGCACACAGAAAGCCCCACCTTTAACCCCCGCTATTTCTCCATGCGGACAATACTGAGCACATTGGACCACTGGTCTGACTCAGTATCAGGCAGTTTCCTCTGTTCCTTTGTTAGAAGCCTGGCTTTGTTAGACAGCCAGTGTGGTGTAGTGGTTAAGAGCAGTGGACTCATAATCTGGTGAACGGGGTTCGCTTCCCCGCTCCTCCACATGCAGCTGCTGGGTGACCTTGGGCTAGTAACACTTCTCTGAAGTCTCCCAGCCTCGCTCACCTCACAGAGTGTTTGTTGTGGGGGAGGAAGGGAAAGGAGAATGTTAGCCACTTTGAGACTCCTTCAGGTAGTGATAAAGTGGGATATCAAATCCAAACTCCTCCTCCTCCTCCTCTTCTTCTTGGCTGCCCCCCATGCTTAGGGGTGTGTAACAAGAACACCAAAAGGGGGGGGGTGGAGTAGAGTTAGGGTAGTTGCCCCTCACATTTTTCACTTAATTCTTATTGCAGTGCCTGAAGTGGGCTAATGTTTCTGTATAAAGTGACGGCCATTGCATTCCCTCCCCTAAATGTCAAAGCCAATTAATCTTTATACAAACGATAAGCAAGAAAGGAGAAATGAAAATGTTCCAGGCTTTATTGCTCCTTTTAAATAAAACACTATGCCACTTTCTTGCTGACACTTTCCTTTCCTGCTTATTCTCCTTCTGTGCTATTGCAAGACCAAACTATCTTCTTTAGTTCTCCAGTTTTATTGTGACTCCAAAATGTGATCATGCTCAATTTTCTCTTTATTACTCATATTACTCTCAATTATTGTTGTTTATTAGTATTAGACCCAACTGATGCATTCTACCAGAAAAAGGATTTCTGCTTGTGCAATGGGACTTCCTCCATGCTCTGATTCTGCCCCAGAGAGTTGAGAGAGCTCCTAGAACAGATTTAGGGGCTGCATGGGGGGAAGAGGCAGGATCACTGGTGGAAGAAGAGGAGTGCGGGGGGAGCACACCGCCCCCAGCAGCGCAATCCCGGTGGGGTGCCATTGTGGCCTTATAATGGGAGTGAAGAAATTCCAGCTTAGGGCTAAATCTGACTCACCAGACCCTTCTCAAGCCAGGCCTCCTTCTCAAGCCACACCAGTTACTGAACTTGGTCCATCCCCTCCTCGGCTGAATTTGAATGTTTGGAAAGTGTCCTTGAACTGCAACGATGCCTGTCTTTTGCCTGGATGAAACCTGGAGTGGTATCTGTATGTAGGTAGAAACATGTGACCTTTCCATGACTGGAGCATAGCCTCCTGTGCAAAGGTAAGAGTGATGCCCCTTGCTCCACCAACTTTTTTTCCAACTTTTTTCCTCCATCGATGGCATGTGGCCCTTGGAAGGCTGCCTTCTAGGGAATGTGGCCTCTGGACTGACAAAGGTCCCCCATCTCTGCCTTCCTTTGAAGGTGGGATATGGATTTAACCTCAGCAAGAAAGCACTCAATGGACATTTCTCTCCATCCTGCTCCAGTGCCTTGCCTGCTATCGCATCGTCTCTCCTTGCAGTAAATTAAATCATATTCCGATTTAAAAGAGAGAGAGAGGATGAATAGTGGAGAAAGGGATGTCAGCCCAGCCTGCACAGGAACAGATAAGGCCCAGTGAATGTGTGCAGGAGTGAGATAGCGGAATAAAGGTGAGGGAATAAGGGATGGGGAGCATGGGGAGGGAGCAAGAAGTAGGAACGGAAAGATGAAAGTTCTGTCTGAAGATCCCCGGCTTCAAAACAGCAAAACTCTGCAAGGAGACAGAGTGCACAAATGTATTTTCCTTGATCTGCACAAACCTACAAGTGTAAAGTATAGAGACTGTCAGGGAAATGAGGGTGTGGGCATGACTTCGAATGATTGGAGAGCGAGGCAGAGTACATGTGCGATGGGGCTGAGAACAAATCCTGGCGTAGAGAGACGCTCCAGTTTTAGGAAAGCAGTAGAAAAGGCTTGTGTCATATTTAGGGGATGTTACACTCCAGGTGCCAAGGATCAGGATTGTTGAGCATCTGCTGAGGGCCACACTCTGGAAATGTGACAAATGCTTGGGAATCATAGCTGTGTGAATAGTAGCTACAGCTACTTGGACTCTTTAGGGGAAGTCATGTGATTTAATTGTGTTCTGGATGTTCTTTAAATGTATGGATGTGTCCCTAGCTGGTTCTGTCTTTGGCTCTTATTCCATCTACCATTGGGCTCCCTGCCTTCTGCCCTACCAGTCTCAACGAGTGTGGCGATCACACACAGGGCCCCCGGATGTTTGACGGTCTATTGACCCTGTGCCACCACTGTGATTGCTTTATTCACTGCCAACACCCCGCTTCTCACGGGGACACACAGAGTCCAGACAGTTGTTAACATTAACAAATAATCAAGTTTATTTTTAAATGCAGGAACAAGCGTATGGTTTCAGTTTATTTTTCTCTTGTCAGTTTCTTAATCTTAGTTTCTAACAACTCCAAACTGATTATTCCAACTATCTATCTGACTCAACCTAATAATTCCTCTCACTCTCTCACAATACAACTCGACCAACCCACTGCCTATTCCTCCCTCTTACTTCTCCAACTCCCAAACCTCAACTCCCAACTCCCAAACCTCAACTGACTCTCAAACAGCTCCCACTCTAACTTTTACTCCTCCATTGCATTCTCACTGGCCAATCACATCACACCCATTTTAACCCTTTCCTTATGACCCATCCTAGGAGGCAAACGCCACAACGAGCATCAGTTACCACTGGATGAAACCATAGTTCTCATCCAAGTGCCAACCTTTCTGAGCTGGGGGAATACACAGGTGAAAGAACTATGGTGACAAACTCAAGGTTGATTGACATGTTGTATGTACCATCAGGAGGAACATAGTAGCAGATCCTGTGGTCACATCAGCAGCTTGCATTTAATGCATGGGGCTCCCCCAAGGAGTCCTGGGAACTATAGTTCGCACCTCACAGAACTACAGTTCCCAGCACCCTTAAGTTACAATTCTGATAATTCTTTGGGGGAAGCCATGTGCTTTAAATGTGCTTTGAATGTATGGTGTGGATGTAGTGTGTTGCTGCTCCTCCATATATAGGTTGTAGCATCCCTCGTGCCTATTAATTTATTTTATTGCATTTACATCCCACCTTTTCCTCCAAGGAGCTCAAGGTGTTGTATATGGCTCTCCCCCTCATCATTTAATCCCCACCACAAACCTGCGAGGTAGGATAAGCTGAGAGGCAGTGACTGGCCCAAGGTCACCCAGTGAGCTTCATGGCCAAGTGAGGATTTGAACCATGGTTTCCCAGGTCCCTAGTCTGACACGCTAACCACTACATGACAGTGTCTGTCACACTAGCTATGGGCTGATTTGTGGATTTAGCATGCATACACAGCAAGTAAGCCCATTACAATAGTCACTTCATCAAGTCTGTAAGCTGGCTTCACAGTGAGGTGTGTTTAAAGTTGCCACTGAGACTGAACCTTCACACCAAGTTCAAACTGAATTTGGAAGTTCCTCGTTAGCCTAAACGTTTTGAGGGATTTCAGCAGAAGTGGGGAGAGTTTGGGTCAAAAGAGTGACATCTCTTGGAGCTTTTATATGCAATTATGCTGTCACAGGATATTCCCCCCCCCCCCTTCGCTAGAGACAAAATCAATATATATATAATGGTGAAGTTCCTGAAGTTCAAAGAAAGCCCGCAAAAAGTTGAAGGATGCTGGCAAATTTTCCTTAGGAGACTTTCACATATCCCTAAGTGTTTTCTACACATACATCTTCACACAGCACATTCCAGATTCATATAATGTGCTGCCACAGATGTAGTGAGGGCAACAGTTTTGGGTAGATTTAAAAGGGGGAGGGGACAAATACATGAAGGAGAGGTTTATTCATGGTTGATAGGGATGGATGGAGCTGTCAATTTTGGTTTCTCGCAGTTTCTCATTCTTCTAGCCTTAAGCTCAGTTCTCCACATTTCCACATCAGTTTACTTTTTTAAAAAAAGTCCTCATGAAAATGTACCAACATACACACACCATCCTTCATCTGGGCAAGCAAGAGACATGATCACAAATCAAGACGATCCCAGTCCAGGGCGGGGGACCCTCAAGGAGTGTGAGAAGCAAGGCTGGGGAAGGCTGTGGCCTGGGACAAGTCTTTATGGCTTGATGGAGAGGTCAGAGGGCTGCCTTTGGCCCTGGGCACTGAGGTTCCTTAGCCTAGTTAAAGCCAGGGCTTTTTTTCAGCTGGAACTTGCTGGAACTCAGTTCCGGCACCTCTTGGGTGGGCAACATTGCCATTTTAAGAGAATGAGGGAGGTGTTCATTATGAGTTGTAGCACCTCTTTTTCTAGAAAAATAGCACCGATTAAAGCCAACCTACTACTGTGGAAGATCAGCAAGCTCAAATCACAGTGTATTTGGTTGTTTCCTTCTTATTTTAGTTTCTTTACAAGTTTGGAGGCTGCTGTCAGAATGCCTAGCTGCCTGGCTTCATCTAATAATGAGGGGCAATGAAATATTTTGCTTCTGGGTGCAAGCTGTTTACCTGTAGGGTTCAAAGAGATATGTTCTTTCCATCCACCACAAGCCTCTCTGTTTAATTGGCCCAGGCTCTTCATACTGCTTTTGCTTGGCACTGGAGGCCTCGGGTATCAGCCACTGCCAGAGGTCAAATAGGAGACTGATGGCATTCTGAATCTTCGTTTCCTTGCGGGGAGGGGAGGGAACCTGGTTGCCTAGCAGCACAGATGAGTACCACAGCATCACTTGTCTCCTCTCAATGTTGAGGCCATCACCAAATCCAGAATCTTCTGGCTGTTTCCTTGCCCCCTTCCTGGTCTGCAGAAAACTATGAATTATAAACACTCTCCTGATTCATATGAGAGGTGGGTGTATCAAAATGAAGAAAGGGAAGTATTGGCATGAATTATTCAATTTTGTTGAAAACAGATATAGAATTTTCTATAGGTTTTTTTTAAGGAAAAAAATGTGAGCTTATGACAGACTGATGACAATAAAAGAGAAATGCAATATAAAAACCTTTAACAAATGCAGTATTATCTACTAGGGATGTGCTTGCACCCACAATCCAATTCAGAGCCCATTCCAATGCTTTGGAATGGCCCTGATCCGATCCAGAATTATCCAGGGCCAGCCCTACCAGGATCTGTGCCCCAATCTTATTCAGGAGTCTTGTATTGCATTTAATTAGAGTTTAAAATGTCCTCTCCTTCTCCTCAGTGCAAGGCCACCCCCTTTGACAACCCCAGATCAATTCAAGCGGACCCAGTTTGATCCAGGCCTCAACCCATTCCAGCCAAATCCCGGGTTGACCCAAATTGGCCAAATTCAGTTTGGGTTCTGGGCTTGAGCTGGTGTGCACTACTATCTACCCCATAGAAATACAACACAGATGGGGAAAAGAGCTGATAGCCTAGCACTCTCATGATAACGGATACCCTCTAGGTGTGACCACATCAGGATACAATGCACCTGCCTTTCACAGAAGGCAGTCATATATTACAAGGGCTGTCCAGCCCACATCCAGTTTAGAGAACATTATGAGGAGAGATTTGAGACCTGGGAGTTGCCCACCAAGAGTGAGTGACTGCACAGCAGACTAAGCAGGCACACAGGTCACTGGGTCACAGCCTACCCTACTATAGTGAGATCTGCATTGAATTCCTGTTAAAATTTAGACTGGGTGCTTCTAAAATTGCATCTATACAAGAGATGGGGAGCCTGTGGCCCTCTAGATGCTGTTGGACCACAGTTCTCATTAGCTCCACCCACCATGTCCAATAGTCAGGGACAATAGAAGTTGTAGCCTAATGGGATCTAGAGGATCACAGGTCCCCCATAATGATCTACAGTGCAGTGGTACCTCTAGTTATGAACTTAATTCATTCTGGAGGTCCGTTCCTAACCTGAAACTGTTCTTAACTAGAGGCGTGCTTTCGCTAATGGGGCCTCTTGTTGCTGCTGCGCCACCGGCACACGATTTCCATTCTCATCCTGGGGCAAAGTTCTCAACTCGAGGTAATTCTTCCAGGTTAGCGGAGTTTGTAACCTGAAGCGTTTGTAACCTGAGGCGTTTGTAACTTGAGGTACCACTGTATATATAAACATTAACCTAAGCAACTGTGATGTGTTTCCTCTTTTTTAATGATGTGTAATTGGCTCCCCGGTGCCAAGGTCTCACAAATCCTTAGTTGGTTTCTGGTGCCAGCCTTGATATGAAGGTAGTATGACCTATAAGGAGTTGCCAGCTCCTTTGCAAATGGAGACTTTCATCCTACCTCCCCTACCTTTGTGTCTATCTGTTGTTGACCTTCATGATCTTCTGATATTTGTTTATCTTCTTCCAAATTATCTCTTGTAATTAGAATCCTTCTCCTCATCTCTAGGGGCCGCAGGCTTCAAATGAGGATTGCTTAAAAGCAATTACATTTTGATATTGGAGATCTGTACACATAAATGTTGTATCATTTCCAATTAAAAATAGTAATGAATTTTGTCCACAGAGACAGCGGACTGAGCGGAGCGATTGTTTCTGTTGGTTCCACCGGGATATAACAAGAATGTGTGCACAAACATCTGTGTTGTGTGCACACACACACACACACACACACATGCCATTGTGTGGGGGTGCTGTTTCACCTTTGGACACAGTTTGAGTCAGAGTTCCAAACCAGAAACTGCCTTTGAGCTGAGTCATAGGAAAGGTCTCTGAGCATGTGCAGAATAGGGATGGATAAGGATGAGGGGCAAATTCATTTTGGTTCACCTTTTAATGCCAATGCTAACTAAATTGCACTGCCTCAAACAACATGTGAACCAAAGCACAGCTTTCCTTCAAAATTTGCACTGCTACAAATTTTCCAATGAAGTTCTCCAACCCCAAAAGGTGTGTAAAAATACTTACGCTGGTGGAAAGTGAGCATACAATGCATACATTAGTGAAAATAATATACAAAAATTTCTTATAGTAGTGAAGTTTTATGCAAAAATATGTATATTCAGCAAAATGGCATACAAGCATGTATATATTTGGAGAAATGTGCAGTAAAATGGGGGGGGGGGGAGTGCAAGCTGATGTGGAAATGTCAGGAGCTGAACCTCAGACTGGAAAGATCAGGAATGAAAGTGGAGGATGAAATCCACAAATGTGTACAGCTCCAGGGATGGTGGATTAGTCAATTTCCAATCTGTTTCAGTTTCTCATGTGTTCAACTATGTGCCCACTCCATCCTGCTTTATGCAATTATTTTAAAAAGCACCCCCAAAATAGATTTGAATTTTACTCATTTTCTCCTAAGTTCTTCATTTCTGTTTGCTGTTGTTTTAGCCCAGGCGAACTTCCTCTTTCTGATGGCCTTGCTTTGCTAGTCATGGTCCTCTGGTCTTGGTCCTCTGGCTGAGGGTTGAAAGGCTCCTCCATAATTCGGCTCCTCCATGAAAATATGACAGCAACAATCACAGATAACAATGGCTCTCAGTGATCCATTCACAGTGGGAACAGGTGTTAAACAGGTTTGTGTTACTGCCCCAACTCTATTCATTATTTTCATTGTCATGATCCTACACTTTGTCGAAGGGAAACTCCCCACTGGAGTAGGAATCACATATTGAACAGATGGAAAGCTCTTGAATCTGAGCAGGCTGAAAGAAAAGAGTAAAGTTACCGTAACTTCCATCATAGAGCATCAGTATGCTGATGACAACGTAGTGTGTGCATGCTCAGAGGATGACCTCCAAACCATCCTAAGTATCTTCGCAGAAGCTTATGAAAAGCTTGGCCTGTTGCTCAACATCCAAAAAACCAAAGTGCAGCACCAACAAGTACAAAATATCCCCTCTGCAGCGCCACAAATCCAACTCAATGGTGTAACGTTGGAAAATGTTGATCATTTCTCCTACCTAGGCAGTTATCTTTCCACAAGGGTCAACACTGATGCCGAAATCTAGCATCACCTGAGCTCTGCAAGTGCAGCTTTCTCCCAATTGAAGTGCAGAGTGTTTGAGGACCGAGACATTTGCAGGGAAACCAAAATGTTTGTTTACAAAGCTATTGTACTACCAACCTTACTCTATGCTTGTGAAACATGGACCACTTACAAATGCCATCTCCAGCTTCTCGAAAGATTCCATCAATGGTGTCTCAAAAAAATCTTACTCATCACTTGGGAAGACAGGTGAACTAATATCAGTGTGCTGGATGAAGCAAAGATCACCAGTGTTGAAGCCATGATTCTTCAACATCAACTTCGTTGGACTGGTCATGTTGTGCGGATGCCTGATGATCGTCTTCCAAAGCAACTACTCTATTCCGAACTTAAAAATGGAAAGTGTAATGTTGGTGGTTAACAAAAGAGGTTTAAAGACTGTCTCAAGACAAATTTTAAAAAATGTAGTATAAACACCGACAGCTGGGAAACACTGGCCTGCGAGTGCTCCAGTTGGAGAACAGCCTTTACCAAAGGTGTCATGGGCTTTGAAGACACTCAAACTCAGGACGCAAGGGAGAAACATGCTAAGAGGAAGGCACACTTGGCAAATCCACTGTGATCAGCTCCCACCCGGGAACCAATGTCCCCACTGTGGAAGGAGGTGTGGATCCAGAATTGGCCTCCACAGTCACTTACAGACTCATTGTTAAAACCGTGTTTATGGAAGACAATCTTACTCGGCTACAAGTGAGTGCCAAAGAAAGAAGAGAAGAGAGGCCAGTCTTATTCCTTTCAACTTTGCAACCCCACCACAACTGGCATATGGAGCATCAGTTTCCAACTCTGTTTCCACCTCTGTCTGATGGATGCAGCTAGGTTGGTCTCTCCCCATTGCCATGCTGCTTTCTTCCAGGGAGATGTGCAGCCTCCTAGCAACCCCCCATTCCCTGGCCAGTGTCCTTCACTCTCTGCAGTCGCAGGGCAAGTGTAGAACTTTGTTCATTTTCTAAGACTCTGTAATATACTTCTACCATCAAGGCTCATAAATCCTGCAACTCTCTGCTTAATGAAGAAAAAAAAGAGGTCCAGAACTACAGAGACGCTCCGTAAAATTATTGCTTTGGAGGCCATCCAAAAAATTCTCTTGTCCCTCAGACAGAAGAAAGAGGAAAAAAGGTCACAGAATGCATTACTGGCTCAGCATGCCAATACTGAGAGTATGCAAAATGAAAACCTTTGGCAAGCACATATACTGTACTCAACGGCATCCAGGCAAAATGACGTTATTTCAGCTTCAAGATTGCTACCTATTTTACAAGAGGAGGTCATATTGAACGTACAAATGAAGATGGAAATGCTTCCGGCTTATGACTCAGCCTAAATATTAAGCAAAGACGTGATTGTGAGATTTGGAATTGTACATTTGTTCAGTTTGGAACTAGCCCTGAGCCCAAATCCCCTCCACACACAAGAACTGTGCCACCCTATGAATAGGTTTGGTGATCCAGGAACTGCATGGAGAGCAGACAAGTAAGTACCTTTTTTAACAGGAAAGAAAAATCTATACTTGGAAATTTATGTTCAAATATGCCCTTCATCAAAATGATTAGGACAGTAAATATGGAGGATAATACTATTAACTATTTATTAATATTGGCAACAACAGCAACTAACAACAAGAAGAATAAAGCTTGTTAAATTGCTTATTGCTCCAGAAGGTCTCCAAGCGACTCACAACATATTTAAGAACCTGGTGGATCAGGCCAGTGCCACAGCTAGCAAAGGAACGCACTCTAAGCATCTCCAGTCCTCTTGACTGGAGGCCCAGTTGAACTTTACTGAAAGATATGCAAGTTCATTTGATTTTATGCTGGCAGGATTCAATATTGCAATGTTTGTTAGTTTCCTTTGGCTAGCTATTGATTGGTGCTTCCATGCTTCTTCCTGACAACTTCAAACATCCAGCAGCACAGTGGCAGCCTGATGAACCATAGGGAAAGGACCATAGTTCTGTGGTAGAATATCTGCCTTGCATGCAGCAGGTCCCAGGTTCAATCCCTGGTGTATCCAGATATGGCTTGGAAACCCTGTAGAGGTGCTGCCAGTCAGAGTAGATTATACTGAGCTCATGAAGCTGTGGTCTGACTCAGTAATAAGGCAGCTTCCAGTTTGCCTATGAACAATGAAAACAGTTTTGAGTTCAGATTGGATCGGTGGGTGTTATTTTCCTTAAGAAAGATCAGATTAGCAGTGTGAGCAGCTAAAACACCAGATTTTGCAGAAAACCAGATGCAAGCCTTATAATTATGTACGGCTAAGGTGGGCCACCTAGTTTCCTCTCTCCTAGGAAAAATGAAAAAAATCCTTCCAGTAGCACCTTTAAGACCAGCTAAGTTAGTTCTTGGTATGAGCTTTCGTGTGCAAGCACACTTCTTCAGATACACTGCTAGTGTATCTGAAGTGTATCTTCCAGTGTATCTGAAGAAGTGTGCTTGCACACGAAAGCTCATACCAAGAACTAACTTAGTTGGTCTTAAAGGTGCTACTGGAAGGATTTTTTTATTTTGACTATGGCAGACCAACACGGCTACCTATCTGTAACTAGGAAAAATGATAAGCTGCTTTTCACCCTCTGTAGTCTCTGTGTTCATTGTGCTTCAGCTTTGTTCTCTTCTTGGTAGAGTCACTGCTGTTCTGTGAATACAGTGGTACCTCGGGTTACAGACGCTTCAGGTTACAGAAGCTTCAGGTTACAGACTCCGCTAACCCAGAAATATTACCTCAGGTTAAGAACTTTGCTTCAGGATGAGAACAGAAATCGTGTGGCGGCAGCGGGAGGCCCCATTAGCTAAAGTGGTACCTCAGGTTAAGAACAGTTTCAGGTTAAGAACGGACCTCCAGAATGAATTAAGTTCTTAACCTGAGGCACCACTGTAGTTCTTTGCAGTTAAATATACACTTTTGCTCCTGCTTTGTTACAAAGGGGGGAACAATTCCTGTTCTGTCTGTGGTTCAGATTAAATAAGTTGATTTATGGGTGACTGTTTTGTAGACAACAGAACATTCTGGACATTTTGTCCTCTCTCATGTTTGAGAGGTATAGAGAATGGAGACCAAGATGATCAAGGGTATGGAAGTCAAGTCTTATGAGGAACAGTTCAGGGAGTTGGGTATGTTCAGCCTGGAGAAGAGAAGACTGAGAGGTGATATGATAGACACTTTCAGCTCCACAGGGTAGGATGTGAACCAATGAATACAAATCACAAGAAAGGGGATTCTAGTTAAACATTAGGAAGACATTTCTGATGGTAAGAGCTGTTTGGCAGTAGATTACAAAAGATGGTGGAATCTCTTTCATTGGAGGTTTCTAAAGAGAGATTGGATGGCCACCCATCAGGGATTCTTTAGCTGTGTGATGGCCTGGGACTCAGGCTCGGAACCAGAGGAGTCTCAGTCTGCACCAGATCCTTTGCCTCAGGCATAATCTGAACCAAGTCTGGGGCCTGATCCTGAAGAGTCCCAGTCTGCACAGGTTCCCCTGCAAAAAACACCAGCTGGGCCGAGTCAGGGGCCTGAGGCTGCCCTGGCTCCAGATGCGGGGGTTACCTCGTTGCCTTCAGATGGGCCATCACTTACAGCTGCTCCGCTACTGGTTTGGTCAGGGGAGGCTGAGGCAGCCCCTGGGTCTAGTAACCCACCAACGTATCCTGAGCTGCAGAGACTAAGGTCAGAGAGAAGGAGAGAGCTGAGTACTCGCAGGAGGAGTGCTCGCCTTCTGGTGAAACAGGGAGGTGACTCGCTGGGGGATCAGGACCGGCCATTACCCCGACAAAGATAAAAGCCTGTCGGACCCCGCCCCAGGTTGCGAGAGCAACATTGCTGTATGCCAGATCCTGCCTGAGATCCTGTACCTGTCCTTGCCTGGTTTCCTGCCTCGTGTCTTGCCTTGGCCCTGTCGAACTGACTCCTAGTAGAACCTTTGGATTCTGGACCGGTCCTGGACTGAGTTTCATGGGTTACCCCCGGGCCCAGCACAAGCTGTGATTCTGTGCTAGATGACCCTTAGGGTACCTTCTGGCTCTACAATTCTGTCATTCTAGGATTCTATGACCCCCTTCTCTGAAACACTGGAGAACTCTATGATCCTGTGAATCTAATTGAACATGCAAGTCTTGATCAGTGAAGCAGTGCACCTGCAAAGTGTGTGACACCCCCACCCCAAGAACTTTTGCTGCTACTATTAATACTGCTTTTCATTTCTTCTCTTTGATCTCAAAATGCATCCAGCATTTCGCCTGGGGAGGAGACACAGACTACAGCACAAAAATTGTTTTTAAGTGACAACAGCCCGTCTATCAAGCATTTGGGAAGCACTGCAGAAAGCTTCCCAAACACTGGGGAATAAGTGGTTTCTGCAGAAACTGGCTGTGCTTGTGTCTTCCAGCCACTTCTCATACTATGCCCCACCTAGGACATCAGAGGTCAGGCAGGTGGGTATGGTTTTGGGGAAAACAGCCTTGTGGGCCAGATTGGGACCTGTGCTGTGCCAAATCTGGCCTGCAGCCTGAAGATTCCCCACCTCCTGTTCTAAGCTGGATGGACAAATGGTATGACATGGCATAAGAACACACCCTCCAAATGTCCCTGTTTTCCAGGGATGTCCCTGATTTAGAGAAGCCATCCGGGTTTCTGATTTGATACCAGAATGTCCCGCTTTTCCTTAGGACATCCCTATTTTCATTAGAGAAATGTTGGACAGTATGGAGTTATTAGACTCCCAAGCTGTATGAAGGCAATCCTGTATAGGGAAGGTTTTTTTAATGTTTAATGTTTTATTATGTTTTTATATATGTTGGAAGCTACCCGTAGTGCCTGGGGCAACCCAGTAAGATGTGTGGTGTATAAATAGTAAAATTATCATTATGGAATGGGGTGTCCCTATTTTCATGGGAGAAATGTTGGAGGGCATTTAAGAAAGCATTCTGTGCCCCAGTCCATCCACTTCAAGGTTTGGTCCCATCCACTTCTGGGTTCAGGCCCACCAGCAAGTGGCCCCCCACAGATCACCCCGGAGAGAATGTGGTCCTTATCAGAGAAAAGGTTCCCCTTTCTTCTAAGCACTATTGTGCACTGCCTCGCAATGTGTGCTGAAATGAAAGCACCGTGATGCAGAATCACTGCTGGCAACAGCTTCACATTTAGCGGCTTTTCTGAATTGTGTCGTGGCGGCAGCGGCGGCGGGCAAGAGAAAGAGAAAGCATCAAATCTCTTTTTAATTGTTCTTCACCCATCAGCAATGCTCACTTTTGGTGTTGGTTACAGAATACAGAAGCGCCTGGCTGGTGCTTGTGCCCGCTCGACAACCCCAGCTAGTTGATTATGGATGCTGTAAGCAAGCTCCAATGTTTCATAGGGAAAGAGGCCATTTCAGTGCAGTTCAAGTGGATTAGGGCTGGCTAGTGGCAATTTCCTAGAAATGAGGAAAGTAATGCAAGGAAACCAGAATGTGCGTCATGAGTATGGCTGCATTTTTTTTAAATGAGAGAGAGAGAGAGAATGCCTATTTTTTTCCGGCCAGGGGAAGAAAATAGAAATGATAGTATTAAGCTCAGGATAGCAAGGAGGGGAGAAAAAAAGCTCTATGTGTGGCTTGCACTGCAGAGGAAGGCAAGGAAATCTTGAACAAGAACACACAGAGTTCTAAAGTTTCAGGAGATGTTCTCTTCCCACCCTCCTCCTGTCCAGCTTATCAGGCTTGTCCTGGCTCAGAAAAGAACATTTGGTGTTTAATCAATTAATCCAAGGTCAGGGGAACCAGCAAGCCAGATTGATACCTTCTCCCACCACTCCCAAGCCAAGTTTGACAGATGAGTGGAACCACCCACCTGGCAATCACCTGAGGCCACAATCATACCAGGTGACCCTTTTATTTGCCCACAGCAGCCTCCAGACCCTATTTTGGAAGGGGTTTCTGAAGACATCTTCAAGAGCCTGACTCAAAATGCTGTTTTCGAAAACACTACTTTGAAAAGAGCTTTGCAATCATGGGCAAACAGCTGGTCAGCAGCACATGCAAACACCCTTTTGGCACTGAACCAGATTTAATTTTTATCTGCCCCACTGTCATGGGCTGGCAGAGGAAGGATGATGCAAGGAAACCAGAATGTGCGTCATGAGTATGGCTGCATACTCATACCAGCTCCACCTGGTACACAGGCTGAGACCCTACCTGCCCGCAGACTGTCTCATCAGAGTGATGCATGCTCTAGTTATCTCCCGCTTGGACTACTGCAACGCACTCTACGTGGGGCTACCTTTGAAGGTAACCCGGAAACTGCAATTAATCCAGAATGCGGCAGCTAGACTGGTGACTGGGAGTGGCCGCCAGGACCACATAACACCGGTCTTGAAAGACCTACATTGGCTCCCAGTATGTTTCCGAGCACAATTCAAAGTGTTGGTGCTGACCTTTAAAGCCCTAAACGGCCTCAGTCCTGTATACCTGAAGGAGCGTCTCCACCCCCATCATTCAGCCTGGACACTGAGATCCAGCGCCAAGGGCCTTCTGGCGGTTCCCTCATTGTGAGAAGTGAGGTTACAGGGAACCAGACAGAGGGCCTTCTTGGTAGTTGCACCCACCCTGTGGAACACCCTCCCGTCAGATGTGAAGGAAATAAGCAGCTATCCTATCTTTACAAGACATCTGAAGGCAGCCCTGTTCAGGGAAGTTTTTAATATTTAACGCTGTACTGTTTTTAACACTTGATTGGGAGCCGCCCAGAGTAGCTGGGGAAACTCAGCTGGATGGGCAAGGTATAAATAATAAATTATAATAATATTATTATTATGATATAGATGGGTTGTTTTCTAGAGACCTGGGGGAGTACTCCAGTTGGGTGTAGATCTTGAGGAGGGTCTAAGCATGTGGGGCTTCCTTCAATCTGCTTTCTCACCTCAACCATCCCTGCTTTGAGAGCCACAAGCCCTTCCTCCCTCCCCACAGCCACTGGAACCTATATTGGATATTTCCATGGTGCCTATTACACTGCCCACTCCTGCTTCTCCAGATGTAGGTGTTCTACCTGCCATGCCTGCCTTGCAGAGAGCAAAGACACCTCCCCTGTCACCTAAGCCCCAGAGGTGCCAAAAGAGGTGTGAAAAGGTGGAGCAGAATTCACCTTCTATGGGGAGAATTAGATTGCTTGGCTAAGGAGCAGAACCACTTGCTGCACTAAGTTGAGCCCATCCCTGAACCTATTCATTTAAATAGGATACCAAGCGGTGTGCCCATGTTGGATGAACATCTAAGCTAGATCACCGTGCCATGCCTTTGTATTTCTGTGCCTTGGATCAACTCTGTTACCTGCTGTGCCACCAGCCAGCTATTCACATAGGTATTGCGCTGATGTAAGTGTTAATGCCATTGGAAACATCCTCATTTGAGTTATTCATATAATCATATAATCATAGAGTTGGAATAGACCACAAGGGCCATCGAGTCCAACCCCCTGCCAAGCAGGAAACACCATCAGAGCACTCCTGACATATGGTTGTCAAGCCTCTGCTTAAAGACCTCCAAAGAAGGAGACTCCACCACACTCCTTGGCAGCAAATTCCACTGTCGAACAGCTCTTACTGTCAGGAAGTTCTTCCTAATGTTTAGGTGGAATCTTCTTTCTTGTAGTTTGGATCCATTGCTCCGTGTCCGCTTCTCTGGAGCAGCAGAAAACAACCTTTCTCCCTCCTCTATATGACATCCTTTTATATATTTGAACATGGCTATCATATTTTTATTTTTATTTTTTTAAAATGATATTTATTACTTTTTCAACAATTTAAACACAACACTATAAAACATGGCTATCATATCACCCCTTAATCTCCTCTTCTCCAGGCTAAACATGCCCAGCTCCCTTAGCCGTTCCTCATAAGGCATCGTTTCCAGGCCTTTGACCATTTTGGTTGCCCTCCTCTGGACACGTTCCAGTTTGTCAGTGTCCTTCTTGAACTGTGGTGCCCAGAACTGGACACAGTACTCCAGGTGAGGTCTGACCAGAGCAGAATACAGTGGCACTATTACTTCCCTTGATCTAGATGCTATACTCCTATTGATGCAGCCCAGAATTGCATTGGCTTTTTTAGCTGCTGTGTCATACTGTTGGCTCATGTCAAGTTTGTGGTCAAGCAAGACTCCTAAATCCTTTTCACATGTACTGCTCCCAAGCCAGGTGTCACCCATCTTGTATTTGTGCCTCTCATTTTTTTTGCCCAAGTGCAATACTTTCATTTCTCCCTGTTAAAGTTCATCTTGTTTGTTTTGGCCCAGTTCTCTAATCTGTCAAGAGGCACAAATTTGTTCTTGTTCTTGAACAACTGGGAACCAGGACATATGATGTCAGTGGTAGAGCAGGCAGTCCAGGCTTGACTGAAATGGTCTCACAGACCAAATGGGGAGGCCTAGTGGAACTAATATGGCTTCCAAGCCAGAGGTTCCTCACCCTCTCGGAAATTGCCAGAAAATGTACCAACACTATTGTTCAATTTTATTGGATCTGATCTAGAAGATGTGGGCCTACTAGTAAACAATAGCAAATCATCTGCCTACAAAACCTTTTAAAATCCCATTTGTTCACATGCAAAAAATAAAATAAAAATGGATTTCTCTGTTTTGCGTAATGGCACATGCCAATAGCTCCAAATGTAAATCAAAGCAGAAATATGGCAGTCTCGTTTCCCTCCTATTTAATGTTACAATTTATGAGTCATTTTTCCATCAAAGGTACTCAAAGCATCATCAAAAAGCCTATGATAAAAGTGACAAAAGAACAGCAGTAACAATCAAAATCATGAAAAATTGATCTTCAAATGAAGGGGACAGAATCACAACAAATCCCCAAAACATTATTATAGAAAGCCTGACAGATGTTTGCTAAGTAGTTGTGATGCATGCTAGAAATGTGAGGAAAACAGAGCAGATTGTACGCATGTATGGTGGACGTGTAAGAAAACCTGAGGCTTCTAGGGTAGGTGAAATCATTAAACGTATACAGGAAATGATTATTATATGGAGGGGGGGGCATCCAGCCTGAGGGTCAACTTTGGACCAGTATAGATCCCAATATGGTCTGTGTGGCCATTTCCACCACCAAACCACCATATGTGACATTAGGCAGAGCTGCTTTGGCAGCAAAGCTAAGTTCCATGTGGGGAACTAAATCATGCAGCCGATCCCTGCAGACAGTAGTTTTGCCAGTCCTGTGCTTGGCACTGTCTAGCACAGAGCTGGCAGAGTCCTGTGCTGCAGATTCTGAGCAGCTGGCTGCTGGGCACTTGGGAAGCACTGCACAAGAGACCCAGATGGGTGGATGGGACAACAACTGTCAATCATCTCGCATAATATTGAGAGATAGGTTGTCCCACTGTTATGTCTTGAGCGTGGATCACAGAACAATAGGCAGGTAGGATTTTAGAATGTAGTAATTTGCTTGGCCCGTAGGAGCTGTCCAATCCGGCTCCAAGAGGGGAGTTTGAATTAGCCTCTCAGGTGTGACTGATGGTGTCAATAAAGTATATATAGCCTGGGATCTGGGCGGGACATCACTGACTCACTCCTACAGGATGATTGACTGTTTATACTATGAGTTGAAATAAACACAAGATAACCTCTCCACTGAGTTTATTTCACCCACCTACCTGTCCAGATAGACCCATGGGGGCTAGGGAGAGATAAGGATCTGGTCTGTGAGACCCAAAGTTTCCCCCTTCCCTGTTATATAACAATAAGTCATTTCATGAATCCTTTTGGGCCTATCTTAAAGAAAGCATGCCATTAGATTTCATTGGATCATGTTCACTGCAGCCACATTCTTTTGGGTTATCTTCGTTTTAAAAACCGCAATGCATAAAGCACTGTGCATGCACATTTTGCCACATATTTCACTTCATATGTATCTTCTGAAAGGGGGTGAGAAGAAATCTTGATGTACTGTGGTTCCACCAAAGTGCAGGGTCACTCACTCATGTCAGTAAAACACTACACAGAATCCAATCCTGAAGTACTTTTACGGGGTTTTCCGAAACTTTACCCAGATCTGTGAATTACTAATATAATATTTATTTTCTTACCACATCTTTATCCTGTAAATTTTGAGTGTTTTATGGCATAGGCTGACTGAAAAGATGTTCAAAGAGGGGTGGGGAATAACCCTTTCCCCCAGGTATAAAAGTGAGAAAAGAGTTAAATCTTCATTCAGAAGATTAAAACAAAAAATCTGCCAAGATGTTTAGGAACTACTGGGATCCGTGCTAACTAAGATGCATCTAATGATTGCCTATATCTTCTCTGCAGGTCTAGCCAAGCCAATGGGATTAGTTGAAGGCCCTGGAGGCTTGGGCCAAGGGGGGATGGCTGCTACCCTGAGAGATGATAGTCATGAATCTGAAACAAAGTATGAAGAATATGGTTATAATGCCCAGCTAAGTGATCGGATTTCACTGGACAGGTCTATTCCTGACTACAGACCAAAAAAGTAAGTACACTTTTATTAGTGGACATGATTCTGTTTTCTTTACTCACATTGGAAAGCTCCTAAAGGTTTGTCTAAGTGTTAGTGTAAAAGGTAGCCTAGAATAGATGATGCCCTCCTCATATTATTAGACTCCAGCTCCCATCAGCCCCAACCAGCATGGCCAATGATCAGAGATGATGGGAGTTGTAGTCCAACAATATCTGGGTGGCTCTAATTTGACCATCCTTGAAGCTAGCAGATGATGCCCAACTAGCTAAGCAACTAGAAAGGTCAGGTTATAGGACAATGGAAACCTGAACCAGATGTCTACTGGTAACTTACCTGTGTGTGTCACCATTTGGAAATTCAGTCTTCTCAAATGATAACTAATATGAAAGGCAGCATGTCTCCTACTACCAGATGCTAGGAAATAACAGCAGGAAGGGGCTATTGCACCCATGTCCTGCCTATAGGGTTCCTCAAAGGATCTGGTTGGCTGCAGTGGGAAACAGAATGCTGAACTAGATAGGCATTAGCTCTGATCCAGTAGGGCTCTTCTTTTGTTCTTTTGCTCTTCTCTCCTGTCTGCCAAGACCAGGTGAGGGTTGTGGGAAGCTAACCTGAATGTAGGCCTGGAGAGTGTAATTCTCCTGTCCCCTCAGTTAGGGCTGCCATACATCCAGAATTTCCTGGACATATCCAGGATTTGTCCATAGAAAATGGTGTCCAGGAAAACCTGGCTGAATAGCAGCCTTTATCAAAAATGTTGATTTTTTTTTAACTTCTGAAAAACTGCTGGAACAGAAGGAAATGAAGGAATGAGAATCTCTCGGTTCTGCTGTACACATTGGTGGCATATATGCACACATGGCCTTTTGGAAATGAGAAGCTCTTTTATCTTGTCTGATTGGCTGAGGGAAGGGTGATGCTGGGCAGCTGGCTGGCTTGGGATGATGGTCTGCTTCTCCACTGAAACTGACAAGGTAGCAGGAGAGCCTTGTCAGTTTCAATTTGTTCAGATTCCTTTTAAAAAACATTTGTATCTAACCCTGAGACATATGTGGGCTGGAGGTTGGGAGGATCAAATGACTCATCTTTAATTGTACTTCTGAGAAAAGAAATATAACGAAAGAACTATATAGCCAGGATCTTTATTCAAGCCAACTTTGGCTTTTGGCTTTAAAGTAAGGCTACATCCACATTATGCACTGAAAGCACTCCAATACTACTTTTGGAATCATGGCTTCCCACAAAAGAAATCCTGGGAGCTGTATTTTGTTAAGAATGCTGAGCATTGTTAAGAGATCCTTATTCATTCTCCGAGAGCTACAATTCCTAAAGTTCCCTGGGAAGAGGGATTGGTCATTAATCTGCTCTGGGAATTGTAGCTCTCTCTCGGGGAATAGGGTCTCCTAACAAAGCACAGCATCCTCAATCAACTATATTTCCCAGAATTCTTTGGGGGTAAGCCATAACTGTTAAAGTGACTTTTATCTTAATGATTTATTTCAAAAATATATATATTCTGCTTGATTGTTTAAAAAAACACCCCCAAGAGAATAAAACAATAATATTATCAGTAAAGGTAAAGCTAATGAGACCATTAGGTCCAGTCGTGACCGACTCTGGGATTGCAGTGCTCATCTCGCTTTATTGGCCGAGGGAGCCAGCGTACAGCTTCCGGGTCATGCGGCCAGCATGACTAAGCCACTTCTGGCGAACCAGAGCAGCGCACAGAAACACTGTTTACCTTCCCGCCAGAGCGGTTCCTATTTATCTACTTGCACTTTGACGTGCTTTCAAACTTCTAGGTTGGCAGGAGCAGGGACCGAGCAACAGGAGCTCACCCTGTTGCGGTGATTCGAACCACCGACCTTCTGATCGGCAAGTCCTAGGCTCTGTGGTTTAACCCACAGTGCCACCCGCGTCCCTTAATATTATCAGTAGAAACAGTCAAAAACAACTATTTAAAACATAAAAAAATAAAACCAGCAAATTAGAACATACAGTGGTGCCCCGCAAGACGAATGCCTCGCAAGACGGAAAACCCGCTAGACGAAAGGGTTTTCCGTTTTTGAGTTGCTTCGCAGGACGAATTCTCCTATGGGCTTGCTTCGCAAGACGAAAATGTCTTGCGAGTCTAGAGATTTTTTTTCCGCTTCCCCCCCCCCTTTATCTAATCTGCTAAGCCTTTAATAGCCTTTAATAGCCTTTTAGCAGCTAATCCCCTAAGCCTTTAAGCCTTTAATAGCCGCTAAACCGCTAATAGCGCTAATCCGTTAAGCCGCTAATAGGGTTGCTTCGCAAGACGAAAAAACCGCTAGACGAAGACTCTCGCGGAACGGATTAATTTCGTCTTGCGAGGCACCACTGTACTTCAACAGTCTACATGTTTGGGTAGAATTGTCTAAACCGATGGTTCCCAATTGGTGATCCAAGGACCCCAGGGGGTCCACATAACACACCCAGGGAGTCCACGGCACTATTCACATAACAAAAATCACCATAGACATATCATATATATTTTTCAAAAGTAGGGGGTCCACAGCTTGGCTTTTGAAAAACAGGGGTTCTGCAGTACTTAGCTAATTGGGAACCACTGGTCTAAACAAAGAAAAAATTCTAGCAGTTGCTGCCTGATGTTAAAACAGCATACCAGAACATTTATCTGATGAATATAGGGACGTCCTATTCAATAATAATAATAATAATAATAATAATAATATAATACCCCCACACATCTGACTAGGTTTCCCCAGCCACTCTGGGAGCTTACAGCACATATAAAACCCTAGTAAAATGTTGTACAGGGGTACCTGTACAACAGGTTACAGACTTCAGGTTACAGACTCGTACCTTGGGTTAAGAACTTTGCTTCAGGATGAGAACAGAAATCATGTGGCAGCAGGAGGCCCCATTAGCTAAAGTGGTATTCAGGTTAAGAACAGTTTCAGGTTAAGAATGGACCTCCAGAATGAATTAAGTTCTTAACCCGAGGTACCACTGTACATTAAAAACTTCCAGATACAGGGCAGCCTTCATATGTCTTCTAAAAGTTGTGTAGTTCTTTATCTCCTTGACTTCTGATGGGAGGGCGTTCCACAGGGAGGCCGCCACTGCCAAGAAGGCCCTCTTCAGCTGTAAGTGCCAGTTCTGCAGATTGAAGCAGTCCAGTATGCAAATGTGGGGTAGGGACATAAGGGTGCCTTAAATGAATAGCATGGATGTGGCTTAAGGGCTCTTTAACTATACTAATTTTTTATGGGGTTTTCTCCATGATTGCCTTGCACATGCATTGATAAACTAACTTACACCACAGTGTCACATTTTTCATGCATCTCTTCTTTGACCAGTATGGCAAACTGTGTTTAACGCTGACACCATTTAAGGACTTCCTTCATTAAGTGGCTTTCAAAATCCTCCAAAGGAGATCCTTCCACTATCCTCCAAAGGAGATGTCCTTCCTCCCCTGTCATCATAATAACAATCGGTAAACGTCTTAATGCAGCCCAAGGAATGCGACACTGCTAAACTATTCTCCATAGGCAAGACTGAAAAGAATACTTAATTAATTTCTAATAATAATCCCCCCCAGAAAAACACCTTTGGGGATTTCCCAAGCACAGCTGAAAGTTTAAATAAAGTGCCTTATTAAGTGGGGGGAGAAAAAGTTAAATAAAGCACGTTCGACAAGTCTTTCTGGAGAGATCACTCCAGCTGCAGGTAGCCAGGAAGAAAAAGGCAACATGTCAAAATCTGAGCAGATTGTTGTTGTTTAGTCGTTTAGTCGTGTCCGACCCTTCATGAACCCATGGACCAGAGCAAGCCAGGCACTCCTGTCCTCCACTGCCTCCCACAGTTTGGTCAAATTCATGCTGGTAGCTTCGAGAACACTGTCCAACCATCTCGTCCTCTGTCGTCCCCTTCTCCTTGTGCCCTCCATCTTTCCCAACATCAGGGTCTTTTCCAGGAAGTCTTCTCTTCTCATGAGGTGGCCAAAGTATTGGAGCCTCAGCTTCACGATCTGTCCTTCCAGTGAGCACTCAGGGCTGATTTCCTTAAGAATGGATAGGTTTGATCTTCTTGCAGTCCATGGGACTCTCAAGAGTCTCCTCCAGCACCATAATTCAAAAGCATCAATTCTTCGGCGATCAGCCTTCTTTATGGTCCAGCTCTCACTTCCATACATCACTACTGGGAAAACCATAGCTTTAACTATACGGACCTTTGTTGGCAAGGTGATGTCTCTACTTTTTAAGATGCTGTCTGAGCAGATAGCATGCTTAAATTGCAAGGCAGCCCAGCTAGCATGGCTGTTGCAGGCTACAACTTCCATCAGCCTTAGCATCACACCATGATGCTGGCTGGGGCTGATTGGAGTTGTATTAGGGTTGCCATACGTCTGAATTTTCACTTTTTGAAATCTGGCAGCCCTGGTTGTAGTCCACAATATCTGGAGGACTCCAGGTTGGTGAACATTGCTGTCAAGGCTAGTGGAGGATTAAATTCAGGGGCTGACATTGCTGTGCATTTGCCAAGGCCCATGTTTCAGCACAAGGATGCCAAATGGAATAAAATATGGAGGGGGGTTAAGCCCTGCCCCACATAATCACAAGACGCAGCACACATGCACAGCATTTGAATTACAATCCCTATAAACTTTGGATGGGGCTGGCCCCTCAAATATTTTAGGGGGGTGTCAAAGGGACCTCAGCCCATAGAAGAGGCATAGGCAACCTTCGGCCCTCCAGATGTTTTGGCCTACAACTCCCATGATCCCTAGCTAACAGGACCAGTGGTCAGAGATGGTGGGAATTGTAGTCCAAAACATCTGGAGGGCCGAAGGTTGCCTATGCCTGCCACAGAAGTTGGCTCCTATGCACAAGCAGAGGATTCCCTGCTGATCTCTGATCTCTTTGGCCATCCTTCTATTTGCTTTGGCTCAGGGACAGGGAAACCCAGCCAGATGGGCAGGGTATAAATAATATAGTAGTAGTAGTAGCAGTAGTAGTAGTAGCAGTAGTTTTAACCACAGGCCCTGGGACAGAATACAGCCCAATGGGCC
Source organism: Podarcis pityusensis (assembly GCF_964106645.2). Lineage (NCBI taxonomy): Eukaryota > Metazoa > Chordata > Lepidosauria > Squamata > Lacertidae > Podarcis > Podarcis pityusensis. Next base: position 33,085,461 of record NC_138041.1, read on the forward strand.
TCTAAGTCTGCCTGTTGGAACTCTAGCAAAAGAATATTTCAACCCCCCCACAGGCCACAGCCCTCAGCAGTCCTGCTCCCCATAGTGTTTTTGTCTGGCTGGGAGGTGCCATTGAACTCCAATAACTCCTCTTACTTGTCTGGACTGAGGATAAAGAGGGGTGGTTGGTTTAGAAATTACCCTGCTGCAAGGTGCCTTTGTTGCCCTGCACATTTTTGTCTCTAGTTTCACCCACCACTGGCATGTGGCCCCATCCGGAAAGGAATGTGGCTCTTGCACTAAAGCAGGCATGTCCAAAGTCCGTTTTGGGGGCCTAATCCAGCCCGCTGGTCAGTTTAATCTGGCCCCTGTGGCAGTTTATTCCCTTGGGTAAAATCCTAAAAAAAAACCTTAAGAACCTCAATCCCAAAAGAAGTTCAACAACTGCAACCCTAAAAAAGCTGAACAACTTCAATCCTAAAGAAAGGTCAACAACTTTGGTCGGCCCTTTGGTCGGCCCCCACGACACTTCACCTCATCAAATCTGGCCCTCTTTGAAAAAAATTTGGACACCACTGCACTAAAGCATACCCTGCTTTAGCTCCTGCCTACTCCAAGTTTGCAAGCAGTGACAAGCAGCAATGAGACGAGGAAGCAGCTTCCATTTGCCTGGGCTGATCCAGCCCAGAGAGCACTTAATGGGCAATGGTGAGCGTGGCAAGGATATGTGCCTTAGGAAGAAAGGAAACTACCTTATTCTGAGTGTGGCCATTGGCATGTCTAGGTCAGTACTGTCCACACTAGCAGGCATCAGTTCCCCAAGGTCCTAGGCAGGGGATATTCCCAGACGTACCTGGAGCCGGCGGGGATTTGAACCTGGGACCTCTTGCATGCAGGGCAAATGCTCTACTGCTGAGCTATGGCTCTTCCTCAAATGCAACCTATTTGCAAAGGAGGCCCACTTTACCTAGGAGTCCACAGAAAACTGAAGCTGGCACAGGGCTTACTTGCAGCCACCCCAGGCACTGGCTGTCAGCTTTCATCTGCACTATACATTTGAAGCAAAAGGGAAGCGGGTGGCACTGTGGTCTAAACCACAGAGCCTAGGGCTTGCTGATCAGAAGGTCGGTGGTTCGAATCCCCGCGATGGGGTAAGCTCCCATTGCTCCCTGCTCCTGTCAACCTAGCAGTTTGAAAGCACATCAAAGTGCAAGTAGATAAATAGGTAAACTGCTCCAGCGGGAAGGTAAACAGCGTTTCTGTGCACTGCTCTGGTTTGCCAGAAGCGACTTAGGCATGCTGGCTACATGACCTGAAATCTGTGGAAAAACGCTGGCTCCCTTGGCCTATAGAGTGAGATGAGCGCCACAACCCCAGAGTCGTCCACGACTGCACCTAATGGTCAGGGGTAAGGTAAAGGTAAAGGGACCCCTGACCATTAGTTCCAGTCGTGACCGACTCTGGGGTTGCGGGGCTCATCTCGCTTTATTGGCCGAGGGAGCCGGCGTTCAGCTTCCGGGTCATGTGGCCAGCATGACTAAGCCGCTTCTGGCGAACCAGAGCAGCAAATGGAAATGCCATTTACCTTCCCACCAGAGTGGTACCTATTTATCTACTTGCACTTTGACATGCTTTCGAACTGCTAGGTTGGCAGGAGAATGGTCAGGGGTATCTTTACCTTTATACATTTAAAGCAGTGTCCTAACACTTTGAACAGCCATGGCTTTCCCCAAAGAACCTTGGGAATTGTAGTTGGCTAAGGTTGCTGAGGGACGCGGGTGGCGCTGTGGGTTAAACCACAGAGCCTAGAACTTGCCGATCAGAAGGTTGGCAGTTCGAATCCCCGCAACGGGGTGAGCTCCTGTTGCTTGGTCCCTGCTCCTGCCAACCTAGCAGTTCAAAAGCACATCAAAGTGCAAGTAGATAAATAGGTAAACTGCTCCAGCGGGAAGGTAACAGTGTTTCTGTGTACTGCTCTGGTTTGCCAAAAGCGGCTTAGTCATGCTGGCCACATGACCCAAAAACTGTCTGTGGACAAACGCCGTCTCCCTTGGCCTATAGAGTGAGATGAGCGCCGCAACCCCAGAGTCGTCTGCGACTGGACCGAATGGTCAGGGGTAAGGTAAAGGTAAAGGGACCCCTGACCATTAGGTCCAGTCGTGACCGACTCTGGGGTTGCGACGCTCAACTCGCTTTATTGGCCGAGGGAGCCGGCGTACAGCTTCCGGGTCATTTGGCCAGCATGACTAAGCCACTTCTGGCAAACCAGAGCAGTGCACGGAAACGCTGTTTACCTTCCCTCCAGAGTGATACCTATTTATCTACTTGCACTTTGACGTGCTTTCGAACTGCTAGGTTGGCAGGAGAATGGTCAGGGGTACCTTTACCTTTATACATTTAAAGCAGTGTCCTAACACTTTGAACAGCCATGGCTTTCCCCAAAGAACCTTGGGAACTGTAGCTGGCTAAGCTTGCTGAGAGTGCTTAGGAAATCCCTATTCCCTTCATAGAGCTACATTTCCTAGAGTTCCTAGAGGTTGTTAAACCCCTCTGGGAACTGTGGTTCTGTGAGGGGAATGGTGTGTGTGTGTGTGTGTGTGTGTGTGTGTGTGTCCTAACAAACGCTCAGCACCCTTAATAAACCACCGCTCCCAGGATTCTTAGGGGGAAGCCATGACTGTTTCAAATGTTAGGACACTGCTTTAAGTGTATAGCGCAGATGGCACTGAGGTGTTGCCCTTGTATAATCCATCAGGGAAGAGGATGGAGTGGGGAAAGCTGGAATTAGTTGGCTCTTCCTGTCTGTCATTGGTTCCAGCTCCACCTTCCTGTGGCTTCCCTGCTTTCTCCCCTACCAGTCCTAATGAGCACCAGCCGCCACTGGTTGCGAGGAGGCAACACAATGACACCTGTCTAATTCTTGAGGAGTCCTTCCCTTCTAACTGGTTCTAACCCATTTCCTCAGCTGCATCCATCAGAGGTGGGTCACTGTAACCCAGTAGTTAGCTTACAAGATGCAAAAGCTGGCCTTGACACAGGTGGAGCTTTGCTTCTCAGTGTCCCATGATTAATTCAGAAGTCCTTCTAGATATGTACCATTAGCTCTGAGCTAATTTTGATGCCACCCCAACAGTTTCTCTCTCTCTTGCTCTCTTTCCCCGTTAGATACATTATTGATTCCCCTTTGTTTAGCCCTAGCCTAGTTTTCTAATTAAGCAGCAAGTTTAATTATACCACAAACGTATGTGGCGTAGATCCTGATTATTAACCGCAGCCCTTGGGATAACAGAATGAGCAAACTGAAATTAAATAGAACTGTAAAAATTAGTGACCTTATCTCTATATCTGTAAGCCTCTGCTACATTCAAATGCTCCAGAGCCCTGCACCTTGCTGCCTCGTTGAAACGCTGCCGTCACATCTATGAATTGTTTGAGCAAATGCTGGTGGCTGTCAGCTCTAATGAGTGTAGGTTTAAGGATATGTCAGGTTCAAGCTGCCGGGGAAAGCCAAGGAGCACTGAAATAGTTCATCATGTCGTTCTCTCTAAAAATATGCTACCATTTCTCCTGCCCCTGCTCAAGAAAGCATGGCAGCTGAAATGGGGGTGTCGGGACTTGCTTGCTTGGACTCCCAGTGCAAACCCAGGCAGGGCCAGCCCTACCATCAGGCAGAGTGAGGCGACTGCCTCAGGTTTTAGCTCCTTGACCATACCCTTCTGTTGGAGAAGAGAGCTGTGTCTCATGCACCACCTATTCCACCTTTATAACTAGTCTGCTGGTCTCCCTCAGGGGCAGTATAGTGCCCCAGTGCTAGTACTGAAGTAGTATTCTGCAGCCAGTCCAGTCTATGTGGAATGGGTGAGATTTTGTCCTTTGCCTCAAGCTGCAAAATGTCTTGGGCTGAGCAATAGCCCCAGGTGACCAAATACCAGGGCTCCCCCCCCCAAATAGGGTGACCCACTTCCTCATTGCCAAAAAGGTAAAGGGTAAAGGGACCCCTGACCGTTAGGTCCAGTCTTGGCCAACTCTGGGGTTGCAGCACTCATCTCGCTTTATTGGCCGAGGGAGCCGGTGTACAGCTTCTGGGTCATGTGGCCAGCATGACTAAGCCGCTTCTGGCGAACCAGAGCAGGGCACAGAAACGCCATTTACCTTCCCGCCAGAGCGGTACCTATTTATCTACTTGCACTTTGACATGCTTTCGAACTGCTAGGTTGGCAGGAGCAGGGACCGAGCAATGGGAGCTCACCCCGTTGCAGGGATTCGAACCACCAACCTTCTGATTGGCAAGTCCTAGGCTCTGTGGTTTAACCCACAGTGCCACCCGCGTGCCAAAAAGGAGAAGACGACAAATGTGGATAGAACTTGCATATACTAATACACACAGAGAGACACACACAGAGAGACATATAAAATTAAGAATATAGAAAGTTGCCTCATATCGAGCAAGACTTTTGTTCCAGCTAGCTTGTTCCAGTCCGTGTCGACTCAAAGCAGCTCTCCAGGATTTCAGACAAAGGTCTCTCCCAGTCCTACCTGGAGATGTCATGGGTTGAACCTAGGAACTTCTGCATGCAAAGCAGATGCTTTTCCATTGAAAGGTCTGGATATATGCCACTGTTGCATTTTCACATGGAAATTATCAATATGTTTCACCTGCCCTGTTGAAGCACAGCCAGGATGGTGGATAGTCACTCAGAAATGTAGTTAATAATAATTTTAAAAAGCCTTATCAGGAGACACTGGGGCTGGGAGCAGCAACCTTAACAGGTGAGACCTTTAAAGGCCTTAGTCCCTCCTTCCCTCTTTTAATATTTCAGGAGATGGTGTCTCACAAAAGCATGGTGGGGAAAGATAACTCCTCCTCTCTCCCACCCTCCGAGCCTCTATACCAGGGGTAGACAACCTAAGGCCCATGGGCCACAAGTGGCCCACGGGGGTCGTTTAACTGGCTCACAAGCCGCCCCCAAACTGAGCCACCCTCTCTGCGAGTCCCTGCGCGCTGCGTTGAACTGGCACAGCGCGGTGTGGGGACTTGCTTCCGTGGTGCTAGAAATCGCATCAGCGCATGCTCAGATGCTGAAAATCATGTCTGCGCAGACACCGGAAATCGCAGCTGAGTGCGCTCATGTGCACACGCGATCCGGCCCGCAGAGGGATCTCCGCTGGAGTGAACCGGCCCAGGCGAGGTAAACCTTGCCGACCCCTGCTCTATACCTCCAGGCAAAGTTGCCCTGCATGCAGGGAGTGATTGGAATAAGACTTGCATTATCTGGGGGAATTCTACTTGTGGCACTGTACCCTGCAGAATATCATAGGACAGCGGCTCAGAAAAAGGCATTTTCTGCAGCCTCAGACATCTTGTGAAGACTTCCCTTTCTGTCCAGGCTTTCCTTGACCCATAAGACTGCACCCTGTTTTACATGTTTGAAATTCTGTTTCGTTCGTTCTTATACGCTTTTGTGTCATTTTTATATTGCCATGTTGGTGGTTTCTAGATTTCTAGGATTTTTGTTTTATGACATATTGTTTGTTTTTAGACAGTTGCACCCCATGCTTTTGTTCTGGGGGGGGGGGGCACAGCGATACACATACTTCTAAACATTTTGTCAATCTAAGTTTGGCCTCATTTAGGGGCAGTATTTCAATATGAGTAGGAAAATGAGAGTACCCCTAAACATTTTTTAAGAAAAAAGCACTGGTTGCACAGATTAGAGATTTTTGAAATATTAAGTAGCATATAGGTGCTTTTAAAAAATAAGTAAAATAAAACAAGTGAAATAGAAGGTGCATTTATTTCAGTTTTTCTTTCAAAACAAGCTTTGATTAGTAACGGGCACAAAATTTTCTACACACACAACACACCATAGCCTAGCAGGCTACTAGTTTTGTTTTACTTAACTTGCAAGTGCCATAGGCAGAAAGGTATGGAGAGGTCTTGTCAGCCATAAGCATTCATTCCAACTTGAGATGAGCCAGTTGCATCACATGCATTTGATAACAGAAAGCAAGAGGCTACCTGTGGTCGATTTTCATGCTGCAGAAGCCTTTCAGCCAATAAAATGTTATTTTAAAAAGGAAAGCCAAATCAACAAATGTATAAGGCTATATTAAACTGACAGCTGTCCTAGGAAATTTGCACAGCCAAGAGTTAGCTTGCAAATTCTAGTGTGCAAATTCTTTGAGAGTCTACCACTTCATCAGCGTTAAGTTGATGATGTTAATTGTATATGAAAGCATAAATTTAAAAAGAAAAAAACTAAGTGAAAGACCAGGGGGTAGGAAATGACAGAAGGGTGCAATCCCATAATGATTTGAATGATTGGCTATGAAATCTTGATAAACAATGATAAATTCCTTGAGAATGTAGCAGGGTAGCAATGAGAAGAGAAGAAATAGTCATTCTCTTCTCATGGAGTAATCAGGTGATAAGACTTCCTGGGACTAAACCATTTCATGGAGGATGCCAGGTTGGCAACCATGATTTAGGGCCTCTTTCCCCAACTGGATGTCCTCCAGATGTTTTGGAGTAGAGCAACCATCACATGTGATTTTTGGCCATGCCGATTAGGGATGATGGGACATGGAGCCCAAATCATCTGGAGAGCATCAGGTTGGGGAAGCTTGGTTGGGAGTGTTGGGCTAGGGACTAAGAAGACCCATTTTAAGGGCCAACCCAGCTATGAAGTTTGGGTGAGTCATATTCTCTTAGCCTAGCTAAACTCACAGAGGTGTTATGAGGATAGAAATAGGTATGGTGTCCTCCTGAGCTCCCTGGAGGAAGGATGGAGTAAAAATGGATGATACAATCTTGATTCTGAGCCATTGATCGCTTCCTGGGTACCGCAAAAATGGTGGTATTTTATAGCTCAGCTTATTGTGGTTCTTTCGTGAACATTTCTGACTGTTGTCCCCTATCAGTTCCAGAAAGAGAAAAGACTCTCCTGTAAATTTTGAAACTGTCATGTTATTGTTATGCTCCACTGTGCCACATCAAAGGATGATCAAGGTAATAGGATGTGGCTGGCTATGAATTCCATTTCCATCCCCTCTGTAATTTTTCGATAAGTACATCCCTATTAGGCTAAATTCCTTAGCCCATCCTCACCTTCAAAATGTTTCCTTTAATCGTCACAGGATTTGCTTCAACCTGCCACAAGTCAGCTAGCTGCCTTTCTCTCTTTGGCTGTTATTTTATGTCACCTTCAGTTTTGATATAAGTTGTTGCTGCTGCTTTTACTACTGTTAGTGCTATTGCTACAAAAGGGGCTTCATGGGTAACATAAGAAATGCCCTGCTGGATCAGATCAATCTAGCTATGTAGCCCAGTACCCTGCTTTCCAGTGTGACCAATCGGATGCCTCCAGGAAGCTCACAAGCAGGGCAGAAGACAACAGGCCTCTCTTGCAACCACCACTGAACTGAAGGCTCCATTTAGTCATTATTGTTAATAGCAATAAAAAGACCTATTTTTTCTGTGAATTTGTGATTACCAAACATTAATTGTGCAGGTGACAAATAGAATAGCATAGATGTGTTGAATAGCATAGATGACAGAATGGACCTTTTTTGGGACCCTATAGCTTAAAGCAATAGGACTAAGCAACAGTACCAACTAGTACCACTATCTGTTAAGGACTCTGCAGGTAGGAGAGGAGGGGACAGAACTCACTGGTAGAGCATCTGCTTTGCATGGAGAAGGCCCTAGATTCACTCTCTGGCATCTCTAGGTAGGGTTAGGAGATCTGTGTTAAATCCCAGAGATCCACTGTCAATATAGAAAAACTGGAATATGTGCAGAGGAGGGCAACCAATAAGATAAAGGGTCTGGGAACCAAGTTTTATGAGGCCTGGTTGAGGGACATGGGTATGTTTAGCCTGGAGAAGAGAACATGTATAGAATGCTGACGCTGTCCTGACCCAGGATGTTGTTCTTCATCAGGCTGATAGTAAGGCCAAACTCCATGTAGGCTTGAGTAAAATGGTTGATTAGACTCTGTAGAGCCTTACTTGGTGTGTGCTGACAAGGCTGTGTCATCTGCAAGCAACATCTCATGGATAAGGACCAACCAAACTTTGGTCTTGGTGTGGAGACATGCCAGGTTGAACAGACCTCTGTCACTCCTTGAATGGGTGTACACACCATCTTCAGCTGAGCTGAAGGCATATGAGAGCACAAGAGTGAAACATATACCAAAGAGAGTAGGGACAAGAACATAGCCCTGCTTCATGCTGCTCTTTATAAGGATGGGCACACTTGATGGTGTCATACATGTTTTCATGGAAGGACGTGATCATTTTGTGGAGCTTAGGAGGCCATCCCATCATACTGAGCAGAGTGAAGAGTCCGTTTTGGCTGATGAGGTCAAAGGCTTTTGCCAGGTCAGCGTACAAGGGGCATCTCTGCTCTTGGCATTTCTCCTGCAGCTGATGCAGTGAGAAGATCATGTTCGCTGAGCTCTAAAGCCACATTGTGAGTTGGGATAGACCCTGTCAGCAAGTGACTGTAATCTGTTGAGAACTACATAGGCTTTCCCCACAGTACTCAGCAGGGAGATTCCATGGTAGTTGTCCCAGTCATGACCAGTGGTCGGCAACCCTTTTCAGCCGTGGGCTGGTCCACCATCCCTCAGACCATGTGGTGGGCCGGACTATATTTTTTTTTGGGGGGGGGGGAATGAATTCCTATGCCCCACAAATAACCCAGAGATGCATTGTAAATAAAAGGACACATTCTACTCATGTAAAAACACACTGATTCCCGGACCATCCACAGGCTGGACTGAGAAGGCGATTGGGCCGCATCCAGCCCCTGGGCCTTAGGTTGTCTACCCCTGGTCATAGAATCATAGAATCATAGAATCATAGAGTTGGAAGAGACCACAAGGGCCATCGAGTCCAACCCCCTGCCAAGCAGGAAACACCATCAGAGCACTCCTGACATATGGTTGTCAAGCCTCTGCTTAAAGACCTCCAAAGAAGGAGACTCCACCACACTCCTTGGCAGCAAATTCCACTGTCGAACAGCTCTTACTGTCAGGAAGTTCTTCCTAATGTTTAGGTGGAATCTTCTTTCTTGTAGTTTGGATCCATTGCTCCGTGTCCGCTTCTCTGGAGCAGCAGAAAACAACTTTTCTCCCTCCTCTATGTGACATCCTTTTATATATTTGAACATGGCTATCATATCACCCCTTAACCTCCTCTTCTCCAGGCTAAACATGCCCAGCTCCCTTAGCCGTTCCTCATAAGGCATCGTTTCCAGGCCTTTGACCATTTTGGTTGCCCTCCTCTGGACATGTTCAAGTTTGTCAGTGTCCTTCTTGAACTGTGGTGCCCAGAACTGGACACAGTACTGGACACAGAACTGGTCATGACTGTCACCTTTGTTCTTGTAGACGATCACAATGCTGGTGTTACACATGTCTTGTGGCATGAATCCTTGTTGCCAACACTGCAAGAGGAGGCTGTGGAGGTGTGACATGAGGGAGGAATTGAATCCAGCTTTCAGCACTTCTTTTGGGATTCCATCCTGTCTTGAGTTGATGGCATTCTTCAGCTCGTCAAGGGAGGGAGGGAGATGCAGTTATTAAAAGAGTAGCGAATAAAGATGGGTATGAAATATTTGTCATATTTAACCCTTATTCAGGGGAGTTTTATTTACCTAACTTACGAAGGAAACATTCACAATAAGCTTTTGAACCATTCATACTTTGGCTCCTCCTGCAGAGGCATAGGTAGCCATCAGGTTTAACCACCTAATTGTAGTCTACAGATAGCTGACTCCCCCCAGATGCTACAGGCAGTGTGCTGCAAACTTCTGACTACCACGTAGCTCCCTGTCATCAGAATTCACCTCAGGCCTTGCTGTAATTGACTGATGGGAGACTGTATTTCAGAACATCTTCTATTTTTCGGGAAAGCTGGATGAAGTTCATACATCATCATAATCTATTCTTGGTCTGCCTTGTTATGAAGGGCATTACTGGACAACACTAATGGCCAGAGAATGGCTTTTTAATTTTCTCAGGTAACAGAGATGAAATTTAAAATGCAAATGTTATTTTAAGTGCCTGCTATAATTATCGGCTGGGAAATGGCTCTTTATATTAGTCTTAAAAATGCCTGCATGCATGAAGGCGTTTGCTATTGTACCCTGCAGCTTCAATTAGCTTTAATTTATGCCAAGGTAGCAAGCAAGCATGCCCTTAGAGATCCTGTCCCACAAACTACTGAAAAGAGTCCTTGGCTATATAAAAAAATAACAATGAAGGAGCTACTTAAGAGATCAAGTAGGACTCTTTGTTGCCATTGGGGACATGTAAGACGCCCTCTCCTAACTGGTCAGTTGTTTAGCATGCAGTGGGTGAAATTCTATCAGCTTGATTCAGAGTAAGATGGGTATATTTACAATTAGGGATGGATCAGCATATATATTATTTATCGTTTATTAGTTTATATATAGCTTACACGCCAAATGTCTTCTAAATGGCTTACTGATATAAAATTATAGAATCGCAGCATTGGAAGGAAACCTGGGAGTCATCTAGTCCAACTTCCAACAATGCAGGAATCTTAGTTAAATCATCCAGGCCAGATGACCATCCAGCCTCTGCTTAAAAACCCCCAAGGAAGGAGAGTCCACAACCTTCTGAGGGAGACCATTCCATGGTTGAACAGCTTTTACTGTCAGAAAGTTCTTACCGATGTTCAGTGAGAATCTCCTTTCTTGAATCCATTGGTTTGATGTTTGACGATGGCTATCATATCTCCTCCCAGTCTCCTATTTTCCAGGCTAAACATATCCAACTCCCTCAACTGTTGAATTATAAAATTATAAAATCCATCCATGTTTAAAACAGAAATAAAATGATCCTATCAAAGCACTACAAAGACATACATAATTAAAATATGCAATACAATAAGTATACCAATTAAAACAAGGAACAATTAAAGGAGGAAAGTCAGGGAGTGCTTGCCTGAATTCAGGGAGTGCTGGTGTGTGTCCAGGGCAACTGTCTACCAGCACCGTCTGGTATGCCGGCTGAGACCCTACCTGCCCACACACTGTCTTGCCAGAGTGGTACATGCTCTAGTTATCTCCTACTTGGACTACTGCAATGCGCTCTACGTGGGTCTACATTTGAAGGTGACTTGGAAACTGCAACTAATCCAGAATACAGCAGCTGTGGATGGACCTGGGACCTTCTGCATACAAATCGCATACTGTAGCAGTGGGCAATGACTCTTCTCAGAAGGTTCACAACCATCAAGGACTGGCTGATTGAGAAGGAGGCTCAGACAATAAAATGCTTCCATACCCTGTTAAAGCATCTGGTTTGGACCATCTGGCCCAATAAATGCATTGGAAAGCCTACAAAAATGTATGTTTTTTGGGGGGGTGATACATGTGCAATGCATACAAAATGCATATAAAACATGTATAATTTAAATGCAATTTTGAATGCGATCTCTTTTTAAAAGGAGGTGATGGAGGAGGGAAAAAACCAAGATGCAGTCGACTTAAGACTGATCACATGTGAAATTGACACTGACTGGAAATAGACTGAGCCACCCATCCCTTCTCAGTCTGCAATGCAGAGAAGCATTATGAGTTGGACAAATTTGTAGACTGAACCAGATAATTGCAAACCTAGGCATTGTCGCTAGAGATAAGTGTTCAGAGGAGATTGTTAACAACCAAATGGACTCTGTAGTAGTCAATGCATTTGTGAAATAATCAGGAGCTGTCAGAGTCTATCTGGCTTTATCTCAGCTCTTGGGCTGTGGGGGGGGTGTGTGTAAAAAGACGGCTAAGTCCAGTCAAAGGCGACTATGGGGTTGCGGCACTCATCTGTGTATACTGTGACCATGTCTATAGGAATGGCTCTTAATATTTATTTATCTCTTCTTATTATTTATTAAATTTATATACAGTGGTACCTCAGGTTAAGAACTTAATTCGTTCTGGAGGTTCGTTTTTAACCTGAAACTGTTCTTAACCTGAGGGACCACTTTAGCTAATGGGGCCTCCCGCTGTCGCCACGCGATTTCTGTTCTCATCCTGAAGCAAAGTTCTTAACCTGAGGTACTATTTCTGGGTTAGCGGAGTCTGTAACCTGAAGTGTCTGTAACCTGAAGCATCTGTAACCCGAGGTACCAGTGTACTGCCTTTCTCCTGATGATCACAGGATGGTTTGCACCCCCCTTTTTAGGCCTTAGAGGCTCGCAGCAAGATTGCTTGCTGTAGATTCTCATTATAAAGACTACAGTCAGGTCTAGCATCAAGAACAGACATAACACAATGCAACTGTGAATCTAGCATAGTACCACACATCCATATACATAGTTTAGATGGCAACAATCAGGCCATGGTGGGGAAGTAAGGGTGACCCATTTGATACACTGCTTGGGGTTGTGGGTTTGGTTTGGTTTTCCATCTTGAAAGCAGCACGGTGTCCAAATTGTCTCCTACATTTTCCATTGCTTGGTGAGAAAAGAACTTGCATGAGAAGATAGTCAGACAAAATTTTGGTGACATTCTCATGAGTGGCGTGAAGGCTCATGTTGTTCCCAGCTCTTTTTGGTAAACAAAAGAAATGAGGTGCCAGTACTCATGTCTTGATAAAAGTGTCATGGATGCCAGCACAAAATGACTGCCATGGGAAGCAAAAATATACCACCACCACCCACACACAAGAGCACTGGTTGTGCCTTACTTTCAGGGTAGCTAAGAGGTGTTTTTCAGTCACCTTTATTTCATACTACAAAACATCTCTCTGGTGGTCTGTGTTCTGCAGACTTTATAGATTCTTGCCCTTCCATGAAACCTCACCATATCCTCAGCTGGGTATTCCTTTAAGTACAAGATGGTGGAAATCTGTTCATTGCTGCCTCCGCATGTAACATATTTTTACTTTTTAACAAATCAACAAAGCTAGGAGGAAGAACTTCCCTTAAAAACAAGACGAGTGAGCACACTGATCTCATGCACTGGGAAGCCAGACTCCTTTGTTTCCCAGGCTTCAGTTAGAACTCAGGGGAAGGTAGATAGCTCAAGCCATGGGGCTGCCAGATCAGGAAGTGCAAATAGCCAGGGGGGTATCAAAGTGGTGTTGAAATGATGAATGCAGGGGTTCCTAGCCCTTGGACCTCCATATGCAGTTGGAGTACAACTCCCACCATCTCTGAGCATTGGTTGGGGCTGCTGGAAGTTGGATTCTCAACAACATCTGGAAGGCTACAGTCAGGCCTTCCAAGTGTCCCTTTTTCCAGGGATACTCCTGGATTTACAGAAGCTGTCCTGGTTTCTGATTTGATCCTGGAATGTCCTGCTTTTCCTTAAGACATCCCTATTTTCATCAGATAAATGTTGGAGGGTATGCCACAGGTTAGACACCTTGGCTGAATAGAAATGGAAACGTACACACACCACCCAAAACCACCTCACAACCAGAAAGCAAGCTTTGCTTCACCCACTAAAATTCTGAATACATTCTAAAGGTCCATGAGAGTGTGAAGAAGAATCGAAGCCATTTCTGCAAGGAATACACCTTTTTTGAGAAATTGGAAGATAGGTTTCAGCACTGCGGTACTTGAAACCACCAATTGCTGATACCAAATTTAAAAGCAGACTGTGGCGTGTTTACATTCAGCAAGGCATCTCTCTGCTGGCCAGCTTAAGACAACGCCAATATGCTGCAATTTTAACTACTACAACTGGTTTGAAGGTGCTCTCTTTCGAATCTTAGCTATACTTCAAAGATAGCAGCCCTAACTCACAATTTTAAGAAATACCTTCCAGTTGTGATTTGCCACTCAGATCCTACCCGGGTCACTGATTTCAAGCTTCTTCTATGCATTAGGAAAAGAAAAAAGAAATGCTTCTTTCAAAAGTTATCTGTTGGTTCACACATGGTTTTGAATTTCTGTTTGGGGACCATAATGTGGGAGCAGGCAGGCAGCAGCACGTTGTCTTTAAAAAAGTGTAAATTTAATTGATGTAGTGAAAACAGTTCGGAAACTTCAGCTGCTGTAGAATATGGTGGCCAGGTTGCTCACTAGGTTAGACTGTTTGAGCATATTACACTGATCCTGGTCCGACTGCACTGGCTGCCAATTAGTTTCTGGGCCGAATTCAAAGTGCTGGTTTTGACCTGTAAAGCCTTAAACAACTCAGGACCACAATACCTCAAGGACCACGTCTCGCCATATGAACTGACCCAGACCCTGCAATCCATGTGTCTCCTCCAAGGTAGGTCTGGAGGGTGACACACAATAATTCTTTTCTACAGTCCACTAAGAGCTAGAGGTCAGAGCTACTGGAATATGGAGAAGCACACGTCAGCACCAGTTGTTTCAGCAAACACTAGAGTGAATCCCTTAAGTTGGTCCTGGAAGCCAACTGGAAGCCAATGCAGCTGTTTCAAAACAGGTGTTCATAGAATTGTAGAGTTGGAAGGGAACAAAAGACACATCTAGTCCAAGCAATGCAGGAATCACAGCTTAAAGGGTTCTAAGAGTTCTAAATGTCCAGCTTTTCCTAACCTTTTACCCTACATATGTTTTGGACTACTGTTGGCCATGCTGATACAAATTCTACACCAACAACTTCTGAAAAGCACATCTACAGTACAACTAGGTGGTTTGCTATGCATTGGTTTCCTTTCCTATAAGACTTGGCCTCAGCTTTCCTTGAACTATTCAGCTTAGCAAGAGGGAGCAACCTGAGGAGTAAATTATACATAACTCCTGAACATCAAGGCACCTAAAATATTAATTTCTTCACACTGTAACAGCATCAGCTGAACAAGCAAAGACTAGGGGGTAATTTTGCTCAGTCCACTTTCTTGTTTGTTTAGTTCTGTCGACGACAGGTAAGGCTTTTGTTCTCCCCTGAAAGCTCCAGTAACCCACTTGCAAAAGCTGGAAATTTATCTGGAGCTAGTGGAGGCTGGTCAAGCAGGCCCAATGGGGCACTGCCCTGCAAACCTCAGTCTGCGAGAAATGGTGAGAGGATGCAGTGCCTGCAAAGGAGGAGTGGCAGATGAAACTGATGGCGTATGTAGAATTAGCAAGTTTGATGAGTAAAATGAGAGAACAAGAAGTGACAACATTTAAAGATGATTGGAAATTATTTGTAGATTATTTTTTAAAAAACACCAATTTGTAAGAATGTTAAAACGCTAGCTGGTTTGGAGTAAGCTTAGTAGTTTAAAATTGTAATGAGGAAAATTTGGAGGGAAGAATGATTAGGAAAAGCAGAATACGCAATTTGAGGAAACTATGGAAGGTTGGAAGGGAAGTTGAGCACAAGAAATTATTTGATGAAATGATTGAAATGTACTGTATTATTCTTTGTTGTTTTTCTGTCTTTTTCTTTTTTTTCTCCGATTGTATTTTGGAATGTGTGTGTGGGCGTGTGTGCATGTGTGTGTGTAGATAGATGATAGATAGATGGATGATAGATAGATGATAGATAGATAGATAGATAGATGATAGATAGATAGATAGATGATAGATGATAGATAGATAGATAGATAGATAGATAGATAGATAGATAGATGATAGATGATAGATAGATAGATAGATAGATAGATAGATGATAGATAGATAGATAGATAGATAGATAGATAGATAGATGATAGTGCTTTTTTCTGGGGGACAGAGGGGTACACATACCCCCAAGCATTTTGTAAATCTAAGTTTGGCCTCATTGAGGGGCAGTATTTCAATATGAGTAGGAAAATGAGAGTACCCCTAAACATTTTTTTTTAGAAAAAAGCATTGTGTATGTGCACACATACACACAGTCTGCCCCCAACTAGTTCCCAACTGCCTGCTTTGTTACTTACAACTAGTCAGGGGGTGACTGCCTGTTACTGACTCTGGCTCCACCTACTGTTGGTCCTCCTGCCTTTCCAAATGAGCCCCCAGTGACTGGAACTAGCGGGAGCTGGCTGAGTGGGTTCAAAATGTCTGGAGAGCACCAGTATGGGAAAGGCTGGCCTAGGCAGATGCCCCAATTCTGCAGCGCTAGATTTGATCACAGATTGAAGATAGTCCCCTGTGAAATATGCAAGAGACCATTAAAACGGAAACTGCTTGTCAAGGGCTCTTAAGCTACTTTTACAGAGTAGAAGCCAGTTAGGGGAAGTCAAGAGTGGCAAATAATTGAATTCTCTCCCCGGCTCCTGCTCTCCCTAACACATTGCTGCATGAGCTCCTGACAAGAGAGCCTTAATGAAATCCCTAATGGAATTTTTTTCCAGCACTCAAATCACCCAAAGTGAGGAGAGGTTCCTTGTTTAAGAACATCACCATTCTATATGGCACAATGCATGTTCCTTATAATATTGCTTACTAGACCAACCCTAAGGTATTAGAGCAGATCACAAAGCCAATAAACAAAAGCCAATTATACTGTAATGTAGTAATCGATGCGGCAGAAGGAGAGGGGAGATAGCGAGGCCCACTGTATCGGCTCTGCATCAGAGGTAGAGCTAAGTTAGTCCATTCCATTGGCTTCCCCCCTTCCTACAACTGCCTCCATTGCAACAACATGATATGATCCTCACAGGAGTGTCATATAGGAAACAGGAGGAATTTGAGTCAAAGGAGCCTAGAGCCATATTCATACCATGCATTTAAAGTGCTATGATTCCACTTTATACAATCATGGCTTCCCCCAAAGAATCCTGGGAATTGCAATTTGGTTAAGGGTGCTGAGAGTCACTAGAAAACTCTCATTCCCCTCATGGAGCTACAATTCTCAGAATGGTTTAACAATCAATCCCTCTTCAAAGGAAACTGTGAGAATTGTAGCTCCAGGAGTTGAATAGGAGTCTCCTGAGGACTCTCAGCACTCTTAACAAACTACAGCTCCCATAATTCTTTGAGGGAAACCATGGTTGTTTAAAGTGGTATCATAGTGCTTTAAAGGCTGGGTGTGAATGTAGCCATACAGTGGATTATTGGTGCACTCAATGGAGATCTTTGCAAGGGTGTCATGATAAAGCAAAGCAGAGGAAGGAAGTTGCTTGTGATTTCTGGTCAGACATGCAGCTTTTCTGTGAAAAAAGGAGTTGAGGTTCCATTTACGGAAGACTCCTGCAGCAACACTTGAGTGTATTGGCTTGAGTGTATTGTCAGTGCAGGGATCCAAACACTAAAGGAACAAATGTTGGCACCTCATCACCAGATCTCTGGCAATTCACCATCAGCCAATGTAGAGCCTTGAGAAGGCTTTCATTTCCCTCAGTGGTGAACTGGGGCAGCAACAGGTCTATTCTGAGCCAAAGGCTCATTTTTATTTTATTTTTAAATTTATTACCTAGGAATTGCATCTTCCAGAAGTTCTCAGTTCATAGTCTGACTGAGGATATGGCAGATAAATTTAGTTTGCATTTAAAGGTGAACCGACCTAATTCACACATTCTGTCACATAGAGAAACTGAAATACACCCACCCCTTAAAACATGCACTTCTCTGGATTTTGAAAGGCAATTCTTCAGCCAAGGAATGTGTACAAAAGTACACATTCTGGGATAAAGGGCAGAACTATGCATGTATTCATAGGAACAAGTATACAAATGTTAAGACTTACAAATCACATGCAAACAGATATATATTAAGAGAAATTCACACTAAAATGTTGAAATTTCATGAGGGCTTTTAAAAAAAAAAATCACAAACTGATGTGAAAATGTGAAGTTGATTTAAGACTGGAATAAAACCAAAAGCGACTGAACCCCACATCCCTAATTCTGATTGGGGCAGCTGCTGAAATTTGTTCTATTTGATATGTGGGTTGTTAAGAGAATTGCCTTGGGCCTAATGTTGGGGTTTCTTCTGCCTCACCCCATTTTTAAGCTGAGTTTGGTGTGTGTGTGTGTGTGTGTGTGTGTGTGTGTGTGTGTGTGTCTACTACACATTTCACAATGGGGCTGAATTCTGAGGCTCCTGCACCAACACAGCTGTAGGGCAGGGATGGGGAACCTGTGGTCCTCTAGCTGTTGCTGGGCTACAGCTCCCATCATTCCTGACCATTGGCCATGTTGGCTGGGGCTGATGGGAGTCTATTCCCAGCAACCGGTATCAGGATCATAGTGCCTCCAACAGAAGAAACCCATCCTGGCTAGTAGTTCTCCCTGCTTAGAAGTAAAGAACATGAGGAGAGCCTGCTGAAACAGGCCAATGGCCCATCTTGTCCATTTTACCAGATGCTTGGTCCATTTCCCATGAAAACTTGTTTCTTCTCCCCCCCCTCTCTCTCTCAACTTACTGCATGGATGGAACATTTTCCCCCCAAATCCTTCTTGCTCTAGCACAGCAGGTACACTGAAAGTTCATCCAGGAGCTTGTAGGCAGCCTTTGTGTCCTTACTTTTCCTTAACCATTGCTCGCTTCCAAGGAGATGTGTTCCCTTCCTTCCTCTTCACATCAACCCAGTGCATCTTGCCTCATTAGTGCTTCATCCTGCCAGTTTGTTATTTTGCTTCTTTAGTGTGCGCCCCCCCCCCCAGTAGGATCGGGGAGGAAAAGGGTTCATTACTTGGTAGGGGGAAAGGCCACATAATATAGTCATTAGCATTTTCCCCAGAAGCAAGAACCAAATTCTAATTAGGTTTATTAGGAAACAAATGGAGAACAGAAGGGTTGCCTGCAAGATCCAGCAGCCAAGAACTTAGCGATTCTGCAGTCAGCAAGTGCCTTTTTGTCTGGGGTGCGGGGTAGGGGGTAGGATCAGAGACCAAGGATTTGAATCTTGCCCTCACCAGAGATGGGGGACAAATTTGATTCACTTTGCATTTCAATGAGAACTGCCCCAATGTGCACTTCCGCAAACTGTACACAAACTGAAACACAGCCTCCCTTCGAAATTCACATGTTTCTGAATTCTGCGGTGCAGCTCTCCAGCAAAGTAATGTGTACAAAAATACATTATGGTGGGCTAAAATATGCACAAAAAAGTCATATATTAGTGAAAATAGCTGGCACTTAAAGGCTAAATTTGCTCCCTGGACCAGACATTCCTTATCCCTGTTCTGAAACATCACCCCCTGTAGTAGCCAGGATCACAGATACAGGTGGTGCAATAAGTATGGGGGACTGAGTGGAAAGGCAGCGGAGTTTTTGAAAACTATGCACCAAAATCCTGATCATTCAGGGTTCCCAAGACTCAGGAAGCTTCAACTAAATATGCAGAAGAAACTGCCTTATATAGAGTCAGACCGTTGGTCCACTTAGCTCAGCATTGTCCACACTGACTGACTTCAGCTCTCCAGAATTTCAGACAGAGTTCTCTCCCCATCCTACCTGAAGATGCCAGGGAGTGAACCTGGGACCTTCTGCACACAAAGCAAGATGCTCTACCACTGAGCTATGGCCCTTCTCCAGTAGAATCCCCTGACCCAACCTTCCTGCTGAATGTGGGAAGGCCAAAGATGGTTGCAAGAATATATTGGGGTGAGGTTAGTACACATGAGCCTTCAACAGGTTGAACGTTTCAGTATCTGAACAGTGCTAAAGTTAAACAGTGCAATCCTAGGCATGTTTACTCAGTGTCTGCCATATGTTTAGGATTTCAAAGGCAGAATTGATGTTCGGGGAAAATTTCTGAAAGGCGGCGCTTTTTGCCCTGGATCTTAGGAAATACTGAATATCAGTTGCTGGATATCAATTGCTGGAATCCAGTGAGAGGGGAGAGTGTTCTTGTACTCGAATCCTGCTTGTGGGCTTCCCAAATGCATCTTGTTGGTCACTGTGAGAACAGGATGCTAAACTATATGGGCCATTGGCCTGATCCAGATGGCTCCTCCTCCTCCTCTTCTTCTTTGTTGATATTATGTATTTTTTATTATATAATGGATTACATTCAACCTTCGTTGTACTCGGAATATAATCGTTGAAATTGACAGGGAACTAACTTAGGCCCATTAATTTTAGTGTCTTTACTCTGAATTAACCTTGTTTGAATGCAGCGCTTATACAGGGTGGCCCTAAAGTAGATATACTTTCCATACATACATACAGTGGTACCTCGGGTTAAGAACTTTGCTTCAGGATGAGAACAGAAATCGTGTGGCGGCAGCAGGAGGCCCCATTAGCTAAAGTGGTACCTCAGGTTAAGAACAGTTTCAGGTTAAGAACGGACCTCCAGAACGAATTAAGTTCTTAACCTGAAGTACCACTGTACATAGATACATACATGATTGTTTTTCGTTTCTGATATTTTGAATGATCAGAATTTGAGTCAAGAACAAACAAAGTGGATTCTAAAGCAGCGCACCTACTTGTGGGCTACCGTGTGTGTGTGTGTGTGTGTGTGTGTGTGTGTGTTGCTCATTATTTTAAACTGTAAGTTGCTGAGAGGTATGATTGCAGTAGGTGACTCACAAATCACATCAAATACACAGTGAATAGTGTTTAGGAACCATTCCTAATTCTGCCCTCACTCCCACTCTCATCAAGGTTTATTTTTTATAAAGCACTGGAATGTATTTTAGCAGGCTAATAATGCGCAGTGGACCTTTTTAGTACGTAGCCAGCAGTAGCCCATTGGGACTGGTAGGGTGGAAGCTGGGGACGCCAACAGTAGGTGGCCCCAGAGCCAATGTTAGGTGGAGCCAACAACTTCTAGAGAGCCAGTGTGGTGTAGTGGTTAAGAGCGGTAGTCTCGTAATCTGGTGAACCGGGTTCGCTTCCCCGCTCCTCCTCATGCAGCTGCTGGGTGACCTTGGGCTACTCACACTTCTTTGAAGTCTCTCAGCCTCACTCACCTCACAGAGTGTTTGTTGTGGGGGAGGAAGGGAAAGGAGAATGTTAGCCGCTTTGAGACTCCTTCGGGTAGTGATAAAGTGGGATATCAAATCCAAACTCCTCCTCCTCCTCCTCTTCTTCTTCCCATCCTTCACCCTGTTGAGTTCTACAGAGGAGGAAGCTGACATATGCACACTCCCCGGTCGAGTTGTAAGTAAGAAGGCAGGCAAGAGGGGCTGGCTGAGGGCAGACTGATGTTGATGGGGCATTGCCCCATTTGCCCTAATGTGCTGCCCCACTGAGAGGTAGGTTGCCCACAGGACTTTAAATTGTCACAAGGACATTGGGGTGGGTGATAGCTTCCACCAACCTTTTGATACAATACAGCTTGGACTGGGCCAGAAAATGGATTGCTCCAGCACTTTCCCCCTCTCCATCATGTATCACCAGGGGTTATCTGGTAGCCAGGCACGATCTATCACCCCCACCCCCCAGAGATAAATGGCTAACGGTTAAAAAAAGTATGATCATTACGTTGAAGTGATGAGCCAGGAGGTCATCGAGTTTGACAAGAGCAAGGAAAGTCATTTCCTGTGGTATCATTAGCTGTATTTTAGAGAACAGGCCTCGTAATTGCTATGGTAATTGGACCCTGGATCTGCCTGTGAGAGCATGTTGGTTATTTTTAACATTAATTTCTATGCAAAGGAGAGAGTTGGCATTTCACTTTCATTGCAAGGTGCTCTGCAGAAGACTGAACTGTGGGTTGATACCTGCGGCAGCTGGGGTTAATTCTCAGGTTCCTGCATGGTTTGAATATCCAAAAATGTTTAGACAGTGCCCAGAGTAATACTCAGCCATTATCACAATTGTAGTGGATGGGAAAAAATGCATATCCTGGTTCAAATAGGATGGGGGGCCTAACCTGTTGCTCTCCAGGTAGTTTCATACTATAGCTCCCATCATCCCTGGCTATTGCCCATGCTGGCTGGAGCTTATGGGACTTATTAATTAATCAAATAATTAAATCTATATCCCACTCTACCTCTCAAAGGAGGCAGCCAATTAAATTAAATTAAAACTATTAAAAAATATTTTAAACAATTCAAATACAGATGCAAACTGAGAGAGAACTCCATTTGTTGAACGGGAAAAGTCTCTAAATTAGGCACCAAAAAGACAAGTGAGATGGCACCTGCCTAATATTTAATGGGAGGGAATTCCACCACAGTAATGACACAATTTCTGTATTGTGAGGAACTGACTTCCTTATAAGATGTAGGAGGTCCTTGCCTGCAGAGCACAGTGGTCAATTGGGTGCATAAGGAGTGAGATGATATTTCAGTTGTTCACTGTTGAGTAACATCTTGGAGTAAAGTTAAAGGTAAAGGATGCCTGGACAGTTAAGTCTAGTCAAAGGTGACAATGGGGTTGTGGCGCTCATCTCACTTCAGGCCGAGGGAGCTGGTGTTTGTCCACAGACAGCTTTCCCGGTCATGTGACTAGCATGACTAAACCACTTCTGGCGCAATGGAACACTGTGACGGAAACCAGAGCACACGGAAATGCCTTTTACCTTCCCGCCACAGCGGTACCTATTTATCTACTTGCACTGGCGTGCACGGCTAGGTTGACAGGAGCTGGGACAGAGCAATGGGACCTCACCCCATTGCGGGGATTTGAACCGCCGACCTTCTGATCGGCAAGCCCAAGAGGCTCAGTGGTTTAGACCACAGTGCCACCCATGTCCCTAATACCTAGGAGGCCACAGACTAGCCCCCCATCACCCAGAAAAAGAAGCATCCCTGGGTGATCCTATACACACAAGATGGAGGGGAGATAAGTGACCAGTGCATATGGGTGAACCATTTCCAAAAAATTACAAAGCCCTGAACAACTTATGTCCAGGGTCCCTCAGGGGCTCCTTAAACCCTTAAATTTCAGATTGATCACTAAAATAATCTGCAGGAGCATTGCTAGTTGTTCTCCAACTTGGTGAGGCTCTTATTGACAACAATAAAAAACTGGGTCTATAGTGTCATCAACCCAGTCCTATGCAATACTCTGCCAATAGACATTCAGCAGGTGCCTTCTGTGCCAACTTTTTTAATAAAAATGTTTTTATTGAAATATTTTCATGCGTAACAAAGGTACATATAATGTCTCTGTTTTCAATTCACAGAGTCCTTTCTATAGGTCAGTTACATTCAGTGTGAGACACTGTAGGGAGAGAGAAGGGGGAGATGATGATATTTTATTATTTGGCATAGTGTATGTGCAGAGGTTCTTTCTTTTTTTATTAATTTATTCATTAATGTTGGTGGTGCGAGAGGATGGAGAGCCCAGAGCATGGTTGGTTGCGTTCAGTTGATTGCAGTGAGTTTTGCTTGGGGGTGGTTGTTGGGTCAATTCGTATGTATGTTGGGGGGGTTAGGTCATTGTCTTGTTGGAATGCATATGGAATAAAGGGGAGCCACACCAGGGTGAAGACATCCTCTTCCATTTGTCTCTGTGCTAATTTCAGTTTGCTGGTTAGCTTTTCTAGTAGGGTTGCTCCCCGTACAGTTTAAATGGCTGCTGAATACTTCTCTGTTCTGCCAGGGCCATGCAGACAATTAAGAATGCACCCTTCCACAGTGGTTAATAGATGTTTGCTCTTAACATTCTGTAATTGTATTTATTGTACATTTTTGTATTACATTGGTGTAAACCAGGGGTCAGCAAACTTTTTCAGCAGGGGGCTGGTCCACTGTCCCTCAGACCTTGTGGGGGGCCAGACTATATTTTGAAGAAGAAGAAAAATGATTCAAGAGCACCACGAGCCCCTATCGCTGCTTATCTGTGTCTTGTGAGCAGTAGGGGCTGGTGGCAGTGGCGGAGGGATGATGAGCAGCGTGCAAAAGGGCTCTAGAGAGGGGCTGCTTAAAATGGTGGCCGCTCGAGCGCTGCTGCTTCTGCTGGCACCAGCAAAGCCCAGCCCCCTTCCTCCTCTAGGCAGGGCAGGGAGAAGCCAGGAGGAGGGAGGGAGGAGGCGCCACCACCGCCGTGTGAGGGAGAGGGACGGAGAGGGGAAGAACACGCACACTGGTGATCCACACGGCGATTCCCGGACCGTCCGCGGGCCGGATCCAGAAGGCAATTGGGCCTGATCCGGCCCCCAGGCCTTAGTTTGCCGACCCATGGTGTAAACCACTTTGATACTGTTTTTATGACATAACGGTATGCAAATGTTTTTATAAATAAATAAAATTGGGTCCCTCCATTTAAATGAAGAAAAGCTTAATGAAAGCTAAGGTGTGGTTTTTGCTGTTGTTTTTTAGATACTCAGTACATCTTAGTCCTCATTTTTATTCTCCCCAGGTGCAAACAGATGTCCTATCCTGATGACCTGCCCCAGATCTCGGTGGTCTTTATTTTTGTAAATGAGGCTCTATCTGTCATCTTGCGTTCAGTACACAGTGTTGTGAATCACACCCCATCCCACTTGCTCAAGGAGATTATCTTGGTGGATGACAACAGTGACAATGGTGAATATTCAAAACACCTGTTTGTTTGTTTGTTTGTTTGTTTGTTTGTTTGTTTGTGTTTGTTTTCTGTTTCTTACTAATACGCATGTTTGGATTGTCCATAATGGGGAAAAACTGTTGAGGAAAAATGATTCATATGTACTTATGAGCAGCTTGTTTTCCCATTATGGGGAAATAATGTGCTAATTGTGTGCTGTGCAATGCCACAGCTTAGGTCCCACGTTCAAATTCTGGTATCTTCAGGCAAGACTAAAACTCTTGTCTGAAACCCTTGAGAACTGCTGCCAGACCGTGTAAACAACGCTGGACTAGATGGACCAATGGCAGCTTCCCATGTGCCACAGAGCTGTGACCATTTCCCTGCAAACATATGGGTTCTGCACTGCATTCACACCACAACTGATCCTGTTCTCCCCAACGTTGCCCTAACTTTCAAGTTCCTAATTATATTTGTGCTTTCACATGACATAAAAGAGAAATATAGCAGAAGTTTAGTGCTGATTTCTGTGTTATTTGCTTCCAGGGGGGAAAAAAGAATCCAATTTCAAATAACACGAAAATTAGTGTTAAACTTGTGCTTATTCTGCTTCAATGGAGGCGTCAGGTATGGACACCAAAAAGAATGAAGATATAGAGGTATTGTTTCCGTTGAAGGAGAACTTGTGATCCAATCTTGGGGTGCAATATGTATATTTACTGTGGGGTGCACTTTAAGCTTAGAAACATAGGAAATGGCCTTGTACTGAGTCAGACCACTAGTCTATCTAGCTCAGTAACAACTATACTGACCAGTTTCTAGCAGGGGTCTTTCCCAGCCCTACCTGGAAATGCTGGGAATTGAACATGCGACCTTCTGTATTCTAAGTCAGATGTCCTACCACCGAGTTATGGCTCTTCCCAAGTGAATCTTTCTTAAACTTTGGTCAGTGTGACCAACTTCTTACAATGTAATGCGCAGAAACTCATTATTTCTCATGATCTGGAATAGTAATACCAATAATAATTAATAATAATAATAATAATAATAATAATAATAATAATATTCAAATGCCCCAATCCATTTCATTTTGGGCTACCTAACATAGCAAATGCACAATAAAGTAGAGTAACCCCAATATGTTACACTATCCAACTAAATCCTGTTCAGAATAGACCCACTGAAATTAACGAACTTAAGTGAATCAAGTCCATTAATTTCAATGTGTCTACTCCAGGTAGCACAATCATTGAATACTACCCTCTGTTTTTGAAGTAATTTTCAAATGGTGGGGCAGACACAAGGGGCTAAGCATTGAGTAATTTGGCATGATTGAATTGTCCTCATTCAGGTCTTCAGAAATGTTTGTTGTTGTTGTTGTTTAGTCATTTAGTCGTGTCCGACTCTTCGTGACCCCATGGACCAGAGCACGCCAGGCACTTCTGTCTTCCACTGCCTCCTGCAGTTTGGTCAAATTCATGTTGGTAGCTTCGAGAACACTGTCCAACCATCTCATCCTCTGTCGTCCCCTTCTCCTTGTGCCCTCCATCTTTCCCAACATCAGGGTCTTTTCCAGGGAGTCTGCTCTTCTCATGAGGTGGCCAAAGTATCGGAGCCTTCAGCTTCAGAAATGCTTACTCCGAGTTAAATGAGATTCTGTTGAAATGAAACAGAATGTGCTTCTCAACTCCCAAATCTCCTTGTCTCTTTGTTTTTACAGTTGAGCTGAAGTTTAATTTGGACCAGTATGTCCACAAGAGATACCCAGGGCTGGTGAAAATAGTTCGTAATAACAAACGAGAAGGGCTGATCCGAGCCAGAATCCAAGGTTGGAAGGCAGCAACGTCACCAGTGGTTGGGTTTTTTGATGCTCACGTCGAGTTCAACACCGGCTGGTAAGGTCTATGATAGGTAGGACATGGGCAGGGGAGATGGCATAATGGACAAGTTGGGGCGGGGATGCTAAGCCATGGAAACTGAGAAAAATCTGAAGCCTGTATTCTGTATTCAAAGTGCTGTGGTTTTTTTACTAATGTAGCTGAGTCATAGGAAAGGTTATCAGAGAAAGAGAATTCTCTCTTAACCCACCAGTGGCAACGCATTCGTCCTTCACTCATCTAGGACAAGGATTGTAGGCTAGCTAATTTAAGTATTAAATATTAACAGTTAATATATATCAGGTGTAAGCTTCAAGGTTGTGCTTTGTGATAGAATGGATGCTTGAATCGGGCAATTGGTAAAAAGCTAAAAGGGCGGCTGCTTTAACTGGCAATCGATAAAAGACCTTGAGATGTTGCTGAGACACTTTTATTACCATGCCTGCGAAGGTGGTGGAGTTTGAAATGCTGTCTGCAGACTGCTAAAACTCTGTCTCATGACAACTTCATTCCAGTTACTGAAACTTAGGCTTGAACTGCACATTCCACAGAGTCCCAAGTTTCCTTCCTTCCTCCCTTCCTTCCTGTTGGTTTAACCCAACACAGCCTGGGTCACTCTGCAACTAGCCACAATGGCTATGTTGTGCCACCACAATGCTTCTAAATACCAGTAGCAAGAAATAACAGGAGGAGAGAGGGCTCTTGTGCACATCAGGAGGTGCGGCCAGTTGACATAGTCCTGCTTCTGATAGCTCAGTTGGTTAGATGTGGTGCTAACAATGTCAAGGTTGCAGGTTCGATCCCCATACAGTGGTACCTTGGTTCTCAAACTTATTCCATTCTGGGAGTCCATTCAACTCCTGAAACCATTCAAAAACTAAGGCGTGGCTTCTGATTGGCTGCAGGAGCTTCCTGCACTCAAGCGGAAGCTGCGTTGGATGTTCGGCTTCTGAAAAATGCTTGCAAACTGGAACATTTACTTCTGGGTTTGCAGCGTTCAGGAGACGATTTGTTCAGAAGCCAAGCCGTTCGAGTACCAAGGTTCCACCGTATGTGACAACTGCATATTCCTGCATTGCTGGGGACTAGATGATCCTTAGGGTCCCTTCCAGCTCTGCAATTCTATGAATGCTTCTCCCTGGTATTAAACCTGTGCATAGAGGAATGCATGAAAGGGGCTACTGCCTATTTCCCTGACCTAGTGCCCTCCAGATGTTTTGGCTACTCCTCCCCATCAACCCAAGCCAGCATGGCCAATGATCAGGGATGATGGGAGTTCTAATCCTGGGTTGAGGAAGTCTGGAATCAAATTGAGACATTCACAAAGTTAAACTGGGAGAGATGGGAGAGCAAACCTGGGAATGGCACTGGAATGGTGACAGGGAGGGGGGGAAGCCCACTCATCCTTAAAAGACAGATAGATAAGACAAAATGAGTAGACAAGAGTATTTAGCTTTGGAATCTGAAGGAGGTAAGCTTCAGTGTGCCTCCAACCAACCATGTACTTCAAGTCACATTAATGTCCCTGCAGGGAGCGCCAATGAAGGTGAAAAGAATCTAACTGGTTGAATACCCAGAAATAGTCATTATGAGGCTGGGGAGGCCCTTACCCCCCCCCCATTCACCCACAAAAAAAAATGCTCCCATTTCAAACACTGTTGTCCAGATTCCTCCAGAGAATTAATTTTCAATCAAAAGATTTTGGGCCATTAGGCTAATAATGGAATGTAGGGGAATGAGGCTTAATGGTGTCTCTCTTAGCCTGAGCAATCCCCTACTTAAGTTACTCAATGAAGGAAATGAGATTGAAAATATTCAGAGCAGAAGAGACATTGTGCTGGGTCAGACCAAAGACATGTGTCCCAACAGTCCAGAGATACCTGGGATTTGTCACAAATCAATAATTGTCAAGGAAATGCCTGGCTTTTGGCCCAAAGTTTTGTTTCTATTGTTTAATTAAATGCTACCTGCCACAAGTTTTCTCGTGATCAGCCAGCCCTCACTACCTCTGCATGGCCGTCTGATGTCAAGAACAGCTCAGCCTTTGTGTGGGTGCCCCATGTGGTGAAGCTCTGAATTGCAGGTGGTAGCTTCCCTAGTTGACTGCCTTCAGGTCCTGGACTGATTGTCTCCACCCACACAGGCTGACCATTGGATCCTTCGGCACAGAAAGGAGTATCATAATGCTTCCTGGTCAGATTGGCCCTTGCTTGAGCCTTGCAAAAGGACTTCCCGGGCTCTGTTGTGTTCCTGCACTCTCAGTAATGATTTTGTCCCAAGTTCTAGCTTGCGCCTTGGTCCTGATGTGATAAAGAATTAGATTTGATTTTGCTGTGAGTCTGAGCATGGACCAGGATGAGGAGGAGACAGGACACTTTGACAGGAGTCCTGAGACCATGATATTACTGATTATTACCTGCATTTATATCCAACTTTTCTATGTAGCTCAAGGTGGAATATATGATTATCTCCTGTTTCATTTTCACAATCACCCTGAGAGGTCAGATAGCCTGCAAAATAGTTGCATTTTCCAAGGAAGTTTGGGAATGGAGCACCCTGGAGACAAGGGGGAATGCCTCTCCAGAGTTATGCTCATCAGAAGATGCTTGGAGTTTTGGGGGCTTGCAGGGGCACCCCAGGGCATTTTCTAACAATAATGTGCCCCAACCGAAATATGGACCCCCTACCAATCACCATGAGATTTGGTTCCCACTAATGTGCCAGGAAGAATGAGAAAACCCAGCTAATTGCATTAACATTTTGCCTATGGATGTCATTGGACTATAATTCCTGTCAACCCTAAGGACTGGCCATGCTGGCTCGGACTGATGGGAGTTGGAGTTAAACAGGTAAAAGGTTCTCCATTAATGACATAAACTTTTCTTTGTTTCCTGGAAGCTGCTGATGGATCAGCTCCATTGACCAGCTCCTAGGTCTACCTTCCCCCTTGACTGCTTCAGCACTTGGAGCTTGGACTTCATGTTGCTGAAGCTGTTGGACAGCTCCTCTAATGGTCCAGTGTCCTATGTAATAGTTCTTCATAGGGCTTCATAGGGCTTGATTGGACCACTCCCCTGCTTCACCCAGCAGGATAAGGATAGGGAATTCTGCTTCCTATGCTGTCAAGGAACTTAGCTTCAGGGTAAATTGCTGCTGGAGACCCCTCCTTACTTCTTCTCCACATGGAGAGAACATTGGAACTGGCTTCGAGTCAGAGATTTTTAGTGCTTTGAGCATCAGATGGAAATCAGGTTACATGTGGCCTCTTTAAATTCTCCACTTTATTCGCACGCAGAGAAACCAAATTTCCCAGGGAGTGGGGATAAATTCTCCAATGGTTTCTCTGGAATTCTCTGGAAGACCTCTGATATTTCTTTCTTATAAAAGTATCTTCCATGTATCTTTGTACCCTGTGGGGTCATGGCAGAACAGCTGACTTTGGCCTGGCACAGGTGCTGCTCCTCTCCTCAAAGGCTTTGATTGTGTCATCGTTTCCCGTGTGTTTCCATTTTAGTATTCTTTCCAGATGGAAAATAAAAGTGGTGACATGATCTCATTCTTTCACAAACCCGGGGGAATCTTCACTTGCCATTTCTGTATCTGTGAAATTTCACAGTTCAGGCTTCCGAGAAAGTGGAAATGGAAGTTTTCAAACATAGCTCATCATTGGGAACGGTTTAGCTCTTTAGTTTGAAACCAGAAATACTTGGTGTCCAGTGCGATAATTGAAGTTCTAATGGAGGGGTGGGGAACCTCACACCTGGAGACTGAATGGTGTCTTCCAAGCTTGTCTGGTCCTCAGAACTCCCTCACATCTGCTTTCATTTCCTTGCTTGACAACCTCCTTGGTTGTTGTAGTTTACATATTTATTGTTACATTACTACTTAGAACCAGTGCGGTGTAATGGTTAGAGTGTCAGAGTAGGACCTGGGAGACCAGGGTTTGAACACCCACTAAGCCATGAAGCTTAATGGGTGACCTTTGACCAGTCACTGCTTCTCAGCCTAACTTACCTCACAGGGTTGTTGTGAAGATAAAATGGGGATACACCACCTTCAGCTCCTTGGTGGAAAAGATAGTATATAAATGTAAGAAATGCCTTATATCCCACTGCTCCTCTATGAAGCTCAAGGTGACATTCAGAGTTCTCCCTTCCTTATCCTGAGAGGTAGGTTAGACTGAGGGACAGTGGGTTGCATCTATTGTTAGTCCAATTGAAATTAATAATCACAGCTAGTTTGGTGCTATTGCTTGCAATTCACCTAGTCAAAGTGGGACTTGGAGACTGGCCCAAGTTCACCCATCAAGCTCCATGGCCGAGTGGGGACGTAAACACTGATCTCCCAGGTCCTAGTCCAGCACCCTAACCCTTATGTCATCCTCTCATTGCTGAATTCCATAGCTATCTGGGGACAGTGTTGGGAGGACACTCACACCACATTGCTAAGACTTTATTTGGAAGTGGGCATGATTCCCTGATCATCGCCAGCCGCCCCCACTACCCACTTCAGAAGGACTACTAAAGCACAAACAGCCCTACTGATATCATCATTGTTCTCCCATAAGGAAATCTGATCTCTCTTGTACAGGAAGCTGCATAACTCAAGCAAGATGATTTATGGAGTTGCTATGGAGCTATGGAAAGTATGTGCAGGAGGAGGACAAACTAGCGGCCTTAGAGAGCCGTAGTCAGCTGTAATAAGGAAATGGGGGTGGTTTGGCAGTATCCAACATGACAGCTCCACCAGGCCTCTGCAAGGGATCCTTTGATAAAAGATTTTAGGCATCTCCTTTTTGAAATAGGCATCATGGCGCAACTGCTTTTGAGGAAAGGGTGTTGCATTAATTTCTCATGGTACCCAAGTGAGCTCCACGCTGGGTATTGCTTTATGTTAATCAAATTTTTACAAAAGAGGACACAAATGCCCGACAAGCAAAGAATCCCCAACACTGTGAGAGTAAGCTAGGCTTTTCAGCCATTCATAATTTTACAGTCTGTTCATATATCGGGAGCTCTCATCCTAATACTATTGTTGTTGCTTATTAAATTGATAAAACAGCCTTTGCCCAAAGATCACAGGGCAGTTTACAACAGAAGAAATAGGCAGGAGGAAGTTACTATGAGTGGCATTGGACTGTGTGCACTGTCACAAGAGGTCTCTGCCATGATTTTCTAGACTGCCCTCCTATCACAGAGGTGAGGGACAGGCCAAAGGGAGATGTTCTGGCTGCCTTTGTCTGAGCTGTAGAGCAGCAGCTCATGCAGGAGGTCCCAGGTTCAAATCCTGGCATCTCCAGGTAGCTCTTGAAATGTCCTTTGTCTGAAACCCTGGGTAGTCACTGCCAGCCAGTGTAAACAACACTGAGCTCAATGGACCAATGATCTGGTTTGATATATGGAAGCTTCCTATGTTCCTGCAATATTGACCATCCATGTGTATTCATATCTAGCAGGGAATTTTTTAAAAAAACAACAACAAAGTGCTATTGGGATGTACTGATGAACCCTTTTCCATTCCATATCAGTTTCACATACGGTTAATTGTAGGTCCATTCCATCATTATTTTTTGCTAACTGAAAAAAACCACACGTTATGTACATATTCTCTCCCTAAAATATGCATTCTGTGTCCTTCTCAAATGCATTTCCCCATAAAATATGCATTTTTCTTGTTAAATATGAATTTTTGGGTATGCTTTCCAAAACCAAGACTGCATCACAAAACTCAGAGAGAAGTGCATCAGCCAGCTGGTAGCTGCGTTCTTGTCTGCATTTGAGTTCAGGACCGTCTAAGTAGATCAGTTGGCTTTAAAATGTGAACTGAACCAATTTATCCTCTATCCCACAGTATTACGATCTGTGATGTAGCCATCCCTCCTAAATGGGTTGTCCGCACTAGAGAAGACACTTGTCACAATGACTTATTGCATGCAATGCTATTTACCTTCAAGACTCTCTGTTCTGTATTGCTACAATGACAATACAAAGACCCCCTCTTCTTTCAGTGACAGCCCCCTGAGGGCTGTTCCCTGAGGTGGTTGTCACTTGGCAATGAAATACCCCAAGGTGACCCCCCCCCACTTCACCCTTCAATAACAAGTGAATCACAGCAGCCAAGTCCTTCTCTGCCAGGTAAACAAATTAACAGTGTGTCACTAATGACGCCTACATCTGTTGCTTGGTATTAAGATGCTTGACATAGCAGGCCGAAAGAAAGCAACGTGTTTGTGTATGTGTGTGTGTGTGTGTGTGTGTGTGTGTGTGTTGCAGACAGCAATTGTTATTTAGGTCTGCATGGATTGTTCCCACTTACTTGACTAATGGAGACACAAAAACCTGCTGATGGAACCAGGAGAAATGACAGTTGTGGCATTGCCATGTAAGTGTGCGTGTGTGTGTGTGTGTGTGTGTGTGTGTGTGAGAGAGAGAGAGAGAGAGAGAGAGAGAGAGAGAGAGAGAGGGTTTTTACCTCTCCACATTTCCATAGATGCCTGCAGCACAACAAGCCATTTCTGCTTGAGAAGTAGGGAGAAATTGCGCCTCTTAGCTGAATTGTGTTTTGATTTCTTGGAGAATATCCAGCTCTTCTCCTTGGAATCCCCTGTCATCCTCCAACAACCAGCTTTCTCATAAATTTAATCTTGTCTAAATAGCACAAGCTGGTTGTTGTTGTTGTTTAAAAAGAAGGTCTCCTTCTCTAGGCCATGTGGGTAAGATTAAGATTCCACAAACTGGCACCTTTTGACTAATGCACTACGGAGAGAGAAGTGAAGAGAGAAGAGAAGAGAGAGCATTGAACAGATGTCTCTTATCTATACCATGGTGGGGGTGGAGCAGTTTGGCCCTTGAGTGTTTTGATTTGAACAATATGTTGCATGTGCTCCTGCAGATGTTTGTGCTCTGGCTGCTCCTATTTGTTAGGGACAATTCCTCTTTGTTATTACTGGACTCTGGTAAATTGCTTTCCTATCTTTTTGCTTTTGCCTTTTGGGCATGCCTTGTTCAAACATGGTTAGTACAAGCTGCTAGAATTGTCATCCATTATCTTCCACACTTCCTCCAAGATGTTCATACATGGTCCTCCCCCCCCCCCCATCCTTGTAAAGTAAGTTAGGCTAAGCACTTGTGACCAGCCTCAGATTGTCCAGTGAGTTTTATGGATGAATGGGATTTGAACCTGGATAAGAATGTAAGAAGGACCCTGCTGGTTCACACCAAAAACCTATCTAGTCCAGCATCATGTTTCCCTCAGTGGCCTCTGGGAAGCCCACAAGAAGGATAGGGGGACTACAGTCCATTCCCGCTGCTGTTTCCCAGCTACTGACATTCAGAGATACGTCTGATCTGCTTGGTCCTAGCCCAACACTCTAACCATTATTCCACACTGCCTGTCTTTAAGAGTTGCCATCCAGCAACATTTACTGTATTTTTTGCTGTATAAGACTCGCTTTTTCCTTTCTAAAAAGTAAGGGGAAATGTGTGTGCGTCTTATGGAGCGAATGCAGGCTGCACAGCTACCACAGAAGCCAGAACAGCAAGAGGGATTGCTGCTTTCACTGTGCAGCGATCCCTCTTGCTGTTCTGGCTTCTGAGATTCAGAATTTTTTTTTTCTTGTTTTCCTCCTCCAAAAACTAGGTGTGTCTTGTGGTCTGGTGCGTCTTATAGAGCGAAAAATACGGTAACTGCATCCCCAGTCCTCTGGAAGTTACATCTCTGAGTGGTGGTGGTTGGGTGGGTTCATCTTGCCTTTAGAACACCTGTTGAAGTTGACCCTTGGTGGTGGTGAGGAGAGACATTACCTGATCAATATTCAACAAACTGCATATTGGGTGATACACAAGGGTTCAATCCTGCTTTTTCAGGGTGCGTGAACAGGAGTTGGCTGATGTGCCCAAATCAAGAAGGATTGAATTCCCTGCTCATCTGCTGACGAACTGAGGTTCAATCTTGCTTCCTGCAAGGCTCAGGAATGGGGACTGGTTTGCATGCCTGAACCAAGTAGGACTGAACTTTCTGCATATTAGCTCATGAATGGGGGTTCAGCCCTACTTCCTGCAGAGTTTGAGTGCACCAGCCCGTCCCCACCACCATGCGTTAACTGATGCACGAGGAGGTCAACCCTGCTTTCTGCCACCATGAATATATGTGTCCCACACCTAACATCACATATTACATCAGGTGTGGGACAGCTGAGCATGGTTTTGTTCTTTCAGGCAAAATGGGGAGGCATGGGAGGCCATGTTTGACCCATAGGCTAGACCTGCCCCATCCTTGATGTAAACACTAAATTAGTATGCAGTGCACCACTTGCCATTTCACTCATCGGACATATTGATATATTTACTGTTGTTGGTTATGTCTTCTTAGACAATTTGTTGTAGCAGTTTTCCCTGCTGAATTCTTTAACCAAAAGAATAAACACCATGTTGGCTTTTCAGATCAGGGGAGGGCAGGCCTTTGCAGAGTATGTGAAGATAGCAAGTGACAGGCAAGAGCAGAGCCTTCAGCAATGCATTATGTTCTGAAGGTTCAGATAGTGATCTTCCCTACAAGGGCATGAGTGGTGCAAGGTGAATGTATCCTGTTTTCTTCTGTGAAAAGCTGGAGGATAAGTACAGGTGCATTCCTTAAGCTAAAGACTTGATACACCAGGAACCAGAGACTCTTCTACATATCATATAGGAAGCTGCCTTGCCCACCTGTCTGATCTACCCAATCTAAGCATGGCTTGGAGCATGAAAGGGAAACCTATGGTCCTCCGGATAATGTTGGCCCCAGCCCCAGCCAGCACGATGGTCAGGGATGCTGGAAGTTGTAGTCCAGTCATGTCTAGATGGCTATTGGCTCTTGATATGATGGGATGCATAGCCTACGTCCCCTCCCCATGCACCCTATAGGTGTTTGTTGGCCGTGCAGCACCTCGTTGCAAATGAATGATAGGGTTCAGGGGTGCTGTTTCAAATCTCAGTGGTGGGATGGGTTGAGATTCTTACAAAGTCCTAAAGCAGGGGTGGCGGACCTGTAGTCCTTCCAGCGTGGCTGAGCTCCATCATCTGACCACTGGCCATGAGGCTTGGGACTGATGGGAGTTGGTGGCAGTAGTGCTTCTGAATCCCAGTTGCTGGAAACCACAGGAAGTGAGCCTGCTCTTGCACTCATATTCTGCTTGTGAATTTCCCACAGTCATCGGGTTGGCCACTGTGAGAACAGGATGCTGGACTAGATGGGTCATTGGCCTGATCATAGAAGGTCCTTCCTATGTTCTTATGCATTGGTGTCCAACGTGATCCTCAAGGTCCCTTCCAATTCTACAATTCTATGATTCTATGAACATCTGAATATCCACAGGTTCCCTGCTCATGTCCAACAGCCCTGCTCATGGATATATTCAAGATTGATTTGTTCACTTATTTTTTTAAGAAATAATAGTTGACTTCAAGAGAACATAAGAAGAGGCTGCTGGATAAGGTAAGGATAATCTAGTCCAGCGTCTTGTTCCATAGCAGCCAGCCAGATGCCCAGGGGAAGCCAGCTAGTAGGCTCTGAGCACAACCCCACTTGTGATTCCCAGCAATAGGTGTTTTGAGGCATAGTGTCTTCAAAAGTAGAGGAAGAACAAAGCCGCCGATATCCTTTTTGCTCCATGAATTTGTCTAATCCTCTTGTAAAGCCTTCCAAGTTGGTGGCCATCAATATTCCATATGGGGGTGAATTGGGAGCATTAATTTCAGTTCTATTTATTCTCAACAAAATACTCTTCTTAAAAACAAAAAGAAAAACAGGAACAAATATTGTTTGTTTACAGGGTGGAGCCGGCACTTACCCGCATCAAAGAAGACAGGAAACGGATCATCCTTCCAGCTATTGACAACATAAAATACAACACGTTTGAAGTGCAGCAATACGCCAATGCAGCTCATGGCTACAACTGGGGACTCTGGTGTATGTACATAATCCCACCGCAAGACTGGCTGGACAAGGGGGACGAGTCTGCACCTATCAGGTGACTTTCTGCAATTTCATATCATTGCTGCTTTACTGCTGAAAGTCCCTTAATCCCAAGGGCTGATCTTGGTGACCACTCCCCACAAAAACAACACTGCATGCCATGAGAGGGGGTGTTGTGTGCCTTGAGGAATTTAAGCCACCCCATCAGATGCATCAACCACACACCACTGTTCTGAGTTGGCCAAGTCCTTGTGCAACTTTCAGAGCTGGTGTCAGCGCAGCATTCTGTCTAGGCATTATTGGGATAGCTGGGTCCAGTTACTTGTTGGAACCCTTTCGTATGCAGAGTGAGAGGCATTTTTGCTAGTGAATCTTGGTTAAAGAATCGTAGAATCATAGCATTGTAAAGTTGGAAGGGACACTGAGGATCATCTGATCCAATCCCTAAAGGGATCAAACCTGCAACCTTCGTGTTATCAGCACTACACTCTAACCAACTGAGCGAAAGAGTAGACTTGTTGCAATCCCACACAGATATATGCTTGCAGAGTAAGAAAACAATGAAGTAGTTTATAGTAGGAAATACATACATTGGATAGAAAAGTTTCTAACCTAACTAGCCAATCTGGAGAAGAACAAAGGCAGCCATACTAGCTCCAAGTTGACCTCTCATATTAAGGTCCAAGAGAAGTGTGAGAGAAGCAGGAAGCTGTAAAAGAATGCAACCATATCAGTCTAATATCAGATACAGAGGTCAGCTCAAGAGGTTAAAAGTACAAGGATAGTCTAGGAATCTGGATGCCCCAAATTCTATCTGCCTTCACCCATGCAAAATCCCTCTTGTCCAAGCTGAGTTGCACCCAAACTTCCAGCAGGCATTACTGGGTTCCTATTGAGGTATGCACTCCTTCAGAAGGCCCATCACTGACCCCTAGGGCCCCTTGGTTGTGATCCTCATAGGAAGCTGCCTTAGGCTAAGCCCATCCAGTGTTCCATGTAGTTCAGTATCACCCACACTGACGAAACTGCCTCATATTGAGTCAGGCCAGTGGTCCAGCTAGCTCAGTGTTGGCAGTGGCAGTGGCTCTCCAGGGTATCAGATCATGGACATTCACGGTCCCACCTGGAGGTACCAAGGGTTGAACCTGGGACCTTCTGCATGGAAGACAGATGATCTACCACTGAGCTATGGCCCTTCCCCCTCATATTTGCTATTGCTACCACCTGATCACTTGCCCTCTCCATGCAGTGAGAAGACTCAGGAACTGGAGCTGCTTCCTCCACCTGTCCTGCCTTCTTTTGAGCAGCTGTGTGGCTTAGGGACAGAGGAAAGAAGGAAGGAAGGAAATAAGCACCAATGATGAGTATGTGGGCTCACACAAAAGGGAGCCCCACTGATGGCATCTTCCTCACGTACCCCACAAAAAGCAACCTTTCTTCTGCGACCTTTCTGCTGACATCTTGGCTGGGAAGTCAATAGGACTGGAGACAAAATCCATACAGTTTTTTGCTTTTTAGTGTGCATCTACCTAATTTGTACTCCCTGAAGCAATATGTGGACCAAAGTGCAGCTATGCACGTATATATGTTCATCTCAAGGGGTAAAGCAGCCTGGGGGAGGAGATCCAGAAGGAAAGCAGTGGCTGTGGAAATGGGTGAAGCTCATCCCCTCCTGACAGCTGTTTTTCTCTTCCAAAGGCCCTCCACCCGACTCATAGTTTGCAAATTCAGGAGCTGCAGATATTTCATACCACCCTCCCTCCTTGTGTGTGTGTGTGTGTTCTCACGCGCATGGTTCCCTCCTCCTTTCCCCATTAGAGGCAACCCCACGCCTGAGCAAAGGTTCTTAAATGATGCAAATTGGGCTTTAGCCTTACTTTTCCTCTTATCGCTGCGAAACAGAGGGACGCAACAGCATTCATTTTATTTATCTTCAAGCAGTGCACGTCTGTTATCGGGGACCTCCTGCTCTTTGTGAAGCCTCAATATGCAGGCAGATAATTGCTCAGGAAATCTGAATGTCCCTTGATAAACCTGGCCAGCTTTTCTCCTTCCACTTTCAAAGAGCAGCCACTATTTCATTGTCACTGTGGAGATACATCTATGCACTGGCAATGTTTTGCTATTGATTCCAGTGGCCAGGGAAGCGGTGACTACACCAACTTAATCTTTGGTTTCTCTCTCTCTTGCTCTTTCTCGCTCTCGCTCTTTCACACACACCCCTCTTCTCTTCTGAATAGCTCCTCCTTACTGTTGGGATTGTGTGTTGCCACAGACCACGTATTATTTTCCATTTTACCTGTACCTCCATTATCCACATTCCTCCCTTCATTGCCTTCTCTTTTACATTGCAGGCTTCTTGGGATGGAGGGTTGCATTTGTTCTGTACATCACCATGCACATTGGCAGATGGTGCTGATGATTGATAAAGTTTGCGAAGTTGGGCTGAGATGAAATCCCCATATTCACAAACTGTGAATTGAAGTAGCGACAGGGAGGCATTTCAGTGATACTTTTGTGTGTGTGGATGGTGAAAGTCAGCAACATTTTCAAGGGATATATGCCGTTTAGTGGTGTTTTTCCCCTACCACCTCTTTTGGTTTGGCCACCACCAGCATTAAGACCTTCCCATTCTGTGATTGCATGGCCCTTGGAACATGGTTACATCATGCAGTAGCAACATGCTGAAAAGCACAGGGTGGGCAGGGAGCAGTGACTCCACTGTGCCACTTGTGGAACAGCAAAAACTTCTTTAAAAAGAAGTCAAATGACGTAATAAAAACAATCATTTTTATTATTTTTACCCCACCCATCTGACTGGGTTCTCCCAGCCACTCAAGGCTGCTTCCAGCAAAATATAAAAACATAATAAACCACCAAACATTAAAACTTCCTGATACAGGGCTGCTTTCAGATGTCTTCTAAAAGTTGTGTAGTTCTTTATCTCCTTTACATCTGATGGGAGGGTGCCACTGCCGAGAAGGCGCTGTCACTGCTTATGCCTCCAAGTAGTAACTCCCCCCACAAAAAACCCCATCCCCTTTTCATTCCTCACTGTGAAATGTCAAGCCAGAAGTTCACAAAGCCATAGGATCTGGGAGTGAAGCTAAGCAGGCAGAGCCCCATGATGTGCTGGATTCCTTGTTCACACTCCCTGCCACGCAGAGATGGCAGACTTTGGCACTCAGTGGCATAAGACTTGAAGAACATAAAAAAGCCTGCTGAATCAAGCCAACAGCCCATCTAGGCCAGCCAAATGCCTGTGGCCAACCTGACTGCAACAGCAACTCTCCCCACCTGTGATTCCTAGCAACAGGCATTCAGGGGCATACAGTGGTACCTCAGGTTAAGTACTTAATTTGTTCCGGAGGTCCGTTCTTAACCTGAAACTGTTCTTAACCTGAAGCACCACTTTAGCTAATGGGGCCTCCCGCTGCCGCCGCACCACCGGAGCACGATTTCTGTTCTCATCCTGAAGCAAAGTTCTTAACCTGAAGCACTATTTCTGGGTTAGCGGAGTCTGTAACCTGAAGCGTATGTAACCCAAGGTACCACTGCACTGCCTTCGATAGGAAAGATAGAACATGACCACCATAGTCTGCATAGTCTGCACCATGTTTTGCAAATCTTGATGATTGGTTGATTCAAGGCTATGCACTTGCAAGCCTCAACAATCAGCTGCTAGTTGCGTGGTGAGTTCCCGCCTCCCCCAGTAGAAATAACGACACGTGACACCATTGATTAAGGTTAATGGGCTAAAATTGGCCACAACATTATTGGTTACAGGTAAGAGCGGTATTGGCTTAGGCATTGGTCCTATCTGACTATCCAGCTTCAGCCTGTTTGCTTGAAGACCGGGAAGGGTTAACACCAGCAGGGGGAGCCCTAGGTACTCCCCCAGGGTCACCGCTCGGGGGCGCGCTTTAGGCCCTGGCCTCCATAGGCTTCGGACGAGGCCACCCCCCCCCAGAATCCCCCCAGATGATGGCGCTCCCCCCCCAACACATCTACATAACAATACCCCTACCAATGCCTAACCACCAAGACCAAAGGAGTTGTGACGATTTGCTACAAGGTAGGCGAAAAACCAAATGGCCGGTGCCAATTTGCCAAGTGGAAAAAATTCCTAACAGTAGTCATTGATAGTCTGCACCATGTTTTGCAAATTCTGATGATTGGTTGATTCAAGGCCATGCACTTGCAAGCCGCAACAATCAGCTGCTAGTTGGCAGTTCCCAAGTGCTGGGACTTTGCTGGCTCCACAGTCCACCTTTCACCCTAGCTGCATCTTTAGCTGCCCCACACCTGATATCATACACCATAAATGGTTTACCCAAAGCAGCCTCAGAGGCTAGACAGGGAGGCCTAATTGTCCATTGAGCTGCTTCCCTCCCCACTTACCTGCTCTGCCTATTGATGGACTACTCTGTTGCATTCCATTATCAACACCTCCTGGAGCCATTAGTCACCTGTCTCCAGTCAGGCTCGCCTCTGCCTTGAATTTTTATCTCCTTATCCCAGCA
Source organism: Podarcis pityusensis (assembly GCF_964106645.2). NCBI lineage: Eukaryota > Metazoa > Chordata > Lepidosauria > Squamata > Lacertidae > Podarcis > Podarcis pityusensis. The sequence continues at coordinate 33,126,052 of NC_138041.1, forward strand.
GTAGTGGCCTGTTAAAACAACCCATACGTTTCTCGCCGATTGCTTAATGTACCATAGAACGAGGCAGGTGATGCTCCATCAAGGTGCCACGCGCAAGTATTCCGCCATCTCCACAAAGTGTGTTTTGACATTCTCTAATTTATCGAAATGAGTTTGCAGTGAAACACGCCGTCTTTCTGCCCAGCCTCTCGCAAGCTCTCCCTGCTTCAATGGCCTGAGAAAACTCAGTTGTTGTTTTTTTGGTGCATATTAAGTCTTTGTTGACGTCTCGCCGACTCTCTTGACATCCTTTTGACTTCAGTGGTGCGGGTGTGGATTTGTGTCACTTTGATTCTAATCAGAAGTTACTTCTCTCCCCTCCTCCTCCTCTGTAAAGACATCTGGGAAATAAAATCATACCGGTGTTTGAGCAGCAAAAGAGACAGATGGCAGGCCAATTTTCCCCCTCCTCCCGGATTGTCAGATTAGATTAAGGCATTAAGGGAGACAAGATCTGTCAGAATAGATCACACCTATGATCCATCTATTCCCACGCCCTGTCTGTCAAGAGCAAGGTGTGCTGGTTTCTTCACACTCAAGAACTAATAAAGACCAAGTATATTATCCCATTGAGGACATTATCAGACCCTCCAAGTGTCCCTATTTCCCAGGGACAGTCCTGGATTTATAGAAACTGTCTTGGTTTCTGATTTGATCCCAGAATGTCCCACCTTTCCTTAGGGTGTTTCTATTTTCATTGGAGAAATATTGGAGGGTATCCTGCCACTGTGGGAAGATGCAAAGTCACCAATAGCACAAGGGCAACTCTAGCTCACCACTTTTGTCTTTGCCACCTTGGACAGCAGCATTCCCACTGCTCCAGAGGATCTCAAGCTGTGCTCACTGAAGAACATCTTAAAGTAATTTACACAGATTGACTGCACAATCTCTCCCCCGCCCCAGTACAACAATATCCATTTGCAGTGTAGCACTTGGAAAGCTCCAGCCCTGCCAAAACCAAAAGCCATTTCATTGTTCCAGCGTTAGAAGTCCCCTTGCTGATACACTTCTTGATAATGCTCTGCACCCATTGGCCAGCCCATCAGACTATCCAAAAGCAGTTTGGCCAACATTAATCACCTTTCCCCCTCTCTCTTTCATTCTCTCGCTCCCTGTATCTGTCTTCCTCTCACTACTAGCTGGATGAGAAAGAGTGATTATAAACAAAATAGATTCTGTTTGATTGATTATGGCTGTGCAGGTAGACACTTCTGACTTCCCTCTCACCCTTGACAATGCCCACTCAGACATGTTTTCCTAGACCTCTTGGGATGCGGGAGCAATTTGATCCAGACTGAATATGGGACCTTGTGAATGCAAAGTAGATGCTGCACCACTGAGCTGCGGCCCTTCCTTGTATGCCCAGGCACCACAAATCCACCTCCATCAGGACATATTAGTAAATCCAGTGTTTTGGGGGGTTAAAAATAGGCCACAACAACAATGCCAAGGTGAGTTTGACTTGGCATTGGGTAGCCAAATTAGGGAGTGCTATGACCCTCAGCACTGGCGGAGGAACGGGGGAGCGGGGGGAGCGCACTACCCCCGGCGGCACGATCTTGGTGGGGTGCCATTGCAGCTTCCCCCCACACTGGGTGCCACACCCCCCACAGGCCACCACACCCCCAGGACACAAGCCAGCCATGCCCTCCCCTGCTCTCCGCTCCCAAGCCAGAGCTTGAAGCTCTGCCACTGGCCCTCAGCCCCCGTGTGGATCTATGGAGAGAAGCACTTCCCTGTGGATCCCTTTCATGGGATACCCCACCACCAAGGAGGGGAAAGCAGAAGCTCACAATTCCTGCTTGGCCAAAGACTAGGAACAACAACAACTTCTTCTTTATGTCATTATGTCAATAATGGTCAATAGTCAATAATGAGGCAGACAGACACACCTTGCCAAGAAAGGCATTTTGCATATAGGGATTATCATCCACAACTGCAGCAGCAGCAACAAGTACCCCAGATTGCAGAATGACAGGCCTCAGCCCAGTGAATGCTGTGTTTAAGCCCCACTGAAATCAGATGAACAGGATAACTATGACTCACAAAATGATTTAGCCAAAATGATTTAGGCTTGGCTTGGAGCAGGGGTAATGATGAGAGGCAAAACCCTTGCCAGCATGGCCAGTTGTCAGGGATGAAAAGAGGGATACTCTACCACATCTGGAGGGCCACAGGTTTCTATCCTTGCCTTCCAGCCTTGGGCAGCAATTCTGTAAATACTTACCTGTGGGTAAGTCCCATTGAATTATTGAAGTATTGCTGGTTTTCTTTCGTGCTCCATTTTCAAGCAGGAGCAACACCAGGCGTCAGATATAAACACGCAAGATGAGCCAGATTGCAGCTTCCTTTTGTATCCATTGAAGTTTATTTCAGAACTTTGCTTGATCATTATTATTTTTATTGTCATTACAAGCCACAATAGACGTGGCAGGAGAGTCTCTGATTCAATTTATCAGTCCTCCGTGCATTTTTCATTATTATTAAACACAAGGCAAATTGATTAGAATGTTTGCTGCATGTTGGTAAAATATTACTTCCCTGGTAAGAAAGCTGCTGTTCTTTTCTTTCTCTCTTTCCTTCTTTTTATTTTTTAAGGCGGTAATAAAGTTCCATTAGGGGAAGTTTTACAACTGACATCTAATAAAGGAATGAATTGAATCACTGCTTGAATAAAGTGGTAATGGAGCTCTAATGCTCTCATTGTTTTTGGACCAAGGCTGGGTGTTTACAAGGGCTGTGTTGGCAATTTTGTAGTTCTCTTTTGGAGCCTCTCTCTTCAGAGCAGAGATAGAGAAGAAATTAAATTCCGTTTGAGTTCAAGGACTGATGTACCTATGTAACTTGTGCTTTCCAAAGCAATACACAAACCAAATCACAGTCAGGGTCTCAGGTAGCTATCCTCTCCTGTCACCTGCTATCTGTCTGTTCTTTTTCAAAAAAGCTAAGGATGCTAAAGATTGCACCCAGGACCTTCTATATGCAAAACATGTCCTCTTCTTCTCCTCAGCAGTGCTCTCTCCCCAAATGTATCACAGGGGCTTGTATTTGGATGGAGAGGCAGGACCTTCTAATCTAAACCATGGGTAGGCAAACTAAGGCCCAGGGACCAGATCTGGCCCAATCGCCTTCTAAATCCGGTCCGTGGATGGTCTGGGAATCAGCATGTTTTTACATGAGTAGAATGTGTCCTTTTATTTAAAATGCATCTCTGGGTTATTTGTGGGGCATAGGAATTCGTTCATTTATTTTTTCCCAAAATATAGTCTGGCCCCCCACAAGGTCTGAGGGACGGTGGACTGGCCCCCTGCTGAAAAAGTTTGCTGACCCCTGTCCTAAACTCACTTACATTGTAGCATGTCAATTTAACTTCCTTCTGAATAGACTTGGGAAGGACTGTGCTGTTTTCACATTGCAATGGAATATAGGAAGCTGCTATCTAGTTCAGTGCCATTGTCTAAACTGGCTGGCAGCAGCTCTCTATGCAGGTTGTCTTTCCCAGCCCTGGATTGAATTTGAGACCTCCTGCTTACAAAGCAGATTATCTACTCCTGAGCCGTAGCCCTTTCAGATCTAGAGTTAGGTTTTTGCTGGCTCACATTGACTGGGTGGGTGGGTGGATGGATGAATGGATGATGCATGGATATGAAGTTCATTTTGACATCACATGGTGTGACATGGGTTTGTGTGAATATGCCCCTCGTTTCTTAGAACGGGCCTTTTCTGTGGTGGCTCCCCGATTGTGGAATGCTCTCCCCAGAGAGGCTTGTCTGGCACCATCATTACATGTCTTTAGAAGCCAGGCAAAAACTTTCCTCTTTACCCAGGCCTATGGCTAATAATCAATCGCTTGTGAAAGTGTCGGGGGAAGGTAAAAACATAGTAAGAAGTATATTGTTTTATCACTGATGTTCTGTAATGTGTTTTTAATGTTGTACATCGCTCTGGGATCTTTTGATAAAGGGCCGTATAGAAATTGCATAAATTGTTGTTGTTGCTGCTGCTGCTGCTGCTGCTGTTGCTCTTCCAGAGGTGCATTGTTTGAACCCTTTGTCCTTCATTTGTCCTTGTTTCCCCTCATCAACAGGACACCAGCCATGATTGGTTGTTCGTTTGTGGTGGACAGAGAGTACTTTGGTGAGATCGGCCTTCTTGACCCTGGAATGGAAGTTTATGGGGGAGAAAACATTGAACTTGGTATGAGGGTGAGTGACACATTATTGGCTTTGTGGACTGTAGATCAAGTAGGGCTTGAAGAGATAAGAGCTCTCGGCTTCATGATTTAGCCTTGCTTGGATGAGGCCTTTCGGTGTTAACTCATTATTTGAGCCTGCTTGACCATTGACTGTTTCAATTGCTTTATGGTGGCAATCGCAAGCACAGCATGAAGCTAGGGAGTAAATGGGACTGGAGTCAGGGGGGATCAGTTCCAAATAAATCTGTCTAGAAACAGACTGTGAGACATCAGAGTAGTCGTGGGTTTCAACTGAGAAAGCCAAGATTCCATTTCCTGATCACCTATAAAACTCACTTGGGCAAGTCACTATCTCTACCTTGCAAGGGATGTTGTGAGGTTAGAGCAGAACAGCTCTGTGTGCTTCCTTGAGCTCCTTGGAATGATAATTAGGGACCAAACATAACAAGGAGGTAATTAGGGACCAAACAAAGACAGAGGCTCCATGCACCTAAAATGGGAAATATAGATTGGTTCACATGATACTGCCAGAAATGGGTCAGGGGGCAGACACTGAACAAGAGGTGAGAGCAGGAATCATCAGCTGACCTTACAACCCAGAAATCAAAAGTCAGTAAATCCTGTTGCTGTCCAGGCAATGTCTCAGCTATTAACAAAGAACTATTATAGTTACTTGGGGTCAAGAGGAGTTCAGTGACTAGTCTGTGTCAGCGGAGTCTTTCAGGATCTCAGGAACTGTTGTCCAGGATATGTTCCCTCCTAGCTTTCCATACGATGGCAGCCGCACAACAGCTGGCTGGCTGGAATATCATTGGGCTGGCTGGAATATCATCAACTATGAGACATTTAAACAGGATAAGAAGAATGGATTGCTATCGAACCCTCTAAATTTGAGAAGGAAATAGTGAATAATAATACAAAGATAATATCAAAGATGTACCGACGACTCCTTGACTAGGAAGTCGAGGAGGAGGTTAAGGCAGTTATGATTAGATGTGCTCAAGATATTGGACACCCTATAATGCTGAATGAATGGGAAAACTTCTGGAAAACAACTATGAAGTTTACGGCTTGTTATAACATTAAAGAAAACATGTTAAAGATGCAATATAGGTGGTATCTAACCCCATCAAAGCTCTCAAAGATGTACAAAAACATAGCAAACAACTGTTGGAAGTGTGGGGCAAGTAATGGAGACATGTATCATATGTGGTGGACATGTAGAAAGATTAGAGAATTTTGGTGCCTTGTTTTTGATGAGCTGAAAAAAATCTTTGGATTAACCTTTCTAAAAAAAGCCACTCCAGTTTCTACCCAAGGAACCTCCTGATAGCAGCTGATGGGAAAATGAAGAGGCTACCGCTGCCATCCACATTGCTTCTCCTCTGGCCCAACCCAATGAAGAAGCAGGCTGGCTGGAAGTGATGTGATGACAGTGAAGCGAGAGGATTCCCCAGATGCTCCCAGCATCTCCATAAACATCAGGATGCAGCAGCAGCAGTGAGGAAAGGTCCCAAGGCTCTAGGAACAGAAACTGGGAATGGATTGGTAGAGGCTTTGCAGTATGAGGAAAGAATGAGAAGAAAGGAAAGGAAAATGGTGAAAATAGGTCATAGAAGGATTCCAATGAAGGAGGAAGGTGCAGGGAAGGATATGGAACCATGTCTGGGTTGGTAAGCACAGTGGTGAGCCAGGAAAGGGAAAGACCGAGACAGAGAAAGAAGTGTAAGGTTATAGGGAAGGAACCAATATACTACAGAAAACTGTGTGGTCTTTTGGCAGGTGGTGTTGCACTATGAAAAAGAAAGGTATCTAAACTCAAGTGGTAAATTTCCCACCAGCAGTCTCTGACAGGAAGAGACAACCTGGGGCTCTAAGAATCCTGAGAACCTCACGTAGCACTTTTCTGACAGCTCCTTTCTTAATGTGGGGGGGTGAGGGTGGCCTGCATTCCCTACAGCAGAAATGAACGGGATGCTTTGCGTGCAGATGTGTGTGCAACTCTGCAGTTCTCCCCCCGGTCCTACTTGCACCCAGAGAATTACTTCTAGATGGGCAGCTACCTTGAGGTGTGCATGACTGTAGATGCCTGGCACAGCAGCCAAAGGCTGATACATAATTAGTGAGCAAAAGCCAAGGCCTGGAGCCCTGGAAGATGCAATTGTGCTGAAACGTAGACGTTGAGCAGAGGGCTGTTCCAGAGGGACTGGTTCCTGGGGTCTAGCAGCATCATAGAAACAGTTGGGGCAAATGCCTCTGGAGAATGTGGCTGGATGCATCTGACTCTCAAATTGCTGCCAGAGAGTCGGAGCAGCTAAATTTGGCGCCTGTCAGCTTTCATCCAACTCCCTGGCGTAGACCAGGCTTAGCATATTCAAGATTGCTTGCTGTGACTTTTTTTTTCTCAGAGCTGCTGCTAAATGTCTCCTTGAAGGTAGCAGGATGATGTATCAGTGGTCAGCACTTTTAAAGAAGTAGGCTGTGGCACATTAAACCAGGCATAGGCAAATTCCAGCCCTCCAGATGTTTGGGACTACAATTCCCATCATCCCTAGCTAACAGGACCAGTGGTCAGGGATGATGGGAATTGTAGTCCCAAACATCTGGGGGGCCGGAGTTTGCCTATGCCTGCATTAAACGATAGGTTATGTTTTGGTACTTAGGGCTGGGCAGCAGGTGGGTATGAACCCCCCAGGTTTTTTTGGGAGGGACATGGGCAGGATGCACGCTATGGTGGGGTTCTACTCCCCTTTGACACTGTTGGTGCTGCTCATCAGCTTGATAGCCTTTCTCAGCCCAATCAGTTCTGCTTCCCAGAGTGCTGGTTCTCCTAGGTCTTCCAATAGAAGAGAGAGAGAGAGAGAGAGAGAGAGAGAGAGAGAGAGAGAGAGAGAGAAGGGACTAGAGGGCTTTTGAGATTATCACCAATGTGGTATGGACTTTAGCAGATGCCTGATAGTGATGACCCCTAACAGCAATCAGGAATCAGGAGCCCTAAGTTAGGTATTGGTTGACTATAGCTAGGGAGGAAGACCTATAGCCTTCAGCCTAATTTAAGTTGGCCCACAAAGGTGGATTGGAAGAGGGAGCTTCATAGATGTAGTTTTTGTGGGAATGTTTAGGGATGCAGGAGAGGATCTATTGTTTGATTATATCCTTTCCAACTTGTGTTAACAAGTTCCACAATTTAGCGGAGTAACATTCCCCTTTTAAAACTTGTACAGCGGATGCATTTGCTCAGGCTTGTTAAAGCCTCTATAATGAGTTTCCTTTCGGTAATTCCCATTCAGTCCCTCATAAAAAGATAAGACATGACACAGTCTTCTATAAAAGTTTAAAAAGAGTTTAATCACACATTCTGTTCACAATTGGATCCCAGAAGGCAGACTTAGCTTAGAAAAGTAATATACTGTACCTGGAAACTATCCCATAAGGAGACAGCTCCTTTGTCCTCTCTTGACTGGAAGCCAAGAGAGCATCTTAGGCTAAGCAGATGTTGCTTCTTTGATGAATGTAGTCAGAGAGAAAGAGATGGCGGCCAGTCCTATGCTTTTGTTACCTGCACAGGTGAGGCCACGCCCACCTCTAGTCACATGCAGAGGAAGCCTGTCCCATCTTAGGAGAAACAGGAAGTTCTGACTGGCTGGTCCAGACACCCCCTTTTATGTCCACTCTAGAGATGTTGTACTTGACTGCTCTTGTGTTTCACATCCCACAGTTTTCATAGAAACATAGAGTTGGAAGGGACCACAAGGGCCATCTAGTCCATCCCCCTGTAATGCAGGAAACTTCTTGCCGAATGTGGGGCTTGAACCCGTGACCTTGAGATTAAGAGTATTGTGCTGTATACCAATAGTAGGGAACCTCAGTCCCCCGAGAGTCAAATGCAGCCCACCAAGTTTCTCCACGTGGTCCTCAGGTCTTCATTCAGGTTGCCACCTGAACCTCAAATGTTCGCCACTGGGTGAGCTGTACACCTACCCAGCAGATCCTGGCACAAGGGCAGACACTCCAAAAATCTGATGCTGAGAATTTCAGAAGCATCCCCAATTTCCTTAGTCCCATTGTGGCTGCAAACTGCAATGCTGGTATTAAAGACCAGGATGGTTTCAGTACTGTACTTGGGTGAATCCATTGCCAGTCTTGTGAGGTGAATCTGGTCTGTGATCCATTGGATTCTGAGCCAGACTCACTGGTGTAGCTTGGCAACTTTGGGCATGACCTGTATTCAACTGCTCTGCCACCTGGGTGCTAGTTCAGAGAGAGGACCCAGTTATCCTGCTTCCCCAGCTTCTGTTTCAGCCACTGTGAGCATATGCAGTTGCTCTGCCACCCTGAAGAGCCCTTCAGGTGCGTGTGGGTTGGGATTGCAACTTATTCCTTCCTTTAATCTGAAGGCTGCATTTCTCAGGTTCTCATGCAAGAATAGTTCAGAGCTAAAATATCACGGGGAGTGGGGAAGAGAAAGCAAAGGCTGATAGGAGCTAAAAATTATTAGCAAATGCTTAATAATGCTTGAAAATGCCTTTACTAATTAACATTATTTTCCTGCTGAAGAGAAAACAGAAGGCTTCTGCTTGGTTTTGTTATGTCTGATAAACCTTTGTTGAAATAATTTTAATCAACTGGAATCAGAGAATCCTGTCTAATTAATGAGACTGATCTGATTAGAATATTGCCTGGTGACCCTCCAAATCCTTTTTAAACAGTAACATTTATTTCAGATAAGCTTTTTTTGTTGTTTTCCAGCTGTCAGGACAGTATGTGTCTGCAGGTGCATAAGGAACCATGCTCAGTAGCAGAGCACATGGCGAAGATCCCAAATTCATTCCCTGATAAGGAGCCAGTTTTAAGTTGCTAGCCCTTTGTAAATTTAGTCTCAAGAATTAGAAGAACATTTCTAACCTTTCTGAATACCACCTACATCCCAAAACCTGCATTTCCAGCTGAAATTAAACTGAGGAAGAAGAACCAACCAATTTGACCAATGCATGGAGGCTGAGGCTATCAGTGACCACTAGCTATGAAGGCTATGTTGTGTCATGTATTCTACTCAATATCGACCCAGAGCAAAACTCCAACGTATAGTTAGCAGAGTAAAAACATAAACACGTTGCAGGATTCCCCACAAAATAGACCAGAGGCAATTGCATTTCATCCAGCAGAGCTTTACTGCTACTGAAGGCAGATGAGCATAACGGTCACAAATCCAATACATTCAGGATTGGCACTGTCCATAAGAAATCCAGTTGCACAGAGAAATGCAAACTGATGTGTTGGAGACAGTTGAAGACAGTATGCCTCTGAATGCCAGTTACTGGCTATTCATCATGGGGAGCATTCTGTTGTGCTCACATCCAGCTTGCAGGCTTCCCACAGGCATCTGGTTGGCTACCATGAGAACCACATGCTAGACTAGATGGGCCACTGGTCTGATCCAGCAGGATTCTTCTTATGTTCTTGTGCCACTCAATGCCAAAAGCTGCCGTCTCTGATTGCTGAGTGAGGGCCAGGAGTGGGAACAAGAAACCCCATTGAACATCTCTGAATACCTATTGCTGGACATTCTCAAGTGGGGAGAACACTGTTGCATGTAACTGTTCTGTTCCAGTCCCCCTAAGACAATGGTTCCCAACCTTTTTTTTGGCCATGCCCCACCTAAGCACCTTCAAAATCCTGAGTTCCAACCCCTGTGACATATAATTCTTATTATTCAAAAAGTGAACTCCTATTCACATGGAGGAAGCCTAAAAAGGCCATTAACTGTTAATAACTCATTCTTGAATTGCCCCCTTAAAAATCAAATTGCCCCCCTGTGGGGCATGTGCCCCACGTTGGGAACCACGGCCCTAAAAGGTTCCAAGGGGGCGAAACATCTGTGTACTGCCCAACTCCTTGCCCCTCTCCATTGCAAACTGGACACATTATACAAATAAATTTGCACATTTTCCCACCATTTGCATGATTGCTACAGGATTTGCACACATGGGGCAGTATTCAGGCTTTACTCAGAGCCATGGAAGTGAATGAACATTACTCCATTAGGGCCCATTGATTTTGGTGGGCCTATTGTGAGTAAACGTTCACTAAATACCACCCAAGGGATCTGAAAGTTGCTTTTGGGAACTTGGCAAGATCAGAAGCTGCCTTCTACTGAGCCACACTATTGCACTGTCTGCACTGCTTGGAAATAGATATCCAGGATTTAAGACAGGGAACGTTCCCAGCCTTCGCCAGAGTTGCCAGCAATGGTGGCTGGTGCACTTTTGGACTGGTAGGGCCGGACACAGGGAGGCCCACAGTGAGCAGAATCAGAGCCTATGGCAGGCAGAGCCAACGCATTCTAATCCTCCCTGCTGAGTTCTACAAAACGGAGATGAAGGAGGTGACAGCCAGGGCTGTCTCCTGGACTGGTTGTAGTAAGAAGGCAGTGTCCCATTCACTCTAATGGGTCGGCTTCCAACAGTTGCCGAGATTTGGACCTGGGACACTCTACGTGCAAAACATGTACTCTGCGACTGTACCATGGCCCTTCAGTCTTTCGTGCCTGAGCTTGTCCAAAGGCAAGCAGAACTGGAGAGGGTTAAAGAGACAGAAATCAATAGCTCTAACAAACTGTGGGTTATTTACTCCCCTGACTCATTAAAAATAACCAGAGTGCCTGACAAGCCTGTATAAGTCCCCTTATTAGCGGAAGCTACAGATGCCCTTGATTGTTTAGAAAAGGGAGCGTATAAACATTAAAAGCATACTTTATGATTTGACCTAATAGAAAGAGTTTATGAGCCATCTTTTTACGGTGCGGCTGTTAATCATCCTAGTAAAGTGCTCTTTCCATCAGCTGGAGTGTGCCAGCCATCAGGAGCAATGAGCTGCACTTTCCCCCCCTTTAATCCTCCTGATCTTTGGCTCCTCTCCAAGGAGGAAGGAGAAGACCAGCCCATGAGGGTCAATAAACAGTGGAACTGGCTGCACACCTGGAAGACCAGGGATCAAGGGCCCAGAGACAAAAGTAGAGTTCCAGCGAAATGATGGGGGTGCTTGAGGTCATGGTGGGGAAGCTGTGACCCTCCAAAAGAAAGACACTGTCTCTTTTCTGCACCAGCCATGTCTCTAATGAAAGGTGGGGGGCCTGTGGCCCTCCGGATCTCAATGAATGCCAACTCCCCAGGTATGCCACAATATCTGGAGAGATGCAGGTTCCCCCATTTTTGTAGTAAAGCAAGCACAAGGAACCAGGCTTGATTCTATTCATCTGAAATATACTTATACGTATGTCTGCATGAGGTGCATGTGCAAAGGGGGCTGCAGAATAGGAGGGAGCAGGAGGAGGAGGCGGCCTGGACATGAGGGTGAAGGTGAAAACACAGGTGCAATTCAGGGCTGACGAAGAGAAGAGAGAAGTGGCTTCAGAAATGGGGTTAGGAAGGTGGAAAGTGAGTGTAGTTGTTGCAACAGGGAACCTCTGTGGGGTGAATGTGAGGGTAGTGGCAAGCAGAGTGAGCAGGGGCACAGCCCCTTGTGTGTGTGTTTGTGTAGACTGGCTTGGCTTTGTTTTTGGTTTGGTTTTCCTGCTTTAGAATAAAGAGATTTCATGCTCCTTTGAACAGTCGTTGCTTTATTATTATTATTATTAGTCCCCCTTTCTGCCACCGTCTTTTATAATAGTCTCACGGTTTACCTATGCTGAATTTAAACTCTGAACTCTCCATTTTGTTGTATTAGCTGATAACGTAGTAGTTTCTGAAAGCCTCAGCATGCACTCAGATCAATCCCATCTATTTAAAAGAAAGGTCACTGTCTCCTATTATGTTTTAAAGGCATACAAGTCACTTCTGTGTTTGTAAAAATGTGCAGACACTTGGCCCGCATGACTAATGCACCCATCTGGCTCTTCCACAGGCTGGTGAACTGCAGTGCTGGACGGCAAGCATCTCTGAATGTCACAAATCTGTATCCAAGCCCAATATAGTCTTCCCAACCATGGGACCCAGATTAGGAAGCGCTGTAGCTCAGTGATGGAGCTTCTGCTCTGCACACCAAAGGTCCCAGAATCAACTCTGGGCATCCGTTGGTAGGGCTGTCTCAAGACCCTGGACAGCTCCTGTCTGTCAGTGCAGATAATACTGAGTTCCATGGAACAATGACCTGACTCAGTATAAGTCAGTTTCCTATTTTCCTATATTGTTGGATTACAATTCCCATCATCCCTGACCATTGCCCATACTGGATGGTGCTCATGGGGGTTGTAGTTCAACAACATCTGGTGACCCATGCCTGGGAAAGACTGGCCTAAACCATTAGGAACCTCTTGCAAACTCACCCTGTACCTTCTTGGCTCCATCCGACAATGTCCTTTGTTCTCCTTTAAAGTTGTTGTCAAAGATGGGGAAACTGTGGCCCTCCAGACATTGTTGAATTCCACCTCCCATCAGTCCCAGCCAACATGACTAGTGGGAGGGTGATGGGTACCCTGAAATTTCTGGAAAGCCATGCATGACATTTCAAAATACAATTTCATAAGGGGGTGCAGCTTGTGGGGTGAATTGTAAGCCTTGTGTGACCAATACACTGGCCTCCAGACGTTGTTGGAATCCAGTTTCCATTAGTCCCAGGCAGCATGACCAATGGTGAGGGATGATGGGAGCTGAGGTTCAGAAACATCTGTAGAGCACCACTTTGGCTAACCCTATTATAGGGGCGGACAGGCCACCACAAACCCATTTCTCCAAACATTCTTGACTCCCTCTGACAGTTGCCTAATAAGGACCAGACATGCTCTGGCAGCTAATTACACTTGTGAGCCTAAGGATGGGGGACAAATTTGTCTTTAATTTGACCCTGCCTAATTTGCAGCTTCTTATATTTTTTTTCAAAGTATGGTGTGGCTCCAAAGTATGGAGTCTTTGTTGTTTAAGCACAAATGCTAGGCCCACAGAACTTTCTGGCTTGTCTATGGGAACAGGTGATGTCACATAGTTCTCTGACCTCCCAGGAGTGTGGCTGGGAGAGAAGCTGGCATGTAGAGACCTTTGCCCTGCTGGAAGCAGACACTGTGTTTGTACTTAAAGGCAGAAGAGGCTAGTCCATTAGTGCAAAGAGGGCACTGCCCTACCAACCTCCACCTGCCTCCGCCTGGCTGCCTTCTTACAACTAGGTCAGGGATGGCACCGGCTGTCAATCTCCCATCTCCTCTCCTCTTTTCTCGGTTCAATCCTGTCCCCATTTCACAGACTTGCTTTTGCACTTCCTCACCATCAAAAGCAGTTTTGTGTATTTGCCAACACGTCTGGGAAAGTGTTAAAAGCAGGGAGAGAAAATATCTGAGGGGGTCCCATTTGCCTGGCCTCAGCTTCATTTAGAGGGACAGGTCTATTTAAAGTTTCCCTAGAGTGTCATGTTTTGATATGTGAAAGAGATTAATGAAAGGAGGATGAATGGAGAAGCCACGGAGGCAGATGATGTGTGCCAAGTTCTAAGCAGAGTGAACATCGCAGGCAAAGGCAGCTTAAGGTGGATTTCCCTTAAATTTTAATATAATGCAAATTTTATTATATGGTCACAAACCCCGGTGAAAGCAGAACAATTTCTGACATACACAGAGTTGAAGTATAATGGTCTATATCTAATGTTTGCTGTTTCACAGTACAAGAGCCCTTGCACTAGTAGATGGCAGAGATTACGTGTATCTGAAGAAGTGTGCATGCACACGAAAACTCATACCAATAACAATCTTAGTTGGTCTCTAAGGTGCTACTGGAAGGATTCCTTTATTATTATTATTTTATTTTGCACCAGCCATTCCTTGTTCAGGCAAGCAAGAGGTAATGTCACAGTTCAAGGACACATTCCAGCCAAGCAAAAGCACTCAACTGGTGAGGTATGTACTCTGGTGAGGGATATGGTCTATGGAGAGTCCTGAGGGCCAGAGGGAAAGCCCTGGAGGGATGCATTTGGCCTTGGGCATGTGGTTCCCAAACCCTGATTGCAAAGGTTCAATCTCCACATCTTTACCCGCAAATGATGTTGGGTAGCACAGCCTTCACTCCGTAGACTTGGTGAGCCACTTTGTCCCAGGGTAACTCTAAGCTAGAATGACCCATGATAGATAAAACAGGGATCGTGTATCGTGCACAGATGGCTGTTCAGTATAGTCCTCCTTGCCCGAGACTTCCTCCCATCCCCCCAGTGGACTTGCCTGCTTTTTAAAATGTGACTTCCAAATCCAGCACCCTCTTAACAATTTACTGCACCTGTCAGGGCTAATTTATTAATGGGACCTGTCAGTAATCAGAAAGCTTGTGGTGTGGCAAAGGCTGACATTTGTTCATATTTTTAAAGCCCCATTTGACCTTGAACAGCTGCTAAGTGGAGTGAACACGCTCTGAGAGGGCTCAGGGAACGTGGCTAATCAGAGGGACCCAACAACATACTGACCCTCCAAGCGTCCCTGTTTTCCAAGGACAGTCTCAGATTTACAGAAGCCATCCCAGTTTCTGATTTGATCCCGGAATGTCCTACTTTCCCTTAGGATGTCCCTATTTTCATAGGAGAAATGTTGGAAGGTATGGAGTTATGCGACCCCCAAGCCAAGGAGATAAGTGACTATACAACCTTTAGAAGATATCTGAAGGCAGCTTTGTATGGGGAATTTCTTTTACATATTTAATGTTTTATTATGTTTTTCTATATGTTGGAAGCTGCCCAGAGTGGCTGGGTCCACTCAGTCAGATGGGTGGGGTACTAATAATGGGGTACTAATAATAATAGTAATAATAATGGGACATCCCTATTTTCAGGATGTGGGTGGCGCTGTGGGTTAAACCACAGAGCCTAGGACTTGCCGATCAGAAGGTCGGCGGTTCGAATCCCCGCGACGGGGTGAGCTCCTGTTGCTCGGTCCCAGCTCCTCCCAACCTAGCAGTTCAAAAGCATGTCCAAGTGCAAGTAGATCAATAGGTACCACTCCAGCGGGAAGGTAAACGGTGTTTCTGTGTGCTGCTGTGGTTCGCCAGAAGCGGCTTAGTCATGCTGGCCACATGACCCAGAAGCTGTATGCCGGCTCCCTCGGCCAGTAAAGCGAGATGAGCGCCGCAACCCCAGAGTCGGTCACGACTGGACCTAATGGTCAGGGGTCCCTTTACCTTTACCTATTTTCATTGGAGAAACGTTGGAGGGTATGCATGGCACAGTGTCAGTGACACAAGCAGGGCAGAGAAAAGGAGGTATTTTTTCACCCAGCACATAGTTAAATTCACTCCCACATGAGGTAGTGGTGGCCACCAACTTGGATGGGGTTAAAAACGGGATTTGATATATTCATGGAGGATTAGGATATCCAGGCATGCCAGGAAACAGGGAATTATGTTCACATGTGGTGGGGGTGTAAATATGTACATTTATTATTATTATTTGCGAAGAGTGTTTAAGGAGATAACAGAAACCACAGGGTTAAAGCTGACCAAAACTCCAGAGGTAACATTATTATCAATTTACGATGGGGTGGAAGGTTCACAGGCTATGAAGGACTTGCTTACAAATTTATTGACAGCTACACAAATTGTTATAGCTAGAAAGTGGAAGGCACAAACAGAATATAAAATGGAAGAATGGTATAAAGAGGTGTGGGATATAGCTACAGTATTAATGATAAATTACATGTGCCATTGAGGAAAGACAGTGAATATGCAGGAGAAATGATTTTGAGGGTGTTTGTAGAATTTGTACTGTTAAAATGGGAAGGGGGTCAAACCATCGCAAGAGGTGTTGAAATTTTGGGAGGTTGGATGGTTATAATGGAATGGTCTAGGGGGTGGGGTGCACATTTTTATTCTTATTTATTTATGATTATTACTTTGTAAAAAAAATAAAAAATATATGTCAGGGAACTGACATCGGAGCCAGAGGCGGAGGCAAGGCTTCCAAGCGATGCTGGAGAAGGGCCCAGCAGGGAGAGAGGCAGCTCATCAGCTGGGGAAGGAAATCAGCGTAACACCAGGGATAAAGGGGGGCAGATGGGGGAATCGGCGAGGGGGCTCCAGGACTCCTTGCCGGAGACCAGCGGGGAGAGCACGGGTCCTCCGCTACCCACACCCTCCCTGCGCAGAAGACTTCCGCGCAGGGAGAGTAGGAGGAGACTTGGCGCCAAACAGCTTTTATGCTGGAAAAGGTTTAAGAAACGCCCACTGACGGATTCTGCTAGCGACTGAAACAGCCACGAAGTGAAGGGCTGTCCAGACAGAAAAGGTTTAACCAGGCAACCTAGCCAGGAGTGGCGGCAACTTACTCACGAGCAACCCCTATTATTATTACAATATATATAAAATGTAAATAAAGGTATAAAATCTAAATAAAAGAATGAATAATAATTATAAAGGATATCCACAATGGCTATGTTCTGCCTCCACTGTCAGAGGCAACAAGCTTCCGGGAAATCCAAGGTAAAGGTAAAGGGACCCTGACCATTATGTCCAGTTGTGACCGACTCTGGGGTTGCGGCGCTCATCTCGCTTTATTGGCCAAGGGAGCCGGCGTACAGCTTCCGGGTAATGTGGCCAGCATGACTAAGCCACTTCTGGCGAACCAGAGCAGCACACGGAAACGTTGTTTACCTTCCCGCCTGATCTATTTATCTACTTGCACTGGCATGCTAGGTTGGCAGGAGCAGGGACCGAGCAACGGGAGCTCACCCCGTCGCGGGGATTTGAACCGCCGACCAAGGTAGGTGGGTGCTATTGCACTCTGGTCCTGTTTGCAGGCTTCCCGGGGGCATCCGGCTGCCCTTTGTGAGATGAGGATGCTGATGGGCCTTTGGATTGATCCACCAGGCTCTTCCCGTTTTCTTAAGCAGGTTAGAAAAATTCATGGAGTATAAAGATGTAAATGGCCAATACCACCGGGTCTTCATTTTTGGGGGCAGTGTGCCTTTGAATGTGAGTTGCTGGGAATCACAAACGGAGGGAGTGTTCTTGTGTGCCAGCCCTGCTTGCGAATTCCCACAGGCATCTGTTTCGGCACTGTGAAAACAGGATGCTGACTTAGATTGACTACATTGGCTCCCAGTATGTTTCCGAGTACAATTCAAAGTGTTGGTGCTGACCTTTAAAGCCCTAAACGGCCTCGGTCCTGTATACCTGAAGGAGCGTCCCCACCCCCATCGTTCAGCCCGGACACTGAAGTCCAGCACCGATGGCCTTCTGGCAGTTCCCTCACTGCGAGAAGTGAGGGCCTTCTCGGTAGTGGCGCCCTTGCTGTGGAACGCCCTCCTATCAGATGTCAAGGAAATAAGTAACTATCTGGCTTTTAGAAGACATCTGAAGGCAGCCCTGTTTAGGGAAGTTTTTAATGTGTGATGTTTTATCGTTTTTTTAATATTCTGTTGGGAGCCGCCCAGAGTGTCTGGGGAAACCCAGCCAGATGGGCAGGGTATAAATAATAATTTGTTGTTGTTGTTACCCATTAGCGGCTCATCCAGACTGATTCCTGGCTAGGCTACATGTGAGCAAGGTGGGCCTTTGGCCTGATCCAGCAGGGGTCGTTTAGGTCCTTACATTCAATAATTAATTGATACAGGACTCTGTAACACGGGAAACACAGACATATTTTCTGTGCCGAACCTGCGAAGGAGTTGGTTCCCCAGGCGCAGACACATTGCGACAAGATGTTTACAGGGCAATTGGAGACTATTTCAGAGCTGATGTTTGTGAGAGCCTCGAGAAACCGCGCTGCTAAGCTTGCTAAAGTTGTTAAAGTAACCAGATAAGAGCAAGGAATTAGGCTTCTCGAGAACAGCAAGCTTTTTGCCTGCCAGCCAAATGGGATCTTGGGGGATTTACGCCTACGGGTCAGAGAGCCTACACAGACTTCACCCAAAGTGGCAGCAAAGATTACTGAGGGATTTTTCTGCGCACAGCATACTTGGGGAAAGTGTTCCTTATTTCTTTTATGCACAGCTCCGCTCTTGGTCTCAGAGGCTGAAAAGCAATACATTCCAGAACATGTTCCTAAAGGCTGGTGTGGTGCAGTGCAGTGGTTAAAGGAAGAAGCTATGAGTCTGACTCAAATATACAGCTGTAAATAAAACATTAAAATGTGTTGTAAAGTGCAATATACAAATGTGACACTAGATGGCGAGAGTGAGCTACGCCAAATTCAATGTATTTTTCAAAACATTTTTTTAAAAAGCATTTTCACAGCATTTTTTTATATGTGTGTAGATTCCACCTTGATATCCTCTGTTCAAATTGTAGCTCACCTATGAGCTTCCTGGGTGGCCTCTGACAAGGAACTTAGGCTGTGTTCATACAATGCATTTAAAGCACATAAGTTTTCCCAAAGAATCCTGGGAACTGTAGTTTAAGGATGCTGGGGATTTCAGCTCTGTGAAGGATATACTACTGTGAAAGATGCTATAAATGTGCTTTAAATGTGTGGCACCTATCAGCCTTAAATTGTTATCCAGGCTTGCTTGGCACCCGTGTGTGGCATCTTCAGGCACAAGCTGGGGCCCCAAAGTGTGGCAGCGCCTACCCCAATGCAATTCAGCCAACAGCCCCCTTACCCCACACGCAGTGCATCAGATGTGCATTTCTGGAAAGCAAAATGGAGGCTGCACTCTAAGGAGCTTTGCTGATGCTTAGCATAAAGAAGAAGAAGATTGTGCAATGTTGCAAGGTCAGCCCATCTTAAGAGGGGTCATCCACATGGAAGCAGACAACCTCTTTAGCAAATATTCAAGTTCTAAAGTGGGGGGGGGCAGCTTCTAAATGTTGTCTGACTACAATTCCCATCACCCTCGAACAGGGAGGGGGGGACAGATTTGCTTCAGTTCAAATTTAAAGGTAGACTTATCCAGTCTGCACTTCCCAAAATGCAATGTGATCTGAAATGCAGCCTTCCCTGAAATTCATACTTCTCTGAATTTTGCAGTGCAGTTCTCCAGCCAAATAACATGCCCATAAAAAAGATAGAGTAGGACCATGTGTATATAAATTTGTATCTTGGAAAAAATAACAAAAATGCATTATATTAAAGGTAATTGAAAAAATGAGAAGAAAAAGTGCACATTTCTATACAGTGGTACCTCGGGTTAAGTACTTAATTCGTTCCGGAGGTCCGTACTTAACCTGAAACTGTTCTTAACCTGAAGCACCACTTTAACTAATGGGGCCTGCTGCTGCTGCCGCACCGCCAGAGCACAGAACAGAGAACTTCTGTTCTCATCCTGAAGCAAAGTTCTTAACCTGAAGCACTATTTCTGGGTTAGCAAAGTCTGTAACCTGAAGCGTATGTAACCTGAAGCGTATGTAACCCGAGGTACCACTGTGTTTTAGTCGAAATTCACACTAAAATGCTGAGGAATTTTCATGAGAAGTTTTTTTAAAAAACAAAACAAAACAATAACCACAAAGTGATCTGGAAATTCAAAGAAGTGAAAAATGAAAAACTGAGATTGATCGATAGATTTGTACATCCCTACCCTTAACCATCAGCTGGCTGGGGCTGAAGATAGTTTGAGTCCAACAACACGCTGAGGGCCACAGGTTCTCTATCCTTGAATTCAAAATTAATATTCCACAAATTAATCTTTCTTCTGAAAGCTGTGCTGTGCAAGGCCTTAACAAGCTCCTTGCAAGAGTCCCTGCTTCTTTAGGCCATGGCAATAAGGCTACATGCCAGTTCTGCAAAAGTGACTCCAGGGAGCAACATAAATGAAAGCCAGACTTTTAAGAGGAAATGTAGGCAGCCTGCTACATATAATTAACATGCCCCAAGGGGATTGCGCTAAGCCTTATTCAGCACTTGTGTATCACCAAGGCTGTCACGTCCACCCAAAAGAAATATTAATTCAGGTGTGATCAACAAGATCAAATGAATACAACTGCCCTCAGCAACCACCTCTAAACAACTCTTACCAAGAAATATTGTATTTTTATTTGGGGGGGGGAATTATTGGTTTTTTCACAAAAAATTAAACACACAAACAGATAAACAAACACATAAACAACTAAACAAACATAAATCATAGCCTTTTTAAGCCTTAATCTAATTAACATTGTTAAGTGACTTCCTCGTATCCCCCTGGTTGGATTTCAATGGATATCATTATAACGGTTTTCCAATTCAGTATTCTTATAAAATTTACTTAATCACTTAACATCTTCCTTTCTAACCAATTCAGTATTAAACATATTGATTCATCACTTATTACATATTTAAATCCTAAGCCTATTCAGTATTTGCAAGTTTTTTACAATTAATTTATCTTAACATATTTAACTAAATAATCATTGAATTTCATCCATTCTTCCTGATACTCCTCCTCCTTCTGGTCATGGACACTTCCAGTCAGGTCGGCTAGCTCCAAAAAATCCATCATCTTCATCTGCCATTCTTCCACTGTTGGTACTTCCTGTGTTTTCCAATTCTTAGCTAGTAAAATTCGAGCAGCAGTTGTGGCATACAAAAATAATTTAACATCTTTTGGGGGCAATTCCATACCTGTTACTTACCAAGAAATATTGTAAGTCAGATAACTTTATTTTAAAGTGCCTCTTGGTGCTAGGGATGTCAGAGAAGTCCAATGGAAACAGAGAGAGGGAAGGTGGAAATTGCTGGCGTTCTTATTTGTCCCATACCTCAAGCAGACAGGAATCCCGCACATATGGACTGTATTCATTATTGCTGTTGCCTTCAGTCTGCAACTGATATGTAATTAAGTTTCTTCCACTCATTTGCACTGTGTTTCCTTTGCATTGAAATGATTGGTGTGGAATAACTTAATAATGGCAGAATAACTTTTGAATTATGGTGCTGGAGGAGACTCTTGAGAGTCCCATGGACTGCAAGAAGATCAAACCTATCCATTCTTAAGGAAATCAGCTCTGAGTGCTCACTGGAAGGACAGATCGTGAAGCTGAGGCTCCAATACTTTGGCCACCTCATGAGAAGAGAAGACTCCCTGGGAAAGACCCTAATGTTGGGAAAGATGGAGGGCACAAGGAGAAGGGGACGACAGAGGACGAGATGGTTGGACAGTGTTCTCGAAGCTACCAGCATGAATTTGACCAAACTGCGGGAGGCAGTGGAAGACAGAAGTGCCTGGCGTGCTCTGGTCCATGGGGTCATGAAGAGTCGGACATGACTGAACGACTAAACAACAACAACAACAATTTAATATCAATGCAGCTTAGGCAATTTCGCCGTGAGAGACAGTGAGACAAATAACATCTTTTTTGTCAGAAGACAAACAGCAGAAGAATGGAAACAGTGGTGCGTGTGATGAGAACAGGGTGGAATAGAAAACAATCCCTTCTTACATCTCTACTTGACACCAAGGAAGCAAGAAGCCCAGTTTAGCTGCTTGGTCCCTAGAATCTACTTTTTGCTAACTGTTGAAATTGGTCCAAATGCTTTTTCAGATTACTATAATCACAATGCATACATTTAAATAGCATACATTTATGTATGAAAATGTGTTTAATATGTGCATTTAAATAGTTTATAAATGTGAATTTTCATACAGATAAAACGAAAAGCCTGCAGATCAATGTAGGATCAGGAGAGAAGAGGCATGAGTGAATTGTATGCAAAACTGATGCAAATCAGAAAGATTCTGACTGAATCCCACTGGGCCATATCCAATATACTCTGTCCACTAGAGTCCTGGCTCCAGTGCTTGGCAGGTTGCAGATCAAAGGAGTTAGGTGAAACTGTTGCAGTGGTGGAAGCTTGTTGCACAACAGCTAGTTCTTGTGCAATCCGTAGCACAACACTATTCAGTAATGTATTTGTGTTTTCATGTGCACAATATTTCACCAGTGCAACAAGTATACTGCTGTGACCTAACTTTAAGGCCAAACCATAGCTGTCAACCATCCCTTATTTGGCGGGAAAGTCCCTTATCCCAGCGCCGTGTCCCGCTGTTGTCCCTTATTGATGATGTCCCTTAAATTTCCCGGGTTTCAAAGGAAGCAGATCCTCTCCCTCCCTGCCGGCCAGGGAGGAGGGAGGCTCCAACTGTGTTGCTTGGCTGCGTTGCTCACCCAATAAGGAGTCTAAGAACGACTGGGGGGGTGGAGCTTGCATGCCTTGTGCCAATCAAATTGGCTGCGTTGCCTGGGGACTCACCTTTGCTCAGCGCTTCCCAGCGGAGAGGGGATGGTGGTTTCCCTTGCTGCATCCCCTTTGCCAGGTTGCTGCGCTGTGGGAACCACCGCTTGAGGCTTCGTTTGGTTGCTGGCTGGGCTTTCTGCCTTTGGCTCAGAGGGGCTCAGAAGCTGAACGTACCTGTGCTCTGAAAATCCCTTATTTTGGTTGCTGAGCCCTTATTTTCGAGGCTACTGGTCCTTTATTTTCAAATCTGTAAGTTGACAGCTATGGGCCAAACTGGGTGCAAGGGCTGTGTTACGCGCTGTGATTTTGCCCTTGTAACATTGCTTTTCTAAAATGCTATTGCTAATAATATTAATAGTGGTAGTAGTAGTAATAGCAACATTTTCTTAACTCAGTTTAAGTTCAGTGGTGTGTGGAGCTATATCTTCAAGGGGCTGCAGCAAGAGTTGGCCAACTTTGACACATTTACCAAAGCCTCAATCCACTATAAAACAGAGAGAGAAAACACGGAAGAAGGTTCATTCAGAATATAGGATTGTATTAAATCTTAGTCATACTCAGATTAGACCTGTTGAAATAATTTAACTTAGGCCCATTCATTTCAGCAGGTCTACTCTGAGTAGAACTTATTTGACTACAACCCATAATCTTAATGTTCAGCAGAAACAACAACAACAACAACAATTCCTATACTGCCCTTTATCCAAATATCACAGGACAGGGGTACCTCTGGTTAAGAACTTAATTCGTTCTGGAGGTCCGTTCTTAACCTGAAACTGTTCTTAACCTGAAGCACCACTTTAGCTAATGGGGCCTCCTGCTGCCGCCCCACCGCCGGAGCATGATTTCTGTTCTCATCCTGAAGCAAAGTTCTTAACCTGAAGCACTATTTCTGGGTTAGTGGAGTCTGTAACCTGAAGCATCTGTAACCTGAAGCGTCTGTAACCCGAGGTACCACTGTATGTTTACAATATAAAAACACAAAAATACATACCATGATAAAAAGCAAAAACAATAACCCCCACCACACACACATTTATTAAAAACAAACAAACAAACCTGCTGATTGAGAATTTGTTGGTGTTAATTTGAAAACTGGGAAGAAGATGAGCCCCTCAACTTGGACCAGGATCAGGAGGGGCAGCGAGTGCTCATCTGTATTTTGCTGCTTCTGCCCTTTTCTTGCCTCCAACCTTGGAGTGCTGAGCCAACTCTCCAAAGGGAATCAAGATAAGCAAGTGCAGCAGAAAATGATTTCTGTCTGTGCTAACTCACAGGACCCAGCTGGTAAACAAATTATTTGGTTGTGGCTTCCGCCGGTCTCATCTCTCTTCTTCACCTTCTGCCTTGTACCTGCAGATTGTGATGGTAATTGATGGCTTGGGGCAAAGAAGGGTAATTGGGCAGAAGCATATAAGGTCAAAAAGGTGGTGTGTTGTGTTCTTTCCCAATAAGGATTTACGCGGTGTCCTTCATGCTGCAGGTTTAGAATCTGCCAACTAGGTGTTTTTAAAAAGTTTTTAGAGCTACTTTGTGGAGAGGGGAGGAGGGCAAACAGGATCAGGTGTGGATATGGTGGCTGAGTAGCAACAGCTCTTCAGAATCTTTCTCTGAGAAATGTTGGCTCAGTCTGATTAGAGCCTTGGAGCGCACTTGCCAGAGAGTTCAGTTCTTTCTTTGTTTTGTATTTCCCCTCCTTCCTCCATTAACCAGTGAACATGCATAAAACACTGCAAACAATTGCTGCTATTATTACTATTATTGAGTTGTTAATTTTTGAATTACCAAACGGAATCCAGGAAATTGGGGTGGTCCCTTGTAACGAGGCAGCTGAAGCAAGAGGGGAGAATCTGTGGCCCTCCAAATGTTACTGGACTCTGAATCTCATGATTCCGACTGGGTGCCAATAGTGGCTAGTGCCCATTAGGACTGGTAGGGTGGAAGGCAGGGAGGCCAGCAGTAGGTGGTGCTAGAGGAAATGACAGGTGGAGCCAACTAATTCTAGTTTTGCCACTTCCTACAAGTGAAACGCTGGTATAAAATCATAGTTTTATTGATTCATAGAAATGTAGTGTTAGAAGGGACCCTGAGATTCATCGAGTCCAGTCATAGGCAAACTCGGCCCTCCAGATGTTTTGAGACTACAATTCCCATCATCCCTGACCACTGGTCCTGTTAGCTAGGGATGATGGGAGTTGTAGTCCCAAAACATCTGGAGGGCAAAGTTTGCCTATGCCTGATCTAGTCCAACCCCCTACATCGCAGGAATCCCAACTAAAGCATTCAAGGCTGGTGGCCATCCAACCTCTGCTGAAAAACATCCATGGAATGAGAGTCCACCACTTCCTGAGGGAGACCATTCTACTGTTGAACAGCTCTTACTGTGAGAAAGTCCTTCCTAATGTTTAGTCGGGATCTCTTTTCTTATAACTTGAATCCATTGTTTGGGTCTTGGTCTCCAGAGCATGAGAAACAAGCTTGCTACATCCTCCATGTGAGAGCCCTTTAGATATTTGAAGATGGCTATCCTATTTCCTCTCAGTCGCCTCTTCTCCGGGCTAAACACAACCAACTCCCTCAACTGTTCCTCATTGTGATGGCCTGGAACTTGGGCTCGGACTTGGAACCAGAGGAGTCTCAGTCTGCACCGGATCCTTTGCCTCAGGCATCATCTGAACCAAGTCTGGGGCTTGATCCTGAAGAGTCCCAGTCTGCACAGGTTCCCCTGTAACAAACACCAGCTGGCCCGAGTCAGGGGCCTGAGCCTGCCCTGGCTCCAGATGTGGGGAATACCTCATTGCCTTCAGCTGGGCCATCACTTACGGCTGCTCCACTACCGGTTTGGTCAGGGGAGACTGAGACGGCCCCTGGGTCTAGTAACCCACCGACGTCTCCCAAGCTGCAGAGACTAAGGTCAGAGAGAAGGAGAGAGCTGAGTACTCACAGGAGGAGTGCTTGCCTTTGGGAGAAACAGGGAGGTGAGTCACTGGGGGATCAGGACCGGCCATTACCCCGACAAAGATAAAAGGCTGTCAGACCCCACCCCAGGTTGCAGGAGCAACATTGCTGTATGCCAGACCCCGCATCTGTCCTTGCCTGGTTTCCTGCCTCGTGTCCTGCCTTGACCCTATCAGACTAACTCCTAGCAGAACCTACAGATTCTGGACCGGACCTGGACCGTGCTTTTCGGGTTACCCCTGGGCCCAGCACACTCATAAAGCTTGGTTTCCAGACCAGTGATCCTCTTGGCTGCCTACATTTCAGCTTGTTGATATCCTTCTTAAATTTTGGTGTCCAGAACTGGACATAGTATTCCAGGTGTGATCTGAGGCAGAATGGAGCAGTATTGTTACTTCCCTTGATCCGGACACTATACATCTGTTGATTATTTCAGTTCATGCACTGTTTCAGAAAGTGCATCTTTGATAGGGTCACTTTTAAATACAAACTGAATCAAAAGTCTCCCCCATCCCTAATGAGGGAGAAACGTATAACATGTCAAAAGCAACAGCAAGCTGCATATTCTTTAGCACAAAGTCACATGGTTTATCTTTTCTTTGCTTGGCTCTGAAGATGGTTTTTTTTTTAAAAAAAGTCACCTGCTTTATTTCTTT
The DNA here is from genome assembly GCF_964106645.2 of Podarcis pityusensis. Classification (NCBI taxonomy): domain Eukaryota; kingdom Metazoa; phylum Chordata; class Lepidosauria; order Squamata; family Lacertidae; genus Podarcis; species Podarcis pityusensis. Next base: position 33,152,014 of record NC_138041.1, read on the forward strand.
CTGGCCTTTATCAAGCCTAATAGGCTCTCCTGATTCATTTTCACTTAATTGGCTCTTAGACGTTACCTCATTATTACTAGTGCTGCTGGCATTCATGCAATCCTGGAAAGGTAAATTGGCTCAAAAGGAAGGGGGGGGGGGAGCCAGCGAATTACTCTTTTAATTAGCGTGAATTGATCAGAAAGGTTACACCAGGGGCTCACATTTAAGTACAAATCACATACAATCTACTCTTTTGGAACTTGTCTGGAGTAAGAGGGCCAGGGAAAGGAGGGGAAATAGATCCAGGTAAAGCAAAGAAATTGCCGATAGGGTTCAATTCGCATATAAAGGTGAACCTGCCAGATTCGTAATTTATGGAACAACACCAGAACCGATACATGACCACCCTTTGAAATTTACCCTTTGTCTAAATTTTGCAATGCAATTCTGCAACCAAGTACAGTGGTGCCCCGCAAGACGAATGCCTCGCAAGACGAAAAACTCGCTAAACGAAAGAGTTTTCCGTTTTTTGAGTCGTTCCGCAAGACGAATTTCCCTATGGGCTTGCTTCGCAAGACGAAACGTCTTGCGAGTTCTTGCGAGTTTGTTTCCTTTTTCTTAAAGCCGCTAAGCCATTAATAGCCGCTAAGCCGCTAAGCCGCTAATAGCCGTGCTTCGCAAGACGAAAAAACCGCAAGACGAAGAGACTCGCGGAACGGATTAATTTCGTCTTGCGAGGCACCACTGTATAATGTCTACAGAATTGCATATCGCTCAGGGAAAGTGTGCACAAAATGCATGAATAAGTGTACATAGAAATGCATTACATTAGGGTAAATTGCTTTGCAAAAATGTGTATATTAGCCAAAATTGCATACAACAATGTGTCAATTTGGAGAAATTTGTGCTAAAATGTTGGTGGAATTTTCAGGCGGATTTTTTTAAAATTCACATCAGTGGATGAAGCTATGCAAGTGTAGGAAGACCTAGTCATCCCAGAATCTTCCACTCTGGGGTGCTAACTTCTCTTCAGTGGAGACTGCCAAACTGTAAACTTGCAGAACAGTGAATGGGGAAAGCAAAAATTCAAATAATGACAGAACAAACTGAATGATTTCTTAATGCATGGGTTCCATATAATTTAGAATTCAATAATACAAGAAGAAACTCAGGGGTCCTTCAGCTGACACACCCATTGAGCATTTAGCCTTCTTTTCTCACACAAAGCTCACATAGAGGTTAGATTGTGCCCAGCCTTTACTGAGCATTCGTTGTGACTGTTGTGCTGGCACAAGGTATGCATCTCAACCTATATGCATGTTCAGTACTCATTCCTATGCACACTGCCAAGAAGTTTATGATCTGTCAAGCTTTGTGCTACTCAACCACTGAAAAACTGTATACTAAGGGAGAAGGAAGGGGGTCTTTTTATCCCTTTGTATCATTGTCTATTTTCTACAAGTTCCTGTCTGTTTGCTATTTTGTTCACTTTGCCCAGTTTGTAGTTGAAAGGGCATGGCTCTAGTGACAAATGACTAACTAGTTTCCTGAATCATGACTTTCCTTTTGGAGGAAGATTCTACTGTCTGTAGAAAATGCCGTTCTTTCCTACCGGAGATGGTAATTAAGCTTTGCTGAATTAGTGTGCTGATCATTACATTAGGTATTAAGAGGTCAGGGCATTTATTCATGCCTCCCAGGACACATTTAAGATAAGGGCAAGTGCCAGGGATAAAATAGGTCATAATGGGGGGTGTTTTTATACCAAGCTGTGCCAACTTCACTAATGCCATTATCTACAGAAATAAGCCATGGAAAAAGTTCAAATTGACATACACCATTACAATACAATCAGATCTATTGTGGAGAAGGCTTTCAATAACTACTAACCACAATGACTATGTTCTGCCTGCACAATCAGAGGCCATAATGATTCTGTATACCAGTTACAGGAAACTGTAAGAGGTGGGTAACTATTGTGCTTGGATCCTGCTTGCAAGTTTCCCACAGGGTTCTGGGTAGTCACTGTGAGGACAGGATGATGGATTAAGTGGGCCACCGACCTAATCCAGCAAAGCATCTCCTTCTTCCGGAGGGGAGGGATTGTGAGCGGGAACCAATTCCCGTGCTACGCAGGGGGCGTTCCGGCCCCTGCCCTGCCCTCGTTGCTGGCTCGCCATGCCTCCCAGATGGGCACCCAATCGGGTGGCAGCTCACGGGCGTGGTTTAGCCGCTCAAATGCGGCCGCGCCAGCTCTCCCCTCCATTGCGCTGCCGATACTTTCATCTCACATTTTCCAGTGCATTTCCCCATCACTTTCTTGACTGCAAAAAGTCTGATCATTTTTTAAAAAAACAAAAACTTAAGTGCAGTAGGGGGACAGAGGGCTTTAATCCACTTTAACCATACGAACCTAAATTTCTGTGTTTGAATCCCTTCTGCAAAATACAGGCTGGAGCCAACTCCAGATGAGAGGTAGTTGTCAAAATATGTTTTGCTTGTGCTCCTTTGTCGCTTTCAAGCAACACTGAAAAGCAGCCCTCAGTCAGAATGAAAAGAGACGTGCCTGCGAAATTTCATCAAGCGGTCTTGCGTCTGTGCAAAGCCATGTGTGCCCTTGTATAGCACAGAGGCGATAATCTATATTATGCCTGCTCACACACCGGTATTTATCTTTGTTGTTCAGCGCACCTACATTAGCTGGAGAATTCATTAGTGGAATGACACAGTCATGCAGCAGGATTTATGAATTAGTGTTTTGCCTGAAGGGATGCCATTGATTCCGGGCAGTGCTCTGGGATACTCATACTTGCCACTGGCTTCAGCTGCCATGCTATAGCCTGCATCAAAGAGCAGCTCAAAACCAATTCTGAGTTTGCAGCCCTTGGGCGGTCTTATCAGATGTGTAGGAAACCCACATGTCGAAAGGGAAGAGGATGAGAGAGGGAGTCAGCTCCGGGGATATGGTGAAGGTAGGGGCAGGATTTGTGTCCTCTTATCCTCAGCAACCTCATTATGAGCACAACATAGTCTAAATCATGGGTAGGCAAACTAAGGCCCAGGGGCTGGATCTGGCCCAATCACCTTCTCAATCCGGCCGGTGGACAGTCCAGGAATCAGCGTGTTTTTACATGAGTATAATGTGTGCTTTTATTTAAATGCATCTCTGGGTTATTTGTGGGGCCTGCCTGGTGTTTTTACATGAGTAGAATGTGTGCTTTTATTTAAAATGCATCTCTGGGTTATTTGTGGGTTCAATATTTTTTTTTCAAAATATAGTCCAGCCTGCCAAAAGGTCTGAGGGACAGAAAAAGTTTGCTGACCCCTGCTAAACCTTGTGAAAGCACACAGGCAGATCTTTTTAGAGGTCGATGTAGCCCCAACCTTCCTTTGTCTGCCTGTATTATCACAAAACCACAGGATGGGTGGGGATAGAGTAATCAGATGCCAGACCCCTCTCTCGTTCAGCGATCCGCACAATCCTTAGAGAGTAGAGATGGGGCAGATATTCAACTTGGCTCACCTTTAAAGACAAACTTGCCAGATCCACAGTTTCCAGCATAATGTATAAACTGAAACACGACCAGTGTCAGAGCAGACAGTCCTGGGTGGAGAAATAGTCTGTCTTGAGACAAAAAACTACAACAACACTCACTGCCTTTAGGTTAGGGGTGGGTCAAGATAATTGAGAATAGCTAGCCTTACATAGTTGTAAAACTGTGGCGGGCAACATTTTAAACAAATAATGCAGACCTAAATTGGGAATCTGGGCCGTGGACGTTGTTAGACTACAACTCCCATCATCCCTGCCCATTGGCTAGTGGGGGCCAACTGCCCTGCCAACATCAACCAGCCCCCAGCTACCAGCCTTCTTACTGACAAGCAGTGTCTGGAGGGCTTTCACTGGTGTCAGTGAAGATGCCAGAGATGAAAGGGCTTCGTTCACTCCTGCCAATGTGCACTCGCCTTTTTGCAATCCAAACAATTAGCACTACTCTACTAGTGGTTGATCCCAGCAGACTGAGTTACCTCTCCATTTATTGTGTTGTTAGGAAAGAATGTGTGCTGAACATCGATAAATAGCCACTAACTTAAAAAAAATAACATGCTGGTTTCCAGCTAGAAATGATTAGATTAGCATATTTTAATTAGGCCTTTCTATTTGGCAAGTTTTAATTCAGGAGAAAGTATATTTACACTTTAATTTAATATATTTACATGTGTTTAGGAATGACATAGGAACAACAGCACTTGCATGAGAATTCCAAACATCAATTTGTGTGTGTGTGTGTGTGTGTGTGTGTGTGTGTGTAAAGAAATATAACTTTCCTCACCTGGGAATCAACTGCAATTTGGTGGCAGATTTATAGTCTAGTGCAGAGATGGGGAACATGATCCCCTCCCCCCCACACACCCAGGTTTGATAGGTTCTAGTTCCCATCAGCCCCAGCCAGCATAGCCAAAGATCAGGGATTATGAGGTTTGGGATCCAAAAGTACTGGTCTAGATCTATTTGGGATTACATTCTAGATCCCACAGAGACCAGTCACCTCCCCCTCCTAAGAACAGAAGAATATCCCTACTGGATCAAGGCCAAAAATCCATCTAGTCTAGCATCCTATTATCACAGTGGCCCATGAGACAGACATGGGAAGCCACATGAAAGGCAACATGATACCATATTTATTATTATTATTATTATTATTATTATTATTATAAGTAATAACTCCAGCACTAGAGCTTGTGGGCATCCAATGAAGCTACATATTTAAAGATTCAGGAAAATATTTATTCATACAGCACCTAGTTAAACTATGGAACATGCTCCTACAGGGGGCAATAATGGCTTCCAATTTGGATGGCTTTACAAGAGGATTAGATAAATTCATGGAGGATAAGGCAATCAGCAGCTACTAGACATCGCAGCTATGCTTTTCTTGCATGGCCATTGTGCTCCCAATGACCCAGTCTTGCTGCCCACCCTGAGTTGAGGCTGGGCATTTGCACTGAGGAGTCATGTCTCCTCACAGAGGTTCCCCAAACAATTCAGAAGCCTGAATGACCAGGGATCCAAATCACATGGTGGAGCAGGTTCACCGTGGCAGATAGTTGCCCTCCAGGGCCGACCCATCCATGAGGCGAGGTGAGGTGGTTGCTTCAGGCAGCTGATGTGGCCTCCAAGGAGCACCAGTGCCCAGTGCTGCCCACTCCTCTCCAATCTCCTTTTACTCCCCTGCTGCCTTCAACATGGGTGAGGGCTACAGAAGAGGAGGAGGAGAAGGCAAAGAGAAGGAGTCAATAGGTGGGTTGTATTCTTCGTTTTGCCTCAAGCAGTGAAATGTCCCAGCCTGGCCCCTGTTACCCTCCAAGGCATGAAGTAAGAAAGTCATTGTGGTGTAAGGATAAGCATGTCGTACTAGGAACCGGGAGACCAGAGTTCAAATTATGACTGCCATGAACATCATTGGATAACCATGGACCAGTCAATGGGTCTTCCAGACGGGCATTTTGCTTTGTGATGCTTCTGAATACCAGTTGCTGGAAACTGGGGGAGTGGAGAGTGCTTTTGTGTTCTGGTCCTGCTTGCAGGTTTCCCACAGGCATCTAGTGGCCACTGGAAGAACAGGATGCTGGACCAAATGGGCTGGTCCTCAGGAGACTCTTCTTAAAATGAATAAGTTTAGCAAGGCTAGCTGATGGGAGTGTGATGAAGTGGTAAGAGCCAGTGCTTGTCCTCTCATTCTTCTCCCACATGCAAAAGGAAACCTCAACTGCCCTCTACCAGCACCCATTCCATCAAGTGTGTTTATCAGAAGAGCTGATGAAGACAAAAGACAAAACGTCTGGCTGCATACATTAAAAATACTCTTGCTTTGTTATTCACAGTGGCATATATATTATTTTGGTGATTAACCTGATCCCAAAACGGATTCAGAACATGAGCTTGCATGAAGTGCCATTTGATGCTTTTATAACTATCTATATTGAGATGAGCAGACTTTCTCTTCCCCAATTAGCGCATGCTGCTTTGGCATATATAAATAGAATGAGACACTTGCGCAGGTGGCTTCCTTGTTCATCTGCAGGCATTGATTTTTAGCAACCAGATTTTGTTCGTAATGTTAATGTATTGGCATATTCAGTGGGAAGCAATACCCCCATCCTCTTCTTAAAAGCATTTAAACTTGTCCTTATTAACTTACCAATAGGATAAGTCATGAGAGGGATGCGGGTGGCACTGTGAGTTAAACCACAGAGCCTAGGACTTGCCGATCAGAAGGTCAGCGGTTAGAATCCCCGCAACAGGGTGAGCTCCTGTTGCTCAGTCCCTGCTCCTGCCAACCTAGCAGTTCGAAAGCACGTCAAAGTGCAAGTAGATAAATAGGAACCACTCCAGTGGGAAGGTAAACGGTGTTTCCGTGCACTGCTCTGGTTCGCCAGAAGCGGCTTAGTCATGCTAGCCACATGACCCGGAAGCTGTGCACCAGCTCCCTCGGCCAATAAAGCGAGATGAGTGCCACAACCCCAGAGTCGGCCACGACTGGACCTAATGGTCAGGGGTCCCTTTACCTTTACCTAGGATAGGTCATGCATCCATGTACCTCTCTTGATGGTATCTGGGCCAGGCCCACCTATGAGACTGGGTGAGACAGCTGCCTCAGGCAGGCTGGGGACACCTGGGAGAGGCAGCAGATCTGCCCACCCCCCAAGGAGCACATAGCCTGCCACCACTTGCACTTGTCACATACTGTCTCCATCATCTTCTCCAGCACAGCATAACCCCTGCTGCCTGCTCCTCTCCACCTCCTTTTTTTCTCCACCTCCAGCACACCAGGGCTTTCCAGGCCACCTCCAGTCATCTCAGGAGCAGCAGGCGAGGGGGAGGTAGCAATCAGTGACAGAGCTTGGCGCAGAGGAGGAGAAGGCAGAGGCAGCCTGGGCTGGCCCTATTCAGCCCTACCAAGACCTGGGACATAGGGTCCCCTCTGAGGTGGAGCACAGGGAGTAGAACATCCCCACAAAACCTTGCACTGCTGCTGAAAAGCTCTTAGATCTGGATATTGTCATCTCATACCCAGGAGCAGATGAGATGGAGAACCTGGGAGGAGCTTCAGGGCTTCCAGCAAAGTACTTAGCTAGCCACACATGAGACAACTCAGCTGGACTGGGAAAGAAGAAGCACTTTGCCAAATCAGGCAAAGCTGGAATTCAAGCTTCCCAGCAGTGACATCACTGCCACTTACCAGGAGGGAGGGAGTAAGGAAGGGGAAAGGTTCTGGGGGTGTCAGCTTAGGGCAGACACACCAGTGAAGCCGATCTATTGTTCCCAGCAACACACCTGCACTTCAGTGACCTCCATGCCACCTTCTGGTAGGCAGTAGCAACACTACTCCTGGAAAGGCGACGTTGCATCTTGGCCCCACAAGGTGAGCTGCTTCTGGAGGAAGCACATGTAAGCACCTGCGCATATCAGAGCCCAGCTTTCTGGTCACCTCACCTCAAAAAGTATCTTGTGGAGTTAAAAAGGGTTCAAGCAAGGGCAGCCAAAATCATCAAGGGGGTGGAGCAGCTCTTCTGTGGTTGAAAGATGACAGCGCTTGGGGCCTTATAGTTCAGGGGGAAGGTGAGTCAGAGGTGGCAGGATGGAAGTTTATACAATTGGAGAGATAAGTTTATAAAAGTGGATAGAGAATCAGTTTTTCTCCCTCTCTCCTAAAACTAGAATTTGCGGGCATCCAAAACGTTGGGATGTTGGAAGATACAGGACAGATAAAAGAAAGGAATTTGCCACATAATTAAACAATGGAACTCAGGGCCCCCCAGCAGGCAGTGATAGGCACCACCTTTTTTGTTGTTGTTTAGTCATTTAGTCATGTCCAGCTCTTCGTGACCCCATGGACCAGAGCATGCCAGGCACTTCTGTCTTCCACTGCCTCCCGCAGTTTGGTCAAACTCATGCTGGTAACTTTGAAAACACTATCCAACCAACTCGTCCTCTGTCGCCCCCTTCTCCTTGTGCCCTCCATCTTTCCCAACATCAGGGTCTTATCCAGGGAGTCTTCTCTTCTCATGAGGTGGCCAAAGTATTGGAGCCTCAGCTTCAGGATCTGTCCTTCCAGTAAGCCCTCAGGGCTGATTTCCTTCAGAATGCATAGGTTTGATCTTCTTGCAGTCCATGGGACTCTCAAGAGTCTCCTCCAGCACCAGAATTCAAAAGCATCAATTCTTCAGCTATCAGCCTTCTTTATGGTCCAGCTCTCACTTCCATACATCACTACTGGGAAAACCATCACTACCCCTTCATGGAGCACTGCTGAACTATGAACTATGCCGAGCAAGGCACCCAAGATGGACAGGTCATGGTGGAGAGTTTTGACCAAACGTGATCCACTTGGAGCAGGAACCGGCAAGCCACTCCAGTATCCCTGCCAAGAAAACTCCATGGATAAAGACAACAGGCACCACCTTGGATGGCTTTAAAAGAGGATTAGACAGATAAATGGAGGAGAGGGCTGCTGATGTCTATTGGCCATGATGACTATGCTCTGTTTCCACAGTTGGAAGCAGCAGTGGTCCTGGATACCAGTTGCTGGAAACTGCAGGAGGAGACAGGGCTCTTGTGTATGAATCCTGTTTGCATGTTTCCTGCAGGCACCTGGCTGGCCACTGTGTGGACAGGCTAGATCAGATGTGCCATTGGCTCTTCTTGCATTCTTAACTCCTGAGGATGCTCTCAGTCTGAACTGCTTCGCTGCTGAAGCAACAACACATTGGGAGCTTCAGGGCTTCTGGAACCAAGGAAGTAAACAGACGTCACTTTCTTCATTTAGTGCTGGCTGTGTTGTGTGCCTGGACTCAGAGTCCACAGATTTCCCAGGCCTAGAGATTCTCTGGTTTTGATCTGTGATGGTGACTCATTCAGATATGCATACTTGATACGGCAGCCATTCTGTGATGAATATGAGCAGGTGGATTCTGATGGGCAGCTACATGGCCAGGGCTGCGGTATAATCACAGGGCTAGAGCAGCTGTTAGCTGAATGGAAGCACTAAAAAATATAGCCATGGGATTCTCAGAATCTCTTTGATCCATTGGAATGCTTTGAATCCCTTTGAATTCTGGCTAATATGCCTCCGATGAGGTGAATCCTGGCAGCCACATGATGCTGTAAAATTCTAATTCTATACTAAGCCTTCAGGGCTTCCCCCTCCACTCCCCATCATACTTTCCCTGTTTTGCCATCGTACAAATTCTGGCTCCAATTCTATTTTTTTTCCTTCACCTCCAGCTTAAATTATACATTACTCTTTATAAAATCTCCGTACTGCCTTGAATAAGTAAAAATAGTGGAAGGGTTTGGAATCGTTAAAAGCAATGATTTTCTCACATTACCATTAAAAAGTAATTTTAGGATCTCCATTATCAGTGGAGTGCTGGCTTTCCAAATGTTTTAAAAAAGAAAAAAAACCTCATTGAAACTGCCTTTCGTATGAAGGAAGCTGAGAGAGAGAGAGAGAGAGAGAGAGAGAGAGAGAGAGAGAGAGAGGGAGAGGTTTTCCTGCAGCCTGCAATTCTTTCCTGTGGAATGGAAGGGCTTTGACTAGTGGAGCTCCCTGGTTACTGGAGGCAGGATGAGTTTTAGAACAGTGGTGGAGCATATGCCCGCACTGCCCATGGTGGGCACACTCCCGAGGGGGGAAGGGGCGCAGAGGGTGCCCTCCCAGGCACGGGATAGCTGCTTGGGTGCACAGAGCGGCACACACACACTGCAGCTGGGGGCAGAGCAAGCCACCAATGGCGGATATTCAGCCCGCCGCCCGCCCACAACTCCCAAGTCTCCCCCAGCTGTCAAAACGAAGGAGGAGGGGGGGAATACTGCCAGCAAAGCGGCGCAGCTCCCCCCTTCCCCTGACGGCTCGGGGTAGGCTGGGGAGTCGCGGATGGGCGGCACGCCAAATGTCACCCCCCTCAGTGAGGGCACCCAGGGTGATCTGCCCCCACCGCTCTGTCCCTGCTTTCAGACCCTCCAAGTGTCTCTACTTTCCTGGGACAGTCCTGGATTTAGAGAAGCCATCCCTGTTTCTGATTTGATCCTGGAATGTCCCGCTTTTCCTTAGGACATCTGTATTTTCACCGGAGAAATGTTGGAGAGCAGGGAGTTATGCGACCCGCAAGCCAAGGAGATAAGCAATGATACAACCTTTAGAAGACATCTGAAGATCAATGGGGAAGATCAATGTTTTATTATGTTTTTATAGATGTTGGAAGCCAGCCAGTGTGGCTGGGGCAACCCAGTCATATGGGCAGGGTATAAATATTATTATTATTATTATTATTATTACTATTATTATTATTATGGAATAGGATGTTCCTATTTTCAATGGAGGAATGTTGGAGGGTATGTTCTCTTACTTGTGCTACTTACTCCTTCTCCTGACTCACCTGCCCTTCTCTTTCAGGGTCTAAACTGATGGTTCTGGGAAGGGGGGAAAGATGTTCATGACCCAAAGACAGGAAGAAACCTTGGTATGCCATCCAAATGATCCAAGACTGGGACATCAAGGTGGCTCCCTTGTCATTTGCCTGAAAACCAAATGGGGTACTTAGAGTTGTACCCATTGTGGGTGGCTAAAATTTGGCCCTTCATGGGAAGCTGCCTCATGTTAAGTCAGACCTTTGGTCCAGCTAGCTTAGTAGTGTCTACACTGACAGGCAGCACATCTCCAGGGTTTTAGGGAGGGTTCTCTCCCAGTCCTACCTGGAGATTCTGGGGGTTGAACTTTGAACCTTCTGCATGCTGAACAAATGCTGTACCACTGGCCCACAGTGCTTCCTCTGGTAAGAACCTGCCTCGTACTGAGTCAGGCCTTTGGTCCAGCTAGTTCAGCATTGTCAACACAGGCTAGCAGCAGCTCAACTGTGTTTCAAAGAAAATACAGTTCCTCGCCGCCAATGTGTAAATGGTGCTATGCCACTTCTGAGGGGGAAACAGAAACAGATAGATTCAGATATACGTTGACAATTCCTATGTGTAACTTACAAAGGAACTTCCACTGAGTCGATGGGACTTCTCCTCAGGGGCCTACAGATTTCTGGCTCCCCCCACCCTTTGCTTCCACAAATGTGCTTCAAGAACAAGAGCTTTTTGTTCTCAAACCTTAGGAAATCGAAACTGCGGAGGGAGGGGGGAATGGTAATGAGGAGGACACTGACAAACCAATTAGTCCTAATGGGAATCGTTCTCTGAAGAATTTCCCTGTGCAGCAGCTGGACATCTCTCACAGCATTGCCTTTTTACAAAAGGCAGGCCACGAGGGCTGCATTTCATTTCGTCTTCTTCTATCAGCCCTGTCACATATATTTCTCTGGCTTTGTCTTTCTGAGCAGCAGTCGCTAGATTTGCGCGCACACACAAACATACATATAGGGAAGACTGACAGGTAATATGCTAGCCGTATTCAAATATCTGAAGGGCTGTCTCATGGAAGATGGAGCAAGCTTGTTTTCTGCTGCTCCAGAGGGCAGGACCCAAACCTACAGTTTCAAATTACAAGAAATGAGATTCTGGCTAAGCATTAGAAGAACGTTTGGGTGACAAGAGCTGTTCAACAGTAGAACGGACTACCTCAGTGGTGGACTCTCTATTGGATTTTTTTTAAAGAGAGGTTGGGTGGACATCTGTCAAGGGGTTCTTTAGCTGTGATCCCTGTATTAAAGGTAAAGGTAAAGGGACCCCTGACCATTAGGTCCAGTCGTGACCGACTCTGGGGTTGCGGTGCTTATCTCACTCTATAGGCCGAGGGAGCCAGCGTACAGCTTCCGGGTCATGTGGCCAGCATGACTAAGCCGCTTCTGGTGAACCAGAGCAGCGCACAGAAACACTGTTTACCTTCCCGCCGGAGCGGTACCTATTTATCTACTTGCACTTGACGTGCTTTTGAACGGCTAGGTTGACAGGAGCTGGGACCAAGCAACAGGAGCTCACCCCGTCGCGGGGATTCGAACCGCCAACCTTCTGATTGGCAAGCCCTAGGCTCTGTGGTTTAACCCACAGCGCCACCGGCGTCCCGATCCCTGTATTGCAGGGGGTAAAATCAGATGACCCTTATGGTCCCTTCCAACTCTATATTCTTAGATTCTATATGTTAGGGCTGTGCACCGGACTTAGCCTGAGCCAAATTGGGCATATTCCAAGGGACTTCAGCATCAGATCAGGTAGGTACAAACAACCTAGGATCACTATGGTTCAGACTGGATGGCCCAGAGCAGTCCATGACTGTCAGGGGAAAACCCGCTCTTTAGTGCTGATTTGAAACAAATAGCAATTTGGGTTTCCTCTGAATTGACATTTGTCCAGATTTAGCATGAAAGTATGTGTTTTCCCTGGGAAAGGAGCAGGGCCAAGGGAAACCACATAGACCCATGCCTGGAAAGCAGGAGTCAAACAGAAAACTACTTGGACCCATGCTTTCTAGGCGCGAGACGGGCAGAACTGTGGACGAGCCCTCAGTGTATGTGGTATAAACAGTCAAATGCTGGAGCTAAGAAGGTTCTCCTACCCCTGTGATATAGCAACAATGGGAAAAGGAGGGGTTAATCTCTTCTTTGTAAGGAGGACAGTTGTGGGCCTTCCTGAGTTCTGGAGTCTCTCCAGCTATCCAAGGATGCTGAGTCTTCATGCTGGCCTTGGCTATAACAAAGGGGAAGAAAGGAGGGGAGTGTGTCATCTTGGCAAAGGTGGCTGGTGGGTGGGATGGCTTCTTTTCCTGTCCTTAGGTTTTGTTGTGTTTGGCACAGGAACATGCAATGCATTGGCCAGTGCAGCCCACCTCAAAGCTGTCACTTCTACTTGCCAGGTTTCCAGAACACCCACCTGTCAGTGCTGAACATGGTGTGATTTGGGGTGGGTAGGAGACATGCAATCCTCACAGTGAGGTTTAGCTCCTTCCATGAGCCCAGTTTCAAAAAGATGCTCATCGAATACAATGCAAGTGTTCTGTCTTCTTTGAGCCTCTCTCCAGAGTTCCAGATAGAGCACAAAAGATGGCTTGCATGCTGTCAACAAAAGCAAGGCCACACTCTCCACAGCGCTCTCCCTACTTGTGCACCCCAGCAACTGACATTCAGAGGCCTGTTATGTCTAACATTTCTCCCAGAGCAGGATTCCAGTTGCCTCTGTGCTAGATCAAAACTAGGACTGGACACAAGGTAAGCAGGCAGATTTCAATGTAGCCCCAAACAAAATGTGCAGTTGCATTCTACCATAAGGGGCAGAAACTTGCAGATCCTGGTTTAGCTTAAACTAATGAGCATTGTACAGTCATACCTCATGTTACGTTTGCATCAGGATGTGCATTTTCAGGTTGCATCCCGCGGTGACCCGGAAGTAATGGAACGGGTTACTTCCGGGTTTCACCACTCACACATGTGCAGACGTGCAAAATGATGTCATGCACATGTGCAGAAGCTGTGAATAGCGGCACACACAGATGCACAGATGCGGGTAGTGTTCTGTTCAGGTTGCGAATGGGCCTCCGGAACAGATCCCGTTCGCAATCAGAGGTACCACTGTATATAACTATAGAAGTAAGCTAACCTAATTCAATAGCTTTAAACAAAACAGAAGACAGAACAATACCACTACAAAAACAGAACAATAGAATGCAGAACATCGCCATGTTTCAGATGATGCTCCTTTCTCCAAAAGTGTGGACCTGAGACTTGATCTTCAAACATCACAAGGACCCCACCCTATCTCTCACTTGGAGTAGTGCACACACTCCCACCCTGGCTTTCATTCAGAGGGAACTTATACCCAATATTATTCTGGGCTCCCACCCCACAAAAGTGAGATGTAGATGTTTCTGGACTCTAATTCCCATTAGCCCCAGCTAGGGGTGATGAAAGTTATAGTCCAGCCACATCTGAAGCACACCATGTTGTTGGTCCTGAGATAAGGCAAGCAACACAGATAATGGAGCATGCCTGTATCTGCCAAAGGAAAATTCCTAGAACCGAAATCTCAGTTGCAGGAGTGGAAGAGTCTGCTGACCTTCAGAAGGTTGTAGGTCACCATCAATGCATAAGTACATAAGAAGAACTCTTCTGGATCAGGCCAAAGTCCTTCCTGTTCTCACAGTGGCCAGTCAGATGCCCATGACAAGACCACAAGCACCCATCTCACTAGTGATTTCCACATGCTTGAAGTGGAGTAGACAATGTTGTCTATCTGGGTTCCACCATAACCAGCAGCCTCTCCATTGATGCTGAGCTGAACAAGCATATTGGCAAGGTAGCCTACAGCAATGGCTCCCCTCTCCAAAAAGGTACGGGAGAATGTGATGTTGACATCCAATGACAAGATGAAGGTCTACCAGGTTTGCGTGTTGACCATGCTGCTTTATGGAATTTACAACAGCCAAGAGTGATGCCTCAACACCTTCCACATGCACTGCATCTGGAAGATTTTGGGCATCACGAAGCAGGACAGAGTCTCAAACAAAGATGTGCTTTCCCAAGCTCACATTCCCAACATGTTCACATGTTCACATTCCCAACATGTTCACATGTGGTTAAATCCACAGAATGGGAGATAGCAGGATCCCCAAGGACATGCTCTATGGGGAGCTGGCTTCAGGCACCAGGCCAGTTGGCAGACCAACTCTGCATTAAAAGGTTTCTGCACGTGTGACATGAAGGTTGGCAACACCAAGCTCACCATGTGGGAATTCCCTGCAGATGACTGCAGTGCCTGGAGACAGGCAGTCCGGCCATGCATCCATAGCAGTGACCAGAGGAGGAATGACCACTGGGAGGAACGCAGAGAGAAGGAATGCCATGGTACGTACATCTGCAGCAACACAACTGGATGCCTTCTTCTGCCCCAGCTGCAACAAAACATGTCTCTCCTACTTCGTTTCTCTAGCCACAGCAGGCACTGTAACCTTCCAACAGCTTGACTTCACCCTCAATGTCACACTCCTCCAATGTCTCCTAAGACAGATGAGTACCAACCAGGTAGTTAGAAGCATATTGGCTGTAACAGTGAAGGGGAATGAAGCTCTCATTTCCTTCCCACATCCTTCACAAGCTCCATCAGCAAGAAAAGGCTGTGGGTAAATATGCTTGCTTAAATTCTGTTGTTCCTTTAAGCACCAACAACTCAAACTTGGAGCAGCTAAGTTACGATGGAACAGTTCAGACTTCCTTTGGGAACAGCTATCTTTTTACAGTGTGTACACGCAGATAAATTTAAGACTAAGAATAGAGACTGGCTCCATAAGTCTCCAAGGGAAGATAGATGCAGCTTGCAGTGGTGGAAATCTTCCCTTTCTATGAATCATAGTGGCTCACCTGCCATCTGCCATGAAATAGATGCTTCCTTTCCTACCTAGTAATTTTTCTTGATTTGAGCTAATTGGGTTTTAGGGTTAAGGAGATTGTGTAGAGTTAAGCTAAATGGAAAAGGGGGGATGCACTGGATGACTATAATGTGCATACAGATGGGGAATGGAAGAGAAATTTGATTTTGTTTGCATTTTAATGAGAAATGACTGAATTCAAACTATGCGAAACAGTATACAAACTGAAACACAACTATCCTTTGAAATCTGTACTTCTCTGAATTTTGCAATGCAGTTCTCCAGTGAAACTATACATTCAGAAATGCATCTCTTGGGGGAAGTGTGTGTGTGTGAGTGAGAGAGAGAGAGAGAGAGAGAAAGAATTACATACAAAATTGATAATATTGGGGACACTTACTTGCAAAAATGTGTATATTAGTCAAAACCGCATAAAAATTATGTATGTTAGGGGGAATTTGCAGTAAATGTTGATGAACTGTCATAAAAATTGTTTGTTTTTTTTTAAAAAAAAGGCTTGCTGAAGAAATGTGGAGAATTAAATTTAAGATATGAGAAAGAAATTGAGAGCCCCCAAATTGACAGATTTGCCTATCTCTAACACAGACACACTATTAAGTGTCTTACTTACCAGTTATGATGGCTATTATTACCTCCAGGATCAGAAGTGGTGCACCTCTGAATACCAGTTGAGATGAAGATCATGAGCAGGAGAGGGCTGTGGTGTTCATTTCTCATCTGTGGGATTCCCAGTGGCACATGATTGGTCACCATGGAAAATCAAAGGCTGGACCAGATGGACCTTTGGTCTGACCCAACAGGGTTCTTTATGTATTTGTATTGTTTAGAAACATTAAATTCTCTGCCTTTTCTATGTAAGGGAGGTTTCTCCTGGACCAGGGAAGGGGGAATACTTTCATCTCCAGAGGTGTATTCCCTTCTGGGCAGCTCCCAGGGGTCACATGCTAGGGATGTGTGGGGCCAGAGGCAAAATTAGCTAAAACAATGACCTCATTCGCCAGTGAGAAAGGGGGCAGGTGGGAGAAAAGGGGTGCGGCAAAAGGGAGAGAGAAGGGGGTGGCAGAAATAGGAAGGGGAAAGGAGTAGCTTCACCCACCACTGTTATGTGGCCCATGACAGATCACTCCTTGTCAGGCTTCAGGGAATTGGCTTCCCTCCCCCCCCCCGCCTCCCATGGCAGTAAATAAGCTGAGCAAAGGAAAAGTAGTCTTCTTACCGCTTAGAAACAAAGAACACATCACCTAGGAATGGTGGCGCTCCCAATTAAGTTCACTCCCCCTTCCATCCCTATTAATCTACATCACTTCTACGTCTTGTAATATGAGTTTGGAGCAGCTGTGTTTTCTGTTCTGCCCCTTTCTGAGCTCTCCGGGACTTTGGGGGAGGTGGGTGGATACTACCCAGAGACTGTGAGTCTGTTAACTCTTTCTCTTCTAGTGTTTCTTCTGCTAGCTGTTCCCCATCCAGTATTTCCCAGCTTCTGCCTTTTGAACTAGGCCCCTCTGCAAGCCACTGTTCCAAATCTATACTGTCCTCCTGTTCCTGGGAAGATTCAGGATCAGGAGGAGGGGGTGGCTCCCACCATTCTTCCTCAGTTCAGCCCTCCTCAGCACGGTCCCTGACACTCCCAAGGAAATATGGTTCTCAATAGATGAACAGGATTCAACAGACTACTATCAAGGTGATGCACACTAAAGATAAGCAAAAACAGTTAGAAACAAAAACCAGCAAATACATTTTAAACAAAACTGGAAACATACGAAACAGATACTTGTGGTAAAGATGCATTTATCCAGCTGGGAATATTGTCTACCACCGTACCAGAAAGATATGGCCATGAGAAACGATGGACATAAGCAATGAGGGTGCTGCGAACTGCTTTTTACGACGCACACATACCATTTTGTGGGATGCCTTCCCTTTAATTGGCCAATTCACCCCGGGGGCCTGATGCGATGGGAGAAACAGGGTGCAAAAAGCAGGCATAAACTTTAAAAAGTGAAGAGTTAGGGGGAAAGGGTTGTATTGTTTTAGGTCCATAGGGTGTAAAATTGTCAACAGACACCATAACTTCATCCCCTTCAGCGCATCTCTCTCTTAGGACCCTGGAAACTGAGACTTGGAGAGGGGAAGGAAGTATTTAATGGCAACCGTTACTCTTTGACAAATAAAACAGATAATACTACTCTGTTCTTTCCTCCCCTACTCCTTTTCTAGCCTTCTATTGGGCTATGGTTGAGCTGTATTGGTGGAACTAAAATGAGAGCAGCAGTCCAGGGACATGCAATGCCACCATGCCTTAAGTGAACGTTCTCTCCAGTTTATCCGAGCTAGTCATAGCTGAGCCACTTCAGAGTTAGCAACGGAAGCTTCTAAACCCAGCTGGAATGGGAGCCACAGAAGGCTTAAGAACATAAGAAAATAAAGAACTGCCTTTCCAGATCAAAAGCGCAATCCATTTCCATGGAAATGAAGGTGAACGGTAATCCCTTCTTGTGAATCACTACCATTCTGGTACACAGAGATACACTGATGCTGCCCACAGAGGCTCCGTTTAGCTCTCATGCCTCAAATTAACCCAGGGTTTAATTCTGAAGTCTGCATTTAGGCCAGGCCAGAGCTCAAATCCCCACATAGTCATGAAGTTTGCCTGGGTAATCATGAGCCAGTTGCAGTCTTTCAGCCTGGCCTACCTTGAGGGTCATTATGAGGATAATATGGAGAGGGGGAGAACCATGCACTGCATGTTAAGCTCTGTGCTGGAAAGGTGAGATATACTGTAAATATGATAGATAGATAACATTAGTCCCTGTTAGAATTCCTGCTCCGTGATTGCAGTCATGGGATTGTTGTCTTTCACATGACGGTATATGCTTTGAGTCCACAGAGTGAGAAGTGACAAAGACAGGATGTTTGTGTTACTGTGTTCCGTGAAGTGGGACTATTGTCCTTTGTTCTCTTTCTCTTTGCTGTCTGATGCTAGAGAGAGAGGGAGCCATGTCGCAGTGCTCTCTGTGTGTTTATATGTAAATAAAGTAGATTAGCCAAAATGCTGAGTTGCTGAGGTCTGTTGCGCATGATGCGCAAACTCTGCGGATCCCTAAGTGTGCCGGTGTTGGTTGGCATCGGTCGCTGTGATGTTCGGGCTGAAGAAAGCTTTTGAAGCTCCCGAACGATTGACCAGGAGGGAGAGAACATGCCAGTTGGGCATGTGTCTCTACCAGGGTCCTACTCGAGTGTAGGCTGAGCTCCTGACAGTCCCCAGGGTTTAAAACAATTTATAATCAGAAGAATAGGGTGCACACACAGCTGTGCAATGAAGGATCCAGAGGCTCCTCTTTGTGGAGAGAATTCTACAGCTTAGGGGCTGCCACAGAGAACGCTCTGCCCTGGGCATTTCATGAATTTAAAGATGTAGTCCATGATTTTCAGGGTCTTCCATTCACACATTCAGCTGCGAGGTGACAATGCATCAAGCTGTAAAAATATGGGCACTTGTGAACCAGGCTAGAACTGAGCAAAACTTCTATCCCATGTTCCTTTTTAACACATTTAGGAGCAGCTAAATTGAAAAATACTTTCATTAATACCATCTTTGGGCTAGAAACAAATTCAGGCTGGGACCTTAGATATCCCCAGCAGTCTCAAATATTAGCAATTGATGCCAGTTGTGTAGCATTTCTTTGCTAATAGGAAGCCATTACTTTAATGCCCTTTGTTTTGGAGGTATTAGCATAAGTAGATCAGCATGGTAGAATTTGCATTTCAAAAGACCATCATGGAACAAAGCAGGATCTCATACACCTCATGCAAATCCCTCAGCCCCAAATGTCTATATCTGTATCTAGCTAGAGATGGATGGTTGGTTAAACAGACAGACCATTGTTTCTTCTGAATGAATCCCTTACTGCACAAAGGCTTTTCTGACTCTCCCTCTTAAAGATCTTTTTTTTTTAACGCGACCCAGGAATTTGTGTACATGATGCCCAGAGAAGGTGGATGGAAAGAATAACAGATGCATTACAGTCATTTGAGAAGGACCCACATGATCATCTTAATAACCAATGTTTCACTTGAGGGGGGAATTTAAGTCACTTTTACTCAGAGTGAAATTAACAAAGGTAACTGAGTTAAGTCCATTAAGTAAACCTTAGCTGAATACCACCCAGTTTTTTATAGATATGGTTCCCTGGTGGTGCTCACTCGTGGCCGAGTAAGATTGCCTTCCATGAACATGGTCTTAACAGTGAGTCCGTAAGTGACTTTGGAGGCCAATTCTGGATCCACACGTCCTTTCACAGTGGGGACATAGGTTTCTGGACGGAAGTTGATCATGGTGAGGGTTTCCCAAGCGTGCCTTCCTCTTAGCATGTTTCTCCCTTTCATCCTGTGTTCAAGTGTCTTCAAAGCCCATGACACCTTTGGTAAAGGCTGTTCTCCAATTGGAGCACTCGCAGGGCAGTGTTTCCCAGTCGTGGGTGTTTATAATAGTCTCAACAAACCACTCCTGGTGTTTCTTGGTTTGGTATCCAATAGTTTGTTCACAGGCTGCAAAAATGGATGTTTTTGGCTTGGTCCAGTGTTCCTTGATGTTATCAGGGCTCCCCGAAAGCAGATGGTCCTTAAGAGTTGTTTGGAAACAATCCCGTTTAATAGGATCTTCAAGGGCTTGCGTGTTCATTTTGCACCTTGGTTTCCTTCCTTGAAGCCTGTAATGAGGTATAATCTTGATAGCCATCATGGAGTGTATTAATCGGTGATCTGTCCAGCAGTTGTTGGCATTCGTCATAGTTCTGGTAAGGAGCACATCATGGCGATCTTCAGCTTGGACAATTACATACTCTAAGAGGTGCCAGTGGTTCGACCAAGGGTGCCTCCATGATGTTTTAAATTTATTTTTGTGTGGAAAGATTGTGTTGGCAATGACAAGGTTGTGAGCTGCGCATATAGTCAAAACTAAGGTTCTGTTCTGGTTGCTGTTGCCAATTCCTTCTTTCCCATCTGTCCATCTGCCTCAGTATTGTCTACGCTGACCAGCAGAAGTTCTCCATGGTTTCAGACATGGAGTCCAAACCCTACCAAGGAAATGCCAGGGATTGAACTTGGTGCATTATGCATGCGGTGCAGATGCTCTGCCACTGAACTCCTGTCATGCCCTGAGGACCTCTCATTTAGCCCCCACCTCTCTCTCTCTCTCTGACACACACTTTAAGCTTTCTTTTTCTTTTTATATATATTTTTATTAGTTTTAACATATCATTTTCAACAATTATAAAACATACTTTTATATCTTATACAATTTTTTTGACTTCCATCAATCACATCTGAAAATTTTCCAATCTTTTCCACTTAATTTACATTTCTTAGTTTCACTATTACATTTAAGTATCATAACTAATGTCTCTCTTCTTTATCTTCTTTGCAATATTTCATATATTCCTCCTTACAAAACTTCTTGTAGTCCTACTAGTGTAATTTGTTGATTACAGTTGCTCTTCAACTAGTTCGTATATTTCTTCCAATCTTCTGTGAATCTCTGGTCCCGCGGGTTTCGAATCCTTCCTGTCATCTTATCCAATTCTGCATAGTCTTAAGCTTCCTTTTTCATCCTGGAAGTTAATCTTCTTTCAAGTGGAATCTCTGTAAACATACAAAAGTTGCTGCGTATTGGGTCACACCATTACTCACCCCATCTAGATTGCTATTCTCTATGGCAGTAGTGAAGAACTTCAGATCTGCAGCCTGTAGTGACCCTTCAGGCTTTTTATGTGGCCCTTGAGACTCTCCCCATCTCTCCAGGCTAGAGTCCTCAATGTGTCCTCGAACTCTCTGCTTGCCTGGGTGGAGGATAGAGAGGGGTGGGTGAGAATGTGTATAGAAACTAGTCTACTGTGCAAAGGTCAAATATACATTCATTGATCCTCCCACTTTAGCCTCTGGCACCACCCAGTTTTGAAGGTTGCCAGATGTTGGCCTTCAAGGAATTGAGGGCAACTGGCATGTGGTTCTCAAAGCATTCCCAGCAGGGAACATGGCCTCCAACTGGAGAAATGTTCCCCACTCCAGCCTTAGTCCTGAAGCAGAAATACAGACTTTTTTCTTTTTAAGCCACTGTATAGATACTCTGGGACGTGGGTGGCGCTGTGGGTTAAACCACAGAGCCTGGGACTTGCCGATCAGAAGGTCAGCGGTTCGAATCCCCGCGACGGGGTGAGCTCCCGTTGCTCGGTCCCTGCTCCTGCCAACCTAGCAGTTCGAAAGCACGTCAAAGTGCAAGTAGATAAATAGGTACCACTCCGGCGGGAAGGTAAACAGTGTTTCCGTGCGCTGCTCTGGTTCACCAGAAGCTGCTTAGTCATGCTGGCCACATGACCCAGAAGCTGTACACCGGCTCCCTCGGCCCAGCCAATAAAGCGAGATGAGCGCCGCAACCCTAGAGTCGGCCATGACTGGACCTAATGGTCAGGGGTCCCTTTATCTTTTTATAGATACTCTCCCTTTAAACTTAGAAATAAACTCTAGCACCAAATTTCACTTGGCTGTTGCTCCCTATTGCCACTTGAAAGCTTGCTCTGGTTTGTTTGTTTTTGGTTTGTTTGGGGCTCCCCCCTCCTTTTTGCTTTTTTTAGGATCAAATCTATAGCTTGCAGAATGGCTGGCCAGAACTGCAGCAACATGAAGCAGTGGAAAAGCAGCCTTTATATCCGCCAGCAGTACAGAAGTAGATTTTCTGGTTTAAGTGAGATGTGTGTTTCTTTATCCCTTACTGAGATGGCTAGATGTAACTGGCAGGCAGAATTTATTTTTCCTCGTTCTTGTCCTTTGGTTGGAGCGGCAGGTGGGCAAGAAAATAAAAGAAGCTACAGAAACCATCACATCAGGAAGCTGTAACCCTGGAGCTGCTGGACATCTATCCAATGCACAAAGCCTTTGAGACTTTTCTATGGCAGCTGTTGACTTTCGACCATCACAGTGCTGTCAGGACCTTAGGGTGGAACTAGATGTGATACCCCTTACTTGGGTGGATGGAAGAGAAAGACAGGGTTGCAGAAACAACTTGGCATTTGTACCTCCGCCCACTTCTGGCCTCTGGCCCTGCCCACTTCTTCCCCCAGAATGTTGTTCAGATTGGAGTGCAGCTCTCTGTCCAAAACGGGTTCCTCACTCCTGGTCTAAACTGGCTGGTAGCAGCTCCTCAGGGTTTCCCCTGGAGATGATGGGGATTGGAAATATAGGAGAGGATGAGCGCCAGTTGTGGTGTAGTGGTTAGAGTGCTGGACTAGGACCAAGTAGACCAGGGTTCAACTCCCCATTCATCCATGAAGCTCACCAAGTGTCCTTGAACTTTCAGCCCAACCTACCTCACATGGTTATTGTGAGGATAAAATGGGGCTGGAGAACAATGTATGTCACCTTGAGGTCCATGAATGAAAAGTGGGATATAAATGTAATAAATAAACAGGTAAACAAACAAACAAGGATCTGCATCCAAATCATCTGCTCTTCCATTGAGTTCCAGCCCTTGCTCCAACAAGGGAGACACTGGGCACATCAGCCCAGTCTGGGGGCCACAGATCAGGGTCATGGGGCAGATTGAGTGGGGGCTCTGCTCTGCTCAGAAATTTCCACCCTGATTTAATCTGCTGGCTGCCGTTCTCTTTGCTGACAAAGAAGCTACATTTTGCACAACATTAAAGCCCCTTCTCCTCCCAGTTGCTCCCTGCAATAGCTGATGGGTAGGAAGGGATCTAGAGGGCAGGATGAAGCCCAGCTGTGCAGCATATCTCATCCATAGGCTGCAGGAGGTAGCTTCACTTAACACCTCTGTAGAGAACTGCAGCCTCAGTTGTCTTCTCAGAAGAGGATCTCATCCTGCTCATAAAAAAGCACATTAATTTCATCTCTGGACATCCTCTGGTCAGAGAGGCCATGTTCTTAGTAAAAATTCTACAAAATGGGAGTTTATGGAGATCGGATTAACAGTTAAGGTATATGGGTCATTTTTTTTAATATCACTTTAAACCTTATCTCCTTCTCCCTCCCATTGTGCCAGACTATTAATTTACCTGATTTATCTCTCCACTCATAAAACCTCGTTCTGCAGAGAGATGAAGATTGCTGAGCACAGGTTTCTCCGGGAAATATTTCAATTTTGGCATGATTAAGTGTTCTTTTGTAAGAAGGTTAACAAAAGTCCTTGCCCTTTCTCAATGACATGACTTCTAATTTTTTTCCCCATGGCAGATCTTTTTTCTTTAAAAAATCCTCCCAGTTTCAAAAGAATCCCTGTAAATAATAATAATAATGAAGATCCAAGCAGGAACCAGGAACTTCTGCCAAGTGATTATACCATTCAGTTTAAGCTCTTGTCCTATGCATCCTTAGGGTCTTAGTAGCTTAACATGAGTCAATGAGGCTAATGCAATTCTAGGCTGCATCAACAGAGAAATAGTGTCCAGATCAAGGGAAATAATAGTACCCTTCTCTATTCTGCCTTGATCAGACCCTACCTGGAGTGCTGTGTTCAATTCAGAGCATAAGAAGGATATTGACAAGCTGGAACGTGTGCAGAAGTGACCAAGATGAGTTGAGTATGTCTAGCCTGGAAAACAGAAGGCTGAGAGGTGAAATGATAACCATCTTCAAATATCTGAAGGGCTCTCACATGGAAGATGGAGCAAGCTTGTCTTCTCCTGCTCCAGAGGGGAGGAGCCAAACTAATGGATTCAAATTACAAGAAAGGATATTCCAACTTAACATTAAAAGGTAAAGATAAAGGACAGTCACAGATGACTCTGGGGTTGCAGCACTCATCTCGCTTTACAGGCCGAGGGAGCTGGCGTTTGTCGGCAGAAAGTTTTTCCGGGTCATGTGGCCAGCATGACTAAGCCACTTCTTGCAAAACCAAAGCAGAGCACAGAAATGCCTTCCCGCCGGAGCAGTTCCTATTTATCTACTTGCACTTTGATGTGCTTTCGAACTGCTAGGTTGGCAGGAGCTAGAACAACGGGAGCTCACCCCGTCCCAGGGATTCGAACCACTGAACTTCTGATCGGTTTAGACCACAGCGCCACCCACGCCCCTAACTTTAGGATGCATATTTTGGTGGTAAGAGCTGTCTAATGGGTTGAACACACCATCTCAGTAGGTTGGGAACTCTCATTCATTGGAGGTTTTTAAAGAGAGGTTGGATGGCCCATCTGTCAGAGAGTCTTTAGCTGTGATTGGACTGGATGATCCCTGAGTTGCTTCTAACTCTACAGTTAGGATTCCATGATTCCTTCCATGCTGCTGCCCATGTCTGGAAAGTTGAGGTGGAACATAGCCTTAACCTCCATGAATCCATCTAATCCTCTTTTGGATGTCCTTAAGAAAGGATTAGGGATGCGGGTGGCACTGTGGTCTAAACCACTAAGCATCTTGGGCTTGCTGATCAGAAGGTCGGTGGTTTGAATCCCCACAACACGGTGAGCTCTCATTCCTCTGTCCCAGCTCCTGCCAACGTAGCAGTTCGAAAGCCACCAGTGTGAGTAGATAAATAGGTACCGCTGTGGCAGGAAGGTAAACAATGTTTCCATGCGCTCTGGTTTCCGTCATGGTGTTCCGTTGTGCCAGAAGCATTTAGTCATGCTGGTCACACAACCCAGAAAGCTGTCTGTGGGCAAACACCGGCTCCCTCGACCTGAAAGCAAGATGAGCACTGCAACCCCATAGTTGCCTTTGACTGGACATAAGTGTCCAGGGGTCCTTTACCTTTTACCTTAAGAAAGGGTTAGGCAGATTCATGAAGGAAAGGCCATCAATGGTGACTAGCCACAATGCCTATCTTCTACCCCCACTGCCAGTATAAGGATTTGACGTAAAGGTAAAGGGACCCCTGACCATTAGGTCCAGTCGTGGCCGACTCTGGGGTTGTGGCGCTCATCTCGCTTTATTGGCCGAGGGAGCCGGCATACAGCTTCCGGGTCATGTGGCCAATATGACTAAGCCGCTTCTGGCGAACCAGAGCAGTGCATGGAAACACTGTTTACCTTCCCGCTGGAGCGGTTCCTATTTATCTACTTGCACTTTGACATGCTTTCGAACTGCTAGGTTGGCAGGAGCAGGGACCGAGCAACGGGAGCTCACCCCGTCGCGGGGATTCTAACCGCCGACCTTCTGATCGGCAAGTCCTAGGTTCTGTGGTTTAACCCACAGCGCCATAAGGAAGCCCAAATAATTATTGCTTGGTATACTTAACAGGTGTGATGAATACTGCTTCGTTTTATTGGCACATTATCAGCACCAGCCTATCAGAGGCCAGCTGCAGCAGTCACTCAGAACAATTCCCTGTGTGAGTGCCCCATGGTGAATCATCTCTGGATCTGCTGCTGCAGTTAGGTAATAGTTTAGTCCAAGGAGATGTGGAGTTTTTTCTATCTAGCATTGCTTCAGTACCCGTCTGTTTTTAGAATAATTTTTATAGCTCATGAAACAATATTGTGCAATCAGATGGTTCCCATAAACAAAACTGTGAGTAACTCTGTAAGAACTATAAATAATTCAACAAACTCCGCATTAGTTTGGGCGTTAAGTAAATTTTTGCTTGGATATCTCAAGAAGTGGCTAGTTAAAAAGCATGAAAGAGATGGCTGCCAAACAGGGCTGGCCCAAGGTGTTTTAGCACTTGAAGTAAACCACAAAATGGCACCCCTCTGCCCACCAGAGAGCAAGGGGTGAGTGACAATCTACATCGGCAACAAGGAGATGAATCAAATCAGCCTTACCCAACAGCTGAAGTGAGAATCATAGGCCATTGTGGAAGGGAACTGGGCTTGCTCTGAATCGCGCTGGGTGAGAGCAGAGCCCAGGAGACCCCAGGGGCAGCTCCTACCACCTCCTCCCTAGGGGTGGAAGGAGGCAGCAGTGCCTCCCATTCACCAAGAGGCCACTGTAGATGTGGCTGTTGCTGCAGTGGCAGAGCCAGGCTTCAAGGAGTATGCCACAGCCATCGCTGCCACAGTGGCAGCAGCAGTAGGTGACACATTCCTTGGAGGCCAGATCTGCCACCCCTGTGGATCCAGCTGCCCAAGGCAATTACCTCACCTTGCCTTGCTGACAAAAGCCCAAGGCCCAAAACTCCTGTGACAATGAATTGACGGGTAAATTTGCCCACCAAGTAAATTTGCACTTGTGGTTCACCATACCATGAACGTTGGGAACCCCTGATTTATGCCAGTCCCAACAATTCCTAGTTTCCCCCCACATCCACTTACCTGGGAGTAAGTGTCATTGAATCCATTGGGGCTTACTTCTGAGTAGACATGTTTGGGTTTGGGTTGTTAGTCACATGCATGAATTTGCCTTCCAGGATGGAAGTGGCTTCTGCAGTGGGTAGCTTGGTTTTGCATCTTGAGTCCCAAAATAAAATACCATTGGTTTTCCTTCAGTGGTCATGCTTAATTAAGGTTAGCAGACGTCCCCGTTTCCCTGGGACAGTCCCTGGATTTACACATAAGTCCCCTGACAAAATCCTATCATTCCTACTGAAGTTGAAAAGTGTCCCTGGATTCATTGAAAAAAATCTGGTAACCTTATGCTAAATGTCTGTTGCTCTGTGAATTGCTATTATGGGATTAATACAGTGGTGCCTCGCAAGACGAAATTAATCCGTTCCGCGAGTCTCTTCGTCTTGCGGTTTTTTTCGTCTTGCGAAGCACGGCTATTAGCGGCTTAGCGGCTACAGGTATAAACTCGTTCCTGCAACTGCAAGCCTCGACCCCTAGGGAGCATCTGGCCATTGCATAAGCCTCGTCCGGCCTCTTAAGCAGTCCCTCCTGACGCGCTTACATAACACAAGCCCCGACCGCCGCCATCCCAGCGACCCCGGAAGATAAGATCTGCAGCAAGCACCACGCACCTCCGATCCCGGGGCGCGCTCAGCCAAAGCGTCCCCGGACACCTGTCCCGCCGCGCCTTTGTGCAGCGCTCTGCAGAGCGGAGCGATGAGCCCGGCCGATCGCAGGCAGGGCAAGCAGCGGCGAAAGCGGAGAGAGCGAGGCCCAGAGGGAGGAGTCTCTGGCAATGCCATCGACGGCCCCGCCGCAGCTCCATGTTCTGGAGCCCTCCAGCTGCCGGCTGCCTTTATTTTGCTGCAGGAGCCTCCTCTGCACCGGGATCCTCGTGCGCTCCCTCCGTCTCTCCATGCCTTTTAGGTGAGTGGCGTGCTCGGGCTGACTTTGGACAACCCACAGCGGGGCTTCCCTCGGCCGCGCGACTGGAGCTCGCCTTTGCGGTCACTTTGACAGGTGATGGCGCCAGCCTCGATTCGGGGGCACCGGCTGCTGGCAAATGGGTGCCCCCTTCTTCCCTTGACAGGGATCATCTCCCCCCACTTCCTCGGAGATGGGCAGGCAAAACTTTTCATGCCCCCCCCCGCCCAGTCTGCCGTCCTCGGGATCTAGCGGTCGCCGCGCGCGCTAAGAGCGCAGACGGGGAAATCCCACCCCAAGCCGGGTGTCGCCGCCAGGTCCCCTCCCAGTTCTAAGGCTGAAGCCTAGGAACTTTTCGAAGCGGCGCGGGGCAGCATCACCACCGGCTGTGTTTCCGGATGCTAATAATGTATCGATTGCTATTACTATTAGATTCCCCGCTGCCGCATAGATAGATTGGCGGTGAAAGCGGTTTGCGCGCGGCGGGGATCAAGCCCTTCGTCTTGCGAAGCAAGCCCATAGGGAAAATCGTCTTACGAAGCGACGCAAAAACGGAAAACCCTTTCGTCTAGCGGGTTTTTCGTTTTGCGAGGCATTCATCTTGCGGGGCACCACTGTAATGTGCTTTATTAGTGCTACTAAGTATAGCAGTTCGAAAGCACATCAAAAGTGCAAGTAGATAAATAGGTACCTCTCCGGCGGAAAGGTAAACAGCGTTTCCGTGTACTGCTCTGGTTCGCCAGAAGTGGCTTAGTCATGCTGGCCACATGACCTGGAAGCTGTCTGCTGACAAAACGCCAGCTGTCTCAGCCAATAAAGTGAGATGAGTGCCACAACCACAGAGTCATCTGGACCTAATGGTCAGGGGTCCCTTTACCTTTACCTAAGTATAAATCAGAATTGAATATGTGAAAATGGGTGCCATGATAGAGTCTGGGAGCTGAAGACCACTTCTCTAAGCAACATCTACACCATGTGTTACATACAGCAGTTCTAGAGCTATGTTTGTTGTTCTTCTGTAGCAGTCTCTTGGTCACCTGCAGATAAAGATGGAAGGATCTGTCCTTTCAGTTCCCTCACTTTCTCATTTTCCCAATCTTTCGTCCTCCACATTTGCAGCTATACCTGTACCTGAACCTATACCTATACCTATGTTGGGGGCAAGAATCTTCGTGAAAATTCACCAGCACTCTTAAGTGTGAATTTCTCCTAAACAAACATGTTTTGATTGTAAAACCTCAAAGCAGTTTATGAAAGATAAAACAATAAAATCAAGAAAAATCACAACAATGCTTTAAAGCAAACAAAAGTTAAAACACTAAAACAGGTTTAAATTACCTCAACTTTCTAAACATCTAGGTAGGCTGGTCTTAACAAGAATGCTTTTAGGAGGTGCTGAAAAGAGTTCAGTAATGGTGCTTGCCTAATATCAATAGGCAGGCAGTACCAAACGATCGAATTCTTTACAAATGCAGAATGGAATTTTTATATGCTGTTTTGACCAATGTACACATTTTTGCAAGGGATTTTACCTTTTATAATGCATCTTATTTACCCTACCATCTTCAATTGTATGTACGCAAGTGATAGATTCAGCTTTATATGCTTACTGCATCCAATTTCTCCTCCATCCCTGCCTGCAGATTTCTCAAATATTAGTGGAACTACTGCAGATGGTCTGACATATGTGTTAAAATATTACATGAATATGGCAAGTTTGGAGCAACAACATTGTCATATTTATTTATTTTAGATGATTTATATACCACAGCAAAGCAAACAGAGAAGAATACCAACAAAATGCAATAAAACCACAATCCTTTAAAGACACAAAGCAGCAATCACGAGTGCTATTTTTCTAGAAAAAAGAGGTGCCAGACCTCACTGTGAACTCACCCTTGTTCTCTTATAATGCCAAGGGTGCCCACCTGAGAGGTGCCGGAACTGAGTTCCAGTGAGTTTCCACTGGAAAAAAGCACTGGCAATCACTAAACAGGAGTTGCTAATGATGGCAGCACGAATCAGGTCTCTTCACCTCCAAAATCCATCTTTAAAAATGCAGGTATCATAAGGACCATAGACTGCAGACGTGAGATTTCAGCTTTTTGTGGTTTGGACACTGCTTTTCCCCAATGTCTGCTTTTCTGTATTTTGGGGTTGTAGACCTGTCAGCACAAAATTCAGAGTAGTGCAATTTTTCTGCATTTCAATTTGGGTATTCTTTCAGGAAGTCTGAATTAGGTGGCAGCTGTTCAGCAGTGGAATGGACTCCCTCAGAAGGTGCTGGACATGAGGCATTTTAGCAGAGGTTGGATGGCCATCTGTCAGGGATGTTTTAGCTGCATTGCAGGGTGCTGGACTAGTTGACCCTATGCTTCTAAGTTTGCATTTAATTTTATGCAATTTCTCCCATGTCACATCTTTATGATCATAAACTGAAAGATGCTTGACAAATTTTCATGAGAACATAATATATAAAAAAAGAAATCACGTGGCAAATGTCTGTGTGCTGAATGTTCACACTTTTGCTCCTTCCAAGATGAACAAAATCCACAAGGGTACGAATGCTTTTTGCAGGCTGCTTCCCCATTCCAGCTTAAATGCATGCAATTCTTTGGGTCAGTATCGCATCTCGTCAGACACCAGCCAGGACCATTTCCCATTATCTCGAAAGCAAGCATACGGAGGCACTTCTGGAGGCTGGAGAGTTTTTAAAAAAATGGTTATTTCCTCCTTCTATTTCTCGTTTTGATTCATGCGAGCTATATTCAGCTTTGCAACCCAGCCTGTTTGATGCCCTCTCTCAACAGAGGATATTCCAGGAATTCACAAGAAGCAATTATAATTGCTTGGTGGGTTCTTTTGTTTCAAACAAGAATAGAATAAAAGGGAGGGAGGAGCCTCCATGAAGGGTGGTGTAAGAGATAAGTTGTGCAAGCAGCATAAATCTAAATGAGTTTGCATATCCATCCACATAACCTATTTTATTATCAAAGCCTCTTGGGTGCAGAGAGTTCCATTTGTGAGTGGATGAAAGACGTGGGATCCCTAATCAGGTAGATTTAAACATGAACCTTGGGCTTGGGATGAAGGTCTTTTGAACTCTGCCCATTCATAAGAACATAGGAAACCCACATGCCAAGTCAAACCATTGGGCCCATCTCTCTCAATATTGTCTACCCTGACTGTCAGCAGTTCTCCAGGATTTCAGACTAGGGTGTCTCGTAGTCCTACCTGGAGATGCCGGCGATCAAACCTGGGACCTTCCATATGCAAGGCACGTGATCTACCACAGAACAATGGCCCTCCCCCTAACAAGAAGCTGCCTTGGTCCATCAAGACCAGCCTTTCTCAAACTTGGATTTCCAGATGTTGTTGGACAATGTTACCAGAACAAGGGAGGCCTAGCTTATGTCTATGCCCCCTCCGAGGTACCCAACTAAATGGTTACTAGGTTCCTCTGTCAGAGCAAAGAAAAAAAGGGTAAGGCAGACAGGCAAAGAAAAAGCAAAGTGAGTTGTTAAGCCTTTGATTGTCTCTTTATTGGTCGCAACTAAGGTTCAATCTCCCTGCAAGTGAGGAAAAAGGAATGCTGGGGAAAGGTATGCACAGTCTTTTAAAGATGCGCATTTATGTGTGCAGAAGAGGAACATCCCCTTCCTTGCAAACATCAGTGTCATGATGGAGAAATGTCAGAAATACATCAGATTCCAAGTAGGGATACAATGGGTCAGACAGGTCAAGGTGTGTCACATTCCATGAGTATTAGAGAATTTGCGTAGTTCCAGACAGAGGTTTATATAAAGCATTGGAACTGATAACTGATTTCAGGATTTACACTGATATTGATATTGAACTCCCAACACCCCTGACTGCTGCCCCTGCTGACTATGGATGATGGGAGTTGTAGTCCAGCAACATCTGGGAACCCAAGGTTGAGAAAGGCTGACCTAGGCTATTGGTTCATCTAGCCCAGTATTGTTGACTGTAGACTCCGGCGGGCTGTGGTTCTGTGTGTTTTCCCAGCCCTACCTTGAGACACCAGGGGGAAAGAAGTCCTCACCACCAGCAGCTCTCCAAAAACAAATAAGTAGGTTTCTGCCAAACCAGAAATAGGATGCTTAGTTTTGACAAGCTGTTGAGTGACACCTGAAGGAGATAAATGGGGAAAGGGAAGGGAGAAGAGTGGGATGTTCTGTTTCAGGGGCCAATAAATAGCGGACTGAAACCCTGAAGAGGAATTGTCCATCCCTTCTGAATGCAATATGCTTCGTGCTCTGTGTCCACAATTTGCATATTCGGTTTGAAGAAAACCCAAAGCAGAAGTCTCCTTAGGCTATTGGAAATGTGCTACCAGGGAAGATTAAACCCAGTACCATGTAGTGGAAATATAAGACATCCTATCTCAAGCTCGCAGGTATGGTCCAAAGCTAACCTTTCAGAGCCACAATGCTATGAATTGCAAACAGTATTGCTCAAAGCTATAATCCTGCACTGGGGTGACTGTGTGCAGCAGGGGGTTGCTTGATCTTCCTGCAACTCTGTTAAGAGTCAAGCTTTGCCAAGTTGATTGGGCTAATTAGCAGCTGCATGGTTCAGGTAATGCAACAACACTCATGTTTCTACCACCACCACTCATGTTTATTGACATCAAAAGGACAATATTTATATTGGGAGTTAACAGCAGAAATTGCTCTCCCCACTGGCACAGTGTTTGGTCCTCAGCTAGCCCAACATCTGATACATTATCAAACAGTCCTGATAAATCAGTGCCCAGAGTTGCTAGCCAATTGATTCAGCGGAATCTGAAGTGAATTTTCAGACCCCTTCCCAAGGCAAAATGCGCCATTTTCCAGGAAGTTAATGGTGGCACCCATCACCCAATGGCTGCTCCACGTGTAGCTTCCACCTCTTCTGAGTGAAGAACAACATTAAGGCAACTGCACTTGTTTTATTTATTATTTGTTTTATTATGCAGTTTCCATGCTGCCTTTCACTCTGGAGAGTACCAGAGTGATTTAAAGCGAAACAATACATCACAGATCTAGAAAACAGATCTGTAAAGATAAGGCAGAGAAATATCAGTTTTCAATTACAGCAACCAGGGTACTAAAAACCAGTAGTAGTGTCCAGATTATGGGAAGTAATAGTACCACATACATCAGTCTTGCCTATTATTATTATTATTATTATTATTATTATTAC
This sequence comes from Podarcis pityusensis, assembly GCF_964106645.2. NCBI lineage: Eukaryota > Metazoa > Chordata > Lepidosauria > Squamata > Lacertidae > Podarcis > Podarcis pityusensis. The sequence continues at coordinate 33,184,775 of NC_138041.1, forward strand.
TATTATTATTATTTCATTTCTATACCACTTGCATTGCAAAATGGCTTCTAAAACATTTGCAAGTATAAAATCGATTATAAGGTATCTACATATAATTAAAATGCACAATACAACAAAAACATCCTTAATGAAAATATGCAGTAAAACAGGTCTATTAAAGGTATGACTATTAAAACAATTAACAGAGCAATTGAAACAATTAGATCAGAAAGTTCAGAGGAATGTTTGCCTATTCAGATGCCTCTTCAAGAATCAGCTCCAACCACAACGTTCATCTGTATGCATAAAGGCTTCCAGGACGCTATTGAACCCCACATGATCTGGTTGGAAGCCAGTGAATGAACAGCTGTACATGCATAGGCATCCTTTTTCAGACATTTTGTCAGAATTCACAATGCTGAACTAGGTGGACCAATTGTCTGAATTCAGTATAAGGCAGTTTCCTATGATCCCAAACAAAAAGCAGAAACAAAGGCTCTTAAGTTTTGAGTATGCCAGGACGTCCGCAGTAGTATTTTCTTTAAATCTCTCCTGCTGGTTTGTTTGTTTGTTTAGCTTTAAAAATGAAAAAATACAGTACTGCCACTGTTTCATGGCCTTTATTGTTCTCTGCTCTGAGACTTCTGAACTGGGGAGTGCACTGTCCATATTTAAAACAAATCAAATACCCTGCACGACAGAAGACATTTTGCCCCAGGAAAGAAAAACCAACTGGGGACCAGATCAATGGTTCAGATCTCTCTGCCCACTGTTTTATATAGTAAAAGCTTCCTTTCCAGGCCTTATTGATCATAACTCATGGTGGATTCTTGTAACCCATCATCAACCAATCTATATATTTGCCCTGAATGGAGGACAGCAGATGGGGCAAAGCAGGGGAGAAACATCAATGGCTACAGACATCGCATCACTGAGCACATCTGTGCCCACTGCTAAGCAACACTCACTTTGTCCGACAAGAAAAACATTCTCCACCCTATGGCAGTCATATTTTCTTTCTCTCTCCACCAAAGCCAGGTGTCTGCTGAGAATTTATCTTCAGTAAACAACAATTTTGTCTCTTGCATTTATAGACGAGTCGGACCATTTCCTTTTACACAGTGCTTTAGTGCTTTTTCAGTTTCAACATATTGCATAACCATCCATCTTGGGAGGGAAATAAATCTGCCTTATATAACATTTGAAGTAGTATGTGAACATGAACTGCAGCAAACAGAATTAAAATAGGCAGGATATTTATAAAATCAGCTATGGTCCTTAATTTGTAAATAAGAATTAAACCGCATGCTATTGTCTTAATGAAGAAAGGGTAATGAAGGCTCAATGTGCCTGTACTGACTTCTCCATTTCAACAGCTGCTACAGGCAGCTGTGCTTGAAGAGGCTCCTTGTAGTTACTACCTCACTTTCTTCTTCTAGTAAGGACACATATATGCACACACACTTTAAAAAGGGGGGGAACCTCCCCCCTTGTAGCAGTTCCTAGCTTTTCCTTGCTACAATAAAGAAAGACATTACTGCACCTAGCTACATATTGTTATGAGTTGGGGGGTAGGAGGTATGGCCAAGACCCTCCTAATACCTGGGCCCCTTTCTCAGTATTGGAACAGCCAGGACAGCTTCCTGGTGAGGTAATTGATCATTAAGGGAACAAAGGAATGGGCTCTGTGCAAGATGACAAATGGGTACAGCTGCCTCCCCCAACTCACGGGTAGTTGCAAAGACAAAACCAGAGTTGAAAGCAGAGAGTTGGAGTGATGTGAGCTAGAAACAGAGCAGCAAGCTGGGAACTGAGAGAGACAGAGCAATGTTTGATTTCTGTTTGAATCCAAGGCTGTAGCTATGGGGGAAAGCAAAGCCCTCTTGTGGTGTTAATGCTGTGAACCCCTCCATCATAGGCTCAGGTATATATGTGTGTGTTTTCTTTATTTGATTGTTTTATCTTTTTGTAAGCCATGTGGAGTTGTTGTTGTTGTTTGTTTTGTTTTGTTTTGTTTTGTTACAATCAGGCAGTATATAAATTTTATGAAATAATAAATAAGATGACTGAGCCCTTTTGTAGCAGCAGCACCGGGTACAGCCTGATTATTAACATTACCTGTGCTTCAAGTTGACTTAAAGGGGGCCAGTCTTCTCCAGTAATCTGCTTCTGTAATTGTGGGTAGGGCCATGGACTGGGTGGCAGCTGCCCCCCCCAAAAAAAATCAAGTAAATAAATAAAAATACTTAACTAAAAGTAGAAATTGTGGAAAGATTTTGACAGATTTTTCCTGAGCACTTGGAGTCAAAAGAAAGTAATTTTAAACAACTGTTGTTGAGACATTTCATTCCAAAATCTGCTAGACAGAGCCAAACAGAGGATGATGACGGTTGGGTGTCCTAACCCCCTCCCCAACATAAATCCTGGCTACACCCATGGGGTAGGGCACTGGTCCTGGAGGTTCATCTGATAAGAGTGCTTCTGGGGCTGTTCCTATGTTCCCTGCCCTTTCACGTTCCAAATTCTTACCCCCATCAGGCAGTGATCTGACTTCTGGTCCCTGACACTAGCAAGCTCTCTATTTAAACTTGGATCAGCTCCTCTGAAGTTTGTAACGGAACCCGGAGCATGGCCAATGCACGGACATTTATTTATTTTTTGACATTTTTCTTTCAGCTTATTAAAACGAACCCATTTCTTTCTGCACCCCGATGCTCATTCCTTTTGTGCAGAAATTCTGGACCTACATCTGTCCAGATTTATGTCCCCACCACCACCTCCAATATGTCTTTCGTTAATCAAATGCAAATTTGCGGAGCTGGTGATTTAGAATGCAACTGCTAGGGGATGGCAATGGGGAAATAAATATCGTTTAGCAAAATAAATTTGAAAAAGCAGTGTAGCATTTTGTTCGGCCATTTGTGAAATAGTTTTTCTTTGTCACCAAAGATGTGAAGGATGCAGGGGGAGATGGGGGTGGCTGGTCACAGTGCAGAACTTGCTGGTAAATGAGATGTGTGTTTCTGGCAGGGGGAGAGTTTGGGACCTGGTGAAATGCTGCGTTGGCTGCAGTGAGTAGGTGTGTTGTGCAAACACTCCCTGCGCTCCTAGGCTGGAAGGGGGCTAGTTTAACCTCCGGTTTGCTGCTAAAACTGAATGATGCATGTCGAAAAAGTGTGTCACCAACATGAAAAGTTTGGAAAGCTGTGGGTTAAGGCTGATGTCTGCTGCTTCCATGAACTCATTACTGTTGTGAGATTTGGTAGGTGAACTAAGAGTTTGTATGGACCCTGAGTAAGAGACCAGAGGCTGAGAGGGAGTGTGTGTCAGAAGGAAAATGAATTGACATTGATTTATAAATATTAGTACCTTTGTGTTAGTGTAACATGTTTATATGTAACTGTGTGTCTTTATAATATTTTGTTTAAGTTGCCTGCTGTTGCTTCAGTTTTTTGTACACCGCTTAAAGACATTTTAAAGATATTAAGAGGTATAGAAATTAAACAAGTTGTTGTTATTTCTAACTCGGGTGGGCCTGACAGATCCCGGTGGATCAGAAATGGACTGTATCCACAGTTAGTCAGGAAATACTACAAGTTATTGTTATGCACAGACTCTCTTTGGATGCTTTGAAATGTCGTCTTTCTGTATGAAATTATTATTTAAAATGATTTTTTTCTGCTGGTCATACTTCTGCTTGCCTGTCAAAATGTGCCCATTGATGTGCCAAATTACCCATTCAGACTCCTCACCCTTACTATGTAATCAGCATTACAAATGTTAAATAAAAAAAAAGTTAAATAGAAAAAAAAGCTTTTGCAGCTCTGCCACTCCACATTGTGCTCTGCTTTAGCTGAAGTATGCTAGTGCCATGTTCAGGGCCCTCTTACCCATACGTGCTAGGGGTGCGGGGCACCCAGGCGTCGGGCTCTCAAGGGCACCAGGCCGAGAGTTCAGGGCCCGAGAGTTGAGCCCAGGGATGAGCCCGTCCATCGGTCAGAGCACCACAAAGGGCTCTTCTGCTGCAGGCAGTTCTGCATCATGAGTTCGGGGGCAACCGAGCCAGCGAGACGCTGAGGCAGCTGGCCGGCTCCGCCCTCCTGCACGCCTGGGACTGGGCAACCTGGGGGGGGGTGGACCTTTGCACCCCGGCGCCTCATATGCTTAAGACAGCCATGGCCATGTTCTGTATGAAGAGCAAGTCTGTCCATGAAGGGGGAAATGTGCCTGAGGATTTACTCCACTAATAACTTGTTTGCCCAGTTTATGAGGACTTAAGAGCAGCCTTGTTCAAAGATTTAAATCACTCAGCTGACGGATCGATTGAACACTTGATTAACTTCTTATTAGGAGACAGTTTCCCCTTACATTTCTGAAATGGTGACCTGTTTTGCCTTTAGAGCAGACATTTTAAGGATACAATTTCAGCATACACTCTGCCGCTGTTCTGAGTGCCAGTTTGAAAGGTCTGTGGGGCTGTATTTGGTCCTCCTGACTTGGCTTCCCACAGTTGGCAAGAGCATGAAAGGATGCATCCCGAGGATGCTGCAGTTATGTGCCCACAACCTGTTCCGCAGAACACAACCAGGAAACGTTATGTGGAGTGTGGAATTGAACCCAGCTTGCAAAAGACTATCCCTCTTAACTACTTTTGTCACACTGCCTCTCATTTCATATACGGTGAGACAGGGCAAGGGAACACTTTTCAGCTCCTGGGAGCCACTTGCCACCACTAGCCAAGGGTGAAAGTTGGTAAAGCAACGAGTTTTTCCTTTGTAGATCAGGTTAGTTCCTACACACATTCAGAAACCCCTCTCTATCCTCCATCCAGACAAGCAAGATTTACAGGCAATCTCCGTTTTAGGCACAACTGATATGTGGGCAATCGCGCGCACAGGATCGAACCCGGAAGTGACCCGGAAATGTCATAAAAGACATCACTCAAAGGGGTGGGGACAGAACTTTCAATTATATGCGATTTCATGCAAGCGCACTATGACCCAGAACACAACCCCCCATGCAGGGCCTTCTCGGTGGTGACACCCGCCCTGTGGAATGCCCTCCCACCAGATGTCAAAGAAATAAACAACTATCTGACTTTTAGAAGACACCTGAAGGTAGCCCTGTTTAGGGAAGTTTTTAATGTCTGATGTTTTATCATGTTTTTAATATTCTGTTGGGAGCCACCCAGAGTGGCTGGGGAAACCCAGCCCCAGATAGGCAGGGTATAAATATAGTATTACTATTATTATTACTATTATTATTACTATTATTATCATCATCATCAGGCTTGCCTGTATTATCAGAGTTCAAGGGCACAATCCAGCCAGGCAAAATCACTCGAGGTGCAAAGGAGAACTAATGAGGCATGTAGTCTGGTGAGAAGGGATATTGCTGGCAATCAGATATGAACTGGGGTGGTTGCCAAGGGTGGTTACCACGCCGCTTCGCCAGCTCCCGTCTTGCCACCTTAGTTCATTCCTCCCTCCCTTTGTTCTTTGCATCATCACAGGTCTGGCAGTGTGGTGGAAGCATGGAGGTGTTGCCTTGCTCCCGAGTCGCCCACATCGAGCGCACCAAGAAACCATACAACAACGACATTGACTACTATGCAAAGCGCAACGCACTGCGTGCTGCTGAAGTCTGGATGGACGACTTCAAGTCGCATGTTTACATGGCGTGGAACATACCAATGACGGTAAGGGCAGGCTGAGAAGGCTCTCAAAGAGACATCGTAGAGTTGTTGACGGTTGTTGGTACACACACACACACACACACACACACACACACACATATCCTGGAAGTTGTAGTTTGATGAGGGACCTGAGAATATTCAGTCTTCTCTGCACAACAACCTTGCATCTGTTGCCCTTTAATTGCCATAGCCGCTGCCCCCTTGCTGAGGATCACTTGGGCCATGTGGAACTAGAACTAGCTCCCTTTTAAAAATGAATTTTCCAAGCTCTGGTTCCCATGTTGCTGGACTGCAGCCTCCCTGATCATTGGCCTTGCTGGCTGGGGCAGATTGACATACAGTCCAAGGAAACCTGCGGCAGTGTGGAGCATTTGGTGTATCTGGAGTGTCAGGTAAAATGTGAAGTGGCTCTTATGAAGAAAAGGAACTCTGCACATGCTCAGAATGCCATCCCCCCATAAAGGGAGTGATGATTTACCACACCCTCCTTCCCCAGGAGAAGGGGAGAGATGGTTTAGCCAGGGAAGGAATGTGGTTGAGCATGTGGGCAGTGTTGCCCAATAGGCAGAGACTGAAGCTAGCTCTGCCCCACACTCTTCTCTCTTCTTCTGTTGGCACCCACCACCATTCCCTTTGCAGTGTGGGCATTGCTAGTGGCCCTTTCTTTGGGGACTGAGTAGGAGTCTTTGAGGGAGTCATTGGTTGGCTCTGGGTCTCCTCTTTTTTGTCTTCTCCACACTGTTGGGCGTCACCTGTGTGACCGGAGGGCCATTGTGTGGTGAGTCCCCCCCCCCAGTGGAAATAATGACACATGACACAATGCAGGTTAATGGGCTAAATAAGGCCACGACTTTATCGGTTACAGGTGATGAGCAGTATTGGCTTAGGCATTGGTTCTAACAGACTATATCCAACTTCAGCCCATCCGCTTGAAGTCCAGGAAGGGTTAACCACCAGTAGGGGAGTCCTGCTGATGCCCATCAACTAGGAACTCCCTCGGGGTCACTGATAGGGGGCGTGCCTTAGGCCCTCACCTCCCTAGGCTTCGGACAGGGCCACGCCCCCTGGAATCCTTTATCGGACTACCCTTCAATATGCAGGGCAGGTGATGGCGCTTCCTCCCCTCTTCCATCCACAGAACAATACCAATGCCTAACCACCAATACCAAGAAAGTTATGACGATTTGCTATGAGGTAGGCAAAAACCAAGTGGCTGGTGCCAATTTGCCAACTGGAAAAATTCCTACCAGGCCCCTCAACGGCAACCAACCAAGGTCATAGCAAGGTCAAGGAAAAGAAAACCTTATAGGGCGGTAGGGTGGGAAAAGCAGGAACAGCTGGCAGGTGGGGAAAGAGGGAGATCCCCTGCTGCGTCCTGCCTTAAATAGGGCAGGCCATGCCCCCAGATCCAGCCAATTGGCTGGCCTGGGGATGGCGCAGCCGGGAATCCCCCCAATCGCGTGGGGCTGGCCTCCAGCTGCCGTGCACATGGTAGGGCCGTGAAGCCCCCAACTCCACCTCCTCCAAAGGGTGGAAGTGGCTTTCCTTAATCTGGCTCTATTGACATTTTGTCCGGGCAGGTGAACAGGTTTAAGTAAGGCCTGTGTTAATATATGAGGCAATTTGGGTTGGGTTGGTCATGCACATTGGGGTGAAGGTTGGCCAATGGAGCCACGCTGTGCATGTCTGAGTCATACCAATGGCAGGAATCTAAACAAATCTTGCTATTTACAGTGTGTGTCTGTAAACTTGCCCAGTAGATGGGACAGATTGAATCCCCATTCCCTTTATTGCTATTCACCTGCCCAGGTGTGTATTACTTGGTTAATTTGCCAATCCCCTAGTCTGTTATCTTTTAAGAAATATAATCTGTTTGCCCATAACATTTTTTTTATCGTGAGTCTTCTTTCTCTTGTGATGGCAAAATCATTTTCCCTCCGTTGTCCTGTCTGATTCAGGATACAGGTGCCAAGGCAAGGTTTGCACCAAAGCTAGGCTTGAGATGTTTACAAATGGCCCTTGCGGCAAGCACTTAAGTGTGATGAAAACCTTCGGTCTTTGCTTCTCTTCCATTACTTTCATATGATCATTTTCTCCAATGAGCTATAAAGCAGGCCTCTAGGGAAAGAAAAATAAAGGCACATTGCTTTATCAGACATAAACCAGCCTTCCAGAAGAGAAAATGGTTTTTAAACATCACAAAAATAACCACCATTTCCTTTCCTTTGGAAAACAACTGCTTTGCAACGGTGGATTCACAGTGGCTTTTAAATTGTCTATTGATCCGTCTATCACTCCCTCTAATATTGAATTCAGGTGCTGAGCGGTGACAAAAAATAGCCAAAATGGGGGCAGTGAAAAACAAGAGGCAGGTTCTGTATCAGCGTACTTGGGGGACCCTAAAGTACAAAAAAATACCCCAAGTCTTTATTACTATGCTTGCACACACACACACACACACACACACACACACATATTAACTTTTTAGCATATAAATTCCAACAATCATTTAACAAAACTTCTTATCTTATACAATATTTTTAGACTTCTGTCAACAACCTCTGAAGATTTTCCGTTTTTTATCACTTGTTCTGCATTTCTTAATTTCTCTATTACTTTTAATTGTCCTTAACTAATAATTTTTTTCAAAGTCTTTCTTGCAATATTTCACAAAGTCCTTCTTACAGAACTTCTTGCAGTCCTACTAGCGTAGTTACTTTATTACTATGTTCAGTAGCCAAATGTGTTGAGGATCAGCTGGAAAAGAAAACTGAAAAATATGAGAGAATGGGAGACTGATTGATTGATTGATTGTGTAGTCCTTCATCCGAAGGGCAGTTCACAGCATAAAACTACAAAATTAAAGCACATTATTATTAGTGGAAATTATTCAAAGTGACATAAGGCACAATAGAGATACTGAAACAAATTATGACAAACACCATCAATAACAACCTAAAGAAACCCCTACACAAGTGAAAAACAAGTCTCAAATACTTTAAAATTGTTCAACTATCCATTGGTCCTCAAGCAGGGGGTGAATTGAGGCATGGAGGTTATGAGTGATTTGGAAAAAGAGTGAGCAATACTTTGGCCTCAGATATGTGAAAGACCAGAGGGTGGTCTTTCCTTCCACACTACCTCTTGGTAGTTTCACCTCCCTCAGAAGTTTGTGAGGGGTGGCCCAGAAAAGACATTCTCTGTGGCAGCTCCTAGGTTGTGGGACTCCCCTGCCTGTCACACCTGAGACAGATGTATTTTTTCAGGCTCCACTCTATTGCTTTGACTGTAATTTGTTTTACACTATTTTTAATACTGAACTTTTTAAATTGCTGTAACCTGCCCAAACACCTTATGATAGAGGACATAATTTTATGTATTTTCTGTTTTTTATATTGTGATTTTATGTTGTGAAGCAACCTGAGATCTATAGGTATACGGTATAGGGCAGTATACAAATTTAATTAATTAATTATTAATGGCACAACAACAACAAACACAACAACAACAAATAAATGATGGGGCAAATGGAGATATTGGACTAGGAAGGGCTGAAACCCTCCCTCCCAAGTATCTCCTTTCCCCTTTGTGATGCTTCATGATTCTTTCAATGTGCAGAACCTCCAAGACACACCTGGGGCGAATCTACACTGGTCGGTTATGACGTTAAAAATGCATTATAAAAACGTGACACCAGAGGGTGCTGCAGAGCAACCCGTCGACAATGGGAAATTGCATTGAGAGCTATACAGTATAACTTTTTTAATAGCCTTTAATAGCGTTTTTACAAAGCAATGTAGATCCAGCCCTGGGGCCCCTCATCCAGGATTTTTCCCATTCATTGCAATGGAGGGGTTATCACGATGCATACAGGTCAAAAAGAGTGGCTCTCTCCCCTGAAATGAATCGAGGGCGCATGATCTCACATGGGAACACCATATGCTCACTGGAGCATACATATGCAGGTATATACAGGCGTATTTTGAACTCAGTACAAATCTGTTTACAAGGCATTCTTTTAACAAGCTGGCATCTTTCCTTCACTTAATTCTGTACAGCTTTGCCTGCTTGTTTCTTGACTGCAGACAGTAAATTGAATGCTGTGGTAGCCAAACTTTGACATTCTCCTTCTCCACCCCCACTTCAGATCATCTTCTTTTCTGTTACCAAAGGTTCATTAATATGTATTCCCTGTTCTCAAGGACAGTTGTAGACTGAGTAGCTACTTACACGGCAAGAGAGGGTTGGGGGGGTAGTTTGAGAGAGAGAGAGACAGGGAGAAATCCGCTTGTAAACAAAATGAACAATGAGCATTTTTCAAATAATGAAATTGACTGGAAAATGGCCTAATAGGATTTCTGTGTTTATACGCTGCTGTTGGCCTGTGGGTTTTTTTGTTTTGCAGAACCCCGGAGTTGACTTCGGGGATGTTTCCGAAAGGATTGCGCTGCGGCAACGTCTTCAGTGCCGAAGTTTTAAGTGGTACTTGGAGAATGTCTACCCTGAGATGAGAATTTACAACAATACCATCACTTACGGGGAGGTAATGTATGGTGCTAAATGTCTGTCACAACTCTGCATTACTGTTCCATTTCCCCAGTTCAGGAGGGCTTTTGTACTGGAATGTGAACCAAAGACAGATGTTGTTTCAGCAGTGAAGCTCATCTAAGATCTGGAGGTTTCGCCCTTTCCGGGCTCTCAGCCAGGCCTTGATTTGGGCAGGTGCCTGTATGTGTGTCCCCTTCCTCCTGACTAGTCTCATGCATAATAATAATAATAATAATAATAATAATAATAATTTTTTTATTTATACCCCACCCTCCCTGGCCAGAGCCAGGCTCAGGTTGGCTAACACCAGTAAAATTACAATAAAAAATAAAATAAAAACCAATTTAAAATACAGGTTAAAATATAATTTAAAATGCAGCCTCATTTTAATAGTAGCCCATAGATCTAAACCATAAGGGGAGGAAAACATAAGGGTCAGACTGAGTCCAAACCAAAGGCCAGGCGGAACAGCTCTGTCTTGCAGGCCCTGTGGAAAGATGTCAAGTCCCGCAGGGCCCTAGTCTCTTGTGACAGAGCGTTCCACCAAGTCGCCAATGGCTACTAAAGTTAATGGGTTGCATAACATGGTTTGCTAAGTTAGCCCCCATCTGCACTAAACATTTAAATCTGCATTGCATCACTTTAAATAGCCATGGGTTTCCTCGTAAGAATCCTGTTCCTCTCATAATTTTCAGAGTGGTTTAGAAATCAATCCTTCTTTTCGGAGTATGAAAAATGCTGCCCGCTCTTTCTCTAAGTGAGGCTCTCAGGTATCTTCCTCCAAGCCTCTTCATAGGCAAAAGAGGTCCTTAAGGGGCCCAGTGGTGGAGCAAGCTGATTGGGCACCTGTGGCGGTGTTCGTGCCTTGTGCCCAGGGGCGGGGCCAGCCACCCACAGGGCAGGGCAAGCCTGGGCAGGACGTTCTGCAGGGCCTTCGAAGAGCCTGCCTGCCTCTTCCCACACAGCTGCCCTACAGCTGAGGGGGAAGCGGAGGGCAGACCTTTTGGGGCAGCGTGGAGACTGTGGGCCATAGCTGTCAACTTACAGATCTGAAAATAAGGGATCAGCAGCCAAAATAAAGGATTTTCAGAGCACAGGTATGTTCAGCTTCTGAGCCCCTCCGAGCCAAAGGGAAAAAGCCCAGCCAGCAGCCAAACGAAGCCTCAAGCGGTGGTTCCCACAGCACAGCAACCCGGCAAAGGGGATGTCGCAAGGGAAACCACCGTCACCTCTCCGCTGGGAAGCGCTGAGCAAAGGTGAGTCCCCAGGCAACGCAGCCGATTTGATCGGCACAAGGCATGCAGGCTCCACCCCCCAGTCGTTCTTAGACTCCTTATTGGGTGAGCAATGCAGCCAAGCAACACAGTTGGAGCCTCCCTCCTCCCTGGCTGGCAGGGAGGGAGGTAGAGGAGCTGCTTCCTTTGAAACCCGGGAAATTTAAGGGACATCGTCAATAAGGGACAGCAGTGGGACACGGCGCTGGGATAAGGGACTTTCCCGCCAAATAAGGGACGGTTGACAGCTATGCTGTGGGCACCCAAGCCACCACATCACTCCAAGGAGAGATGTGTTGCTCAGGCACGCTGCCGTGGTGAGCGCCACCCACTATTTTGTCACCCTCCTCAGTGGTGACACCCGGAGTGGCCTGCCCCCACCGTCCCCCCCTTCCTCTGCCCCTGAAGGGGCCTACCTGAGAACCTTGCAGTATCTGATAAGAAAGAACCAGGGATCACCTCTCCCAGGAGGGGAGGAAAGAGTGTTTAAAAAGCTGAGCAGGGATGCAAGTAGGACAATATTTCAAATCCCATATTGCAGGTGGAACAGGGTGGCAAGGCAGAGATTGAAATTGTTTCCTTAAAGCAGGCTCATGAGCTTGTGTCAGATTTGGATCAGAGATGTTCAGTCAGTAGAGCATGAGACTCTTCATCTCAGGATTGTGGGTTCAAGCGCCATGTTGGCTAAAAGATTCCTGCATCACAGGGGGTTAGATTAGATGACCCTTGTGGCCCCCTTCCAACTCTATGAAATTCTATGTAATCTATGTACTGGTTTGGACTATATCACAGGTAGTAAGATTTCAGAAGAAATTACGAATGAATTTCTCATTGCTGGCCCACAGCTTTGTGGCTTATTTGACAATCTCCAGTCTCCAGACTGAGACTCCAGAGGCTGAAGGAACTAAATATGTTGAGGTGGATATAAAACATATTGAAAGGGTTGTAAAAATATATTTCCTACCAACTGAAGTCACTTTTTTTTTTAAGGATGAGTTGTAAAATGCCTGTCGTCGCCTTATACCTGGGTAGCACGCTTGTCGTAAACTGACTCTGCTACCGCTTAACAGTTGGCATTCTTTAATTGGCAGCAGCTTGGGAAGGCAGGTTGGGTGGCCTTGTGGCATGCTGTGCTGTCAGACAATATTTATATTGTGGCTCAGAGCAGAAGGGGATGGAAAGCTTCAAGGATGCTCACAGCCATGGCTTTCCCCAGAAAAAGTTTTTTAAAGGTGAGGAAACTGGTTAGGAGACCCTGGTTTCTCCCACAGAACTACGATTTCCAGTTTCCTGGAAGAGGCACTAATAATAATAATAATAATAATAATAATAATAATAATTTATTTATACCCCGTTCATCTGGTTGGGTTTCCCCAGCCACTCTGGGAGGCTTCCAACAAAGTATTAAAATACAGTGGTCTGGTAAACATTAAAAGCTTCCCTAAACAGGGCTGTCTTCAGATGTCTTCTAAAAGTCTGGTAATTGTTCTTCTCTTTGACATCTGGTGGGAGGACGTTCCACAGGGCGGGTGCCACTTATTGCTTGATGCCAGGGTACCTCTTCATAGCTGAACATAGACCCCATCTGCACTGTACATTTGAAGAAGTATTATACCACTTTAAATAGCCGTGGCTTCTTCACAAAGCCTTCTGGGAAGCGTAGTTTATTAAGGTTGTTGAGAGAACCTCTAGCCAACTCCCAGAGCAACAATTCCCAAAGTTCCCTGAGAAGAGGGATTGACTGTAAAACCACTCTGGGAATTGTAGCCATGTGAGGGGGAACAGGGGTCTCTCAGCACTGTGGTGATAAGTAGACAGTTAAATATGAATGTGTCTAGTTCTCTTTTAAAGCCATCCAAGTTGGTGGCCACCCCTGCCCTTTGTGGGAGCAAGTTCCAAGTTCGTGCCCATCGCTACATCAAAGGCAAGTGTCCTTTAAGCTTTGCTTGTGGGCTTCCTAGAAGCATGTGGTTGTCCATGATGGCAAGCAAGATGCTGGACCAGATGAATCATTGGTCTGACCCAACAAGTCTCTTCTGACATTCCTCTGTAGCAGGACCTGTGTGCTTATCTTTAGATGGCAATCAGGGAGTGTGATGGATTTCATCCAATAGATGGGATCCAGATTTCTCATCAGGGTTATTCAGAGAGGGATTGGGACTGGGCTGTTTACGATGTGTATTCCTAATTCATCATCTTTCATGTCGTACTCCACAAATAAATGTCTAGTCCAAGTCATCAGAATGTGTGTGTTCTGCCTGTAAGGACAATTCATGTCTGCTTTCGCAGAAGAACAAGTTGGCTATGCAGCCCCTAACTGATACGCAAAAGAAGGATTAATGGGGTGTCAGGAGAAGTGAATGAGTTTGTTTTTCTTCCTTCAGAGAGACTACCTGGTGGTTAGCATCCTATTTACTTTGCTTAAAAACAAGTTTAAGCTGCTCCAGAACAGGGAAGGGCTGTGGCTCAGTGGTAGAACATCTGTCTTGCCCTCAGAAGGTTCTAGGTTCAACCCCTGACATCCCCAGCCAGGGATAGGAATGTCCCTTGCCTGAAACTCTGCTTCTCAATGTATTGCAAGCTTTTTGTGGAGATTTGTGAGAATATATAAGACAGCTGGGAGATGTAGGTGCTCGAACCAGGACCTGCCCCCTGTCCTCCACTAAGGCTTTGGGTTAGAGAATTCCCCTACACCGAGGCCAACCTATGTGGCCAACACCGCCAGATAAGTGTTGGTTGGTAACCACTGAGACTGGTAAGGTAGAAGGCCAGGAGCTCAACAGTAGGTGGAGCCAGAACCCATGAGATGTGGAGCCAACTAATGGTAGTTCTAGCCCCATGCTCCTCCTTGTTCTGTTCTAGAATAGAAGGAGAGTGTTGAGACCAAAGAAGAAGAAGCTGACAGGCATTCCCAGCCCCTGGATTGATTTTAAGTGAGAAGGCAGGTGGGAGAGCTGGCTGAAGGCACACATTGGTTGGTGGACCAGTACCCCATTTGCTCAAATGAAGCAGCATTCACTGTTCCAGATTTTGTTGCACTTCAACTCCCATCACCCTATTCTGGCCAGGGTTGGTGAGTGTTGGAATCCATCATCACCTGGAAGTTCCCCATCCCAGAGCTAGGATCATATAAGACATCCATCAGAACATCACAATATTGGTTAAATTTCTCTTTTTCCCTCCCTCCTACCCTGATGTTGATTTCAGGTTCGCAACAGCAAAGCCAGTGGCTTCTGCTTGGACCAGGGTGCAGAAGACGATGACAAAGCCATTCTCTACCCGTGTCACGGCATGTCCTCCCAGGTAGATGAGATCATATGTTATTACATTTCTTCCGTGGCAAATTTGATTTTGTTTGCATTTTAAGGAGAAACTGCCCGATTCATACTTCTTGAACTGATACGTGAACCGAAGCACAGCTGTCCTTTGCAATTTGCATGCCTCCAAACTTTGCATGGAGGCAGAGCTCAGCTATTGTGGCTAGTAGCTGTTGATAGCTTTATCCTCCATGAGTTTGTCCAATCCTCTTTCTACAGTTTAATTATTTTTCTTTTCTCTGTCCTGAATCCTCCAACATTCAGCTTCATTGAATGCCCACGAGTTCTCATGTTATGAGGGGGGGGGGGACACCCTTACTGTTATATTAAAGAAGTGGCCTGCCAAACCCCAATCTCTGCTGAGTGGTAGCAAGACATAAAAATGCAAGTTATTAGGGGTGATTAGGGGGATATGTTTATATCATCATCCTCAAACCTTTTATTGGCATCACATACAAACATCCAAAACAAATCAATGCAAAATTACCACTTCCCCAGTGGCCCAAAACATTTGCTAGAAGAAAGGAGGCAGAACAGTCTATCGTCACATCTCTAGGTCTCCAGGAAGATCAGACGTCTGCAGTGTATTTCGACGACAAAAAACCAAATAGAGATATTTAGCCACTAACTTGGTGAGCTCCTGATCATTCCCCAGTAATAGAAAATGTATGACCTCCGACTCTGGTTTCCACTTGGGGATACAGAGTTGATCTAGAAATTGCTGATGGAGATCAGCATATAGTTTACAATTAAGAACCATATGTGTAAGGGTTTCCACCAGGTGGTCTTCACGCGGGCAAGTTCTTTCTCCTTCCACCCTGCCTGAGAACCTTCCCCAAAGGAGGTTGGATGGATTTGAATTAAACCTGGCCAGCAAAAATGCCCTTCTTTCTTGAGGGTTAAGCAGAAATTCAAGGTAATTGTGGTTAGTTTCATGTGCCCAAGAAAGTTGAAAATAAAGAGGGGAACATGTGTACATGTCAGGGACTGAACTGAGGGGGACAAGACTGAGGAGGAACCTCCTCCTGAGCTTTCCAGAGAAGAGGAAGGCAGTACTGAATTACAGCAGTGGTTTGAGGAAGATCACAGCTCAGAGACGGGTGAACAGAAGAGCTGGGAGGTGTTGGGAGAAGAGAAGGGGGAGACAGAGACAGAGCAGCCAGCTGATACATTATCACTGGAGAGCATTTCTGACCCTCCGTCTCCCAGAACCCGGCGTGCATTGAAAGTAGAGAGCAAAGGACTCAGAGACTATTAGCCCCTGGTGGCTGCCATAAGGGGAAGTGCTGTTGCTAGGAAGGGAGTGGGGAGGAGCTCAGTTAGAGCACTACCATTTTAGGGAAGGCTGCATTCCTTCATCGTTCTCTGTGAATTATTCAATAAATTGCTTGGTAAGAACTCTTATAATTTCTCTGATTCTGGGCTGCCCCGTGGGAGGGAGCTGATTCCACAAAGCCTGACAGTATACTAGGACAAATTCTCACTAAAATGCTGGTGAGTTTTCATGAGGGCTTTTTAAAAAGACATTACAAACTTGTGTCGAAATGTGGAGAAGTAAATGTAAGACTTGAGAAATATTAAACTGAGAGTGAACATAACTGACATATTTGCCCATCCATAAGTACAACTAGATTACAAATGATGAGATACATTTCAGGGAAGGGACGGGAAGGGTGGAAGACCATCTGTTTTGCATGCAGAAAGTCCCAGATTCGTTCCCTGGCGTCTCCAGACAGGGCTGAAAAAGACTCCTTGTCGGAAACTCTAGAATCATAGAATTAAAGTTAGAAGGGACCCCAGGGGTCATCTAGTCCAGCCCCCTGCAATGCAGGAATCTCAACTAAAACACCCCTGGCAGATGAACATTCAATCTCTGCTTAAAAACCTCCAAGGAAGAAGAGTCCACAACCTCCCAAGGGAAACTGTTCCACTGTCAAACAACTCTTACTGTCCGAAAGTTTTTCCAGATGTTTAGTTGGAATCTCCTTTCTTGTAACTTGAAGCCATTGGTTTGAGTCCTACCATCCAGAGCAGGATAAAACAAGCTTGTTCCCTCTTCCATGTGAGAGCCCTTGAGATATTTGAAGATGGCTATCATAACTCATCTCAGTCTCCTCTTTTCCAGGCTAAACATACCCAGCTCCTTCAAGAGCTCCTCATAAGGCTTAGTTTCCAGATCCTTGATCATCTTGGTTGCCCTCCGTTGCACAAGTTGCACAGATGGAGAATCAATGCCAGTCAGAGTAGGCAATACAGTGGTACCTCGGGTTACATACGCTTCAGGTTACATACACTTCAGGTTACATACGCTTCAGGTTACAGACTCCGCTAACCCATAAATAGTACCTTGGGTTAAGAACTTTGCTTCAGGATGAGAACAGAAATCATGCTCTGGCGGCGCGACGGCAGCGGGAAGACCCATTAGTTAAAGTGGTCCTTCAGGTTAAGAACAATTTCAGGTTAAGAACGGACCTCCGGAACGAATTAAGTACTTAACCCAAGGTACCACTGTATTGAGCTAGACGGACCCAGTGTTCTGATTCAGTATGAGGCCACTTCCTACATCCCTTCCTGTGTTTCTAGGCACCAAGGGTCCGGGGGCAGGATGGAGAGGTGTGGTCAGTATTGCTTCCAAGTTTGGGAGGGCCCTTTGACAAGACACCCTCTGTGACCCCACCCTCAGTGAATCTTCCCCCTCATTGCAGCAGATCTAAAGAGCTCTTGTCAGTGGTCCACACTGAGGAGCGGGTCCTCAGCAGATACACAGGCATGCCAACCCTTGATGCCAGCCCTGGGCATTGGGCATTCTTTCTTCAAGCCTATTGAGATGCTATGCATAAGCTTGAGCCTCATAGTTCTGCAGAGATTTGAACCCAGGTGTCTTGAGTATATATCCTACAGCTTAATATTTCCATATACTATTTTTGTACTGTGTATTTTGGGTCGATGGACCACAATAAAATCATGTGTGTGCCTGTGTTATTAATTCCACCACACTGGCTTTCAGTTCGTCTCTTGCAAAAAAAAAGAAGCAAGCAAAAAAAACCCAACAACCATTTGATATTTTAAATGGATTTTTATGTTACAGGAACTGTATGACACATTTTCTGTGCAAAGAAAATGCTAATGGGATGCATAGTTGTGCTGTTTCCATGTGCAGTCAAAACATTTCAGCTATTCCTCTGCCAACAACTTACACACATACACTTTGTACTTCCAGCTCACAATTAACATGCATTCATGGATTTTATACACATTTTCTTTTTAAGGCATGTGGGGCTCTGGCTGAGGGATAGACTGAGTTTGCTAACGCAGCACTCCATCTCCCTGAATGGACCAGCCTCCACTGCCTAGAGGGGTGGTGGAATCTATGTCTTATAGTAGACGTTGGACAGCCACCTGTTAGCGGTGCTAACTCTGGTTTTCCTGCATTGAGCAGGAAGTTGTGCTGGGTGACCTACCAGGACCTTCCCAACACTATGATACTATGCATTCACCTCCTCCCACCACCAACCCCAAGGCTGTCAATCCATCTCTCTTCTGCAGGGGCAAACAAAGGCGTCGTGACACCCGGGGCGGGGCGTCCCTACATAGGGCGCATGTGCGGCGTCGCTACGTAAGATGCATGCACCCTACATAGCGATGCCACACATGCGCTGTACAGAGCGGTTTGCCGGTGGCGCCGCTCCAGCACCATACGGACAGTACTGGGATCCTCTGCTTGCGGCTGCAGCCATGAACAGAGAATCCTCCGTTCGCAGTTGTAGTGGCAACAGAGGGATCCCACTGCTGTCCGTACGGCGCTCGAGTGGCGCCAGCGGCAAACTGCTATGTACAGCGCATGTGCGCCATCATTATGTACAGCACATGCGTGCGCCGCTGCACATGAACTATACATAGCGGTTTGCTGGCGGTGCCTGGATCCTCTGCTCGCGGCTACAGCAGCGAACGGAGGATCCTCCACATGCGGCTGCGCAATGGCTGCTCGTGCAACCACGAGCCCCATGGGGTGCCTTATTGTCACCCCCCCCCCAGACATGGTGCCTGGGGGCGACCACCACCCCTGCCCCCCCCACCGTTGTGACACCACCGCTCTTCTGCACCCTGTGCAATTCAGGTCTTTAGTCATGGCCACATCCAATCCTTTAAACTTTCACTCAGTATTAAATACACAGTTTTAATCTTCTCAGGACCCATAGGGATTTCAGCCCATATATTCATATTTCTAGGCTTGAATTTTGAATCATTTCTTTAATTATTATTATTTTTTCATTCTAAACCATTCCTCTGCATTTTGCCCTAACCATTCAAAGACGATGATTATTATTTTATTCCGTGTGCCTTGAGGTTTTAAAAGAAAATCTCTTCTGATCATGCTTCTATTGCTATTCCTTACTTTTTAATGAAAATCAGATAACATTTAAATCCCAGATGGTCCCCCTCCCCACATAACCCTCCTCCTACAATGCCATTTTAGCCCTTTCTGATGTGTCTTCCAAATTGGAACGGCATTAATGAATTGTCACTCATGCGTTCATGCATAAATAATTCTGACCTTATCACCCACCAAACAATTACCTGAAGTTTAGCCGTACATGTTATTGGTTTGGACTGCGGGTGTCAGCTTGAACATTAATATTACAGGCAAAATTATGTGTGTGTGTGTTCCCTTTTTAATTGTTGCAGCTGAACCAGCTGGGTGCTCTGTTGTCACTATCACAACATCCATCTTGGATGGGCTTGTGGCACTTTCCACAGCAAATTTGGCCTTTGGTAAATTGGGGGTGAGGAGGGGAAGGAAGACAGAAACAGAAAAGAGCCACTTAATTAGACTGAAGTAAGGTTTTCGTGGAGAGCCCTATTTAGCAAGATGCTGACACAAGTTCACCCGGCTTTTAATTATGTTGGCCATTTTCCTTTGACCAAACAAAGGGGGCCGTCCACATCCTCCAAGAACCTGCCTTGTACAAAAGGAACACGATGAGGGGAAATGGTTCTGGCTGCCCTATATTTTTCTGACAATCGCTTGGCCCAATGGTATTGTTGTGTGCCACCCCAATCTCCAAGTGGAATTCCCAGAGTTCTAGGCACTTACCCAGGGTTTGTGTTTCCTTTGGAGAATGAGGCACAGAGGAGACTGTGGTGTCTTTGTGATGTGTGGTTTATTCACACATATATACAGCCTGAGCCTATGATGGAATGGTTCGCAGCATTAACACTCCAATAGGGTCTTCTCCCTTAGATTCAAGCAGAAATCAGCCATCTTTTTTTCATTGCCTTTCCAACCTGCTTTCTCCCCCTTTCTCCCCCATCACACACAACTCTGCCCTAAGATCACATCAGGAGGAAACTAGCCTGTCTTATATTTTAACACTTGTTAGTATTATAGGGATTAGAATTCTGGCACCCACCAAGTCATAACACTATTTATTGATGTGTTAGTTTTATTGAATTATGTATAATCTGCAATGCACACACACACACACACACACACACACATACACACAGAATCATCCAACAACAATAGCAACATCAATAAAGACAGTTTGGTTAAAAGGGGGGAGTGTCACATTCCAAGGTCCTGTCTGAACTGTTCAGGGTTTTTTTAAAAAAGGGGTATCAAGTTCTATTGGCAGGGAGTTCCACAGGGCAGAGAGTGCCTCATTAAAAACTCAGTCCATGGTAAAGGATGATTGAACCCCAAGGATGTGGGCAACCACCAAGTTTCCCATCAGAAGTTCTCAGCAACTGAGGTGGAGCATAAGGAATCAGGTGGTACTTTGGGCCACATCCAATATTAGCCCTGCTCAGAGTAGACCCTTGAAATTAGTGGGCATGAGAAACTTTGGTCTATTTGTTGTAATGGATCTACTCCAAGCACATCTTAGTTAACCACAACCCTTTGTGAATTAACAAAATGACATTGAACCCGGCCTGGAGGCAAATTGGCGATAACTATAACAGCAACAGTCACCCTCAAAGCATCTCGTCTTAGAATCATAGAATTATAGAGTTGGAAGGAAACTCCAAGGATTATCTTAGTCCAACACTCTTCCTTACACTTTATCTTCCAGAGAATGTCCCTCTGGGCTTTGATTTTCTATCTCCCCCACCCCCACCCCGCCCTCCATACCAGAAAAGCTGGATGAAATATCGTACGCATGTGAGCCAAGACACCTTGTCATGGTCCGGTCCATGGGCGATCAAAGTCCTGGCTGAGGATGTTGGGACCGGGGGCAAGATGGCAGGGTGGGAGCAGGAATGAGAGTCCAGAAGCCAGGAGTCCAGAAGCCAAGAGTCTGAGGGTCAGAGAGCTGGGAGTCAAGAAGCCAAGGGTCCAAGGGTCAGGAAGCAGGGAGTCACGAAAACAAGGGTCCAAGGATCATGAAGCAAGGAGTCATGAAGTCAAGGGTCCGAGGATCAGGAAACAAGAAGCCAAAGGCAGGAAGCGTGTTGCTGTGGCAACGAGCCAAAGGGAAATGCTGACCTTGTATCCCTTCCCGGCTCTTGCCACCAGGTGCTGTGGGTTACCAATTGGCCTCACCTGTGTGGCCACGCCTTGCCTCTTCAGAACAAACTTAGGAAGGCCCCAGTCCTGCAAAACCCTGGTGGTCACAAGGCCTGGCTCCTGCACGCACTCCTGACACACCTGGTTAATTAGGATAGTCTGGAAATGCGACTGTCAGCTGAATCCAAGGGTGCTAAATTTGCTTCACGATAGCAGCCGACGCCTGAGATCTGTGGGCACTGTCCCCTGTGGTGAGCCACTGAATTGCACATGGCAGCTTAACAGTGAAGTACCTTCAGGCCTTGGACTGCCTCTACCCATCCAGGTTGGCTTCTGGATCATCCTGGTCCTGACTCTTGGTTTTGTCCCCTGGCTGCTGGCTTCCAGCTCCTGGAGTTCCTGAGGCTGCTGCGCATGTACAGAGCATGGCAAACCACCTATTGATTGAATGCAGGCAGGCGGAGGTTTGCTTAGCACTTTCAAACCAGCTTCAGGTTGGCGTGAGAAATGTTTCAGTGCCAGGTGGGACCGCGTCTGTGCTTGAAGGATGAGGGATGGGTTTTTAATGTTTGGTGCTTTATTACGTTTGATATATCCTGTAAGTGGCTGGGGAAACCCAGCCAGATGGGCGGGGTATAAATAATAAAATTATTATTACGATGGTGATGATTATTTGCGTGTCTGCTTAACATCGTCGGCTGCTAGCTGTCAGACCTCTTCACACTCTCTGCCTGAGCATCCTTGAGAGAGGCTGGTGCAGCTGCAGACCTCACACCAAATTAATTTTGCAAATTGTGGTGAAATGAGAGAAGCTTTTTCGGCTTTGTGAACGTTAATTAACTTGGCTACATAAGAATGATCCCAGCCCTTTGCTATCTGCAAAATGTTCTGCGGAGATAAAATAATAATAAAAAGCGCCACATCTTCATGGTGGGGGTTCACCATTTCTTGCTAAATATGATTTGCAAATTATTATTATTTTTAAACCCTAATGGTGAAGAACACCTCCGCTGCATGGTCAAGATAGTTATCAGAGGGAAAACCTTTGTCTGCTAGGATGGGGGACCTGCGGTCCTACATGTTTTGTGGGACTACAGATCCCATCATCTCTGACCATTCACAGTGTTGGTTGGGGCTGATGGGAGTTAGAGCCCTTCATCATCTAGAGGGCCAGCAGATCCCCAGCCGGCCATGTTTCCTGATTTGAAAAAGTCCCATTCCAGCATTAACCTCAAGATATCTTTCCCTTTGATTTAACTGAAGTGTGAGAAAATGGGGTGGTGGGCTTCCAAGTGCCTGTGATTGGTAGGATCAGCCTGACTAATTTTGTTTTTAAAGGAAGTCCTTCCTTAGAAAAATAAAAAAATAAAAACCCTTTCTGCACTGATTTTGTGAAAATTAAGTCTTTGCTCTAAATAATAACAACAATAAAAAATGACCAATTCTTAGGAGCACATTGGACAGCCTTCCTGACTTCTCATACTTATGGGGCAGCCCAGCCAAGGATGTAATGGGTTTTTCATGTTAAACGAAAAACAAAAGCAGAAAATCCTGCGTCCCAGACACAAGAATTTCACTGAACTGTCTACCCTTTCAGTAATTTTCAAATCCAATTTCTTTTCTCATGACTAGAAGAGAGAGAGAGAAGAAAAAACCAAAATAAATTTTCAGCACAGCACTAGTGGCAAGTGTGAACTCTCTGTACAACAGAGGAGGGAACAGCTCAGTGATAGAGTATGTACCAGGTCTTGGGCTCAATCACTGGAATCTCCAAAAAGAGCTGGAAAATAATCCTGTCCTCAAAACCTGGAGAACTATTGTCAGTCTGTGTAGATAATAGTGTTAAGAAGGGTTTGGGGAGGCAGGGGGAGTCAGTCTGGACAGTGTCCTTGGATCCATTCCAGGCCTGTGATTCTGTATCCAGTGAGGGTTAGAATCCAGTAGAGGAGGTTGCTGAACTGGTCAGACAAGTTTCTTTATAAGACAATGAGCTTAGCTGGCCACTGACGTGCTCTCATCCTCATCTCAAAGAATGCGCTAGGTTGCAATAGCTGCAGCTAAGTGATGGAGAACAATAGGCCAAATAGTGGCTGGATTGAAAAGGTGTGTGTGTGTGTGTGTGTGTGTGAGAGAGAGAGAGAGAGAGAGAGAGAGAGAGAGAGAGAGAGAGATGGAAAAAGGCTGGAAGCTGGAGATGCAGAGAGTTGCTTATACAGTGGTACCTTGGTTCTCAAATGGCTTAGTTGTCGAACAAATCAGCTCTCGAATGCTGCAAACCCAAAAGTAAGTGTTCCAGTTTGTGAACGTTTTTTGGAACCCGAATGTCTGGTGCAGCTTTCGTTTGAGTTCAGGAATCTCCTGCAGCCAATCGGAAGCTGTGCCTTGGTTTTCGAATGGTTTCAGGATTCAAACCGACTCCTGGAACAGATTAAGTTCGAGAACCAAGGTTTCACTGTACTGCACTGGACTTTGGGGCTCCTCTGGTAACCTAACAGAGAATCCAGCTCTGCAGGCATGCTAATGCTGTGAGCTCCTCCATCCCATGCTCCGATTGTATAATTGATCATCACAATTATAACAAATAAAGGCTTGACGTATCTCGCTTTGCATGTCATGAGTCTATCTCATACATTAGTTTCACCTTTTAAGTTGAATTACTGAAATAAATGAACTTTTCCACTATATTCTAATTTTTCGAGTTTCACCTGTACATGTGTAAATAAAGCCACATATGCTAAAGACACCACAGTCTCCGCTGACCTCCGTTTCCAAGGAAACCAAACCCTGAGTAAGTTCCTGGGACCCCTGGAATCTCTCACTGCCCGGAGGTTGGGGTGGCGTGTAAACAATATTTGGCGGAATGGACCCCTGGTTTGACTCTGTAGAAAGCAGCTACCTATCTTCCTAAAAAGAATAAGAAAGAACAGCATTGGTAGCGTATTGCATCAGTTCCCCTTTGGAAACAGAACTAGAAAACCCAGAGCTCCAGGCTTGGTGGGGTTTATAAACACTCTTAGGGGAAGTTCCAGCGGTTTTGAAAAATGCTGCCTTCATGATATACCACCAGCTCCCCTCTTACTTGCTTTCACAACCCTGCCCCCCCCCCCAGTAAGACCCCACTACAATCACAGATGGGTAGCCGTGTTGGTCTGCCATAGTCGAAATAAAAAGACTAGGTGCTACAGGAAGGAATTTTTTTATTCCCACTACAATCAGTACATTAAGAGGGAAAATCCTTGCATCCCCCCAGCACATTCAATTTCCTTCCCTCCTGGTGCCTTGCATTTGCTCCGCAGATGGCTTCTTTATTAAGAACAGCTTCCGACATGCAATCTAGTCATTTAAAAAAGGAGAACAAAGAGTGAATTCCAAAGGGCATTCTACTCCTACAGGAAAGATTAGCATATTATGTGCTGGTTGTGTTAAGCCATTACTGCTTGCAAGCAGCGGTACGCATGAACTTTCTTTCCCTACCCCCCCTCCTCCCTTTTCTTCCGTTCTTTTCTTTTCAAAGAGCCCTAAAGTAACAGATGCCATTTATGGGACCTCTGCATATTTATAGGCAGGTCTGTTTTCGCTCCATGTTAAAATGAATGCAGAATCCCCCACTGTAGAATTTCAGAAAGCCATCGTGGAAAGATGGGGAGGACAGGGCCGTCTTAAGCATATCCGCCGTGGTGCAAAGCTCCCTCCAGTGCCCCCCTCCCCCATTTCCCAGAGTTTTTTTAGGGAGGATGGCACTGCCAGTGGGCCTGGCGGAGGCGGGCAGCGGCTGGAGGGCGGCTCCTCCGGTGGGGAAGAGGTGGAGGCTAGACGTGGCACCTCCCGGCTCAGCTGGCTGCTTCGTGCCACAGTGGCCATGGCAGATGGAGGCTCCGGGCACGGCGCTGCTTCGGCGCGGCATGGCAGAGGCGGGCGAGGGTGGCAAGCTGATGCCTGGAGAATCATAGAATCATAGAGTTGGAAGAGACCACAAGGGCCATCGAGTCCAACCCCCTGCCAAGCAGGAAACACCATCAGAGCACTCCTGACATATGGTTGTCAAGCCTCTGCTTAAAGACCTCCAAAGAAGGAGACTCCACCACACTCCTTGGCAGCAAATTCCACTGTCGAACAGCTCTTACTGTCAGGAAGTTCTTCCTAATGTTTAGGTGGAATCTTCTTTCTTGTAGTTTGGATCCATTGCTCCGTGTCCGCTTCTCTGGAGCAGCAGAAAGCAACCTTTCTCCCTCCTCCATGTGACATCCTTTTATATATTTGAACATGGCTATCATTTCACCCCTTAACCTCCTCTTCTCCAGGCTAAACATGCCCAGCTCCCTTAGCCGTTCCTCATAAGGCATCGTTTCCAGGCCTTTGACCATTTTGGTTGCCCTCCTCTGGACACGTTCCAGTTTGTCAGTGTCCTTCTTGAACTGTGGTGCCCAGAACTGGACACAGTACTCCAGGTGAGGTCTGACCAGAGCAGAATACAGTGGTACTATTACTTCCCTTGATCTAGATGCTATACTCCTATTGATGAAGCCCAGAATTGCATTGGCTTTTTTAGCTGCTGCGTCACACTGTTGGCTCATGTCAAGTTTGTGGTCAACCAAGACTCCTAGATCCTTTTCACATGTACTGCTCTCAAGCCAGGTGTCACCCATCTTGTATTTGTGCCTCTCATTTTTTTTGCCCAAGTGCAGTACTTTACATTTAAAATTCATCTTGTTTGTTTTTGAGGCATCACGTTCAGCCCTCACCACTTCCCTGGCGCCCTCCAAAACATGGTGCCCTGGCGCCCCACGCCACTAGCCTCTATGGGTAAGACGCCCCTGGGTGGGGAAGCAGTCGAGCATCTGCTCTGCATGCAGAAGGGTCAGAGAGATTTGAAACATGATAGTCACCACCAGTCAGGGTAGTCTTCAACCTTTTCAGACCCAGGATTCACTTTTAACTCAAACATGCGTTTGGGGGACCCATCTCTTCTCTTTTCTTTTCTTTTCTTTTCTTTTCTTTTCTTTTCTTTTCTGTTTTCCTTTTCATGATATTTATTAAATTTTCCACTTTAACGATCCAATAAAAACCACATTTAATCATTCCTAATTATAATACATTTTGAATTATGAAGCTGGAGGAGACTCTTGAGAGTCCCATGGACTGCAAGAAGATCAAACCTCTCCATTCTGAAGGAGATCAACCCTGAGTGCTCACTGGAAGGACAGATCCTGAAGCTGAGACTCCAATACTTTGGCCACCTCATGAGAAGAGAAGACTCCCTGGAAAAGACCCTGGTGTTGGGAAAGATGGAGGGCACAAGGAGAAGGGGATGACAGAGGACGAGATGGTTGGACAGTGTTCTCGAAGCTACTAATATGAATTTGACCAAACTGCAGGAGACAGCGGAAGACAGGAGTGCCTGGCATGCTCTGGTCCATGGGGTCACGAAGAGTCGGACATGACTAAACAAATAAACAACAACAATTATAATACAACAAAACAGCCGAATAATCATGCCAAATTATATATCTTTGGGTGACTATTCTGATGTCTCCGTAAAAAACACCGTAGCTCCCATTGTAAATTCTTTTTATCATTCCATTAAAGGTCTTTGCCGGAATCATAGTCGAAATTTCACACAGTCAATTTTGTAGTTGAACCATAATGTCAGGGAACTGCCATTAGAACAGGGGCGGGAAACAGAGGAGCAGTTCTGTTACAGGGAGCCTCCGAAAATCTTGCGAAGCAGTTCTTCTTCCGGTGATGAGGAAAACCACACCTCCAGTGGGGAAGAGGTGAAAGGACCAGAGGATGCTGGTAGGAGCCTCAGCACAACTCCTGGCAAAGCTGGCCAGGAGGGAAGCACATCCATTCCGTTGCCCACCCTGCGCAGAAGTCTAAAGCGCAAAGAGGGAAGGAAAAGGCTGGGCGTAATGAGACTTTTATGCTGGAGGAGGTCCAGGAAACAAGCACTCCCGGATTCTGCTAGCGATTGAGGCAGACATGAACTTTAGGGTTCTGCACTGTAAATAGTTTTGCAACTAAATAAAACCTGTAAAAGACAGGTCAGAGTCCTGCCTGGTTACTCGTGAGCAACCACCTAAGCCATCTGACACATAACGATAACGATAACAAGATTGGGGGACCCATTTCTTAATCTTTTACCATATATGTGCAAGTTGGTTCAGACCATCATCTGCTGGTGGATACAAAGGAGAGTCCTGCAGTCAACAGGATTAAACTCTCTGCCATCCAGTTGGTGAGTGGGACAGGGGTGCTATCTCACCCTCAGGATTGTGGGTGCCTGCCTCTGCATCTGAGGCACACACACACACACACACACCCCGGAAAAGGCTGCCTTGCTGGCTGGCTGAATAGGGCAGAGCTGAACTTCTCTCTCGCAGGGAGCGCCACTGACACCTGCCAGCTTTCCTAATGGGCTTTGTGGGTCCCAGCCCCCACAATTATATTATTGTGGGTGCCCAGGCACCCACGGCCCCTTGCGGTTGGCTCCTATTGAGTGGAGGGTTTAATCCTGTTTCCCCAGTGCATTCCCTGCCTCCAAAAGTCAAGGGAGAGCATAGCCAACACGGCTCGTACCTAGCCATTGAGAGTCTTATCATCCATGAATTTACCTAATCCTTTTGTGGGTTGTTGTTGTTGTTGTTTAGTCGTGTCCGACTCTTCATGACCCTCTGGACCAGAGCACGCCAGGCACTCCTGTCTTCCACTGCCTCCCGCAGTTTGATCAAACTCATGCTTCTAGAACACTGTCCAACCATCTCGTCCTCTGTCGTCCCCTTCTCCTTGTGCCCTCCATCTTTCCCAACATCAGGGTCTTTTCCAGGGAGTCTTCTCTTCTCATGAGGTGGCCAAAGTATTGGCGCCTCAGCTTCATAATCTGTCCTTCCAGTGAGCACTCAGGGCTGATTTCCTTAAGAATGGATTGGTTTGATCTTCTTGCAGTCCATGGGACTCTCAAGAGTCTCCTCCAGCACCATAATTCAAAAGCATCAATTCTTCGGTGATCAGCCTTCTTTATGGTCCAGTTCTCACTTCCATCTTTTGTGGGTACCAATTCCATAGTTTAACCACACACTTT
The DNA here is from genome assembly GCF_964106645.2 of Podarcis pityusensis. Taxonomy (NCBI): domain Eukaryota; kingdom Metazoa; phylum Chordata; class Lepidosauria; order Squamata; family Lacertidae; genus Podarcis; species Podarcis pityusensis. The sequence continues at coordinate 33,213,177 of NC_138041.1, forward strand.
ATGAAGAAGTCCTTTCTTTTCCCTTTCCTGACTCTTCCAACAGTCAGTTTTGCAGGATGTCCTCAACAGCGAGCATCAAGAGAGAGGGAGAAAAACAACTCTCTCTGTCTACTCACAAGTCTGGGGGTTAAGGGAAAGCTTTATACTAATGCAAAGAGTCGCAATTGCAAGGCAAGCTTGACCTTTAGCACGTCTTGCTTTTTCAGAAATGCCTCATGGCTTACTTGACTGCAGCCTTCTCTGTTTTAATTTGGTTCCAGCTTGTTCGTTACAGCTCTGAAGGACTTCTGCAGCTGGGCCCTCTGGGATCTACTGCATTTCTGCCTGACTCCAAATGTCTCGTCGACGATGGGAAAGGAAGGACCCCCACTCTGAAGAAATGTGAAGACACCTTGAGGCCGGCACAGAGGCTGTGGGATTTTACACAGGTATTGTAGCCAGCTGTGCATGCAAGCAGGGCCTGTCACAAAATATTACAGTGTTTTGTGTTTGTGTTCGGGATTCTCAGTTTTCTGTTCCATCTCCCTTTCCCCAGGTTTGTGACTTGCCCTCATCAGGGACAGACTTCAGCAATCTTTTATAATATGGCATCCTATGTGAGGCCAAGAGTTGGCGCTGCCAAATGGACATTCTCAGTCATGGATCTTCTCAATTTTGCGCCCCCTCAGCTCAGTGGCCTGTGCAGCAGAACTGCCTGCATCTCCCTAAATCTGGCACTGCACCCATGTTCTGAAAAAGTTTTTGTTTTGTGTTGTTGCCAAAGGCAGCCTTTCTTTTGAATTCAAAGTCCAAAATATTCACTTGTGAGTGAAGACTTTGGGCTTTCATGTTTGCACAACTGCTGGGAATTACAAACTGGGAGTGTTGCTGTCGCACTTACGTCTTGTTTTCAGGCATCCAATAATAATAATAATAATAATAATAATAATAATATAATAATTGTTGTTGTTTAGTCGTTTAGTTGTGTCCGACTCTTCGTGACCCCATGGACCAGAGCACGCCAGGCACTTCTGTCCTCCACTGCCTCCTGCAGTTTGATCAATAATAATAATAATAATAATAATAATAATAATAATAATATATTATTTATACCCCGCTCATCTGGCAACTGAGTTGGCTACTGTGTAAACATGTGGCTGAACTAGATGGACTTTAGCCTGATAGATTATCAGGGCTCTTTGATTCCTAGCTGATATTGACAGGCTTGAAAGCAAATTAACTAGATATTTAATAGCAGACTTTTAAACATATTCCAGCAAGTTGTTCAATGGATTTAAGGGTAGACTGTATCCTCCAATGCCTTTAATTTTTCTCCTTTGCCATTTCTCTCTTTTTTTCCTATAATTTTTATAAAATCTTCTGTTTTACATTTTAGAATGTCCATTGAAACAACCTTGAAATATCAATGACTTCCCTTCTTCTCTTTCCATGGTTCATTTTGCATAACATAAATCCCTGCATATTTTATATAAACTAAACCATTCAGTATTCCATTATGTTTACATATGTTCTTCTTGTTCTCTTATTCTATATATTAAGCTTGCAACCTGCACATATTCTATCAGCTTAAGTTGCCATTCTTTAGTTTACAATAACAAATAAAGCAAAGAATAAAAGCAAAGATGAAGAAAGAAAGAAAGAAAGAAAGAAGAAAAAAATAATGAAAGTGAAGAGAGAAAGTAGAAAAGAAATAGAAAATAAAAGAATGGTTAAAGAAAAAATATTTTAGAAAAACCATTAACACCTTTTTTACATAAATAATAGGTGATAAATAATTGACTTCCACCAATCTCACAGCCCTTCCTTTCGTACTTAATATGCCTATCTTTATTTCATTTTTATTCTTATCTTAATATGTATATATATGTATTTACATTTTCCTTTCCATTCACGGGATCATTATAAACACAGCCAGATTTTTACCCTTGAACCTTGTCTTTCAAAATATTCATTCAGAGAGTCCCATTCCTTCTTGATTATATTTTCTGGTTTATGTCTTATTGTGTATTTGTTTCTTTCACCCCTACAGAACGGCCCAATCATCAGCCGAGACACTGGCCGGTGTCTAGAAGTAGAGATGTCCAAGGATGCCAACTTTGGGCTCCGATTAGTCGTACAAAGATGCTCGGGGCAGAAATGGATGATCAGAAACTGGATCAAGCATGGCCGGCATTGATTCAGAGCTGGGAAGATGCTTGCTCTTCTGGAGTCCTTTGACCAGTACGTGGGCGCCCCTCCAAGAGAGTCAGGTTAAACAGGACTATTGTGATGAGAAGAAGACAGCTCATTGAAGGAGAAGGGTTACTGCTGGGCACATGTTCTTTATTTTTTTTAAAGAAAGGAAAGATGGAGACTGGCATTCCACCTAAGGCCACGGAAGTGATACACCTGTACCTAGACCGTATCATTTCAGACTAGGGCTTATAGGCGCACATGATACAATCACCTCTCCATTAAGGAAAAGAAATCCCTGCATATAGAAAACCATCATGTGAGTCTGAAGTTTCATAGTCCGAGCAAAGGTTTGCCACCTTGGTGAGAGCTGAGCCTATCCTCATAACAATGGATGCCCCAGAAAGACTTGTGCAAGCTTTCTGCTTTTTTGGAACTCAGTTGGAGAGGAACCATAGAAGCCAGACTTTGCGTCCACTTTCTGGGAGGAAACAGGAGGGCAGCCATATTTGGGTCAGGTTTGCAGGACAGATCAGTCTCGTGCCTCACTGAAGAAGGTCCCTGGGGCAGAAGGATCTGTTAGCTTTAAGTTGCTGACTGATGCACAACTCTTATGGTGAACAGAACCGTGTGCCTTTTATACTGTACTTCCTATCCAAGCGGACTGGGGAAATCCCACCTCTTCAGCATGTCTGAGTAACTATTCTGAACAATAACATCGACGACGACGGCAAAATACTCTGTAAATAAATTACACTGCAAAAGAAAGAAAAGAAAAGAAAATCTAATGTTTCCAGAGTGTTTGCCTTGGAGTCTCAGTTTAATTCTTCTTAATTATTCGGGGGGGGGGAGTGGGAACAGATGGGGCATTTTTAGAACAGTGTGGCTGGTCCATTCATCCGGAAGCAAATTCGGGAGGGGGGGAATCCACCAATCTCAAGAGCATATTTGTGTATTTGTGCTTTTTAAACACCTGCATTTTTTGTATTGAATAGGGCAAAGGGCAGGCCCACTGCATACTGCAATAGCTGCCAGTACTCTGTGAGGCCCCACCCCAAATGTCTGCCCTGGGCACCATTTTTATTTTACTGCCCCCCAACCCAGTGAGCAGCTTCTGGCTGCCATCCCCCTTTCGTTCCCACAGTCCTTAATATGAAGGTCACACGCACACCATATATTTAAAACACTATTATACCACTTTGTTTAATAATTAAGAATGCCTTTTTCCATAATAGTTGGCTGATTTCTATTTTTAACTCCTTTATATTTTCAACTGTATGGTTTTATATATAATTGCTGGAAACCACAAATCCCGATATTATATAAGGAACAAACAATACTCACAGACAATCCTTGGATTGTTAAGGGTGCTGGGAACTGTAGCTCTGTGAGAACAGCGCTCTTAATAAACTACAGCTCCCAGGATCCTCCGTAATGGTTAAAATGGAATTTATAGTGTGAATGCAACCCAAGTCATTGTAGAGTATGGTACAAGAGACTGGTGCCATGTTTGGTAGTAGAAACCATCTTTCTGCTTCCTCCTCTCACAATGCTTCAGAATAAATCAACTTCCAGGGCTTGGGGGTAGGAATCCAAAAAGGTATTGTGGGGTGTTAGAAGACACTTTAAAACGAAGGGCAGGGCAGGCATCAGAAGTGGGAGAGGACCCACCAATAGGTTGCATTTTTGCCACAGGTCCTCTCATCCCCAGAGCCAGGAAAAGATGGGTGTTCGAAGTGGGAAACTTTATAAGGCTATGTGCAGCATGGGTAGGCAAACTAAGGCCCGGCGGCCAGATCTGGCCCAGTCACCTTCTAAATCTAGCCCGCGGACGGTCCGAGAATCAGCATGTTTTTACATGAGTAGAATGTGTGCTTTTATTTAAGATGCATTTCTGAGTTATTTGTGGGGCATGGTTATTCGTTCATTATTTTTTTCAAAATATAGTCTGCCCCCCCCCCACAACGTCTGAGGGACAGTGGACCCTGCTGAAAAAGTATGCTGACCCCTGATGTGTAGCCTTATAAAAATAAGCTTAAATTGGACAATCTTACCATGTTGGGAAGGTGAGCCAGCATTCAGTTTGCAGACTAATACTGTTCTCGTTCAAACCACAGCTCTGAAACCAATTTAGGTTCACATCACAGCTAGGGAACCTGCTCTGAATCTTTCCTCCCCCCCCCCCCTTCATTTTTAAAAATAGAATGTCTTTGTCTTTATGTAGTGCCAACAGGGCAGCAGAGAAAACAAAGGTGACCTGTTAGTCAACAGACTCTCTGTTTTATCGTCACAACTACACCATAAGGTAATTCAGGCTGAAAAAGAGCAGCGAGCCCCAAGCCATGCGATGATCTTTCCAGCTGAGTTATTTGACCTCAAGTCTCCCAAGTCCAACTCTAGCCACAACACCACACTTAGCGCACACACTTACTGTCTTAACAGTCCAATATCTAAACCAGGGACGGAGGGACTGTGACCCCTTCAGATGTTGTTGGACTCCAATTCCCATCATCCCCAGCCAGACTGTCCAGTTGTCATAGATGATGGGAGCTGGAGTCCAACGAGGTCTTGAGGACCATGAGCTCTGCATTCATGGTTTAATGATTGTTGATTGATTCTTTCCAGATACACACCTTTGTATGATCTAGTAGTTGTTCATAGAAGCCCATTCCTACCCCAAGGTAATGTTGGAGTGCATCAGTAATATGCCAAAATTAAGGAACACGAGAAGTTTTCTTCTACCAAGGCTCTCAAAATTGGTCCACACAGCTCAATATTGTCTACAGTGACTGGCAGTAGCACCCCAGGGTTTTACACTGGAGATATTTACCATCCTACCTGGAGATGCTGAGGACTAAAACTGGGACCTTCCTGCAGGTGCATAGCATGGTGGGAGTCGGCTGATGGGCACATTGCCCTGGGTGCATTTTGGGGGAGGGGTAAGCAGTGATCGGGAACAGTGGGCTCCATTTGTCCTTCACCCTCACCCCACCCCAGGGGCAGGTGGGCACACACACAAACCCACCCCGGGCACTATCAAAACACGCTCTGTTGCTGCCTTCTGGGTGCAAGTGCTCTACCACTACGATTCAGCCCTTACTCTGTGTGGATTTAGAATCTTCTACAATAGAGTCCCTGAAAGTCCTGTGGGGAAGAGGGCTCTCCAGTGAGGTGGGATTATCAAAGAATTATGCACAAAGGGCAATAAGTGATATATGGAGTTTGTTGTGTGGAACAGTTGGACGAGGCAGAAGGGCCTAGCTCAGCGGTACAGCACACACCTTGCATGCAGAAATCTCAAATGCCAGCATCTCCAAGTAAAGTTGGGAGTGTCCCCTGCCTGAAACCCTGGAGAGAGCTGTTGCCGGTCTGTGAAAACAATACTGACCTAGATGGATCTGACTCAGTATAAGGCAGTTTCCTAGGGCCCAGAATAATCTGGAGGGCAGAGGCACTGTTATTTTACCTTTGATAGCAGAATCACCCAAATATCACAGGGGGAGTCCAGAGAGAAAAGAAACTGATAATATATGACCAGTAATCTGAACAAAAACTATATATGGTGCAGGGAGAGATAAACAGAGAGGCTTAGCAAGAGCAGGGAGACATATAATGACTTAAGGGGGGGGGCAAGAGGCAAAAGTGGGTGGAGCAATGAATGAGAATTGCAGCTCTGTATTACACTCACTTACCTTTCTCCATCCTCCAGCAGGGCAAACAACCACATCATTACATAGGAAGCTGCATACCATAACTTCCTGAGTCATTATGAAAGCATTTTAACCAGGTGTGGCAGAAGCCGGGCTTTGGCACTCCTCCTAGCAGTTTTACAGTATTAAAAACAAAGGAAGATGCATAATAGCTCTCTCTATAACCCATAAAGGGACACAGGTGGTGCTGTGGTCTAAAGCACTGAGCCTCTTGGGCTTGCCGATCAGAAGGTCTGCAGTTCGAATCCCCATGATGGGGTGAGCTCCCATTGCTCGGTCCCAGCTCCTGCCAACCTAGCAGTTCGAAAGCACGCCAAAAAGTGCAAGTAAATAAATAGGTACCGCTCCGACGGGAAGGTAAATGGCGTTTCCGTGCACTGCTCTGGTTCGCCAGAAGCAGCTTAGTCATGCTGGCCACATGACCCGCAAAAACTGTCTGTGGACAAACACCAGCTCCCTTGGCCTGTAAAGCAAGCAGTGGCAAAGCTGTATGCTTCGCTACCGGGGGCAGAGAGCAGGCGGGGGAGTGGCACACTGCCCACAGGGATGTGACTTGCGTTCTGGGGGCATGGCATCTCGCCTGTGGGGACATGGCACCCGGTGCGTGGGGGGGGTAGTGCATGTCCAGGGGGGCACCGTGATGGCACCCTACTGGAATAGTGCTGCCGGGGGTGGTTCACTCCCTCCGTACCCCTGTTCCTCTGCCAGTGAAAGCGAGATGAGCACTGCAACCCCAGAGTCATCTGCGACTGGACTTAACTGTCAGGGGCCCTTATATCCCATAAGTACTCTAGAATTATTCTATGGCTGGGGTGGGTGGGAGTGTTGCGGGGGGACTGCCTTGTGTTGGTTTTCTGAGGATATCCCCAGCATCAGCAGAGGCTGGTCCACTGGAGCACTGCTCCACAAACCTCATCTGGACCTCACCTGCCTGCCTTCCTAAACTGTCAGGGGCCCTTATATCCCATAAGTACTCTAGAATTACTTCCTCCTCTCCGTGTTGCCCTTGTAGAACTCAGCAGTGGGGCGGAGGATGAGGAGAAAAGTATTCATTGCCTCTGCCTCTCATTGGTTCTGACTTCATTGTTGGCTTCTCCTTGCCTTCTGTCTCACCAGACCTAACTGTTGCTGCCCAGAATTATCCTTCAGAAAGCACCAAGATAATAAAGGGTCTGGAAATCAAGCCTTATGAGGCATGGTTGAGGGAGTCGGCTATGTTTAGCCTGGAGAAGAGGTGATGTGATAGCCATCTTCAAAGATCTGAAGCATCTTTCCTACTGCTCCACAGGGTAGGAAATGAACCGATGGATTCAAATGACAATATCATAGGTTCCAATTAAACTTCAGGAAAAGCTTTCTGGTGGCAAGAGCTGTTTGACAAGATAGCCTCAGAAGGTGGTGAACTCTTCATCATCAGAGCTTTTTAGACAGAACTTGGATGGCCATCTGTAGGGGGTTCTTTAGCTGTGATTCCTCCATTTCAGGGGGTTGGATTAGATGACCCTAGAAGTCCCTTCCAATTCCACGATTCTATGAATGGGGCATAACGTACTTTAAGACAGCTGCAGATTGAAACAGCATGGGATAGGACAGGATAATAACACAATCACCCCCCTGCTGTGGGGCTTCTGATTTCAAATTTGATACTGATTTGATATTGCTTTGCACCAGTCCTTTTCCCCCTGACAAGAGATGGGAGGTTCCAGGCACAGGAGATTTAAGTTATCTGCATAATATTCCTTTATTTCTTAATGTGAGAGCAGAGCACAGTAGAAGCAAAGGTCTATTTATTGAGCGTATAGCCAACCTTTATTCCACTTGACAGCATGCGGAGTTTTTCCACTCACTTCAATGTTATCCGCATGTGAGATTGGCTAGACTGAGAGATAGGGGCTCATCAAGTGAGCTTTGCCAACGAAGCCCTCTTTTCACATCCCATCCAACATCAATACCCAGGCTCCTAGGTCTCCAAAGTAGCAGGGTAGGAACATCACAACTCTCTAGGATGCTTTCGCACTTCAGTCTCCTGTTCTTAAGTCTCCATCAGATGCTATCCAAATTCAAACTTCCTCAGAACTTATGCTCTCCCTTTCCCACTCTTTCCAAAGGCTGAGGAGAGATTCCATCATATAAAGGGAACCATTCCAAGTCATTCAATGTCAGGGACTGGTTGGACCAGTGCCGGATTTACATATAAGCTAAACAAGCTATAGCTTAGGGCCCCAATCTCTTGGGGACCCCCCAAAAAAAAAATTAAAGGAGAAAAAACAACCAGATGTACATTTCCAAAATATAAGATAAAAAACAAATAAAATAAAATGTACATTTAGAGCTTAATAATTATTTCAATAGTAATATACTTCTTTTTAATTGTATTTCACTATTAATATACTTCTTAATTGTATTTCAGTTCAACAATTACTTTGATAAAATACGTATTTTGTTATGTGTCAATGGCTTTAGATACCTATTAGGTCCATAAATTACCATATAGCATATATTCAACACAAAAAACAGCGACAATTTGTTGTTGAAAAAGGACAGCTGGACATATAAAGGGCTCCATTAACTTGAGTAGCTTAGGGCCTCATCACACCTAAATCCGGCCCTGGGTTGGATGAAGAGAAATGGTTGGAGGAACCTTCAAGGGAAGAAGGCTCAGAGCTTGGGGAGTGGTAGTGCGTCAGAATGAGAAAAATGGAAAGGGGAGGTGTCAAAAGCTTAGTGAGATCTGGCAGAAAGAAGTCTGGAATCAGAGGCAGAAGATGAAGCTGGTGAGCAGGAGGTGGAAGGTTGAGAGGCAGAGATGAGTCAGGTCGGTGAAGAGTCATGGGTGTTTCCTCCTCCTGCTGCAACAAAATCTCCTCCCAACCCCATCTTCCAGAACCAGGAGAGGGCTGGTACGGTCAGAGCAGTGGCAGATTCATAATCAATGTGGTCACGCTCATTAGTCCACAATTTCTTTCAGACAATCTGTTTATGGAGGAATGGTGGAGACCACCTCCCCATCCTCAGGGGTGAACGAAGGCTAACCAACATCCAGGACGGGGCAAACTGCCGGCTGCAAACATGCTGTGAGGCTACGTATGATGCATGCGTGGCATCGCTACATAGGGCGCATGTGCAGCGTCACTATGTACAATGCATGTGTGCAACACTGCACATGAGTTGTACATAATGGTTTGCTGCCGGCACCCCTCGAACACCGTACGGACGGTGGCAAGATCCTCTGCTCATGGCTGCAGCCGCAAACGGAGGATCTACCACATGCTGTAGCGGTGCGATGGCTGCTTGCGCTGCCACGTCCGGGGGGGCGAGCACCCCAAAGGATGCCTTCTTGTCACTCCCCTCCAGACATGGCACCCGGGGCGCACCACCCCCTGCCCCCCCTTGAGACGCCAGTGCCCATCCTGACCCTTCCAGGGAGGAGGAAGAGGAAGGCAGAATAGATTTACAACAGGGGTTTGAGGGAGGTTGCAGCTGAGAGGCAGATGTGGGGGAAAGTTGGGAAATCATGGGAGAGCCAGAGCAACACCTGGCTGACGTGTTGTCATTAGAAAGCATCCCAGACCCTCCATCTCCCAGAACCCGGCGAGCCTTAAAAGTAGGAGAGCAAAGAGCTTGAAGACAGAGGGCACATAGCAGCACCCCTAGAGGAGATGATGAAAATGATGAATGAGGGACTGGGAGAGATTGGGGGGTGGAGATTCATTCGGCACAACGCCATTATCCAAGAGGCTGGGTTCTATAGCCTCTCTCTGTAAAGACTGAAATAAAAAAGGACTGTGAGAAACTTTTTCTTGTCGTTATACTTTCCTGGGCAACCAGCCAGGAACCACTGACAGCACCATGACACCCATCACTTTCCTTATCACAAAAAGTCTGATTTGGGCAGGAGGGCAGCTTTGTTGTTCAAGGACTCCAAGTCAAGTTTAATTGCACAACCGAGCTTGCCATACTGCGACTGAATTCCACTTAAAAATAGCAAGTCAAGAAGCAGTCTGTGTTCCCAATTTCTTCCAAAGTGAGGAATTGTGGCTAACAAGTTTGGAACAAACCAGGATATTGAACTTGTTCCTAAAGTGGTAGCCATAGCTTCTCTGTCTGGATGAAATGAAAAACTATGCCATCAGAATATGCAAAAAGATGTCCCGGGGGGGGGGGGATGTCATGGTTTTATTTTGTTTTCAATTTTCAAAAATGTAAGTTCACAGAAATCTTTGTGATGGTGACTATAAAATCTGATATGCAAAAGTGTTGATAGGTTTGACAGATTGTAAACAAAGAAAATCGGTGACCTTTCTTTGCAAAATGGCAGCCCAATTTATAAGAAATAAATTGGCAACCTTTATTTTTGGGATTCAGCACAGTTTTCTTTCATCAGAAACACCCAGCTGCTCTAAATACCATCACCTCCCTCAATTTTGGCAAAGTGGTTAACTCCAGCAATCCTAACATAAATGGGTTGTAGCCAGCGAGGTTTTACTCTGAGCCCACCTGCTGGAATGAAAGAGCCCCAGTTAGTCATGCTCATTAATTTTGATGACTCTGAGCACTGGAGGCAACCCTATGTATCGAACAGAAGTTGCATAAACTGCCCTTCAACAAAACTGAGTCTGAGGCTAGTCTTTCCTCTCCCCCTCCCCTTATCTGATCCATTCTCTGCAAGACATCAAGGGAGAACTGTTTCCTCCCCACCCCAGGAGTAGATTCTCTTGAGAAATGAGTGAGAAGCCAGCAGATGTTTCTTGATGCTAAAATGAAGGATGGGTGGGTTTTATGATTCCCTTTCTGGCATCACATCTCCAAATCAGTCCTGCTTTCCAGCTGCCTGTCACAGCACTTAGATTTCATTTGCTCTCTCTTACTATAATTCATCTCACTCTCTTTATATCCATTTGTGCAATCAAAATTATACACGGTGTTTTTGTTTTTGTTTTTTTGCAAACCTACCACAGGAGGGAAATGGGAGATTAGCAATAGCTTTTTCATTAAGAACAAAAAGTCAAAAAGAGATAGCGGTTGCCGTTATTTTCTAGATTTTGGTGGCAAATCTCATATCTGCGTTGTCAATTGTTACTGAGTTGGCAACACAGACAATGTGGAATGAATGAATGAATCTTTATTTGCGTCAGCCATCGGCCATAGCAATAAAACAACAATACGCTATACAAAGAATAGAAATAAAAAGTCAATTATATAAAACACATTTTAGGGTTTTGAATCAATAGTCAAATAGTGGATCTTATTCTGATTTTACAGCTAAAAACCTTGCAACCTTTGCTGTCTCCTGCTCATCTGCCAAGAGAAAGGACACTGTGGCAGTGGCTGGGTGACCCAGAATGAACAATACAGTCATACGTTGGGTTGAAGTAGCTTCAGGTTAAGCATTTTCGGGTTGCGCTCCGCGGCGACCTGGAAGTAATGGAGTGCGTTACTTTCACCGCTCGCGCATACGCAGACACTCAAAATAACATCACACGCATGCACGGAAGTGGCGAAACGTGGCACGCACAGACGCGCAGTCACATGTTACGTTCTACTCAGGATGAGAACCGGGCTCCAGAACGGATCCCATTCGCATCCAGAGGTACCACTGAAAAAGAGGGGTGATAGCTTCATTCCTCAAGTCTTTATAAAGAGTGCAAGCCAGCAGGGCATGCACCACCGATTCGGTACTGCCATCTGCACAGGAACATAAGCGGTTTTTGTGTGGAATCTGTTGGAATCATCCCTCAAGTACAGCCAAGGGCAAAAGACAATGTGGAAAAGGATGATAGACCCAGAATGTATTGCTGCTGAGCATCCTGGGAAATGGCGCTTCCAAGGCCTCTCAAGGCAATTCATTGAGCCAGGAGCCTCAGGAAATTTGATTTCTCAGGTTCCCAAGTAGCAATTTTGAGCAGCACCTGCTCCTTAAGAGTGTAAGGAAAACCCTTCTGGATCACAGTGGCCAACTAGATGCCTGTGGGACGCTCACAAACAGAACCTGATGCAACAGCACTCTCCCCAGTTTCTGCTAATGAGTGGGAAACCTTTTCCTTGACCTCCATGGCAACCCAAGTAAGGATATTCCCATTTATCTCAAAATGCATATTCCATGTCCACCCAGGGGTTGATCTCCTGCTGAGCTTCAAACATTTGTTCGCAGAGAACAGCTTCATTTGCTAACACTTGAACAATTTTTGCAGTGAGCCAGCAAACTATTCCACCTCCCCCCTTTCTGCTGCACTTGCCAAACCATCTGATTTTTCTGAGAACTCATTTTGCTGAGGCTCAGCAATCAGAGGCACAGGAGCCAATATTCAGTCTGGTGCCGAGCAAAAGTGTCGTGAGGATTTAATTACCTGAGCACACACGCTTATTCTGCATATGGTGGATTTTAAAGAGAAGCATGGGCTCTTCCTCTGGGGATGAAAAACTCCAGCAGTTTCACTCCACCTTATTAAAGTTCCATCTAATGTTGATGGCAAAATAGTTTCAAATTAGATTTCCAGCTGAGAGTAGAGATCTGAGGCATCCATTTTTTAGACTATTTGGGGATAGTAGAATAATAATAATAATAATAATAATAACCCACAGAGATGAGGATTGCTTTGACCTTCTCTAAGGGCACAGACTCGAGAATGTGTACCTCGGTTCCATAATTCCCTTAACATGTGGAAGGCTTTTTTGTATAGTAGACAAAGAACAAGTTTGCTTGCGCTGCATTTCAAAGCAAACCAACCTAATTTGCAGTTTCCCAATTTATAAGTAGATTGGAAGACAGTGAACTGGATTGCAAATTTACACACCCACCCCCCAAAAAAGTGTCAATCTGGTGTGGGAAATGATGCGGCGCGGCAGCAGGGGGAGGCCCCATTAGCTAAAGTGGTGCTTCAGGTTAAGAACAGTTTCAGGTTAAGAACGGACCTCCGGAATGAATTAAGTACTTAACCCAAGGAACCACTGTATATTTTTCTGGTCTTTTGGCAGTTCTTCTCCAATTACACCTAAAAGAAAAGCTTCTGGTCTCTTAACAAAGGTTATTTTCAACATTTTTTTCAATTCATTATACAGTGGTACCTCTGGTTAAGAACTTAATTCGTTCTGGATGTCCGTTCTTAACCTGAGGTACCACTTTGCTAATGGGGCCTCCCCCTGCTGCCGCACCGTGGCCACGCAATTTCTGTTCTTATCCTGAAGCAAAGTTCTTAAACCGAGGTACTATTTCTGGCTTAGCAGAGTCTGTAACCCGAAGCGTCTGTAACCTGAAGCATCTGTAACCCGAGTTACCACTGTAAATCATTTCCCAGAATGCTTTTGCAATCTCATTGATGAGATTTTTTCACTGGGACACTTGGAAAGTCTGGTATATGTATGTATGTATATCTGGTCCTCATGACTCTCCATAGAGAGAGTCTCCAATCCACACCTATCACCAGCTCTGCTTTACACCCTCCTTGATTTTTTTGGACCAGCTGGAATGTGTCCTTGAACTATCATTCCTCTTGCTTGCTTGCCTGGATGGAAGAAGAAGAAGAAGAAGAAGAAGAAGAAGAAGAAGAAGAAGAAGAAGAAGAGTAGTAGTAGTTTGGATTTGATGCCCGGCTTTATCACTACCCGAAGGAGTCTCAAAGCAGCTAACTTTCTCCTTTCCCTTCCTCCCCCACAACAAACACCCTGTAAGGTGAGTGAGGCTGAGAGACTTCAGAGAAGTGTGACTGGCCCAAGGTCACCCAGCAGCTGCCTGGGGAGGAGCAAGGAAGCGAACCCGGTTCACCAGATTTACGAGTCTACCGCTTTTAACCACTCTCATGGAGGACAGAGAGGGGTGGGTGGGTTGTAAAAACTAGCTACTGCACTTCCAACCTTTGCTTCTGGCCCCAACCAAAAAGGAATGTGGCCCTCTGAATCAAAGTTCTTCCCTTCTGTCCTTGTTTCTGTTCATTTCCACTGTATTAGCAAGATACTCCTTTTTGCCTCAGCAACTGTGGCTGGAACTCATTAAGAGATGCTTTCTGTCTATGGATGTCAAGAGGCTGGCACTCAACTGGACATACATATGTGTGCATTCAGTTAAAATTTATTCCAGCTCTGCTTGTCTCTGGCCCTTCAGGAAGTCAGTGGTTTTTTTGGGGGGAGGGGGTTGTTTTGTGAGCAGAACCATCAAAGATCACCTCTTTGGTCTTTATAATGTTAATTTTGAGTCCAGAAAGGTGAGTGACTGAGGAAGAAGTTCACTGAACAGAATAATATAATCTCAACATGCATATCCAACCTCTGAGCTGGGACGCTGCTTATGTTTTAATAATGCCTTCCTGTTGTAGATAACATTCTAAATGCCATGTAGCTTCTGAATATTGATTTGTTTGCTTTAGAAATTGCTTTCCTCCTCCTTGGAGAACATTGTTAGAAAGACTCAGCCATGACTGGAATGGCCAAAGACAGATTCTGATTAAATTAACTGATGCTAAATTAATTCTTTTTCCCTGTGTTAGAATTTACTTTTTCAGGGAAACTTGCTTCCTCCACAGGGAGTTATGAGGTCTGAAATATAGCCCATGGTTAGTAGGGCTCTTAATTGGCCTGATTCAGACCTTCTCAGATAAACATTTTGACCACATTTTTAGGAGTGGCAGGAAAGAAAAATGACAGGGAGGACCTGGCATTGAGTGGTACTTCCAGGGTGGCGGACCTAACTTATTTTATTTATCGGTATTTAATACCAGCAAAAAACAATGTAAGAGGCTTCTCTTCTCCTCTTTCCCTCTTGCTTCAAACTATTTTGGCTCTGGCTTTCCCTTTGCAGAAACTATCTCCCTCCATCTGTGAATTCATCACCACCACTTATTCAATTTATTAGTTGTTGGACGCATCACTTACAAAAAAATTAAAAATATGAAGCATGACATAAAATCAGAAGAAAAAGTACAATGTGATACAAAAAATAACAATGTGATAACCTCTGAAACCCAATAAAAGTGCAGCAAAAATGTACCATTCACCATCTCACCATGCAACTGAGGATGGAAGAAGGGAATCTTTGAGTTAAACTTTACCTACACCAGGAGAAAAGCCACAGAAGGATGCTGGCAAAACAGGGCAAGAGCCTGTGGTGAGCTGGAGGTGGTCCATATCATGTTCAAGTCACTGCAGGAAAGGTTTAGGGCTGCAGGTGGCCAGGACTAAAGACCCTGGATTATGGTCTTAAGGCACATGAGGACACCGCCACCATGTTACTGAAGCTTAATACCAAGCTCAATTTTGAGAGCAAATCCATGTGCATGGAAAAGGTGTTCACTTCAGAATCTGTGGAGTGGAATGGGGGGACTTTAGTCAAGAAACTGCGGTCTGTCTCATGACTAAAGTAGAAGAAGAGTTTGGATTTGATATCCTGCTTTATCACCACCCGAAGGAGTCTCAAAGCGGCTAACATTCTCCTTTCCCTTCCTCCCCCACAACAAACACTCTGTGAGGTGAGTGAGGCTGAGAAACTTCAGAGAAGTGTGACTAGCCCAAGGTCACCCAGCAGCTGCATGTGGAGGAGCAGGGAAATGAACCCGGTTCACCACATTACGAGACTACCGCTCTTAACCACTACACCACACTGGCTCTCGAATGTCTGTCTTGAGAGCAGAAGCATTCTTCTGTCCAGAGTGTGATCAAGCTAAGACAATACAGTCCTACCTTGGATCTCAAACGCCTTGGCTCCTGAACAATTGAAACCCGGAAGTTAGTGTTCCGGCTTTCAAACGATTTTGAGAAGCTGAATGTCCAACATGGCTTACGTGGCTTCTGATTGGCTGCAGGATGCTCCTGCAGCCAATTGGAAGCTGCACCTTGGTTTTCGAACGGTTCCGGGAATCGGTTCTGGGAATCCCAGAACGCATTCTGTTCAAGAACCAAGGTTTGACTGAATTCCAAATACATACGGTTCAGCAGTCTTCTGAAATAGGCATTTTGTATCAATTTTCTTGGAAAATGTGCCTTTTTGTACACCTTTCTTTAAACCCTGGAGCTGCATTGCAAAATTTGGGAGAAGTGTACCTTCCAATGGTTCGCTGTATTCCATTATCTCTGCATTGTATCCAACGTTGCTCCTCTTTTAAGAGTAGACCCACTGAAATTAATGAACCTGACAAACTTAGGTCCATTAATTCCAATGGATCTGCTCCAAGCAGGACTTAGCTTGGGTACAACTCTCTACAACTCCTGGAATTGCAAATTAAGTCGTTTGCTCTAAAACTGTTACAGAAAATCACCAAAGTACAATAGAACTTCCTTTGCACGTCTGGCCCCTTGGCAAGTTTGGTGATGGGATTAGGCTTTCCTTGGCCAACAATCAGCTCAGCAATTGTCACCTCTGGGAACTTCCTGGAGTCCCTTTCAAGGGGAAAATGGCTTTGGAATGGAGGAAACTGGCAAAGGAGTTGATTTTATATTATTTTTAAAGCTAGGTAACTTCCCTGAGCTGTCAAGTTGAAAGGATACATTCAGGCATAATATTTGTAACATTTAACTTTAAAGATGTCCCCCCCCCCCCGTAATTTCCGTAACAAAAACACAGATTCCCCCCCCCTCCGTTCCTAGTTGGCATATACAGTGGTACCTCGGGTTAAGTACTTAATTCGTTCTGGAGGTCCGTTCTTAACCTGAAGCACCACTTTAGCTAATGGGGCCTCCTGCTGCCACCGCGCTGCTGGAGCACGATTTCTGTTCTTATCCTGAAGCAAAGTTCTTAACCTGAAGCACTATTTCTGTGTTAGTGGAGTCTGTAACCTGAAGTGTATGTAACCCCGAGGTACCACTGTACATGAGTTTGAAGTTTGCCTCCATTTTTAATTCAGAAGGAAAAATGTGCCTGAAGCAAAGGCAGATCTAGGGGAGCGCAACCAGTTTGGTCGCACTAGGTGCGGAGCTTCTGGGCACCACAGCAGGTGCTGCAACAAGAATGTCCAACAGAAGGCGAAAGGCAGGGTGTGTGTGTCAGATTTTGACGTTGCACAGGGGGCCACTGAAATTTGAGAAGCCAAGATCCACCGCTGCCTGAGGGATCAGCAATTCAAAAAACACTGTTGCAGATGTTTGCTGGTAGAGCACACTTTTTAACAGCCAAACCAAACAGCACTTAATGAACAACAGAGAGAGAAGGAGAGGCAGACGTTCATTGTGGAGTGGAAGGGAAATGGAATAATTTCATTTTGAGATTTAGGAGTTCCTTTGCTTCAGTCCCTCATTCATAACAATAGCAAAACTAGGTTGAAGAAATCTTCTGATCATATATATTCTCTTCCCCCACCCTTGGGAAGAATTATAAAGCCGAAACGTCTATTCTTTCCCATCTCCATATTTTATTTTCAATGCTAGAGTAGCTTCTCATACTCGGCTATGCAAAACACAATGGCTTTATGATTCCATGATGGCACTTTCTTCTGATTACCACCCTGAAGAAGAAGCTGACAATCTTCCTTCGCTCAGAAGCCAAAGTACAATCTCAGGTCTCCTTTCTGAATAAAAGAGACATCGTCGCTCTTCTTCACTGCAGTCAAATCAAAGGGAGATTGGAGCCTGAGAATGTAAGAAGTTAACAATGGTGTGTTTCAGAAGCTTCTCAGCAACAGCATGGACCTTGTTTCATGTGTCATTCTTTGAACACTCTGCTTCCCCCATGCCCCCAACCCTTTCCCCCCCTTTTTTTTCTTTTTGCAGATCCCACACATGGTCACCTAAAAGCAGCATCCATTCAGCACCGGTGACCAGAGTGTCTGAACGGAAAACCTTATGAGAAAAAGACAGTTTTGAATGGCAGGCAAGCTTATGAAAGAAAAAGGACAGTGGCCCTGCTAGCTGGGGAAAGAGCCTCATTTACAGTATATGTTGTTAATAGGCAGCCTCAAGATGTGCAGTTTTGTTGTTGTCGTTTAGTCGTTTAGTCATGTCCGACTCTTCGTGGCCCATAGACCAGAGCACGCCAGGCACTCCTGTCTTCCACTGCCTCCTGATGCAGTTAAAGGTAAAGGGACCCCTGACCATTAGGTCCAGTCATGACTGACTGTGGGGTTGCGGTGCTCATCTTGCTTTATTGGCTGAGGGAGCCAACGTACAGCTTCCGGGTCATGTGGCCAGCATGACTAAGCTGCTTCTGACGAACCAGTGCAGTGCACGGAAATGCCGTTTACCTTCCCGCCAGAGCGGTACCTATTTATCTACTTGCACTTTGACGTGCTTTCAAACTCCTAGGTTGGCAGGAGCAGGGACCGAGCAACGGGAGCTCACTCCATCGCGGGGATTCGAACTGCCAACCTTCTGATCGGCAAGTTCTAGGCTCTGTGGTTTAACCCACAGAGCCACCCACGTCCCGGTGCAGTTAGGGGCTTATAAATAGATCACCCATCTATTGAGCATTCATCCTAAGTTGCTTGCAGCAAGCATATGTGAGGGTTAGATTAAATCCAGTCATTATTGAGCATTTGTTCTGAATTGTTTACAGGGTGGTTTTACAACAATGAGCATTCTGATTTGATTGTGCTGTGTTTGCAAGTCCTCCTGTTAGTCATTTGTTCCTCCCACACTTTTCAATGCACTTCCTGGTCACGTTCCAAAGCCTCTGTCAGCATACAGCAATCTCTCTCTCTCTCTCTCTCTCTCTCTCTCTCACACACACACACACACACACACACACACACACACATCATAGCTGGGGAACTCCAATCCAAAAGTTATTCCTTGAAGGGTAGGCCTTATCTTCACAAGAGGAGCGGGTTAGCAGAAGATAAATCTCAGTCTACTAATAGAGATCTCTGGGCAATTTGCTTCAGGTCAGGTCAAACTTTTAGCACTTATGGTCAAAGGCTTCGTAAAAATTCAGACAGGCTCAAAGGTAACATGACAAATTACACTTGCAACCCAACTACTAAAAATACTAGGTCTATAAAACACAATAGCTATAAACCAGAAAGAGGGATTTTGGTGGGGAGGAGCAATAAAAGAAATGATTTCTTTTTTAAAAAAGCAATAAAACACAGAATAAAGTTATTCACAATAAAAAGCAATAAAACAAAAAAATTAAAAAGCAATAAAGTGAAAAATAAAATTATCGTCATCATGACAATGAATTTATCTTTGGAAGCACTTTTGCATAGATTCTTGCAGAAGCCAAAGCAAAAGGAGATAACTTACAAAAACGCCAGCAGCTGACACTAGATTTATATTTTCTGCAATGTTGTGTGTGTGTGTGTGTGTGTGTGTGTAATCTCAATAAAACAGTATCTGGAAACTTGAAGACAAGGTTCCAAATCCAAAGGACAAAATGAAATTTAATGTGTGGAATTTGCAGTAGATCAGCAAATGACTTCTGTTGTCTAGCAATAAGCAACAATGATAAGTTTGCTGGAAAAGAATGTTTGGGGGGGGGCAAAGTCTGGAGCAGGTTTTTGTGTTTAAGGACTTATTGGCTTGGTTCTGGTGCTGATCACAAATTCCCAAGCTGAACAAGTGCTCAGAGCAGAGGCGCCAGGTTGCCCTGAAGATTGAGGGGGCCTATTTGTGAGGTCATGTGCATGATGCGTGCATGATGTCACGTTGTCTGGAGAAGGCAGAGCTTTCTGGAGGAGCCAACTGTTGAAGCTGCGACACACATGACATCACGTGTGCATGACCCGTGCCAGGCCCCCTCAACAGTGAGGGGGCCCAGCCCCTTTCCAACATATATTGAGAGGGCGGAAGATACCTGGTGCACCTGGCTCAGAGGCACACTGTTCCTTACTGTACATCTACCTGAATGGGACACTATTTTGCACCTGGAAATGGTTGGTGGACTAGGTTGGCTTGAATCCAAAGCAAAGTAGATCCCACAAACCCAAGATCTGATAACCTCTGCTGTACATGGAGTAGTAGTAGTAGTAGTAGTAGTAGACTGGGTATTGTGTGTATGGGGTGTTGGGGCAGGGGTAGCACCTCTGGTGGGGGACACATCAGGCTCCTTCTGAGGGAGTTTTTCCACCTTTGGTCCCCACCCCGCACTCAGTTCTTACCTGTGGCTCCTAGAAGCTGTCAGCATGTGACAGCAGCCACACCCTAGGAAACAGCTTTGAGTGGGTGGCTAAACCAGGTGAGGGTAGCTAATGGGTCTCAAACATTCAGTGAGTTAGGAGTTTCCTCGGCATGCAATGACAGGCTCTGGTGGATTGAGCAAACGAGAGACCCATAGTGCCCAACATTCAAGAAGGCAGTTCCTGTGCATGCGGTAGAGGGAAGTGAGGGACAGATGGCACTCGTCAACCTGGGAAGGTAGCCCATCTAAGACAAGGAAAGCTCTGATCCTTTTAAAAAAATAATAATAATAATATTTATTAAAATTTCAAAAAAAAGAAAAATCACATTAATGAGAAAATTAACAATAAAAAGGAAAAATACAAAATACAAAAAAGAAAAAACAGTTAAAAACAATTCCATCTTTTCATCACTTCTTTTACATTTACTTGTTTCCCGGACCTCCTCATACCTCCCTCTTTTGTATTCCAATTCAATTTGTTAATCCAGCAATTCCTTTCCCTCCTTTTTAATCCTAATCTTTAATCTTGATATATTATAACATTAAATTTTTACATATTAAAAACCAATTTTTCCATATTCTTTTATACCAGTACAGCTAGAAACCACTTAACTTCAATCCAACATCATTCTAACATTCATTAATTTTGCAATATCTCTGTAAATAGTCTTTAAATTTCTTCCAATCTTCTTCCACCGACTCTTCTCCCTGGTCTCGGATTCTGCCAGTCATTTCTGCCAACTCCATGTAGTCCATCAATTTCATCTGCCATTCCTCCAGTGTGGGTAAGTCTTGTGTCTTCCAATGCTTTGCAATAAGTATTCTTGCTGCTGTTGTAGCATACATAAAGAAAGTTCTATCATTTTTTAACAGCGGTTGGCCGACTATGCCCAGGAGGAAGGCCTCTGGTTTCTTCAAGAAGGTATATTTAAATACCTTTTTTAGTTCATTATAAATCATCTCCCAGAAGGAAAGCTCTGATCCTAAACCTCTACTGCCTTTTGGGATATCTTCAGGAGAAGAAAGGGCCAAGGAGTTAACCCAACACAAATCCAGAGTAGAGTCCCTAAGAAGGTTGGATGGCGCTTTGTACACCTCCTTCCAGCAACTCCTGCAGCCAAGCTGGGGCCAAATGTATTGCTCTGCTTTCCTCTGGACCACATCAGTGAGGGTGAGAGAGATGCTGTATTGTCATCTGGGCAACCCAATACCTCCATACACACTACCCGGGCTTGAGCCCCAGTTCTGGGAGCTAACACCCAGTGCCACTTCCTAGATGAGTGGAATGTTGAAAGGCAGACAGGTGGGGATTGGCTCAAGGCAACAACAACAACAACAACAACAACAACAATTTATATGTGGTCCATCTAACTGGGTCACCTGAGGTTGGTCGGGCATTAGCCCTGCACACACATCAACTTTCGTGCTATTTGATGGCAACCTGAGATCTCTCCTGGCACTCCTTGTAGTCAGTCCAGTGAGATCCTTTCAAAATGTGCAGCTGCATCAAATACCAACACAATTACAAAAGACCAACAAAATGCCAGCGGCAAATCATCTTTCCAGGATGGTTTATATAGCTGTGACAACTTGATATATTGGCTGCGCAGGCAGGGGGTTTTCCATATCCCACCAGCAGAGAGAATTATGCCTTGCAATCTGCCCCAGCACTGGCCTCTCCAGGGCTCCCAGCTCCAAGGCACTTACATGTTTCTGTTCGACTCATTTACAAGCAAAACTCAGAAATCCCCTCCTATAGACAAGCTTCTTATAGAGCTTTCCGAGAGCATATTGACAGAGCAAAGACAGGATCCAAATCCCTAATCCTGCTAGCAAGCCAACTTTTATATTTTCTCTGCAAGATGAAACCTTATGATCCCTGCCAACAAAATCAATAGCATTATAGATTTCTTTGTTGGGGCAGCGGGAGTGGACCAGAATGTAGAGTTACTCCTAATTCTTAAATAAAAAACCCCTGGCTGTTAGGATCTAGCTATTTTCCGCACTGGTTGTACAAGCCAATCTGGATTTTATGAGAGCCTTCACATGATACAATAAAACTCTACCAATTTGTTCCACCACCTCAATACTCTTCACTGCAGAGAGTAAACAGAGCATTGATGGATTGTGTTTCAAGCTACACTACTCACAGACATATTGTAGTTCCTGTCCACAAAAGTCCGTAAAATATCTAACCTGCTTTCCAAATAGGTGGAGTATTTGAGAGGGATGCTGCCCATTTCCTGACCCATGTCCCTGTGAAAAAACCGTGCTAATTGGCACCTTTTCTGAAACGGCTGGTTAAAAGTATAAGTTAGACTCATAGAGGGGACCTTGAGAGACATCTGGTTTTAGGAACCTGAGGCCTCTCTGTATAGCCCTCTATATAGTCCTAGGCTAAGCATGTCCCCTCCTCAGCCTCCCTTCCCAGGCCACACCCAACCCTTCTTCATACCTTCTGTGGGTGTTTTCACCTAGCTAGAACATGTCCTTGAACTCTGTTCATTCCTCTTGGCTGCCTGGATGGAAGCTAGAGAAGGGTGTGTAGAAACCAGCCTACTGAGCAAAGGTCAACTTTACATATACTGTGCCACTCACTTCTGCCTGTGGCCACACACACCACTGGAAGGTGGCTGTGTGGAAGGTGGCCTTCAGGCTGAAAAAAAGTTCTCCACCCTGATCTAATTCTACCCAATAACTCAGTGTAGGACAGGGAGCTGTCCAGCTGCTAGTTGAAGACCTTCAGCTGCACTTGAACCCATGGAGCTTACATGATGCCACATAGAGCAATTGTGAGCTGCTACTTTCCAGTGCAATTTCCTTTCACTTTCTGTTTGGGGGCTTTAGGAGGGTGGGAGAGCGTGTGTGTGTGTGTGTGTGTGTGTGTGTGTGATTGTTTGCACAATAGCCCAGATCCACTGTAATTGTGCAACTTGAATTTGCTGGTACGCAACTGAATGCCACCCACACAATCTCAAGGTTCTTGTATAATCCAGACAGTGGACAAAAATGTGACGCTATTCACCTCTAGAGTCCTTCAAGATCACTGGAAAGATTTGGAGCTATCTCTTAATAGTACAGTCCTGTGCATGTCTACTCACAAATAAGTCCCATTGCATTCTATACCCCACATAAGTTGGTGGCATTATTATTATTATTACAGTTTATTACCCTCTCTTCACTCCATGGTCCCAGGGCAGGTTACAACAATTAATAATAATAATAATAATAATAATAATAATAATAAATTTTATTTATATCCCGCCCTCCCCAGCCAAGACCAGGCTCAGGGCGGCTAACAACCAATAATAAAAACAAGTTGATTAAAATACAACTTAAAAAACAAGATTAAAATACAACATTAAAACATTAAAACATTAAAATGCCGCCTCTTCACAGGAGGAGAAAGGAAAAAAGAGAGAGAGGGAGGGAATCAAATTGGCTCCAAGCCAAAGGCCAGGCGGAACAACTCTGTCTTACAGGCCCTGTGGAAAAAAATCAGATCCCGCAGGCCCTGGTCTCATGAGACAGAGCGTTCTACCAGGCCGGAGCCAGTGTCGAAAAGGTCCTGGCTCTGGTTGAGGCTAATCTAACTTCCTTAGGGCCCGGGACCTCTAGGGTGTTGCTATTTATGGACCTTAAGGTCCTCCATGGGGCATACCAGGAGAGGCGGACCCGTAGGTACGAGGGTCCTAGGCCGTTAATTAAAACACAAATGTTAAAAACAGTTATAAAAAGCTTGTAATTATAGAAAAAGAGTGGGTCGTAAAATATACATCTCAAGTGCCTAAAGCTAGGATTAAGAGAGGTCTCTTGGGTTTTAGCCGAAGATCTGCCTTGAGAAGTGAGGGGGAGATATGGATCTTATACCAGTTTCTTCCATCCGGGGCCGTAAAGAATACATTGCAAGATGATTGAGATGTCAGCTTGTTACAAAATGTGTCAACATGATTTTAAACCTGAGTTTAAATGCTGTCACATTTATTGACAGTGAGAAAAATAGCTTCGGTGTGCAGTTTTCAAGAGCAAGACCCCCCCCCCACACACACACATCTGATGTACAGATTTAAGTACTTCAGCACCAGAGGCTGTCTGACAAAAGGAATAAGGAGAGAGTACAAAGTTCAATGGTCCAATGTTTTGACTTTAGCAGCCAGATTCTTATAATCATCTGTCAGTGTCAGTGTAATAAGCCAAGAAATGAATGAGCTTTGCACCACTGAACACGTTCCCTTCTCTCACAACTGAAGTCTCCAATTAAGCTTAGTTTCCTACTTCACTGGGACTGGGCAGGGGTGCCATCTAGGGAGGAGCCAGGGGGCTGAGCCCCTCCCAAAAAAATTCAAGGAGAGGGCCAGGAGGTCCCAATTGGGCCTGTCAGGAGCTCATCCTGCACTCGTGTAGGACTCTGGCAGAGACACGTGCCTGACTGGCATGTTCTCTCCCTCCTGGTCGATCGTTTGGGAGCTTCAAAAGCTTTCTTCAGCCCGAACACCACAGCGACCGATGCCAACAGATATCAGCACACTTAGGGATCTGCAGCTTGGGTAACAGACCTTAGCAAATCAGCATTTTGGCTAATCTACTTTATTTACATATAAACACACAGAGAGCACGGCAACATGGCTCCCTCTCTCTCTAGCATCAGACAGCAAAGAGAAAAAGAACAAAGGGCAATAGTCCCACTTCACAGAACACAGCAACACAAACATCCTGTCTCCGTCACTTCCCGCTTTGTGGAGTCAAAACACACACCGTCATGTGATAGACAAAAATCCCATGACTGCAATCATGGAGCAGGAATTCTAACAGGGCCTACCCGCAGCCATGGTGGGCCCTACCAGAAGTTCCTGTGGCTACAGTGGGCCCTGCTGGTAGGCCCTGTCAGGCCTTTCCATGGCCATGATGGGCCCCGCCAGAACTCCTTCTGCCATGTGATATCATGCGTGGTGGGCCCCACTCCCAGTTGAGTGGTACTTGACAAATGTGGGACTGGGAAATTATGGCTACCAGCTTTTGAACAACCCAGGATCTTTCAGCATGTTGGAGGCTTTTAAATTCTAGTTTTGGAAACCACAAGATAGGAGCTCCTGTTCTGCTCCTTAACTTCCCACAGTTATCAGTTTGCCCACTGTGAGAGCAGGCACTTCTTGTGTTCTTCTTCAGATAGTGGCATCTCATATTCTGTTGCCACTTTTGCAAGGATTACAGAGAAGGCTCTTAAACAAAAGAAAGCCATTTCCTTATCCCCCCACTATGACAACAGTTCACAAATTCTTACAAAGTTTCTGACAGCACTGTCTCTCATTTTGTCCAAATTGGGTAATGATGGCTACCAGCTTTTGAAAAAGTCAGGATCGTAAAACAAGTTCAAACTGTGGTTTAAGATACTGACTTGTTTCAAAATGATTAGCCATAGTTTAGTTGTTTCGAAGAAATGGGAAATGTGGTCCGTTGGAGACTTCCACCTTGTATACAGGTGTGCTGTGAAGAGAGGGAAACCAAAATGATCAAGAAGATGGAGTGACAGCCCCCCCAACTGCTTCATGAGGAAAGGTTGCAGCATTTGGGACTTTTTACTGTGGAGAAAATGTGAATAAGGTTAGGCACTGTTTAGGCTTGCCATACGCCAGGAAAATTCCTGACATGTCCTGGTTTTCGGGTGTAAAAATGGCATGGGGGCAATTGGCAAAATGTCACGGGAAACCTGGATGTATGACTCAGAAAGCTTAAAATCTATTTTGGGGTTAGATTTTCCCCAAAAAGCTCCAAAATTTTGGTGGGTTTCTAAAATAAAAAATAAATTTTTGTGGTTTCCTAAAAAAGAGCCCAACAATTTTGATATGGCAACCCCAGCACTGTTGTCCCTTTGGGAGGAGACTGGCAAAGTAGATGCTAAGCAGTTCCACCATCTCTCTGTCACCTAACAGCGTTTCTCCAACTTCTCCATGCAGAGGACCTACGACTTCCTTGTTCTTCCTCTTGCTTTGAACCCCTTTTTCATTATTTTTAGAGAGGTGCTTTAATTATCTTTATTAAGTCCAGAATCTAAATTTACCTAGCTGCACCAGTGGTAGAACAGTACAGTAGCCCTGCCAGCCATCCCAGCAGGTGAAGCTGTCCCCATTGTTGCATCACATGGCAGAAAGTCTTCCCCAGCTGGATTTCCGCCTGTCATACACCTTGGGTGCTCTGACAGCAGCCTTCCAGCAACCTGCTTTGCTTGGCTGGAAGTCTCCTTCTCTTTCGCAGTCGGGAGACTTGCCCAAACTAAGGCTCCGATTTGGTCTCTGCTCTCTCCTTCTCCCTCACATGTTACCGGTCCCTGTGGATATAACTCCAATTAATAAAAAGGCATCTTTATCTAAGCAGTATCATAATACAAAGACTCAAGGGGGACACAATTCCTTCATGCTTTTTGCTGATTTAAAACTCACAATTCTCCTCAGAGCTGGCGGGGGGCGGGGGGGGGGCTTTGCTGGGAATGAAAGGGAAAGGGATAAAGGGCATTGTAACATTTCATCGGAACGAGGCCTCACACTTGGCAAAAGCACAATGGAGCTTGTTAAATTTGGAGCGTTTATAAGAGCCTTATTGCTGTTAGATCCCATGATGGAGCTATCATTTTTTAAAACACACACACACACACACACACACACACACAGACACACACACACAGACACACACACACAGACACACACACACACACAGGGTTCACTTGGACAGAAGCTCTGTGCTCCATAGTTCATTGCTTCTCCGGGAGAATCTGTAGGAAATTAAAAAAGGCAAGCTACAGAAAATGACCAGAGAGGTGTTTTATTTTTCTCTCCCCCATTGAGGCTGGCTGAGATAGCTCTATGCTGCCTGTTGTAAACAAAATCTGCCCTTTTTCCCTTATGGGGTATCCAAGAGCCTGTATAGAGTCCTTACGTGGGTTCCCTACTGGTAGGAGAAAATAACAGAGGCCAACCAGAGCATACTGAGAAGCAAAGCAGCTAGTAAGCCTGATCTTTATTAACTGTTGCAACAGGGTGCTCCCCTCACATGCAGGAAAGGAGGAGGACCCAGAAGCAAGGTGTGCCTTTCCTTATATAGACATTTTAAATTCCCTGCCATGGAGCTCAAGACCACCCCTCCATACATCATACATACATCACAAAAGGGGTGTAACCCAAGACCACCACCCTACAAACTTCATACCTACATCACAGAAAAGGTGGTCTACAACAGAAATTTGAATGTTGTTGTTTTTCCTGTCTGCCCGGTTATCTGATAATGCCTTATCTGATTCCCTTTCCTGGTAGTCTGTCACCATTTGAGATGGTGATTTCCCAATTCCTGAGACAATGGGAAGGTTCCCTCACCCCCCTCCCTCCTTGCAGAAAAAACATTTAGTCAGTTTGGGAGTCAAAATGGTTTCAGGTCGGTCTTCTTGTGCTGATCTATGTACGTGCTTGATTGGTACATTTATGAACATTTATTATATATATATATAGGTAAAGGGACCCCTGACCATTAGGTCCAGTTGTGACCGACTTTGGGGTTGTGGCGCTCATCTCGCTTTATTGGCCGAGGGAGCCGGCATACAGCTTCCGGGTCATGTGGCCAGCATGACTAAGCCGCTTCTGGCGAACCAGAGCAGCGCATGGAAACGCCATTTACCTTCCCGCCAGAGTGGTACCTATTTATCTACTTGCACTGGCGTGCTTTCGAACTGCTAGGTTGGCAGGAGCAGGGACCGAGCAACGGGAGCTCACCCCGTCACGGGGATTCGAACTGCCGACCTTCTGATCAGCAAGTCCTAGGCTCTGAGTCCTAAGTCCCACAGCGCCACCCGCGTCCCTTTTATATTATAGATATCTAAGACCTTAAATTTTATAATTACACTGCCGGCCACTGCAGCCGCAGAAATAAGACAATGGCTGAGTGCTGCTCTTTCCTTTTGCTAGGTTTTAAGAACAGCAGCATATAAGGAGCTTCTAAGCCAGGGGTTGGGGAATGTTTCTAAGGTAAAGGGCCACAATTCCTCGCAAGTTGCTTTGGAGGGGGGGGCACATGCCAGCCAGAAGGGCAGGGCCAGAAGCAAAAAATGAATGGAGCAGCATACGCAAAAGAAACAGCACATTGTTCTTATTGGGTGTTGGAACCAGGTGTGCGCTGGTGCAGAGCCCTGTTCTCTCCTTCACCCGAGACACCTTACAAGGCTCACTGTGTACACAAGATGCTCCTCTGAACATATGCAGAGTGTCTTTCCCTCACGCACTGTGTGGGTTCTCACCATCCCATGACTGATCTCCTTTGTGCACTACAAGTCCCAGCAAAGGAAGAATGGATACAAAAACTTATGGAATATGCAGAAATGGCAAAACTTACCGGAAGGATAAGAAATCAAGATAACAATTTTTAAATGAAAGAATGGAAATGGTTTATTGAATATTTACAGATAAATGACAATTAGCAGGATTATTGTAATACAGTGGTACCTCGGGTTACATATGCTTCAGGTTACATACGCTTCAGGTTGCAGACTCCGCTAACCCAGAAATATTACCCTGGGTTAAGAACTTTGCTTCAGGATGAGAACAGAAATCGTGCAGCAGCAGCGCAGCGGCAGCAGGAGGCCCCGACACTAAAATGGTGCTTCAGGTTAAGAACAGTTTCAGGTTAAGAACAGATCTCCAGAACGAATTAAGTTCTTAACCCGAGGTACCACTGTAACCTGCAGCTTCGTAAGAGTACAGTGGATGCTCGGGTTGCGAACATGATCCATGCGGGAGGCACGTTTGCAACCTGCATTGCCATGTCTGCGCAGGCGCAGGTTGTGATTTGGCACTTCTGTGCATGCGCACAGCGCAATTTAGAGGTTCTGCGCATGCGCGAGCCCTGAAACCCAGAAGTCACCCATTCGGGTACCTCCGTGTTCGGCCCGGTGCGCAACCCAAAAATGCGCAACCTGGAGCATCTGTAACCCGAGGTATGACTGTACATATTTAAAGAAGGTGAATAAATGAGCAAATTAAATTAATTTGGATATGCAGAAGATATTAAAAATAAATTTAAGGAACCGCAGAAAGAGGGGGGAGGAAGTCAAGTTTTGAAATGTCAAAATGATTGTAAAATTAGTGAACTGTATAAACTTGAAAATTATTTTAAAAAATTTAAAAAATACCCCCCCAAAGAACCATTTGTTAACAGCCTTGCAAATTGCAGCATGATAACAAGCTAGTGAAAAATATAGTAAAGAGAGACACAGTATCTATTGGGTAGCATCCAGCTAACCAGTTTCACTAGTGCAAGGATTTTTCACTGTGCAATGGGTCTTCCTCACCTTCTCCTTTCCCAGGGCACTTCCTGCACAGCCTTGTAAATCACTGGGGGAAGGAAGGTTGGTGAACACCCAGAAGAGAAGTTGAACAGAGGGTGTGTGGGGAGAGGAGAGGGCAAGGAAGTTCCATTGCACAGCTAAGTGTCATTGCACTAACACAGGCATAGGCAAACTTGGCCCTCCAGATGTTTTGGGACTACAACTCCCCTCATCCCTAGCTAATAGGACCAGTGGTCAGGGATGATGGAAATGGTAGTCCCAAAACATCTGGAGGGCGAGTTTGCCTATCCCTGCACTAACAGAAGTGTTCATCTGAACATTGCCCATTCACTCAGTGAAGGGGAGGGAGGGAAATAAGGAAAGCAAAGGAATAAAAAAGAAATTTCTGCAGCCATCTCAGCTAAAGAGCAGGTATCAATATTTGGTGACCTAGAGAATCAATAAGGTGGTACCTTGGTTTAAGAACAGCCCTGTTTACGAACGATTTGGTTTACGAACTCCGCAAAACTGGAAGTAGTGTCCCGGTTTGTGAACTTTACCTCAGTGTAAGAACAGAATCCGAATGGTGGAAGGGCACCGGCAGTGGGAGGCCTCATTAGGGAAAGCACACCTCGGTTTAAGAACAGTTTTGGTTTAGGAACGGACTCCCGGAACGGATTAAGTTCGTAAACCAAGGTACCACTGTATTTGGATTTTCTAAGGAGCTTGGTATACTCAGGGTTAAGCAGCTAACTAGACTGGCTCCATGATATTATACTCCTTAACAGGTCTGGAATGCAATCTGAGGCTGGCCCATCCAAGGAGCTCTGAATCCTGGGAATTTGCAGATGGAACAGGTGAAAATGTAACTAGTGATAATTGATGATTCATTATCTGCAATTAACATTTGGTAAACAGGTGTTCAGAGCCATATAAAATGAGGGATGGGAGCAGAGGGATGTTTAGATTCTGGGGTAGTTGGGAATGGAAGTTCATGGAGCATTAAGTCTGTTCAGCTTTTAGGAAAATAATAGAGTTGTCTCCATACACCTGAATGAAAGCGCAAGATGGGTAATGTGGTTAAATGGTCACAACTTTATTAAAGGAACTCACCAACTATCTGCAAGCAAATGCATCCGTAACCTGCCTCTGCACCATATGGGCATATCTAATCTGAGGTGAGATATGGAGCAAGCTCCCTTACTCTGAGAGCCAGTGTGGTGTAGTGGTTAAGAGCGGTGGACTCATAATCTGGTGAACCAGGTTCGATTCCCCGCTCCTCCACATGCAGCTGCTGGGTGACCTTGGGTTAGTCACACTTCTCTGAAGTCTCTCAGCCTCACTTACCTCACAGAGTGTTTGTTGTTGGGGAGGAAGGGAAAGGAGATGGTTAGCCACTTTGAGACTCCTTAAAGGTAAAGGTAAAGGGACCCCTGACCATTAGGTACAGTCATGGCCAACTCTGGGTGTTATGTAGTGTAGTTTCACCCTGGGCCAACAGGGGGATACTGTATATAGTTTTCACTCAGGTCTGTAGATAGTTTTCACTCAGGTCCGCGGCAGTTATTTTAGGCGGGAACTCTGGGCTGTTGTGGTTACAATGTTGACAGCCGGCTGCCTATAAATACAGGCCGGCTGAGCTGTTCGCAGTTAGTTCTATTCCAGCTTACCATAATAAAGAGCTACTTGAAGAAATCGCTGTGCCGGCTGCTATGTCAACCCACCACCTAACACTGGCGACGAAGGTGGGATTGATGGACATCAGAGCACAGCCAGATGCGGCCAGCCTCTGAACTGAGCTGAATCACTGAGCTGAATCACAGAGCGAAATCACTGAGCGAAATCACTGGGCAGAACCAATTCAGAGCTGACTGTTCTGGCTAGAGCACTGTGTTCCATCCATCGCCCTTCACGCCGGCATCGGAATCATGGCTTCACTTGTGCCTCTACCGCCGTTTGCGCCAGCCTCTGAATCATGGGACTCCTACCTCGCTCGGTTCGACTGCTACCTCCAAGCCAACGAGCTGACAGAAGTATCACAGGAGCGGAAGCGGGGCCTATTCCTCAGCCTCTGTGGGCCTGAGGTGTTTGAGACGGCCCGAGCGTTGGTTGCGCCTGAAGCAGTCCAGGCAACACCATGGGACACGATCCAAGAGAAGCTCCGCAACCACTACGCACCAAAGCCGTCCAAGATTGCTGCCCGCCATGCGTTCTACCACCGGAACCAGGCAGAGGGGGAGTCAATCAACAACTACACCACCGCCCTGCGACAGGCTGCAATGCACTGTGAGTTCCGAGACTTAGACGATGCCCTGATGGATCGAATCGTCTGCGGGGTCCGGGACATCCATCTGCAACGGCGCCTCCTAGCCAAGCCAGACCTCACGCTACAGAAAGCCATTGAGGAGGCTGTGGCCTCAGAAGCTGCTGAACGCTCCGCCCAGGAGATCCGCAAGTCCAGCAGCCCGCGTCTTGCTAGGGAGCGAGTTCCGGTGCATCATGAAAAGGCCAGCAGTGAGGAGGCATCCTCCAGTGAAGACGATGACGTGCACCAGACAAAGCGGGAGCGCAGGAAGTTCCAACAGAAGTCCAAGGGCCAACCGGAATGTGCTGGCTGCGGAGGCAACCATTCCCGTGCCAAGTGTCGATTCAGAGACGCCATCTGTAGGAAGTGTTCCAGAAGGGGCCACATCGCTAAGGTCTGCCGATCGGCTCCGTCTGACACCCCCCCTTCATCGATTCGCAAGTCCAAGTCTTCACTCCAGTCTGCCAAGGAAAGTTGTTTCGCTCTCACCAACTGCCGCTGCCCGTCTGGAACCACGATTGGCCAAACCGACTCGCCTACGCGACGCAAGCTGAACGTCACGGTGCTCATTGAAGGAGCTCCATGTGACATGGAGATCGACACCGGGTCTGCCCTGTCCATCGTGTCATGGAGCACCATCAAAAGACTGGTACCCAGAGTGTCCAAAAGGCAACTCGACTCTCACCGCGTACACCTGAGAGACTACCAGGGAAACGACATTCCCGTGGTAGGCGTTGGCCGGTTCCGGATCGCCTTCAAGGATTTTTCGGGCCTGCTCCGGTTGGTGGTGGTCGAAGGTCAGCGGCCAAGCCTCCTAGGGCTAGACTGGTTTGATGCCCTCGGCCTGGAAGTCACCGGCATCAACTGCATCTCTAACGCAGAGACTGAGGGTCTGGTCAAAGACTTTGCCGAGGTTTTTGACGGCACCTTGGGCCAATATACAGGTACGCCCATCTCCTTTAGCCTTGATCCACAAGTCGCCCCCATCAAGCTAAAGCCACGCCGGGTTCCCTTTGCTCTCAAGGCTAAGGTGGATGAACAACTGGACAAACTGATCGCCCAAGGAGTTTTGGAGCCGGTTGACCACGCAAAGTGGGAAACCCCCATTGTCACGCCTGTCAAGCCAGATGGGTTGGTGAGAATCTGTGCTGACTACAAGTGCACGATCAACAAGGCACTTCAGCAGCACGCTTATCCGGTTCCTGTTGTCCAACACCTGCTGCATTCCCTGGGTGAGGGTAAGGTCTTCGCTAAGCTGGACCTTGCCCAAGCCTATCAACAACTGCCAGTCGATGATGCCACTGCTGAAGCCCAGACGATCGTCACCCACCGGGGGGCTTTCCGTTGCCGCCGGTTGCAGTTCGGGGTGAGTGTGGCTCCTGGCATCTTCCAAAGCCTTATGGAGCGTCTCCTGCAAGGGCTTCCGGGCGTGGTACCATATTTTGATGACGTCTTGGTGTCTGCAGACTCACACCAGCAGCTGTTCGAGCGCCTCCGTGCCGTGCTGACCAGGTTCCAGGAGGCCGGGCTCAAGGTAAAGAGGGAGAAGTGCCAGATCGCCGTTCCACAGGTAGAGTTCCTGGGCTATCTTATCGATGCCTCCGGTCTTCATCCAACCACATCCAAGATCCGCGCTATCCAGCAGGCCCCCACCCCAAAGAACAAAACGGAGTTGCAGGCATTCCTGGGGCTGCTGAACTTTTATAACATGTTCCTGCCCCACAAAGCCACAGTGGCTGAGCCTCTTCACCGACTCCTTAGCACTAAGACGCCTTGGGCCTGGGGTCATCGGGAGACGGCGGCCTTCAACGCGGTCAAGGCTCTCCTTTCTTCAGACAGTGTGCTGGTACAGTACAGTGAATCCAGGCCGCTGGTCCTTGCCTGCGACGCCTCACCTTTTGGCATCGGTGCTGTCCTTAGTCACCGTTTTCCAGATGGAAGAGAAGCACCGCTCGCCTACTTTTCCAGGACACTATCTCCGACGGAACGGAATTACAGCCAGCTCGACAAGGAGGCATTGGCACTTGTGGCTGGAGTGAAGAGGTTCCATGAATACCTCTATGGCAGGACTTTTGACCTCATCACTGACCACAAGCCGCTCCTGGGCCTCCTCGCCGGTGATCGTCCAACTCCACCGGTCCTCTCACCACGCATGCTGCGATGGACTGTTTTCCTGGCTGCCTACCACTACCGGCTCATCCATCGCCCGGGGAAATCGATGGGCCATGCCGACGCCCTCAGCCGTTGCCCTCTTCCAGCATTTGTGGAAGACCCGGCTCCAGCTTCATCGCTCCTTCTGATTGAGGATCTTCCGGCAGCGCCTGTATCGGCTGCCACTGTGGCCTCCGCATCTGCCCAGGATCGCACCATCAGCCGGGTGCTCAACTGGGTGTGGAGGGGGTAGCCACAAGGGCCTTTTGCATCGGAGTTCCAGCCCTTCGCAACCAGACAACATGAACTCTCAGCTCATCGTGGCTGCCTGCTGTGGGGAGACCGCGTCGTGATTCCCCAGGGACTCCGTCAGCGCGTCCTGGAGGCTCTGCACGTTGGCCATCCGGGAATTGTCAAAATGAAGGCGTTGGCTCGGTGTTACGTCTGGTGGCCTAATATGGACGATGCCATCACTGCCTGGGTGTCCGCCTGTCAAGCGTGCCAGGAGTCGAGGCCTGCACCACCGGCAGCTAAGGGACACACCTGGGAGACGCCAAAGACACCCTGGTCGAGGGTGCACATCGATCTGGCTGGCCCCTTTCACGGCCGGACCTTTATGGTAGTGGTGGACGCCTATTCCAAATGGCTGGAGGTCGCCCTGATGCCCTCCACCACTACCGAAGCTGTCATCCGGGTGCTGCGAGGCCTGTTTGCAACGCATGGGTGTCCTGATGTCCTTGTCTCTGACAACGGACCGCAGTTCACGTCAGGCACGTTTGAGCGGTATCTTTTGGGACTGGGCATCCGCCATGCCCTAACGGCACCTTTTCATCCATCCAGCAACGGGCAAGCGGAAAGAATGGTGCGCTCGACAAAAGAGGCACTGGCGCGCCTGGACCGGGGAGACTGGCATGAGCGGGTCGCCGAATACTTGTTCGTGCAACACATCACCCCTCATGCGGCCACAGGGAGGAGTCCTGCTGAACTGCTTATGGGCTGCCGCCTCAGGTCACCGCTCGACCGGCTACACCCAGACTTTGCCGTGGCTGAACCCCCAGGCTGTGCCAACGCACCACGGTCATTTGTCCCAGGAAACCAGGTCTTTGCCCGGAACTATGTGGGGGACATCCCTTGGGTGCCAGCCACAGTAGTGGGAGTCACTGGACCTCGCTCGTACCAGGTGGCACTCGAAGACGGACGCTTGTGGCGACGGCACATAGACCAGCTTAGGCGCAGGGTTGGGGACTTGGACACTACCGAGGTGCCCCCAACTGCGTTTGCGGCTCCAGAAGAGACACGTACAGATGGCGAGGCCCCACCTACACCTCCCTCACAAACTGCCAGCGTGGAGCCGAACCAAGCCGTTTCAGAACAGACTCAGACCACTCCACTTGCGGAGGCTCCACCCACAGCAGCGGATCCAGGGGAGTTGGTTCCAACGCCACCTAGGGTCGCACCACAGCCTCAGCGAGAACTGTGTGGCCCTCCGGACTTGGCTACCAGTCCCCGGCGGTCTGGCAGAGTTTCCAAGCGCCCAACTTATTTAAAGGACTATGTTGTTGGACAGGTATCACTGTTGGTCTAAGTATGGGAAATGTAACCGATATGCTTTTGTGCTTAATTGAACCATTACGCGTAGTGCTGTATATAAGGAAACCATTACGATTGTAACTAACGCCTTATCTCGGTGGGGAGGGGTGTTATGTAGTGTAGTTTCACCCTGGGCCAACAGGGGGATACTGTATATAGTTTTCACTCAGGTCTGTAGATAGTTTTCACTCAGGTCCGCGGCAGTTATTTTAGGCGGGAACTCTGGGCTGTTGTGGTTACAATGTTGACAGCCGGCTGCCTATAAATACAGGCCGGCTGAGCTGTTCGCAGTTAGTTCTATTCCAGCTTACCATAATAAAGAGCTACTTGAAGAAATCGCTGTGCCGGCTGCTATGTCAACCCACCACCTAACACTGGGGTTGCGGCGCTCATCTCGCTTTATTGGCCGAGGGAGCCGGTGTACAGCTTCCAGGTCATGTGGCCAGCATAACAAAGCCACTTCTGGTGAACCAGAGCAGCGCACGGAAATGCCGTTTACCTTCCCGCCGTAGTGGTACCTATTTATCTACTTGCACTTTGGCATGCTTTCGAACTGCTAGGTTGGCAGGAACAGGGACCAAGCAACGGGAGCTAACCCCGTCACAGGGATTCGAACCACTGACCTTCTGATCAGCAAGCCCTAGGCTCTGTGGTTTAACCCACAGCGCCACCCGCGTCCTTGGGGACTTTAAACTCCTTAGGGTAGTGATAAAGCGGGATATCAAATCCAAACTCTTCTTCTTCCTCCTCCTCATTTCACAGGGGTGACACAGTTCTGGCTTGAGGTCTGGCACTCATCATTTGATGGCTGCAAGCGTTTCATCACCAACTCACCATAAGGATGCCATGCTGACAATCCCAGTCTAGACCATTGCTCTCCCATTGGCGTGCTGCCCAACTGTCCCATTTTAAGAGGGGCATCTCAGATTGATCCCAATCCTGGGTGTCTCATTTTGGCTCCCGTGCAGGACCAAAAAAACAGGTGGTTGTTGGTTCTATGCCTTGGCGGATGTCAGTTGGCTCACGCCAGAGCTCAGGACTCCAAAATGGAAGCAAAGGCTAATTACCTCGTCCTTGAATGTCACAACTCTTCTTCCTCTTTCCATCACAGCACTTCCGCAAGCCAGCATCTGGAAATATATTAGAAGTGTCACTGCTGCCGGCAGGCAAAGCTGGGAGGGGGAGGGAGGGCAAGCGACATGAGCAAAGGAGTCCAAAGGTGGGGGGGGAGCGCTGAGATTGGGTGGGAAGTTGGACAAAGGAGCGTGGAGATGTGTGGAAATGTTCAGGGATGCAGGACAGGATATATTGTTTGATTATCTCCTTTCCAACTTGTGTTAACAAGCTCTACAATTTAGCAGAGTAACATTCCCCTTCTTAAACTTGCACAGCAGATGCGTTTGCTCAGGCTCGCTAAAGCCTCTAAAATAAGTTACCTGGTAATTTCCCCTTTAGTCCCTCATAAAAGAAGTAGACATGACACAGTCTTCTATAAAAGTATAAAAAGAGTTTACTCACTCGCTCATTCTGTTCACAGATGGACCCCAGAAGGCAGACTTAAGTCACAAAAGTAATATACCTGGAAACTATCCCATAAGGCTAAGCAGATGTTGCTTCTTGGACGAATGTAGTCAGAGAGAGAGAGATGGCGGCCAGTCCTATGCTTTTGTTACCTGCACAGGTGAGTCCATGCCCACATCTGGTCACATGTAGAGGAAGTCTGTCCCAGTCTAGGAGGAAACAGGAAGTTCCAACTGGCTGGTCCAGACATCCCCTTTTTATGTCCACTCTAGGGATGTTGTACTTGACTGCTCTGTGTTTCACATCTCACAATATGGAGTAGACAGAATGGGGGAGCAGCCCACTTTTCCCTCCTGGAATATTGGAGCAAATGCACTGGTGGGTCGGCAACATGCAACTAGGTCATATCCCAGTCTCAAGTGTCTGCACAGCACTGGGATGCTCTCATTGGAGAGGCCTCCAACTCACACTTGAATTTCCATTAGAAACTAGGGAAGACTAGTTTGGCAATTGTACGTTTTGTTATTTTATGTTATTATGACAAAAATAATTATTATTTAAAAAAAAAATTTTGAAGACTTTCTCCTAGATTTGAACACATTTGCTAATTTTAGGTAATTTGAAGACTGTGATTTATTTATCTGTGCTATCTGTAGCCTCCAGACCATCTTCAAGAGCAGCCCCACATACGGTACAATTCAGTTGTCAAAATGGGACAACTACTTTTTTTCCTTCTTCTTTTTTCCCCATTATCTGGTATATGTTGGTTAGGTCCTTCCTACAGCCACTCACACCTTTAATCCATGCTTGGTCAAACTCTGACCCCAATTTTTCTCAGTATTTCAAAGCCATTCAATGGTGGTGGGTTTGTTTGTATGTATGAGTTGTTGTGGACTCTGTTGTAAATAAATTATTGATAAAAAAAAAAAAAATTTAAAATCTAAAAAGGAAAGGAAAAAGGAAAGGAAATAAAACGGAAGTGGGGGTTTTCATGTTGGGGGGGAAGGGGCGGAACTCAGTCCCGGCAACTGCTGCCTTGAAGGACGACACTGAGTAGCCGAGCTCCATCGTGATTTGTTTGTACGTATAGCAATAAATCTGAAATAATTGACTGCTGGAGTTGTCTCGCATCTGTGGGAGAGACCAAGCCATTACAACGCCACAGGGAGTACCAACATGACGCACACATGCCATGGTGATGTTGGTCTGCCCCGGGCACCCACTGTCACGGGGGCAAGGTGGCACTCCTGCCCACAACAACCCCCCTGGAATGATAAGGCTAAGAGAGAGAGGCTGGCCCAAGGCCACTCAGTGAGCTTGGCTTCTAAGTTGGGGAACTGAGGGCCTAACTATCATGAGGGGCTAAGGCTATATCTTTATTAGCCTGATGATTAATGTGGACCTGATTTCCACTTTTCACACTACATTCCTCTTAAGTCTGGCACATCAAGCATATGATTGAATAATATCCACTGTATCTGAGGACGGGAACAGAACTGACATCGAACAAAACACAGTAATCCAAATGGAACAATAAATAAAAGGGGGGAAATCAAACTTGAATTAATAGCTGATACTAATGAATGAATAAGCTTCCAGCCTGAAGTCATGAAAAGGCCATTAAGTTTTGCAAAGCATCTATCCATCAAAAGAAAAATATATGCATACAGCAGCATCATAAAGATAATAAATTGTCAGATGATATTCTATCAAGCATCATTGTAAATACATTTTCATCTTTGGGGAGCCTTTTGCTTGTCAGGAGACTCAGCATGTGTGTGTGTAAGCAGGAGAAGGAACATAATTTCTAAAACAAGTCACATAGCGCCCAGATCAAGGAAAGTAATAGTAGCACTCTATTGTGCCTTAGTCAGGAATACTGTGTCCAATTCTGGGCACCACAATTTAAGAAGGATGCTGACAAGCTGAAACATGTGCAGAGGAGGCCAACCAAGATGATCAAGGGTCTGGAAACCAAGCCTTATGAGGAGCGCTTGAAGGAGCTGGATATGTTCAGCCTGGAAAAGAGGAGACTGACTGAGAGGAGATATGAGAGCAATCATCAAATATCTTAAAGGATGTCACATATAGGAGGGAGCATGCTTGTTTTCTCCTGCTCTGGAGGGTAGGACTCAAACCAATGGCTTCAAGTTCCAAGAAAGGAGATTCAGACTAAACATTCGGAAAAACTTTCTGACAGTAAGAGCTGTCCAGCAGTGGAACAGTCTCCCATAAGAGGTGGTGAACTCTCCTTCATTGGAGGTTTTCAAGCAGAGATTGGATGGCCATCTGTCATGGATGCTTTAGCTCAGATTCCTGCATTGCAGGGGGTTAGACTAGATGACCCCTGGGGTCCCTTCCAACGCTAAGATTCCATGATTTTATGATTCTTTGGTATCTGGCTTCTCATCTCCTATTTCCCATTTTCCCTTTTCAGCACTTGAGCTGTTCAAGTTAAGATAGTCATGCTGACTATATTTCTTGAAACGGAGACTGTGTCTTCTGTCTACTGACATTTGCGCTTTGTATTTTAACTTGACTGGCTTCTGGCCCTATTAAAGGCATTGACCGCCTGACCATTTACGACAATCCACTGTAGAGCAGCAACAGGGAAGCAATGTCCCTCCTTACGTTGTTGGGCTTTGTGGCTGTAGGGTCCCACATGGGTCCGGTCTGTCTCCAGTGCTGTTTAACATCTCCATGGACAGACAGCATAAAGCATGGGTACGAAAACTATTTTTTTTTTTTTAAAAGCAATTTATTAAATTTTACAATAAAAATAGACATAATAAACAATGTAACATCGATCTTAACATATTTTCACATTTTCTTTGGACTTCCTCACACCTCCCG
The DNA here is from genome assembly GCF_964106645.2 of Podarcis pityusensis. Taxonomy (NCBI): domain Eukaryota; kingdom Metazoa; phylum Chordata; class Lepidosauria; order Squamata; family Lacertidae; genus Podarcis; species Podarcis pityusensis. The sequence continues at coordinate 33,252,818 of NC_138041.1, forward strand.
CTCCCATTTTCATCGTTAAAACATTTTGTCAGCAATTTATCATCTTGTTTAAATTCTTATATCCCTTCTATATTTCATAATCATATAATTCTCAAAAGAAGCTAAATTTTCACAGTCTTACTTATTTTCTTAAAGAAAAACTTCTAAATTTAGTGGTGCTCAGTTGTTTTAGTCTAGCATCTTATTTAGCATTCACTCAAATTACAATACTTTTGTAAATAGTTCTTAAATTTCTTCCAGTCCTCCTCAATCCTCTCTTCTCCCAGGTCACGGATTCTGCCGGTCATTTCAGCCAGTTCCATGTAGTCTATCAGTTGTATCTGCCATTCTTCCAGTGTGGGTAGATCTTGGGTTTTCCAATGTTTTGCGAGAAGTATCCTTGCTGCTGTTGTTGCATACATAAAAAATGTCTGGTCCTTCTTTGCCACCCCTTGGCCGACAATACCCAAAAGGAAAGCCTCTGGTTTCTTAGTGAAGGTATATTTAAATACCTTTTTCAGTTCATTATAAATCATTTCCCAGAACGCCTTCACTTTAGGGCAAGTCCACCAGAGGTGGAAGAACGTTCCCTCGCACTCTTTACATTTCCAACACTTATTATCAGACAGGTGGTAAATTTTAGCAAGTTTGACTGGGGTCATATACCATCTATAAATCATTTTCATTACATTTTCTTTCAGGGCGTTACATGCAGTAAATTTCAGTCCATTATTCCACAACCTCTCCCAGTCCTCAAACATGATATTATGCCCAATGTCCTGTGCCCACCTTATCATAGCCGATTTAACCGTTTCGTCTTGTGTATTCCATTTCAACAGCAAGTTATACATCCTTGAAAGTACCTTAATCTTTGGTTCTAACAATTCTGTTTCTAGTTTCGATTTCTCCACCTGGAACCCTAATTTCTTATCATTTTTAAAAACTTCTTTAATCTGAGCGTAATGTAACCAATCTCGCACTTTGTCTTTCATTTTCTCTAGACTCTGCAATTTCCATTTGTCTCCATCCTTTTCTAGTATTTCCCAATATTTTGGCCATTTAGCCTCCATATTGGGTCTTTTTCGGGCCTTGGCTTCCAAAGGTGAAAGCCACCTTGGTGTTTTATTTTCCAGCAAGTCTTTATATTTTGACCAGACATTAAACAATGATTTTCTGACAATATGGTTCTTAAAGGCCTTATTTGCTTTAACCTTGTCATACCATAAATATGCATGCCATCCAAAGGTATTGTTAAACCCTTCCAAATCCAACACATCAGTGTCTTCAAGAAGTAGCCAGTCTTTTAGCCAGCAGAACGCTGCGGCTTCGTAATACAACTTTAAGTCTGGCAGGGCAAAGCCCCCTCTTTGTTTTGCATCGGTTAATATCTTAAACTTAATTCTGGGCTTTTTGCCCTGCCAGACAAACTTGGAAATGTCTCTCTGCCACTTCTGAAAGCACTCCGTTTTGTCCAAAACCTGAAGTGTTTGAAATAAGAACAACATCCTTGGCAATACATTCATCTTGATAGCAGCAATTCGGCCTAACAAAGAAAGTTTCAATTTTGTCCAACTATCTAGGTCTCTCTTAATTTCTGTCCAACATTTTTCATAATTGTCCTTAAATAGACCTAGATTTTTTGCTGTTATGTTTACCCCTAGGTATTTCACTTTTTTCACCACATTAAGTTCCATCTCATTCTGAAACCGTTCTGACTCTGTATTAGTCAAGTTTTTCCCCAAAACCTTAGTTTTCTGTTTATTTAATTTAAATCCAGCCACCCGACCAAAGTCATTAATCAGTTGTAATACTCTTTTCGTACTGGGCTCTGGCTTCTGCAAGGTCAAAACCAGATCATCTGCAAAAGCTTTTAATTTATATTGTTTCTGACCGACCTGAATTCCTTCCACCAACTGATCCCTTCTAATCATGTTCAATAGCACTTCCAGAACCGAAATAAATAACAAAGGGGAAATAGGGCAACCTTGTCGTGTCCCTTTTTCAATTTTAAACTCTTCCGTAACCACATTATTAACTATCAGTTTAGCTTTCTGTTCTGAATATATCGCCTCAATCCCATTTTCAAAACCCCGTCCCACTCCCATCTCTTTTAAATTTCCCATCATAAATTTCCAGGAGATATTGTCAAAGGCCTTCTCCGCATCTATAAAAATTAAAACTGCTTTTGTATTTATATCTGTTTGCAGAAGTTCCAAAATGTCAATAATGTTCCTTGTATTAGCAAACAGATGTCTTCCTGGGAGAAAGCCGGCCTGGTCCTTATGAATTACTTCATTTAAAACTTTTTTAAATCTATTTGCCAAAATGTCTGCAAATATTTTGTAATCCACATTTAAGAGAGAGATGGGACGGTAGTTCTTAAGTTGTGTCTTTTCAGCTTCCGACTTTGGTATTAATGTGATAAACGCTTCCTTCCACGACTCCGGTGCCCTCCTCCCCTCCATAATTTCATTGCTGACCTCCATCAAAGGTTGTATCAAATAGTCTTTCAATGTCTTATAGTACTTGGAGGTCAGCCCATCTGGTCCTGGAGATTTGCCAAGTTGCATGTTCTGGATAGCTTGTTCGATCTCCTGTCGTGTTATTTTAGAATTCAGGATTGTCCTATTTTCTTGTGACAATTTAGATAATCCGTTTTTTGCCAAAAATTGTTTAATCTCAACATCATCTTGCGGCCCTTGGGTGTATAATTTTTTGAAGTATCTCTGGAAACACTTTCTAATGTCCACTGGATTCTGGATGTTTTTTCCATCAACCTCTAAGTTTGTAACAGTATTTAATCTTTGTCTTCTCTTCAACTGCCAAGCTAGCAGTTTTCCACATTTATTCGCCGACTCAAACGTTTTTTGTTTCATTAATTTAACCTTCCATTCAATTTCCTGATTTATCAACTTAGAGTATTGTGTTTGATAAAGTTTAATTTCTCTCAGAGTTGGCTGTGACTTCGGATTCACTCTTAATTTCTTCTCTAATTCTTTTATTTTATCCAAGATCTTATCTTTTTTCTCATTTTGTGTTCTTTTCTTCACTGCATTCTGTTGTATCAAGAATCCCCTCATTACAGCTTTGCTTGCGTCCCAGATTATTCTTTTTTCCACCATATTATTCATGTTTATCTCAAAATAGTCCTTCAAAACTTTTTGGGCCTTCTTGGTAATTTCCTGATCTCTAAACAAATTGTCATTCATCTTCCATCTAAAGGATCCAGTTGGTAATAGTGTCATATCCATCTTTACTGCATTGTGGTCGGAGCAGGTCTTTGGGCAGATTTCCACTTTTCTAACCTTAGGTGCCAGGCCTCTAGAAATCCATATTTGGTCGATTCTTGTCCAGGTCAGTTGGGCTTCAGAAAAGAATGTTCCCTCTCTTCCTAGTGGGTTCTATGTCCTCCAAATGTCAATCAAGTCCATATTGTCAGTCATTTCAAAAAAGGTTTTAGGTAGTCTGCCGTCTTTTGTAACATTTTGACTTTGTGACTTGTCCATGTTAGTTGATACGACCCCATTCATATCTCCCATCATTATGATGTTGTTGTAGTCTAGATAATCCAGCATTGTCTCCTGCAACTTCTTGTAAAATTCCGATTTCCCTTCATTAGGTGCGTAAATTCCTAATATCAGCAGTTTCTCTCCTTGATATTGTATCTCAATAGCCAAAATTCTTCCATGTTCATCTTTAAATAGGAATTTAGGTGACAGGCTCTCTTTTGCATATATCACTACGCCTCTCTTCTTAACTTTGTCTGAAGATACAAATTCCTGGCCCAGTCTTTTATTTATTAACACTTTTCTGTGGAGCCTCGTCACATGTGTTTCTTGTAAACAAATAATGTCCAATTGTTCTTTTTTTAATATATGAAATATTTTCTTCCTTTTTTCCGGAATGTTACAACCATTAATATTCCAGCTCAACAGTTGCAGAGACATCCTGAATTATCTGGTTATTTTTCAAGGGGTGGTATCTTCTCAGGGTCTTCAGGTTCCACAGATGCTGATGTTGGTATTGGCGTTGCCTCAGGCCCAGAAGGTAGTTCAATTCTTTTTTGAAGGTCCTCTCCGTGTGTAGACAGGAATTTGTCTCTCTCTTCCAGTGTTCTCACTTTGACCTTTCTCCCTCTAAAGGTAAAAGATAATCCTTGAGGAAATTCCCACCTAAATGGAATTGCGTTGCTCCTTAGTAGTTTAACAAGTTCAGAATAGGCGGTTCTAAGGTCGAGCAGTAGTCTTGGGATATCTTTATAAATTTCAATTCTTCTATCCAACACCTCCAGTGATTTTACAAAGTGTAGTCCCAAAATCTTATCCCTTTCCTCCTTTGATCTCAATGTTATCAAACAATCTCTGGGCCTCTCCTTCTTTATGAATCTTCCAAGTCTGAAAGCTGACACAATTTTAAAGTCCTTTTCTTCCAAGTTCCAGAACTTGGAGAATTCTTTGGTCAAAAACTCAGTTAGATTTCCTTCTTCTGCCTCTTGTAGTGATCTAATCCTTAAGTTGTTCTCCCGGTTTCGCAGTTCTATCATCGAGAGATAAATCTGGTGTTCCCCAACTTGTTTAGTGAGTGGTCTTACCTCTTGCTCTAAATTTTCAAATCTTTGTCTGGTATCCTCAGTCAATTTCCGATTTTCTGCTGAGGCCTCCGTTAGCTGTCCAATTGCTTGTGCATTCTGTGCCACTTGTGTGGTTAATTTATTTAGACATTCTGTATTTTTATCAATCTTTGCTGATTGGGCATCTGCTTTCTTGTCCAAAGCTTCCAATTTTTCAAAGATTTTATCTAGTATAGAAGCAGATGCTCCTGAGGCCATATCTTCCAGTTGTAACTGCTCTGCTTCGCCCTCACCCTCCACTTCTGAGGGCAAAGTAGGCACAGATGATCTGCGTGTCTGTGAGGCTGAGGTTAGAGTTGTTAGAGTTGTTTGTTTAGCTCTCCCTCTTTTTCTTGTGCCACTCATTCCAACGTTATCTGTCAGTCAAGGTCACACTGAGTTGTTCCCATGGGAATGGAAAGGTCCAGAGCAAGCAAACAGCAAGGGAATCGAAAGTAAAAAGTGTATGTAAAATCACTGTTATAATCCAATCCTCTAGAGGGAGCTTAATCTATCTTTCAGAGTCTAAATTAATGTCCAAGAACCTTCAGATACAAATGCTTAGCAGAGTTTATAAATGATTACCTTGTTGCAGACAGTGCTTATTTATCTCCAAAAAGAATGTTTCAAATTTAAAAGGTATCAATACCCTCAGATTGTTTCCAGTTCCAATATACAGTATCCAAATCTGCAGTACTGACAGCTCCCTTAGTACTCAGGCAGCTCCTGACTCTGGGTTTCACCTTTTAATTTGTAATCCAATAAGAGGAGGAAAGTCAAGTACAAATAGAAATCCCAAATCTTTAACTTGAAGTCTTTACTTTAAAATACAAGTTCAAATAGATGCTTAGATCTGTAAGACTTAGAGTCTCTTTCTTTCAGCCTCCACTCCTCCAGCTGATTGCTTTTTTTCAAGTTCAATGGCTGCGGAAGACGGACTTCCTGCTTCCACGTCTCTCCGCTCACAGCCAAGTTCAAGCCAATTTAAGTTTCCCTTTTAAAGTCTCAAATTTCAAGTGATTCAGTCTTTTACTCACAAATTAGTTGCTTTTTCGTCCGGATCCGTAATTTGGCAGGAAAAGGGATCAGCGCTCACCGACAGCAGCAGCGCGGCTTCGCTCCTCAGGCTGCGAAACAGCTCACAGCGCCGCAACCCCCCTCCGTGCTCCGGAGCCCCTTACGGGGTTCCTTCTGCACTTGGAGGGTCGCTCTAGGCGCCCACCGAGCCTCAAGACCCCAGGCTCTTGCCGCCTGGGGTTTTCCGATGTGGGTCTCCGCTTCGCCGTAGCGGACGACCCGTTGCCTGCGGAGCCTCCTCTCCCATTCAGAAGAGGACCGCCATTGCCGTTCGCGCCGCCCCCGGAAGTCCATGGGTACGAAAACTAAGGCCCGGAGGCTGGATCTGGCCCAATTGCCTTCTAAATCCGGACTGCGGATGGTCCAGGAATCAGCATGTTTTTACATGAGTATAATGTGTCCTTTTATTTAAAATGCATCTCTGGGTTATTTGTGGGGCACAGGAATTCATTCATTTTTTCCCTAAAATACAGTCCAGCCCCCCACAAGGTCTGAGGGACAGTGGACCGGCCCCTTGCTGAAAAAGTTTGCTTACCCCTCACATAAAGCATCCCAACCAAGTCCCATGTTTCAGGCTGGTGTTCAAAGTTGGGTCCTCCTAGATCTAAAAAGGTTGATGGTTACTATACAGCACCACACTGTCTCACTAAAGATACACCTCGATGCATGCAAGTAAGTAACAGCTGAAAGATTTGGATTTTCTGGTAATTAATTTCAGTCCCCTTTTTGGCCCATATGGATGCTGCTGCTTTATACAGTGCTGTGGAAATTAAGAGGGTCCGACACATGCTCTATAAATTGTGATATTCTGGATTAAGAGTTGCCAGATGTCGTTCCCCTTAACAGTATTGCTCTGCTTCAGTTTTTTTAATAGATGCTAGAATTATTCACTGTGAGTTATTTCCATTCCAAGCTTGCACCTTCTGTCTTCTGGTGGAAATTTTGGCTAATGAGTTTCTGATCGGGAACATAATTAACTGTTAACTATTCAGCACACCATGCAGATAAATCTTTGTTTTAGCATTCAGTATATTTGCAAACTACTGTGCGCTCAGTATAAGGTCTTTGTTTTGAGACGGCATGCGGGGGAAGAGGAGCTTTCAGACCAAGGGCTGCATTTCCTTCTGGCAACTTCTGGAGGGTCACAGGCCAGTGGCAGGTGGGGCCAGAGCCAAAAGTGGGCAAAACAGCAAATGTGTCTACACAAACTCTAACCCCCATCTCCAGTGCTTTTTTTCCTTAAAAAATGTTTAGGGGTACTCTCATTTGACTCAAGAAAACCACCATTATATAGTTCAAATCAGAAAAAATAAATACAGTAAATGGACAAAAGTACAAAGAACATGCATTACCTCATCATGATGAAAAATAGTAATTTTCCTACTCATATTGAAACATTGCCCCTCAATAAGGCCAAACTTTCTTTCCACAGGGCCTGTAAGACAGGGTTGTTCCGCCTGGCCTTCGGCTTGGAATCAACTTGATCCCCTCCCCCTCTTTCCTTTTCCCTTTCTCCTCCTGTGATGGAACTCCTTTTTGGGGACTTCCCTGGCTTTTTTTCTGGCCCATGTAGGACCAGTCTGGAAAGTTAGCCTTGGTGAAGACTTGACATTTTCATCCCCCCAAAAAAGTTTTTGATTTGAGTTTCCATTGAAATGAGGCTGTATTTTAATGTTTTAATGTTGTATTTTAATCTTGTTTTTAAGTTGTATTTCAATCAATTTGTTTTTATATCAGGTGTTAGCCGCCCTGAGCCCGGTCTTGGCTGGGGAGGGTGGGGTATAAATAAAAAATTTTATTATTATTTTTATTAGTAGTAGTAGTAGTAGTAAAACACCACACATCCACATTCCACACTGCTTCACACATTAAACCAGGAATCGGCAAGGTTTACCTCGCCTGGGCCGGTTCACTCCAGCAGAGATCCCTCTGTGGGCTGTATTGCGAATGCATGCATGAGCATGCGCGCCCGTGATTTCTGGCATCTGCATCTGCACAGATGCGATTTCCGGCACCACAGAAGCGAGTCCCTGCGCTGCACTGCGCTGCACCGGTTTAGCGCAGCGCGCAGGAACTTGCCGAGTGGGCGGCTTGGTTCAGGGGCAGCTCATGGGCCGGTTAAACGACCCCCATGGGTCACTTGTGGCCCATGGGCCTTAGGTTGCCGACCCCTGCATTAAACACTCGCTTCTGTCTGAGACTCAGGAAACACCATGACAGGAAATGAGGGACCGCCATCAGGGGAAGCAAAGGAATTGACGATTCACCATGCTATTTAGTGGAACTGATGGTTCACCATGCTAGAGAATAAACTATTTTTTAAAAAAAAAACATAGTTTCTTCTCCCATTAGACTCACAAAAAGTTTAGGGGTATGCATCCCCCCAGAAAAGAAGCACTGCCCATCTCTATCTTCCACCCAGGAAAGCAAGTGGAATTATCAGAGTTCCAGGGACATATTTAAGCCAGGTTAAAATACTTGAGGAAAGTGCAAAATCAGTCTGGTAAAGGGAACAGCCTATGGAGAGTCTCAAGGCCCAGATTGGGAGGCCTAGAGGGCCAAATTTGACCCCTAGTTTGAGTTCCCCCACCCCTGGTATACAGTGTGACCTTTGTATAAGACGAGCCCTGCAGGATCCGCCCAGATCCAAATGTTGGCAAGCAAACTCTGGACTTCAATGTTTTTCATCCACTGCATATTTAAGTTCAGTGAGAATTTTGCTTATTTGGGAAGGATTACTGCCTGTTGGTGCTCCACCTCAGGGAAAACCTCAAATGCCACTCTGAGCTCCCTGGAAAGAAGAGTGGGGTAACGACAGCATGCAATAAATGTCACTTCCATGGCAACATACTTTATCCATGGTGCTATAGCACAGAACGAGGTTTTTATTTATGAGGTCTTGTTTATTACATTTTTACCCCATCCTTCTTCTAAGTCAGGGGTGGGCCACATGTGACCTACAGCAAGGGCCGGATTTAGGTTTGATGAGGCCCTAAGCTACTGAAGGTAATGGGGCCCTTTATATGTCCAGCTGTCCTTTGTCAACAACAAATTGTCACTGTTTTTGTCTTGAATATATGCTATATGGACTTCCGGGGTGGCGCCACCGGCAATGGCGGACTCCCTCTGAACTGGAGGGACTAGCTCCGCGGAAAACGGGTCTTCTCCGCTACGGCGAAGCGGGGACCCACTTAAAAATCACAGGCGGATGAAGCCTGAGACCATGGGACTCGGCGGGCACCTTTAGTGCCCCCCCAACCCGCTAAGGAACCCACTAATGGGCTCCGAAGTGAAGAGGGGGAAGTGGAACGGTGCTGTGAGTCAACTGCTATTTCCGTGGAGCGAAGCCGCATAGCTGTTGCCGGAGAGCGCTGCCTTTTTCCTGGGACAATTTGGACTTTAAAATAAGCACCCGTGAGTACTTAGACTTTGAACAATTGGACATCAAATAAGGACTTGCGAGTAGAAAAGAATCGGACTTTAAAAATTTACTTGAATTTGGTACGGAACGGGAAGGTCTAAACAGGAAGTCATCCTTCCGTTCTTTTGTAAACAGAATAAAGCAAAGGCAATTTAAACTAGAGCTCAGAAAATCACTTTTAAAAGATTGGATTTCACCATTTAAAATTGTGGAACCCCCCTTCGACACCAGGAGAAGGGGGGGATCTTTTTGGACTGTTTAAAGTGACTTTAAAGTGAAGTAACTTTCCTCCGTCCTGATTCTGGAGCGGGCTGTCAGGACTGACGTGTGAAGTTCATTAACCAAAGACAAGTGTTTTTGACAGATGGCTAAAAGAAGAGAAACCTAGTGATTCCACTGTTCCCTTTCGCACTTTAAAGGATTATATATGGACAAAGTATCTTAAAAAAGGAAACTTTGTTGCAAGAATAAATAGAAGTCTTCCCCCTAGGGCGAGTCTGTGAAATTGTAACTGTGAAACTGTAACTAACTCCAGGGAGTCGACAGCTGTTACAGATTACAACTGTGGGAACAAGTATCTGACCTTGTGGGACAATGTATTCAGAAGCCTTGTTGTATGCTCTCTATAAAACAAACGATCTACTGGAACAATTACACGAGAAGGTGAATTGGATGGCGACTTCGACTAGAAATTTTGAACAGGCAGTGGGAAACTTTGAACAGACAGTGGGAAAATATGTGGAGCCCACTCAGGATTTAAATCAGGAGTGTGTCTTGACAGAACAGGAGTTTTTGACATTAAAGCAGGAGTGTGTTTTGACAGAACAGGCCCAACAGGAATATGATTTTTTGGATTTGACAAATGAACTTGGAAAAAGCCATATCTGGAAAGGAAAAGTTTGGCTTGGTTTGGAAATGGGGGGCTGGATTGACCCCCCCTATGCTGGGATGTTTGGACTTTTCAAATATGGCAACGGGCCGTGAGATGTTTGGGACTGTGGGGGCTCTCAATTTTGGAGGGCCTTTGAAACATGCTTTTAAATACTACATGGAATTCATTGTTGAACATGGAAAAGGGGCTGATCTGTTGAGAAGGATTAAAAACATTGTCAAGCTGGAGTTACTACGAGCAAGAGACAAGGGAAAATACAGTTACAAATATGAAGAAGAGCTGCGGAAGGGTCATGGAAGAGACTTGAGGGCCTCGGACATAAGGTTGCCAGGTTAATGGGCTAGATTGACGGGAATAAGGACTGACAAAACCCGGAACCAGGAGGAAGAGACGCTGGATGAAGATTGGATCTGTTTATACCTCTTTTTTCTACTATTAGAACTGTTCTATAAAATTGATGAATGATAGGAAAATGTGGAATGAAAATACTTGGCTTTAGCAAAGATGTTTAAAGAATTATGAAAGAATATTATGATTATGAGAAGTTGGTAAGGGTAAGATTTAAGTTTTAAGTGTTAAGGTTTATTTTATTATAGAAAGATAAGGTCAAGGATTTGCTGGGATAATTAATAACTAGGATACAAAGAAAGGGAGGAGGAGGAGGTCTAAGAAAGAAGGTAATGACAGTTAAGGATTTGAAAATAATGAATTTGTTTTTAAATGTTTTTAAAGTTTTGTGATTTTTGTATTCTTCTTTTTTTCTTTTTTCCTGTCATTTTTTTTCTCATTTGGAATATTTTCTTATAACTATTTTTATTCTTTGTATTCTCTTCTGCTTCTATTTTTTTTTTTTTTTTGTAACATTCTGAAAATCTCAATAAATATCTTTAAAAAAAAAAAAGAATATATGCTATATGGTAATTTATGGACCTAATACGTATCTAAAGCCATTTGCATATGTTGCCATGCAACCAATCCATGCAGAATGTAGGCACCCTATATATAGAAAGGAGTAAACCAGTGATATTTTAGGGAGCAGGCTAGCAGGCGAGGCCCATTATTTACATCATAGGAGCCTACACAAAACAAAACACTGTTGCTATAAATAGGTTTTATTTTATTTGTATTTTATCTTATATTTTGGAAATGTACATCCAGGTTTTTTTTCCTTTAATGTTCTGGGGGGCCCTCAAGAGAGTGGGGCTCTAAGCTATACCTTGTTTAGCTTATATGTAAATCCAGCACTGCCTACAGCCTAATTTTGTGTGGGTAGCAAGGAGGGTGGAAATGCAGGGCATGGGAAAGGATGGCTTCATCCACTTTTGGTTCTACCCAGTGGTTTTTTTGTGGTGGTGCATGTCGGTATGGGACGCAGGTGGTGCTGTGGGTTAAACCACAGAGCTTAGGACTTGCTGATCAGAAGGTCGGCGGTTCGAATCCCCTCGACGGGGTGAGCTCCCATTGCTCGGTCCCTGCTCCTGCCAACCTAGCAGTTTGAAAGCACGTCAAAGTGCAAGTAGATAAATAGGTACCACTCTGGCAGGAAGGTAAACGACGTTTCCGTGTGCTGCTCTGGTTCGTCAGAAGTGGTTTAGTCATTCTGGCCACATGACCCGGAAGCTGTACGCCGGCTCCCTCGGCCAGTAAAGCGAGATGAGCGCTGCAACCCCAGAGTCGGCCACGACTGGACCTAATGGTCAGGGGTCCCTTTACTCTTTACCTTACATGCCGGTATGCAGTCCCGCCACCTCTTTCCCCCCGTCATCATCTTGCCTCCGCCACTTGCATGCCCGCTCACCTGCTCACCCCACACCTTTGCCACTTCCTCTGCGGCCACCACTGCCACTTCCCAAGGCTTCAGAGGCGCTTTGGCACAACCCTGACGATAGCAGATTGTAAAAAGGTCACACCAGAGAGCTTCTGGAAGGCCATGCCTGCAGCCTCAGGAAGTGGAGGAGGAGGAAGCAGCAAAGATACATGGGAGAAAGAGGAAACGGGTGGGCAGGCAAGCAGGGGGGCGCATGGTGCATACCAGCTGTTATGTATTCAGTGGTCTGTGTTTGCCTGAGCTTGAGTCTGGACTAAGGATTCTGAGCTCCTGTGTTCTGATTCGATACATGGTATCCAATCACAGAACATTTCAGGATTTGGGCCTCTGCCATTGGCCCTTAAACTCTGAGTCATGATTCGGAGTTTGGAAGTTTAGACAGCCAATCACGTTGGGAGTGGGAGTAGCCCAGACCTTCAGAAATGTATATAAGCAGTTGCTTTGTCCTTGTTGTCTAGTTGGGTTAGTTCAAGAAAGGTTCTTGCTGTTATCATTGTATCTTGCCTCGTGGGCACTTATACTTCTCTGGTGGGGGGGACGACACTGGTTCTACCTCTTTTTATCACTCACTTCTATCAAGTTTGTTTCTGTGTCTTAGAACACAGATTGCCAGCCTTTTTGGACCCGTGGGAACATTTCAAATTTTGAGAGAGCGGTGGGGGCACCTGGCACAAAATGGCTGCCATGGTGGGGGGTGTCGTAATCAGTGCTGGATTTACGTATAAGCTAAACAAGCTATAGATTAGGGCCCCACTCTCTTGGGGGGCCCAAAAAAATTAAAGGGGAAAAAACTGGATGTACATTTCCAAATTATAAGATAAAAACAAATAAAAACCTACATGTAGCAACAGTGGCAAATGGCTCTAGATACCTATTAGGTCCATAAATTACCATATACAGTGGTACCTCGGGTTAAGAATTTAATTCGTTCTGGAGGTCTGTTCTTAACCTGAAACTGTTCTTAACCTGAAGCACCACTTTAGCTAATGGGGCCTACCGCTGCTGTTGCACTGCCAGAGCACGATTTCTGTTCTCATCCTGAAGCAGAGTTCTTAACCCGAGGTAATATTTCTGGGTTAGCAGAGTCTGTAACCTGAAGCATCTGTAACCTGAGGTACCACTGTAGCATATATTCAACACAAAAAAACAGCAACAATTTGTTGTTGACAAAGGACAGATGGACATATATAGGACCCCATTACCTTCAGTAGCCTAGGGCCTCATCAAATCTAAATCCAGCCCTGGTCGTAATACAAAATTAAAGAGACAACAACCCCTGAAAATCTTATGCTTACCCTGGGAAGTGAGATACGTCTTTCTGGTCCTGATTCACACACACAGAGAGAGAGAGAGAGAGAGAGTATTGCTGGTTGCTGTCTCTCAGGCAGCATTCTCCTAACGGATATTCTTAACGCAGAATGGATCAGTTTGAGACCAGAGCATGGCAGGCAACAACAGGAAAAGATTTATTTAAGGAAACTAAAAATATAACATCAAACCACTGGGCACACATATAAAAAACAAAACAAAAAATCACGTGCTGATTTTAATTAAAGCTCTGCCTCCACTTGGGGTGGAAAACACTCCAGAGTCGGAGCAAAATTACAAGGATTTCAAAGAATGCTAAGCTTGAAAGGTTGCCCTCTGCTTTGTGACACAGTTTCTGGCATTTCTTAGAGCAGCAAATAAAATTCTGATCATTGGTGGAGCTTTGGGGTGTGAAGTGGTCTTTCCGCAGCAGCTTTTTCTAGTCAAGGTTACACATTAAAGGTGATCACCAAGGACAGCTATTTGGGTTGTGAAGCTCGTAGCCTATTCAAGAAACATCAGATGTGCAAATCAGAACATTGCTACCCTTGCCACGTATATCCAATTAAAGCTTTTACCTGAGAGTGCTGAACAACTCTATGCCTAGAGCAGAGATTTTTTATTTTTTATTTGGTTTTGGTTTTTTTGCAGGATCCTGGAGAGAAACAAATGGTGGCTGAATCGTGACTTGTGTAAGAAATGGGACTAAGAGCCATCACTGCAACCCACCTTGAATTTACGGTTCCAAATTGGATCCCGCAATTCTGTTACAAAGTGTGCTGTTTGCACGCTAGTCAGTGGTTCTCACATGCAAATTTCACACTATCTCTCTCCTCCCCCTCCCCCTCTTTTTCTCTTTGGGGATCTTTTGACAGTGAGAACTGAATGCACTGCAGGATTTGGCACCCCAAGAGTTAACAAGGACAAGATAAACACAGAGCCGATTGTATTGTAGCAAAAGGGAATTAGCATGCCTATTACAAAATATGGGAACAGATGTTAATTGGCATAGACTTAAACCTAGCCAGGAGAAAGGGTTTGGACAGGGGGATGCTGTCTGCCCACAGCCATGAAGAGAAATTATCCTAAACCATCAGCCTTAACAAAACAAAATCTGCTGTCATTTTAAAAGTACCGACAGAGTAAGGAATGCAGAGGGGAGTTTAGGAGATTCTGCCTGGAGTCAGGCTAGTACACTAAAGCATAACAAAGGAAGGAAAATGGAAAAGAATGAGTGATGGCCACCCACTTTGATGGCCATCATAGGAAACAAAATTCTGGATAATGTATGGCCTAATTCTGCAGGACTCATCTTCTGTTTTTGTGTTCTTAGATGTTGTTGGACTCCCAGTCCAACTCCTATCCACCCCAGCTAGGGTTGCCACCAGGATCCTCTCCAAATGCATGCATTTGAAAGGGTATGTGAAAGGTCATGGATTTAAGCTCTGGGTAGCCATACACAGAGAGATTTACAATTCATGTGTATGCATAGATATCATATAATTGTAACGTTGGAAGGGACCCTCAGGATCATCAAGTCCAACCCCCTGCAATGCAGGAATATACAGCTGACGGGGGATCGAACCTGCAACCTTGGCGTTATCAGCATCATACCCTCCAACATTTCACCAATGAAAATAGGGATGTCCTATTCAACAACAACAACAAGAACAACATTTATACCCTGCCCTTCTTTTTTAAATCATTTTTATTGATTTTCCAATAAAAAACATCCAATTAATATATCCAATCATAATACTCCAATTAAAATAAAAAACTAAAATAAAAAAGACCAAATTATAGTCCAAATTATAATTACTAATTTTGGGGAGCTCTCCATGGTCTGGCTCTCTGCCTTTCCGACTGCGTTGCTCCAGCCACTCTGGGAGCAGTAGCGGAGAAAGGGGGTGCAGTGGGGGCCATCCGCCCTAGGTATCATCCTGAGGGGGGGTGACATTCAGTGCCCCCCCCCCGCAACTCTCAATCCTCACCTGACTCCTGATGCTCAAAATGAAGGGGGAAGGCTGGCGGCAAAGCGGCGCAGCTCCCCCCTTCCCCCAATGGCTCAGGGTAGAGTCCCAATCCATCAGGGGAAGGGGGGAGCTGTACCGCTTTGCCGCCAGCCTTCCACCTTCATTTTGAGAGTCGGCAGTTGGGGGAGTGTCGCGGGCAGGCGGTGTGCCATTGCCCTGCACTCCCAGCTGGAGGAGGCAGGCAGGAGCTGCGCCGCTTTGCCAGCAGCCTTCCCCCCTCAATTTGCGAGTCGAGAGTCGGGGGGAGAGTCGCAGGCGGGTGGTGCGCCGTTGCCCTCCGCTCCCGACTGGAGGAGGCAGGCAGGCAGGGGAGAGGATGTGAAGGAGGCACCCCATCCCATCCTTCCCTATGGGTTTGCCCCTCCCCATGGGTGTTCGCCCCACCCTGGGCGCTCCGCCCCAGGTGCCCAAGAGGCTTCCTCTGCTGTTGTCTGGGGGGCTTCCAACATACATAAGAACATGATAAAACTATACAGAGCTGCCGTCAGATGTCTTCTAAAGGTTGTATAGTTACTTATCTACTTGGCTTAGGAGTCAAAGAAGAAGAAGAGGAGGGGGAGGAGGAGGAGGAGTTTGGATTTGATATACCGCATTATCACTACCCGAAGGAGTCTCAAAGCGGCTAACATTCTCCTTTCCCTTCCTCCCCCACAACAAACACTCTGTGAGGTGAGTGAGGCTGAGAAACTTCAGAGAAGTGTGACTAGCCCAAGGTCACCCAGCAGCTGCATGTGGAGGAGCGGAGATGCGAACCCGGTTCACCAGATTATGAGTCTACCGCTCTTAACCACTACACCACACTGGCTCTCTTAACTCCGTACCCTCCCCTCCCACACTTCTCCGATGAAAATAGGGACATCCTAAGGAAAAGTGGAACATTCCGGGATCAAATCAGAAACTGGGGTGGTTTCTGTAAATCCAGGACTGTCCCTGGAAAGTAGGGACACTTGGAGGGTCTGGTGTGTGTGTGTGTGTGTGTGTGTGTGTGTGTGTGTGTGTGTCCAATTCCAGATGGGCCATCCTGTTAGGCTGCAATAGATTGTAATGGATTGCTCTGAAGTCACCAGATAAAAAAATAACTGCCTCCCAAATGCATTGCACCACCCTGACCTGCATTTTGCCAGAACAAAGGAGGCAACCCTAATCCCAGCCGCCATAGTCAATAGGTTGGGAGAATGGGCATTTTAGTCCTACCCTAGCAGGTAGGTCAAAGGTTACCTGACACAAGGAATCCAAACCCTGACCTGAATCCAGTACCTGCTAGATTAGACAGGCCTTTGGTCTGACCCAGCATGTTCTTAAGTATTATCATTATTACATGCAAAAGGCACGGGTGCCCAACTGCATAAAGGTAAAGGACCCCTGACAGTTAAGTCCAGTTGCGAACGACCAGTGGCGTAGCGTGGGTTGTCAGCACCCGGGGCAAGGCAAGTAATTTGTGCCCCCTAACCCGTGGAGCCAGGTAGGGGCAGAGAGCTGCGATTGCGAGCGCGCCCCCCCCCAGATGTTGCGCCCGGTGCAGCCGGGCCCCCCCTGCACCCCCCACGCTACGCCACTGTGAACAACTCTGGGGTTGGGGCGCTCATCTCGCTTTACTGGCTGAGGGAGCCGATGTTTGTCCATAGACAGTTTTTCTGGGTCATGTGGCCAGCATGACTAAGCCGCTTCTGGCGAAACCAGAGCAGCACACAGAAATGTCGTTTACCTTCCCGCTGGAGCGGTACCTATTTATCTACCTGCACTTTGACGTGCTTTCAAACTGCTAGGTTGGCAGGACCTGGAACCGAGCAACGGGAGCTCACCCCATCACGGGGATTTGAACTGTCGACCTTCCGATCGGCAAGCCCCAGGCTCAGTGGTTTAGACCACAGTGCCACCCGCGTCCCACCCAACTGCATAGCAAGAGCTAAAATAGAATGAGACCCCTTAGCTTGAGTCCCTCCTGAGATTTTCCACTGATCCTCCCTTTCTCAGAGGAAGATACTTATACAGTGTGGGAAGCCGCAATCAATAGCTCCATCCAATAAGGCCGACAAGTTATTTACTCATCAGCTCATTAGAGGAGAGGAACAGATTACACTCCTCATAATTTTACATGTTGACAGGGACTGTTTTTGAGGTGCTATGGGGTCATCGGTCCCAGGCTTGGTGGTTTTGTTGTTGTTGTTGTTTTTTTGGTATTTTGATAGATGACTTACAATAATTGCGCCTGAAGTTAAGGAACGTAAACTGTTCGTGTTTACAGAAATGCTCTGTTGCAGAAAATTAAATCTCGCATTTGCATCAGCATGCTAAAGACCTCCAAGTGCTTTGAACATGAATAGGACCATTTGATTTGCAACTGGATATTTGCTGTTGGCATCCATCGGTCTCGAGAGACAGAGACTTCACCTCCCAGGAGTGAAGTCAAACTGCTGTGCTAGCAGCACCCAGTGACCTCCTAGGGGTGCAAGCCTGGGCAGTGTGTATGGAGGTTCTCAGCTGATGTAGTCCAAAGGAAAGTGGAGCAATATGTTTGACACCAGCTTGGCTTCAGGAACTGCTGAAACCTCTGGATTGGACAGAGCTGCTATAAAAGTTAAGAGAACCCACATATCTGCTTTTGTTTGGTCCATAGAGTAGTTACTTGCTTCTAGGTCTTCAACAAAGTCCATTGACAGTAAGGCCCCAGAGCTGGAAAACAGACTCACAGGTATGATTTTTCCAATCTTTTGTTCAGTTCTTCACAGCAGTTCATATACTTTTTTTAAAAGAAAAAATCCTCCTTTCACCAGCATTTTAGTGCCAACTTCTCCTAAACTGTATGCAATTTTCCTTAATGCAAATCATTGTTACAATGCCATTTTCCCATATAAAATCCATTTTTTTGGTATGTCAGTAAATGCATTTTGATGGACTCTTTACGCCAGCCTACGCATCTCGTACACAATGCCTGGCCGAAGAACTGCATCGCAAAATTCAGGGAAGCACGGATTTCAAAGGGTTGCCGTTGCTCACAGCGCAACAGGAGTCCAATGCACCCATAATTTTCATTAACAAAATACAGCCAAGGTGATTCAACGTCACTGCCTGTGGAAAATATTAAAGCAAGGCAAGAGTTATTTTTAACTAGGATGGGGTGAGGTCGATTTATATTCTGGGCTTCATTGCTGGGGGTGGGGGGTGGCAATAAGCAGAGGGGGCACAAAACCTCTTCTCCAGTGACTCGTAAATGACATGCTACTAGGAGAGGTGCAAATGTGTGAAATTAAGATAAATAATGAGAGGGAGAGCAATCAAGGCAAAACCAAGGTCGGGTATGCAAATGAAGCTAACAGGAATCATTGGTGAATATTTGAATATTTAAATATTTCCTCAGTTGTGTCTAGATTAGGAAAGGGTGGGGGGAGGACTTGCTTGAGACAATGCTTTGGAAGTTGGTGTCAGTTGTTAGCTGCAATAGCACTCAAAAATGGACTCTGTAGGTCCATCCCATTCCTATGTCTTCACCTCCCTATTGACATCACCGCTGCAGCAATAGCCAGTTTGGGGTTCTGCAGAGATGAATTCAGAAACACCATCAACAATGTCATTGGAATATTGGAAGCTTTTTTCCTACCAAGGTGGGCAACCAATCCATCTAGTGTTGAACTCTCCACAATAACTAGCTATGGACCTCTAGGGTTTCAGGGGTGCCAGGACTGACCTTTGAACCTCATGCATTTAAAGCAAGCATGGGAAATGGTTTACAGTCATACCTCGTGTTGCATTTGCTTCAGGTTGAGCATTTTTAGGCTGTGTCCTACAGCGACCCAGAAGTACCAGAAAGGGTTACTTCTGGGTTTCGCCACTTGCACATGCGCAGATGCTCAAAATGACATCACGCGCATGCACAGAAGCAGTGAATCGTGACCCACACATGCATAGATGCGCAGGCGTGGGTTGCGTTCTGCTCATGTTATGAACAGGGCTCCAGAACGAATCCCGTTCGCAACCAGAGGTACCACTGTGCAGTCCAAGTGCTGAATTTTTTACACTCCTACAAAGAGAGGGTGGGGTGTGTGAGTGTGCATGCAGAGTAGCTTACTGTACATTCTTTGCTCTGCCCACCTTTCCATTTGGTCCCACTCAGCAGACAGCATGTGGCCTCAGAAGGTTATGCGGCCCTAGTGCTGGAACAAGTTCCCCAGCACTGCGATATGCGAACCAAAAATCACATTCTTCCCAACGTTGCAAGGCAGATCTCCATTTATTATTGTTGTTATTTAATCCCATATTAGGGGAAGGTGCTCACAAAAAAAGTGCGTGCTAGTAAAAATAAGACACAAATGTGTTACTGGAAAATGCTTCCCCCCAAAAATATTACATTAGACAAACACATCAAAATGCATGCATTGGGAGAAAAATGCATGAAAATGTTTTTGTAGCTTTTTCAAAACAAAAGAAACTGTAGCCTTTTCATGTTGTAAACTGCCTAGCACGTGGTTTGAATGGTGGAAAGAGAGCATACACTCAAAATTATGTATGCATGCATGCATGAAAAAGAGCCCTTTCTTCAATATCAACTGTCTTGCACACCTATGATTGGCAGGTGAGGCCTTGTTGGTGCCGCTGCATTTGGTTCTGCCTGGTTGGCATTGACTTATGACAGGGCCTTTTCAGTGGTGGTTCTCCTTTTGTGGAATGCCCTCCCTGGCAAGGTGCACCTGCCTCCCTCATTATTAGCTTTCAGGAGGAATTTGAAGGCATTAATGTTTACCCAGGCATTAAATAGTTGAAAGGTACTGTTGCTGGGAACCCTGATCAGTGGCAGAGGAATGTTTTTTACTGTTTTTGTATTTTTGTTATTGATGTGTTTGCTGCTCTGGACTCCAGCGGGAAGGGTAGGATGTAAATTTAATAATGCAACAAGAAGAAGGAGGAGAAAATGAATGAGAGGCAGCATGGCATAGTGGTTAGAGTGTTGGACTAGAACCTGGGAGACCAGGGTTTGAATCTCCGCTCACCAATGAAGTTCACTGGGAGACCTTGAGCCAGTCACTCCCTTTCATAACATGCCTCACAGGTTTGTTCTGGGGATTAAATTGGGGGGGGGGTCATGTCTGCCACCTTGAGCTCCTTAGAGAAAAAGGTGGGATATAATCAGGGGCGAACGAAGGCGTCGTGACACCTGGGGCGGGGCATTGCTACTTAGGGTGCATGTGTGGCGTCGCTATGTACGGCGCATGTGCTGTACCTAGCAATGCCGCACATGTGCTGTACATAGCGGTTTGCCAGTGGCACCACTCCAGGGCCGTACGGATGGTGCCGGGATCCTCTGCTCACATCTGCAGCCATGAAGAAGAAGAAGAAGAGTTTGGATTTGAGATCCCACTTTATCACTACCCGAAGGAGTCTCAAAGCAGCTAACATTTCCTTTCCCTTCCTCCCCCACAACAAACACTCTGTGAGGTGAGTGGGGCTGAGAGACTTCAGAGAAGTGTGACTGGCCCAAGGTCACCCAGCAGCTGCATATGGAGGAGCGAGGAAGCAAACCCGGTTCACCAGATTACGAGTCTACCGCTCTTAACCACTACACCACACGGCTGTAGCAGCGACGGAGGGATCCCACCGCCGTCCTTACGGCACTCGAGCGGCGCTGGCGGCAAACCGTTATGTACAGTGCATGTGCAGCATCATTACGTACAGCGCATGCATGCGACGCCGCACATGCGCTGTACATAGCGGTTTGACGCCAGCACCAGAATCCTCTGCTCGCGACTGCAGCAGCGAACAGAGGATCCTCCACATGCGGCTGCGGTGGTGCAATGGCTGCTCACGCCACCGCGAGCCACCGCGGGGTGCCTTCTTGTCACGCCCCCAGACATGGCACCCAGGGCAAACCGCCCTCACATACCCCCCCCATTGCGACGCTACTGGATATAATGCAATAAACAAACCAAAAAAAATCTGAAGTCTGGGCAGGCGGGGGAAAGAGAAACTTTAAAAATTGCCTATTGCTAAGTGCCCTGCTTGGAGTAATGATGGATTGGGCCCTGCATTTTGCCAATCCCAAAGCAGACAAAACATGTCTTTCGCTTTGTCTTCACAATTGTTCTTGAAAAGAGAGCTCAACAGTGAATTGACAGGCCACCGAAGACAAATATGACGCCTTCTTTTTGGCATTTATTCTGTGGGTACCTTTCCTCTGAGAATGCTCCAGCTTCTTTCCAGCAACTGGATTTAATCAGGAAATGAAAGGAAAGGAATATTGGCACATAAAGACACCAGAGTTTGCTAATGACAAATCAAGAATGTGCACCCAACATTAATACAGGAGAAGGACTGAGCCTATGAGGCAGAAGTTATCTGTGAGGAGATGAATAGCTGAACACACAGAGCTATGAAAGAGAATTTATAAAAGAGGAGTTAATGCATTTTCTGCCGGGTCGTGTTTTATCCCTCCCTTCAAAATGATTATTTGAAACTGGAAAATAAAGAACGATAATTAAAAGAAGAAGAAATTATATTTCACAGAATGCGATGAACTGAATTTTTTTCAAAACCGGAGTGAAGGAAATTAAAAGAAGACTAGAACACTGTGCACACAATTCTTTTATTTTTTAATAAAAATATGACAAAAGGCAAAGAGTTATAAATATTGAAGAAAAGGGCAAGTAGGATGGGGAAATGTTAAGAGCGAACAATGTTATCTTTCCGCCTGAATAGGGAATGGTTGTTTGTTTGCAATACTGTGAAGCAATACTGTGAAGTTTCATGAGAATGAATCCATGAATGCCTTTTTAATTTGGGTCGTCGTCCCCCCCACACACACATGCTTTTACACTTGTTTCATGTGGATTTTTATTATTATTTTTTTGGTAAGAATATTGCTTGCTTTTTTATTGTGCATGCTTACAGAGGTTTTCAAAATATTGAGCAGTTTATAAATACTTATGAATAAGTAAGGTAAAGATAAAGGGACCACTGACCATTAGGTCCAGTTGTGGCCGACTCTTGGGTTGCGGCGCTCATCTTGCTTTATTGGCCGAGGGAGTTGGCGTACAGCTTCTGGGTCATGTGGCCAGCATGACTAAGCCGCTTCTGGAGAACCAGAGCAGCGCACGGAAACGCCATTTACCTTCCCGCCGGAGCGGTACCTATTTATCTACTTGCACTTTGACGTGCTTTCGAACTGCTAGGTGGGCAGGAGCAGGGACCGAGCAACAGGAGCTCATCCCATCGCAAGGATTCGAACCTCCGACCTTCTGATCAGCAAGTCCTAGGCTCTGTGGTTTAACCCACAGCACCACCCGCGTCCCATTATGAATAAGTAAGTAGCAGTAAATAAGTAAATGAATAAGCAATAATTATTCTCTCAAGCCCCACCTTCAACATACCTGTCAGTCATCTGAGTCTCACTCAGAGGAGCCACAGTCCTCACACCGCCCCAAGTACCATCGGGGAGTGGGTACCATTGCGACCGCCCGCCCAGACACACGCCATGCACCCCCCACCATGCTGGGCACCACCCCCCTGGGACGCGCGCCAGCCACGCCCACGCCTGCTATCTACCCCTGGTGCTGGACCATGCAGCTTCGCCTCTGTTCAGGAGGAGCTTGTTACTTCTGGGGATACCTTGGTCCTGAACCTTTAGGAGCCAGCCTTCACTAGACTTGAAGGTGGGTTGGACTTCATCTCCATTTCTAAGTTCAGGCATAGGAGATGGTGCACGTCGAGGGATGGGCCTGATTCTGCTTCAGTGACCCCCACACCACCTGTTCCTCCATGCGCAGCTATTTGGGCAATGCCAGGCCATCCTCTGAAGAGGAGTTCTCTAGAAGAGCACAACAGATGCATAACAACACCAGATATCACCAGAAGTGACCTGCTGGGTGAGGCAGAGCTACTGTGCCAGCTTCCTAGCAGATGGGTCACAGCTACTTAACAAGACGGAGAGAGGAAGGAGTGAAATGGCAGGGATGTCGTTGTGATGCAAACCTCACTGCAGCCCTGGTGTGAACATATGCCAGAAAGCAGTTCTTCTCCAACCACTAAGCCACTACTGCATGTAATACGGATCTGATTTCTTTCCGTAGGATCTGATTTCTTTCCACAGGGCCTATAAGTCAGAGTTGTTCCGCCTGGCCTTTGGCTTGGAATCAACTTGATCCCCTCCCCCTCTTTCCTTTTTCCTTTCTTCTTCTGTGATGGAACTCCTATTTGGGGACTTTTTTCTGGCCCACAGAGGACCAGTCTGGATAGTTGCCCTTGGTGAAGATTTGACGTTTTCATCCCTAAAAAGTTTTTGATTTGAGTTTCTGCTGAAATGAGGCTGCACTTTAATGTTGTATTTTAATCTTGTTTTTAAGTTGTATTTTAATCAATTGTTTTTATACCTGGTGTTAGCCACCCTGAGCCCGGTCTTGGCTGGGGAGGGCGGGGTATAAATAAAATTTAAAAATAAAATAAAAATGCTCTGTTGAACCATGAAACCCTGCTGTCTCTGAGCTTTCTTGCCTGGATAGTGATCCTGTATCTGCCTCTTCGTGACTATCAACACTTGGTCCTACTGGGGCATCCAGATTACCGTATTTTTCGCTCCATAAGACGCACTTTTTTCCTCTTAACATCTAAGAGGAAATGTCTGTGCGTCTTATGGAGCAAATGTGTGGTCCCTGGGGCTGAGGGGGGAACCCGGGCTTCCCCCACCAGCCCCAACAAGCTCCTAAGCAGCTCTGGGGTAGCCCGCGAAGCCTTCACAGGGCAGCGGGGAGCCTTCATCCTGCTGCCCTGGGGAGGCTTCGCGCGGCTATCCCTGGCTTTTGCGGGAGGTGGGGGAAGGGACAGAGCGAGGCTCTCTCACTTCCCCCACCTCCCGCAAAAGCCCCCAAGAGCCGCGCTCCCTTTAAAGAGCTGCGCAGAGTGTGTGTGCGGCGCTTGGGGGCTTTCCCCCGAGGATGGAGAAGGGCAGCCCGTCCACGCAGCTCATGAAAGGGAGCCCTGAGCTGAGCTGTATGCATCCCAGGCTCTGCTCAGTGCTCCCTTTAAATAATATTTTTTTTCTTGAATTCCCCCCCAAAGAAGTACAGTGGTACCTCAGGTTACATACGCTTCAGGTTACATACGCTTCAGGTTACAGACTCCGCTAACCCAGAAATCGTGCTTCAGGTTAAGAACTTTGCTTCAGGATGAGAACAGAAATCGTGCTCCGGCGGTGCAGCAACAGCAGGAGGCCCCATTAGCTAAAGTGGTGCTTCAGGTTAAGAACAGTTTCAGGTTAAGCACGGACCTCCGGAACAAATTAAGTACTTAACCTGAGATACCACTGTAGGTGCGCCTTATGGTCAGGTGCGCCGTATGGAGCGAAAAATACGGTAATTGATGGCCAGTGGTAGCTGGGGCCTATTGGGACTGATAGGGCAAAAAGGAGGGAACCAAACAGTAGGTGTCTCTAGAGCCAATGAGAGGTAGAGGAGCCAACTAATTCTATCTGTCCCCATCCTCCTCCTTGCTGAGTTCTGTAAGGGACAACCCTGAGACTCAGGAGGAAGAAGATGCCAACGAGGGCCACCCCTGTGGACTGGTTGTATAATTAAGAAGGCAGGCAAGTGGGGGCAGACCAAGGGTGGAGGGTCAGGGTCCCATTTGCCCCAATGGGGCAGGCTCCACCACATAAAGATCTCAACCTTTCATCTATTTGGGAGTTGGGGGAGGAATCAGAAATGCAGTAGTGAACAACTCTGCTTGCTAGAGGTTACATTGTATTGACCAGTGGCCAGTTAATTACATTGTCTGAAGTATCGCAACCAAGTGTGAGAGCACTTTTAAGAAGTTAAGTCTATTGATCACGCACCCTGAAGTATTGACAGAAATGATGGCAATTAAATGGAGGCAGTGTGTTCGATCCAGTTATAATTAAGATCAAACAGGTGGGACACCTTGGGAACAAAATCAAGCTAATAATCTAGTCTTAAGTAGAGAGGTGATTAATTATGGAAGAAGGAAAGGAAAGGGGGAGATGTGTAATATCGGTCTCGCTTTCAAGGTCTTGAGAGCAAGTCTGAAATGGTTCTTTCATGCTGGCTTTGTGCAGGAACACACTTGACCCATGGAGCTCACACTTTACCATGCTATGTGGGCCCTCACTACAGAAGAAGTAGAAGGACTGCACCCCTCCAGATTTTGCTGAACAGCATCTCCCATCATGCCTGACTCCATGCTGGCTGGGGTTCATGGGCTTTGTAGTGCAGCAACATCGGAGGGTGGGCACAAGTTAGCCACCCCAGCACTATGAAGGTTAGCATCAATGGTACGGATGTGTTCCCCTTGCTTTGACTACATGATTTCTGTCTGGTGGAGATGAGTCATAGACAGGTGTCAGCTGGTAAGCCACAACTCATCTCCTACTGAAAGGTGTGCCCAGCAAACTCCATTTTCCATCCTCTTGCAGCTAAGAGCGACTCTGCTCCAGAATGTAAGGCAGAAGGAATGAGACATTCAAACACTGGTTCAATCTACCTACCCTGGCTATTCACAGTAAGAGATACAGTATAAAGGAAGGATGAGCATTTAAGGGTCCTTAGGGGAGACCCTTTGGGTGAGGCACATAGGGGCAAGAGCAAAGCTACAAACATTTGCTCTGCTTTCTTCTTAAGCCTTGGAATTATGGAGGTCATGGAGAAGGTTGTCTGCTGAGCACGTAGCAAAGAGATGATTTAAAAAGTATGTTTGAGGCACAATAGGACAGATATTGCAGAGGAAAGAAAGGGCAATACATGAAAGAATATAGAACAAGATATTATTAAAGACTTTGGGTATTTGGGACTGGAGCAATGTTAATTATCAAAAGTGGATTATCAGAACTGGAACAGGTTTGAACAATGGGAAGGGAAAGACATTTAAGATAAGCAAAAGAGTGAAGGAACATGGGGTCTATTTGGGGGACAGAGTGCAATGTGTTGAAAACGTCACATTAATGAATGGGTTGAAATATGGCAATGAATTAAGGAAGATATGGCTGCTGGGCTTTCAGTATTATTCTTTTCAGAGGTTGGATGAAATGTGTATTGGATATGAAAGAGGTTTTTGGAACTGATCAGATGAAAATGAGATATGAATTAACAAGACTTTTAAATATATATTCTAAGTCACAGGGGTTCTTACAAATTGATTATATGGAAGTAAGAATTAATGTTCATCATAAATTATAAGCGCTCATGGGGGGAATTAACTAATTAATGACTTGATTAATGGCAAAAAAGATTGAAGGACTTCATAAAAATTTAATTAGTGATCTAACCATGAAAGGGAAAGAAGTCTACAAAAAGTGTTAAGGCCTATTATCCAACTGTAAAAACAGAGATATTTGAGAAAACAAGTATAAGAAAGTAAAGTCGCAATCCTAACTCCACTTACCTGGGAGTAAGCCCCATTGAATTCAATGAGTGGCTGGTGTCCAATAGATCTGGTAGTGAAGAAGTCAGGGAGCCAGAGCCATTGATTCTCACAACCAACTCATTCTCCATTTATCCTCAGCCCCACCCTACTAAATTCTACAAGGGCAACATGAGGAATGGTTGAAGGAGCTAGGTATGTTCAGACTGGAGAAGTTTGAGGGGTGATATAATAGCCATCTTCAAAGATCTGGAGGGCTGCCCCATGGAAGATGACACTCCAGAAGGTAAGACCTGACCCAAGAGATTCAAATTACAAGAAATGAGATTCCATCTAAACATTAGGAAGAAGTTTCTGACTGTAAGAGATGTTTGACAGTGGAAGAGGCTTCCACGAGGAGTGGTGGGCTCTCCTTCCATAGAGGTTTTGAAACAAAATTCAGAGAAGTGCAATTTTTAAATGATAGCTGTATTTCAATTTGAAATATCCCCCACCCACCCCTGAAAGTCTTAATTAGGTAAGAGCTAATTCACTGGAACAGACTACCTTAGAAGGTTGTGGGGTCTCCATATGAAGTTTTTAAAGAGAGGAAGGGTGGCCATCTGGGATTCTTTAGCTCTGATTCCTGCATTGCAGTGGGGTTAGACTAGATGTCCTTTGACGTCCTTTCCAACCTTACAGTCTAAATCCTGTACTACATTTATAATTCATCTTGAATCAGGGGTGTTCTTCTGATAACTTGTGCCTCTCTGTCTCTCTTGTGCATTTTGGAAGCGCAGAGGGAGGGAGAGAGAGAGGTTAGTTGAAGCCTTCCACTCCAATAATCATATATTTTTTTAAAAGAATTACCCTTTAAAAGAGCACTCAAGACTATTAAGCACAGGCATTACATCTTACTTTCTAAACTGAATGGAATGTTTAAATAGCAAGTGATTATTTTGACTGCATCCATCTCCAAGCATTGACACGCTAATGTTGCTTTAGGGGTAAGCCTGTCAATTATTTTGGGAAAAAGTAATTCTGCCTTCCAAGAGGAATATAACTCTCTAATAAAGAATATTTATAGCACGGCATAATTTTGTCTAACAGTGGCCACGTTAGGAATATGCTCTTACTGTAACTAAGCAAAACATTTCCTAAAACAATTACAATTCATTTTTGAGATGTGCTGGCAATTAACTTTTAGAAAACACTCCATTTTTATTATTATCATTTTTTTTTTATTTTTTTTTTTTTGCAGAAGTGAGAAATTATTATGGCTTTGAGGGGTTTGCCTCCCTCCTTTGCCAACGTCAACAAAAAAAAACAAAACAGAAGGCCAATCCCACTTTCGCTGTAACAGCACTGATGCGCCCAAGCCGCAGCTGAAAGCCAGCATGGGGGGCATTTCCACATTGTCACCCCATCTCTGGTGGTGAATTTTGGGATGGGGAAAATTCTCAGTAACTTTCAGGGGCAAGATCTCACTGGGAGTGGTGGCAGCAGAGGTGTCCCCCTTCTTTACAATTTTGCTTTGGTTTGCTTTGTTGTAGTGCCCACATTTACCCCCAAACAATGACTTGTTGGAATGCCACCATATCTGGGGGGAATTTCAGGACTAATAATAATAATAATAATAATAATAATAATTTATTATTTATACCCCGCCCATCTGGCTGGGTTTCCCCAGCCACTCTGGGCGGCTTCCAACAAAACACTAAAATACAATAACCTATTAAACGTTAAAAGCTTCCCTAAACAGGGCTGCCTTCAGATGCCTTCTAAAATTTTGGTAGTTATTTTTCTCTTTGACATGTGGTGGGAGGGCGTTCCACAGGGCGGGTGCCACCACCGAGAAGGCCTTCTGCCTGGTTCCCTGTAACTTGGCTTCTCACAGCGAGGGACCGCCAGAAGGCCCTCAGCGCTGGACCTCAGTGTCCGGGCAAAACGATGGAGGTGGAGACGCTCCTCCAGGTACACTGGACCAAGGCCATTTAGGGCTTTAAAGGTCAGCCCAAAGATCCCTCCCTAGGCCTGGAAGTCCTTGTCCTGGAAGCCAGTCAGTGGTACTCATCCTTAGGAGCAGAGATTGCTGGAAAGAGAACTCAGGCTGCCCAAGCAAGCACTTCACTTCCTCATGGTGGCTTTTGTCTTCGTTTGCCACCATCTTTGTTCCTGGGGTCTGGGAGGTGATGTAATGACATCCCATGCATGTGCAGGTCCCTGGATTCAGCAAGATGGCTTGTGGAGCTGAATTTATCAAGGATCACAAAAATCAAACATAATCATATGTCTTTGCTTCTGTGGTTGTCAATCAATGGACAATTACATAGTAAACTAGCGGATGGCGCTGTGGTCTAAACCACAGAGCCTCTTGGGCTTGCTGATCGGAAGGTTTGCAGTTCAAATCCACACGATAGGGGTGAGCTCCCGTTGCTCTGCCCCTAGCAGTTCGAAAGCATGCCAGTGCAAGTAGATAAATAGGTACTGCTGCGGCGGGAAGGTAAACAGTGTTTCCATGCGCTCTGGCACTCGTCATGCTCCTTCGTGCGCCAGTAGCGGTTTAGCCCTGCTGGCCATATGACCTGGAAATCTGTCTGTGGACAAACGCCGGCTCCCTCAGCCTGAAAACAAGATGAGAGCCACAACCCCATAGTCGTCTTTGACTGGACTTAACTGTCCAGGGGTTCTTTAACTTTACCTTTACCTAGTAAACTATAGGCAAAGTCCCACAGAGTTCAGGACATCTCATAAAATTTAGGTGAGAGCTTTCCAGAAATTGCCGCTGCTGCCAGTGCCGTTCCTCCACCAGTGGTGAAGCTAGCAAAGCAGGTGAGGTGCCCATCAGGATGCCGCCTCTTGGGTTTCCATACCTGAGGTGACTGCCTCAGTCTGTCTCATAGGTGGACCAGCCCTACCTCTGAATACCAGTTGCTAGGACTGACTGAATGAAT
The DNA here is from genome assembly GCF_964106645.2 of Podarcis pityusensis. Lineage (NCBI taxonomy): Eukaryota > Metazoa > Chordata > Lepidosauria > Squamata > Lacertidae > Podarcis > Podarcis pityusensis. The sequence continues at coordinate 33,282,253 of NC_138041.1, forward strand.
ATTTGTGTCAGCCATCGGCCATAGCAGTAAAACAACAATACGCTATACAAAGACTAGAAATAAAAAGTTAATTATATAAAATACATTTTAGGGTTTTGAATCAATAGTCAAATAGTGGATCTTATTCTGATTGCCCCAGCTAAAAACCTTGCAACCTTTGCTGTCACCTGCTCATCTTGATCTGCCAAGAGAAAGTGGCTGGGCAACCAGGAATGGACAATAAAAGAAGGGTGATAATCTCATTCCTCAAGTCTTTATAAAGAGTGCAAGCCAGCAGGGCATGTGCCACCGATTCGGTAATGCCATCAAAATTGTTGTCTATGGTGAATACTTTCCTATTTTTAAGTCTTCATTCTTGAACTTTTCTTCTTTTCTTTTTCTCTTACATTTCTTTTTTCTTCTTCTTTGTGAATATTGTTTTACAGATGTGTAAATAATTATATGCATGTGACTAGGTAAAATATTTGTATTCTTTATTTTTCCTAATTTTCCTTTGGCTACATGTATTTTTCTTTATTTGTAATTGGATATTTGTATTTTTTTTCTATTTTGTACTCAATAAAATTTATTTAATTTTTTTTAAAAAAAGAAGGGTGATAACCTCATTCCTTATAAAGAGTGCAAGCTAGCAGGGCATACACCACCTATTCGGTACTGCCATCTCCACAGGGACATAAGCGTTTTTCATGTGGAATCTGTTGGAATCATCCCTCAAGTACAGCCGAGGGAAATACATTCAATCTTTCGAGAGTAAAAGCTAGATATCACATGTAAGGAGAACATGTCCTGCCTTCAGGTCCTGCTTTCAGGCTTCCCCTAGACCAGGGGTCAGCAACCTAAGGCCCATGGGCCAGAAGTGGCCCGCGGAGGTTGTTTGACCAGCCCCCGAGCTGCCCCCGAACTGAGTTCCCCACTCACGCGCTGCGCTAAACTGGAGCAACGCGGTGTAGGGACTTGCTTCTGCGGCTCTGGAAATTGCGTCTGCGCATATGCCGAAAATTGCGTCTACGCAGGCACCGGAAATCGCGGGGGGCACGATCTCCACGGGACCGATCCGGCCCAGGCAAGATAAACCTTGCTGACCCCTGCCCTAGACATATGGCTGGCCAATGTGAGAAAAAGATTCTGGACCATAATGGGTCTTTAGCCTAGTCCAGCTACAAGGCTCTTCTTACATTCTGCGTAAAATGGATGTTTCCCGGTGTATTTGTATTAGCTCCAAGCCTTCTAACAAATAAATCATCTTCTGCATTGTCCCTTTAAATGGGGGGCTCACTAGCCCTCGTGAATAGTTCCTAAAACACCATAGAACAGAACTAATGGTTAACTGTTTGAAAGTATTCTAAACGTGCCACTAAAATTCTTACAAAAAGGAAATTGGTTATTTCCTCACAGAGGGAGGGAAAATGAGCAGGGGGGGGAGATTGTGCAGGCCTATAATCAAGAATACAAAGACGCATCGTTCTTTGAACAGAGAGACGGTGCTTTCTTCCTCATGCAATGAATACAACTGCAATTTCAGACATTTAATCAGCTGCCAAAACCCAAGATGAAATCTGCACAATTTCTCTCTTTTTGGCACTCTCTGCTCAAAATGACACTTATGAATTTGCTTCTGAGCTGCTTAAAGGGCTTTGCTTCACAAAGGAGTGACAAGTGTCTCTCTCTGTAGAAGATTCTAGTAATTCTCCCGATGATAATAAACTCCCTATCTTTAGGAAAATTGCTGCACGTTGTTGTAAAAGAAAAACAGGATACAGAGAAGAAGCGTTTATTTTTTTAAAAGAGAAATAAAGTTCTGTATACTAATAACAGCTGTTTGTCAGCTCCACTTTTGCTTCTGAAGTATTTGGTATTGCAGGGGAAAGAGACAGGGATCAGGAACCTCAGTTATGTGGGCCAAATGTGGCCCCCAGTTATTGTTACGTGGCCCTCGGGACTCTCCCAAGGCCTTGCCTCCTTCCAAATCCTCCTCAGCAGCCCTGCTGCCCATCCATTTTGAGAGTTTCTGCTGGCTGGGTTGTGTCCTTGAACCCTGCTGGTGCCTCTGGCCTACCTAGATGGAGGACAGAAAGGAGTGAGTATGTGTGAAGAAACTTGTTGTTGTTCTTTAGTCGTTTAGTCGTGTCCGACTCTTCGTGACCCCATGGACCAGAGCACGCCAGGCACTCCTGTCTTCCACTGCCTCCCGCAGTTTGGTCAAACTCATGCCGGTAGCTTCTGGAATACTGTCCAACCATCTCGTCCTCTGTCGTCCCCTTCTCCTTGTGCCCTCCATCTTTCCCAGCATCAGGGTCTTTTCCAGGGAGTCTTCTCTTCTCATGAGGTGGCCAAAGTATTGGAGCCTCAGCTTCAGGATCTGTCCTTCCAGTGAGCACTCAGGGCTGATTTCCTTAAGAATGGATAGGTTTGATCTTCTTGCAGTCCATGGGACTCTCAAGAGTCTCCTCCAGCACCATAATTCAAAAGCATCAATTCTTCGGCGATCAGCCTTCTTTATGGTCCAGCTCTCACTTCCATACATATATAACATTGTATGGTGTTAAATGTATGTTCCCTTTGCTGGTGGCTCACTGCTCTGCAGCACCCTCTGGGGTCACATTTTAATAACACATTTTTAACGTTATAAACCATGAGGTTAGATCTGCCCCAAGAAATTGGTGTAAAAGAAATAGTGGAGGAAAGGCAAGCTGCCCATCAGGACATCCCTGGGCCAAACCTCACCTCTGCCCAGGAACTGACTGGAGCAGCCTTAGAGCCAAGCTACACAGCCTTTAAGTACAGATCTGTGTTTGCGTACAAATGGCCGCTGCAGCTTCCCCAATCTAGAATGGGTTCCTAACATGGCAATGAGAAGAACTTGAACCTTTTACCCCCACTATGCCCTGGATCCAAATCAAGCTCCCCTGAAATTAGCAATTTACATTGCCCATTCATTTCAATGGGAGGTAGTTGTTTTTCTCATGCAAATTTTCTCATGCTCTCTCTCTCTCTCTCACACACACAGAGAGAGAGAGAGAGAGAGAGAGAGAGAGAGAGAAGGAGGTCCCAATCCAGAGCAGAAGGCCACCCTGGCAATTTGTGGGACAAGCTAACCAATCCACAGCTTAGACACACTGCTTTTCTTCAGCCTCAGTTGCCCCACCTACAATATGGGGGCATACGGGTGGCGCTACAGTCTAAACCGCTGAGCCTCTTGAGCTTGCTGATCGGAAGGTTGGCGGATCGAATCCCCACGATGGAGTGAGCTCCCGTTGCTCTGTCCCAGCTCCTGCCAACCTAGCAGTTCGAAAGCACGCCAGTGCAAGTAGATAAATAGATACCGCTGTGGCGGGAAGGTAAACAGTGTTTCCGTGTGCTCTGGTTTCCGTCACAGTGTTCCGTTGCGCCAGAAGCGGTTTAGTAATGCTGGCTACATGACCTGGAAAGCAGTCTGTGGACAAAGGTCATCTCCCTCGGCCTGAAAGCGAGATGAGCGCCGCAACCCCACACTCGCATTTGACTGAACTTAACCATCCAGGGGTCCTTTACCATTTACCTTTACCTTATGGTGGAATAATAATAATAATAATAATAATAATTTATTTATACTCCGCCCTCCCCAGCCAGTGCCGGGTTCAGGGCGGCTAACACCAAATATAAATTACAATAAAACGTAATAGAAAAGGAAAGACAAAACAAAGCAGTTACCGTATTTTTCGCTCTATAAGATGCACCAGACCATAAGACGCACCTAGTCTTTCCAGGAAAACAAGAAAAAAAATATTCTGAATCCCAGAAGCCAGAACAGCAAGAGGGATCGCTGCGCAGTGAAAGCAGTGATCCCTCTTGCTGTTCTGGCTTCTGGGATAGCTGTGCAGCCTGCATTCGCTCCATAAGACACACACACATTTCCCCTTACTTTTTAGGAGGGGAAAAGTGAGTCTTATAGAGCAAAAAATACGGTAATTAAATCCTCACTTACCTTACCAGGTTGTTTTCAGGATAGTTTCTACATAATGCATGTGAAACATTTTGAGCACTTGCAAATGATGTACAAATATATCTGGCTAAGTATTTTCTATACTGATTGGCAGCGGCTATCCAGAGGTTCAGACCAGGGCACTTTTCAACCTGGGATCTTCTGCATGCAATATAGATGCCCTACTATGGAACTACATACTTCCTCAAGATTCTTCTTGCATCCTTATAACAAATAAAGGCAGGCACTGGTGCTCAATTTCCCAAAGAGAACCAAAACAGGATGAGAAATCTGTTGTTATTCTGCTACTGAGAGTTCCTTCTGAGAGTACCTGCTGACCTCCCCTTCTTAAAAGATGCACAGCACCTCCGTGGGAAGCCGCAATCAATAGCCCCATCCAATAGGGTTCACAGTTATTTAGTCATCAGCTCATTAGAAGAGGGAAATAGATTACACTCTTCATAATTTTACTTATTGATTGGGGCTGTTTTGGGGAAAGTTATTTTTATTTTTTATTTTAAGGCCCTCTTACGATAAATGTGCCTAAAGTGAAAAATAAAATAAAATGCACGGCTAATTAACTATTCCTATAAAAGCAGGTGATAATTAATGGCCCATCCAGTAGCAGTAAAAAGAAGAAGAAGCTTTTTAAAATGGGGGGGGGGGACTATGATAAAGTTTACAGAAATGCTCTGTTGCAGAAAATTAAATCCACAGTTTGCATCAGCAAGCTAACAGCCTCACAGCACTTTGAGCATTAATAGTGTTGTATGATTTACAACTTAATATTATGAGCTAGCAAAAACAGCTATCGTTCTGATGGGTAGGAAGTGCATATATAGAAGGGAGGGTTTGTGTGTGGCAGGAATTTATCGGGTGGGAGAGGCATAGAAGGGCTGAGACACAGGCTACCATGGCAAGACTTTGCAGCTGGCAAGTTGTAGTTCAATGGCAAATGTGCTTCAGTGCAAGCAAGTGTAAAAGGATGCACATTTGGGAATCAAAAGCTTAAGATCACAGCTAGCTCTGACTGTCTCACAAAGACTAGAAGTGTGCCATTCAAATTAGCTGGAATCCATCATGCATGCAGTGTGCATAAACCCAAAGGACCTCTAAGCATGGCTTAATGCATCCACCCCACATTTGCAGAACTATAACTAGGCATCCCATGGTTCAGCTTCCATTGTAATAGAAGTTCAAGTCTAGTCCTGATGAGTGCTGATCTTTAACAAAGAAATTCCTAAGCAATCAGAGAAATTTTCTGAGATTTGCTCCTGTTGTTTTTGTGAGGGTCACCTTCAGCTAAACGGGGGGGGGGGGGGGCAGCCTCTGAAATTTTCAATCAATGATGCTAGAGAGATTGCAGGCGGGGGCGGGGGGGAAGAGAACTGATATACAGCTCAGAGCCACCTTGGGACATGGGCTTGATAGACAAGCTGGAGCTATAATATTAGCTCAGACGATCACAAAAAGATAATCTCCCTGTCAAACAGAATGTCAGCAGTACAGCAGAATATTTATCGAGGAAATCTTTTCCTGCACCCCAGGAAGTGATTTGTTTTGTACTGTCAGTTTACAAGGAGTGCAGGAGGTCCTCCAAGGACAAACTCTGAGTTGCCTCTATTAATCCCCAGAGAAACATGAGAGCGTAGCCAATTGTCAATGATGATGGGACTCGTAGTCCCAAACGTCCAAAAAGTATTAGTTCTTTGTTTGTTTTCTGCATCTATGCCTTGACCAAAAAGGCTAACCCAAAATCAAGCTCACCATCTTAAAAAAGGCATGGCACACAAGGAAAAAAGAAGGGAAGGGAAGAGGGCAAAACAAGCTCAAGCACAAGTTCTTAACATTACAGTACTTAAAGTTGCAGCTGATGTCGGTGGCAGTTCTGACTGTCTTGCCAGAATAGAATAGTTCCTCCCTTGAAGCTCGCTCCTCTCCCAGATCAGATCCTGGACCAGAGCAGGTGATCATGCTCAGGCCAAGAGGACAGGGCAGCTCCTGCCACACAGTTCTTCCCTCAGACAGCTGACTTGACGGCAGTTAGACTACAGGTTGGTAGGAAGCTGCAGCACAGACTAGCTGCAGAATAAGTGGTGATGAATTCAGCGGCAGTACCAGAGGAATGTGGTGTAGTTAATTGTGAGGCACTGCTCAGGAGCTAGATACCTTTATGGAATGTAGGAAGCTACCAGGTCAGACTATCTGTCCATCTAGCAGTGGCGTAGCGTGGGGGGTACAGGGGGGGCTGGCCGCACCGGGCGCAACATCTGGGGGGGGCGCGGGCTCGCACTCGCAGCTCTCTGCCCCTACCTGGCTCACTCACTCTCTCTCACTGCAGTGCTGGCTGTGCGAATCCGATCCGAGCCGCTGGGTCGCCGCCCACTGTGGAGGGGGTGGGTGCCAGGCGTGCGGTGTGGAGAGAGAGCGAGAGACTATCTGGGGGAGGGACAGTGCAGCGGCTGCCCAGCGCAGCGCTGAGCGCGGGAGAGAACCACACCAGACCAGACCAGGCAGCAGCAAGAAGAAACTGGCAGCGGTGGCAGGTTAGGGGTTAGGGGGCGCAAATTACTTGCCTTGCCCCGGGTTAGGGGGCGCAAATTACTTGCCTTGCCCCGGGTGCTGACAACCCACGCTACGCCGCTGCCATCTAGTAAGGTAAAGGTAAAGGGACCCCTGACCAGCAGGTCCAGTCGTGGCCGACTCAGGCTGGGCGTCATGAGGAAGACTTCAAACAGCTCACTTGGCTAACTGCCAAGTGAAACCAGACATGCAGAGAGCTTCTTTTCTGTTCTTTTATTAGTAAAGGTAAAGGGTAAAGGGACTCCTGACCATTAGGTCCAGTCGTGGACGACTCTGGGGTTGTGGCACTCATCTCGCTTTACTGGCCAAGGGAGCCGGCATACAGCGCGTACATGTGGCCAGCATGACTAAGCCGCTTCTGGCGAACCAGAGCAGCGCACGGAAACGCCGTTTACCTTCCCGCCGGAGCGGTGCCTATTTATCTGCTTGCACTTTGACATGCTTTCAAACTGCTAGCTTGGCAGGATCTGTCCATCTAGCCCTGTACTTTTTATTTACTCTGGGTGGCAGCAGCTCTTGGATTTTTAAGATTCAGTGCGGATTGTTAAAGCTGCATTAATGTTTTTAATTGATTTTGTATCGTGCCAAAGCATTTATTTTGTGAAGTCTGTAATTTAACTAATTAATGATCAATACCTATACAACAGCACAACATCAATAAGTTTCCGTTCTTGGTTGCAGGCTGAGTGATGCTGTCCAAGTCACAATGGACAACAGGCTCCGGGAGGGGGACCAGAGAGTTAAGAGTTCTGTCACTCTTCATCAGTGATGGCATCAGCACTAGCCAATTGACCCTGAACATCATGAGAAGAGCCTGCTGAATCTGGACAATGGCTCGTCTGGCCCAGCATCCTTCTTCCTGTGGACACCCAGATACCTGTGAGATACCCACAAACAGGACTTGAGCACGTGAACACTCTTCCCTCCTGGGGTTTCCAGAACTCCAACCATGGTTGTCATCTTCTGCTCACTAACCCCACAATGCACTGCTTCCCAGCTTTGTAGGACAAGGCCCAGGAAGGGGTATGCTCCTGCCTGGCTCTCCTACAGTGCACTGTGTTCTTTCCCCCACCCCAGCTCAGTAGCTTTATTCAGGACATTTTCAAGCCTTTTGTGTTTCTCCCAGATTAAGGCAGCTATTTTATCTATTTCTCCAACATGGCGAGTCGCTTCCAAGTACCCAAGCACATCATTAAGGGCAATCTGGCCTTGTCACGCTCAAATAGCCTTCCTCTTTATATATTAAAAATGCATTAAAAGGCTCTCTTGTTTCCCCACCAATTAGAGAGGCACAAATTCCTAGACTACAAACATAACATTTTACCGGATTCTGCTCACACGTCAAGAGGAGCGTACCTTTATTTTTAAATGAACGGCAGGTTTTTGTCAATTTATGGGTATAACATGGCATGCAATTTGAGCGTTATAGCTGCTAAATAAAAGGCTGGGAGATTATCCGTTTGTTTGCATCTTCTCTGCATCAACTGTGTTGGCTTAGCAACACTCCTGTCTGACAGTACTTCCCCGTTGTTTCATGTGGCACTGTTTGTACAACTAAATATAAGAACACAGGAAGAGCCCTGCAGGATCAGGCCAAATGAACAGCCCACCTAATCCATTATCCCATTCTCACAGTGGCCAGCCAGATGCCTGTGGGAAACTGACAAGCAGGATTCAAGCACAAGAGACCTCTCCCTTCCTGTGGTTTCCAGCAACTAGCATTCAGAAGTATTACTGCGTCCAGCTGTGGAGGCAGATCATAGCCATCAAGGCTAGTCACGTGCATTATAAACACCATACACTATTAAGATCATTTCCGACAAAGCAGTTACTGGGCTTACTGTTCTCTCCTTGCCTTGGATCCATCTCCCCTCGTCCCTGCTTCCTGTCCCTCCTTCAGACTCCTCCCACACTATTGCTGGTTTTGCTTCTGAACTCCGTTCACATTGTTACACCTGTCCAGGAAAGGAAGGAGGCAGTGATTTGGCCCAACCTGGGTTCACAGCAATCAGCGCTGTTTCTGTTCCATTGCAGTTCACCTTGCGCTATAACCTATGTTTTTCATTTCGCTATCCACTACATCCAACACTTATGTGATTATTTAGTTATGTACCGTGTTTTTCGCTCTATAAGATGCACCAGACCACAAGACGCACCTAGTTTTTGGAGGAGGAAAACAAGAAAAAAAATATTCTGAATCTCAGAAGCCAGAACAGCAAGCACAGTGAAAGCAGCAATCCCTCTTGCTGTTCTGGCTTCTGGGATAGCTGCGCAGCCTGCATTCGCTCCATAAGACGCACACACATTTCCCCTTACTTTTTAGGAGGGAAAAAGTGAGTCTTATAGAGCAAAAAATACGGTAATTAATTTCAGTGCAATAAAATAACGTAATTATTTACATAACATTTGTGGACTGAAAATAAACAACAGGCAATACTGCTCATATTTACTTGTGTGATTTCTGTTCCTAACCCTGGATGAACATGCAAATTGCAGGAATGTATGTTTCCATACATGAAATTCTCCAATACATGTCATCTGCCACTAGCAATCTACCAGTTGTCAACTTCTGTCTCCAGGCAGAAGCTATTTGCCCATGGACTTATTCATTATCTTTTCAGGGCCAGGATAAATATATCCTGAATTAACTGTATCTTTGACAGCTACTACTTTTCCTTAGGGTTAATCTGTTTCTTGGTTAATAAATTCACAACAAGTTTGCTGTTGTTTGTTGTTTGCTTTACTCTTAATGATGCACTATTTTTGATTGTGAGCTTTTGAAACTGATTTGTGGTCTATTCTGTGTTGGCACAATCTTCTCCAAGCCCTCCCAAATTCCCAAGCTTTGAACTGATGTGGCTCCACCCCTGCCTTTTTGCCTCCTGAACTCATGGGCTGCAATAGTTGGCAACACCACACACTCACATGTACACAGACAGACAGACAGAGACAAATACCCCCCTGTTTAGCTAATCCAGGGGTCGGCAACCTAAGGCCCATGGGCCGGTAGCAGCCCATGGGGCTCATCTATCTGGCCCATGGCGACCCCTCCCGCCCCTGCCCCCGCCTCCACTCTTACCAGCACGGCACGGTGCAGGGACTGACTTCTGGGTTGATGGCGTCTGGGTTGATGGCATGCGCACGGGCTCTCCTCTGACCCAGATGTGCGCTGGAAACAGAATGTGTACATGCGTGCGGGATGGAGAAGTGCCCGTGCACATGCACACACGCTATTTCTGGCGCACATCCAGGTCGAAGGAGTGCCGGAAATAGCATGTGCACACGCCACCAGCCCATCCTCCGACAGACGGAGAATGGACTGGCCCGTCGTCCAGTAAGCTTGCTGACCCCTGAGCTAATTCAAAGGAGGGGGTTTTTGTGGCCTAAGGGCTCATCACATGATCACTTTGACGTACACGGAGAAAATAATTTGCATTGCCATCAGGCAGTGGGGTCAAGTAACACTGGGTCTATTTTTTTCTTTTTACCACTGCTGCCAAAAGTTGGGGGAGGATTATATGAAGCTCCCATTTGTTGGGTCTTCATTTGAATGAGGCCCCTGAACTAGGAGTATATTATTGGCCATAGCAATGTGCAGCCCTTTGCAAAGTGTTGGCTACACACACACACCAGCCGTCCATTGCTTAAGCCAGGAAATTTTCTGTCCTTGCAGCACAATTTCTAATGCAATGGTGAACAAATTTAGCATGAAATTTTGCTAAAGGCAGAACAAATGGTGCTACATTATAGGTCTCCACAATCTTACTGTGAGCAAATACCTTTTTAAAAAAACAGCCTGTTTTTTGAAAGGAAAATCAATGTTCTCATTTCTTCAGTAGACCTGACACACACACACACATACACACACACACACACACACACACACACACACACACGTGTATATTCAGATATTCCTGGGGTTGTGTATACACTACTGGCTCATAACACATCTAGGTTGTTCTTTTTCTCAATGCAGATTGAAGCTGGTTTAGGGGGGAAATGAATCAAAACACAGCATTTTCATGAGAAACAACAGGATAGATACAGAATAGCTATGGGTTGTAGCTAATGAATGTACATTCTTTCCCAAACCAGAAGTGTTAGGAATGTGTGCTCAGCCCCAGTCAAGATCCACTGGGCCTGGCATCAAAGTCTGGTAAGCCCTTCTGGGAAGAGGAGAAGCAAGAAGAACGTGTGATGGACCTCAGCTCAGGATGGGGATAAATTAAAAGCTCACTGGAAACAGCCTCAGACGGACATTCCAGGTAGCACCCTACCTTTAGGAAGCTATAGCACTGAAGGACCACATAACACCCTTGACAGCCTGGGAGCTGCCGGAAAGGGCAACCAAGATGGTCAAAGGGACTGCAACAAACTATAGAGGAGACTGGCCACCTTGTAGCCAGCTAGACTGAAGCAAGGAGAAATGCATCCTTATTGGTCCTGCAAGGCTTTAAGGGGACTCAGGCTAAAGACCCTTCTCAGGGATACTTCAAAGATAAATACTGTTTTGGTTTGCAAGCTGCAGTGATAACGCTGGAGCCGTGCTTCTCCACCACTGTGGCCTGAAGGAACAAGCATTCCAAAATTGTGGATAAGAAAAGCTATGTGAAGGAGCAGGGTGAAGATAACTCAGAAATTAAATGCTCTTTTGTTTGGAGTTGAAACTCAGCACTATGCCTGCCTGCCTGCTTGCTAGCGAGCTAGATCTTGGTATTTTAAAATAGAAAAGAAATGAATTATTGAACCATATGTGAGATGAATGAATGTATTATATTTGCATGGACTTCTGACCTCTTGGTCCATCCTGTTTTATGAATACACAATGACCTATATTTTTTTAAATAAAAGGCTAAAAAAAGGATAACAGCCACTGTTCTTATGGAGTCAGCTCAGCTGAGAATATGTTCTTTCGTTCTTCTTAATGACCCACCTCTCAGTGGGAACAATGGAATAAACTTCACCAGTTCCAGGAATGGCTTAGTTTTCATCCTGGTTTTGGGAAATGCCTTGAGATTGGGAAATCAACAGACTCATGACTTCCCCCAGCATGCCCATGATTCTTTCCATAACATCCCCATTTTCTGTCTTACTGACACAAGAGATGTGGCAGGGGCAGACCTCGGTAATATGCTGTCCTATAGAGGCCATTTGGCACACACACCCCAGCCCTCGCAGCACTGGTTTAAGCTGGGCTTTGGGAAGGTGGAGTGAGGCTCTGGCAGAGTCCTCCAGCTCTCCTACCGTATTCCCAAAGCCTGCTAAGGACTTGCTTGGCTTTGGGAAGGAGGACAGAGGGCTCTAGGACCCTGCCAGAGCCCTCACACCTCATTCCCCAAGCCAGGCAAGTGTTTACCAAGCTTTGAGAAGGCACATTCCTCAGCTATGTGCCTGGTGCGACCATACCGTTCACACTGCCCGAAATCCGCCTCTGGCTCCAGAACTGGAAGGGCAAAAACCACGGGAGTTATGTACAGTGGCAGGGTGAGAACATCCAGCATTGTATCTCCCTCCCTGGTCCCAAGAACCCTGCAATGCAGGAATCACAGCTAAAGAATCCCTGACCATGTAACCTCCCTTTAAATACCTCCAAGGCAGAAGAGTCTACCGCCTTCTAAGTTCCACTTCCAAGTTCTACTCTCAAACAGTTCTTACTGTCAGATAGTCCTTCCTAACATTTAGCAGGAATCTCTTTGAATCCATTGATTAGGGTCCTACCCTCTGGAGCAGCAGAAAACAAGCTTGCTCCATCTTCCATGTGACAGCCCTTTAGAGCAGGGCTAGGCAAACTAAGGTCTGGGGGGGCAGATGTGGCCCAATCACCTTCCAAATCTGGCCTGCGGACGGTCCGGGAATCAGCCTGCCCTTTTATTTAAAATTCATCTCTGGGTTATTTGTGGGGCCTGCCTGGTGTTTTTACATGAGTAGAATGTGTGCTTTTATTTAAAATGCATCTCTGGGTTATTTGGGGGGGCATAGGAATTTGTTCATTTTTTTTTTTCCAAAATATAGTCCAGCTCCCCACAAGGTCTGGAGGACAGTGGACCAGCCCCCTGCTGAAAAAGTTTGCTGATCCCTGCTTTAGGGGGGCCATCCCATGGGGCGGACTGAGGCAAAATGGGATGGGACACCCCTGACTAGGGCCTATGTAAGAAGTGGGACCTACAGCAAGTCAAGTTCAGGTCTGAAGCCAAAAGCTACAGGGCAAGGTGGGTCAGAAGTTGCTGGACCAAGTGGGCAATTTGTGATTGGGTGATGCCATTTTGGCTGCATGAGGACCAGCATTCAGAGAACTGAGATTGTATGCTACAGTCCTTCCCGCTAGCTGGTGCCCTCTGGATGTTGTTGGACTACAACTCCCATCAGCCCCAGCTCTCGTGGCCCACGGCCAGGGGTGATGGGGACTGTAGTCCAACAATGTCTGCAGGGAAGTCAGATTGGGGGAAGGCTACAACCAAAAGAAGAGTCACTTGCAATGCAGCGTCTCACATTTTCTGCATTGGTGTGCAACACAAAATACCGAGGAAATGAAATGGTAAGCACCACAGTTGAAATGGTATCCCTTATCCCTGCTCCCAGATTGACTTCACTATATTCTGATTTAATGCAGTCTGACCTTTAGCTGGGAGGGGGACGGGGAGCTGACATTCCTCATATAAAGCACCTTGTTTAAAGGCAGGAGTCGTTATGCCCAGGATACGCTTTCAAAATTAAGATTAAATTTGAGTGCCTTGGGACACTTGTAAGTTTTCATGGCTTCTTAAGCTCATCTCTGGGTACAAGTTCTTTAGTAGGAGGCAGGGAACCAATAGTTGAATTCACCTGGGAGGCAGTAGAGAAGGAAACTGTCTGAAGAGGTCAGGAATCAAATTGGAGATCTGTAGTCACTCCACCTAGAATTATTTCAGGCATATTTACAACAGGACACAGCTCTATACAAGCCCCAGTAATCGACTGTTCCTTGATATTGCAAAGTGCAGGGTTTTGAAGGCACTGTCAATCAGCTGATCAATGGTGCCCGTCTTTACCTTCCCCACACATGACATCACATAGGATGCCATGTTTCAGAATTGCTGGGAAATGTAGTTGTCCCAGTGCTAATGAAAGACAAAGGTGGGGAAGAGGACTTGACTTAAAACCCACGATATTCTGAGATAGGCATGGGCAAACTCAGCCCTGCAGATGTTTTGGGACTACAACTCCCATCATCCCTAGCTAACAGGACCAGTGGTCAGGGATGATGGGAATTGTAGTCCCAAAACATCTGGAGGGCCAAGTTTGCCCATGCCTGTTCTAGTACCATTAAGCTTGGCTCATATTTGAGGTGAGCACTGAAAGTCCCCGAGAGCTATATTTAATTTGACACTCAAGTGACCTCACTTAATTTCCCCATTTTCCGTGCAACCATACACAACAGATAAGGTGTGCCAGTACAACTGACATCCAGGTGACAGCAAAAGCCGAGAAAGAGACCAAGAATTGCAGTTCTTCCCTTCACTGGCCATGCAGAACACCTTATTCTTGCCAGGCTGAAAAATGTTTGGGCTGTCATGCTCCCACTGATGAGGTTAAGACTGAAAGCATCCTTTCTGCTGGCGTTTTCCCCCAAGATCAACATTCATTAGGAAGTGATGGAAACCTTTTGCCCCGAATCCCCCAGTGCGTGAATTGCTTTTCACCATTCTGAGGGAGATGACCATCTGCAAAGAGACGAGTTGCTTGAAGGTGATGACAAGCCAGATGGGGGCCTTGACACTTGCTCCAGTGCTTACCCTTGAAGAAATTCTGTTTTCTCAGCAGTTCGGGGCAGGGGGGAGTTCCAATAGAGCACATAACTTTTTTCTCAACCCACCTGTTCCTTCAAGAGTGGACCTTGAAAGTCAGATCAATTACACAGCCACCTGCACTGAGCCATAACAAAATAGGAAGTGACCTTATACCTGATCAGTCCAGGCAGAGGTCTTTGACTTCCCTACCTAGAGGTGCCAAGGACTGAACCCAAGACTGAGCACCATGCTAAGTATATGCTCTGTCACTGAATTATGGGATATCAGATCTTTTTTTAACGTCAAGACAGACCACTGATCCATCTAGCTCTGTATTGCTTACACTAGGGGTAATCCATGTAGTATCTGTGGGATGTGAAACACAAGAGCAGTCAAGTACAACATTCCTAGAGTGAACATGTTTACACATGGGGAGGAATGCTTGTCCAGCCAGCAGGTAAGCTTCCTATTTCCTTCTGGGCTGGGACAGACTTCCTCTGTATGTGACTAGAGGTGGGCGTGGCCTCACCTGTGCAAGTAATAACAAAAGCACAGGGCAGGGAAGGGCAGCCATCTCTCTTTTTGACTACATGCATCAAAGAAGCAACATCTGCTTAGCCAAAGATGCTGTCTTGGCTTCCAGCCAAGAGAGGACAAGAGAGGTCTTCTTATGAGATAGTTTCTAGGTATATGTTACTTTTCTAAGCCAAGTCTGCCTTCTAGGATCCTATCGTGAACAGAATGATATGTGAGCAAACTCTTTTTATACTTTCATAGAAGACTGTGTCGTGTTTTATGAGGGAATAAGGGGGAAATACCAGAACAGTTATTATAGAGGCTTTAGCGAGCCTGAGCAAACGCATCCGCTGCAAGTTTAAAGGGGGAATGTTACTCTGCTAAATTGTGAACTTGTTAACACAACTTGGAAAAGGATATAATGAAACAATATATCCTCTCCTGCATCCCTGAACATTCCCACAGTATCCTCCAGAGTTGTTGGAGCCCTGGCCCTCATGGCCAGTGGTCAAGAATGATGGGAGCTGAAGTTCAACATCATCCTGAGGTTACCTCTGTCTTCACTGACCAGGAGAAGCTCTCTGGTGTTCCAGGCAGACGTCTTTCCCTGCCCTACCTAGAGATACCAAGCACTGAAGATGGTGCTTTTTACGTACAAGTCATTCATTGTATCATTGAGTTATGGCTCTTCCCCATTGGATGGAGCCTACTGAGTATGTCTACTGACTTATAAAGCAGAAAGCACTCACAATGATGAGGAAGAACAAAAATAGCTGCATTATACCAAGTCAGGCCATTGGTCCATCCAGTTCAGCAGGAAACCTGAACCTAGGACCTTCTACATGCAAAGCAGATGCTCTACCACTGATCTATCACCCGCCCGCTGCAAACAAAGCAAGCCAGTCCAGGTCTCCTTGAGAAGAAGACATTATGGTAGACCTATCGAGACTATTACAAGAACAATGAATGGTCAAATTAGAGCATAAATAGGTGTCACCTAGAGATCCTCATCTCCATTCCTTAGGCCCCCATCCTGTCTTCCCATCCAAATTCTCTCTCAACTTTTTAAACCTCTTCCAGCAATTTCAGTCCATGTTCAGCATGGTGGGTGGAAAAAAATCATTTGAGGCCAAGGAAGGTTGCCTGTAATCTTCAGACAAATGAATGATTTATTGATGGAAGTCACCAGGAGCTAATCGTTAGGTGTTAGGCAAAGCCCTGCTTTTGCTACCTCCAGACAACTTCGGGAACCCTTGCTAAGAAGCTCTGTAATTGCAGTGCACACTTTTTATTTCATAAAAAGCAAAATTGACAGCCTTTCCTGCTGCTTGCATTGGCTCCATTCCCCTCCTTGCAAAAATAGAGCCAATTGGCAGTTGGGCGGGTGTGTAACTAAATCCAAGTGGCTTATCCTTTGTGAAGTGAGTGACAGAAAAGGCTGGAAGTAATCCCAATGTCATTGACAATTGCATGCAGGAAATCCGAAGAAATGTGAGCATTTTCCCCTTCACTATTATCATGAGTTTGGGGTGGGTAGGCTGAATACCTGGGCTGGAATCCCAGAAATGGGCGAGCAAGTGGATTGGGCCTCAAAGGTTTGTTCACACAGTGCTGGCATCTCCATGTCTTTGGTGACCGGCGGGGGGGGGGTAAGCATTATCCTATTGGTTTGGGTGTTGTCGCCTTCTCTGCTCTAGGTTCTGATGTTGTTGTTTTTTAAAATATATATATATATTTTAAAACAATAAACAATAATTCAACAACATTTCAAATTTAACATTCAATCAACCTAAGACTTCCCCTCCCTCCATGGTTTCCCCAATGCTGCATATTATAATTACTATATATGCCTTCACTTCCTCACAAAATAAAGAAAGAAAGAAACTCCACTGCTGTTCTTACTCAAATCCTATCTGCGTTTTAGCATATTTACACTGAGTTTTTAAACAGTCTACAAACATTTTCCAATCCTCCTTAAGTTCAAACTCTTTTTTTTTTTTTTTTAAATGATATTTATTAAGATTTTCAAAAATACAGAAAGTAAGGATTAAAGTACATTCAAAGCCTTATTTTCATACATCCACTTTCCGGGACTCCCCCCTTCCCCCACCCCTACCATATTCCCCTTTCATATTGTTGGCTCCACAAGCTCTCAGTTCTAATTGAAACTTA
Organism: Podarcis pityusensis; assembly: GCF_964106645.2. Classification (NCBI taxonomy): domain Eukaryota; kingdom Metazoa; phylum Chordata; class Lepidosauria; order Squamata; family Lacertidae; genus Podarcis; species Podarcis pityusensis. The sequence goes on from NC_138041.1 coordinate 33,299,251, forward strand.
ATTTGTTTAGACCATTATTCGAATTTAAAATTTATACACTCCTCATCAATACCCTTAATAAAAGACAAAAGTTCTCTCCCAGGGCCCACCCCATTTTCATTCCACAATTTCCCTTTTTTTAATGATAAGGACACCCCACACAATAGAAATATAAGAAATAAGAAATAAAAAGTATAATAGATGAAAAAGAGCCAATTCAGAAAAAAAAAAGTTGACAAGCCTTTGGATTTTAGTTCTCCCCCCCCTGTCCCCGGTTTAATTTCCCCCTGACCACCAAACCATGTTATCCGCCTGGAATTCTTAAAGTCCATAAATCACCTATTTCCCCCAACTCCTTGCTGGCTTTTTCTTTTTATAGTTATTTTTTAAGACATTTAACTTCAGATCTTTAATAAAACTCCCCCCATTGTTCTTTCCAAGTTGTAGTCCAATTTCCTCTTGTTCCGCTGCTGAAACGTTCTAATTCAGAAGTTTAGTAACTCTGCAGGGATTATTGTTATTCAGGAACAAAAACTTGCGTTCAGTCCCTTCCTTTCTTCAATAGAAAATTCTATTGTCTCCTTTAGCTGAACACCCTGTAGACAAAATATTATTTCCGTTTTGCAGCTTTCCCAGAAGATAACCAGTCCTGTAAAATTCCAATGGTATTTTTCCACTTACGACCATCTTTGTAATGTCCCGAAACTCCTCTAGGGGGATTGTTGTAACTTTGTTTTCTCTAGTCCAAAAGTCCGATTGTTATCCATGTTTTCGCCATTTTGTATCCAAGTTTTAACGAGTTATAGCAAATTGTAACAAATTTAACCAGTAAAGTTCTCATAATAAAATCCTCTCTGCTTTCCGACTTTGACAGCTACTTTGACAGCTGTCAAAATCTCCGACTCTTTTCACCAGGCTCTCTCTTCAATCACCCCGGTTCCCGGGGGGGGGGTTACGTTTCCCTTCTCCCTCAATTCTTCCTCCAGCACAGTTCTTGTAGTTCCCCATCGTGGAATTCTTAGTTTTTATCAGCAATACAAATCTTTTTGGACCTTGGTTTCCCCGTCCTTGTTTTGGAAGGTTTACAGTAGGGAGGGGGACTGACTTCCTTTTTGGATCCCCCCCCGCTCGTGTCCAATCCGAAAAAAAATTCTTTTTTTTCTCCTTTTGAACCCGGTTTCCAAATTACTCACGGGTTGTTGTTAAGAAGTCCGAATTTTCAATGGAAGAAGTCAGCGCTCTCCGCCGGATGGCATGCGGCTTCGCTCGGCAGGGATAGCAGAGGACTCAAAGCACCACGCTTCTCCCCGGCACCCGATCCGTAGCCTTTAAAAAGGCTCCTTCACGAGTCGGGAGGGCGCTAGCGGTGCCAGCCGAGTCTCCATGTCCACGGCCTCCGTGGCCGTGGTTTTTAAGGGTCCCCGCATCGCCGGTGCGGTAGGACCCAGCCCCTGCCGAGCAGGCTCCCTCCGGAGCTCGGAGGGAGTCCGCCATTCGGCGATGGCGCCAACCCGGAAGTCGAAGTTCAAACTCTTTTTTACCTCTAATTTTACAAGTCAAGCTTGCCGATTCTAGATAGTCTGTCAATTTCAGCTGTCATTCTTCTTTAGTAGGTACTGCCTCTTCATGCCATTTTCGTGCATTTATAATATTTGCGCAGCAGTTGTTGAATAAAGAAATAGATTTGTCTGTTTTGGAGGACATCTGTTCCAGTTAACCCAAATGAAAAGGCTTCTGGTCTTTTGGGGAGAGTTACTTTAAATATATTTCTTATCTCATTATAAATCATCTCCCCAAAATCCGTAGCCACTTTGCACATCCGCCACATGTGGTAAAATGAACCTTCTACAGTCATACCTTGGATCCCGAACGCCCTGGAACTCAGACGTTTTGTCTCCCAAACACCGCAAACCCAGAAGTGATTGTTCTGGTTTACAAGTGTTCTTTTGGAACCCAAACGTCCGATGGGACTTCCACGGCTTCTAACTGGCTGCAGAAGCTTCCTGCAGCCAATCAAAGCCGCAATTTTGTTTTCGAACATTTTGGAAGCCAAACAGAATTCCGGAATGGATTCCGTTCAATTTCCAAGGTACAACTGTGCTTCTTTACATTTCCAACAAAGATTTGACACTGAATTATACATCTTTGCTAATTTACTTAGTGTTAGGTACCATCTATATATAATTTTCATAAAGTTTCCCCTCAAAGTATAACATGCTGTAAATTTCAGCCCAGATTTACACAGCTTTCCCTATTATTCTAGTTCTATATTGTGTCCCACATCCCTTGCCTTCGCTCCAGGTTCTGATCTCAGAGAGTGCTTCTGGGGAGAGACATTGATCATTTCCAACTTCCTCATTGTCTGCATAACATGACAGCAGGGCTTCTGAAGATTGTGGTGATGTCTGAGTCATTCTAATGCTGGGGCGAACCAGCATCCTTCAGGTCTCACTGTGACAGTCTGCTCATTACGGCGTAGTATATTTCTCAGGAAGCATCTGAACCACATTGTCAAAGGTCGTTAACAGCCGGCCATTTGGAAGTGCAGCTGAAGGGTCATAAATGGAACTGAAGGATAAAAACGGGATGAAGTGTTCTCTGGTTCACAGTCGGATAGACACTGCGATGGGTTTCTTCCCCAGCTGGGCCTGTGCAATGATATTAACGGCAACTCATAGGAGCAATTCAGTGGGCATCAGTACATGAAATGTTCCGTGTTCATCAAGGCGTCTTGCCATCATGGTGTGAGTGGATAGGCCCTTCTTGGCTAGCCAAGTGCACTCAGTCTATCAGCTAATTAACACCAGGGACTGGGGAGAAATCCGATTCGATCGCATTTAAAGGCAAACCTACCTCATTCATACTTTCTGAAACAATGCATGAGCCGAAACACTACTGCCCTTGCAAATTTGCACCTCTCCCAGTTTGGCAATCCTGTTCTCCAGCCAAGTAATGTGTATAAAAAGGAATGCGTGGAGGTAAGATGTCCATAAAAAATGGAAATATCAATGGAAATTACATGCAAAAATGTATTATTTTAGAGAAACTGCTTTGCAAAAATGTGTGTTTTTCCATATTTCGTAGTTTATTGATTTGGGCTCTTTTTTAAGTGCAAAGATAAGAAAAAGAAAGAAAACAAAGAAATGCAAACTATGAAGCATCACAGCCTGGAAGGACAAAATTACAAAGATACAGCTCTGCTCCAAAGGGATAATAATGTTTAGGGAAGTTTTTAATGTTTGATGCATTACTGTATTTTAATATTTTGTTGGAATGGCTGGGGAAGCCCAGCCAGATGGGCGGAGTAGAAATAAATTATTGTTATTATTATTATTATTATTATTATTATTATTATTATTAAGCATTAACCCATGCAAAGATTCCCCTTACAGATATCAATGATACATAGAAATAAAAGTATTCTGTACCTGTGAGTTTCATCATCGTTGAGAACAAAGGTTCTACAAAGCCTTAGACAAGCCAGATGTTTGCATATATATTGAGGTGTATAGTTTTAGGACCCACCTTATTGTTGTGATTGTAAGTTGTTTTAAACTGTTTTCATTTTGTGCTTTAATTCTGCAACCCACCCTTGGATCTTAGGGTGAAGATGGGTAACTAACAACAACTACTGGTGGCACAGAGTGACCATATGGCTCAATATTCATGTTAGAAATAAAATCGTGCAATATAGCAAAAACAACAGCAACCCACCCACAGTCATTGCAGCTCTGTCCTTTAGATACTTTTAGTTTATGAGATATCTTTTCAATTTGCCCAACCCCAGAGAACCACCAATCCAAATTATTAAGACTGAAGGTCTTCCAGGAGTTGGCAACAGAGCCCTGGGCTGCTGTTAAGAGATGAGAGATAAGTTCTTTGCTTTTCAAATCCCATTCTGTTTCCATATACAGTGGTACTTCAGGTTACATACGCTTCAGGTTACAGACTCCGCTAACCCAGAAACAGTGCTTCAGGTTAAGAACTTTGCTTCAGGATGAGAACAGAAATCGTGCTCCGGCGGCAGCAGGAGGCCCCATTAGCTAAAGTGGTGCTTCAGGTTAAGAACAGTTTCAGGTTAAGTACAGACCTCCGGAACGAATTAAGTACTTAACCTGAGGTACCACTGTACATGTTCAAAAGTGCTAGGTGAGAAGATGGGGCAACAGTTTGATTATATAACAAAGAGATCTCATTGAACACCTTTGAGCAGCCCCACTACGTGTGCTTATAAACATAAATAAATAAGCACATTAGGCAAAGTTGCACATGAACCTATGTCTTTCAGGAGAAAATCATACCAAAAATGCTTATGAAGTTTCATGAAGGCTTTTCTTTTTAAAAAAATAAATAAATGCTCAAGATGATGTGGAAATGTGGAAAACTGAAGTTGAAATTGGGAAAATGACCAACTGAAAGGGACAGATTCACCCATTCCTATACCGGCCTCAGCCCAGTATACCTGAAGGAGCATCTCCAGCCCCACTATTCAGCCTCCAAGGGCCTTTTGGAGTTTCCCTCGCTGCGAGAAGAGAAGTTACAGGGAACCAGGCAGAGGGCCTTCTCAGTAGTGGCGCCCGCCCTGTGGAATGCCCTCCCATCAGATGTCAAGGAAATAAGCAACTATCTGACTTTTAGAAGACATCTGAAGGCGACCCTGTTTAGGGAAGTTTTAAATGTTTGATGTTTTATAGTGTTTTTAATAATATAAGGGTGCCAAAGCTCTCAGGAGGCCCCTGATCCCTTAAGTTTAAAACCTGCCACTTGTCCAAACTTTTGAATTTTTTTCTATTACTCTGGGGAAAGAATTATCTCGGTCTTCTACAGAGATAACCAAATCGTCAGCGAATGCTTTTAATTTAAGTACATTTTTCTTTATTCTTATTCCTGTGACTTCTTTATCCATTCTAATATTCCTTGCCAAAACCTCCAGGACCAGAATGAACAAAAACAGTGATAATGGTCATTTATACATCAAAATCATCTTCTTGATTTGATTTTTTTTAAATCATCAAAAGCTCCTTGTGCCGTATGCATATTATTTTGGGGGCTGTTCGTGTCCATCCTTTTTTTACATCAGTGCTCTCTGTTTTATTGTTTAATAACATTATTTTAAAAACTTAAAAAGAGAAATATGTACATAAGATACATCCATAAAGAAATGCATAAATAAATACAGAGAATTTTGATGTGCATGTGTTTTTAAGGGTGGTGAAAGTTACAATTCCCAGCGTATTCTGGAAAGAGCAATTGGCTGGTCCAGTACTCTTAACAAACTCCAGTTCCCAATATTCTTTGGGGAAAGCCATGGCTGTTTAAAATGGCATAGAGAAAGCAGACAGAGATTCTAGTGGTGTGTTGTAATGGGAGGCGAGCCAGACAACAATCCTTGTTATGAAAATATGGCTTACAAACTTCCCTTTATTTTTATCTGCAAAGTGTTGGAGGCTACAGTTGAGTAACGTGAGATGGATGACAAGGTAGCCCTGAAAGAGAAGACTATTTTCTGTCCCGTTCCCTCAGGATAACGTGCCCTGCAGTCATCACTGTTTGCTTTACCACATTTCATCTCTGATTTCATATCTTCCTCTTTTATTACAATAATGTTCTCAGCTGAAGAAGTGGAATTATTCCGCCTTCCGGGCATGAAAGTTTTCTTGTTATTAAAGCACCAAACCATTTGCTGTTCTCCTCAGGTCAATGAGGTCAGAATAACTTTTCATAACCCAGGCAGCTGCAGGGACGTGTCCCTTATTGTCGTTGGTGAGGTGGTGGTGATATAATTTACTACCCACCCTTCACCCTAAGGTCCCTGGGTGAGTTACAACAATTAAAACACAGCATTCATATTCAATCTTTAAAAAAAAAAAAAAAAAAGGTAAAGGACCCCTGACAGTTAAGTTCAGTGCTGAACGAGTCTGGGGTTGCGGCGCTCATCTCTCTTTACAGGCCGAGGGAGCAGACATTTGTCCACAGACAGTTTTTTTGGGTCATGTGGCCAGCATGACTAGGCCGCTTCTGGTGAAACCAGAGCAGCACACGGAAACGCCATTTACCTTCCCCCCGGAGTGGACCTATTTATCTACTTGCACTTTTTGGCTTGCTTTCAAACTGCTAGGTTGGCAGGAGCTGGGACTGAGAAACTGGAGCTCACCCCGTCGTGGGGATTCAAACTGCTGACCTTCCGATCGGCAAGCCCTAGGCTCAGTGGTTTAGACCACAGCGCCACCCACATCCCAATTCAATCTTACAATAATATTAAAAGCAGTTCAAAAGAACTTAAAAGAGCAAAAAGCTGGGTCCTAAAAAGGCACACCTCAAATGTCAAAAGCCAGAGTAAAGAGGTATGTCTTCAGCATTCACCGAAAGCTGTACAATGACGTTGCCAAATGCACCTCTTTGGTGAGGGAGTTCCACACCTTAGAGGCTGCCACAGACAAGGCCTTCTCCCAGTTATTTTTTTATCTGGTGACTTCAGAGCAATCTATTGCAGCCTAACAGGATGGCTCATCTGGAATTGGACACACACACACACACACACACACACACACACACACCAGACCTTCCAAGTGTCCCTATTTTCCAGGGACAGTCCCACAGTTACAGAAGCCGTCCTGGTTTCTCATTTGATCCTGGGATGTCCTGCTTTTCCTTGCGATGTCCCCATATTCATTGGAGAAATGTTGGAGGGTATGGAGTTGTCCAGTGCTTTTTTCTTAAAAGATGTTTAGACGTACTCTCATTTTGATTCAAGAAAATCACAATTTTAAAGTTCAAATCGGGGAAAATAAATACAGTAAATGGACAACAGTACAAAGTGTCAGCATCGCCCTAGAGCCAGTGCGCCAACTGGACTCATGCACCTCAACCCCGACTGGGCTAGGCGAGCTGGGTAGCACCGCCAGAGACCTCCTTTTCCCACAGGAACAGGTCACAGTGCTGTGGACTCACAGCTTAGAGCTGAGAGCACCGGATTCACTGTCTCAATAATACAGTCGTTGCGCAGCAGAGTTTTGCAGAGTCTTGCAGAGTATAAACCACTCGGAGAGCAGCTCTGTAGAATATCTTCCTTTTATTCTATAACTACAACTATGATACAAAACTATATACAGAGCTGAATATTCTAAGCATAAATCAATGCTACACTGAGAGTCTGCAGCTGCTCTTAGCAGCAATCTTATCTCTAGGATCTCTAACACTCTCACTCTCTCCGATACACTGACTGACTGACTCTCTCTCTCACACACACACAGATATGTTGCTGGGCAGAATAAGTAGATAGGCAGGACACGCCTCCTTCTCTCTGGAGAGTCAGCAGAGACCATCAGGAGATGATCAGGAGATTCTTGTGTATGGGAGGGGTGAAATCTCCTCATCCTCCCCCATTTCATCCGACCATTTCAAGAATCTTTAACATAACTGCAATTTGCACATACACTCCAAAAGTTGTTCTCTGCTTACAACCTTGGTTAACATATCTGCAGGTATCTCTCTCCCGGCATATAAAACACTTTTACAATACCATTGAATAAGCAGCTTCTGGAAAAATCTTCACACACATTTCTTCCTTTCAAATACAAATTGACATTTCTAATTAGGCAGATTTGAACAAACCATTTTTCAGAACTCAAATACACGCTTTCCTTCAAATATCAGGTAAGGAAATAAATAAAGCGTTTTGTGCTACTACTCTCAGCACACTTCATGCCTGGTTTAAAAACCCCACCAGAGTTTCTCGTGACCGCAGTCTTTGCAAACTCTTCAGAAAACCTTTTCGGTGGTACACCCTTGGTTGTTCTCTCGGACCTGCGCAAAACTCTTTGATCCTCTTGTTCTGGTGCTTCCTCCTCTTTGGGAGAATGGGGAGCTAAAGTATATGAAGCTGCTAAGTCTGAGTCAGCGTCAGACTCACCTGAGGCTTTTGGGCTCTGATAATCTGTGCCATCATCTGGAACTACATTGGCATCAGGATTATCACCACCAACAACACTTGCCTTCCTCTTAACTTTCTTTGCCCCTTTTGCACCATCATCACAAATGGGATGGCACTGAAAAACGCCAACTCTGTCCCATTGTGGATTCAGTTACAGATAGGTAGCCGTGTTGGTCTGCCATAGTCAAAATAAAAAAAATCCTTCCAGTAGCACCTTTAAGACCAACTAAGTTAGTTCTTGGTATGAGCTTTCGTGTGGATTGTCATCAATACTCCTGGTCAGCCTTATGGTTTTCGTGTCTGTGATCAGAACACGATAAGACCCTTTCTCATATCCTAGGAAAACACCATGTTCTCCACGCTTGCTCAGTTTGTCACCCTGCGAGGTGTGCACCCAAACCTCCGAACCAAAAATTTTAAAATGCTTTACACATGGCTTTCTTCCGTGAAGCATCTCATATGGGGTGCAATTTACACTAGACTGGTACCTCCTGTTATACACGTGACAGAAAAACGAAAGAGCTTCAGCCCAAAAAGGATTGGGCAGCCCTGAATCATGTAACAGCGTTCTGATTCCTTGCTGCAGAGTCTGGTTTACTCTCTCACATAAACCATTCTGCCAGGGTGATCTGGGTGTGGCTGTCCTATGCTCAATGCCCTGTTCAGAAAGAAAACTCTCAAACTCTTCTGAACAAAACTCTCCACCCTTGTCTGTGAAAAGAAAACGTACATTCTCATTATGTACATTTCTGAGCCATTTACAAAACTGGCGAAACTTGGTAAAGGCTTCAGCCTTTTTCTGCAGCATATAGACCCAAACATATTTCGAATAGGAGTCTATCAGAACCATGAAAAACCTTGAATTGCCTCTAGAGAGCGCTAGAGGCCCCACTAAGTCTGCATGAATGACTTCATATGGTTTCTTGGCCTCTCTCCCAGACTCTGTACCTTTGGGAGCTTGCCTTGCCTTACTCTCTGCACAAGAAACACATTTCATGTGGTAGGGACATTCTTTCAACTTCATACCCTGAACCATATCAGGCATTTTTGCCACAGCCTGGAAATTCAAATGACCATAAACGCGATGGTAATAATGAATACATTGGTCATGCAACTTCTCATTCTTATCTACAGTTAAATTGCAACACTTTTTCTCAGTAGCTTCTGCAGTGCCTGTACCTGAAACAAAAGGCAATTGGTACAATCCATTTACACATTTTGCATACAGAATGAGCTTGCCATCTCTAAGAATTTCACAGCGAGATTTAGCAAACACCACCTTAAACCCTTGACGATCAAGCTGGGAAACACTCAACAAATTGTCCTGAATATCAGGCGCATACAGGACATTCTTAATAGTTGCATTCAGGCTCTTTAAGAACACAGTTCCCTGAGCCATACTCGTGAGAACTGTCCCATCTGCTTGATGAATTTCTTTCTCTTGCTTCTCAAGCTGAACAAAGAGATTCTTATCTTTGGCCACGTGGTTTGAACAGCCAGAGTCGACCACGAAGAAACTCCGCCCACGTTGACTGGAACAGCGAGAGATCAAGGCCTTTGAAGTAGCAGGTGCATGGGGATTTCGTCCTCCTCCCCCTCTGCCTCTGAAGTTTCCCTTCTTCTTTGAAGACTTCTTACACTGGAAACTCAAATGGCCTTGTGCTCCACACGAAAAGCACCGCTTCAATTTCAAAGCTTTAACAGCAGCAGTTTCACTTTCACTTTCCCCTGCTGAAGACTCAGGCACATTTTCAAGCACATTTTTAACAGCACAGTCCCGGCTTTCTTTAACAGCCTGTCTGCGATCCCACTCACTCAGAAGCACGCTAGACACATAATCTTCTGTTAGCCGGTCAGAAGGCATTGTGGAAATCTGGGCAGCTACTCCATCATAAGACTCATCTAGGCTATTGATCATCAGCATTGCAAATACAGCCTCTGAAATAGCCAGGTCTCGCTGAACGAGGTCCTGTCTGAGACGCTTTAATTGAGACAGATGGCTAGGCAAATCACCACCTTTCTCCAACTGCAGCCTGCACAGCTTCTTAAAGAAAATTACACTGGAACCAGCATTCTGCCTCAGATGCATATCTCTCAACTTATGCCAAACAGCTTGTGCAGTCTCTTGACCCTCTAAGTTCACCAGCAAGTGGTCTGAAACACTCAAAATAATTGTCCCTCGGGCTTTCATATCTGCAGCATGCCACTCAGCCCAATCATCATCATCCTTATCTGGAGGGTCATCTTCTATCGTGTGAAATAGCTTTTCCCTCTGTAAAAGCGCTTTCATCTTTACTTGCCAAACTGCATAGGTTTCAGGCATGAGGAGAGGAAAGGACAGAGCCATCTGGCCAGAATGTGCACAGGCCATGTCTGCTATTACTTAGAGCAAGACACTTCCCTCGTGCAACACAGATAAAGCCTTGACTCCTTCAGCCACTCTCTCTCCCACTCAGAGCGCAATTAACAGGCAAACAGGGATGCTATCTTCTTTCTTTGGCAGTCAGCAACATACCTCCATAAATCAAGCAGCAGCAACAGCAACAGCGGCAGCTTGAACACTCTGCTCCAAAACAGCTCTACTTCTGGGCACCGCAAATCAGTCCAGCATGCAGCGTCCGTTCCACCATCCGGCAATCAGCAACAGAAACCTCTGGCGACTGGGACGCCTGGGACGCCTGGGATGACTGGAACAACGCCAGGTCAGACGACTGGAACAACGACTGGGCCCATAACCGATGTCAGCATCGCCCTAGAGCCAGTGCGCCAACTGGACTCATGCACCTCAACCCCGACTGGGCTAGGCGAGCTGGGTAGCACCGCCAGAGACCTCCTTTTCCCACAGGAACAGGTCACAGTGCTGTGGACTCACAGCTTAGAGCTGAGAGCACCGGATTCACTGTCTCAATAATACAGTTGTTGCGCAGCAGAGTTTTGCAGAGTCTTGCAGAGTATAAACCACTCGGAGAGCAGCTCTGTAGAATATCTTCCTTTTATTCTATAACTACAACTATGATACAAAACTATATACAGAGCTGAATATTCTAAGCATAAATCAATGCTACACTGAGAGTCTGCAGCTGCTCTTAGCAGCAATCTTATCTCTAGGATCTCTAACACTCTCACTCTCTCCGATACACTGACTGACTGACTCTCTCTCACACACACACACAGATATGTTGCTGGGCAGAATAAGTAGATAGGCAGGACACGCCTCCTTCTCTCTGGAGAGTCAGCAGAGACCATCAGGAGATGATCAGGAGATTCTTGTGTATGGGAGGGGTGAAATCTCCTCACAAAGAACATTACCTCATATTGCACAGCTGACAGCTCACAGTAACTTCCACATTGGCATGAGGTTGTGTGCATAATAATAATTAATAATAATAATAATAATAATAATAATAATTTATTTATACCCCGCCTATCTGGCTGAGTTTCCCCAGCCACTCTGGGCTACTCCCAATCGAGTGTTAAAAAAAATACAGCATTAAATATTAAAAACTTCCCTAAACAGAGCTGCCTTCAGATGTGTTCTAAAAGTCAGATAGTTGTTTAATTCCTTGATATCCAGTGGGAGGGCATTCCACAGAGTGGGCGCCACTACCGAGAAGGCCCTCAGTCTGGTTCCCTGTAACCTCACTAACATCTTCCCTCCTACTTCCAACTCCTACTTCACACATTAAACGCTCACTTCCATCTGAAACTCAGGAAACACCGTGACAAGAAATGAGGCTGCCATCGGGGGGTAGCAACAGAACTGACCATTCACCATGCTAGAGAATTTTTAGTTTCTTCTCCCATTAGATTCACAAAATATTTAGGGGTATGCGTGCCCCTGCGTACCCCAAGAAAGAAGCACTGGAGTTGTCTAACCCCCCAAGCCATCTGAAGGCACCCCTGTGTAGGGAAGTTTTTTAACAGACTCTCCAAGTGTTCCTTTTTTTCCAGGGACAGTCCCAGATTTACAGATGGCGACCAAACACCCATCTAATCGAAAACCTTTTGCCCCATCGTGGCCACCAGATGCCTCTGGCAGAGCCACAATCCTTCCCCAGTAACTGATATTCAGAGGCATACAACCAGGTATACAGCCTTCATGGTCAATTGCTCTTGACAGCCTTCTCCTTCATGAATTTGTCTTAACCCCATTTTAAAGAAGGCTGATCGCTGAAGAGTTTATGCTTTTGAATTATGGTGCTGGAGGAGACTCTTGAGAGTCCCATGAACTGCAAGAAGATCAAACCTATCCATTCTTAAGGAAATCAGCCCTGAGTGCTCACTGGAAGGACAGATCCTGAAGCTGAGGCTCCAATACTTTGGTTTTTTATATATATATAAATATTTATTAAGGTTTTCACAATATTACAAAATGAAAAAAGAAAAAGAAGAAAAAAATACAAAATAAAAATAGTTAAAAACAATTCTATCTTTCATTTGCTTGTTTCCCAGACCTCCTCATACCTCCCTTTTTTGTATTCCAGTTCAATTTATTAGTTCAGCAATTCCTTTCCCTCCTTAATTTATCCTGATCTTTAATCTTAATATATTATAACATTAAATTTTTACCTGTTAAAAATCTATTTTTTCATATTCTTTTATACCATTACAGCTAGAAACCACTTAACTTCAATCCAACATCATTCTAGCATTCATTAATTTTGCAGTATTTCTGTAAATAGTCTTTAAATTTCTTCCAATCTTCTTCCACCGACTCTTCTCCCTGGTCTCAGATTCTGCCAGTCATTTCCGCCAATTCCATGTAGTCCATCACCTTCATCTGCCATTCTTCCAGAGTGGGTAGGTCTTGTGTCTTCCAATACTTTGCAATAAGTATTCTTGCTGCTGTTGTGGCTGAGGCTCCAATACTTTGACCACCTCATGAGAAGAGAAGACTCTCTGGAAAAGACCCTGATGCTGGGAAAGATGGAGGGCACAAGGAGAAGGGGACTACAGAGGACGAGATGGTTGGACAGTGTTCTCGAAGCTACCAGCTTGAGTTTGACTTAACTGAGAGAGGCAGTAGAAGACAGGACTGCCTGGCATGCTCTGGTCCATGGGGTCACGAAGAGTCGGGCACGACTAAATGACTAAACAACAACAACAAAGCTATCTAAACTGGTGCCCCTTTCTACCTCCTGGAGCAGTGAATTATGTAGTTTAACTCTGGGCTGTGCGTAGAAGCCCTTCCTTCCTTTGTGTCTTCCTTCTAATGTTCAGCTTCAATGGATGACTCATAACACAAGAGAGGGAGAGAAACTTCTGCCTGTTCACTTTCTACACACCAAGCATACTTTTATGCAGGGTTCATGCTGTGAGAAGTGAGTCACCACTCTGTAACTGCTGTCATCACACCAAACTCCGCCAAAGGCACTGATGCACATGAGCCAACACGGCTGCTGCGCATAAATGAGCAGAAGGATGCTCCTGTTGGGTAGCCAACATGTGTCTTAAATATAAAATGATGGTAATCAGGGTCACCACATCACCTATATGGTCAGGGAGCATGACATTTAGAAAAGCAGGTCTAGCCAAGATCTCCTAAAGAGCACAATGATTGATCGATCATTGTGCTCTTCAGGAGATCTTGGCTAGACCTGCTTTTCTAAATGTCATGCTCCCTGAGTGAGGGGCTGTCCAGGTCCAGACAGAGAAGACGAACAGCCACTAGATGGCGCCAGGTGGGATCCAGTGGGCTAGGAAGGTCTTTATCAAGGTTGGGAGAGCTCAAGGAAGGTCCTCGTTGTGGGGGGGGGGGGATTTCTGTCACCTCACCCCACAGCACAAGGCTAGGACTCCACCTCAATCTTCAGATCTGTCAGAGCTGTTTCTGACTCATCCACTTTGCCAGTTATGCCCCCAACTCTGCCTCCAGAGTTGCCAGAAACCCTGTCCAGTCCCACCACTCCAGGTTGGACCAGTTTGTGGCCCAACCTGCTTCTGAGGAGGCAGTCATCTTCATCAACCAGGTCATGGAGACACCAACACAGGCATTAGTAGACAGGGCTGCTTCAGCTTTCCTAACTAACAGCATTGCTCCAGATGATCTCGGTGATCAGGCTGAGATTTAAGAGCTCAAGCATTCCTTAAGCTATCCCAGATCCTAATTATTCAGGGCTAACACAAGAGCCTTGAACACGGCCCTGTAGCATGAGGGTGACCATGTAGATGTTTTAGCGGAGGTATCCCATGTTGTCTAGCCACTGCCTTCTGCAGCAGCTGGAGCCTCTGGACTTGATCAAGGCCACATTGCAGGCATTATAGCCAGGCAAAAGAACTCAAGGAGGGTGTGGAGCAGGGCTAGTGAAAGGCATGTCCTGGAGATGGAACAAGATGGAGCAGTGGCCACCAACTTGGCTAGCTTCACAGGAGGATGAAACAAATTCATGGAAGATAAAGCTCCCTGACTGCTAGCCATGATAGCTAGCCATGCTCTCCTATGTACTGCCAAATGTACTATGCTTCTGAATGCTAGTTGCCAGTATTAGGTGGAGGAGTGTGCTATTGGAGGGGCTCTGTGCTGTTTGTATACAGAGTGTCAGCGACCGTGCTGAGGAGGGCTGCACTGATGAAGAATGGTGGGAGCCGCCCCCTCCCCCGACCCTGAATCTTCCCAGGAGCAGGAGGACAGTATAGATTTAGAACAGCGGTTTGCAGAGGGGCATAGTTCAGAAGGCAGAAGCTGGGAAATACTGGATGGGGAACAGCTAGGAGAAGAAACACTGGAAGAGTGAGGGTTAGCAGATTCACATTCTCTGGACAGCATCCTCCCCCCATCCCCAAGGACACAGAGAGCTGAGAGAGTGATAGAACAGAAAATGCAGAGGGTACAAACTCAGATTACAAGACGTAGGAGTGATGTAGATTAGATTAATAGGGACGGAGGGGGAGCACCACCATTCTAGGGAGACACCTTCTTTTGTCTCTTGCTGTGTTTATTAAAGAAACTAACTGGTAAGATTTTCCTTTAATTTGATCTGCTTATTTACTGCCACAAGGAAACCGATTCCCCAAAGCCTGACAGAGAGTGAGCAATCCCTGCCATCCCGTGGTAGGAAAGACCCCTCACTGAGGTCATGGAGAGCTGCTGCTAGTCAACATACACAGGGCTGAGCAAGGTGGACCAAAGTTCTGAAGGCAGATCCTTGCCTTCCTTGTGTCCTGCTTGTGGGATTCCAATGGGCACCTGTTTGGCTACTGTGCAAACAGAGGACTGCACTTGCTGAGCCCTTAGCTTGATTCAGCAGAGCTCATCTTACATTACTATGCCTGGGGAAAGTCCTGAAGGCCACACAGAAAACCCTGGAGGGCTACACTGAGGTCCCAGGGTTGAGGTTCCCCGCTCTCACCCAAGAAGGAATTCAGTTTGATGTTCTGCCTTGGGCCTACCAGAGTAACATTTGCTGGGAAGCTGGGTTTCGACATTAAAAGATGTTCGTGGCAGCCATCATGCTTGAAAGGATCAGAGAAAAACACAAAAGGATGCCTGTTACATTTAGACTCAGCCAGCTCTCTTCAAAGTCTTGCAGCACATCGCGGTTTCCACATGCTAAGCGTTTCGGGAATATTGGCTTTGCACTCCTGTTCCCAAAGAAAAATTAACTTCATTTTTAAAACCCAGGATAAGCAACTTGTCTTGCGCAGGCATCTGTTTAAAATAAAGCAATTATTTGATGAGCTTCCAAAGGAATTGCATTTCGGGTGAAGAATGCACACATTATTTTAAACATATATATTATGCACACGTTTTCCCTTCATCGTTCCGCCCCCCCCCCCCTTCATTGGTCACTCATTTGGGCACAAAATCTGCATATTACATTTACGAAAACCATTTTCACATACATCGTTGCCTTCCAAGAGCTCCTGATGAAATGCGTTTCATCTAGCAAGTTAATTGAGTGCAGAACTTTAGAAGGGCAGGAGAATCGACAATGAAACTCATAACAGAAATAATGTGCTAATTCCCATAAGAGTTTTAGTGGTGGTTCGTAATTAACAGGGCCGAGCCAAATTTTTCATAGGCTTGAAAGGGGGACTCTCTGGTCATACAAACCAACGAATGCTTTTTATAAGCTGTTTCTGATTAATCTGAAAGGAATGAATCACAGAATTTTAGAGTTGGGAGGGACCTCGTGGGGTCATCTAGTCCAACCCCCTGCAATGCAGGAATCTCAACTAAAGCATCCAATGAATGAAAGGGGTAGTTGGAAACCAGACTTGAAAGGAAGTGTGCACATATATTTGAAATGCATTGTTGCTGTTTTTAAAATAGTAAATTATTTAACTGATATATTATTTAGCAATAGACAAATGGCAGATGTTTTTATTGCAGTGGTACCTTGGTTCTCAAACACCTTGGTACTCAAACAACTTGGAACCCAAAAACTGCAAACCTGGAAGTAAGTGTTCCGGTTTGCGACCTTTTTTCAGAAGCCGAATGTGCTCCGTTTTGAGTGTTATGCTTCTGATTTGAGTGCCACACTTCCATTTTAAGTGTTACATTGAGGTCTGTCTGTTTTTGCTATTTATTTTGCGTTTTTGTGACTGTGTGGAACCCAGTTCAGCTACAGGTTGGTTGGTTGGGTGGTTGGGTGGTTGGTTGGTTGTGGGACTGCATTACATTGTTTATTGCTTTCATTTTATGGATCCGTGGTCTCATTAGATAGTAAAATTCATGTTAAATTGCTGTTTGTGGGGTTGTTTTCAAAAGCCTGGAATGGATTGATCCATGTTGCATTACTTTCTATGGGAAAGCGTGCCTTGGTTTTTGAACGCTTTGGTTTTGGAATGGATTTCTGGAACGGATTAAGTTTGAAAACCAATGTACCACTGTATTTGCTAATCCTCAGTCCGGGGGCTAAATTCAACTCATGGGATGCTCTCAGGGAAGAGGTGAATTTAGGGGAGCACGGATGCACAGGTGCAGAACCTCAGGGGCGCCACATGCCTTTTGCTTGCCTGGATGGAGGAGAGAGGAAGGCTGCACAGAACAATGTTCCCCACCTCTGATGCAGTCAACGCTCCTTCCTCAGGAGAGTTCTGTTTCTTGGTCAGGACCAAAGTGCAGTTTTCATGGAGGTAGCAGTGATTTATCCATATGTCCGGACTGGATCATAGGCAGCTGTCTGAACAGGAGCTGGGAACGAGGAGTTATGGAAGCTACCAGTAGGCAAGACTAAAGAACTCACCATGGCTAGAGAAAGCCGGGAATCAAGATTAAATAACAACCACCAGCACCAGCACCATCAAGGATGTCAGTACACAAGAACTGAAGAATGCTTGATTGCTCAAGCAAGGCTCAGTTGAAGCTAATGATTGTCTGCCTGGGTGAGCATAGTTTCTTCATTCAGGAGCTGCTGCTAGAAGTTCAGTGGTTCACCAGAAGGGGGAGCTGTGTATGGAACCAGGCAGGGGGCCTTCTCAGTAGTGGTGCCCACCCTGTGGAACGCCTTCCCATCAGATGTCAAGGAAATAAACAACTATCTGACTTGTTGATAGCTGCTCTGAGCCCGGCTTTGGCTGGGGAGGGCGAGATATAAATTTTATTTTATTTATTATTATTATTATTATTATTATTATTATTATTATTATTACCAGCAAATCCTGACACTGTTCCCAGGAGCATTCCATCAAGCCTTCACAGAATATTACAGGCACACACACACACAAACAAAAATCCCTGCACACAGAAAACAAGAGTGTTAGGGAAATGGGTTCTAGGTTCACCTACTTCCTGACATGATCCAGTTCTACGTGCAGAGATAGGGGTGGAGAGGCATGACGTAGTACTGCTATTTCAACTATAGGTGGCACTGCGTCCAACAGGGAAGTGAGTCATGCTGCTGTTCTAAACTGCTCTTCTTAGAATGAAGCTGTTTCTCCGTTAAGCAACCATTTGGGCTCGGCTTCTTCTCTGAAATAACCTGACTGGGAACAGGGAGAGGAGTCGCATGGAGAATCGTTCCTCATCCATAGCCTGAAGTGACACTGGTGTTACCACTTCTGGGAGAACAAGGCCAACATTTGACAGAATCTTGGCAACTGGCTTATGGGCACAACAGCCTCTCCTTTTATGATTAAGTTCTAGTGGCCTAAGAGCATGCATACGACATTAAGAGAACTTGTGTCAAATTCACACACACACATCAGTGATGACTGCCGGCTCTGTGCTGCTATTTGCCTGTCTAAACTCTGCAAACATATTTCACCCTTTGGGTTTGGGTTGTTGCTGGGTTTTGCAACCAACACACACACACACACAAAAAAAAAAAAAACACACACACACTGGGAAATAACAGAGATTAGGGTGGTCTAATGTTTTCACTCTAGAGCCAGCTCCGATCAATGGCTTGACGCAACATGCCAGACCGTCTGGCAATGTTTCAGAAAACTAATAACGCTCCGGGCCTTTTAAAACATGTAAAAATAACAATAATACCATTTTCAGTTTCTAGTGAATGCCGTCCCTGAAGGCAGCTGGACCTGAATACCAATAAGGAGCACTTGAGTTGAGAACTGGACAGTTCACAAGCTACTTTGGGAAAGGAGGGCTGAGCTGTGCCTAAGGAGAGCCCTGCTGGATTAGGCCCGTGGCCCACCCTGTTCTTGCATCACTATTTCCCCCCCATTTCCAAAGTGATTCCTTATGCCTGTTCTTATGGTTCCAAACTGGATTATTTCAGCAGAGAGCAGGTGGGGGGGACTGCCCTGGAGGTGGAAACAAAAGGGGGAGGGGAAAAAACCTTGCTGGAATGGAATTGGGAATGTCCCAATCCAGCACTTTCTTGCCTTCTGCCTCTGAAGCAGCCCTACCCTACGCACGTCCCCCTGAAATTATTCATCTAGACCAGGGCAACCTAAGGCCTGTTAGGATATAGTTCTGTTCCACCTTAAAAGGGAACAGGTATGACTGTTGTGTGTCACATGCCTGTTTACTTCCAGCACTTGCTGGGAACTTCCATTTGTATATTGCTTTTGCTTTTAGCTGTTTTGCTGGACACAAAGGGAAGCAGACATGTTTTTTCCTTTGTTCCTGAACTATGCTGAATAAATGCTATAAACATGCTTACACATTTCTCTGTCCGCCATTTCTGTTGCGAGAAGATTTATTCACTCTGCTGATAGAGCGTGCCGAGTCTCTAAACGTATCTGAGGCTCATGTTGCTGTTTGATGCTGTTCCAAGGGAGACCGGTGATTGCCTGGCTGCCGGCCAGTGGCTGGAGTCAGCTGGGGGCCTGCCTGATGCCCCCATCTCCCCGGCAGTATCTTAACAAGGCCCATGAGCCACAAGTGGCCCATGGGGGTCGTTTAACCAGCCCATGGATCCCCCGCCGCCCACTCGGTCGGTCAGCTCCCGTGCGCCGCGCTAAACCAACGCAGAACAGAGCGGGGACCGCCTTCCGCAATGCTGGCTGGCTTCACATTGGCTGGAGGAAGCTCCTGCAGCCAATGGGAAGCTGCACACACCTCCTCCGCGCCAGAAGGAGTGCCAGAAATAGCCTTTGTGCATGCGTGCTTAGTGCGCACACACACACACTCCGGCCCACCGCGGCGTCTGCGGGACCGTGAACCGGCCCAAGCCACAAAAACTTTGCCGACCCCGATCTAGACTCTGCTTCAAATGAAAATGAAATAAAAATTTAAAAACTTGCTCAGAGGTTAGGCTACATCTGCTCTTTACTGAGTAATTGCTATATATAGAACAACGGGTGCTCATCCTGATTAGCTTGCATTGAGGTTCTATGTTTTCTTATTTATCAGTCGTTTATTCTAAGCGTTTAGAGCTTTTTCCCATCACTTTCCTAACGGTAAAATCTGCTTTGTTTGTGTTGTTGTTGTTGTTGTTGTTGTTGTTGTTGTTGTTGTAAAGTGGATTTGTTGAGCCACAGTGCTTTAATCCACTTCTTAATTGAACAAACCTAGATTTCTGGTAGGGAAATCCTCTCAGTATATCCCTTCCACAATATACTGGCAGTCTGGAGGAAACCTGAGGGAGAAACAGGTGAACTCTGAGTGTATCTTACCCAAATGGGGAACCAGAGCAGACAGGTAGAAATGCAGATTCACCCTGGCAATGCTATCTGTTCCAATCGCTCATAAAATCAGGTACTTTCAAATATCACGTTCTGATAATGACAAACTGTCTGATCCCCACCCCCACCCCTGTGGAGAGTTTAGATGGAGATTTTTCCATGAGACAGATGCGAACATCAAAGCCAACTAGCATCATATGTTTAAGCGCTGATGTACTTTGGGGACATCGCAGGCATTAAGGCAATTTGCATATCATAATCTGTAAGAAGCGATCATCAAAAAGAGAAAGGGGAAGAAACCCAGTCATTAAGGTTAGCAGCGTCCAGAGAAACCCATTATTGAAATATATACTGCACCGTCCACAGAGATTTGCCCAGTGAATTTAGCTACAACTTTTAATCCTCATCCAGTGCCAAAGGGACCCCCCCCCTTGTAAATACGCAGTGTATCAGAAGAAAAGGTGCAGCCGATGGGAGAATTATAACTTCATGCAATTTATGTGCAATTTGCATATTATATTCACGTATGTGACAGGGGTTGAGCAACCACTAATGGGCTCCTCTCTCATCTGTAGAAATATGTTAATCGTGAGCAACTGAGGATTTGGAAAGCTTGAGACTGCCTTTGATATAGATCAGGAGAAGGAAGCACTTTTCAGCCTGAGGGGTGCATTCTCTTCTGGGCAACCTTGAGGAGGCAGATGAGAGTGGTTGTGAGGGGCAGAGGCAAAAGCAGGTGAGCAATGAATGTGAACTTTGCCTTTATATAGCAGGCTAGTTTCTATACACGCTCACATGTCCCTCTCTGCCCTCCGTATGGCAAGAAGCATGGCTGGAGCTCAAGAGCACAGTTCAGCCAGGCAAAAACACTCAAGGAGGGTATAAAGCAGGATTGGTGAGTGTGGAATAAATAAATGCATATGAGTTTTATTCTTAGGGAAGGTATAGTGAGGATGACCACAGTGGCAAAGCTGCATGCTCCGCTACCAGGGGCGGAGAGCAGGCAGGGGCATGGCTGGTGCCCGCCTCCCGGGGGCCTGGCATGCTGCCTGCAGGGGCATGGTATGCATCCTGGGGACGTGGTACTGTCGGACCTTGCGTTCGACCAAGCTCCTCCTCCAGTCGAGTCCTCTGACAATGATTAACGACCTGAGCCTCTGATAAGGCTCCAGGCACTTTCCCTCATTACGCAGAGTATCAAAGCAGCACACAGGGAAGGACGAGATAGTATGAGCTACATTGCAAAGAGTTTTATTTCTACCTACGCAGACAGAAAAGAAATATACGTGCGCTCTCTGCGAAAGGCAGAGAGCAACTGAAAAACAAAGGAACAGGAAACCAGTAAACATCACATCCGTCTTCCGTGAGACTTCCAACAGCCTGGAATCTCTGGAATGCAAAACAGAGTCTTGTGACTCCAAGCACTGCACAGTGGCACAAACAGAAACTAACAGGTACGCCGCCTGCGAGGGTGTGGCGTGCTGCCCACAGGGGCGTGGCACACATTCTGGGGCCGTGGTGCGCCATCTGTGGGGGCGTGCTGCCCGGTGCACAGGGGGGTGCTCAGCACGTGTCCACGGGGGGTGCTGCGATGGCACCCTACCGGAATAGTGGTGCCAGGGGCGGTCCGCTCCCTCCGCACTCCCGTTCCTCCGCCAGTGGATGACCATGCCTGCCTTAAGACCAATTCTATATAAAGACTTCCGGGTTAGCGCGATCGACTAATGGCGGATTCCCTCCGAGCTCCGGAGGGAATCGGCTCTGCTGGAGACGGGTCTTACCGCGACGGCGACGCGGAGACCCTCAGAAACCGCAGGCGCGGAAGCCTGCGGACTTGGTGACTCGGTGGGCACCTTAAGCGCCCCCTCCGACCCACGAAGAGCCTTTTTAAAGGCTTCGGAGAGGGTACGGAGAGTGGCGTGGTGCTGGGAGTAGACCGCTACTTCAGTGGAGCGAAGCCGTGTGCCATGGTCGGAGAGCGCTGACTTTTTTCCCTAAATTTGGACCTGAAAAGAAACAACCCGTGAGTAGAACGGAATTTGGACTTTAAAATGTTTACCTTTGAATTCGGTACGACCGGGGGATGTGTTAAAGGGAAGTCCGCACCCCCCCCCCACAAACGATCTAAAGCAAGAACAGGAGAACTAAGGTGGAGAGTCTACCCTTCTCGGCGCAAGCTAAAGGATATTAATTTCCACGATTTGATAAAAGAAGTTTTGAGCTGGAGTGTGAGAGCGGAACGTTAGAAGTTTTTTTTTTTATGTGCAACCCCCCCTCCCGGACCCGGGAGCGTCCTGTGTCTGAGTCTGTTGAAGAGCAATAAGGAGTTTGACAGCTGTCAAAGCTGTCAAACGGGCAGTTTAAAGTTAAAAAGTTTGTTACTTAAGATCTCTCTGGACTAAATGTGTTATAATTGAATTAAAGTTGTTGGAAACAAAGAAACAAACAACGAGGTAAAGGACTGTTGGAAAAAGACTACTAAGTAACCAGAATCCCTCTAGGGGGAATTCTGAGACATTACAATGGCTGCAGATGGAAAATTACTAGCTGAGATAGAAAGAATGTTTTTCCTCGTGGGAATTTTACAGGAGCAGAGTCTGGCTATGAACAAACAACTCACGACCTTGACTTCTGGAACAAGTAGCTCTGCTGAATGCACTAAGGATTTGAATGAGAAAAAATCTGCAGCTGAATTAGAAGAGATATCTCAAGAATTGGAGGAGAGCAAGCAAGGAATGGAGAAAGCACAGATGGAAAGTACCAACCAGAAGCCTACACCAGTGGACTATAAGGAAGAAGACCCTTGGATTACATGGATTACAAATCTGCGAAAGATGCGAAAGATGAAGGAGGAGGCCCCTGGAGTATTTGAAATACAGGAACTTAAAAGAAAGAAGAAATATGATTGGGGCCTCCACTCTGAATATGAAGGATTGGTGGAACTTTTGCAGCAGCTGTTACCAAGTATTCTTGTGGGAAGAAAACCTGGTTTGATTGGGACAGAACTCCTTCGAGACTTGACGACCAACACAAAGGACTACCAACAAAACCGGCGGAGAGGGACTGAAAGAGACTTGAAGGCCTCGGACGTGAGGAATCCAGGCTAAGAACTGTTATTGTGGACACGTATCAGGGAAGGGACGGAAACCGGGGTTGGGAGGGAGGGGAAAATAGAATTTTAAAAACGTTTATGATTTTTGGGTTTAGCTAATATGATCCATATTTAATATAAAATGGGAAATCGATGGAAGGGAACGTGGGTCCACCTTAGGAAAGAATTTATTTTTTTTTTTTTATAAGAGATGTAATATTAATATGGTAAGGAGGAGAAATAACAACTTGCTGATTTAATTATGGGAATTGGGATGTAGGAAGGGGGGTGGGGGGAAGTCAAGGAACAAGGTTAAGAAAGTAAGGTTTTGAAATTATACATGTTTTTGTCTGTGTCTTTTTTGTGTGTGGGATGTCTTTATAAAATGTGAAAATCCAATAAAAATGTTATAAAAAAAAAAAAAAAGACCAATTCTATGAGCAAAGATGTTCAAATGAGCCCCAAGGAGGGCCCCTTTGCAGAACTGTTTATCTGCATGTTTTACAACCTACCTTTACAACCTGAGTTGTAAATGTCTTACATCCTGCGTTGCTGAGACAAAGCAAATGTTGGATTCACAAACTTGACTCCCTAAGAGGCTCTTTTCCTGGCTAATATTACAATTAAGTAAAGAATGTGTTAGAAGTAGATTGTTAGCCTTGAAAGAGGGATAGACTTATAGTTTAGAGGTGACCTGAGATAACAAGGAAAAATAGCAGGTGATAGTTTAAGAACTAGTACTCTTGCTCAAATGCTTCATGAATATTATAAAACACACCCCTATCGTAAAAACTGCTAATTAAAATGCACATGGGGTGTATGTTATTGGTGGGGGCACATATTAGAGGGGCATATGATGTAGGCAGAGTGGGAAGCCTGTAAACTGCAATTTCCTAACCAATAGTAATTGTAGGAGGGATATTCAAACGGTCTCAGGGTATAAATTATCTGTGATGTGAACTGGAATGTGCAATCCCTTCTTTCCAGCATGAGCTGGGGGGTTCTTTGCCCACAGTACTGTGTCGACCAACAATAAATCTGCTTATGCTTGGTCATGGTGTACACTCCTTCTTTCACAGAGAAATTTGAATTCCTGGGACAGATTTGTCCAACAGTGAGAGTATGTCTTGGGGAGAATAGTATTGGAGGGTTTGGTCTAGGGGAGATCTAAGAGTCCTGGAGGACCTATCTATTGTTATAGTTTTCTTGGGGGGGGCTAAACCCTAGGAATGAATAAATGCTCGGATTTTGATCAATTGGGATATGGATTAAATTATGCCAGAAAGTGAATTCCTGGGCTGGTTTATGGAAACCAGCCTGGCTGGCTTAGTGAAGAGCAAACCTGTTCACCTGACAAAAGGTATTGATGGGCCCACTGGGGAGAGGAATCTTTTAGCCAGGGGAACGAGATGTTACCACAGGGATGGGTTGTGTGTTTGAGGGGGACCAGAGAAGGGAGTCTGGGAGCAGTGATTCTCAACCTGTGGGGCCCCAGATGTTGTTGGACTACAACTCCCATCATCCCTGAGCTCTGGCCTTCCTAGCTAGGGGTGATGGGAGTTGTAGTTCAACAACTTCTGAGGACCCACAGGTTGAGAAAGGCTGGCTCTGGGAGAAAAGGTTGTGGGGAGCAAGAAGCAGGAAGATGGGTTGAGATCCATCTTGGGCAGGTGGGCTGAAGGTCTGCGCTCCTGCCTCTTGAAATGACCATGCAGTAAGATCTGGACTCCCTCCATGCAGATAGAAGGTGTAAATAGGCAAATAAACCATATTTCTTAAAGCTGTGACAGTCTCCACCTTGTCTTCCATTCTCCAAAGACACAGACACGGGGAAACAGACATGGTGTGGGTGCCTGGGACTCCATGGACTTTTGCCACCATTTGGCAGAGAGACAAGCAAGCACCCAACTTTTGTAATACTATTTATCTATATATCTATCTATCATCTATCTATCATCTCTCTCTCTCTCTCTCTCTCTCTCTCTCTCTCTCTCTCTCTCTCTCTCTCATGCAATCCCAGGGCATACCTAGGGTCATAGGATATTGCAGACCTCACTCTTTGCTGGTGATGTAAACCAAAATCTGCTCCTTTTCCCTTATGGGGTGTCCAAGAGTCCTTAAGTGAGTTGCCTATCGGTAGGAGAAAATAACAGAGGCCAACCAGAGAATATTGCAAAGCAGCTAGTAAGAATATTGCAATGCAGCTAGTAAGAATATTGCAAAGCAGCTAGTAAGACTGATCTTTATTAAACTGTTGCAACTGTCCTCACTCACCACATGCAGGAGGGAAGAGGAACCCAGAACAATGGTGTGCAAGCCCTTATATAGACTTATGAAATTGCCCACCCCCAAAAACATCATACATACATCACAGAAGGAGGCGGTCTGCAACAGAAATCCTGTCTGCCAGGATACCTGACAATGGCCAGTGATTGCTTACTTGGGCAGCCTGGCCATTCTTTTGTGATGGTAACTACTTTAATTCCTGAATCCAGGTCACAGGCTCACCCTATTCATACACAAATATGTGCTAAAGACAGGTAAGCAAAAGACAATTGAGAGACTTTCCCATTTCCTTCCTCCTTGCAGAGAAACATCTGAGGTCAATTTGGGAGAGTCAAAATGGTTTCAGGATTGTTCTCCTGTACTATTTCAGACCCGTGGTTTACGTACTTATGTATGTGTTTGCCTTGTAAATTTATGGACATTTAATTTATATATTTGAGACCTTAAATTCTTATAACACTGGTAATGAAGGTCCTTGTGCAGAAAATGAGAGTCATCCCTGGAGACCTCCTTTTAGCAGCTGCAGAAGCAAGGGGAGCAACCCCTCCTTCGCTGTCAGTGCTTTACTGGTGATGGAGAGATGAGGGGAATGGTTTGGCAGTAAATGGCATAGCTGGTGTATCTGAAGCCATCCTAAATCCAGATTTCCCATGTCTACTGTCAATTGTTCTACCTTCATTTTATATTGAAACCTTTAAATAATGGCATCCCTTGGTTTCCCAGTAAGCTAGGTGTCCCTGGAGAGACTCTGACTCCAACGCATGATATACACATGCAGCCAGTCAGAAGCCGCAGAAGGCACACCAGACATTTCGCTTCCGAAAATTGTTTGAAAACCAGAACACTCACTTCTGGATCTTGATCGTTCAGGAGCTGTTTTGTTTGGGAGCCAAGGCATTCAAGCTCCAAGGTATGACTGTAGTTGTTGTCCTTGCACCTTCTTTCATGCTTTTTTATCCCAAGAAATCTAGATTGCGAGTTGAGCACAGAATGAAGACTTAAGCGGCACCCATAACATACTTACCTGGGAGTAAGGCCCATTGAGCTCAATGGGGGTTAACTACTAAGCATGCATGGGAAGTGGACAGCCCTCAGACCGGAGCAAGTGTCTTCTCAGAGGATGTGTCTCTGAATGGTGGAGGTTTTTAAGCAGAGCTTGGGTGGCCGTCTGCCAGTGATGTTTTAGTTGAGATTCCTGCATTTCAGGGGGTTAGACTGGATGACTCTCAGGGTCCCTTCCAACCTGGCAATGCTATCAATGCCCAAAGGATACCCAGCTGGAATGAGCAGCAGTGGCTTTTTTTAGAAGCCCCAGAGGACATGTAGCATTGTGTGGGTGAAGAGGAGGGTGAGATCATGTGCTTGCTTTCATTATGCTAGAAAAGGTAAAGGAACCCCTGATCATTAGGTCCAGTCATGGACAACCCTGGACTTGTGGCGCTCATCTCGCTTTATTGGCTGAGGGAGCCGGCATACAGCTTCCGTGTCATGTGGCTAGCATGACTAAACCGCTTCTGGCGAAACCAGAGCAGTGCACAGAAACACTGTTTACCTTCCCGCCGGAGTGGTTTAACCCACAGCGCCACCCACGTCCCTATGCTAGAAAAAGGAAGCAACAAAACTCCCTTGGTACATATCTGGATATGCAGAACTGAAGCTTTTTGTGGCCACATTTGGTAAAAATAAAAATGAGGGTGCAGAGACCTGGGCAAGAGCAAAGAGGCACTCAAAGACTCACAGATGTGCTGCTTCACAAGTAAGCCATACCTATTTCCCAAGGAAATTTCTGTCCAAAGACAGGAGAAGCAGCTGACTGGACACAGAGATTCTACATTGCCTGGGCATCCAGACAAAACCAGCTGCTTTCCCATTCATAAATGCTCCCCTTCCATGCTCTCCAAGTGCACCGAAAACAGCCTGGAAATTAAACAGCGAAACAGAGGCTGCTGTGATAAATACAGTGAAATAATTACCCTCAAATTACTGGCTCAGTTTGGTAGGTAGGTACTGGTAGGTAGGTAATAATGTGTTTGTGTTGCTATAAGCCTTAACAAAACAGAAATACTATTAAAAAACAAACACCCTGAGTTGAGTCACAAATTTTCCTGGCGACCAGCACAAATAAAGACAGAAGGTGACATATTGTAATTTTCATGATCAAACAGCAAAATACATACAGACTCACTATGCGGAATGAAGTCCTTCCTGCCACTAAACACTGACAAATATTTTTCCATGGGGATCTTTATAAAAGTGGACACTGAGTAACGAGGTTGGTTATGCTTCTAACACATATACCGGAGGGAGACGGAGCTCTTTGGAAGTACCTGAATCTTGTCACATAGATCTGCCTTCTAATCTAACCTGTTGGCTTGACGAAGAGCTTCTGATCATCAGAGGCGTTTCTCAATTGTCAACCCTTCAAACAAGATCTCATTAACAGAATGAGACATGGTCCTCTGAGAGGAGAACCTTCCGTCACCTTCCGACAGCCTGCTGTCAATGGAATCTGTCAAGGGAGTCACCACTGATCAGGATTAGCAAAAGATTAAGTTTCTGAAGAGTTGCCTCCATACACCTGGAAGTGATCTTCAGATCTCACACTATGCATGATCGAGTAAGAAGGCTGTTTACAGAGCTTTGGTGGACTCTCCTTCATTGGAGGTTTTCAAGCAAAGGTTGGATGGCCATCTGTCAGGAATTCTTTAGCTGCGATTCCTGCATTTCAGGGAGTTGGACTAGATGACCCTTGCAGGACTCTCTACAGGCTGGGTGTCATGAGGAAGACTTCAAACAGCTCACTTGGCTAACTGCCAAGTGAAACCAGACATGCAGAGAGCTTCATTTCCGTTCTTTTATTAGTAAAGGTAAAGGGTAAAGGGACCCCTGACCATTAGGTCCAGTCGTGGCCGACTCTGGGGTTGCGGTGCTCATCTCGCTTTATTGGCCGAGGGAACCAGCGTTCAGCTTCCGGTCATGTGGCCAGCATGACTAAGCCGCTTCTGGTGAACCAGAGCAGCACACCGTTTACCTTCCCGCTGGAGTGGTACCTATTTATCTACTTGCACTTTGACGTGCTTTCAAACTGCTAGGTTGGCAGGAGCAGGGACTGAGCAACGGGGGCTCACTCCGTCGCAGG
Source organism: Podarcis pityusensis (assembly GCF_964106645.2). Taxonomy (NCBI): domain Eukaryota; kingdom Metazoa; phylum Chordata; class Lepidosauria; order Squamata; family Lacertidae; genus Podarcis; species Podarcis pityusensis. Next base: position 33,327,712 of record NC_138041.1, read on the forward strand.
GATTCGAACCGCCAACCTTTTGATCGGCAAGTCCTAGGCTCTGTGGTTTAACCCACAACGCCACCCGTGTCCCGTCTTTTATTAGTAGTAAACAGAAATACATGGAGACCATGGAATAAGGAGGTGTGGAAGCTGGTAGCCAATGCCACTCTCTGGACTGGGTGTAAGTAAGAATATGGGCACATGGAAGCTGGCTGAGATGGATGGGTCCTGTCCCTTTCCACTCTAACAGACCCACCACCACTGGTGCACTTGCCAAGCTGGCATTTGAATTGGTTCTCAGTCTCCAAAGTAACCAGCCTTCTGTCACCACAAGGCAGCCTTGACCCATTAAGCTTCTTCTTCCCTCCATTGTATTGCCTCTGTTGTCAATATAGTGGTCTGTTTGATCAGCACTGCCCTTCTGTCCTGTGATTGGGCCTTTGGACTTATGGCACTTCATAAAGGGGTGTGACCTTTGCTTCAGCAAGCATCCAGCTTGGCAACAAGGTCTTCAGGTCTGTTTACAACCCCAAATGACACAGCGTACAGGATAAAAATAAAAGATGTCTATTGAAATTAAAGCAATGTAGAAATAAGCAGCCTAAAAAGGTACAATCTTCAGTAATTCAGTGGTACACTGAATCGGGGAGGTACGTTACAGGAAGCCTGGGATAGCTCAGTTGGTGGAACATGAGACTCTGAATCTTCCCACATTGAACAAAAGATTCCTGCATTGCAGCAGTTGGACTAGATGATCCTCATGGTCCCTTCCAATTCTATGATTCTGTGATTCTATTTTGTATCTACAGAAACCTCTGGCTCTGCAGATGCTGCTGAACTACAACTCCCATCATCCCTGGACATTGGCTATGCTTGTTGGGGCTGATGGGATTTGCAGTTCAGCAACATCTGGAGGGCCAAAGGTTCCTCATACCTGATCTACAGACTGGGGAACCCAGATCATATGAAAATCTTAACGAAAGGACAATGTAATAGAGGAGACTGTGGTTCTGAAGATATTGTTCTGATTAGGTTTCTTCTTCCCCCTTCATCCCAATAACATGAACAACATGCCTGCAGGCTCCTGGGGATGTAAATACAAACATTAGTAGCAACAGCCTGATATGAGATGAAAGAGGCTCCTTTTGAATTCTCTTTCAAAGACCCTTCTCAAAATCACATCTTTTCCAATCAACAAAAGCTCTTGCTCTTCGCCTGTGAAGTGTTCCAAAAAGGAAAACTTTAGAGCAAATGACTTTTCAGGCATCTGCCAATATTTTCATCTTAGCCTAACAGGGGATTTGAATTATTATTGAGCCCTACTTTGCAAAGACAGCAAAGCACGCAGAAATTTGATTATACCAAGCCTCTAACTGGATACCCAGGAACACCAGCCCCCGTGGAATAATTCCATTAAGAACAGAGCTATCCATCTTGCATGGTGCTCATGAATGAAGAGAAGAGCCTGGATAGCTCAGTATGCTGCTTGTATATTTGTGCATCGCACAGAGATGTGTGTGGTTCTTTTGAAAGGCATGGCTTTGATAGCATCATTAAGCACTTCGTTGTCACCTTGAATGTGCCACTTACCTCCTTTCCGCACCCACACCCACAAGTTTTTAAGCATGTCTTACAATATCATTAGCCATTATAGCTATGCTCTGCTTCCACAGCAGGAATGCTTCTGAAAACCGGTTGCTGGAATCAACAAGAGGGGATAGTGCTCTTGTGCTTGAATCCTGCTTGTGTGTCTCGCATAGCAGTAATAATAATAATTTATTATTTATACCCCGCCCATCTGGCTGAGTTTCCCCAGCCACTTTGGGCAGCTCCCAATCGAGTGTTAAAAACAATACAGCATTAAATATTAAAAACTTCCCTAAACAGGGCTGCCTTCAGATATCTTTTAAAGATAAGATAGCTACTTATTTCCTTGACATCTGAAGGGAGGGAGTTCCACAGTGCGGGCACCACTACCAAGAAGGCCCTCTGTCTGGTTCCCTGCAACCTCACTTCTCACAATAAGGGAACTGCCAGAAGGCCCTCGGCGCTGGATCTCAGTGTCCAGGCTGAACGATGGGGGTGGAGACACTCCTTCAGGTATACAGGACCGAGGCTGTTTAGGGCTTTAAAAGTCAGCACCAACACTTTGAATTGTGCTTGGAAACGTGCTGGGAGCCAATGCAGATCTCTCAGGACCGGTGTTATGTGGTCCCGACGGCCACTCCCAGTCACCAGTCTAGTTGCCGCATTCTGGATTAATTGTAGCTTCCGGGTCACCTTCAAAGGTAGCTCCACGTAGAGCGCATTGCAGTAGTCCAAGCGGGAGATAACTAGAGCATGCCCCACTTTGGCGAGACAGTCTGCGGGCAGGTAGGGTCTCAGCCTGCATACCAGATGGAGCTGGTAGACAGCCGCCCTGGACACAGAATTAACCTGCACCTCCATGGACAGCTGTGAGTCCAGAAAGACTCCCAGGCTGCGCACCTGGTCCTTCAGGGGCACAGTTGCCCCATTCAGGACCAGGGAGTCCCCCACACCCGCCCGCCCCCTGTTCCCCAAAAAAGAACTTCTGTCTTGTCTTGCTTAAATCTGCCGCAGTATGTACTTTGCCATTTGCAGCAACATCAGTTTGCAATGATGATGAAATGGCATGCATGTATTCTCTGGGGTGCACTAGTTTTGCACCTCTGGGATACCAGCAGATCTGAATATAGCACGTGAGACCAGAAAATTAGAGATGGTTTTGTGTTGGGGGAGGGGCTCTTCCCTTTTAGCCTTCAATGCTCCATGCTGAGTCCTCCCACCAGGTGTACTGTGGTTTTGGAAGTCATTAATGTGGATCAAAGGATAATTAGGCTTTGGCAAGCAGAAGGGGGTTTGATTAATCTAATGGAACAGGTTTCCGTTATCCAGAATATTAACTGCTTGTTGATTCGGCCTGGCATGCTTGAGTTTGGGGAGCATATACCTTTCTTTCTTTCTCTCCTTCTCTCTCACTCAGTCTTTTCCTCCCTCCCTCCTTCCTTCCCCCAGCTCTGTTCTGGATCTTTTTCTTGGGGAGGGAAAGAGCAGGCTTGACTATCTCATTTTGCCTCCATGTGTCCCCACACAAACACATACATAGGAAACAGCAGCAGGCAGGAAAAGAGAGAAAAAATTAAAATCTCCGTATAGCAAAGTGCCATATATTGAAACACTTTTGTGATGCCACATTGATTTCAGAGTCATGTAGACGGGGGCCAGCTTGTGTGTGCAATGAGACAGTCACCAAGGGTTGTAACCAATGTTAAGGGTGCATGCTGACATTGCAGGGCCCCTGGTCCTCTTTGCAGATATTGTTTCAGCTGCTGGCTGGTTGGTTTTACCTGTTTAACAACATAAGGAATTAAGAGGAGCCTGCTGGATCAGGCCCATCTTGACCAGCATTCTGTTCTTACAATGGCAGGAAATGTTGAAATGTATGAATGTCAATTTAAAGGAAAATTTCCAAAGTCACGGTTCAGAAGTATTATAAGCAGATTATTTTGAAACATTCAAAGTTCAGCAGTCTTCTTGCCCTCGATTGGAGTATTAAGTTTTGACTTTTACTGTGTTTTTGTTGTCGTTTAGTCGTTTAGTCGTGTCCGACTCTATGTGACCCCATGGCCCAGAGCACGCCAGGCACTCCTGTCTTCCACTGCCTCCCACAATTTGGTCAAACTCATGTTAGTAGCTTTGACAACTCTGTCCAAGCATCTCGTCCTCTGTCGTCCCCTTCTCCTTGTGCCCTCAATCTTTCCCAACATCAGGGTCTTTTCCAGGGAGTCTTCTCTTCTCATGAGGTGGCCAAAGTATTGGAGCCTCAGCTTCAGGATCTGTCCTTCCAGTGAGCACTCAGGGCTGATTTCCCTCAGAATGGAGAGGTTTGATCTTCTTGCAGTCCATGGGACTCTCAAGAGTCTCCTCCAGCACCATAATCCAAAAGCATCCATTCTTCGGTGATCAGCCTTCTTTATGGTCCAGCTCTCACTTCCATACACCACTACTGGGAAAACCATAGCTTTAACAATACAGACCTTTGTCGGCAAGGTGATGTCTCTGCTTTTTACTTTATTATTTTATTGCTTCTTTACTGTTCTGACCCACCCTGCTGCTCATAGGTGCCAACTCCCTGGGGCCCTGGGGGCCCAAGCACCCACAAAATTCCCTATGAAGGGGTTGGGCAGCCACAAATTTTGGTGCCAGGGCCAAGCGCGCTGCATGGCACCCACGGCCCCGGGCACCCAAGTTGGCACTCCTGCAGCTGCTCTCACCCTTGCCTGGGAACTCAGTAAATTGACAACTCCAAGCAGTACACAGGTGTCCATTTGGGAACCTGATTGTGTTTTAATTCAGTTAAATTGAAAAACTTACATCATGCTCTGCAAAGCTCAGAGTATACCAGCCTTGATCAGAACATATCCTTCAACATTTCAACATTCAACATTGTGGGAACCAATGACACAGCAAGCAATAGCCTCCAGAAGATCAAAAGAGACTACGAGACTCTGGGCAGGAAATTGAAGCAATTAAATGCACAAATTGTCATCTCATCTGTCCTCCCAGTTGAACGACGTGGCCCAGGGAGAGAGGGAAAAATAGTGGAAGTGAACAGCTGGCTTCGCAAATGGTGTAAACAGGAACGGTTTGGATTCTTAGATCATGGACTGCAGTTTCTTGAAGATGGACTTCTGGCAAGCGATGGGCTGCACCTCACAACGGTTGGGAGAAATGTTTTTGCCAAAAATCTCAGAAACCTCATCAGGAGGGCTTTAAACTGACTAATGTGGGGGAGGGAGACAGTGCTCCTGAAGGTAGGAGTCTATCAATTGATGAAGATGATCATCCAAATGTCATAGACCAAATGGAGCAAACAGCGTGCAGACCTAGTGGTGGGAGGAAAAAATCCTTAAATAAGAGACACGGGGGAATGATTAATGGACTTCAATGTCTGTACACTAATGCGCAAAGCATGGGAAATAAACAAGATGAGCTTGAGCTCTTGGTACAGCAAACTAGATATGACATAATAGGCATCACTGAAACCTGGTGGGATAAGTCCCACGATTGGAATGTAATAATGGAGGGATACAATCTATTTCAGAGAAACAGACCAGACAAGAAAGGAGGAGGAGTGGCGTTATATGTCAGGGATGTGTATACCTGTGAAGAGATCCAAGATTTAGAACCTCAAAGCCAAAGTGAGAGCATTTGGGTCAAAATTAAGGGAGAGAAGAATAACAGTGACCTCATTGTGGGAGTTTACTATAGATCCCCAAGCCAAACGGAGGACATAGATGATGCCTTCCTGGAACAGATGGCCAAGCATGCAAAAGGAAGGGAGATAGTAGTAATGGGGGACTTCAATTACCCGGATATTTTTTGGATGTCAAACTCAGCCAAGAGCATAAGGTCAAACAGATTCCTCACTGGCCTTGCAGACAACTTCATTGTCCAGAAAGTGGGAGAAGCAACAAGAGGAACAGCCATTTTAGATCTGGTCCTAACCAATGTTGATGACCTGGTTAGTGGGGTAGAAGTGGAAGGATCATTAGGCACGAGTGATCATGCTCTTCTGAAGTTTACTATACAGCGGAAAGGAGTAGCCAAGCATACTAGGACTCAATTTCTTGACTTTAAGAAAGCCGACTTCATAAAACTTAGGGAAGTGCTGGGTGAGATCCCATGGACAGTAATACTAAAAGGAAAGGGAGTTCATGATGGCTGGGAGTTTGTTAAGAGGGAGATAGTAAAAGCACAACGTCAGGCAATACCAATGAGACGGAAACATGGAAGGTGCCTAAAGAAGCCAGGGTGGCTATCTAAAGAACTTTTAACTGAGTTAAGATTAAAAAAGGATGTGTACAAAAAATGGAAAAGGGGGGAAACCACCAAAGAGGAATTCAAACAAATAGCCAGCACGTGTAGACACAAAGTCAGAAAAGCTAAAGCACAGAATGAACTCAGGCTTGCTAGAGAGGTTAAAAGCAACAAAAAAGGCTTTTATGGGTATGTTCATAGCAAAAGGAAGAACAAAGAAACAGTAGGGTCACTCAGAGGAGAAGATGGTGAAATGCAAACAGGGGACACAGAAAGGGCTGAACTCCTCAATGCCTTCTTTGCCTCAGTCTTCTCCGATAAAGAAAACAATGCCCGACCTGAAGAATTTGGAGCAAATGATTCAGCAAAGGAAACACAGCCCAGAATAACTAAGGAGATAGTACAAGAATACTTGGCTAGTTTAGATGTATTCAAGTCTCCAGGGCCAGATGAACTGCATCCAAGAGTATTAAAAGAACTGGCAGATGTGATCTCAGAACCACTGGCAGTCATCTTTGAGAATTCCTGGAGAACAGGCGAAGTCCCGGCAGACTGGAGGAGGGCAAATGTTTTTTTTTTATATATAAAATTTTTATTGGTTTTTCACATTTTATAAAGACATAACACACACATAAAAGACAAAGACAGAAACATGTATAATTTCAAAGATCTTACTTTCTTAACTTTGGTCCTTGACTTCCCCCCACCCCCCCTTCATACATCCCAATTCCCGTAATTGTGTCAGCAAGTTATTATTTTCCCTCCTTACCATGTTAATATTACATCTTTTATAAAAAATTAAATTCTTTTCCTAAGTTGGACTCAGATTCCCTTCCATCGATTTCCCAATTTTTATGAAACATAAATCATATTGACTGAACCCAAAAGACATAAGTGTTTTTGAGATTCTGTTTCCCCCCCCATCCCATCCCCGGTTTCCGTCCCTTCCAAATCTATGTCCAAAATAACAGTTCTTAGCCTGGATTCCTCACATCCGAGGCCTTCAAGTCTCTTTCAGTCCCTCTCCGCCGGTTTTGTTGGTAGTCCTTCATGTTGGTCTTCGGATCTCGAAGGAGTTCTGTCCCAATCAAGCCAAATTTTCTTCCCACAAGAGAACTTAAAGACAACTGCTGCAAAAGTTCTACCACTCCTTCATATTCAAAATCGGAATGGAGGCCCGAATCATATTTCTTCTTTCTTTTAAGTTCTTGAATTCCAAGTATTCCAGGGGCCTCCTCCTTCATCTTTCGCTTCTTTTGCAGATTTGTAATCCATGTAATCCAAGGGTCTTCTTGTTTATAATCCACTTGTGTAGGCTTCTGGTTGGTACTTTCCATCTGTGCTTTCTCCTTTGCTTGTTTTGTCTCCTTCGCTTCTTGCGATATCTCTTCCAGTTCAGCTGCAGATTTTTTCTCATTCAATTCCTCAATACATTCAGCAGAGCTGCTTATTCCAGAAGTCAAGGTCATAAGTTGTTTATTCATAGCCAAACTCTGCTCTTGTAGAATTCCCACAAGGTAAAATGTTCTTTCTATCTCAGCTAGTAAATTTCCATCCGCAGCCATTGTAATGTCTCAGAGTTCCCCCTAGGGGAATCTAGTTACTTAGTAATCTTTTCCCAACAGTCCTTTACCTCGTTATTTGTTTCTTTGTTTCCAACCACTTTAGTTCAATTATATCACATTTAGTCCAGAGAGATCTTAAATAACAAGCTTTTTCACTTTAAATTGCCCGTTTGACAGCTTTTGACAGCTGTCAAACTCCTTTCCTCTTCAGCAGGCTCAAAGACAGGGCGCTCCCGGGCCCGGGAGGGGGGGTTGCATACAACAAAAGAAAAGCTTCTGAAAATCCACTCTTACACTCCAGCTCCACACTTCTTTTATCAAATCGTGAAAGTTAATGTCTTTTTAACTCACTCCAAAAAGATAGGCTCTCCAACTTAGTTCTCCTGCTATTGCTTTAGATCGTCTGCAGGAGGGGGGGTGCGGACTTCCCTTTAACACATCCCCCGGTCGTACCAAATTCGCAGATATATATTTTAAAGTCCGAATTCCGATCTACTCACGGGTTGCTTCTTTTTCAGGTCCGAATTTAAGGAAAAAAGTCAGCGCTCTTCAGCCATGGCACACGGCTTCGCTCCGCTGGGATAGCGGTCTACTCCCAGCACCACGCCGCTCTCCGTACCCTCTCCGAAGCCTTTAAAAAGGCTCTTCGTGGGTCGGGGGGCGCTTAAGGTGCCCACCGAGTCACCAGGTCCGCAGGCGTCCGTGCCTGCGGTTTTTAAGGGTCTCCGCGTCGCCGTCGCGGCAAGACCCGTCCCCAGCGGAGCCGATTCCCTCCGGAGCTCGGAGGGAATCCGCCATTAGCTGTTCGCACCAACCCGGAAGTGGAGGAGGGCAAATGTTGTCCCTATTTTCAAAAAGGGGAAAAGAGAGGACCCAAATAATTACCGCCCAGTCAGTCTGACATCAATACCAGGGAAGATTCTGGAGCAGATCATTAAGCAAACAGTCTGTGAGCACCTAGAAAGGAATGCTGTGATCACCAATAGTCAGCATGGATTTCTGAAAAATAAGTCATGTCAGACTAACCTGATCTCGTTTTTTGACAGAATTACAAGCCTGGTAGATGAAGGGAACGCAGTGGATGTAGCCTACCTTGATTTCAGCAAGGCATTTGACAAGGTGCCCCATGATATTCTTGTAAAGAAGCTGGTAAAATGCGGTCTTGACTATGCTACCACTCAGTGGATTTGTAACTGGCTGACTGACCGAACCCAAAGGGTGCTCATCAATGGTTCCTCTTCATCCTGGAGAAGAGTGACTAGTGGGGTGCCACAGGGTTCTGTCTTGGGCCCGGTCTTATTCAACATCTTTATCAACGACTTGGATGATGGACTGAAGGGCATCCTGATCAAATTTGCAGATGACACCAAATTGGGAGGGGTGGCTAACACCCCAGGATCACACTTCAAAACGACCTTGACAGATTAGAGAACTGGGCAAAAACAAACAAGATGAATTTTAACAGGGAGAAATGTAAAGTATTGCACTTGGGCAAAAAAAATGAGAGGCACAAATACAAGATGGGGGACACCTGGCTTGAGAGCAGTACATGTGAAAAGGATCTAGGAGTCTTGCTTGACCACAAACTTGACATGAGCCAACAGTGTGACGCGGCAGCTAAAAAAGCCAATGCAATTCTGGGCTGCATCAATAGGAGTATAGCATCTAGATCAAGGGAAGTAATAGTGCCACTGTATTCTGCTCTGGTCAGACCTCACCTGGAGTACTGTGTCCAGTTCTGGGCACCACAGTTCAAGAAGGACACTGACAAACTGGAACGTGTCCAGAGGAGGGCAACCAAAATGGTCAAAGGCCTGGAAACGATGCCTTATGAGGAACGGCTAAGGGAGCTGGGCATGTTTAGCCTGGAGAAGAGGAGGTTAAGGGGTGATATGATAGCCATGTTCAAATATATAAAAGGATGTCACATAGAGGAGGGAGAAAAGTTGTTTTCTGCTGCTCCAGAGAAGCGGACACGGAGCAATGGATCCAAACTACAAGAAAGAAGATTCCACCTAAACATTAGGAAGAACTTCCTGACAGTAAGAGCTGTTCGACAGTGGAATTTGCTGCCAAGGAGTGTGGTGGAGTCTCCTTCTTTGGAGGTCTTTAAGCAGAGGATTGACAACCATATGTCAGGAGTGCTCTGATGGTGTTTCCTGCTTGGCAGGGGGTTGGACTCGATGGCCCTTGTGGTCTCTTCCAACTCTATGATTCTATGATTCTATGATTTCTCTGGTGAAAATAGGGACTCCTTTTCAATAATAGCAATAATAATAAGAATTATAATTATACCCCAGCCATCTAACTGGGTTCTCCCAGCCACTCTGGGAGGCTCCCAACATATATATAAAAATAATAAAACATTTAAAGTTCAAAAACCTCCCTCTACAGGGCTGTCTTCAGGTGTCTTCTAAAGGTTGTACTGTATCTCCTTGGCTCAAGGGTTGCATAACTCCATGGTCGATGAAAATCGGGATGGCCTAAGGAAAAGTGGGACATTCTGGGATCAGATCAGAAACCAGGGTGGTTTCTGTAAATCCGAGACTGCCCCTGTGAAATAGGGACACTTGGAGGGTCTGATAAAAGTTCAGCCCTAGCAATTGCAAACCAGCTGGGACTGAACAGCCAAAATTTGTGTGTTTTGTGTGTGAATGGGTTAAACACAAAAAGGGGGAAGAACAAACTTGTGTCATGCTGTTGCTGCTATTAAAAACTGGGTTGGCTTTCCCTTGTTTCAAAACCAATACAATCACCAACATACTTGAAAGAGACATAAGGCCAAAAACTTTGTAAAAAAAAAAAAAGGAACAGGATGCACAGGCTAGAAAACTGCAAGCTGGTGAAAAAGGATTTGCCGCTAAAAAAATCAAAGAAGACCGTTTTTGTTTGCTGCTAGTGGGACCCTCCTGGAACCAGTGAAGGAGTCTAGCCATTCTCTGAAATCTGGAGACTGGATCTACATACCAAGGGAAACTTTAAAACAATTCCAACATAGATGGAGACTGGGATAAAGATCTCCACTTAAAGGGCTTGCTGAAAGAGAAAGGTGCTGAAAACACAACAAAAATGGCACCTGTCTAATATTAAACAGGAATAAATTCCAAAGGTTCAGTGCTGCCACAATAAGGCCCAATTCCTGTTTTGTATGGAATCGACCTCTCAAGAAGATGGTATCTGCAGAAGGCCTTCACCAGCAGAGTGCAATGCTCAGTCATTTACATGAGGGGTGAGCTGATCTTTCATGTATCTTGGTCCCAAGTTGTATACACCTAAACTAGTAACCTGAACTAATAGCTACCGGTACATCCTGCACTGTAAATCTTGCATTGAAGTGAGAGTGTTGGACTACATGATCTCTTCCCTTCCCCTTTCTTCACCACTCTGTGATTCCATGGGTTTTTGGAGAATAAATGGGCCTCCTCTATTCCATTTACTTCATTTCCAGATTATCCTCTTCTGCATCTGTGTGGTTAAAGGGGAAAAATTGCCTTCATAATGGCTTTCTAATCTTCCTTGTTTACTGCTCACATTTTTGGTTCAGAATCATTACAGCGGTTTTGGAAGATTCTGAGTATGATGCAGTTATTGAATTTTAAATGAAAACTAAATTGACTGAGGGAAAAGGGGGAGAAAAAATATTTCATAATGCCGTAATTTTTCCTCGGGGTACAGTTGCTACATTTTATTAGAAATAAGCAATTTTCATGGTGTCTGTGCAATGTATGGAGCAGATATATGGGAAGGCATTCATCTGCAGAAGAGGCATTTTTTATTTTATTTTTTGCAAGTAATTCACACTAAGGCAGTGGTTTAAAGTTTGCATCTTTTCAGCATTTTCCTTGGCACGCTGGAGGTGCCATTTATTAATTTTATGAAAGGAGAAAGCTGTTTGGGGGCTGTTTCTCAACATCCTCCGTTGGTCAACAGCCCCCCTTCCCTATCAACCAAAAGATTCTTTATGGAACCATTTGGAAACTTCTCCTGCTTTGTTTCCATATTTGATGGGGAAGGATAATTCTACACAGGCAAAACTAAACAGGCTACTTTAGGTCTGCAAAAAAGAGTGCTTTATTACATTGGTGCATGCTGGTGTCTAATTGCATTCAAAGTGATATGTTGGGATTCTTAGGGCTTGTTCACACAAGTGATGTCCTGCATGTGTAAACACACAAACTAATAATAATAATAATAATAATAATAATAATAATAATAATTTATTTGTACCCCGCCCATCTGGCTGGGTTTCCCCAGCCACTCAGGGTGTCTTCCAACAAAGATTAAAAATACATTAAAATGTCACACATTAAAAACATCCCTGAACAGGGCTGCCTTCAGATGTCTTCTAAATGTCAGGTAGTTGTTTATCTCTTTGACATCTGATGAGAGGGTGTTCCACAGGGCGGGTGCCACTACCGAGAAGGCCCTCTGCCTGGTTCCCTATAGCTTTGCTTCTCGCAGTGAGGGAACCGCCAGAAGGCCCTCAGCGCTGGACCTCAGCGTCCGGTCGGAACGATGGGGGTGGAGACGCTCCTTTAGGTATACTGGGCCGAGGCCTTTTCTGTTTCTTGTTGATATAAGAATTAGAGACACAAGGTGTATTTTTTTTTAATTTTAATAACGTTTCAATGTTTCACTTTTAATTGCATTTAACCTTTTAGATAGTTGCACGAAGGGAAAGGTTTGATTTCTGTGTAAGGTTCTGCTGTCTAGACCATGCATGTCCAACAGATCAATCACGGTATGAAGTATCACCTTGTTGGTCCTTACCGACACCCGCCTCTCTTACAGTGTTGTAGCCTAGCATGCGGAGGGCAGTACATTGGCTACCCCTGCTTTATTCCATCCTGGGTGGGAGGAGGAAAAGGGAAGAGAGGCTTGTAAGGGCGAAAAGAAGGCAGAAGAAGCAGTGTGTGCATGTAGAAACACAATAATATTTATTAACACACTATGTAAGATGGCTTGATGGCTTGATGTGCAATATTAAAGGTAAAGGTAAAGGGAACCCTGACCATTAGGTCCAGTCGTGACCGACTCTGGGGTTGCGGCGTTCATCTCGCTCTATAAGCCGAGGGAGCCGGTGTTTGTCTGCAGACAGCTTCCAGGTCATGTGGCCAGCATGACTAAGCCGCTTCTGGCGAACCAGAGCAACACATGGAAATGCTGTTTACCTTCCCGCCGGAGCGGTCCCTATTTATTTACTTGCACAGGACGTGCTTTCGAACTGCTAGGTTGGCAGGAGCTGGGACTGAGCAACGGGAGGTCACCCCGTCATGGGGATTCGAACCGCCGACTTTCTAATCAGCAAGTCCTAGGCTCTGTGGTTTAACCCACAGTGCCACCCGCATCCCTCCAATGTGCAATATTAAAGGTAAAGGTAAAGGTACCCTTGCCCGTACGGGCCAGTCTTGCCAGACTCTAGGGTTGTGCGCTCATCTCACTCTATAGGCCGGGAGCCAGCGCTGTCCACAGACACTTCCGGGTCACGTGGCTAGCGTGACAAGCTGCATCTGGTGAGCCAGCGCAGCATACGGAACGCCGTTTACCTTCCCGCTGGTAAGCGGTCCCTATTTATCTACTTGCACCCGAGGGTGCTTTCGAACTGCTAGGTTGGCAGGCGCTGGGACCGAACGACGGGAGCGCACCCAGCCGCGGGGATTCGAACCGCCGACCATGCGATCAGCAAGTCCTAGGTGCTGAGGTTTTACCCACAGCGCCACCTGCGTCCCTAATGTGCAATATTACCCACAGCGCTACCCGCGTCCCTAATGTGCAATATTACGAAGTGGATTTAGTTGTCCCATGTATAACTCTGTGCAGAAGTTAATTATTTGCTATTCTGTAATGTGCAATATTACAGAATAGCAAATAATTAACTTCTGCACAGAGTTATACATGGGGCAACTAAATCCACTTTGTCCGACTTGTACTAAACCATTGCTATTACAAAGACTGGTGGAGGCTTGAGAGTTGCCACATAGGTGCATTAGTTGCTACATAGGCTGCTTAGTTCTATGGAATTGGTTTCCTGGAAGGCATTAAGTAACAATACAAAACGTGATTTGCTTGGGGGTGGGGGCTGACAGAATGCCCTGCAGATGCTCTTGGGACTTCAACTTTCAGTGGCGGAGGAAGAGGAGTACGGGGGGGAGCGCACCACCCCTGGCAGCGCAATCCCCAGGGTGCCATCGTGGGTGCGCCCCATGCTCCTATGCTGGCACCTCACCCCCACAGGCGGCACGCCACGCCCCCAGGACATGTGCCACACCCCTACAGGCGGCACCCCCCACCCATGGGACACGTTCCAGCCCCACCACCGCCTGCTCTCCGCCCCCCCCCCCGGTCCAGGAGCATGAAGCTCCGCCACTGTCGACTTCCATCTGTCCCAGACAGCATAGTCAATGATGAAGGGTGCTGGGAAGACAAGTGAAGCACCTTTCTCCCTGCCTTCTGTTTCTCCACTCCATACTATGGGATGAGTAAATCTGTTGCTTTCAGTTTCTCTCCCTTGCTCATTCTTCTCATCTCAATTTCAATTCTACACATTCTTCTCATCTCAAATTCAATTCTACACATAGCAATTTTGCATTGGGGGGAAAAAATCATGTTGAAAATTTGTCAGTATCTTAGTGCAAATCTCTCCTAATAAACACATTTTGATGTTGACTAATATATCCAATTTCCCCCAAGCATTTTCTCCTCCTCCCCCCGCCCCTGTGCAATGAATGCACTTTTTGTGTACATTGACCGGAGAACTGCATCACAACTTTCAGAGAAATGCAAATTTAGGTATATGGTTGTTTCAGCTCACATACTGGTTCAAGAAGCATGAATTAAGTAGTTTATATTTGTATATGCTATTTATTTATAATAGTATTTATATTGCACTATATCTTGTGTGTGTGTGTGTGTGTGTGTGTGTGTGTGTGTGGTTTATAGCAGCAGCAGCAACAACCACCACACTACAGAACCATTTTTTAAAGGGATAAAAGCAGATCCCTATCAACCATTGTGGAAGGACGTACTCTTAATAGTCCGCAGAGGCCTGGTGGAATAGAAAATACATCAGCAGGCATTTAAAAGTTGGCATAGAAGGCGTCCGCTGAATATCTATTGGCAGGGTGTTACACAGGACTGGGATGATGATGCCAAAGGTTTGGTTTCTCATTGTTGTGAAATGAGCCTCACCAACTCAGGAGAAGGCCAGCGAAGTTCCTTAAAATGCAAACAAAATTCCTGATCCCTATACCATCCTGCAGCCTTCCGCACTTCAGCAGAAATTTTGATCCCCCAAACCCAGATCTCTGCCAAATGTGTGCTGCTAAACTTAGGCTGTGTTCCTGTCAAACCCCTCCCACCACCAGCCTTCATATTAATCGCAAGCCGTTATGTTTTTACGACTTACCGATATTGTTTATGACTACTAGCATTAGAGAAAATTATGAGGCTCTTTCAAAGAGAGAGCTTTTAAGAAAGAAGAACTGTTTCCCAGTGATTACTACCATGGTTCAGAAATAATTGGGGGAAGAGAGGGCGCAGTTGATTACTTCAGAATGCAGAAAGATGACAGATAAAGAGGTCGCTTCCAACACGCACTGTTGGAATAAAGTAATCATTGGCTTGGTTGCCAGATGGAATTCTCCGGAAACAATACGCCATGATTGCAGGGTTGGTGCTTGTGTTGAAACTTGTTGCTCTACCAGCGAAAGGGGAGCCAGCAAGTTGCGAAAAGAACAGCGCCGGGTTAACAGAAGATGTCATGTAAGCGACGACATAATTTTCCAATTCCCTCTATTTATTAGGCGTATTCAACGTCGTGTTAGCAGGCTGGCAGGTCTCCCGTTGCGCAGCCTGTTTCATTCTGTCGCTTGTGTGGGCAAGGATATCGTAAACAGAAATGGGGAAATGCATATGGCTGGTTTTGGAAGAGGATGGTTAAGGGAGAGTTCTCACATGCGTGCTATTGCCCCCGATTGCACCATCAACGGCAGGGTTTTCAGTCCAGGGGCCACATTCTCTTCTGAGCTAAATTCCAACAGCTACACTGAAAAATTGATGGAGCAACAAATGGCAATTGTTTCTAAAGGCTAGTTTCTACATGAAATCCCATGCCCTTCACTGGATTCCCATCCAGAAAAGCAAGAGGTGCTATCAGAGTTTAATGGCACATTCCAGCCAGGCAAAAGCTCTTGAGGAGGGACAGGGACAGGTAGGGCCTGGGGAGAGTACCAAAGGCCAGGTGGAAAGGCCCTGATTTAGACCCTGTGCCTGAGGATCCCCATATCTGATCAAACGGAAGCTTGCATGTGTGAATCAGCCACTGCAGATCAAACAGAGATGGGGAACCTGTGGCTTTCCAGATGCTCTGGGACTCCAACTCCCATCAGCCCCAGGCAGCATGGCCCAGTGATCAGGGATGATGGGAGTTGTAGTTCAAAGCACTTGGGAGCCCACTGCTCTGCTGTACCGTGTGATTCAGTTGCAGATATATAGGTCAGCCACTGGTTATGAAGGTTGAGAAAAAGAGCCTGTGTTTACAGAGGCTTGACAACCATATGTCAGGAGTGCTCTGATGGTGTTTCCTGCTTGGCAGGGGGTTGGACTCGATGGCCCTTGTGGTCTCTTCCAACTCTATGATTCTATGATTCTACAGGGCCGTCTTTACTCGGGGGTGCAAGGGGTGCGGTGCATCTGGGCGCTGAATTCTGCAGGGTGCCCGCCGCTGAAGCCGCCTAAGCTCTTAACCATGACCCCTGGGTGATTGCGGTCAATGGGTCATTTCTGTTCTCTTTTGCGGAAGAACTGCAGAATCAAATTGCAGAAATTGGGGGGTGCTGGGTGGATCTTTTCACCCAGGCACTGCATATGCTAAAGACGGCCCTGTGTGTTTATACTTTCTACCTCCGCCTTTGAATTTTCAGGCATGAGCTGTAAAAATGGTTCGGCTTATCTGAGCTTGCACCCAATTCCTCCAAGACTCCTGCTGCGGTTATCCACATGAGATCCAATTTAAGACATCATGTCATCTCTTATGGAAATCTAACTTGTAGTGACAAATGGATTGCAGCTGACAGGCGTGACTGCAGAGTACATAATGAAGTCCCGCCTGTGTGTCAGTCGCAACAACACAGACATAATTAGACTCCAACCAGTTGAGACACATACATTTCAGCCGGCAGTGGGCAGGGAGGTGTGGGGGCGGACGGACCAATCTTACAAATTGTTATTAAAGAGAAGAAAATAAGATCATGCCTGGAATCACAAAGACATAAACGACGTGTTGCGGCCTAACCCTGCATATTGTTCTCCTGCACAAGCCCCAAATGAACAGGAGCTGCGCAAGAACGCATTCATTTGGACCTTAGGCTCCATCTGTGCCATATGCTTAAAGCAGTGTCATGCATTAAGGAGTTAAGCGTAACAGCGGTGAAATAGAGGGATGTAATTAAGGACCAGCTCCCGAGTCCCTGTCTTGTGTCTTGTGACTCTCCTTAACAGACTCTTTCTGGCGGAGGGGCAGAGTAGGGTCTGAGAGGAGAATGCAAAGGACATGCAGGAGGAGGATTACTGCTGTGGGAGCCAGCTGGCTGAATGGTCTCAGCGTGGAAGAGGCTGGAGAACGTCCTACCAGGAGCCATCCAGGAGAAGAAAGGGGCACGCAAGCAACCTTGGACTCCTGTAACAACTCTCTTGTAAGAGAGAAAGACTTTGTATCAAAGCCTTGTATTAGACCGGTTGACCATTTGCTCATCTAAATGCTACCTTTGAGGTAAAAACTCACCACCCTCCATCTCTGTGTGAAGTGGTAACTTCAATATTGTGGTCAGAAAGTGAAGCAGAAACTTAACCAGCAAAGAATCTTGTTCCACATCCAACAGGCTTGCTAAACAAATCAAAACAAAAAACTCAATCATTTCATTAAAACTTGACTTCCCTGATTGCAATTTTGAGAATGCAATTTGCATTATGTCTCCTTTGTCCCCCTTAATGGTTGGAACTGTCAAGATTACCTCTGCGGATCAAAATTGGGGGTGCCACCGTTTCACTAGTGAAACCTACTCTTTCCCTCTCGGGCAGATGAATAATCAGCTCATAACCCACCCCAGCCACCCCCGCTTTCTTGTTATTTACTGTTTTCCTAAAAATCAAAACAACGATTCATAACAAGGCAGTGCTTTCTGCTAACCGTGTTAATTATGTCAGTGCTCGAGTTCGGCTTGTAAAATGTAATCGCTTGGAACATAAATCCATTCTTGCCACATGTTCACATATCATTAATATTATTCAGTCCATTCTTATAAAATCTTTATAAAGCATGATTATAAATGTGCCATTAACCTGCTCACTTGTAAGGAGGCAGTAACCCTTCTCATAGGAGTCGTTGTGGCTGGGGGGCGGGAGCGTTGCAAATGAATCTTTGACCATTTGTAAATCTCTTGAAAAAGAGAGCAGGGAAGGAAATGAATCCTAGACTGTGCTACAGGTAGATTGCTTTAAGGAATGCTCCTTTGACGCATCATTTATTTCCACCCCACCATTCCCTCAAGGAGCTCAATACATAGACCTCCACCCTTCCCGTTTTAACCTCACAACAGCCATGATAGGTTGGGCTGAGAGCCAGTAATTGGCCCAAGGTCATATAGCGAACTTCATGGCTGAGCAAGGATTTGAACACAGGTCCATAATTCTAACCAATTAGTATTAGAATTCTAACTCAGTAGTAACAGCACATCTGCCAGTAGCAATAAAGGTAAAGGACCCCTGACAGTTATGTCCAGTCGCGAACGACTCTGGGGTTGTGGCGCTATTTTGCTTTACTGGCGAAAGGAGCTGACGTTTGTCCGCAGACAGTTTTTCCGGGTCATGTGGCTAGCATGACTAAGCCACTTCTAGTGAAACCAGAGCAGCGCACGGAAATGCCGTTTACCTTCCCGCCGGAGTGGTACCTATTTATCTACTTGCACCGGCGTGCTTTTGAACTGCTAGGTTGGCAGGAGCTGGGACAGAGCAGCGGGAGCTCACCCCGTTGTGGGGATTCAAATCACTGACCTTCCGATCGGCACGCCCAAGGCTAAGTGGTTTCCACCACAGCACCACCCCTGTCCCTGCCAGTAGCAGATCTAGTACTATTAGTAGCACTACTATAGTATTTATAGTATTACTTCTACAACTACTGCACCCCCCTCCAACATTTCACAAAGGAAAACAGGGTCCACTTGAACCCAATGGTCCACAAGTGTTGAATTGATCTATGAGCTAACCATTATTTCTGATTATCACAAATTCCCTGACTTGCCCAGAGGGCTTGGGAGATAGGCAGGGTCTTCTCTCATTTGTGTGGGGCAGTGGCATGCAGTGAAATTTTCCATAGGGGAACAGTTAAGGCCAGAGGCATCAGCTTGTAAGAGCAATTGGAGAGGGCACATCACGCTCATGAGCGTTGTGCCTCATTGCCTAAGCTGGGCAGAAGCATCCCAGGCTTTGGGAAGGAGGTGCCAGGTCTCTGACACTTTCTCAAAGCCAGGCGGGCTTTGGGAAGGTGGCGGGAGAGCTCTTGGATCCCATCAGAGCATCACGCCTCCCTTCCTAAGCCAAGCAGAAGCTTCCTGGGCTTTGGAAGGGAGGCACCAGGCTTTAATACTTTAATATTCTGATTTGCCATGAACATTTATTCCCCTAACCTAGTCCCCCTAGTCCACTGACAGCACACCACTGGTGTGGGGTAAGTAAAGAAGAGGGGGAATATTTTACCACTGCTCACAAGGGACTCCTGCCCCTGGAAATCTGCAGTAGGAATGAGAGCTCTGCCATAGGAATCTGTATATGTTCTGCTCCCCAGAGGATTGGGTAAACTCTCCTTGGGCGAGCTGGAGAGTGGAGGGGTAGGTGCCTGCTTGTAACATCCCAAGGACCACTGGTCTTGCCCCCACTATTACACTCTGCTGAAGATTCTACTCTGCTTTATTCACTGCCCGGGAATTTGTAGGAACAAACAAGCAAACCATAGAATCATAGAGTTGGAAGAGACCACAAGGGCCATTGAGTCCAACCCCCTGCCAAGCAGGAAACACCATCAGAGCACTCCTGACATATGGTTGTCAAGCCTCTGCTTAAAGACCTCCAAAGAAGGAGACTCCACCACAAATATGTTTTTTAAATGGATAATGTAATTTGTGAGTTTGGACACATCATGCCAAAATTCAGGTCAAGTTATGCCAAAATGATGTTTCAGCCCACCATATTGATTCTAAATGGTGCCCGTCATCCAAACATCATCGAAGGTTGCCCCCATCTCATGAACCCTCATGCTGAGCTTGGTGATGATACCTAGGGAAATGACCAAAAACTATGCCCCAAAATGAGCAAAGTCACGCCAATGTAACTTTTTGTTCCGCCATCTTGACACAAAATAGTCTCCAGTGTCCAAACAGTGACAGCCTGCCACCTCCACCTCAGGAACCCTTGAGTTGAGTTTGGCAGCGATTTTTCGAGTCAGCCAAACCTATTGCAAAAAAATTGGCAAAGTCACACAGAAGTCATGCTTGGGTGTCATGAACACACCAGCTCCAAGTGTAATCTTGCAGCCAGCTGCAGAATGCAGTCAGGAACAGGGAGGCTGGGCTTTCACGCTGGCACAGGAGAGCCCACAGCTGCCAGCATCGACTCCCCATGACTTTGGATGGCCGGCTGATAAGGGAGGAATGGAGAACAGGCTGGAACACAGCCAAAGCTCCCCGGAAGCCCAGACAGGCACGGAAAGCCACAGAAACAGCTTTCTGGAACAGAAAGGGGCTGCAGCTGATCAATTAAGTCTGAGGCGTAGGCGTATAGGAAGGCTGCTACTCAGGAAGCAAAATAAGAAACGTAAAGGTCAAAGATTCAATCTCTTCTGTCAACACAGGAAGAACTCCTCAGAAGGGTCAACTGAATGATGGGGGCCGGAGACTTGCTAGAGCCGTCCGGAGATAATTACTTGGTTGTGTTTTTTTGCAATAAATCCTCCTTTTTAATTACGTACGCTTACTATGTTATCAAGCCAGGAACCTAACATTGGGTCTGCCATCTTGATTAAAAATGGCTGCCAGCATACAAACAGCACCATAGCCTAATGAATAGAATGCAGCACTGTAACCTAGCAAGTACTCTCCTTACCCTGGAAAAGTGCACCATGGTCTAACTAATGCTCCCTCACCCCATAGAATACAGCAGTCTAAGGAGTGCTCCGCCTTGCCCTGTAAGAGAGTATCATAACCTAACAGATGCTCTATTTTTGCAGCACCATAGCATGAGTTTCCCTCCTTCTTCTTGTGGAACAGCAGCAAAATTGACAAGTGCTTCCTTTACCTCTGGAATACATGCCCAGACACGGACTCTGAGCCCTCCAAGAATAATGGCACATGACTATAAGGGCTTACAATGTCATGACAGAGTAGAGGAGCTTCTGCTGTGCTCCTCTTGTGTCCCTTCTGCCTTGAATACAATCCGTTACATTAGCAGGAGAGGGATTCTCCACCCCCATTTTTCATAAGTTATCAGTGTCGTGCAGATTGCACTGTCAAAAGGTCAATGGAAAGTAATGGGCTCGCTTCATCCCGAGCGAGGAGCTCAGACAAATACAGCATTGTGGAATTTGGGAATCATCAGCTTTAACGGTGATAAACGCTCAGCAGCCAATGGTTTGTTACAGACAAGAGAGGGTGCAAAAGTGCCATTTAAAACTAAATATCTTCCACTGGTTATCTGAGATGCAAAAAAACTGGGAAGAGCTTTGTGGGATGGGGGAGAGAAAATCCAAGAAACATCTGGAAACAGAAGACAGCAAATTGAATTAATGGCATTGCAAGGATCACCTTGCCACCAATTTCCCCAATTTTCACCAGTCTGCAAAACCAGCACTTTTACAAGTACCACCTAATGTCCATTTGGCACTTCCAAGGAATCAATCTTTTAGTGCACCTGCTCTTTGGAACTCCTTGCCTGTTGAAATTAGGCCGGCACCTGAAGGAGCATCTCCACCCCCATCATTCAGCCCAGACACGGAGGTCCAGCGCCAAGGGCCTTCTGCTGGTTCCCTCACTGCGAGAAGCCAAGTTACAGGGAACCAGGCAGAGGGCCTTCTCGGTAGTGGCACCCACCCTGTGAAATGCCCTCCCACCAGATGTCAAGGAAATAAACAACTATCTGACTTTTAGATGACATCTGAAGGCAGCCCTGTTTAGGAAAGTTTTTAATGCTTCATATTTTATCACTTTAATATTAATATTAATATTCTGTTGGGAGCCACCCAGAGTGGTTGGGGAAACCCAGCAAGATGGGCGGGGTATAAATATATTATTATTATTATTATTATTATTATTATTATTATTATTATTATTGCTAAAAACTTTTTTGTTTAGGCAAGCCTGCCCACAAATGTCAATTTCTTATGTTTGTTTCTAAATGTGTCGGTTTTCACATACATCTGGCTAATTTTATGTCTGCTTGTCTTTAAAGCCTGTTGATTTTACTGGTATTTTTGTATGAAATCTTTACTTTGTATAAATCATTTCGAGGTGGGCTCTTTAAAAATTAAATAGCGCATGAATCTCTTTAAAGAAATAAATAAAACTGGAGATAGTTGGTGAAAAATGGAATACACTAGGATGATGAATTGGCAACTAGAAGCCACTATGCCAAACATGACTTTTGGAGAATACGCCTGGGTTCATCAAATGCCACCCAAGAAGCAAAAGGCTTAGAGACAAGGGATGGCATTGGATTTTGCAGGCCACTGGAAGGGGAGCTTAAGGCACTGGCATTGTCAGAGGACAGTGAGGAAGTGTAATTGGAGGGCAGGACTTTTAATTGGATTTAATGGTGTTGAGAGTCAAGTTGGGCCTGGTTTAGGCTGGAGAAGAATCATAGAATCATAGAATCAATCATAGAATCATAGAATCATAGAATCACAGAGTTGGAAGAGACCACAAGGGCCATCGAGTCCAACCCCCTGCCAAGCAGGAAACACCATCAGAGCACTCCTGACATATGGTTGTCAATCCTCTGCTTAAAGACCTCCAAAGAAGGAGACTCCACCACACTCCTTGGCAGCAAATTCCACTGTCGAACAGCTCTTACTGTCAGGAAGTTCTTCCTAATGTTTAGGTGGAATCTTCTTTCTTGTAGTTTGGATCCATTGCTCCGTGTCCGCTTCTCTGGAGCAGCAGAAAACAACCTTTCTCCCTCCTCTATGTGACATCCTTTTATATATTTGAACATGATATGATAGCCACCTTTAAATATAAGAAGGGTGTTCACGTAGAAGATGGAGCAAGCTTGTTTTTCACTGCAGGGTAGGACCTGAACTATAATAATAATAATAATAATAATTTATTATTTGTACCCCGCCCATCTGGCTGGGTTTCCCCAGCCACTCTGGGCGGCTTCCATAGAAACAAAAAATACAGTAAAATATCACAGATTAAAAGCTTCCCTAAACAGGGCTGCCTTAAGATGCCTTCTAAATGTCAGGTAGTTATTTATCGCTTTGACATCTGATGGGAGGGCGTTCCACAGGGCGGGCGCCACTACCGAGAAGGCCCTCTGCCTGGTTCCCTGTAGCTTTGCTTCTCGCAATGAGGGAACCGCCAGAAGGCCCTCGGCGCTGGACCTCAGCGTCCGGGCAGAACGATGGGGGTGGAGACGCTCCTTCAGGTATACTGGGCCGAGGCCGTTTAGGGCTTTAAAGGTCAACACCAACACTTTGAATTGTGCTCGGAAACGTACTGGGAGCCAATGTAGGTCTTTCAAGACCGGTGTTATGTGGTCTCGGCGGCCGCCCCCAGTCACCAGTCTAGCTGCCGCATTCTGGATTAATTGTAGTTTCCGGGTCACCTTCAAAGGTAGCCCCACGTAGAGCACATTGCAGTAGTCCAAGCGGGAGATAACTAGAGCATGCACCACTCTGGCGAGACAGTCCGCGGGCAGGTAGGGGCTCAGCCTGCGTACCAGGTGGAGTTGGTAGACAGCTGCCCTGGATACAGAATTGACCTGCGCCTCCATGGACAGCTGTGAGTCCAAAATGACTCCCAGGCTGCACACCTGGTCCTTCAGGGGCACAGTTACCCTATTCAGGACCAGGGAGTCCTCCACACCCGCCCGCCCCCTGTCCCCCAAAAACAATACTTCTGTCTTGTCAGGATTCAACTTCAATCCATTAGCCGCCATCCATCCTCCAACCGCCTCCAGGCACTCACACAGGACCTTCACCGCCTTCACTGGTTCTGATTTGAAAGAGAGGTAGAGCTGGGTATCATCTGCATATTGATGGACACCCAGTCCAAATCCCCTGATGATCTCTCCCAGCGGCTTCATATAGATGTTAAAAAGCATGGGGGAGAGGACGGAACCCTGAGGCACCCCACAAGTGAGGGCCCAGGGGTCCGAACACTCATCCCCCACCACCACTTTCTGAACACGGCCCAGGAGGAAGGAGCGAAACCACTGTATAACAGTGCCCCCAGCTCCCAGCCCCTCTAGACGGTCCAGAAGGATGTTATGGTCGATTGTATCAAAGGCCGCTGAGAGATCCAGCAGAACCAGGAAACAACTCTCACCTTTGTCCCTAGCTCGCCGGAGATCATCAACCAGCGCGACCAAGGCAGTTGAACTAAAGCGTTTAAATTACAAGAAATGAGATTATGACTAAACATTGGGAAGAACTGATGGTAAGAGCTGTTTGACAATGGAATGAATCACCTCAGAAGGTGATGGGCTCTCCTTCATTGGAAGTTTTTTAAACAGAGGTTGGATGAACCTATACAGTGGTACCTCGGGTTACAGACGCTTCAGGTTACAGACTCCGCCAACCCAGAAATAGTACCTCGGGTTAAGAACTTTGCTTCAGGATGAGAACAGAAACTGCGCGGCGGCAGCAGGAGGCCCCATTAGCTAAAGTGGTACCTCAGGTTAAGAACAATTTCAGGTTAAGAATGGACCTCCAGAACGAATTAAGTTCTTAACCCGAGGTACCACTGTATATTCAAATGACAAGAAAGGAGATTCCAACTGAACATGAGGAAGAACTTTATGACATTAAGAGATGTTGAGCTATGGAATGGGCTACCTGGCATTGTGGTGGACTCTCTTTTGTTGGTGGTGTTTAAACAGAGGTTGGATGGCCATCTGTCAGCTGTGATTCCTGCATTGCAAGGAGTTGGACTAGGGGGTGAACCTTGAAGTCCCTTCCGACCCTACAATTCTATGATTCTAAGTTATTTAAATACTCCTGCCGAGTTCCATTCCTTTGGCAATTGGGCATCTGAGCCACTAGGGCTTTATCCTGTGCATACAGAAGATGAATGGACCAATCACTTCTTGTGGCACTAAACATCCAGGAGAGATGAAAGAAATGCATGCCTGTCCATAGTAAATATATTGACTCGGAGCCTATTTGAACTAAACGCTCCCATTTTCTGAAAAGTTCATCTAATAACAAAGGTCTAGAGAAAGTCAATTGAAGCATAATTCTCCGGGTTATCTCCTGGGGGTGAAATGCACAAATCTGGATGGATTCAATTATCTAATGCAAATAAAGAATGTGTAACGACCTTTCCTCCAAGGTGCATCGTGCACCAATGTTACTGGCATTTCGTTGGCAGGTGACAAAGTACCTCTGTGCCCAGGCTTTTGGGAGCGGCGAAGTTTCCTGTTGCAAAGGTATCATTTCATTTTATTTGCTCACTCGCTGCTATGTAGATTGCTATTGATGTTTCATGCATGGCTTAATGTTTTGTGGTTTTCAGCCCTTAGAGACCTTATTAATTATTGTTTTAATGTTATATGTATTTCCACCCTGGAACCATTCAGTGAAGTGTGGATTATAAATTTGGTAAATAAACGAATAAAGTGAGGTGCCTCCTCCCCCTGGAACACTCTTGTCATTTTCTTGTGGGATGGCAGGTTGGAGAGCTCGGTTTCTTGCATCTGAGCAAGTCGAACATCACTTAATATTGGCTGGTTCGAAGGGGTTGTTGCAAGAATTATTGTCAGGATCTTCACCCAAAGGCATGGGGTGGTTCAGCCCTTGATGTTAAACAGGCAACCTGTGGGCCCTGTCTGAGTCCCTGGATAACTTTAATTCACCTCTGGGGGTAAAAGTGGGGGGAGAAACCTACCTTATTTCCACTTTCTGAAACAAGAGACAAACCGCAACGCAGCTATCCTTTAAAATTCACATGTTTCCAAATTTTGTGATGCAGTTCTCCAGGCAAATAATATGTACAAATATGTGGGGAGGAGGGCTATTTCATAAACTTTATATAAAGGTAAAGGGACCCCTGACCATTAGGTCCAGTCGTGGCTGACTCTGGGGTTGCGGCGCTCATCTCGCTTTCTCACTTTATCGGCCGAGGGAGCCACAGCTTCCGGGTCATGAGGCCAGCATGACTAAGCCGCTTCTGGCGAACCAGAGCAGTGCACAGAAATGCCGTTTACCTTCCTGCCAGAGCGGTAGCTGTTTATCTCCTTGCACTTTGACGTGCTTTCGAACTGCTAGGTTGGCAGGAGCAGGGACCGAGCAACAGGAGCTCACCCCGTCATGGGGATTCGAACCCCCTACCTTCTGATGGGAAAGTCCTAGGCTCTGTGGTTTAACCCACAGTGCAACCCATGTCCCTAAACTTTATATACCACAAGGCAATTTGCAAAAGAAGATAAAACAATAAAATGACCACTAAAAAAAATTGTATCCAAAGTTTAAAAGATACAGAAAGTTAAAACCACAATAGAATAGACTGAAACAAATTAAAACTCAATCAAACTTTCTAAGCAACTACATGGCTGTTGTTGTTGACATCTGTCTCTCTAGAGAGACAATGCAGTGAGCCTCCAGGGGTGAAATCAAACTGAAATGTTAGCAACACTGAAGTGAATTCTCTGGGGCACAAGCCTGGGCAGTGTGTCTGGAGGTCCTGGGCTGCCCAGATGACAAGACCCATCTTTCGGCCACACTGATGTGATCCAAAAGAAAGCAGAGCAATACATTGGCACCAGCTTGTCTGCAGAAGTTTCCACAAGCAGCAGAAGAAGAAGAGTTTGGATTTGATATCCCGCTTTATCACTACCCGAAGGAGTCTCAAAGCAGCTAACATTCTCCTTTCCCTTCCTCCCCCACAACAAACACTCTGTGAGGTGAATGGGGCTGAGAGACTTCAAAGAAATGTGACTAGCCCAAGGTCACCCAGCAGCTGCATGTGGAGGAGTGGGGAAGCGAACCCAGTTCACCAGATTACGAGTTCACCGCTCTTAACCACTACACCACCCTGGCAGGAGTACAAGGCACCATCCAACCATCTTAGGGACTCTAGAATTGTGTAGAGTTTATTCCTTAGCCTTTTCTTCACCTGAAGATATCCTACAAGGCAGCAGAGGTTTAGGACCATAAGTTTGCTTCTTCTAGATGAGCTAACTTCCCAGGTTGATGAGCCCCATCTGCTCCTCACTTGTCCCTGCAGCATGGGCTGAAACTGCCTTCTTGACTGCTGGACGCACTATTGGTCTCATCCGCTCAATCCACCAGAGCCTGTCTTCTCATGCAGGGGAAGTCCTTGACTCTTTGAGACCCATTGGCTACCCTCTCCTGGTTTAGCCAGCCAGTCAAAGCTGTTCCCAGGGTATGGCCACTGTCACATGCTGACAGCTTCCAGGAGCCACAGGTGGGAGCTGAGTGCAGGGTGGGGACCAAAGGTGGACAAACTCTCCCAGAAGGAGCACAACATGTCCCCCACTAAGGTTCTACCCCTCCCCTAACTCTCCAAACAACTGGGTTAAAGGTAAAGGTAAAGGGACCCCTGACCATTAGGTCCAGTCGTGGCCGACTCTGGGGTTGCGGCTCTCATCTCGCTTTATTGGCCGAGGGAGCTGGCGTACAGCTTCCAGGTCATGTGGCCAGCATGACTAAGCCGCTTCTGACGAACCAGAGCAGTGCACGGAAACACCATTTACCTTCCCGCCAGAGTACCTATTTATCTACTTGCACTTTGATGTGCTTTCGAACTGCTAGGTTGGCAGGAGCTGGGACCAAGCAACAGGAGCTCATCCCGTCGCGGGGATTCGAACCACCGACCTTCTGATCAGCAAGTCCTAGGCTCTGTGGTTTAACCCACAGCACCACCCGCGTCCGAAGCAACTGGGTAGACTTTTCTAAATAAGAATGCCTTCAGCGGGTGCCAAAAAAATACAGTAAATGCACATTGCTCTCCTCCTCCTCACAGTTGCTCCCTCTGCTCCACACCTCAGCTTTCCAAGTGATGGCATTAGAGGACCTCTGGATCACTGAGCTAAGTGGGGTACCTGGAAATCTTCCAGAAATGCCAACAACAGGGCAAGGCTGCTCATGAGGCAGGCTGAAGTAGCCATTTGGTGCGTCAGAATCCCACAGGGAGACGCTCTCTGCAGGTGCCCCTAACCACCACCACTGGAGAAGTGAGAAGTGGCAGCAACCATGTCACTCAACATTTTGTGGCACTTTTGCAAGATCTCACCGGAAGCCACCATCATGTGACCCCAGTAAGCAAGGCAGCGGCATCTTCCTGTTTTGCCTCAGGCCAGGCCATCGCAGGCCAACCCTAATGGCGCCACTGAGCCTGAGAGGAGTAAGAGGCAAAAGGAGCATTTCTTGTTGGTGCAGAAGGAGCAAGCTCGTGACACAGGGCAGAGCTGGATAGTGAATGCTTACTCCTGCTGGGGAGCTGGGGAGCCCAAGGGTGAAAGAACAGATGCTCCCAGTGGTGCTCCGGGGGCGGCGCGAACGGCAATGGCGGTCCTCTTCTGAACGGGAGAGGAGGCTCCGCAGACAACGGGTCGTCCGCTACGGCGAAGCAGAGACCCATCTCGGAAAACCCCAGGCAGCAAGAGCCTGGGGTCTTGAGGCTCGGTGGGCGCCTTGAGCGACCCTCCAAGCGCTAAAGGAACCCCGTAAGGGGCTCCGGAGCGTGGAGGGGGGTTGCGGCGCTGAGAGCTGCTTCGCAGTCTGTGGAGCGAAGCCGCGCTGCTGCTGCCGGTGAGCGCTGATCCCTTTTCCTGTCAAATTACGGATCCGGATGAAAAGCAACTTATTCGTGAGTAAAAGACTGAATCACTTGAAATTAGAGACTTTAAAGGAAAAATCTTAATTGGCTTGAACTTGGCTGAAAGCGGAGAGACGTGGAAACAGGAAGTCCGTCTTCCGCAGCCATTGAACTTGAAAAAAGCAATCAGCTGGAGGAGTGGAGGCTGAAAGAAAGAGATTCTAAACTTTACAGATCTAAGCATCTATTGAACTTGCAACTTAAAGTAAAGACTTTAAGCTAAAGACTTGGGATTATTATTTGCACTTGACTTTCCTCCTTTTATTGGATTACAAATTAGAAGGTGAAACCCAGAGTCAGGAGCTGCCTGAGCATTAAGAGATTGAGCTGTCAGTACTGCAGATTTGGATACTGTATATTGGAACTTGCAACAATCTGAGGGTATTGAGACCTTTTAAATTTGAAACATTCTTTTTGGAGATAAATAAGCACTGTCTGTAACAAAGTGACCATTTATAAACTCTGCTAAACATTTGTATCTGAAGGTTCTTGGACATTAAATTAGACTCTGAAAGACATTTTAAGCTCCCTCTAGAGGATTGGATTAAAACAGTGACTTTACATGTACATTTACTTTCGATTCCCTTGTTGTTTGCTTGCTCTGGGCCTTTCCATTCCCATGGGAATAACTCAGTGTGACCTTGACTGACAGATAACGTTGGAATGAGTGGCACAAGAAAAAGAGGGAGAGTTAGACAAACAACTTTAACAACTCTAACCTCAGCCTCGCAGACACGTAGATCATCTGTACCTACTTTGCCCTCAGAAGTAGAAGTTGAAGAAGTTGCCTTGTCACAGGCAAAAGAGGGAGAGGGTGAAGCAGAGCAGTTACAATTGGAAGATATGGCCTCAGGAGTATCTGTTTCTGTTCTAGACAAAATTTTTGAAAAATTGGAAGCTTTGGACAAGAAAGTAGATGTCCAATCAGCAAAGATTGACAAAAATACAGAATGTCTAAATAAATTAACCATACAAGTGGTACAGAATACACAAGCAATTGGACAGTTAACGGAGGCCTCAGCAGAAAATCGGAAATTGGCTGAGGACACCAGACAAAAATTGGAAAATTTAGAGCAAGAGGTAAGACCACTCACTAAACAAGTTGGGGAACATCAGATTTATCTTTCTATGATAGAACTGCGAAATCGTGAGAATAATTTGAGGATTAGATCTTTACAAGAGGCAGAAGAAGGAAATCTAACTGAGTTTTTGACCAAAGAATTCTCCAAGTTCTGGAATTTGGAAGAAAAGGACTTTAAAATTGTGTCAGCTTTCAGACTTGGAAGATTCATAAAGAAGGAGAGGCCCAGAGACTGTTTGATAACATTGAGATCAAAGGAGGAAAGGGATAAGATTTTGGGCCTACACTTCGGAAAGTCACTGGAGGTTTTGGATAGAAGAATTGAAATTTATAAAGATATCCCAAGACAACTGCTGGATCTTAGAGCCGCCTATTCTGAACTTGCTAAACTACTAAGGAGCAACGCAATTCCATTCAGGTGGGAATTTCCCCAAGGAATATCTTTTACCTTTAGAGGGAGAAAGGTCAAAGTTAGAACATTGGAAGAGAGAGACAAATTTTTGGCTACATACGGAGAGGATCTTCAAAAAGGAATTGAACTACCTTCTGGGCCTGGGGCAACGCCAGCATCAACACCAGCACCTGGGGAACCTGAAGATTCAGAGAAGATACCACCCCTGGAGAAATAACCAGATTGATCCAGGATGTCTCTGCAACTGCTGAGTTGGAATATTAATGGTTGTAACATTCCGGAAAAAAGGAAGAAAATATTTCACATATTAAAAAAAGAACAATTGGACATTATCTGTTTACAAGAAACACATGTGACGAGGCTCCACAGAAAAGTGTTAATAAATAAAAGATTGGGCCAGGAATTTGTATCGTCAGACAAAGTTAAGAAGAGAGGCGTGGTGATATATGCAAAAGAGAGCCTGTCACCTAAATTCTTATTTAAAGATGAACATGGAAGAATTTTGGCTATTGAGATACAATATCAAGGAGAGAAACTGTTGATATTAGGAATCTATGCACCTAATGAAGGGAAATCGGAATTTTACAAGAAGCTGCAGGAGACAATGCTGGACTATCTGGATTACAACAACATCATAATGATGGGAGATATGAATGGGGTCGTATCAACTAACATGGACAAGTCACAAAGTCAAAATGTTACAAAAGACGGCAGACTACCTAAAACCTTTTTTGAAATGACTGACAATATGGATTTGATTGACATTTGGAGGACAAAGAACCCACTAGGAAGAGAGGGAACATTCTTTTCTGAAGCCCAACTGACCTGGA
Organism: Podarcis pityusensis; assembly: GCF_964106645.2. Classification (NCBI taxonomy): domain Eukaryota; kingdom Metazoa; phylum Chordata; class Lepidosauria; order Squamata; family Lacertidae; genus Podarcis; species Podarcis pityusensis. The sequence goes on from NC_138041.1 coordinate 33,358,527, forward strand.
CAAGAATCGACCAAATATGGATTTCCAGAGGCCTGGCACCTAAGGTCAGAAAAGTGGAAATCTGCCCAAAGACCTGTTCCGACCATAATGCAGTAAAGATGGATATGACACTATTACCAACTGGATCCTTTAGATGGAAGATGAATGACAATTTGTTCAGAGATCAGGAAATTATCAAGAAGGCCCAAAAAGTTTTGAAGGACTACTTTGAGATAAATATGAATAATATGGTGGAAAAAAGAATAGTCTGGGACGCAAGTAAAGCTGTAATGAGGGGATTCTTGATACAACAGAATGCAGTAAAGAAAAGAACACAAAATGAGAAAAAAGATAAGATTTTGGATAAAATAAAAGAATTAGAGAAGAAATTAAGAGTGAATCCGAAGTCACAGCCAACTCTGAGAGAAATTAAACTTTATCAAACACAATATTCTAAATTGATAAATCAGGAAATTGAATGGAAGGTTAAATTAATGAAACAAAAAACGTTTGAGTCGGCGAATAAATGTGGAAAACTGCTAGCTTGGCAGTTGAAGAGAAGACAAAGACTAAATACTGTTACAAACTTAGAGGTTGATGGAAAAAACATTCAGAATCCAGTGGACATCAGAAAGTGTTTCCAGAGATATTTCAAAAAATTATACACCCAAGGGCCGCAAGACGATGTTGAGATTAAACAATTTTTGGCAAAAAACGGACTATCTAAATTGTCACAAGAAAATAGGACAATCCTGAATTCTAAAATAACACGACAGGAGATTGAACAAGCCATCCAGAACATGCAACTCGGCAAATCTCCAGGACCAGATGGGCTGACCTCCAAGTACTATAAGGCATTAAAAGACTATTTGATACAACCCTTGATGGAGGTCAGCAATGAAATTATGGAGGGGAAGAGGGCACCGGAGTCGTGGAAGGAAGCGTTCATCACATTAATACCAAAGTCGGAAGCTGAAAAGACACAACTTAAGAACTACCGCCCCATCTCTCTTTTAAATGTGGATTACAAAATATTTGCAGACATTTTGGCAAATAGATTTAAAAAAGTTTTAAATGAAGTAATTCATAAGGACCAGGCCGGCTTTCTCCCAGGTAGACATCTGTTTGCTAATACAAGGAACATTATTGACATTTTGGAACTTTTGCAAACAGATATAAATACAAAAGCAGTTTTAATTTTTATAGACGCGGAGAAGGCCTTTGACAATATCTCCTGGAAATTTATGATGGGAAATTTAAAAGAGATGGGAGTGGGACGGGGTTTTGAGAATGGGATTGAGGCGATATATTCAGAACAGAAAGCTAAATTGATAGTTAATAATGTGGTTACAGAAGAGTTCAAAATTGAAAAAGGGACACGACAAGGTTGCCCTATTTCCCCTTTGCTATTCATCTCGGTTCTGGAAGTGCTATTAAACATGATTAGAGGGGACCGGTTGGTGGAAGGAATTCAGGTCGGTCAGAAACAATATAAATTAAAAGCTTTCGCAGATGACCTGGTTTTGACCTTGCAGAAGCCAGAGCCCAGTACGAAAAGAGTATTACAACTGATTAATGACTTTGGTCGGGTGGCTGGATTTAAACTAAACAAACAGAAAACTAAGGTTTTGGGGAAAAATTTGACTGATACAGAGTCAGAACGGTTTCAGAATGAGACGGAACTTAATGTGGTTAAAAAAGTAAAATACCTAGGGGTAAACATAACAGTAAAAAATCTAAGTCTATTTAAGGACAATTATGAAAAATGCTGGACAGAAATTAAGAGAGACTTAGATAGTTGGTCAAAATTGAAACTTTCTTTGTTAGGCCGAATTGCTGCTATCAAGATGAATGTATTGCCAAGGATGTTGTTTTTATTTCAAACACTTCAGGTTTTGGACAAAACGGAGTGCTTTCAGAAGTGGCAGAGAGACATTTCTAAGTTTGTCTGGCAGGGCAAAAAGCCCAGAATTAAGTTTAAGATATTAACCGATGCAAAACAAAGAGGGGGCTTTGCCCTGCCAGACTTAAAGTTGTATTATGAAGCCGCAGCGTTCTGCTGGCTAAAAGACTGGCTACTTCTTGAAGACACTGATGTGTTAGATTTGGAAGGGTTTAACAACGCTTTTGGATGGCATGCATATTTATGGTATGACAAGGTTAAAGCAAATAAGGCCTTTAAGAACCATATTGTCAGAAAATCACTGTTTAATGTCTGGACAAAATATAAAGACTTGCTGGAAAATAAAACACCAAGGTGGCTTTCACCTCTGGAAGCTAAGGCCCGAAAAAGACCCAATATGGAGGCTAAATGGCCAAAATATTGGGAAATACTAGAAAAGGATGGAGACAATTGGAAATTGCAGAGTTTGGAGAAAATGAAAGACAAAGTGCGAGATTGGTTACATTATGCTCAGATTAAAGAAGTTTTTAAAAATGATAAGAAACTAGGGTTCCAGGTGGAGAAATCGAAATTAGAAACAGAATTGTTAGAACCAAAGATTAAGGTACTTTCAAGGATGTATAACTTGCTGTTGAAATGGAATACACAAGATGAAACGGTTAAATCGGCTATGATAAGGTGGGCACAGGACATTGGGCATAATATCATGTTTGAGGACTGGGAGAGGTTGTGGAGTAATGGATTGAAATTTACTGCATGTAACGCTCTGAAAGAAAATGTAATGAAAATGATTTATAGATGGTATATGACCCCAGTCAAACTTGCCAAAATTTACCACCTGTCTGATAATAAGTGTTGGAAATGTAAAGAGTGTGAGGGAACGTTCTTCCACCTCTGGTGGACTTGCCCTAAAGTGAAGGCGTTCTGGGAAATGATTTATAATGAACTGAAAAAGGTATTTAAATATACCTTCACTAAGAAACCAGAGGCTTTCCTTTTGGGTATTGTCGGCCAAGGGGTGGCAAGGAAGGACCAGACATTTTTTATGTATGCAACAACAGCAGCAAGGATACTTCTCGCAAAACACTGGAAAACTCAAGATCTACCCACACTGGAAGAATGGCAGATGCAACTGATAGACTACATGGAACTGGCTGAAATGACCGGCAGAATTCGTGACCTGGGAGAAGAGAGGATTGAGGAGGATTGGAAGAAATTTAAGAACTATTTACAAAAGCATTGTAATTTGAGTGAATGCTAAATAAGATGCTAGACTAAAATAACTGAGCACCACTAAATTTAGAAGTTTCTAAGAAAATAAGTAAGACTGTGAAAATTTAGCTCCTTTCGAGAATTATAAGATTATGAAACATAGAAGGGATATAAGAATTTAAATAAGATGATAAATTGCTGACAAAATGTTATAACGATGAAAGTGGGAGCGGGAGATGTGAGGAAGTCCAAAGAAAATGTGAAACTATATTAAGACAAATGTTACATTGTTTATTATGTTTATTTTTTATTGTAAAACCCAATAAATTGCTTTAAAAAAAAAAAAAAAGAAGGAGCAAGCTCGTGACACAGGGCAGAGCTGGATAGTGAATGCTTACTCCTGCTGGGGAGCTGGGGAGCCCAAGGGTGAAAGAACAGATGCTCCCAGTGCCACCTAACACAGCAAACACATTGCAGAGAGGGTTGGCCAAGCAGATGTTGGTCCCAACAGCTGTAAACTAATAAGGGCTTGGGACAAACGTTCCAAAGGACTTGCTGACCTTCTGAGTGGCTATGAACATTCCACCTCCTATGGTTCCACTCAGGGCCAGAACTAGATATCTTGGTGTCTGGGGTAAGCACCATGAAATGCACCCCTAAGCCAGCTCCCTATTTTATGTCTTAAACATTGCTGAATTTGTTTTGTATTAATCTAAAAGCTTGAACAGGGATGCGGGTGGCGCTGTGGGTTAAACCACAGAGCCTAGGACTTGCCGATCAGCAGGTTGGCAGTTTGAATCCCCGCAACGGGGTGAGCTCCTGTTGCTCGGTCCCAGCTCCTGCCAACCTAGCAGTTCGAAAGCACGTCAAAGTGCAAGTAGATAAATAGGTACCGCTCCGGCGGGAAGGTAAATGGTGTTTCCGTGTGCTGTTCTGGTTCGCCAGAAGCGGCTTAGTCATGCTGGCCACATGACCCGGAAGCTGTACGCCGGCTCCCTCGGCCAATGAAGCGAGATGAGTGCTGCAACCCCAGAGTCAGCCAAGACTGGACCTAATGGTCAGGCGTCCCTTTACCTTTACCTTTAAAAGCTTGAACACTTTTGCACACAGCAGACATATTTGTCCCACTGTTGTATCCTTGGCCTTGGGCCTTTTAAATTTCAGTGCCATCTTCTTTTAATCTCTTCATTATTTTGTCTGCTAAATCACTGCCTGTTCTCTGTTTTACTTCAATGAACTCTACAGAAAATTTCCTAGATCAAAAAGTTCCCAGCATCAATATGGAGGCAGATGATAATTTTGACATTCTGCCTAGTGATGAGAAATGTCTGGAACACATTCAAATAGTAGTGAGTAAAACTCTGTGGATTTTTATCCCAAAAATCGTCTCACCGTGAGCATTTTCCCATGATAATTTGAGGATTTTATTTTGTATTTTATGTGATAAATACTTCACAGCCCATCTTTTATAGCTGAACAAATGGCTTTTAACTTCACTATCATAATGGTTAATCAATTCATGAAATTTAGAAAGGTTCCCACACCAGGACTACCAATAATTTCTCTTAAGCGCCACTAAAAACTGGATTGTTTTCTGCCCCAAACAGAATAACATCGAAACAACCTGCAAATCATGTTGCCATTTCTCTTTTTTCTGTCTGAATTGTCTTTTGTGGGCAATCAAAAAGTCTACCACTTTATATATTATTTTCTAAGCTCTTCCACTTGAAAAACTTGTCTCAGTGGCAAATGCATTTTTGCACAGTCTACACTTCGCATCAAATGCTTCCAGTCATTGGAACAAAATGTTGCAATGCAGGGTGTCCTGCTCACTGTTCCAGCCAATCAGCCAAGCTCCTTTCCAGACTACTACATTCCATTTCTGCTCTGAAGAGTTTTACGTTCTCCCCAACATCACCACAAATCTGAATTTTGTGGCCGCTCATCACATCCGCATCATGCATTTAAAGCACATGTAAAACACATGATCTCTCCCTTAGAATCTTGGGAACCAGTGCTGTAGCTACAGTGGTGGGCGGGGGGTCTAGCTGGGTTTATTGCCCTGGGTGAAGCCTCCAGAGGACACCATTGAGGCTCCCAACCTGTGTGTGTGTGTGTGTGTGTGTGTGTGTGTGTGTGTACACAAATGCATAGGGGATGCCAAACTCGGCATTTGACCCAGGTGAAAGAAAGCCTAGTTTCACCCCTGAACTGTAGCTTATTACAGATGCTGGAAACTGTAGCTCCGTGAGGCATAAACTGCAGTTCTCATGATTCTTTGGGTGGAAAACACATGCATTAAATGTGCTTTAAATGTATGGTGAGGATGTAAACTTAGTGGACACATTTTCTCTTCATTTGGCTGTTTTTAGATAATCCCTCCCATTCAGGTTTTCTTTAAGATTTTTTGTACCTAACACAAAATTTGGGGACTAGTGTGGAGTGCAGACAAAAGGTGATTGAATAGAATGTCATCTTAGGATGCTTCCTCTGGCCCAGCCTTAGTAAACTGAATCCCCATCACTCCCTGCTTGGCTGCTAGAGTTTAAACCCCTTTATGCTATTCCTCAGTTTGGGGAACCACCATCTCAGGCATTTGTTGGGGCAAGGATATATAGATATTTAAAATCACAACATATGCAGCAAATGGTGGAAATAGAGACCTTTAAAATATGCTCGTGTGAGTTCCAAAACTTCCTTCATCCCCTAGCGTAGAAAAAGGCCACACATTTGGTACGTTAGCAATGACCGCTCCCCGCTTAAAACGGGGGGCGCCCTTTGCGTGGACGCGCACAGCCCTGGATCTGGAGCAGCCCCATCAGCATAGGCTTGGCTTTGCCTTCCCTCAGGTGGGATACCTGGAGGTCCCCGCCTACCTCAGTCAGTTGTCCAATCCCACCTGGGGGAAGCGTTGCCAAGGAGACCAGGCCAGGTAGGGGGAGGGATTACCTGCCCACACAATAGAGGGAGGATCTTACCTGGGAATCCTCACTTGGCTCCAGAGCTTCTCCCACCCTACCCACCCTCAGTTAATGTCTTCCTTTGCAGGTTAACTTTTCTTCACAGGTATGCGGGCGCTGCTACGATAAGGTCGCTGTTAAAGGGCCGGAAAGGAATTTCCCTGCATTGGCAGGTTTTGCCTTTCCCGTAGCAAAACGTCACAACTTTGGCGGTATCAGGCCTTGGGCGGAATCCTTTAGTCCATCTTCCTCTTTGCGGCAGCGATACCAGGGTTCCCCGTTAAAGGGGTTTCTGAAGGGAGGCTTTGATCGTACGCCGAAAGGTCATCATTGCTCTCCCCTGCGGCGGCGGCGTAACGGGGGCAGCTATCTCTGCTTGAACATATGTTCTCCAGAGCCGGCCCATCCCCCCCACACACACTGGATAACCCTGAAGCTCCCTAGGTCCCCGGCTGGGGACTGGGGAGGGAGAACGCCCAATGCCTGAGCCAAGGTCTACCCACATTTGAAATTTAATAAAGTTGTGGCCAATTTAATCCCATAGCACGTTGTCTTGAGTTGTTATTCCACATGACGGGGGGACCGCTCGGGATCTGGGGACTCTGCCTGTCCACGCAATGGTTTACTTACAAACTCTCCAAATGTCAGAATCATGTGCTTTTCCAAACAGCATTCAGAAAAAGTTGCACAGGCAGTAAAACTTGGCTTATTTACAAGGGTGACACAGTTCCTAAATTGGTATAGGAACTCAAGAGAGGCTTGTAAGAGCCATGCGGTCTGAGCTGAAGCAATCAGCTTAGACCTCCTTACACGGTGATCTTCTCTGGGAGGGACTGGAAGGGAACAAAGGCTTGATTACCCAGTCCTCCCATCCCCATGATGAGTTAATCTTGGCAGGGCAGCTTACTCTCTGGTCTTAACCCTTTCATGCATTAATTAGACTTAAGCATGTTGGTCATATGAGGCTGGTTATCCCACAGCATTTTCAAGTAACCAAGCATGATCATTAAGTTTCTCCACGAATTAGAGAGGCATAAATTCCTTGACTGTGAACTTTACCTGATTGTGCTCACACACCTACTTAGAGTGCATCTTTATTTTCAAATGAATGACAGGCTGTTGTCACTTTTCAAGTATAACATGTCATGCAATTTGAGCAGCACATCAGCTAAAGAAAAGGTCGGAGGTTTATGCTCAGTTTGCTTGCATCTTCTATATATCAACTGTGTAAGCTTAAGAGCATCATAGCAGCAACACATCTTTTTGACTGTCCCTCTCTATTATCTGCCACTAGCTTTTTACAAACTGTCAAACTCTCCCCCTAGACATCTCCCTAGACACGCCTGGGTCCTTCATAGGGATGGATGAACATCTCAGTTTCGAGTTCTCATTTTTCCAATGCTGAATTCACTTATCCAGATTTCTGCATCAGTCTGCTTAAAAAAAAAATCCTCATGAAAATCTGTGTCAGTGTGTATTTCTAAGAATATACATGTTTTTGTAAGCAATCTTGTCTGATATGAATTTCTGCTTGTTGTGTTCACTAATATATGCATTTTGTGCACATGTTCCCCTAATACAAGCCCTTTTAGATACATTATTTCACTGGAGAATTGCACCACAAAATCTGGGGACATGCAAATTTCGAAGGGTAGCTGTGCTTTTGTTTGCATCTTATTTTGAGACATGAAAATTAGATAGGTTTAAATTCAAATGCAAACCGATCTGAATATCTTTCCCCATCCTTTATTCAATAGGAGGCATGTCTTGAATTCACCCAGAGCTGATGGGCTGGGTTTCCCACCATCTCACTCTTTTCCTTTTAAAAAACAATATAAAATATTTTTTATAAAATTTTACATAACAAGGTTCAGTTTAAACATATCAATCAGCTTTACATTTAGGATTCTCAGAATCCCTTGAATTCACCCCGCCCTTCTCTGGTTTCTATTTTCCATCCCTTTTTTATCCTCCCCCCCCCCCCCAATTTGTCATATGTATTATTAACTTTTCCATTTTATTTTATCTTTTACAAGTATTACTCTAATCCTGCCAAAGTTTTTAACTGTTTACAATGTTCTCTTAAATAGACTATAATTTTTTCCCATTCTTTCCTAAACTTCCTCTCTTCCTGGTCTCTGATTCTCCCGGTTAATTTCGCCATTTTGGCATAATCCATCATTTTCATCAGCCATTCTTCTCTGATTGGAACTTTGTCTTCTTTCCATCTCTGGACCAATAGTATTCTTGATGCTGTCGTCACGTACATAAATAGTCTTTCCTGCTCTTTCGGAATATGTGTACCTAAAATGCCTAAAAAGAAAGGCTCTGGTTTTTCCACAAATGTTATTTTAAACATTCTTTTCATTGCATTATATATCGTTTCCCAGAATGGCTCACTCTTTTCCAGTCCAAGACACGAGCAAAGGGTTCTCAGTCTCCCCTTCCCCCATGTGAACAGTGGCCCACGCTGCCACACTTACAAAATTGCAATGGCAGTGTAAACAAGCTACATCTTGTCTATGTCACTGCATTGGTGCACTCACAACCTTGCACTAGCAGTGGAGCAAGCCGATCAGGCACCCGGGGCGGTGTGCGTACCCTGAGTCCGGGGGCGGGGCCAGCCACCCGTGGGGGCGAGGCCAGCCGGTAGGACCTCCGAGGAGTCTTCCTGCCTCCTCCCACTCAGCCACCCTACAGCTGAGGAGGAGGTGGCGGGAGGACCGTTCGGGGCAGCGCGGAGCTTGCGGGCACCCAAGCCACCGCATCACTCCCAGAAGAGACGTGTGGCTCAGGCGTGCTGCAGCCCCTGCAATGAGTGCCACCCAGCACTTTGTCACCCCCCTAAGTGGTGACACCTGGGGCGGCCCACCCCCACCGCCCACCCCTTCCTGCCTTGCACCCTTGTGGCTGTGCCTTCCTGAGCAATCAGTTCTTGCCTGTTGTTTGCTGGAAGAAGTGTGGGGACGTTCCCCAGCTCTCCCCAGCTAAACACCAAGTAGAATTTCAGCAGCTCGAAATGGTGCTTCCACTTTCATTAGCACGAGCGTTCATCATGATTAACACCACCCAGGTCGGTACATTGTTTGTCACTGATTATTACGCTGCGTCGGACAGAACATTGACTCTTCATCGAACCCTGAAAACAATCGGCTGCAATTGGGACGTTAAGGTTTTACTGTTGTGAATTCATTTCCTTTTTTGGTAAGGCTGTGTGGGAAAAGACACCCAGCGACCGGGCAGGGCAGGGGGAATCGTAGTGTGACCATTTGAGAAGCTATCGTTGTCTCATAAGACCTGTAGGTGTCCCATTTTAATTCGAAACAACAGACATTGCACAAGAAGAGAGATCTGCATTGGCTCCCAGTACGTTTCCGAGCACAATTCAAAGTGTTGGTGCTGACTTTTAAAGCCCTAAACGGCCTCGGTCCAGTATACCTGAAGGAGCGTCTCCACCCCCATCGTTCAGCCCGGACACTGAGATCCAGCGCCGAGGGCCTTCTGGCGGTTCCATCATTGCGAGAAGTGAGGTTACAGGGAACCAGACAGAGGGCCTTCTCGGTAGTGGCACCTGCCCTGTGGAACACCCTCCCTTCAGATGTGAAGGAAATAAGCAGTTATCCTATCTTTAAAAGACATCTGAAGGCAGCCTGTTTAGGGAAGTTTTTAATATTTAATGCTGTACTGTTTTTAACATTTGATTGGGAGCGGCCCAGAGTGGTTGGGGAGACTCAGCCAGATGGACGGGGTATAAATAATAAATTATTATTATTATTATTATTATTATTATTATTATTATTATTTAAGAACCAGAGAACAATCATTTCCGCCATGCTTGCTCTAGAGCAGGGGTGGGGAAAAATTTTCGGTCAGAAGCTGTATTCCCACCTGGACAACCTCCCTGAGGCCACACGACGGTGGTGGACAGGATGAGAACGAGAGAAAACAGGAGGAGCAATGAATGCAAATTTCACCTTTTGCACTGTAGGATAGTTTCTGTCCACACTTCCATTCCCGTCTCTACCCTCCATCCGGATGATCCTGCAAGACTGCTGACCTTTGGCCCCACACATGAGCTACACAAACATTAGCTGAACATTAGAAGAAACATCTTGCTAAGAGCAGTTCAGTAATGGAAGGAGGTCTTCAAGCAGTGGCTAGACATGTTGAAGATCCTCTAGCTCTAGATCAGGATTTCCCAAACTTGGTTCTCTAGCTGTTCTTGGACTACAATTCCCATCATCCCTGACCACCGGTCCTGCTAGCTAGGGACGATGAGAGTTGTAGTCAAAAACAGCTGGAGTTTGGGAAACTATCCTCTAGATCAAAGAGGTGTTGGACTAAGTAGCCAGCTTTTGCATGACAACCTCCATATCCAGAAACTTTAACCAAGAAGTCAATGAGGTCCTTGCTCATTTATTCGCCAGTGTTCCACACACGCTGCCTTGTCATTAGCTTGCGGTTATATATGAAGGCACATATTCATTCATCACTAGGATTTTTGGTTCTTGTTCTTGCTTTGGTTTTTTTAAAAAAAGCTTGATGAATTTACACTCAGCTGGCCAGAAGCAATGGTATGATTGCAGCATTTCATAATCAAGACTCCTTTCTTCAAGCTCTGAATTCATTTGCATGGGCAATGAGTTGTTGTTAGTTTTACAAAATTGCTGCCAGTAACCTGGTGCAGAGCTGTGGGGACCACATTCTGACAAAAGTTGGAGGCTGCCAATAAAAAAATAGGAAGAACTGTTACTTGTGGAATCAGTTTTTATTTGCAACTTTTCATAGCATCATAGGATTGTAGAGTTGGGAGGGGTCAATTTAGGCTTACAAATCTCCAAGGAAGGAGAGTTTATCACCTCTTCTTCTTTAAAAAATATATATATTTATACTTTTCAGATATATACATTTCACCGATTTTACAATCATTTTGACATATTAAAACTTGACTTCCTTCCCCTTCTTTCTGCACTTCCTTAAATTTATTTTTAATATCTTCTGCATATCCAAATTAACTTAATTTACTCATTCATTTGTCTTCTTTAAACGTTTACTCTTATGTAACTGCAGGTTATTACAATAATCCTGCTAATGTTTTTATCTGTTTACAATTTATTTGTAAATATTCAATAAACCATTTCCATTCTTTCATTAAAAAAAATGTTATCTTGATTTCTTATTCTTCCAGTAAGTTTTGCCATTTCTGCATATTCCATAAGTTTTTGTATCCATTCTTCCTTTGCTGGGACTTCTTCTCCTTTCCATTTTTGGGCAAGTAACATTTTTGCCACTGTAGTTGCATACATGAATAAATTTCTGTACAATTTAGGTAGTTCTGTCCCTATAATTCCCAAGAGAAAGGCACTGAAATTTAAAAGGCCCAAGGCCAAGGATACAACAGTGGGACAAATATGTCTGCTGTGTGCAAAAGTGTTCAAGCTTTTAAAGGTAAAGGTAAAGGGACGCCTGACCAGAGTCGTGGCCGACTCTGGGGTTGCAGCACTCATCTCGCTTCATTGGCCGAGGGAGCCGGCGTACAGCTTCCGGGTCATGTGGCCAGCATGACTAAGCCGCTTCTGGTGAACCAGAGCAGTGCACGGAAACGCCGTTTACCTTCCCACCGGAGCAGTACCTACTTATCTACTTGCACTTTGATGTGCTTTTGAACTGCTAGGTGGGCAGCAGCAGGAACCGAGCAATGGGAGCTCACCCCGCCGCGGGGATTCGAACCACCAGCCTTCTGATCAGCAAGCCCTTGGCTCTGTAGTTTAGACCACAGCGCCACCCGCATCCCTGGCCATCAAGTTAGATGGCTTCAAGGCAGGATTTTGACAAATTCATGGAGGATAACGCTATTGGATATTATTATTATTATTATTATTATTATTATTATTATTATACCCCACCCATCTATCTGGGTTGCCTCAGCCACTCTGAACACAATAGAAAATCACACATTAAAAGCTGCCCAAAACTAGACACTGCAGGACAACAACAACAACAACAGCAGCAACAACAAGGGAATGTGATTGTGCTCGTGCCCAGCTTGTGGGCTTCCCTGAGGCGTCTGGTTGACTAATATGAGAGATGAAGTAGAGCAGGCATGTCAAAGTGGTTGATTGGGGGGTGTCCCTGGTCGATGTTTGGACCCCCTGATATGTCTACAAAAGCTCAACAACTCTGGTCAATCCTCCAGCGACAACGGGTAGATCGCTGCCAGGTTTTTTTTATACTGTGAGTAGATCGCAGTCTCTTGGGAGTTGGATGTGCCTGATGTAAAAGATAGGCCTTTCTTCCTGATGCAACAGAGCTCTACCTAATTCACACGTTCCAAAACAATTCACAATCTGAAACGCAGACCCTGTGGAGAGCACCCTATGCTATGCACAGAACTGCTAATGGATTGAAATTGCATTGCAGGCAGTTAGACTAGTTGACTCTTGTGGGTCCCTTCCAACTCTATAATTCTATTATTCTATTAAATCGTGCCTGAGGCAGGGCATGCCATGCTATGCACTAATATGGTGTAATAATAATAATAATAATAATAATAATAATAATAATAATAATAGCAGCCTGGCTCCCAAAATGGAAGGCACTAAGCTTTGTAGGAAGAATCTTCAATAGGAAGATAATAAAATAAGCAGGTATCCATAAGCAGGCAGGACAATGACATGGATCATGAGGAGTTGAGAAAAACATTTCATTAAGGAAAAATGTCTAAGTCTGAAACAGAGATGGGCTGGCGCAACCACCGCCTAATTACAGATTCACTCTGGGACTTGTGGCTGCCTTTGAACCTGGCGTGTTTGTAGAAGTTCTCAACCTTCAAACCTGACAGTGTTCATCTTGTTTGCTCCTCAGGGGAATTGGAGGCCACAGATGGAGATCTTTGATTCTGTGATACTTAGCGCGGCTGTGTGCGCACATGGGATGATGACCTTTTGGAAATTAAGATGAGATGCTGACGGGTCACACCGCCGCATAGACAGCTTCAACTGCCGTGCCACTTCTCTAGATGTGTGAAATTAGGAATTCACTCAGGGCTAGCTGCTGTTTTGAAGAAGTCGCATTTGTGCAGTTTCCCAGAACCTCAAGACCCCAGAGTCCCAGGTCTTTTCATTTTGTGTAGTGAGCTCTGGAAAAAGATTGTTTGAAAAGCATAGAGTCTCTCCCCCCCCCCCCACCAAACCAACGACGACTTCTTGCCTTGATGAAGATTGTCAGATGTTAACTACTGATGTGTCTGTCTTATTGAATCTTTGGATTATTAGATCCCATATTTATTTGTTGCTTGATCAGACCACCCTGTACATTTTTGTTTTTTTGAAATATAAGGCTCCTTCTGTAAAGAGTTGGCAGGCTGACCTTGTGGTTTCCTTGACTTAACCATTTTATGCCGGGAGTTTTGGGGGTGGGGAGCTGAGATAACAATATCACATACAAAAATTTGTTATCCTGTGCACGTTCTGTGTTTGTCTGTGCAACATACAAGAGAAGAGAATTTACAGTCTAACGCTGCCAAAACCTTGGCTTGAGCTGCGAATACACCATACAGTTAAAGCACATATCTGGGAACTGTAGTTTGTTAAGGGTGCTGGGCTCTGTGAGGGGTAAGCTGTAGTCCTGGGATTCATGTGTGTGTGTAAATGTATGGTGTGTACACAGCCCGTTTGCTAGGCAGCATGATTTCACAAAGGGTAGCGAAGTTCAATGGGCAAGTCCTCTGGTCTGCCCATGCAAGGACCCAATCTGTGCAGCTGTCTTGCACTGGCTGTGTTCACACATCATTCTAAGACAAACCATAGTTTAGCATGAACCTTGTTGTTGTTGTTTAGACGTGTCCGACTCTTCGTGACCCCATGGACCAGAGCACGCCAGGCACTCCTGTCTTCCACTGCCTCCCGCAGTTTGGTCAAATTCATGTTGGTAGTTTTGAGAACACTGTACAAACATCTCGCCCTCTGTCGTCCCCTTCTCCTAGTGCTCTCAATCTTTCCCAACATCAGGGTCTTTTCCAGGGAGTCTTCTCCTCTCATGAGGTGGCCAAAGTACTGGAGCCTCAACTTCAGGATCTGTCCTTCCAGTGAGCACGCAGGGCTGATTTCCTTAAGAATGGAGAGGTTTGATCTTCTTGCAGTCCATGGGACTCTCAAGCATGAACCTACTGGCTCCCAAGTCAGAGATTGCACCTGCTTTCTTCCTCCCCAGGCTGTTTCAGTCAGATCAAGTCAAGGTTAGGCTTAGCACGTTGTCCAAACCTGGGGTGCATTTTGGGGGTGGGCAAGGGCAGGCAGCTCCACCCCCCCCCCATTGAACCTTAACTCCCAGTGGCAATGTCCATTAATTCCAATTGGTTTACTCTGAGTAGGACCAGCATTGGCTACAGAGCACTGTCTTGATGACAACCTAGAATCTTCCTGAGTCCAGAGTCAGGTGCCACTGTCTGTTACAGTGCTCCCAGATCTTCTACTTTCTCTTGGTCTGGGCAAATATTTTCCTAGTGGGGGTACCAAACTCTACCTCTACATTGTCGGCCCACCTGCCTTTCTACCTGACTACCATAAGTTGATGCCCACAGCTCAGGTTTGCCTGACATCTATGACAGGAATTAAGGTATGAGGTGTCTTGAAGAGCCAGGTCATACAGCTTCTAGGTAGGTCTAACTCATGGACCTTTCAAGTATGAGACTAATCAGTGGCAATTAAAGGTTACAAGGGAGATCCCACCAAATTATTGCCGTGTTAGGAGCTCTTGCTCATTGTTCTAGTCAGAGTCATGCCCTGTGCCCGGATACTCAATTCCATTTCCAACTCAAACCCAGTTTTCTCTTTTAATTCCAGCAGTCAATATTAGATGCTCGCTGAGCACACCAGTCCTCACTAGTCTGTTTTGGGGGTCCCTCTCCCCTTAGGCTCCCCCCCAAGACTTTTGTCCTTCTGCAACCCTTGGGATTTACTGCAGGCTGCTTTTGGGTGTTGATGGTGCTGTTTTGACTGCATAAACTGTGACAGTCACTTCCACACACTTAAAACAGAAGGACGAATTCAGCGTTTTCTCTTGGGGGTTTTCTTGCTCGTATCCCTGTCTTTTAGGATGGGGAGGGATGCGCCTATTTTCTGCTCCATGTAGCAGTTTATGAACTCCTCATGAAATATGGATCACGGTTACAGTGGTAAATGTCAACACGTCCCACCAAAAATGAAAATTGATTAGGCATGAATTAATATTCCGATGAATAACTGACATTTGCGGTGAAATGTCCGTGTTCATTGATATCTAATTTGCTGCAGTTAATTTGCTCAATGCCAATTAGGAGCATGAACATTTCTTATCGCCTCCTTCTATTATTATCCAAATCTCATTACACATAATTACATGCAACTAAATGTATACCCCACTTGTGCCAACAGAATGCTTTTAAAGTCAGCTTCCTCCTACCAGCAATAGAGATTTGCTGTTCACTGGCTTTCATGAATGCAGAAATGATAGATTCCAAATTCCACTTGCCCTCCAAAAGGAGGGCAGAAGACAGTGTGCATTTGCATAAATCTTGCATATGCTAATTTATAGAGAGAGAGATGCAGATTTAGAAATGATTAGTATATTTTAAGCTGAAATACTGGGTTGCGTTCAATGCTTAGTCCTACTTGGAGTAGATCCATTGAAGTTAATAGACATGATCAACATAGGTGCATTAATTTCAGTGGTTCTACTCTGAGCAGAGCTCACTTGGATACAACCCATTATGCCAGTATGTCAGGGCTGGAAGGACATGCAGAGGCAGAGTTAACTGTCTTTATTCAAGGAAACAGCATACAACTCAGCAACCTTTACCAACAGGTCTTGCGGATATAGGGCAGTTGCCAGGACTGAACCTTTCAGCACAGTCATTGGGGCTTGTACCCCACAGCAGTGCAGCCGTGGAGTCCAAGGCATTTTCCCCAGACAGCCTGCTGCCAGCCTGCCCAAGATGGATCCCAGTCTTCTTTCTTCCCCCTCTTCTTCCCAGCAACCCTTGCTCAGGACTCTCTTCCTATCACCTCACACCCAGTTACCCTGGCAACCTTTCTGTTGTGGCTTAAACTCAAGCTCCACTATGAAGGAAAATTGGGTCTTCTAGTGTCATAATAACGTCAGTTGATTGGCAGGTGGATGGAGCCCAAGCCACCTGCCAAAGTGGCTTGCCAGAGTGTAGGAAACCCTCGATTCCCCCTGCCAGATCATATTCATTTATGAGTTTGTTTGCTGTTTGTGTTGATCATAAAGTTGAAGTTGACTTGCAGGAAATCCCCATATAACCCATATAACCAACATGCTTTAATTAATGCATGAAGGGGTTAAGACCATAGAGTAAACTGTCCTTCCAGAACAGCTATGTCACTTCCCTTACCTTGGGAGGAAACAGGTAATCAAGCCTTTTGTTCACACGCCAGTCTATGTGAGAAACTCACTCTAGGTCAAGCACATGGCTTTCACAAGCCTTGAGTTCCTATACCAATAATCTATGGACTGATGCCACTGCAGCCTGTGCCTTTAATGACCTTAAACCCTACAACTTTCTTAACAACCTCAAGATCACCAAATATTAACCACCAACTCATGAAGACAACTGTTGCCATGCTGCTCATTCATACCTATGAACAGGACCTTAACCGTTAATGTGCATGATGCAGGCCATGTTTGGCCTTGATGGCCGCAGTCCCCTTGAAATCTGTATTTCGAAGAATCAAGTTGTGTTAATCTAACGTCGAAGAGCTGTCGTCTCTGAAAGAAGTCAGTCGATGCTCATCCATCAACTGAATTCTCTACAGCTCCCAGATATAATGCAGACCAGCAGCAAGCCGGTTGTTAATTGATATAGTTTTTGAGAACAATGGGTGGCTCTTTCGCTTGATGCCATACTGATCGAAGCTTTGAGCAAATGGTAAGATTTTTCTCTCTTTCCCTTATTCCAGCTCAGACAGCATTCGTAACATTTCCCTGCAATGTATGACCTACTTTTAGCAAAGAATGGTCAATATCTATTAACTTCTCTCTTGTAACATTCAATAGTTTGCTCCAGCAACTCCTTCTCTGACTCTCTTTCTTTGAGCTGAAGTTTCTGAATGGGCAGGTAGGCAGAAGAACTCAGAGGTCACTGGGTAAGCCTACTACTGCTTGATTACTTTGTACTTTGAAATGGACCGTTTCAGATTGAATGTTTCAGACTGAGCCCCGAGTCAAATTCAAAACAGGCTCAAAAGACCCATCCAGTCCAATGACCTGGAACATCTTCAGGTATCTGAAGGGCTCACATGGAAGATGGAGCAAGCCTGTTTTCTGCTGCTCCAGAGGGTAAGACCTGAACCTATGGATTCAAATGACAAGGAGATTCCAACTGAACATCAGGAAGGACTTTATGATGTTAAGAGCTGTTCGGCTGTGGAATGGGTTACCTGGCATTGTGGTGGACTCTCTTTCATTGCAGGTTTTTTTAAACAAAGGTTGGATGGCCATCTGTCAGGGACTCTTTAAGAGTGATCCCTGAATTGCAAGGAGTTGGACTGGATGATCTTTGGGTCCCCTTCCAACTCTGCTGTTCTATGAACACAACTTACTTTCAACATGGCAAAGAGGGGTGCAATAGTAACAAAAACAGCAACTCCACCCATGAGAATCTATCTGGTTGCTCTAGCTCAAGCACATGGCTTTCACAAGCCTCGTGAGTTCCTATCTATGGACTTATGCCACTGCAGCCTGTGCCTTTAATGACCTTAAAAACCCTACAACTTTCTTAACAACCTCAAGATGGCCCCTTAAGGGCAGATGTGTGGAATTGTTGTGTGTCACATGTCTGTTTACATTCCAGCACACTATGCTGGGAACTTCCATTGTGTATTGCTTTTGCTTTTAGCTGTTCTCTCTGAGATGACATGAGAGAGAGAGACGACATGTTTCTTTGTCCTGATTTATGATTAATAAATCTATAGTTGTAGTATGCTTCCACAAGCCTCACGCCTATTCTCTGTGTACAGTTCTCTCTGCTAATAGCATGCCCTGGCTTTGAAGCCGGGGTCACTGATTTACGTCGGAGCGTGGGCCGATGGAAGGAGTTGGCCGAGCTGGGGCTTGCCAGCTGGCCTCCCGGCCCTCTGCATGCCAACAGCCCCATCACCAACCACCAACTCATGAAGACGACTGTTGCCGTGCTGCTCATTCATGCCTATGAAGAGGACCTTAACCGTTAATGTGCATGATGCAGGCCATGTTTGGTCTTGATGGCCGCAGTCCCCTTGAAATCTGTATTGCTAAGAATCAAGTTGTGCTAATCGTACGTCGAAGAGCTGTCGACTCCGAAAGAAGTCAGTCAATGCTCATCCATCTGCTGAATTCTCTACAGCTCCCAGATATAATGCAGACCAGCAGCAAGCCGATTGTTAATTGATATAGTTTTTGAGAACAGTGGGTGGCTCTTTTGCTTGATGCCCCTTTGATCATTTTCTAATGGAAATTCTTTTCTCATAAATTGTTGGGGAATGGGGGTGGGAACATAGGAGAAATGCTCAACAAGGGGCTAAACAAGTGTTCTAAATCTAGAATCAACCTGACCCAGCCTCTTTCCTGTTGCAGCTGTTCAAATAGCCGGAGGCATTTTTTAGATGTGATCCCTGCATTGCAGAGGGTGGGCCAGATGTCTCTTGGGTTCCCTCTATATTTGTTGTATTCCACTTTCCCGCAGTGGCTCACAACATTCTAAATGAGTAGTAATAAATAGAACAATTAAATATCTATATATTAGACAATAATCAAGATGTCAATAAATATCAAAATAAATCCTTATATAAAAACAATACAAATAAGGTCATGTGCTTTAACAACTTAAGACTAAACTGCATAGAAATAAAATAGTGGAAAGGCCACTATTCCCAAAGGACATTCCACAAAAGCTTACACACCACAATTAATTTACACTCTTAGGATGGTAGTCACACCTCTTGTGGCAGCCTTCCTACCCAGCTCCCATCAGGGTCTCCCCTCTCATTCTCTTCCCCATCTCTCACCTGGCCAGGTAAAGATTGCCACTCAATCTCTAGTAGCAATTATCTCCTGTATCTCCACTGTCAGAGTCAGCCTTCCTATGAATGCCAGTAGCTGAGAATCCCAAATGTAGAGCACTGTTCACTTGTGTCATGCTTGGAGGCTGCCAATGGACACCACAATTGTGAGACCAGATGGGCCTTTGGCCAGATCCAGCAGGGCTCTTAAGTTACCTGTTGGGAATCAAAAGTAGCAAAAGTAGTAGTAATAATAATAATAATTTATTATTTATACCCTGCCCATCTGGCTGGGCTTCCCCAGAGCCACACTTGGCAGCTTCCAACAAAATATTAAAATACAGTAATGCATCAAACATTAAATCTCCCCTAAACAGGGCTGCCTTCAGATGTCTTCTAAAAGTCTGGTAGTTGTTCTTCTCTTTGAGGGTGTTCCACAGGGCGGGTGCCACTACTGAGAAGGCCCTCTGCCTGTTTCCCTGTAACATGGCTTCTCACAGCGAGGGAACCACCAGAAGGCCTTCGGTGCTGGATCTCAGTGTCCGGGTAGAACGATGGGCGTGAAGACGCTCCTTCAGATACACTGCTCCTTCAGATATACTGGACCAAGTAGCTGTTAAAGACCTTCATTTTCCCCAACCTTCATGTTGTTATGGACTTTCCTGTTACCGGTTGCTGGGAATTGTGAGTGGGGAGAGCAGTGCTGCGCTCAGGTCCTGCTTTCAAGGCTTCTCAAAGGCATCTGGTTGGCTATTGTGAGAACAGGTTGCTGAAGGATCTTCTTATGTTCTACTTCAACCCCCCCCCATGCCCTCACAGTTCTGATGTTGCTCACTCACTTGCCAAGTTGGGCTCCTAAAGTACTGCTGGTCAGCTTGGATGGGAGGCACTGTCTTCTGCCCTGAGCTCATTGCAGAAAAGGCAAGGGCTTGATGTATTGAGTAAAGAAGACATATTAAATATCAGAGCAACACCGTGCCTTGCGAATCCTTAACCCCAAGTTAAAATTCCTTATAGAAAAGTTACAAATTGTGTGTGTGTGTGTGTGTGTGTGTGTGTGTGTGATCACAGGATTCTCAAACTTCACAAGCTAATGAGCTCAGTGGGGAAACTGGCTTTACCCACAAAGAACGCATTTGTTCATGGTACACTGTAGGTAAGGATCTGACACACCATAACTGGGAGGTTTTTGTTCTCCTCCTCGTCCTGCTGGGATTTGCTTCAATTATGCCAAAGAACGTCCCTTCTTTCTTGCCCTAATAAACACTGCAAAGGAAATTAAATTACTCAGACAGAACAATGGCGAACCAGTTTTGACATCTCTCCGAGGCAGAAAAAGAAAAAGAGTGAGCTGCTTAAGTGTGTTCCAACTGCACTTGAGGCCTCATGTATATGGATATCGGCAATCGCTCATCCTCAATGTAGGCACCCTGCAAGAACATAAATTAACTCCAGGATGTAATGGGGTTTGCCAGGAATGGTTTCTTTTCCTCTCGCCTTCTCTCTGGCTTTGTGGATGTAACAGTTCTGATTATATGCAAGAGCGTTAAGAGGCAATTAATCAATTGTATTCATCTACAGCTGATGCCTTGTGACCCATGACTAGGGCACATCCTGGATGGAGATGGCTGGAGATAAGCTGCTAAGGGAGAACCAGGTTAGGATGGGGGAGAAATCTGATGCAGTTCAGATTTAAAGGTGAATCTATCAAATTTGCACTTTCTGAAAGGATATGAGAACCAAAACACAGCCCAACTTGAAAATTTGCACTTATCCGAATTTTCTGATCCAGTTCTCCAACCAGACAATGCGTACCAAAATGCATAAATTGGGCGTACATGTTTATAAAAATGAATGTATTAGTGAAAATAACATGGAGGAATGCGTGGTCTCAAGATAAATTGCTTGCACAAATGTCTACAATGGTCAAAATCTGCATAAAAAAAATTGTTTATTGGGAGAAATTTGCACTAAAATGCTGAAGAGTTTTCATGAGGATATTTTGTTTTTGTTTTTTTTAAAAGCAAATGCCTTGAGAAATGGGGAGAACTGAATTTAAGATTGGGGAAATGAGAAACTGAGAGGACCAAAATTGAGAGATCATTCCATTCCTAGAGCCAAGTGTCAGGACTGAGAGGTCAGAATCAGAACAAATGAAAACAAGGCAAGACTATTGTTGTCCAGCCGCAAATTGAAATAGAAAGCCTTTATATCATTTCCGCTTGAAAACACCCAGTGACCAAACAAGATAGGGGAAGCTACTCCAATTCCTGGAAGACTTTACCATTGCAGAGTGGTTGGAGGATAAATGATGAGTTGCCCTTTGATTGCCCCTTTATGTTCTAGTGAAACAGTGCTATTTCACTATAAAGGAAAGAAACAATGGTTAAAGGAAACCTGTAATTAACTTCATCCCCTTGGAAAACAGCAGCCAATTAAGCAATAGTTCACCCCCCAGTCATTCTGAGAAGGAAGAAATAATGTAGTCAGAACCTACAAGCAGGAAGCTTTTAATTAAAAGCACAGGAGCCAATAGAAGAGCAGTGGGGAACTGGATTCACATAGAAGGACATATCCTGAAATCCCCCAGCCTCTGCAGGCCCCTTTGACAGGTTGGCAGGGCCACCCACCTATCAATCATCTGATGTCAGGTGATTCAGCTTTGAATCTGTGGCTTGCAAAGGAAGAATTGGCACCATACCCCTAAGTGTGCATAATTTTCCTTTACAACCATGGTTTGAATTCAACCATCAGCTGGGGATACAAAGGAAGAATCAGGAGCACAGTCTAAGTGCACTCCCAATTCTTCCTTTCCAGTTGTACTTTGGCAAAAGCAAAAGGCAGAAAATCAGTGCCTAATTCTACCACTGCTTGCTCTCAGCTCTTTCTTTTCAGTGTGGGCCCTGATGTCTGGTGGTGGGCAGGTAGGCGTGGCTTGAGCCAACCCACGCTAACAGACCATATAGGGAGATTTTGTGGCCCTAATTTGGCGTATGGGCCAGTGGTTGCCTACTCTTGTCTTAGAAGCTTCAATAGTGCTTCACCTGTCCACACTGATAGTTTTGTACCATGATTGCATTTTATTGCAAAATATATCTGTAATGAGCAATCAGGTTTGAAAAAGCAGGAGACAGTATAGAAAACACTGGGCTGCGTAATAACAATGAGCATTTCAACTGTCTATGAGAAAGTGAACAATGAATGGTGATATAAGAGAAAATGGCTAGGATGCAAGCAACCATGGTTAAGATATAGCCCCTTTGAATCCCATGCATATCTACTAAGAGGTAATTCCTACTTAGTCAAATAGAACTTGTTCCCAAGTAGGTATGTGTAGTCCATGATCACTGCAGATGGTGACAGCAGTCATGAAATTAAAAGACACCTGCTTCTTGGGAGAAAAGCAATGACAAACCTAGACAGCATCTTAAAAAGCAGAGACATCACCTTGCCAACAAAGGTCCGTCTAGTTAAAGCTATGGTTTTCCCAGTAGTGATGTATGGAAGTGAGAGCTGGACCATAAAGAAGGCTGATCACTGAAGAATTGATGCTTTTGAATTATGGTGCTGGAAAAGACTCTTGAGAGTCCCATGGACTGCAAGAAGATCAAACCTATCCACTCTGAAGGAAATCAGCCCTGGGTGCTCACTGGAAGGACAGATCCTGAAGCTGAGGCTCCAATACTTTGGGCACCTCATGAGAAGACAAGACTCCCTGGAAAAGTCCCTGATGTTGGGAAAGATTGAGGGCACAAGGCGAAGGGGATGACAGAGGATGAGATGGTTGGACAGTGTTCTCGAAGCTACCAGCATGAGTTTGACCAAACTGTGGGAGGCAGTGGAAGACAGGAGTGCCTGGCATGCTCTGGTCCATGGGGTCACGAAGAGTTAGGCACAACTAAATGACTAAACAACAACAAAGTGTGTTTAGTATGTCTGTCGTATTTTTCCCGGTTTTGCTGGACACATATGGGAATCACTCAGCAAAATGGCGTTTCGGCAGATTTTTACCAAATCGGAAAATGGGGAAAACCTAGACGTATGGCAAGTAGGGCTCAGCAACTTTGTCCAGATTTTCACTATTGGGAATATGACACTAGACACTAGGATTGCCATCTAATTCATTTAGAAAAAGCACCTGGGGGGGAGAGTTTGAGAGGGATAGAGACTCTGCGGCCCTCCAGATGTGGTTGGACTGTCTCTTCCAGCAGGTTGGGATTGATGAGAGTTGGAACCCAAAGACATCTGGAATGCAAAAGATTTCCTACCCCTGGTTTAGCCATAGATTGAGCCTGGGACCTTCTGCATGCAAGGGAGAAAGTGGAAGGGCCGTGGCTCAATGGTAGGACATCAGTTTTCTTTGCAAAATGTTATCGGTTCAATGCCCAACATCTCCTGATAGGACTGGGAATATCCCCTGTCTTGCAAATCTGGAGAGCCAGTGTAGACAATATTGAGCAAAGTGGGCTGATGTTCTGACTCAATATAGGACAGCTTTCTCTATGCAATGCCACAGAGCCAGAGGAAAAGTGAGTTGCGCTTTGCGATTGGGGTGAAACGTGCTCTCTGGCTACAGAAAGGTGAACACCTCCTGCTTTAAATAGTAAGCAACGTTGAGTCCGTGATCTTTGACATCCCTGTGCTATTCAGCCTTTAAAGTGCAATTGTAGTCAGCGGCCTTTCTTCATCCTCACTGAATGCCCTGCTTCAAAAACACCTCAACATGAATGCCATTCTAAACATATGTTGCTTTTTTAAGGGCGAAGGCATCTTGAAAAGAAGTGGTAGTTAGGTTTCTCTTAAGAGAAAGGTATGTACGATGCAGCGAAAGACCCCCTCCATTAGAAATAGTGAGGAGATCTCATATATCTGTGTGTCTGCTAATTAAGCCCTTTGCTTAACAATGCAAAACTAACCTTAGTTGCCGTCTGGCAGAGGCAACCTTCCATTTTGTCCTTTTTAAAAATCCCTGCTATTGAAACTAAAGGAGGTACTAGGCCAGAATAACTAAACCATGACATCTCCCTCTTTGGGTATCTTTTCTTGCTCAACCCCCCCCCCTTTCTTTTTTCCCTCAAACACTGCAGCCTAGATGCCCTGGCTTTTGAGAATGTATCCGAGCATCCATCAACGCGACAGACACTTTCCGTTTTCATACATCCTGTTAAGAATGATGCGTTTGACAGTGAAAAGCTGGCTCTGCCATGTGCGCCCCCCTGGAGAGAGCACTGCCATGTATCTCTCCAATTTCAGTCATATGTCACTGCAAGCTGGGAGCGCATAATAGATCCGTAGAGATTATTCAATAAAAATAATAACAAAAAGACTAGAGAGATGAAGAAGCAGGGGAAATCTGAAGGCCCACAGCAATGTGAAAGCAATGTGTGCGCCTGCTGTCCCTGTGCACAGAAGCCGTCTCTAACTTCTCATTCCCATTGCTGATAAATCCCCATTGCTATGGTTGTCTTTTTGAAGATTAGTAAAACTAGGTTAGGGTTGAATTGCTAGAGTTGTCATTCTTCAGGATACCTATCCCTTGCTTTGGAAGTAGTTTAATTATTTTTGTCTTTCCCTGCCTGCCTTGCTCCTTGAGGAAAGTGTGGTGACCTTCATTTAATGCAGTGAAATTTTTGATTGGCTGGCTGACATCTTTCAAATGCTTGCATGTTGATCGATATAAGTTGGGGAAGACCATCAGTGGTATAAAGCAGAAGGTTCTAGATTGTTGGCTGTTGTTTTTTTAAATAGCAGGTAGACCTCTACCTGAGGCCTTAGAGTAGTCAGCACGGGAACAGATGGGCCAGAAGTTCAATCTGAATACAGGGCAGGTTCCTGTGTGTTCTGAAAAAAATACCCTCAGCCCATCTCATCTGGCTTGTATCTTGTGCTTGCACAGAGATGGAGAACCTATGGTCCTCTAGATGTTGTCAGACTTCAACTCCCTTCTGTCTTAGACAACAATGACTAATAGCAAGGGATTATGGGAGCTGCAGTCCAGCAACTTCAAGAGTCCTGTGGCAACTAGTTTTGCTTTGGGGAAATAAGAAGCCAAACTATGTGTGATGGATTCTCTGCTGCGCCAAAGGGTGCTGAGATGCTGTCAAATGTGTCATGATTCCAGAGTGGAGAATCGGGATACAAGAGGCACGGAAACAAATATTCTGTGGCGAAGTAAATGGCCTTTTCACTGCGAAAGGGGGTGTCTTTTCAGCAATGAAAGAGGAAAGGGAAATGGAGACGGATGGGATACCTTTCATCGCATGGGATACCCTCAGGATTTATCTGCAAATCATAATGCGACTGTTAGCCTACCATTCACAAATGGCAGAGGTGGAGGTAAATGTATGTTTGGCAAGGAATGAAAGTATATAATGGCTGAAAGAGGGGGACTACCCTCTCTTTCCAGGCCGTGTCATCAGGGAGTGGGGGCACCTCACTGAATAGTCTCCTAACATCTAACAGTCCAGAGGCATCCTGGAAAAGTCAGTAACTTTCTTAGAAAATTCAGCTCAGCTCTAGTCCAATGAAGGTGTAGGTAGCAAAACTGGAGTCCTGTTTATACTGAAAATGAAATTCTTGCACCAAATGAAATAAATGGTGAAGCTGACATATGAAGGCTGTCCTACAATTTAAAAAGAGAAATGTAACCAACCCACTTTAAACTCTTGAATTGCAATAGTTCAGCAGCCAGCAGTTTTTTTAGAAAACGTATGGCATGTTTGTTCCTTTATTGTAAATAGAGTCTTACGCTGCTAGCCTTTACATGCCTACTCAGGAGTAAGACACACTGTATTCAATGGAGCTTACTCCCAGGTAACTGTGTAGTCTTACACTGTGATCCTAAACATTTTTACTCAGAAGTATGTCCCACTGAGTTCAATAGAATTTACTCTCTGGTATGTACCCAATCATTCTCACCGTTTCCATTTATCTTCTTCGTCTTCATCATCATATTCTGCCTTTATCCCTGACAGGAACTCTAGGCAGCTTACAGCTAAAATTGTATTTCCTTCCATTTATCTGTTGAAGGGGTTGCGCATTATCCCTTCCCTCTTGTGTTTTTTTATTTACAACAATCCTGTGAGGTAGGTTTGGCTGAGAGATTGCCATCGGCTCAAGGTGACAGATATATATGACATCTGTGGGGAGGGGAATCAAACAAGGGAGAAGGTTCCTGATACAGAATAGAACAGGGGTCAGCAACGTGCGGCCCATGGGCTGGATGCAGCCTAGAAGACCATTTTACTGGCCCACGAGCCACTCCCGAACCAAGCTGCCTGCTCAGCGAGTCCCCTGCGTGCTGCGCTAAACTGGCGCAGTGTGGTGCGGGGACTTGCCAAGTGGCACTGGACATTGTGTCTGCACATGCACAGACGCCAGAAATCGCACTTGCGCAGAAGAGATTTTCAGCGTCTAGGCATGCGCAGAAGCGATTACCAGTGCCGCGGACATGCACAGACGCGGTTTCTGGCGTTGTGCTGTGCTGGTCTGGCCCACAGACAATCTCCGCAGGAGCGATCCAGCCCATGGCCAGTGAGCCTTGCCAACCCCTGGAATAGAATTTCCCTATTTTCATGGGAGGAATGTTGGAGGGTATGCAATGAATGCTAATGTTTTCTTTGGTGCAGTAGGCTAGTTTCTCAACACAAAAACATATCTCCATCCTCCAATCCACACAAGCAGAATGCAGCATCACAGCTCAAGCACACATTCCAACCAGGAGGAAACAATCGGGGTGTGAAACAGGCCCAGTGGGGTGTGTGGCCTGGAGAGAGCATTGGAGGCCAGGCAGAGAGTAACGGAGGGCCGCATTTCTTCCTGAGGCCCTCCACCAAAGAGCGACGACAGACTAAATGCTCGCAGCTATTTCTGCTGGAAGAGAGACAGGGAAGAAGCCAAGTTGTAAGTTGTAGCAGGAGCCAAGTTGTAAGCTCAATTAAATGGAACTAATTAAATAGGTTGGTATGGGGTTGTCGTTGGTAGGTTTGCAATCCCCCCCCCCCCTTTTGTGGATCCATTTTATTAAAGTTTCAGGGCCTGTTTCCTAATAAATAAGGCACAGAGATAAATGGAGACAGAACAATTAACAAACGCGATGATTCAGCCCTGCGAGCTTTTAAACAGTTTATCTAATCTTTATTCACAATGCCAACTCTCTTATATATCACGGCGGTGGCAAGTTAATTCAACCGTTTAGAATGCTTAAGGCTCACACACTCAAAATTGCTCTTTGGGGGGTGGGGTTCTGATTCCTTTGCATATGACCACACTCACGTTTAGGGTGAACACAGTGTATGGACAGAAAAAAATAGATATAGCAAAGGCCCCCAGAGGAGCAATGCATCTCTCTGTTCCTGTCAATGAGCTTAAGAGCACAAGGAAAGCTCTGCTGGGCCAGGTGGAAGCCCTTTCCCACACTGGCCAAACAGATACTCAGGAGAAGATCTCAAGCAGAACCTGAGCACAACAATGCCCCCTTTCTCCTCAAATTATACGCTGTCTTTGTTCAGTTTTCCTCAGTGAAACATTATCGGGATCTCTTTTCTCTCTGCACTCCGCCTGCATTACTTAAGCAACTTCCCTAACAAGTCCCACATAGAGCACATGGCGGCAATCCAGCCTTGAGTCATTGTGGCTAAACTAACCCAGTCCAAGAATTACTGTTGCTGGCATACTAGCTGAAGCTGGCAGAAGGTGCTGTTAGTGCCTAGGTAAAGGGTAAAGGGACCCCTGACCATTAGGTCCAGTCGTGGCCAACTCTGGGGTTGCGGCTCTCATCTCGCTTTATTGGCCGAGGGAGCCGGCGTACAGCTTCCGGGTCATGTGGCCAGCATGACTAAGCCGCTTTTGGCAAACCATAGCAGCGCACGGAAACGCCGTTTACCTTCCCGCTGGAGCGGTACCTATTTATCTACTTGCACTTTGATGTGCTTTCGAACTGCTAGGTTGGCAGGAGCAGGGACCGAGCAACAGGAGCTCACTCCATCGTGGGGATTCGAACCGCCAACCTTCTGATCGGCAAGCCCTAGGCTCTGTGGTTTAACCCACAGCGCCACCCGCGTCCGTTAGTGCCTAAGGTCAGATTAAATAAAGGCAGGGGCAGATTAAAAGCAACAAGCGTTTTGTGGCACCCTAAAGTCCAGCGTATTTGTTATGGCAGAATCTCTCATGAATGACAGTATAAGATTGGTGCCTCAAAGCAGAGATCCTCAAGTACAGCCACAATCTGCAGAATAAAACCACACACATCGGAGTAATCAGATAGGCACAAGGTTATTTTGCAGCTGGAGCGCTCTGAAATCAGTTTTGCTACCTCTCTGATGTGTGCCATTATCCTTCTAAGAGAACAAGGGAGGTGTTCATGGTGAGTTCCAGCCCCTCTTTTTCTAGAAAAATAGCACTGGATAGCTGCATGACTATTAATGCTGACCTGGTACAGTAAGTTTCGAAAGACAACCTGAGTTCAAAAACTTTCAGGAAAAACTGCTTTACACCCCAGTGCCCCAGTTGGGGGGCAGAATAAATTCAGCAAAACTTGAGTTTCCCCCTAGACCATGTCTTTCTGTCTCTCTCGGCATTCTGCCTTTTTTCAATATCTACTTACCAATTTGAGCAGTTCAGACTGATCAATACCACTCTCAGTTCTAATGGCATCTATAAATCAGCTGCTATATAAATGGCTAAAACGCGAGCGAGGCGAAATCCCAGAGTTGTTAATCTTGGATGCTTTATCACCTGTTCTCGCATGTAAAGATGAAGTTAGGCCTGAGAAAGGAGTTTTGGATTTGATCCTGTATTTACTTTTCACTTGAGGAAGTATGGAGGGAGACCACCAGTAAAAAATCATAGGCTGGAGGAGCTCCCTGGTATCTCCAGCATAAACTGGCTTCTGCATGTTAACCTCAGGCCAGAGATTCCCTCAGGAGAGAGGGAGCTCCTATGCATGTACAATTCTGCAGCACAATTGGGCTTCTACATATTCACTTCAAGCCAGATGTGTTCTGTGGCCCTTCCCCCTTGTATCCCTGTGGGGGACAACTCCCCTGTCTATATATTAGGAAAACTTGCTTTGTA
Organism: Podarcis pityusensis; assembly: GCF_964106645.2. Lineage (NCBI taxonomy): Eukaryota > Metazoa > Chordata > Lepidosauria > Squamata > Lacertidae > Podarcis > Podarcis pityusensis. The sequence goes on from NC_138041.1 coordinate 33,387,692, forward strand.
AAAATGTCTTTATTAAAATTGCTTTGCAAAAAAAATGCATTTATATTAGGCAAAATTGCTATGCAAAAATGTCTGGGCAAAAATGCTTACAAACGTGTATATTAGCAGAAATTCGTGATGATACATTTTCATACAAAATAAAAATCACCACAAACTGATTTGGAAATGTGGAGATTTTAAGACTGGCAAAATGAGAAATAGGGAGAATCCAAAATTGACATTTTGCCCATTCCTACCTCCCAGTTTTGCTACAGCACGTCCTAATCTGTCCTAATATCTTTGAATATCTCCATAGCATTTTTGCAAAAATGAAAACGGGGGGTGGGGGTGGGGTAGAGCACACAGTACTTTAAATAGATTCTGATCTGTGTTTCACCTTCCCTGGGAAAAGAAAAAATAGAGATGCGTTCAGTACAAGGGGAGATGCAGATGGTGAAAGGGAGAGGTGCAAGGAAGAGGGACAAGAGAATTTGGAGACGGAATAATGGCCATCCCAAGAGATTATTAGTTTGCCTTCCAGCAGCTTCTTATGCTTCACACACACACAATCCACAACTACCCCCCACTTCCAAGATCCTTTTATTTCTGCAGGGTTTTTGCTGTAGAAATATTACCTTCTTGTAACTCCACCAGCATCAATCCAGCTCTAATTATTCTTTGGTTGGAGCACAGCGTGAAAATAAAAGACGAACAGTGACTTTATGTGTGTGTGCATGTTGATGGAAAACAAAAACGGGGCTGGGGGGGAGGCAAATGAATATGTCTGTAAACAGAAGGTAAAGTGTGAGACGTTATTTATTTTGAAACGTGGTTCCCCAGCCAAACAGTGCGCCACTGTGGGGTAATGGTATTGTGTCGAACCAGGGTTCGAATCCCGGCTCCACTAGGAAGCTCATTGGGTGACCTTGGGCCAGTCTTGGTCTCTCAGCCTAACCTACCTCACAGGGTTGTTGTGAGGATGAAATGGAAAGGAGGAGAACCATACACACTACCCTGAGGTCATTGGAGGAGATGGTGGGCTCTCCTTCCAGGGAGGTTTTTAAGCAGAGGTTGGATGGCCATCTGTCATGAATACTTTAGCTGGGATCCCTGCATTGCAGGGGGTTGGACTAGATGACCCTTGGTGTCCCTTCCAACTCTCAGATTCTATGATTCTATAGGGAGTGTTGTGGTCTAAACCACTGAGCCTCTTGGGCTCTTGCTGATCAGAAGGTCGGCAGTTCGAATCCGCTTTACGGGGTTGTGGGAATGTTCAGGGTGGCAAGAGAGGATATATTGTATCTTAGTATCCTTCCTAACTTGCACTAGCAAGTTCCGTTATGTAGAAGAGTTACATTCCCCTTTTACATGCACAGCAGAGAGCTGGTTGCAGGCTCGTGCGAGCCTCTCACTGTTATACAATTCAATATGTCTCAAAATGAATTGTGCATTCCTGGTAAGTTCCCTCGAATCCCTCTTAAAAGAATAAAGACGCAACAATCTTATTCAAAGTCAATAAAAAAAGTTTACTTACATAAGTTCACAGTTGGATTCCTGAAGGCAGACTTAGTTACAAATATGTACATGAGAATCTACCCCATATGGGGGAATAATCCCAGTGCTTCTGCTAGCTGAGAGCTAGCAAAGCAGTCCTAGCTAGAAGCTGGTCAAACAAAGAAGGAAGTCAAAAAGAGGAAGGTGTGCTGTGTGACTCGTCCTTTTGTTACCTGGACAGGTTAGGTCACACCCACCTTCTATCACATGCAAAAGGAAGGATGCTCCAGCCAAGAGGAACAGGAAGTTTTGACTGGCTGGACCAAACATTCCCTCAAATGTCTTCTCTAGCATCACAAGGAATGTTGTACTTGACTGCCTCTCATGGATCGCATCCCACAGAGATGATCTCCCATTGTTCTGACCCAGTTTCTGCAAACCTAGCAATTCAAAAGCATACCAGTGCAAGTAGATAAATAGGTACCACTGCAGCAGGAAGGTAAACAGTGTTTCCATGCACTCTGGTTTCCGTCATGGTGTTCCGTTGTGCCAGAAGCGGTTTAGTCATGCTGGCCATTACCCAGAAAGCTTTCTGTGGACAAATGCCAGCTTCCTTGGCCAGAAGCGAGATGAGCACCACAACCCCATAGTCGCTTTGATTGGACTAAAGTGTCCAGGGGTTCTTTATCTACCTTTGTTGTTGTTGTTTAGTCATGTCTGACTCTTTGTGACCCCATGGACCAGAGCATGCCAGGCACTCCTGTCTTCCACTGTCTCCTGCAGTTTGGTCAAATTCATATTAGTAGCTTCGAGAACACTGTCCAACCATCTCGTCCTCTATCGTCCCCTTCTCCTTGTGCCCTCCATCTTTCCCAACATCAGGGTCTTTTCCAGGGAGCCTTCTCTTCTCATGAGGTGGCCAAAGTATTGGAGCCTCAGCTTCAGGATCTGTCCTTCCAGTGAGCACTCAGGGCTGATTTCCTTCAGAATGGATAGGTTTGATCTTCTTGCAGTCCATGGGACTCTCAAGAGTCTCCTCCAGCACCATAATTCAATCTTTACCATTTCCTATGATGCTATGACTAAGCGTTGGGGGGGGGGGAACCCTGAAGGCACAAGCTGATTGACAGTGGCAGGCTGATGGAGTCATGGCATGAAGACAGGGGCAGCCCATCCCATTTTGCCACCTGAGGCAAAATTGGAAGGTGTGGCCCACCCCTGGAAGCATCGCTTACCAGGTTTGCACTCTGGGTTTTGATGACATCTCACTAGAAGATGCCTTGACGGCAGGGGTGGGCAGGGCACACATAGGGCAGTGCTCTGTGGGATTCCACTGCCTGATGTGCTTGCTTCAGTCTGTTTCATGGGTGGGCCAGCCCTGTATGGAAGCACAACTGGGAGAGAAGCCAAACAACAAAATTTCTTGCAGCAGCAGAAGTATGGGGGGGGGGGTCGACATTAGTATGCTAAGCCTTGCAAATCAGTCACATTTGTAATAGTTTCCCCTTCTGGCAGTCTAATAATATATTTAAGAATAGTCTCATGTTGCACGGTGTCATGCCGAATTTACAACAGCATTTTAAGAAAAAAAATTGCTACATTGGAAGGAACAAGCTTCAATCTGTCATGCGTTCTTGAGCTTGACCTTTACCTGCTGTTCCGCAGCACAGTTGGCAAACTGATCCCGGTTGCGAATTTGTCAAGTTCAGCAAGAACGGGTGCGTTGTCGAATGCATTGCAAAATGCTTGAAAGGTTAAGGGAATCTGTTGCAACCTCTTAAGTAAGCTAAGCAAGTCTGGTGTGCCGTAGCTTGCAGACTGTTGAGATTTACTCAGTGGGTACTAGTCCTTTGGCACGAATGGGGGCTGCTTCACAAACCTCAGGCAGCCCCCTGCCCCCACCGCCCTTGCCAATCAATCCAAGGGGGTTTCCTGGCTGTCAGCTTCCTATTAAATTGATAAATACAGCCTTTTCCACCAACGCATGGCCTCAAAAGTCTTTATTGTAGATGTGGTGGCAAAGCCATTTCTGAAGAACACTTGGTCCACACAGATTATTTCTCTGGTGTTGGAATTGACATCATTATCAGAAACAGCAAAATTTTGAAAAAATGGTTTGGGAGAGTGATTCCCAATTATCTAAGTACTGCAGACCCTCTGTTTTGCAAAAGCTAAGCCATGGACCCCCTACTTTTGAAATTTTTTATCTTCTCTTCTTCGTCTTCTTTGGCGATCCCTTGTAGCCGAGTAAGATTGTCTTCCATAAACACGGTTTTAACAATGAGACCGTAAGTGACTGTGGAGGCCAATCCTGGACCCACACATCCTTCCATAGTGGGGACATTAGTTCCCAGGCAGGAGTTGATCACGATGTGGATTTCCCAAGCGTGCCTTCCTGTTAGCACATTTCTCCCTTGCGTTCTGAGTTCGAGTGGAGCACCTGCAGGCAATGGGTCCTCCATCACCTCCGGAGCCAGAGCAGATTCAGCTGGTGTCTGCTCCTGAGGATCCGGCACAGGTGAGAGCCCTTCAGGTTCAAGCCCCAGCCCTGGCTCAGCTGGTCCTAGAGGCAGGGACTCCTGTGCAGGCTGGGATTCCTCAGGTTCAGCCTCTGAATCCGATTCCCAGGCCATCACAGATGCTTTAGTTGAGATTCCTGCATTGCAGGGGGTTGGACTGGATGACCCTTGGGATCCCTTCCAACTCGACAAGTCTATGATTCTAACAAACCCAAACACTTGTCAGGAATCATCAGCGCTTTTACAGTTTCAAACCAGTTCTTTAATCATGCCCTTCTCCACATGCCATCTCAACTTCCCCAAGAAGCGACGTCAATCAATAATGAAAAATGCTTCAGAGGAGGAAAGCACCTCAAAGAGAGTGACAATATTGTGACGAGGCAGGTTTTTAAAGTGTTTTGTGCCCGGCTGGTAGGCAGACATGAAAAAAACAATAATCTTTTCTTAGTATTTTTAACTCTCAGATTAAAAAAAAAAAAGCCTGCAGAGACTGGGTTGTCTCTAATCACATCTCACCATGCAGCTACAGGTGAGCTCTGATAACGCCACCTGCCTGGATGGATGGAGGCTAGAGAGGGGCATGTGACAGAGTGGGTAGAAATTTGCCTGCTTCAAAGAGGAATTGGTATTTGCTGCTTCACCCAGTTATGCCTGTGGGCAGTGACGTAGCATGGGGTGCTGGAGGCCGTGGCCCCAGGCACAGTTTTTTTAGGGGGCACAACCTGGTCCCCACACAACAGGCTCCCTCATCGAGGCCAGAGCCGCAGGAAAGGAATAATAATAATAATAATAATAATAATAATAATAATAATAATTTTTATTTATACCCCGCCCTCCCCAGCCAAGGCCGGGCTCAGGGCGGCTAACAAGCAATAACAAAAACAAGTTGAATGAATACAACTTAAAAACAAAATTAAAATACAACATTAAAATATTGAAACATTAAAATATTAAAATGTAGCCCCATCGCAGGAGGAGAAAGGAAAAGAAAAAAGAAAGAGAGGGAGGGAGGGAGGGAATCAAATTGGCTCCAAGCCAAAGGCCAGGCGGAACAACTCTGTCTTACAGGCCCTGCGGAAAGAAATCAGATCCTGCAGGGCCCTGGTCTCATGAGACAGAGCATTCCACCAGGCCGGAGCCAGAGTTGAAAAGGCCCTGGCTCTGGTTGAAGCCAATCTAACTTCCTTAGGGTCTGGGACCTCTAGGGTGTTGCTATTTATGGATCTTAAGGTCCTCCGTGGGACATACCAGGAGAGGCGGTCCCATAGGTACGAGGGTCCTAGGCCGTGAAGGGCTTTAAAGGTCAAAAGCAGCACCTTAAATCTGACGCTGTACTCCACCGGGAGCCAGTGCAGCTGGAAAAGCACTGGGTGAATATGCTCCCATGGCAGAGACCCCATGAGAAAGCCATGCCTGGGACAGGTTTTCATGGTTGGGGCAGCGGTGGCACCTCCTTCTCCTTATGGCCAGCAAAAGGGTGCCCATGCGCACTCTGCTCCTTGGCTGGCCGAGGGAAGGAGGGTGCGACCCCTGATAGAGCCAATTTGCAGTATCTCACAATAGGGCTGGCCTTGTCTGCAAATGCAGTAACTCAGACCGCCTGCTCAGATCAAAGAAAGAACACTACAGGCACATCACAAGGCTTGATTGTAAAAGTTAAGCCAAGATCAGATCTCTTTGATTTCCTATGATGATCTTTCTAGGAGGTAAAGGCACCTATAACTTATAAACAGAGCCTTAGCATTGTCTTCACAAAATGTGTGTGGGGGGGGGAGCTTTTTACTGGAAGCATTGATCATCCATGACAAATTTACGACTGGTGGTGCTCCACAAGGGTCATACCTGTTAATCAGAAAGATGGTTTGACAATGGATTGTATCAGGTGACTTTTCCCACAAACACCTTTCATCTATCATGGGTGGACTGAAAGACCTTACTGAAGTTATCTGTCACATCCTGTTCCTTGCTGCGGAAAGATTGTTTGTGGAAAGAAAACAGGCAAGTTTTGCAGGAGCTTAAGGTATCCCTGTTAATGAAGTGGAGAGACATGTTTGGTGCATCATTTAATCTGCTTTTCGTTAATAACAATAATAATAATTTTATTATTTATACCCCGCCCATCTGGCTGGGCCTCCCCAGCCACTCTGGGTGGGTCCCAACAGAGGACTAAAAACAGAATAAAACTTCAAACATTAAAACCTTCCCTAAACAGGGCTGCCTTCAGATGTCTTCTAAAAGTCAGTTGTTTGGGCATTCCACAGGGCAGGCACCACTACCAAGAAGGCCCTCTGCCTAGTTCCTTGTAGCTTCACTTCTTGCAGTGAGGGAACCACCAGAAGGCCCTCGGCGCTGGACCTCAGTGTCAGGACTGAACAATGGGGGTGGAGACGCTCCTTCAGGTATACTGGGCCGAGGCTGTTTAGGGCTTTAAACATCAGCACCAACACTTTGAATTGTGCTTGGAAATGTACTGGGAGCCAATGTAGGTCTTTAAGGCCCAGTGTAATATGGTTTATTGTTGATTTTAATTGTTTTGGAAGTTTTCAATTATTCTCATTCATTGTTTTTATCAATAATTTTCTTGTTTTATCTTTTCCATCAACCTCTTTGAGGGTTTCTTTCTTTTTCCCCAATCAAACGGTGTATAAATTTTATGAAATAAATAAATAAATGCAAGGCAGCAATGTCTTCAACATATGTTGTAAGCCACCCTGAGGGACAAAAGTGCATCGGTAGAGCAGGCAAAAAAAATACTCCGTGTGCGTGTTTTCGTTCAGCAGCAAGGCTTCCATTTACCAGGCAAGATCACGTCGAAGCTGAGGTTGCTTGCACAGACCCTCCTAGATATAGGAGTTCCATTTACAGTCCCCAAAATAGGCTGGCATGATCTTTATAAGCTGCCATTCTGATTTCCTGGGTTCTTGGATGATATGTCCTCGAGGAACCGATTGCGATGGAATGGAAGTTCCTGGTTTCCAGCGCCTTGCTCTGTGACCTTTTGCAGTTGCTTCTGCATCTATCTGCCAATCCTTTTCTGCTTCCAAGGAGCCTGCACTTCTGAGCTTGCTTCCCATGAATGACAGGGAGTGAGGATGCTGTTGCACAGTGAGGGAAAAGCTTCTGGGGTCTTTGTAAGGCATGGACAGGGAACCTGCAACCCGCCAAATATTGTTGGGCTGCCATTCCCACCAGTCCTGCCCATTGGCATTGCTGGCTGGGACCGATAGGAATTAAAAACTGCATGCACATTTTGCAAAGCTAAGCAGGGTCTGGTATGGTTTCAGATTGGATGGGGGACCACATGTTGAGATTCCTGCATTGTAGGGGTTGGACTAGATGACACTGTTAAGATTCCCGCTCCGTGTTTGCAGTCATGAGAATGTTGTCTATCACATGATGGTGCATGTTTTCATTCCACCTAGTGGGAAGTGATGGAGAGAGGATGTTTATGTTACTGTGTTCCGTGAAGTGGGACTATTGTCCTTTGTTCTTTCTCTCTTTGCTGTCTGATGAGAAAGAGGAAGGAGCTAAGGCAGAAGTGTATTATATGTAAATAAACGTAGATTAGCCAAAATGCTGAGCTACTGAGTTCTGTTAGGCAAACTGTGAATACTTTGTGGATCCCTAAGTGTGCTGATGCCTCTTGGTATCAGTCGCTGTGATGTTTGGGCTGAAGAAAGCTTTTGAAGCTCCCGAACGATCGACCAGGAGGGAGAGTACATGCCAGTCGGGCATGTGTCTCTGCCAGGGTCCTACACAAGAGTAGGATGATCCTAACAATGGTTATGGGCCCAGGAATTGGGGCCACAGACTCAGTGCCAGCAGAGGTAGGACCGGGGGCTGTTTTTGTCCCGGCTGGCATCTCCTGGAACTAGCAGAGTGAAGCAAGCCTCTTCAGAGACGGAAGGGAAAAAGCAACTGCGTGGAGACTGTGTGAGTACGGCAAATACCTAAAAGCGAAAGTAAAAGGCAGGCTGGACTGTTTTGTGCCAATGCCAGTGGCTAGTGCACAGAAGAAGGCAAGAAGTCTTTGAAGTTCCTGCCAGGCAATTAAGGCCGGCAGAAGAAGGCTTGATTTATAGCTTGATAAGGACAGGAAAAGGTAGCTCCAGCTTGAACTAAGCTGCGGAACGGACCTTTTGGAAGGGGTAAAAATCTCGGTCCCTAAATTACATAGAGGGAAGGGGAAAGCGGCCTTATGCAGCAAGACTTTACCAAGAATGTAGCCCCGAGTTATATGCTACAAAGGGAGGGTGATCCTAACAGACACTTGGGGTGCATTCCAACTCTATGTGTTTGCTACAGAATCTGAACTTGACAGCTGTGATACAGAATCAAACTGGGTCTAGAGTGCAGCATAGTTGCCCACTCTCTTGCAGCAGCTCTCTGGAGCAGTTGGACTCCCCCCCCCCCCACCTGCCCCTTGAGATCCTTTGCTCAAGAGATGGTGGAGATCAAACCTTAAGAGAATGGGCTGGAGATTTGGAGCACAGAATGCTGCCTTACATGCTATCTAGTCCAGTATTTGGAATCTGCTCTCCAGGGTCTCAGAAGATGCTTTGTCGTTTAGTCATTTAGTCGTCTCCGACTCTTGGTGACCCCATGGACCAGAGGAGGCCAGGCACTCCCATCTTCCACTGCCTCCTGCAGTTTGGTCAAACTCATGCTGGTAGCTTCGAGAACACTGTCCAACCATCTCGTCCTCTGTCGTCCCCTTCTCCTTGTGCCCTCCATCTTTCCCAACATCAGGGTCTTTTCCAGGGAGTCTTCTCTTCTCACGAGGTGGCCAAAGTATTGGAGCCTAAGCTTCAGGATCTGTCCTTCCAGTGAGCACTCAGAGCTGATTTCCTTCAGAATGGATAGGTTTGATCTTCTTGCAGTCCGTGGGACTCTCAAGAGTCTCCTCCAGCACCAGAATTCAAAACAGAAGATGCTACCTCATCCTTTTAACTGAGGATGTCACAGACTGAACCTGAAACATTCTGCTTTGCAAAACAGGTGCTCTGCCTGTCACAGAGCTGTGGCACTTCCTCCTGTGCATGGCTTATATAATAATAATAATAATAATAATAAATTTATATCCCACCCACCTGGCTGGGTTTCCCCAGCCACTCTGGGCGGCTTCCAACAGAATATTAAAATACAATAACCTATTAAACATTAAACGCTTCCCTAAACAAGTCTGCCTTCAGTTGTCTTCTAAAAGTCTGGTAGTTGTTCTTCTCTTTGTCATCTGGTGGGAGGGCATTCCACAGGGCAGGTGCCACTACTGAGAAGGCCCTCTGCCTGGTTCCCTGTAACCTGGCTTTTCACAGTGAGGGAACCACCAAGAGGCCCTTGGAGCTGGATCTCAGTGTCTGGGTGGAGACGCTCCTTCAGGTATACTGGACCGAGGCCATTTAGGGCTTTAAAGGTCGGCACCTGGCTTAGCAGGGGTGCTTACAAAACTCTCCCCATCTTAATTTTCAGTTGCCAAATACTGCTTCCAGAGCAGCAGGAACAATGTGTTGGTAATCGAACCCTTTTGGTCATTTAAATTTCCAGATCCTTTGCATAAATTGATGCGCATGCACACATCAGTTCACTACAAATTTCCTCGTGTCTCCCCCCCCCCATACATGTTACCAATGTGATTGACTCAGCTCAGCCCACATATAAACTGCTGTACACGGTGTGCAGTCTATCACCATCCAGTAACAAAAATGAGATACATGGTAAAAGGTATAGCAGGTGGCACCCGTTCCAATCTATTGTTATAGATGTGGGTAAACCAAGAAATTAATAAAGGCTGGGATTTTGGTTACTTGTACAGTCATACCTCATGTTATGTTTGCTTCAGGTTGCGTATTTTCAGGTTGCGTCCCACGGTGACCCAGAAGTAACGGAACGGGTTACTTCCAGGTTTCGCCGCTTGCGCATGAACAGACGTCACGCGCATGTGCGGAAACGGCGAATCGCGACCCGCGCACGTGCAGATGGGCAGACGTGGGTTGCGTTCTTTTCAGGTTGCGAACGGGCTTCTGGAACGGATCCCGTTCGCAACCAGAGGTACCACTGTAGTGCTTTTCTTTTCTTTTTTAACAAAATGTTTAGGGGTATGCCCATTTTCCTACTCATATTGAAATACTGCCCCTCAATGAGGCCAAACTTAGATTCACAAAATGTTTAGGGGTATGCATACCCCTGCGTCCCACCCAGAAAAAAAAGCACTGGTTATTTGTGGTATGAAGGGATAATGCGAAGCGCAAAGAAATTCCTGGACTGGCGTATGCAAACCAGCTTGGCTGGCTAGGTGAAGAGCAAACCTGTTTGTTGTTGTTTCGTCCGACTCTTCGTGACCCCATGGACCAGAGCACGCCAGGCACTCCTGTCTTCCACTGCCTCCCGCAGTTTGGTCAAACTCATGTTAGTAGCTTCGAGAACACAGTCCAACCATCTCGTCCTGTGTCATCCCCTTCTCCTTGTGCCCTCCATCTTTCCCAACATCAAGAAATTGGGACAGTGAGAGATTTTACTTTCTTGGGCTCCATGATCACTGCAGATGGTGATAGCATTCACGAATTTAAAAGATGCCTACTTCTTGGGAGAAAAGCAATGACAAACCTAGACAGCATTAGCATGACAAAAAGGTGTTAGTGGGCTGTCAGAGAAGGATCCTTTGGCCTGGGGAGTCAGATGTCACAAAGGCTGCTGGGGTCACTGTGTGTTTGAGGGGACAGGAAAAGGGAGTTTGGAAGCAAGGGGTTTTCTGGGAAGAAGAAGGAGGAAGCTGGGCTAACATCCATCTTGGCCAGGGAGCAGGAAGGTTGCCTGCAATGCCCTGGGCCAACGCTGTAAGATCTGGACTCCCTCCATGCAGACGGAAGGTGTAAATAGGTGAATAAACCATATTTCTTAAAGCACAACAGTCTCTGCCGTGTCTGCCGTTCTCCAAAGGGACACAGAGCTTTGACATGCCTGTGACCCCCATGGGCTCTTGCTGCCACTCGGCAATTATACAAATTAAAACCAGTAGAATCCTAAAGAAACGGTAACATAAGGGCTAGCAGCATGAGTTTTTGCTTTTGTTTTACAAGGAACAAACACCAAGATGGTCAAACGAATATTTGAGGGTCAGTTCATCTATGTTTCTGTTCTGCTATGTCAACCACAACTCAAAGAAGCTTAGCCCATAAATATGGAACATTTCTCTCTCTATTTACAACCCTTTTTTTCTGTACTCAATAGATTCAGTCCTTGTTTTAAAAGCACATACCTGAACATCTCACAGCTGATATATTACATCAAAGCTCATTGGGCCTTAGCCATTGATAATTAATTCTTTCCATTTTATTTATAGTACGGTGTTCGATTCCCCCCCCCCCCCAATCCCAGAGAGGGGGGCTTAATGATTGCTTCTGGATAATGGAGAATCTATTTCTCATCCTAATCCAAGTCACATATTCATCTGGAGTGTATTACGGAATCACAGAATTGTAGAGTCGAAGGGTACACCAGAGGACATCTAGCCCAACCCGTTGCAAAGAAGCTAAATGTAGTGGCCTGGAGCAATCCCGGGATGTCAGGTGTCAGAGCATCAGCTGCAGAAGAGGGAGAGGGACTGTGTCATGAACTGGCAGGACTTTGGGGAGGAGGAAGAGGAGGAAGAGGATCCCAGCGAGGGATACAGCTGACTGGGTCACACAGGGGCAAGCTGGGGATGGGGAAGGAGAGGTTGCTGTAGGTAGTACTCGTGGGGTGACAGAGGATGAGGGGACAGGGGCCGGTGCACTGAAAGCCAAGCAGTGGGACCCAGGGCCAGAGAAGTCCCCATCCCCACGAACATGGCAGATCCTGAGATGTAGGGAACAGTGGGCAGGGCACTCCAGGAAGCAGAGGAAGGCCAGGTTCTGCAGCCCAGTTCACTAATTGGCCAGTTGGGGAGGGAGGCATGTGATTCCTCAGCTGGGGCAAGCGGAGAGCAGGTGAGGGTCACCTGCCTCATCCAGCCCAGATGCTGCAGTCGGCAGGCACAGTGTCAGAAGGCAGCAGAGCTGAGAGGCTGGGTCTGCTCTGTGGGAATGTTCAGGGTGGCAGGAGAGGATATATTGTTTCTTAATATCCTTCCTAACTTGCGCTAGCAAGTTCCTTTATGTAGCAGAGTTACATTCCCCCCTTTTATATCCACAGCAGATGGCTGGTTGCAGGCTTGTGTGAGCCTCTCACTATTATACAATTCAATCTGTCTCAAATTGAATTGTGCATTCCTGGTAAGTTCCCTTGAATCCCTCTTAAAGAATAAAGACGCCAAAATTTTATTCAAAGTCAATAAAAGAAGTTTACTCACATCAGTTCACAGTTGGATCCCTGAAGGCAGACTTAGTTACAAATATGTACATGAGGATCTACCCCATATGGGGGAATAATCCCAGTGCTTCTGCTAGCTGAGAGCTAGCAAAGCAGTCCTAGCTAGAAGCTGGTCAAACGAAGAAGAAAATCAAAAAGATAGAGGTGTGCTGCGTGACTCGTCCTTTTGTTACCTGGACAGGTTAGGTCACACACACACCTTCTATCACATGCAAAAGGAAGGATGCTCCAGCCAAGAGGAACAGGGAGTTTCGACTGGCTGGACCAAACATTTCCTCAAATGTCTTCTCTAGCATCACAAGGAATGTTGTACTTGACTGCTTCTCATGGATCATGTCCCACATGCTCAACTGCCCATGTTGAGGTACCTTGTCTTGGATGCTCCTGGACCTCTGTGGGTTTCTATTTCAGCCATGATGCTGGACTGCATCCTGACTTGGATTGACCCTGAAGCTCATTTCCTGGCTTTCAGCTTTGGATCTTGGACTGTGGGTTTTTCAGATGCTGATCGACCCTTGGATTTTGGTCTTGGGTGTGCTGGTCCCGGGGGGACGTTACCGTAAGGCGTGGTCAGAGTCCGGTCCTGGGTCAAGGGTCTGGAGACTGTCCACCAAGGGCGAAGCGGGGTCCAAAGTGAGGAGCCAGGCAAGGTCGGGAACTCTGGAGGAATAGGACTGGGTGCTGGCAGAAACAGGTTTCCAACGACGTTGCTCCTGCTACCTGGGACCGGGCTGACTGGCTTTTATCTTCTCTGAGGCCAGGGGCGGTCCCGGCCCACAGGTGACCCGCCTCTCCTGGCCTTAAGGCGAGCACTCCCCCTAAGAGAACCCAATTCCCTCCGCCTCTCTGCCCTGAGCCTCTGCAGCTCAGGAGAGGCTGGAGGGTTACTGGATCCAGGGGGAGGCTCACCTTCCCCTGACAGGGCTGGGAGAGGCGCACCTGTAGGCAATGGTTCCTCAGTCACCTCCGGAGCCAGAGTGGATTCATCTGGTGTCTGTTCCCGAGGATCCGACACAGGTGCAGGCGCTTCAGATTCAAGGCCCTGCCCCAGTTCAGCCGACCCTGGAGGCGGGGACTCCTGTGCAGGCTGGGATTCCTCCGGTTCAGCCTCTGAATCAAATTCCCAGGCCATCACATTGGGTCTGGTTGCCAGACAGGCCAGGGGATCAGGACATACTGCCGGTCAGTGTAGGGAATGCTGAGCTCAGTTGGCCGGTGGTCTGACACAGAAGATGGCAGCTTCGTGCAAAAGTCAGGGATTTCTAGACACCTGTGCATTAGTACTCTTCAGGAGCACAGAATTCCAGCCAGGGAAAGACACTCAAATAGGGCTCATAGCAGCGTCTGGGGAGAGTTTGGCCTTGTGATGAAGAGACACGGGAAAGCATTTGGTCCACAGGCCTGAGGCTCCCTCCCTCCCCCCCCCATTCCAGTGGCATTCTAAAGGGGGAGTTGAGAATAGCAGCAACTCAGTGACAGCAGTGAGTTTTGCCCCCAGAACTCCTGTATTTGTGTGCATGCATTGTACAGGACAACAGAGCATCGGACAATGACAGGCAGCCACAATTCATTCCCGTCTCCCGTCTCCCCCTCCCCTCTCCCTGCTCCGCAACGACTCTGAATCACCCCTCCCCGCCTTTCCCCTTATGGTTTACGATGTTATCATATGCCCGTCTCAACGGCTGCCTTACAAAACATTCTTCAGGGTTATTTTCCCCATAAAACATGGCAATAATAATGATTTCTCCTGTAAAAGCCACTGGTTCCTGCTTGCACTGTAATTTCCATTCTGCCGAGCCGTCCACGGGCAGGTGATGGCTAGAGAACTGCCAGGCTGCAGATGGCTCTGAGCAGGAGGGAGAGACATCAGTCACTCACACTCTACACCACTGCGATGGCTCACTCACCAAATTGGTGAACGCTGACTTGTTACGCGGGATCCTCTGGTTTGATCTCCGCCTCCCTGGATCCTGGAGCTGACGCCTGATTTACTCAGCGGCAGAGCAAGCTGATCGGGCGGCTGGGGCAGCATGCGTGCCCTGAGTCCAGGGGCGAGGCCAGCCACCTGCAGGACAGGGCAGGGCGGGGCAGGATGATCCGTGGGGCCTCCGAGGAGTCTGCCTGCCTCCTCCCACTCAACCGCCCTAGAGCTGAGGGAGAGGCGGTGGGCGGACTGTTTGAGCAGCGTGGAGCCTGAGGGTGCCCAAGCCACTATGTGACTCCCAGAAGAGACGTGTGGTTCGGGCACACTGCAGGCCCCGCGGTGATTGCTGCCTGGCATTTTGTCACCGCGTTCAGTGGTGACACCCGGGGCGACCCGCCCCCACCGCATCCCCCTTCCTCCGCCCCTGGATTTACTCACCGTGTTTTCAGATCTCTGAAGGGCTGTTGTGCAGAGGATGAGAGAGCAGGTCTGGGTTGTGCTCACACTCCCATTTGAGGCTGCATTCCCAAGCTGGGTTTTCTATCCGCACGACGCTTGTCCACAATGCATAAGGGCCCGGTGCTTCCTTACAAAATGCTGCTGCTTGTTGCGGCTGCTCAAACTGGCTTCATCACACTGATTGGAGTCCTTAAGCCAGGCTTCCTCAACCTTGGCCCTCCAGATGTTTTTGGCCTATAACTCCTATGATCCCTAGCTAGCTGGACCAGTAGTCAGGGATGATGGGAATTGTAGTCTCAAAACATCTGGAGGTCCGAGTTTGAGGAAGCCTGCCTTAAGCCATTCGTAATTCCTCTCTGGCCAAGGTGTGAGCACCTTTGCGTAGGGTAAAAACACTCTATCCCTATCGATGTCCATTGATGCACATTCAAACAGAAATTAATTGCACCTGCCCTTCTTTGCAAATGGCCGTGCTTTGTCATTTATAAAAGCGTTGTGCTGGACCCGGGGGGGGTTACCGAGAGGCGTGGTCAGAGTCCGGTCCTGGGTCAAGGCTCTGGAGACTGTCCACCAAGGGGGAAGTGGGGTCCAAAGCAAGAAGCCGGGCGTGGTCGGGAACTCCGGAAAAACAGGTCTGGGTGTTGGCAGAAACAGGTTTCCAACGACATTGCTCCCGCAACCTGGGACCAGGCTGACTGGCCTTTATCTCCTCTGAGGCCAGGGGCGGTCCCGGCCCACAGGTGACCCGCCTCTTCTGGCCTTAAGGTGAGCATTCCTCCTGCGAGAACCCAGTTCCCTCCGCCTCTCTGCCCTGAGCCTCTGCAGCTCAGGAGAGGCTGGAGGGTTACTGGACCCAGGGGCAGCTTCACCTTCCCCTGACAGGGCTGGGAGAGGCGCACCTGTAGGCAATGGGTCCTCAATCACCTCCGGAGCCAGAGTGGATACATCTGGTGTCTGCTCCTGATGATCTGGCACAGGTGCAGGCCCTTCAGGCTCAAGCCCCAGCCCCGGCTCAGCCGGCCCTGGAGGCGGGGACTCCTGTGCAAGCTGGGACTCCTCAGGTTCAACTTCTGAATCAGATTCCCAGGCCATCACAAGCGTGCTGGTGCACATACATGAGGTATTTATCTAACTGCAATAAAAAATGTTGTGTGTGGTTTTTGGTTTTTTTTTTTTAAATCCCACCAGAAATTAATTGAAGCCCTGCTGTGAAATGCAATGGGGGTGGGTGGGTGGACAGACAACTTCACTGTGCTCAAAGGAGGTAGTGTTGCTCCAGAGAGCAGGACCGGGTCCCAAAGCTGTGATTCCTGCATTGCAGTGGGTTTAACTAGATGAGCAACACCAGGCTCAGGACAGAACCCTGCGTCATTTATTCTGTGGCCATCAGCTTGAGCACTGCTTTCCTTTTGGCTGAAGAAAGAGACAAAGGAGGTGTTGAGCAGTTCTAACTTCTCTCTGTCCCCCAATAGCGGTTCTCCATCTTCTCCACGCAGAGGACCTACCACTTGCTTGTTCTTCATCTTGCTTTAAACAAGAAAAACCCTTCTTATTATTTTTAACCTCTTGGAAAGGTAAAAGGTAAATGACCCCTGGGCGGTTAAGTCTAGTCAAAGGCAACTATGGGTTGCAGCACTCATTTTGCTTCAGGCCGAGGGAGCCAGTATTTGTCCTCAGACGGCTTTCCAGGACATGTGGCCAGCAGGACTAAACCACTTCTGGTGCAACGGAACACCGTGACGGAAGCCAGAGCACATGGAAACGCCATTTATCTTCCCGCCACAGGGGTACCTATTTATCTACTTGCACTGGTGTGCTTTCGAACTGCTAGGTTGGCAGGAGCTGGGTCAAAGCAACAGGAACTCACCCCGTCGCAAGGATTCAAACCGCCGACCTTCCGATCAGCAAGCCCAAGAGGCTCCTCTTCCTCTTGGTAGCCTGAACTCGTTCTGAGCTTTAATCCGCCTGATCTTCTGCATGTTACTGTTGGCAACTCATTTATACCCTTCCTTGGTGATTTTCCCCACCATTCACTTCTTATGCACACCCCATTTAAATCTCAGTTATTGTGTATGCTCCTTCATACTTTCTCTAGATGCCTGTTTCTTTATGGTTGTTTGTTATTGTTTACAGAAATTTAATAAATCTACCTTAAAAAAAAAAAAGCAACACCCCGCAGATGGCAATGAATTTTCAATGAAAAAGAGCAGCATAGCTTAAGGTAGCCTAAGCACTGGTGCCAGGCGGAAAAGAATAGCAGAGTGTGAAGAAACCCTCCTTTGCTACAGATTTCTCCCTGCTCCGTTGTACAGCTTTCTGCTCATAAGGGATGCACCCCATCACTGTGGCAGGCTCTGCAAAAAGAGGAAGCATAAGGCCCACTGCAAGGACTCAGTGGGGTATGAAATGGCTCGGCTTGTCTCTTTGTCAGCCAGCGATAGTCCATTCATCACCCTCAAAGTATGTTGTGGATGGTGGCTTTTTTTATTACTATTTTTCTCACCGAGAGTACAACAATGAGGTTGTGAATCAATCAGATACATTTTTTAAAAGAACAGTCACTGCGTATATATATAGCTAGAGAGAGAAGGGGAGAGTGGGGCATCTTTAAGGCATTGTTGAAGCCACCCTGATCGCCAAGCCGTGAGAAACTCCAGTGCTTACCAGCGTTCAGTGTCCTTGGAATGAAGGCCAGCCAAGACTCTGGATCAGGGGTAGGCAACCTAAGGCCCGGAGGCTGGATGCGGCCCAATCGCCTTCTAAAACCGGCCCACGGACTGTCCGGGAATCAGCGTGTTTTTACATGAGTAGAATGTGTCCTTTTATTTAAAATGCATCTCTGGGTTATTTGTGGGGCTTGCCTGGTGTTTTTACATGAGTAGAATGTGTGCTTTTACAGTGGTACCTCGGGTTAAGAACTTAATTCGTTCTGGAGGTCCGTTCTTAACCTGAAACTGTTCTTAACCTGAGGTACCACTTTAGCTAATGGGGCCTCCCGCTGCTGCCGCACGATTTCTGTTCTCATCTGGAAGCAAAGTTCTTAACCCGAGGTACTATTTCTGGGTTAGCGGAGTCTGTAAGCTGAAGCATATGTAACTCACGGTGTGTAACTCAAGGTAAAATGCATCTCTGGGTTATTTGTGGGTCATAGGAATTGATTCATCCCCCCCCCCCCAAAAAAAATGCATTTTCTATCTCCTGTATTTTGCTGGAGAATGGGCAAGTAGCTCAGTGTTAAAGCATTTGCATGCAGAATGTCCCAATCTACAATGGCAGCTGCAGTCAGGGCTGGGAGAAGCTCCTGCCTGTTCTAGCTCAGAATAAGGCAACTTCCTGCATGGTGAAACTTCTGATTAGAACATTGCTTTGTAATACATTTAATGAGCATTTCTTTTTGCATGTTTCTCTTCTCATTCCCCAGCACCCTCCCACTGCATACGACCACCTCTGCTTATTTTCTCCCAGAGTGCTAAGACTGGCTGTGTACGAGGCAAAGCATTAGAATATTCAGCGGTTCCTATCATCTCGCTCTGATCCCTGAAGCCTAGCTATTATATTATGGGATAGCTGGCTAGCATGACAGCATTTTCTATGTAAATATGGGATTACTGCCTGTAAACACAGATAAGGAAAGGAGATTTGTGTCAGTAAGAAAATTGATTAGCTTCGCGCCTGGCCTGTTTTAAAATAATCTACCGAAGGGCCAAGATAATCCCATCGTGCAACAGTGTTCAAGGTGGAAATTATCAAGTGAGATGTGGCTAAATCACCACACTTTTGCTTCATTCATAGGACCACAGGAAGCTGCCTTATGCAGAGTCAGGTCATTGGCCCACCCAGCTCACTATGGTTGACACTGGCTGGCAGCGACTCTCTGGGATTTCAGACAGGGTTGTCTCTCCCAGCCCTACCTGGAGATGCTGGGAATTGGCCCAGGAACCTTCTGCATGCAAACCTTTCCCACAGAGCTACAGCCATTCCCCATTTCAGTGGAGGCAATTCGATGGAGTCTTTTATATGAAGGGTTATCTGGTCCAAGTCAGGTTTAGAAGTCAAGAACCATAAGAAGGGAGAGCAAGCAGGGGCCTTGAGGTCCAGTGCCGAGGGCCTTCTGGCTATTCCCTCGCCGCGAGAAGCCAAGTTACAGGGAACCAGGTCTTCTCGGTAGTGGCACCCACCCTGTGGAAAGCCCTCCCACCAGATGTCAAAGAGAAAAACAACTACCAGGCTATTAGAAGACATTTGAAGGCAGCCCTGCTTAGGGAAGTTGTTAATGTTTAATAGACTATTGTATTTTAATATTATGTTGGAAGCCGCCCAGAGTGGATGGGGAAACCCAGCCAAATGGGCGGGGTATAAATAATAAATTATTATTATTATATTATTGTCCAGCAACAGTAAGTGGACACTGACTAAGCAGGCGCACAGGTCACAGCCATCTCCACTATGGGGAGGTATATTGCTTCACTATTAAAATAACAGTAATCATTTCTAAATTTGCAGCCACACCTATTGATCAGTTAAACAAAACTGCCGCCTTTTCTTTTCTTAAAGATAAATGTAAAGGGACCCCTGACCGTTAGTCACAGACAACTCTGGGGTTGCGGCGCTCATCTCGCTTTAGTGGCCAAGGGAGCCAGCGTACAGCTTCCAGGTCATGTGGCCAGCATGGCGAACCAGAGCAGCGCACGGAAATGCCGTTTACCTTCCCATCGGAGTGGTACCTATTTATCTACTTGCACTTTGACGTGCTTTCAAACTGACTGCTAGGTTGGCAGGAGCAGGGACCGAGCAACGGGAGCTCACCCCGTCGCAGGGATTCGAACCGCCAACCTTCTGATTGGCAAGCCTTAGGCTCTGTGGTTTAACCCACAGTGCCACCCACATCTCATTTCTTTTCTTAGCAACATGTAAAAGTGAGCATCCGATGCTCTATGTGCATGTGGGCTCTGGGAGCCTTAGGTAACGTACCTGGGGAACCATGCATATAGAGGCTGGGGATGGGGAATTATGTGTACAGTGGTACCTTGGGATGCGAATGGGATCCGTTCTGGAGCACCGTTCGCATCCTGAACAGAACGTAAGACGCGACAGCGCATCTGCACGTGCGCGGGTCGCGTTTTGCCGCTTCCGTGCATGCACTGATGTCATTTTGACCGTCTGCGCATGCGCAAACGGTGACCGCAGAGCACAACCTGAAAATACTTATCCTGAAGCGTATTTATCCCAAGGTATCACTGTACACAGAAAAACAAGGTGGTCCACTTGGATATTATGAGACAACACCCCAATCTCTGAGTGGTGAGATACTCTGGAGCTTCCAAGCACTTATCCAGGGCTCAATTTCCTTGGAATGTAGGTCAGTGGTGTCTTTAGGATATGTTGTTGGCATCCAGCTGTCTAGAGAGACAATGGAGTGTGCCACTGGAGGTGCAGCCAAACTGCTGGAGAATCACAGCGCCTGCTGTGGCTGCAGAGACTGGTAACTTGCATCTGCTGCCTCCGGCATTGTTTCCAGGACACAAGCCTGGGCAGTGTGTATGGAGGTCCTGGGCTGCCCAGATGACAAGACATCCAAAGGAAAGCAGAGCAATATGATGGGCACCAGATTGGCCACAGGAACTGCCGGAAAGAGTTGTACAAGGCGCCATCCAACCATCTTATGGATTCCACTCGATTAGTGTAGGGTTTTCTCCTTAGCCGTTTCTGCTTCCAAAGGTGTCCCACACAGCAGTGGGTACAGATTTTTCCTTATACATATCTACAACCTGAGCATAAGATGGAGAGCCTCGCTGCATTCACACCCCCAAAGGTCTTGCTTCTTTATGAGTCAGTTTTAGATCCAACACACAGCAAAACATGTCTCTGGCTTAATCTAGACACCTCAAAAAAAGCAATTCAGTTAAATGTGTTGTAGATTTCATACGGGGAAATCCCATTGGCGAAAGATGGGACTCCACAGCGCCATCTGGTGTGACAATGTTATAATGCATATAAAGCACTTTATCTTTACGAATGTAGCTGAGTCCTCTGTGTCTCCCACTTCCGGCCCAGCTCTCACACGCTTCCTCTGCTATTGTTTCCCTACCTAGCAACTAGTTGGGGAAGAGGGAGCCCATCCATTTTTTCCTATGGCACAGAGCAACTTCTTCGGTTATGCTGATCATGGTACTTAACTAGCTGGCCAAAGTCATTATCTAGAGCAGCCTTTCTCAACCTGTGGGCATAGCTGTCCAGTGTCCCTTATTTGAAGGGACAGTCTGTTATTCCAGCGCCATGTCCCGCTGCTGTCCCTTATTGATGGATGTCCCTTAAATGTCCCTTAAATTTCAAAGGAAGCAGCTCCTCTCCCTCCCTCCCTGCTGGCCAGGGAGGAGGGAGGCTCCAACTGTGTTGCTTGGCTGTGTTGCTCACCCAATAAAAAGTCTAAGAAGGACTGGGGGGTGGAGCTTGCATGCCTTGTGTGTGGCTAGTTAATGCAAGCTGAGGGGTTTTTTGATTGCTGGACGCCATTTTGATGCACATGCTGCTGCAAACTTTGCAGTGCAAAGCCAGGCCAGGGAGCCATCTTAAGTTGAGGCTGCATAGGCCTTGTGGTACATGTGATTCAGATTCTATTCAGTTGAACCTCTGGTTACAAAGTTGGTTGGACAGTGTTCTCGAAGCGACCAGCATAAGTTTGACCAGACTGCAGGAGGACAGGAAGACTGGAGTGTCTGGAACAGGTGAGGCTGCAGGTCCCTTATTTTGGCTGCTGGTCCCTTATTTTCAAATCTGTAAGTTGACAGCTATGCCTGTGGGTCCCCAGATGTTGTTGAACTACAACTCCCATCACCCCTAGCTAGCAAGGCCAGAGCTCAGGGATGATGGGAGTTGTAGTCCAACAACATCTGGGGACCCACAGGTTGAGAACCGCTGATCTAGAGAAAGGAATTGGTTTGCTAGGCTTGCTCTTATGCTCTGTAACCCTCACATGTACGCAAGATCACAGGTGTGGAAGGAGCACAGGGTACCAGCCAGACTCACCTGCAAACTCATAGCACTATATATGGCATCAGCTGAGTCAGGATGTGGATAATATTATTGAGAAAAACATTTTTCTTTTCTTTCCTCTCTCTCTCTCGCCTCTTACCTGAAACAAATTGAGCTATTAAGGAGATATTTTTATGATCACGTTGATTCAAAAGAAGCTCCTGCCATCTGTTAATCCATGTCATTATAAATGCAAAAAATATCATAATTCACATGCACATAATACTGTTTTGAAAAGAAGGAGGGAATGAGCAATTTAAATGCATGCACACCTTTGCAAATTAATCTAGATTTTTCATGTGTGTGTCTTCCATCCATCAGTTACTGAGCAACTAGCACCAGAAATGGAGGGGCATGATTTGTTGAGCTTTGAAGGCCACATGGGAAATATATCACGCAATGGGAAACCTTTGTTAATGCACATATGGTGAAGGCATGCAATGAACATCATTTATGCATTTTTACTGCATGGACTTGGTGGTTGGTATGTTGTATTCGTAACCATACCGTTAAATGCTTTTTTTATTAAAAAAAAGACCCACCTGGGAGCTAGTCATTAAAAAGCAAAGCTTAGCATCATCTTAATGTGCTGAATTTCTAAGACTTACCTGGGGAGTAAGCATCAGTGAATCACTATGAGATTTACTTCCAGACATATGGCTGTTGAATTTAACAACTGGAAAGTGCAATCAGCTGCCATCAAACCTATTTCAGAAGCTTGGTTTATTCTTTATTTTTGCTACAAACAAAATCACACTAAAGGCTCAAATAAAACTTATGTAACAGGTTAGAAATGATCCAAGCAGGTCCCCAAATAGATCATAGGATTGGTTTTCCCTATAGGGGTAGTGCTGTGTGCAGGCAGAACAGGACAGACCCAAAGATCCTGCCACTGCTTATGCCTGCAGGCGAACCAACTGATAGGCATAGGCGCAGATCTAATGAAACCCACATAGCACATATATCAAAGGTGGGAAGCCTTAGGCCCTCCAGATGCTGCTGAACTCCCATCATTGCGGTCTTGACTATGCTACCACTCAGTGGATTTGTAACTGGCTGACTGACCGAACCCAAAGGGTGCTCATCAATGGTTCCTCTTCATCCTGGAGAAGAGTGACTAGTGGGGTGCCACAGGGTTCTGTCTTGGGCCCGGTCTTATTCAACATCTTTATCAACGACTTGGATGATGGACTCAAGGGCATCCTGATCAAATTTGCAGATGACACCAAACTGGGAGGGGTGGCTAACACCCCAGAGGACAGGATCACACTTCAAAACGACCTTGACAGATTAGAGAACTGGGCCAAAACAAACAAGATGAATTTTAACAGGGAGAAATGTAAAGTATTGCACTTGGGCAAAAAAAATGAGAGGCACAAATACAAGATGGGTGACACCTGGCTTGAGAGCAGTACATGTGAAAAGGATCTAGGAGTCTTGCTTGACCACAAACTTGACATGAGCCAACAGTGTGACGCGGCAGGTAAAAAAGCCAATGCAATTCTGGGCTGCATCGATAGGAGTATAGCATCTAGATCAAGGGAAGTAATAGTGCCACTGTATTCTGCTCTGGTCAGACCTCACCTGGAGTACTGTGTCCAGTTCTGGGCACCACAGTTCAAGAAGGACGCTGACAAACTGGAACATGTCCAGAGGAGGGCAACCAAAATGGTCAAAGGCCTGGAAACGATGCCTTATGAGGAACGGCTAAGGGAGCTGGGCATGTTTAGCCTAGAGAAGAGGAGGTTAAGGGGTGATATGATAGCCATGTTCAAATATATAAAAGGATGTCACATGGAGGAGGGAGAAAGGTTGTTTTCTGCTGCTCCAGAGAAGCGGACACGGAGCAATGGATCCAAACTACAAGAAAGAAGATTCCACCTAAACATTAGGAAGAACTTCCTGACAGTAAGAGCTGTTCGACAGTGGAATTTGCTGCCAAGGAGTGTGGTGGAGTCTCCTTCTTTGGAGGTCTTTAAGCAGAGGCTTGACAACCATATGTCAGGAGTGCTCTGATGGTGTTTCCTGCTTGGCAGGGGGTTGGACTCGATGGCCCTTGTGGTCTCTTCCAACTCTATGATTCTATGATTCTATGATTGCCAGCCAAGGATAACAGGAGGAGTGGTCTAACAATGTCTGTTCGTTCATGGGCCATTGGTTCATCAAGCCCCAGTATTGTTGACACGGGCAGGCAGTTCCCCAGGGTTTTCAGGCTGTGTGTGTGTGTGTGGCTTTCCCAGCCTTACATGGCAATGTCAGGAATTGAACCTGGGGACTTTTGCACACAAGGCAGATGCTCTACCGCTCAGCTATGGACCTGCTCCTTAAAAGAAGATAGCTGTTTTATAGTGAGTCAGCCCATGTAGCCCAGGCAAGGAGCAGCTCTCCAGGATTTCCCCCATTACTAGGGTTGGGCCAACCAGGCAGTTTGAGGCTCTCTCAAGTTCTCCTTTTTCCAGTCTTAAGCTGAATTCTTCACATTGATCTGCTCTTTTCTTTTCTTTTTAAATCCTCGTGAAAACTTTCCTCTAAATCTACAAAATTGAACACTTGGCTTTGCCCAAAATCCACATTTCTTTTGCAAACCAATGTTGCTGATACACGCATTTTATGCACCTTTTACCCAAGCAAGTGTATTTTTGTACACATTACTTGGCAGGAGAGCCGTACTGCAATATCCAGGAAAAGCGCAACTTTTGAAGGGCTGCTGCGTTTCGGGAGACATTGCTGGTCTCCTTCCACATCTAGGGAGGAAATGACTAGGGCTGCCCTCTGGGGTCTCCTGGGCTCTGTAGGCAACCGGCATGACTCAGAGTGAGCCCATTTCCTCACTACAAAGGCTATTAATTCCCACTTCAACCATTGGGTAAGGCTGGTTTGATCCCCTGTTTGCTCCCAATGTAGATCGTCACTCACCCCCTTATTGCTGATGGATATCGTTATTTCCTCTCTCTTGTTCCCAATGCCCTTGGGACCCTTCCTCCCTGGCTGGGGGAGGGTGCCATTTTGTGGTTTGCCTCAGGCGCCAAAATGCCTTGTGCCAGCCCTGCTTCCACCATACCTGTGGGCAGCTGGCTAGCTTAAGGGAAGCAGGGCAGGGTTGCTCAGCAGACGAAGTTCTCTTCTCCAGCACCTCCTCACTGCTCCTTGCCTCCCCAGCACCTGCCACCTGAGGCAGCTGCATCACTCTGCCTAACGCTAGGGCCAGCCCTACAGACAGACTACACACACTGCAGGCAGTCTTCTCTTGACCACTGCCCAACGGCTCAGTTTTGTTTTCAATCCCTTGCTCTCGAGTCTTCAAGCTCCCTTAACCGCTTATGCTTTAATCCAGTACTTCAAGACATATAATGTTTTCCTTTCCCCAGGAGGGAGTGGGGAGCAATGCAATATGGAGGGCCAAACCTGCTGGCAGCTGCAACGCCGTACCCCAGCCTCATCCCCATGCCATAGCACAGCGCGGCCGAAAGGCGGAAGAGCAAAACTGTAATGTCGATATGGCGCCATCACTCTCGCAAAACAAAGCAACGCCGGCGACAGGGACAAACAGGCCTCGCTCGGCTAGATCAGCAGCTGGCTATGCCCTGCCAGCTCTAGAAAGTACATAGCACAGCTTAGCAAAGAGACATTCATCATGTTGTGCCAGCGATCGGCTCCCGACGCAATCTTCAAGTACATGCCAGGGAATCAAAAAAGGTAGCCATCTATCATAAGTCCGGCTTCATTCTCCGCTGCCTGCGGTCCTGCTGATAACCGGAGGCTGGTTGAGCTCAACCAGATTTCAGCTGTTTTTAATCACTGTGAGTGGATTCTGCTCCACAATATATCTCAGGAGCTTAAGAGATCTTTGGGGGGTGGGGGGAAGCTGCTGCCTCCAACCAGGTGATGTTGTTTGCTTGGCCCAAGATTGTCTACTGAGTAGTGGCGATAGCAGATTCTCTGCCCTTGTTCGCTCTGCCAGCGGCTTATAGGGTGAAACTCCCTTTGATTCCAAAGCACATGAGCAAGCGAAAAGGAGTCACCTGGCTTCATTGTAACATCAGACCATTCACAAATGAAAGTAGCTGTGTGTGTGTGTGTGTGTGTGTGTGGAGGAGGTAAATATCTAGCCCTCCCCGGTCTGCTCTGGGTGGCAATCTATAACCAGTCAAACCAGTGGTTCTCAAAGAGGGTGGCACTGCCCCCCTTATGCACTTTTTACCCAAGCAAGTGTATTTTTTAAGTGTATTAAGTGTGAGATTACTTAGGGGGCGCTAAGAGGCAAGGGGCAGCTGGGGGTGTAAGTGACTAAGCTGGTCTCACCGAATCAAGTTATCAATTTTGTTAGATTAATTGAACAAAATAGTTCTAAGAGAATTTTGAACAAATGTGCTATTGTTACTACAGTGGTACCTCTGGTTACATACTTAATTTGTTCCGGAGGTCTGTTCTTAACCTGAAACTGTTCTTAACCCGAAGCACCACTTTAGCTAATGGGGCCTCCTGCTGCCGCCGCACCGCCGTTGCACGATTTCTGTTCTCTTCCTGAAGCAAAGTTCTTGACCCAAGGTAATATTTCTGGGTTAGCGGCGTCTGTAACCTGAAGCGTATGTAACCCGAGGTACCACTGTATTCGGAGTTTTATTGTGTTGTTATGTTCCTTAGTGGGTCATGCAAACCGCTATTCCAAATAGTGGTTTTTATAGGTTAGGGGGCACTGGGGGTGAGTTTATGAGAACTATAAAGTTTGGGAAGGCATAAACAAAGAAAAAACTTTGCCCAACCCAGCCTTGCATCTATATCCCCCAAGAAAGAACTTACCAAAACTCATTGGGTCAAAGAGTATATTTCCTGCGCATCTTTGCAAATTCATTTCCCCTGCCCACAAAATCCTCCAGCCCTGTTGGCACTTCCTGTTCTTATTGGGAAGCTGCCAACATCACCAACTTGCAACATCCAAATATTCACCCCTAAACTTGTTTTTGCACAATGATGACAAACATAAGAAAAAAGGGGGCAAGTTGAAGCCCTCTTGGACAACGAGTTCCACAACCTTGGAGCCACCACGGAAAAGACTCCATTTTCACATAGCCACTTCCAGCACTTCCAACTGATGTGGAAGAACAGAACAAGGCAGCTGTGGTTCAAGTGTATGGGAGGTTTCACAGGACAGGTGACAGCCTTGTGGCAGTGGCTGAGATAAAACCTCTTTCCCCAAAATCTCCAGCAAAACTCCGAGACTCTGGCCCAGGAACTTGGGGTTCCACTGCAGACAAGTCCATAGGATAAACTTGGAAAATGCCATGGTGTGGGGGAAAGCGAGATATTGTAACGCAGAGGACTCGGAGCACTGGAGGGGGAAATGCTATATAAATTAGTATTTTTAAGTCGTCAGGGTCTTTGGCTCAGCTCTGGATCAAATTAAACCCTCGTTTCCTTGCCTCAATACACCTCCCTCCCATTTGGTTCTTTTTCATTCATTTGTAAAATTTATCACGTTAAGAACGAACTCCCTTCCGCTTTCCGCAATGCGCACACCATTGAGAACACTTGGGTCAAAATAGATAACTTTAATTACTTAAGAAATGAGATTCTTACTCACGTGTGTGCACATACACACACATATATCCAATGCCATTACATAGTGGGGGGGGGGGGAGAGAATATTTATTAGCATTTATTTATCTATTTAGCCTGGAGAAGTTGAAAGGGAGATTTGAGAGCCACCTTCAAATTTCAAATGGCCTGTTGCATAGAAAGTGGCGATCTCTTCTCCGCGGTTCCAGAGAGCAAACTTGGACCACTTCGTGGAAATGGCACAGGAGGAGATTGTGGCTAAACATTACAGAGAAAGTTCCTAATGGCAGGAAGAGGCATTCTTTCCCCAGAGTAGCCCTATCGATTTCACCTGACACAGCGTGATTCCTTTGCCGTGCTCTGTCCCGCTATTTTAGCTTGGCAGATGGAAACCAAGCTGCTACTGCCAGCTCAAAAAACAAATATACATTTCTGAGCACAATTCAAAGTGTTGGTGATAACCTTTAAAGCCCTAAACGGCCTTGGTCCAGTATACCTGAAGGAGCGTCTCCATCCCCATCATTCTGCCCAGACACTGAGGTCCAGCACCGAGGGCCTTCTGGCGGTTCCCTCACTGTGAGAAGCCAAGTTACAGGGAACCAGGCAGAGGGCCTTCTCGGCAGTGGCACCAGCCCTGTGGAACGCCCTCCCATCAGATGTCAAAGAGAAAAACAACTACCAGACTTTTAGAAGACATCTGAAGGCAGCCCTGTTTAGGGAAGCTTTTTAATGTTTAATACACTATCGTATTTTAATATTCTGTTGGAAGCCGCCCAGAGTGGCTGGGGAAACCCAGCCAGATGGGCAGGGTATAAATAATTTATTTATTTATTATTATTGGAAATATGCCCTTTGCTCTTCCCAGAATGAAGGTTTTTGCGAGCAACAGCTTGTTAATACTTTGGGCTGCATTCAACATTCACTGTCCGCTAAGGAAAGGGCTCTGGTGAGTTTTAATGTTGTGCAACAGAAGAATCCAATGCAATAGCTCACAGGATCATAGAACGGTTGACTTGGATGGGACACCAACGGTCATCATTCTAGCTCAACCCCCTGCAACGTTCTTCCAGGCACACTGCATGCAACCTTCTGCTCCTTTATGCCACCATCAGGTTCCAAGTACCTCAAGAGTGATGCTGTACACAGACATGTACGTGCAAAACACCTAAGTAACGCCACACCTCTGCTTTGCAACCTCTCCTTGCCTTTAACCACAGCTTGCTAGTGCTCCTTGCTCTTTGCAAAAGCCGTTACTGACCTCTAGTGTCCAATCTCTAGATCCAGATTAATGTTGGTGAACACCACCAGCACAGGAATTCTGAGCTGAGCACTCTGCAAAAGTTTCAGCTCTCAGGGAACCCACCACCAAGTAATGCCCTCCTGCCCTGCGATGGATTCTGCTTACGCCTGGCATCTCCACATGGCATCCTTGGGCAGGACTACTGCTGACACCTGCTGTCTGAATTAGATAAACCAGATTATTTTCATCTTCTGCTCTGCCCATCATTCCCTTTCTCCATTCTTGCTTTATGTGTGAATCGGATCAGAGCCTCCAAGTGTCCCTGTTTTCCAGGGACAGTTCTGGATTTACAGAAGCCGTCCTGGTTTCTGATTTGATCCTGGAATGTCCCACTTTTCCTTAAAAGGTAAAGGTACCCCTGCCCGTACGGGCCAGTCTTGACAGACTCTAGGGTTGTGCACCCATCTCACTCAAGAGGCCGGGGGCCAGCGCTGTCCGCAGACACTTCTGGGTCACGTGGCCAGCGTGACATCGCTGCTCTGGCGAGCCAGAGCCGCACACGGAAATGCCGTTTACCTTCCCGCTAGTAAGCGGTCCCTATTTATCTACTTGCACCCGGGGGTGCTTTCGAACTGCTAGGTTGGCAGGCGCTGGGACCGAGCAACGGGAGCGCACCCCGCCGCGGGGATTCGAACCGCCGACCTTTCGATCGGCAAGCCCTAGGCGCTGAGGCTTTTACCCACAGCGCCACCCGCGTCCCCTTTTCCTTGGAATGCCCCTATTTTTAAATGTTGGGAGGGTATAGAATTATGTGACCCATGAGCCAAGGAGTTAAGTAACTATACAACCTTCAGAAAACATCTAAAGGCAGCCCCTTATAGGGAAGTTTTTTTAATGTTTAAAGTTTTATTATGTTTTTATACATGTTGGAAGCCGCCCAGAGTGACTGCGGCAACTCAGTCAGATGTCTGGGGTATAAATAATAAAATTATTATTACGACTATTATGACTATTGTTGTGGTTGTTGTTGAATGAACCATCCCTATTTTCATTAGAGAAATATTGGAAGGTATGGAATCTATTCCTGTTAATCCTTAAACTCTGAATAATAATAATAAAATAATAATAATTTATTATTTATACCCCGCCCATCTGGCTGTGCTTCCCCAGCCACTGTGGGCGGCTTCCAAAAAAATATTAAAATACTGTAATACATCAAACATTAAAAGCTTCCCTAAACAGGGCTGCCTTCAGATGTCTTCTAAAAGCCTGGTAGTTGTTTTTCTCTTTGACATCTGGTGGAAGGGCATTCCACAGGGCGCCACTACCGAGAAGGCCCTCTGCCTGGTTCCCTGTAACTTGGCTTCTCGCAGTGAGGGAACCGCCAGAAGCCCCTCAGAGCTGGACCTCAGTGTCCAGGTAGAACGATGGGGGTGGAGACTCTCCTTCAGATATACCGGACCAAGGCCATTTAGGGCTTTAAAGGTCAGCACCAACACTTTGAATTGTGCTTGGAAATGTACTGGGGGCCAATGTAGGTCTTTCAAGACCGGTGTTATGTAGTCTCAGCAGCCGCTCCCAGTCACCAGTCTAGCTGCCGCATTCTGGATTAGTTGTAGTTTCGGGGTCACCTTCAAAGGCAGCCCCACATAGATGCATTGCAGTAGTCCAAGCAGGAGATAACCAGAGCATGCACCACTCTGGCGAGGCAGACAGTTCCCAGATTCAATGCCTGGCATCTGCCGGTTGGGTTGGGAGAGGCCCGTCTGAAATCCTGGAAAGGTGCTGTCAGTCAGTGCAGGAAATACTGAGCTAGATGTGCCAAGGGTTTCACTAGGTATTAAGCAGCTTCCTGTGTTCCTATGAGCTGCCCAGAGAGATGGAGGCAAGGCCTGTGTTTCCACAGAGGTGCCTTCCTTTCAGTAATCACACTTTATTTATTTATTTTAAAAGACTGATAAAAATCAAATCACGGCTGGAATGATTTATGCTCCCCTCTGCATTGCCGCTTCCATCTCGCCTTGCAGTTAATACCAAAACTGATTAAAGCATCTATAATCTTCAAGCCTACAGAGACCCCGGAAAGTCTCGTGGGAGAGCGGGTGTGCAGGCCGATAAGGCTCACGCCTTCGCCAGGAACAGCCTCGCACTTTTAATATTTATAAACAGCCAGCTTTCCAACTCAGCGGAGAATGGGCAGAGCATCCTTTCCCCCCACCCCCCACCCCACCAGCCCCCAGAAATCCTGCATGAAGTTTAAAGATAAGCAGCTCTTTGAGCAGACAAGAACACACCTGCTTTCAAGGACAAGACAGTCGTCAAGTCAGAAAGAAAAGAGAGGTGGCTTTGCGGTCCCCATAAATCAACGGCAACACAAAATCGTGAGGAGCGTTTTGAAAAGCCCACTCTGTCTGCGGTCAGGACACTGACAATCCCAAGTCATGTAATAGTTTTATCACCCCTCTTTACAGCAACATGGGTTGAACTATTTTCTTAGCTACTGGGCCAAATTCAAGGTGTTAGTACTAGCATAGAAAGCCCCAAGGGATGCGGGTGGCACTGTGGTCTAAACCACTGAGCCTAGGGCTTGCCAACGCCGTTTACCTTCCCGCCGGAGTGGTACCTATTGATCTACTTGCACTTTGATGGGCTTTAGAACTGCTAGGTTGGCAGGAGCAGGGACTGAGTAACGGGAGCTCACCCTGTCGCGGGGATTCGAACCGCCGACCTTCTGATTGGCAAGTCCTAGGCTCTGTGGTTTAACCCACAGCGCCACCCGCGTCCCTACTCAGGTTGTATATATGCATAAATGAAACCGTGCATCTTGAAGGCACCAGTCTCTGCTGACCTTCCTTCCAAAGGAACTGAGGACCAGGGTAAGCAGCACCATAACCCCAGAGTCTCTCGCCACTCGGAGATTGGAGTTGCATGCATAAACCAAGTGGCTGGTACTTTTACTGCACAAGAGATTGTGCACTCTGAATTGCAGGGTTGCACAACATTAAAACTTAGCCCTTGTACCAGTGGGGAGAATTATGTTGGATACAGTTTTGAATAAATCATCATTCTCTCGCACCCACCATACAGTCTGAAGTGGTATGAT
Source organism: Podarcis pityusensis (assembly GCF_964106645.2). Taxonomy (NCBI): domain Eukaryota; kingdom Metazoa; phylum Chordata; class Lepidosauria; order Squamata; family Lacertidae; genus Podarcis; species Podarcis pityusensis. Next base: position 33,419,344 of record NC_138041.1, read on the forward strand.
CTGTTTCCCATCCCCACCGGCCACCCCAGGGATGCAAGCAATGTGCAATCTCTTAAATAACAAAAGCAAAGCTTTATTGTACAGTATTTCCAACACTACAAGTTGTTGTTGTTTTTTAATCATCCCAATGTAAAATATTCAGCAAAAATATCATCCTTCTTGCCAAACAGACCTCGGGCTTGTTGAAATTCCAGTGGGATCTCTGTGGCTTCTTTCTTTACATCCCTATCAAAGATCTGGTAGCAGTGGGGAGAGAGACACACAGAGAGAGAGAAAGGCAGACAAAATATTAGTCTTTTGCAATTTGGTTTGCCAATACTGCGGGCCCCCATTTTCTCCCTCTGCCCACCCCGGTGGAGCAAATTTGACTGGGAAAACAGCACCAGCGGGGCAGATTGAACACTGACTCTTTGCCTGCCTAGATATAAGCCAGAGAGAGGTGTTTCTGTGCATATGAAGAAACTAGCTTACTGTGCAATGGTGACATTTGCATCCCATTGCCCCGCCCACTTTTGCCTCTGGCCCCGCTCACTACTGGACTATGGCCAGAGGCATGTTGGCCGGGGGGGCCCTCAGTCTGGGAAAAGTTCCCCACTCCTGAAGTTAGCAAATAAAAAGGCTGTTCCCCTGTTTCTAGAGATTCTGCAAACGAAAGCGCTGGAGATGCACAGCTTCTTTGTTTTTAAAAAGGGGGTCTGGGATTTCACTCTCACAACACACACTGCTGCATTCACACAAAGTGCATCAGTTACCTCATAGGCAGTCAACTCCAGGAGTTCTGATAAGTCATCCTCCATCTCCGACAGCGACGTGTTGATTGTGGCAGCAGCCTTGGACACTTCTGGGTGGTAATGGCTCTGCAGGGTCTGAGGCGCCGGGAAGAACAGAACTCACCGTCAGCTTAAGTCAAGGCCTTGCTAGAGTGGCCCCGGCAAATCCCTGGCAAAATACGGCAGCTAAGTGTGCAAGTGTCATGGACTGGTTGGACACAGAGGAGTGGTGGGAGGCACTAGCTGGGGAACCCCCAAGGGAAGAAGACTCAGAGCCATGAGATTGGTGGTGGGATGATGATAAGTGGTCAGAGGGAGAAGAGGGAGCAGACTGGGAAGAGGACGTGCCAGAAGCTGGAGAGGCAACAGGGTTTAGTGAGCAGGATGACTGTGTGGTGGGGAGCAGTTCAGAAGCAGAGGCAGAAGCGGAGGCTGGAGGGGAGGGGAACCAAGAGGGACCAAGAGCCAGAGATGAGTCTGGCTGGTGAGGAAACTAGGCTGTCTTCCCCTCCTCCCAGTTCCCAAAGAGGTATGAAGAAGGCGCAGCAAAGACAGACCAGGTAGAGAAGTCTCAGGTTGCTTGGGAAGGACCTGGAGGAGGAGACTTAAGAGAGCAGTGGGAAGGCAGTCCTCACAACTGCAGGAAGGGGAAGGGTTGCTGTGACCACTAGGCCTGGCCTCCTGGGCCGTTTTGTTTCTTTGAAAAAAGACTTAACTTCACTAATACCATGTGAGTTATTGCCAACTTGCTTCTGACAGACACTCCTGTCAGCAAGTGGGGATAGGCTCCCCTGTCCAAACCTCAATTTTGCCACAAATTCCCAGTGGCTTTGTCTAGAAAGGGACTATCTATGACAACAGGTTGTACATGTAATAATGCTTCTTTGACACATATGTTTATTCAATGTCCTATGCCTATGAAGTTTTAGGAGAGAGTACTAGATTGTACAAATATTACTTTGGGGGGAAAGTTAACGTTGCCAGAGGGTACTATTATTTTAAATTACCTACCTACTACACGGAATGTGACAACTGGCTAACATAAAAGGATTCTACATGCCCTCACTACAGCTAAAAGACTGATATTGATCCGCTAAAAACATAAATCTATGGCTCCCTTTAATGAATGGATAGAAGACATGACAGCTCTTGCTACATACGATTGGAGAGCTTATAGACATAGACTGTGTATGGACAAATATTATATTTGGAAAACATTTATAAAAATTATAGTAGGTTATAAATAAATGGATATGTATTATAATAAAAGTTTCATTTGTATACCTTTGTACTAGATGAGAAGGTATAGAATTATAATGTTGTTTTGCTTTGGGGGTTTTTTTGTTTTTTAAAAAATTACGTACGACTTGTTACTTTTTTCATTTATTTTTCACTTTATTTTGTTCAACTGAAATATTTTCAATTAAAAAAATTTCCACCTGCAAAATGATTCATTGTGCAAAGACAGAATTCACATCAGTTGCCGCACCCACAAATTGCCCCAAGGGGAATCCAGATCTTGGGTGAAAAATGGTTCTCATCCCTTTTGTTAGAGAGTAGGGCTACCCGCTCCTGTTTGCAGCTGCCCGTGTCTCCCTAGGCAAGCGTTAGACATTTTCTACATTTTAGGCAAAACGAAGTGGCGAAATTCTGGACTCTTCCACTTCTTAAAGTAGGGAATGCAGTCATGCTTTTGAATGCTGCCAGATGTGAAGAGCTCCCTGCATGCAGAGAGCAAGCACATCAGGGAGAGGTCTCTGCAAAACCTTTCTCTCCGGTGACCTGGCTTTCTAGATTCAGGCCAAGCTGAAGAGGTACACAGTGCTGAATCCCACCAGCGCTTTCTGCATCACTTTTAGAGCAGCCCATCAATGGCGTAGCAAGGGGGCCATCTTTTGGAGTGGGTGTGACCAGGCTCCCCCACGACAGGCTCCCTCACTGGAACCTGGCACCAGCACACAAGGAAGCCGCTCAGATACCCAGAAACGTACCTGTATCTCCCAAAGGGAGCTCTCCATCGCTCTGCTTTCCGAAGGCTCTTCTTCACTCATCAAGTAGGGATCTTCTGACATCTCTACAAGGAAACACAGAACGCCATTACCAGCAAAAATGTGAGGCCCGTGTCCCAAGAGGATACACCTCAGAACCGGCTCTAGTGCCACCTACTGTTGGCCTCCCTGCTTTATGCCTTTAAGGTAAAGGTAAAGGTACCCCTGCCCGTACAGGCCAGTCGTGTCCGACTCTAGGGTTGTGCGCCCATCTCACTTAAGAGGCCGGGGGCCAGCGCTGTCCGCAGACACTTCTGGGTCACGTGGCCAGCGTGACAAGCTGCATCTGGTGAGCCAGCGCAGCACACGAAAACGCCGTTTACCTTCCCGCTAGTAAGCGGTCCCTATTTATCTACTTGCACCCAGGGGTGCTTTCGAACTGCTAGGTTGGCAGGCGCTGGGACCAAGCAACGGGAGCGCACCCTGCCGCGGGGATTCGAACCGCCGACCTGATGATCGGCAAGTCCTTGGTGCTGAGGTTTTACCCACAGCGCCACCCGCGTCCCTTTATGCCTTTAGGTGTCATCAACTCTGGCTCTCTCTGCTGTTGTTGGGCTGCTTGCCTTCCACCCTACCAGTCCCAATGGTCACCAGCTGGCATGACGAGGTTGCCCAGACAATTTGGCATATATTTCATCTAGGCCAGAGGGCCTGGTGCCCCCTCAGGCACAACAGAGCTCTCTTGAGGTCTTTCTCGATGCCGTCAAAGCCTCTGAGGGCCCCACCCAAACAGCCTCCCTTATTTATGATGTTGTGAAAGGGGTTGTCTTCTTCTCCCTTGAAAGGTACCTAGAAAACAGGAGTGCCAACACACTCTGGCAGCTAATAAAACATTTGGAAGTGGCCGAAATGGATAAGTTCACTCCTTCAAAAAATAAAAAGGAATGCTGATTTTGAGGAAAGGTGGGACAGTTTTTTGTTGAGTATCTGAATGCATGGTATGGAAGCATTAAGATTGGAAATACTTTTTCGTTGTCGGTAATATCAAATAAACAGTACTAAAAAAACTCCAGGCTTTCCTACTTCCATAGCAGGGGTCGGCAACCTAAGGCCCATGGGCTGGAAGCAGCCCACGAAGGCCCTTTAACCGGCCCACGAGCCACTCCCGAACCGAACCGCCTGCTCACTGAGTCCCCGCACACTGCACTAAACTGGCAAATCACGGCACGGGGACTCTCTTCCGCGGCTCCAGAAATTGCTTCTGCGCATGCCCAGACACCGGAAAATCACTTCTGTGCAGAAGCAATTTCTGGCACCGCGGACATGCGTAGATGCGATTTCAGGTGTCGCGCTGCGCCAGCCCAGCCCACGGAGGATCTCCGCGGGAGGGTTCCGGCCCATGCGCGGTAAGCCTTGCCGACCCCTGTTCCATAGGGTTCAAAAGGTTGGCGCCCCTTTGATGCAAGCTATGTGCATGTGCACGTCTCACAATTTTGGACAGAGGCAAAAAGAACGCTCACAGAAAAGCTCAGCCCTGCCTTTGCCTTTGTCCAGAAATGGTTCAAGGTTGTGCCACCTTCCTCTTACCTGCAGGGCCTTCGGGCCTGTGGATGAGGACCTTGCACGCCGGATGCCTCCGCAAGAGGTTGCAGATGAAGGGGATGACGATCAGTAAGCCGTCAGGCGGTGCTGTGAGTGCCAGGCGAGAGAGTCGTTTTGTGAAGGCAGCCACCAGATATGCGGGCAAGTGCCTAATGGAAGGGAAGAGGAGAGGGTGGTGAAAACTCTCTTCCTCTCTTCCCCACCATCACACAAGCCCAGTTCAAGGTCACTCAAAGAAAAGGCCTCTAAATATCAGTACAGTCACACCTTGGTTGTTGAACGCCTTGCAACTCGAACGTTTTGGCTCCTGAACACCGCAAACCCAGGAGTGTTCCGGTTTGCGAACATTCTTTGGAACCTGAACGTCCGACGGGGCTTCCAAGGCTTTGTTTTCAAACGTTTTCAGAAGTCGAACAGACTTCCGGAACGGATTCTATTCGAGAACCAAGGTACGACTGTACTTGGGTACGCAACTCTTCAAATTGTAAACCACTTTGAAGGGATTTGGGGTTTTTTTGTTACAATTAAGCAGGGTATAAATTTCACGCAATAAAACAAATATGCAAATCTGCTTATTTGCATAATTTAAACATGATGCGGAACACAGCTTCCCCCATATATTTTTCTCCCCTGCTTCTGAATCTCCGCGCCTGTCTTGCCAATTGCTTATTGCAAAAATTATGTTTAAGGCATGCTGCAAAGAAAAGCAGGCCTTTCAAAAGTCTCCAGCACCTAAAATCAAAGTAATTGAAGTGGGGAGGTTGTTTAGTTTTTTGGATGAGGTGGGTGGATTTTCAGAGGTTCTTTGTGGATTTAAAACCTACTGAAAAGAGATCCTCAAACCTGTCTCATTTACAGTGGTACCTCAGGTTAAGTACTTAATTCGTTCTGGAGCTCTGTTCTTAACCTGAAACTGTTCTTAACCTGAAGACCACTTTAGCTAATGGGGCCTCCAGCTGCTGCCGCACCGCCAGAGCACGATTTCTGTTCTCATCCTGAAGCAAAGTTCTTAACCCGAGGTACTATTTCTGGGTTAGCGGAGTCTGTAACCTGAAGCGTATGTAACCTGAAGCGTATGTAACCTGAGGTACCACGGTATTCTCTGTTTCCAAAGAAAATGAAGAAGGTTTTAGGAGGGCTAGGCCAGCCTTTGGAAACAGCCAAAGGGGAAATGAGCCTTCATGTTACTTGATCAAAGTCTAAGCAAGCAGGACACAAAAGGGCCTTGTGGCATTTTGGTCATGTGCGTACTTACGAGGAAGACAGGAATAAATCCAATAAACGGAAAAACCTGGCGCGGTATTTCACGTGGAAGATAGATGGGTCCAGAAGGCTGTAGAGCTTCTTGTAAAAATCCGGATATTCCCTATGGAGACCAAAACAAATAGGCAAGCTGCCTCGCTGAACCCTCTTACACATCTGAGTGACTACTGACTCCAAAGATAGTGAAAACTCATTTAACACAGCGGCTGCGTTTGCACTTCACACCAAACCACGGTTTAGCGCAACATGCAGGAGCTCCAGCAAGAACAACCAGAAGTGGCTCTTTGGTTCAAAGCCAATCTCAAAGTCATCTCTTAAAAAATAAATAAACTACGCCTACCCAGCCAGGTTCAAGGCTCTAGAGTTAATACACAAAGCTTTTAAGGATCGCCTGAGCTCTTATAAAGCCTAGCTCGATCACCAAAAATATTTTGGATAAGGGTTGTTAGTTGTCCCCTGTGCTACAGAAATTGAAGATTTAGCCTCACTGTTCCCAAGTGCTGTGGAATTTGGTAGGAATTCTCACTTTTGCTTTCCAGGAGTCTCTTAAAGACTTTTTTCACGCAGACACCCCTGTCCAGCTGCCCATAACTCTCTTGTCCAGCCAGTCACTTAATGATTATTTTGTGCTGTGTCGTGTGGTGTTCTGTGTTTTACTTATGATGCTTCTATAATATGGTTGACGATAGATGTTTGAGCGCAACTTGGCTTGCAAAAGGCGAGCTTCGCGTGGGGTTGACGCAGATACAGAGCGAGGGACCTGCACATTCGCTGTACAATTTCCCTGTACATTTAGCATCTTGAGCTGGCCTCCCTATCTCTGTGTGAGATGGCAACAACCAAGATATTTAACCAAGGTTCACTCGCCAAACACCGCCCATTCTGCATACGAAAGGGCTTCCATGCATGATTATCCAAACAGGTGGCATCCCAAGAGTGGCTCACATCCCAGGGAGCCGGGGAAACTTACAGGTTATGCTGCAGAATCAGGACAAACAACCCGTTCAAGGCAAGGAGGCTGATTGCTCCACCTGTGAGAGAAGCATTTATTCGCTTACTTAAAAAAAAAGCAATTCTAAACTGCTTACTTTTTTTCTAGGCAATACACAGAAATACACCAATTTTTTTTAAAAAACATAAAACCAGGGGCACACCACAGAATTGTAGAGCTTGAAGGGAACCCAAGGGTCATCTAGTCCAACCCCCTGCAGTGCTAAAGAATACTTGACAGATGGCCATACAACCTGTTTAAAAAACCTCCAGTGAAGGGGAGTCCACCACCTTCCACCAGAAAAACAACAACCGAAAACAGTATATATATTATAAAAGCAGAATTTCTGTAATAATAGGGTTCAGTCTTATGCATCAGGGAAAGCCTAGGGAAAACGTTATTGGGGAAGCAACAAATGGGTAGGAACCGGGCTCTCAGCTCATAAGCAGGACTACACATGTGTGTGGACTGAATGCTATTATTTAAACCTGAAGGAACATCTCCACCCCCATCGTTCAGCCCAGACACCGAGGTCCTCCTCCAAGGGCCTTTTGGCAGTTCCCTCACTGCGAGAAGTAAGGTTACAGGGAACCAGGCAGAGGGCCTTCTCGGTAGTGGCGCCTGCCCTGTGGAACACCCTCCCATCAGATGTCAAGGAAATAAACAACTATCTGACTTTTAGAAGGCAGCCCTGTTTAGGGAAGTTTTTAATGTTTGATCATGTTTTTAATATTCTGTTGGGAGCCGCCCAGAGTGGCTGGGGAGGCCCAGCCAGATGGGGAGAGGTATAAATAATAAATTATTACAATAGATTATTATATTAAAGATAAAGGTAAAGGGACCCCTGTCCATTAGGTCCAGTTGTGACCAACTCTAGGGTTGCGGCGCTCATCTCGCTTTATTGGCTGAGGGAGCTGGCATACAGCTTCCGGGTCATGTGGCCAGCATGACTAAGCCGCTTCTGGCGAACCAGAGTAGTGCACAGAAATGCCATTTACCTTCCCACCGGAGTGGTACCTATTTATCAACTTGCACTTTGACGTGGTTTCGAACTACTAGGTTGGCAGGAGCAGGGACAGAGCAATGGGAGCTCACCCTGTTGTGGGGATTCGAACCGCTGACCTTCTGATCAGCAAGTCCTAGGCTCTGTGGTTTAACCCACAGCACCACCCGCGTCCCATTATATTAGAAACAAATTTCTAAAATGCTGAAAAACTGTATACATAAGTCAACAGAATATATTCGATCAGAAATCCTAGTTCAGCCAGTAGTGTGGGAGTCACAAGACGTGCAGTCAGAATGTTTTACCAAGTTGTCAAAGGATGAAGGCACATGATGCAGCTGCCTTGCCGAAGCTAATTATGATCATTATATATTTTGTATTATTAATTCCGTTTTTATTCTTGCCCTCCCCCCCTCAACTTAGCAGCCGAATCCTGTGTTCACCGCAGCTTTCAGACAAACTCCAGGGGCAGCCCTACATCAAGCGCATTGCAGCAGCCCAGCATGGAAGGGTGACTACCAAGAGGCCCACACAGACCATCATCAAGTTCCATGCTGGCAGAGAGGCAAAAAACACTGTAGGCCAGACTGATTACCGTATTTTTTGCTCCATAAGACACACTTTTTTCCTCCTAAAAAGTAAGGGGAAATGTTTGTGCGTCTTACGGAGCGAATGCGTGGTCCCTGGAGCCAAATTGCCCAGGGGCGAAAAGCAGATCGTGCTTTTTTTTTGAAAGAGGAAAGGGGGTGTTGAAAAAAAGCTGCTGAGCAGCTGATCTGCAAGCGATCAGGAGGGAGATAAGGGACGCTAGCGATAAAGGAGGCTGCCTGGAAGGGGGAGGAAAAAGCACATGGATCCTCAGGAGTTTTGCACTGGGTCACCCCAAATTCACCATCAGATCACATAGCATGTCCATGGCTACAGCCTGCACCAAAAAAACCTCGTATGCACTGTTTTGTGGGGCCGCAATGGCACAAAAATGTGGTTAAAAAGCACGGATCCACATGGATTCTCAGGATTTTTGCACTGGGCTACCCCAAACTCACCGTCAAATCACATGTCTGTGGCCACAGCATGAACCCCAAAAATCATACATCCACTGTTTCCTTCAGAATTATTTTTTTCTTGTTTTCCTCCTCTAAAAACTAGGTGTGTCTTATGGTCAGGTGCGTCTTATGGAGCGAAAAATACAGCATATGCCAGAGCCAAGCCAGAGACCCTCCTTAGCCAGGAGTGCAAAAGACCCGGATTCCTCTGGCCTCTCGCAGCCCCTGTGCCCCCAGGTTGGCCACTCAGGTTCACCCCAAAGCTCATATGGCCCACAGGTGACTTGCCAGTCCAGCATTACCACTCTCCATCGCCTGGAGAACGCAACCTCTCGACCTACCTACGTCATAGGCGACTGTCAGGAAATCTATCATGAGGGTTGGCTCGTTCATATGAGGGAGGATCGAGTCGTGAAGTATTACCAGCACTTTTTTGTAGAGGCTGCCAGGTAGCTGAGGAGAGAGGAAGGATAGTCAGACGGTCACAGTCAAGCAGGTTTTCCTTCCAGCATCATCCACCATGGATGACGATCCATCAGGCTATAGAAGAAGAAAGGAAAGAAAGCAGAGCAGGGCCACACCATCGGCTCTGCTGGAAGAATAGCAACTTCCGGCTCCTCCTCTCCCAGAACCGTTCTTATTCCAGATGATCTTTATGAAGAACTTTAGAACTGGCGCCCAGCTTTTGCATTCCCTTCCTTCCTCCCAAATCCCCCTTTTCCCCCTTTTGCACTGTCCCCTTTTAGTCTGAGGGGCCAGTACGATATTTGGTCACTGCAAACCACTCTGGGAGCCCTCTTTGGGGTAAAACCGCTTGAAAGAAATCATTAAAAAACCTACTTTAACGAAAGAGTGCAGTTGTTTTTTTAGCATGACATTAAAGCAAAACCCACGGATGCTTTAATTGAGATTCCTGCATTGCAGGGGGTTGGGCTAGATGACCCATGGGGTCCCTTCTAACTCTACAATTCTACGAAAACCTTCAACAGCACTAGCCACTCACCCTGTACTTGAGAAATACGAGCCACATCCTCTCAAACGCTCGTCTGTGCTCCTAGAAAGAGAAAGGGCAGAAAGAACATGGAGGAAGTAGGTCTCCGCAGGAACCATCTTGCGTTCATTGGGCTTTAGTGGGCTCATGTTGGAAAACATTATCACACCAAAAGGGGCTTCGTGGATCGACCACTACGGTCTTCACACTCTCATCCCAGGAAAAACCAGGGAATTCTTTGAAAGCTTCTCGGCGTGTTCAGATTTCCTCAATGAGAGGATTTATAAGAGCAAGCACATTTTCTTCCCCAGCAACCTCCAACCACGGGAGGAGCGTTCCAGAATGGATTCCAGAACATTCCAGAAGACCCTAGAACATTCTGCAGATTGCTTTGCAACAGGGGGTTCTACAGCTGATGCTCTGGGGTTGGCTGGGATAGGAATATATGCAGAGCATTCCCTCTGAAGGAAGAGTTTGAGAATAGCTAGCCTGGACCTCAGTCGGTGGCTACTGATGAAAGACCACAAAAAGGAGCCTATGATGGCCACCATCCCTGCTCCCTCGTCACTTTCGGGAAGAAACTATCAGTTTGCATTTCTTGGTACAGAAAGTATCGATCTGATGTGTGGAGATCTTTCCTATTCTAATTAATTCAAGAGGGTTCTGGAAGCTTCTCTGTGTGATACAAACTGGAACCAAGCAAAAAGTTCATGATGTTTGGGTTATTCCTTCAGAGAAGCTGAGTACGGCTTGCTTAACCCGGGATTGTTATCTCTTTCTGTCTGACTAGAATGATAAGGTCAGAAGGAACCTGGGCTTCACTTTCTATCTCTCTTTCCTTCTGGTGTGGTGTTCTGTACATAGTATGCTGAGCGTTAAGGTTTTAGTCTTATTACAGTGGCACCTCTGGTTACAAATTAATTCGATCTGAAGGTCCGTTCTTAACCTGAAGCCATTCTTAACCTGAGGTACCACTTCAGCTAATGGGGCCTCCCACTGCCGCCGCCACACGATTTCAGTTCTCCTCCTGAGGTAAAGTTCTTAACCCAAGGTACTACTTCCGGGTTAGCTGAGTCTGTAACCTGAAGTGTTTGTAACTCAAGGTGTTTGTAACCTGAGGTACCAGTGTATAAGTTATTGTAAGTTGCCGCAACTGGATTTTTTATGGGCAGTGCCAATCCTGAATGAATTGGATTTGTGACCATTATGCTCATTTGTCTTCAAATAACAGTAAAGCTCTGCTGGATGAAATATTAATTGTCTGGTCTATTTTTTGGGAATCCTGCAACGTGTTTAGGTTTTTACTCTGCTAACTACATGTTGGAATCCGCTCTGGGTCAGTATCAGTAGAATTCATGACAGAAACACTCAGACAGCCACCTGCACAGGTGCAAAACAGTTGCATCAGAGAGCAACCCTAAACCCAGTTAGCCAACCTGGTGCCCTCAACCCCACGCCCAATCGTAGGACATGCTAGTTGGGGCTGATGCAAATTGCGATGCTCCCCAGAGGTCGGCCGCCCACCCAGGCTGACCCTCCCCATCCTGCTGTCAACGAAACAGGACGTGCAAGTCAAGAGCAGAAACGGAATTCCATTCAGCCACCCAAAATACCTACCTTCAGCTTTGAGACTTTCCATTCTTCCTGGTTAGCTGTTGCAGGGGGAGAGGAAAAGAAGGAAACAGTCAGGTAAACAAAAGCGCAAAGTGCGACCAAGTCTGCGAGGCAGCAGCCACACCTCTGCAGTGGAGCCCATGTTCAGCCTGCAGAAAGTCCAGACCCCAAAACAACAACAAACCTCTGTTTATGTGAAACATATTCAATAAACACACAAGGCGTAACTGGCTGTACGTTTGAAAAAATAATATATCCTATTCATTGTATTGCAATGTAGATTTCAACAGAAGTAGCTCATGAAGTTCAACAAAAAATGTAGAAGACCCAGTGGATCAGTTCATACTCTAATCAGTTTATGCATAAGGTCCATATATATATGAAAGTGTCTATTCCACCTGTCTGTTCATAGAGTCCAACAATCCACACGAAAGGTTGTTGCAGTTCCACAGAATCCTTTCACAGAGTGTAAGACAAGGATTTCCAGAATATTAGCCTTGTTTCACCGTCTTGGGTTTCATCAGTAGTACAAACTCATACATGAAATCACGGGACAGTGATTTGCATTACCTACAGTTTGTACTACTGATTTACTGCTTTATTGTTTTGTTTCATTCTTGTTTTTATCATGCATTTTGCATTTTGATCTAGTACCTTTATGCCATTTTGATCTAGTACCTTTATGCTGGGATTTATGGACGAAGGCCATTATACAAATCTAAATAATAAGCAATAATAAGTCTGGGAATTTTAGCTCTGTGAGGCTGCCCCCTAACAACTCTTAACACCATTAGCAAACAACAGCCCCGTCCCCAGGATGCTCAGGGGGAAGCCATGGCTGTTGAAAGTGGCGTGATGCTGTTTCAAATGTCTGATGCTTCCTAGGCCAGGGAGCTTGGAGAGGCATCTGTACAGGTAGAAAACTCTCGACATTCGTGAGGATGGGATGCAGCCTGCTGCATGAAGGGCTCTGACCACTTTTGCCTCTGACCCTGCCCATCCCTAGCCTGGGGCCCCTAGAAAGCTGCTCTCAAGTGAATGTGGCCCTTGGGCCGCCTCACTGAAATCTCCAACGCTGGCAAGGTAGAGTCGCTGAGCACTTTAGGGGGGCTACGTGGGTCAAAGCGCCCCAGTCCTAACACAAATATGTCCGAAAGAGCAGCTGCCACATTTCACTCACTGTTTCTCACTAGGAAGTTCTGTATCTCGCTCTCCTCGCTCGGCATGGAAATAGATGAAATGAGGGCAAAGGCGTTTTTCTGGTACACTGGAAGTGGCACCTGCAGAAGAAGAAAAACCCCACATTGTTGTATCGTGGAAGACACACAAAGAACCAAACATGAATGCAATAAATGATTAATAAATGATGTATTTAAAAAGGATAATAGGAAGAATGGCCTTGAAACTTTTAGATCTAAGCTAGAAACCGAATTGTGGGGAGGAAAAATAAAAATCTTATCAAAAATGTATGACTTAGAACGGCATACAAAAGATGAAGAGGTTAAAGAGGTGATAATTAAGTGGGCAAAAGAAATTGGCCATAATATTCAATTCAAAGCCTGGTCAAAGTTATGGAATTACAGAATTAAATTCACTGCATGCATGGCATTGAAAGAAACTATAATGAAAATGATGCATAGATGGTATTCAACACCAACTAAATTAGCTAAAATGCATAAAATGAGTAATAAGAATTGTTGGAAATGTAACGTTAAAGAGGGTGATTTTTATCATATGTGGTGGAATTGTGATAAAGTTAAAGTATTTTGGGAAAATATTTACAATGAGTAAAAAAAAAAAAGTTTAGATATACTTTCCCCAAAAAACCGGAAACATTCTTCTTGGGAATATTAAAAGTTGACCAGAAATTGTTTATGTATGCTACTACAGCAGCTAGAATTTTATTAGCCCAGAAGTGGAAGCAGCAAGAATTACCGACGATAGACAAATGGCAGATGAAGATGATGGACTACAGTGGTACCTCGGGTTACATACGCTTCAGGTTACATACGCTTCAGGTTACAGACTCCGCTAACCCAGAAATAGTGCTTCAGGTTAAGAACTTTGCTTCAGGATGAGAACAGAAATCGTGCCCCAGCTGCGCAGCGGCAGTAGGCCCCATTAGCTAAAGTGGTGCTTCAGGTTAAGAACAGTTTCAGGTTAAGTACGGACCTCCGGAATGAATTAAGTACTTAACCCGAGGTACCACCGTATGTGGAATTGGCAACGCTGACAGGGAGAATCTGAAACCAGAGGGACCAAGCGTTCCAGGGAGAGTGGAGTAAATTTGTTCAATACACAAACCCATCATTGTGAATGTATAAAGACACTAGCGGGACAGTGATAAAGCTCGCAACATTTAAAAGAAGAAACCTTCTACTTGTGCTTTAGGTTTTAAATAATTTAAGATAAATGTAGAATTTCAACGGTTATAAATGTGCGGATTTAAGTTGTGTTCTATAAAAACCAGATAATGGAACGGAGGAAAGTCAAAAGCTCAGCAGAGCTAAAATTTGTAAAAGGTGATATGATGTTATAATATTGTTAAAAAATGGAAACTCAATAAAAATATATATGGGGGGAGGGGGGAAGAACCCAACTTGAAGCCTCCAATTTCAAGATGAGGGTGTTGCGCGAGTCCCCCGCTTTGGGCAGTGATCACAAGCACCAAAAAGCAGCATGGGGAATCTTTTCCTGGCAACGAGCAAAATGTCCCTCCTTATTTCTAACAGCTGGCAAAAACATTTCTCGCAATTTATTTTAATGAGCGGTTAAATTTCTCCCCAGCTCAGAGAGGGCTACATCTTCTTCTCTTGATGCAAAAATCCTGCCTCCATGTTACCATGTGCTGAGAATCATCTGGTGTTTTGGTGAAGGGGTATTGCCAATTTGCAATTGGGTTTTTTTTAATTTGTGAACTGTTTAGAAGCCATTAACCCTAAATAGTAGTAGTAATAATAACAGTAAAAGTAATACGACTACTAATAACATGATTTCATGCTACTGCTGCTTTAGAACCATGCTTTCTTAGCGCATTTTTCCAAGCTGAATTTTTTCATCATTATAATAAGTATGCAAAAAAGAAAGTAGTATATTAAAAAAATCCATTGGGAGACATCTGAAGGCAGCCCTGTATGTAGAAGTTTTTAATGTTTAATGCTTTATTATGTTTTTATATACTGTATTTCTCGCTCTATAAGATGCACTTTTTCCCTCCTAAAAAGTAAGGGGGAATGTCTGTGCGTCTTATGGAGCGAATGTGTAGTCCCTGGAGCAGAATTGCCCAGGGGCAAAAAGCAAATCATGCTTTCTTTTCTTTTCTTTTTTTTGAAAGAGGGAAAGGAGTGTTGAAACGAAGCCGTTGAGCAGCTGATTGGCAAGCAATTGGGAGGTAGATAAGGGATGCTAGTGATAAAGGAGGCTACCTGGGAGGGGGGAGGTAAAAGCACATGGATCATCAGGATTTTTGCATTGGGTCACCCCAAATTCACCATCAGATCACATAGCATGTCCATGGCTATAGCCTGCACCAAAAAAATCACGCATCCACTGTTTTGTGGGGCCGCAATGGCGCAAAAACGTGGTTACAAAGAATGGATCCACATGAATTCTCAGGATTTTTGCATTGGGCTACCCCAAACTCTCCATCAAATCACATATCATGCCTGTGGTCGCAGCATGAACCACAAAAATCATACATCCACTGTTTCGTTCAGAATTATTTTTTTCTTGTTTTCCTCCTCTAAAAACTAGGTGTGTCATATGGTCAGGTGCGTCTTATGGAGCGAAAAATACGGTATGTTGGAAGTTGCTCAGAGACTGGGGCAACCCAGTCACATCAGCGGGGTATTACTACTAATAATAATACTAATAACAATAACAATAATATTGCAAGGGCTGGAAGGGATGGCAAGATGCCTCTACAGAGATGCATTTCAGCACAAGCTCTTGTCAATGAGAGCCAGGCTACCCATTATGATGTGTTCAACTGAAATGCTTCTGAATGGCACTTGCTGGAAACCACAGCAGGAGAGAGTGCTGTAGTGCTTGGGGGGGGGGTCCTGGTTTCAGGTTTCCCACACGCATCTGGTTGGCCACTACAGGAGCCGGATCCTGGACTAGATGGGCCATTGGCCTGATTCAGATGAACTGCAGAGAGAGTGGGGGACAAAGGACACACCACTGATTTAAGGACTGCAGGTAGACTGGTGACTGGGAGCGGCCACCAAGACCACATAATACTGGTCTTGAAAGATCTACACTGACTCCCAGTACGTTTCCGAGCACAATTCAAAATGTTGGTGCTGACCTTTAAAGGCCTAAACGGCCTTGGCCCAGTATATCTGAAGGAGCGTCTCCACCCCCATCATTCTGCCCAGACACTGAGGTCCAGCGCCAAGGGCCTTCTGTCGGTTCCCTCACTGCGAGAAGCCAAGTTACAGGGAACCAGGCAGAGGGCCTTCTCGGTAGTGGCGCCCGCCCTGTGGAACGCCCTCCCACCAGATGTCAAAGAGATAAACAACTACCAGACTTTTAGAAGACTTCTGAAGGCAGCCCTGTTTAGGGAAGCTTTTAATGTTTAACAGACCACTGTATTTTAATACTTTGTTGGAAGCTGCCCAGAGTGGCTGGGGAAACCCAGCCAGATGGGTGGGGTATAAATAATAAAAAGTTATTATTATTATTATTATTATTATTATTATTATTATTATTATATTCTTCTCTGCTCCTGGAGATAGCAGACTTTGGAGACTGACCCTTATCCGATAAGCACCACCTGTTCATCTATATAGACATGCCTCGTCATTTACAAGGCTCCACCCTGGGCTCAGCCTCTTCATTGCAGCCGGCTGACATTTTCCAGTACCTTTTTGGTCTTCTGCATGATGCCACCCACATTTTCAGCCACTGACTTCATCACAAAGAACCGGACATCGTCATGTTCCAAGTATTCTTGGAAGCGAGAAATCAAGAGCGAAGAATTAGCTTCCACCGGGATTAAGCCGTCCACAACCACCTAGCAAAAAATAATTTTAAAAAAAACATGTTTTTTTAAAAAAGAAAAACGCAAGGAAAGGAAGCCAGGAGCTCAGCAGGCAAGATCAGCTGAACCATCATACTACCCAACCCTTTTCACTCAACGCTCCCCCCATTTCACTGAGATGCCTTTTCTTGCTCAAATAGAACCTCCCTTTTCAGAGACAGTGTATCTCTGAATGCTATGTACTATGAAAACAAGCAACCACGCAAAGCAA
Source organism: Podarcis pityusensis (assembly GCF_964106645.2). Taxonomy (NCBI): domain Eukaryota; kingdom Metazoa; phylum Chordata; class Lepidosauria; order Squamata; family Lacertidae; genus Podarcis; species Podarcis pityusensis. The sequence goes on from NC_138041.1 coordinate 33,435,867, forward strand.
GGCCTTCCTACATGCTTGCATACCTCCCAGACCATCTGGTTAGCTGGAACAAAAATGCTGACCCAAATGGACCTTTACCTATGCCACAAAACGTGTGGCTGTCCAACAATGTTGATGGAGTCCAGCTCCCATCATTCCCAGGCAGCATGGATAATGGTCAGAACTTATGGGTGTTAGGAGTTCTGCAACATCTGGAGAGCCACATGTGAGCTGGCTTGCAATACACAAACAACAAACTCGCCTTCTTAGTGCCAAGGTAAAGGGGCCCCTGGCCATTAGGTCCAGTCATGGCCAATTCTGGGGTTGCGGCGCTCATCTCGCTTTATTGGCCAGCGTACAGCTTCCGGGTCATGTGGCCAGCAGGACTAAGCCGCTTCTGGCGAACCAGAGCAGCACACGGAAACGCCATTTACCTTACCGCCGGAGTGGTACCTATTTATCTACTTGCACTTTGATGTGCTTTCGAACTGCTAGGTTGGCAGGAGCAGGGACTGAGCAACGGGAGCTCACCCCGTCGCTGGGATTCAAACCACCGACCTTCTGATCGGCAAGTCCTAGGCTCTGTGGTTTAACCCACAGCGCCAGCCGCGTCCCTAGTGCCAATCCTTAAGCACCCTCAAAAAAGAGGGTGATAAAAGGATGCTTAAGGAAACAAAATACCCCAAGAGGGAAGAAGCCTAAAACAGGCCAATAGAGGACAAAGGATGATCTGTGAGAAGGGAATATCCAGAAGGACTTTCTTTTACGTATGAAGCAAAGATGTGTAGAGCCAATAAAAGCAGAAGCATTTTGGAGGAAATACGAAAAGGAACTAGGAGATAAGCAGGTGGAATAGCGGGAGGAAGATAGTAAATAAGGTCATTACAAATTTCTAAAATGATGGATTTAAAATTGCTCTCTCGGAATGCTAATGGTTTGAACAATAAAAACTGACGAATTAGGATTACACATATTTTGGTGAGACAAAAACTAGTTGTTATTTGCTACCAAGCAACCTGTATAAAGAGACAACACAGAAGACTATTGTTAAATAAAGGATTAGGACAGGAATTCATATGCTTGAAGAAGAAGAAAGGGGGGGGGGGGAGTACTTTATGTTAATTCCAAATTGGACCATAAATCTTCAGAGACAAAGAGGGAATAAATGATGGCAAAAAGGGTGCTGTGAGTCTAGAATGACTCCCAGGCTGCGCACCTGGTCCTTCAGGGGCAGTTACCCCAGTCATGACCAGTGAGTCCTCCACACCCGCCAACCCCATCCCCAACAAAACAATCTTGTCTGGATTCAACCTCAATCCGTTAACCACCATCCATCCTCCAAACACCCTCATAGGACATTCATCACCTTCAGTGGTTCCGATTTAAAAGAGAGGCAGAGCTGGGTATCATCCGCATACTGGTGAACACCCAGCCCAAACCCCCTGATAATCTCTCCCAGCGGCTTCATGTAGATGTTAAAAAGCATGGGGGAGAGGACGGAGCCCTGAAGCACCCCACAAGTGAGAGCCCAGGGGTCTGAACACTCATCCCCCAACACCACTTTCTTAACACAGCCTAGGAGGAAGGAGCAGAACCACTGTATAACAGAGCGCCCAACTCCCCTGGACGATCCAGAAGGATGTCATGGTAGATGGTATCAAAAGTGCGACTTACTTTCAAAAGTTCTCGCGGGAAGTTAAACCGCCACTCGTTCTTGACCAGAGGGTGCTTGGCTTCCAATTCAACAAATTTCATCAGGGTGCAGAGGGCAGATTCCTTAAAATAAAAAGGGGGAGAGGGAAAGATAACATTAGGAAACAGGACTGAAGAGCTAGCCTTATAATCAATTAAACTGATGCAATGCACGTGTGAATGCAGCCACAGTCTTAAGTCGTGAGGGCCTTAAGACTGCCCGGCCTCCTCCCCAAGCATTCTTGACACTGTATTGTTTTTAATATTCGGTTGGAAGCCGCCCAGAGTGGCTAGGGAAACCCAGCCAGATGGGCGGGGTATAAATAAATTATTATTATTATTTTATTTTTATTTTTATTACAGGCAGCCCCCCGTTCATGCAGGAGCTATGTTCCAAGGCACCGCACGCACCAGTGAAATCGTGTATAATTGAAACCCATTGAAAAAGCCTGCAAACACCCCACTCCACCCTTTCCAGTGACGCCTTTATGACATTTCCGAGTCTCTTCCAGGTTCGGAACGATGAGCGTATACACGGTTGTGCACATATTAAACTTGCGTCGTCTTCTTCTTCTTTGGTGATCACTCGTAGCCGAGTAAGATTGTCTTCCATAAACACGGTTTTAACAATGAGTCCGTAAGTGACTGTGGAGGCCAATTGTGGATCCACACGTCCTTCCACAGTGGGGACATTGGTTTCCAGGCAGGAGTCGATCATGGTGTGGATTTACCAAGCATACCTTCCTCTTAGCAGTTATCTTTCCACAAGGGCCGACGTTGATGCCTGTGGAGGCATTGTGGATCCACACGTCCTTCCACAGTGGGGACATTGGTTTCCAGGCAGGAGTCGATCATGGCCACGTTGGCCGAAATCCAGCATGCCTTCTGCGGTCTGACAAAGCAACTTGCGTAAATGGGGGGCTGCCATATTTATTTATACCCCGCCTTTCTCCCTGACAGCAGAATCATGTAGCCAAATTAATCACCCCAGCAAAACTCACCTGGACTTGGAAAGACTCGTGGCCCATCAGTTCCCCCAAGCAATGTACGCAACTGTTGTATCGATGCCTCATCCAAATTTTGTACTTGTCTTCTGCACTGTAACTCTCTGGAGGGGGCGAGATGAAAAAATGGGGGTGTGGGCCCAGCAGGAAGTGAGAAAAGAGAGAAGGCAGATGGAAATGACGAACGGGGTTTTTGTCAATCAAGTGTTTATCGGTCAACCAAGTTCAAGTTATAGTCAAGAAAGAAAAAAACAAATGAGCAAACAGATTTTTGTCAGGATTTTCAAGTTCAACAACCTTATTCTATGTATGACCTCTCTTGTTAGGAATTTGTTTGGGTTTTTTATTTTGCTGAACAATTCCTGAGTGTTTCTCCCATGGAAAGAGTGCTCCGCCTGTTTTACTGTTCATTGGATAAGTCTGAGAGTCCTTTAATTATACATGTTTTTTTTAAAACTCATGGATACTGTTATTCAATATCCATTTCAGATAGAGCTGTGTTGACTGCATAAATACAATGGTACCTTGGTTCTCAAACGCCTTGGTACTCAAACAACTTGGAACCCAAACACTGCAAACCCAGAAGTAAGTGTTCCAGTTTGCGAACTTTTTTCAGAAGCCGAATGTGATCCGTTTTGAGTGTTACACTTCCAATTTGAGTGCCACACATCCGTTTTGAGTGTTACGCCGAGGTCTGTCTGTTTTTGCTATTTATTTTGCGTTTTTCTTTTTGCAGCTCTTTTTTTGGTGACTGTGTGTGGAACCCAGTTCAGCTACTGATTGATTGTGTGACTGCAGTACATTTTTTATTGCTTTCATTTTATGGTCTCCTTAGATAGTAAAATTCATGTTAAATTGTTGTTTTAGGGGTTGTTTTTAAAAGACTGGAATGGATTAATCCATTTTGCATTGCTTTCTATGGGAAAGCGCACCTTGGTTTTGGAACACTTTGGTTTTGGAACGGACTTCTGGAACGGATTAAGTTTGAGAACTGTATTGGCAGCTACACCTGTATATCAGAAATAGAAGGAGTCACTGGTCTTCAGCTGGTTGTGGATCAACCACAGAGTTGTTTTAAAACTGGTTTAAATGTTATGTTTTAATGATGTGACCTAGCCCTAGGACCTTAGGGTGAATGGCAGGCAAGCAATAGATAAATAAATACCAGTGGTGCCCATCACAATTTCCCCCCCAGTCCAGTTTCCTGCACAATATTCATCCTCACCTTGCAAAGATGGCTCTTCCAGAGGCAGGTTCCCAACAAAGAGCTCTCCCCGTTCAAGCAAAGACCCAAAGAGGCGGCTGCAGGTCCGGATGGCACACAAGACAATCTCCTTCTGCTCATCCTGTATGGGAATGGGAAGGAGGGAAAATGGAAAACGAGCAAGGTCCCAACCAAAGAAGAATATGCTCAGCTTGCAGACTTAACATATAGAATAACAACACAAGAAGAACATATGTTTAGAGAAGATTGGAAAACGTTTATTGAATATATGGGAAATAATTGTGTACAGCTGAAAACACTGGCAGCATTAAGATAAATTCAACAGTGTAAATAAGTTTTGATGAATGCAATAATGGAATAATGAATGGTTTGTCAGTATTTTCATTCTCTCCCGTTGCTAGATGTGTGATTGTTATATCACATGGCTGTGTTCACATTCCATGCTTGGAAAGTGTGGGAAACGGAAGCCAAGAAAGTGGGGCCCTAAGCTATAGCTTGTTTAAAGGTAAAGGTAAAGGGACCCCTGACCATTAGGTCCAGTCGTGGATGACTCTGGGGTTGCGGCGCTCATCTCGCTTTACTGTCTGAGGGAGCTTCCGGGTCATGTGGCCAGCATGACTAAGCCGCTTCTGGCGAACCAGAGCAGTGCACGGAAACACCGTTTACCTTCCCTCTGGAGCGGTACCTATTTATCTACTTGCACTTTGACGTGCTTTCGAACTGCTAGGTTGGCAGGAGCAGGGACCAAGGAACGGGAGCTCACCCCACCGCGGGGATGTGAACCGCTGACCCTCTGATCGGCAAGTCCTAGGCTCTGTGGTTTAACCCACAGCGCCACCCGCATCCCTTGTTTAATTTATACATAAATCTGGCACTGGTGAACTATAGGAGGTGCTGGCTTGGACTGTATGTGTGCCTGCCTGCCTGTGTGTGTGTGAGAGAGAGAGAGAGAGAGAGAGAGAGAGACACCTGCCCAAGGCTGCAATGTGAACCACACTTGCCAGGAAGTAAGCACCTGCGAACTCGGTGGGGCTTCTCCTTTGAGTTAAACCCAGTATCCATCTATCCATCCATCTACCCAAGCATGGGAAGCATTGAGACCGGCGTCCACTCGTGGCCAGAGGCAACTGCCCTTCCTGAGCATGGCTCCTCCTCCCCATCCTCTTTGGTTCGGGTCGTGCGGCTCCTGGGATTCCCCCCACCCCCCCCCCCAAAAAAAGAGGTGCCGGAGCGCCCGGTTCCCCCGGCGGCGCCCGTGCGCCTCGCTCACCTGCAGCAGCTCCAGGATCTCGAAGACGCGGTTGGCGCTGCTCCGGCTGCCCAGCACCGCTTCCAGGCAGCTCCCCAGCGCGGCTTCGGCGTCGGCGGCGCCTTTCCCTCCGGTCCCACGGCCCGCCATGGCTCTCTGCTCTCCTCCGGGGCCCGGGCGCCCACGTGCGCGGAAGGAAACCCGGCCAGGCGCCGCCTTCTAGAGCCGATCTCCGCCTCCGGGGCGGGAAGAGACTCCGCTCGGCTCCACCTCCGCTCCGGATCAGCGGCAGCAGCAGCAGCGACCGCCAGTCCTGGCAGTGTGTTTCCTTATGTTGCTTTTCTTTCCTTCCTCGCGAGGAAGCCGCACGAGGCTCCGTTAGATGCAAGCGCAATGCGCAGCGAAGCGCCCCAGCTAAGGCGCGCGTAAAGAGCCGAGGATCCGCCCGGAGCCGAAGAGAGAAAGCGGCCATGGGGAAGATTTGCCAATAGAGGTCAGGTGAATGCTAAAGTGATTAACACGTGCATTTTTACACTTTGTTTTTTGATCAGATTTTTTTTTTTTGGCCTGGACAGTAATGTTGCAAACTTGTTTTCCTAAGCTGGAATGGTATGCCCTTTTAAAAATGTGTGTGTTATTGGGTTGTTGTTTTTATTTTGATTATGTACTTTGGGGTATTATAATTCTGATTTTATCCTGGGAACAGCCCTGAGACCTGTGGATATAGGGCGGTACAGTGGTACCTCGGGTTACATACGCTTCAGGTTACATACACTTCAGGTTACAGACTCCGCTAACCCAGAAATAGTACCTCGGGTTAAGAACTTTGCTTCAGGATGAGAACAGAAATCGTGCTCTGGCGGCGCAGCAACAGCGGGAGGCCCCATTAGCTAAAGTGGTACCTCAGGTTAAGAAGTTTCAAGTTAAGAACAGACCTCCAGAATGAATTAAGTACTTAACCCGAGGTACCACTGTATATAAATTCAATAAAAAATATCCTCCAACCCACTCCTTTTATCTTATAACCCCAACAATAAAGATTGCATTGCCGGGGCAGGGGTCGATTAGATGACTCTCGGGGTCGCTTCCAACTCTACAGTTTTGTAGTATATACTGTGTAACAATTTTCATGTACTAAAAATAAAAGTGTGTCAGGATGCATCCCTGTCACACTTGGGGAGATTTATCAAGCTACACTTAAAGAAGTGAGTGAGGCTAGTCGGGCCTTTGTCACCAGGATGAGCTCTGTGACCAGGCTGGGATTTAAGAACTCAGCTGGTCTTTCAGGTATCCTGATCTCAGGTTCAGGGCTACCACAGTAAGTGTTGACAGAAGTTGAGAGACATTACATAGGTTAGACACCAAAAGCATAGGAAAAACATGGCCACAGATGATTAGAATTACTTTCCTCTGCGTTAAGGGATCTGGCCTGGCTGGTAGGAGACTATCGTTTCGACATCTGTCTCGCAGACAATGGAGTAAGCCTCTGGAGGTGAAGTCAAACCGCTGTGTTAGCAACTCGAAAGTGGCCTCCCTGTGAGATGCCCAGAGACAAGAGCCCCCTCTTGACCTCACTGATAATAAGGTCCAAAGGACAGCAGAGCAATACTTTTGTAGTATTTCGTATATTGGGGATACCTTCCCCTTTGACAGCAATGTCTCACACAGAGTGTAACTGACATGTAGAAAGGACTCTATGAACTGAAAACAGAGATGTTATGTGCATCTTTGTTATCCATGAAAATCTTTTAATAAAAGCAAATAATAAAAACCCTGAAAACTGGGGGGAAATACGTTTGGCACCAGGAGGTGTACAAGGTGCCATCCAACCATCTTAGGGACTCCACTCCAGATGTGTAAGATTTACGCCTTAGCCTTTTCTCCCCCCAAATATATCCCGCAAGGAAGCAGAGGTTTAGGGTCAGAGTTTTCCTCCTCCCAAGTGGGCTCCCTTCCCAGGTTGACAAGCCCCATATGCCCTGCACTCTGGTGCCTTGGCTAGAATATTGACTCTGACCTGGGTGAATCATGTTCAAAGCCCTGCTCAGTCATTAATTTAATTAGGTAACTAAACATACTCCCTCCCCCACACTATTTTATATCTACATTCAAAATACCAGAACCCTCAGCTCTTTTGGCAACTGCCCCTCCAGAAGCATCTCCCTCCCTCGACAAGGCAAGGTCTGCCTTCCTCTCTCTCAAGTGATGTTTTGTTGTTGTTTAGTCGTGTCCGACTCTTCATGACCCCATGGACCAGAGCACGCCAGGCACTTCTGTCTTCCACTGCCTCCCGCAGTTTGGTCAAACTCAAGTGATGTTTACTCCCTGGTAAAGTACCCAATAGACGGACGCAGGTGGCGCTGTGGATTAAACCACAGAGCCTAGGAATTGCCGATCAGAAGGTCGGCAGTTCGAATCCCTGCGACGGGGTGAGCTCCCGTTGCTCGGTCCCTGCTCCTGCCAACCTAGCAGTTTGAAAGCACGTCAAAGTGCAAGTAGATAAATAGGTGCCGCTCCGACAGGAAGGTATACGGCGTTTCCGTGCACTGCTCTGGTTCGCCAGAAGCGGCTTAGTCATGCTGGCCATGTGACCCAGAAGCTGTACGTCAGCTCCCTCGGCCAATAAAGCGAGATGAGCGCCGCAACCCCAGAGTTGGTCATGACTGGACCTAATGGTCAGGGGTCCCTTTACCTTTATGTAAAGTACCCAATGCAACTTTTCCTTCTTCTCTAGATCAGTGTCAGAGTCTTGCTCTTAGCCTATACTGCAACTGTTCCTTTTGTTTCAAGACTCGCTCTCCCTATTTATTTTGGAGTAGGGGGAAATGTCTCTGTTTTGACATTAGTGCACATGGAGTTCTAATTTCAACTTCTTCCTGTTTGTCACCTCTAGGATGATGCATCTTGATAAAAGGTTGAACCTGCAAAGCTGTTTTAAAGTTTCTGGGGTTTTATCAGCCTCCCCTTCCCTCGTGGTTTCCAGGGGGGGAAGGAACTAATATTTTGTAGCAAAGAAGCAGATCCTAAGGGGTCAATGCAAAATACAAAAGTCCCAAGAAATAATGGCAGCCATGTGTTATAAAAATGTACATTTTATTACACCTTCAGGTAGGATACATCACAAGTCCTTACAATCCTACTGGTCAAGTACAAATGTTTTATGTTCATAAAGATATTTACAAATTAGACCGGCTTCCTAACACACTTTTTTTGTGAGAGGGAGGGAAGAGGAGGGAGAGACAGGGGAAGAGTCTAATTTTCATCTTCACTGTCTGTAGAAATAGACATTGCTTCTGCTGACACAATCAAAACCAAACACAGAGGCTGTCAAAAAAAATGCGGGGGGAGGAGAGAAACCTTTACTTTTTCTTTTCTGTTTACATTTACACCCCACTGCATTTATACACATAATAAAGATATAAACATTTTTTTCAGAAGTAAAACCAGAACTAACTACACTTTTTGGAGGGGGGTGGGATGGACATCAGTATACAGTATGAAATAGGCGCAATGATCTACCAGGAACCAGCTTCTATGCATGACCCATTCATCTCCAAAGAGGCTTACGCAAGAAATATTCTGGGTGGTTCCCAGCCAACTCGGCTGGTGAGGGCTCATGGGAGTTGTAGTCCATAACATCTGAAGGGTACCAGGTTGGCGAGCCCTCTGCTAACACAAGAGACATTCCAAGTGGTTCCCAACCATCTTTTTTTGTGTGTTGTCGTTGCCTTCAGCTTGCATTTTAATTCTTCCACTGCCTGTGTAATAGCAGCTCTCACAAACACAAACCAACAAACGTAATAGTACAAAGCTATCAAGGGAGGGTTGATCTGTCTCTACTTCTTTTATGTACAAACACTTATTTTTTATTAAAAAAACCCAAAACAAACAAACACACACAACTGACAATTGTAAAAACTGAGGTTCCAAGAAAAGCAGGCATGTTGCAAGAGGGAACTGAATTTAAATGAAAGGGCTAGGGGCTCTGCAGGTACAAAACGTTGCCTGTGCTCTCTAACAGTTGCAGTCCAATAATTCATGTATGCAGAACAGGAATCTACGTTGGCCACAATCCACGAGAGCTTAACACAGAGCCCACTGTGACCCACAAGCTTTGGGCAGGCTCTGTAGTCATGGGCTGGCTCTGTAGTCTGAGAAGAACGGCAGAACCCCCACCCCACCAAAACTGGGACCCCAGTTGTGTAGCATGCAGATATATCACTTCCCTGCAAACCATGGTCCTCTTTCTAGCATTTAATAATATCTCATTTTGTTCTCATGGCACATTGTGCAGCATAGCAACTAAAACAGCAGACAATCTGAGGTTCCAGAAGCAGTGTCAGTTTTTAACACATGGCAAAGATATTTTGCCATGAATTGGGGGGGGGGGGTTGAGGGAGTCAGAAGCTGCTGTCCCTGATTCTTTCACAGTTGCTCAGGAACTCAAAAATTAGTAAGGCAGGCAAAATTTGCAAAATTAGCAACCCACAAATGCCCCGCATGAAGATTTCATTTCTTATCGTTTGGTAAAAGAAGAGCACAAAAACATTTAAATCCAATTCTTTACACAACTAAAGATTTTAGACTGAAATTTTTCAGTTCCTCTTCCTATAAAGCAGAGACATTTAAAACAGATCCCAACAATGAAAAAAATACCAGAGCATTCTCCTAGTCTGGCTGCTCCAGGCGAGAAATAAGGGCAATGAACCGTTTTTGCTTATCAATTGTTAACGAAACCTTTCTTTTTACAAATTAAGTGGGGTAGGAAGAGAAACAATGGGTAATAATTAAACACACAGATACTATCACATAGTATTTATTTCCCCAAGACACATGCCTGGATTATTATTTACCTTAAAAGTGGGAAAATGAGAGTGAAAGCCTATGGGTGAGTGCTTTAAAAAACACTGTACAGTTGGGGAAGGGAACAGGACGCACAACTTGACACACAGCTAGCAAATGTTTTTTTTAAAAAAAGGACTTACAAAAATGGAGACTGAAATATGGTTCATAATTACAGATACTTACAAATCTTCACATTTATTGGCTAAATGTTCTGGAGAGAGCGTCTAACAAATCCCTACTCCCAGCCAACTTATGAAGGGCTTGTCACAACTCAACTTCAAAACAAGTGGAGAGGACTCTTGCTCTGCCAGCCATTGACTGAGCATTGCCTTTTAGTCATTTGAAACCCACTCAAAGAGGATTTCCCTATGGCAGTGATGGTGATATGCGAGACTATGCAGATTTCTACGGATACTTGAGAGCAACCTCTTCGATTATCTCTCTTATGAAAACAAGCAGAGATCCAAGTCTTTAAATATTTACACGGCGTATGGTTTGAACGTGCAGCCTTCCTGGGAACTTCACACAGGATCAGAGTCACAAAGTGCGCCTGCAGCTTTCGGGGAGAGGCTCTCTGGTGAAGGGACTGCCGGCAAAGTTTTTCCTGTGCAAACAGGTCTGCAGGCTCCAGCATTTGCCAGGTTGCAGGAAGCACAAACAGCGTGTCCTCCTTTGCTCACTGCTGTGAGGTCACTATGGACTCAGCTGGGTTTGTTGGGCGCCTTTATCCTGACCGGAGTCCTCATTTGCACTTTTGCTTGCTGAGTCTGGCCGTCGGACGATGCCGGAACCTGGGATGGGTTCTGTACGCCGGCTGCCTGAATCTGGGGAGATGCTGCCGTGACAACCTGCTGCTGGACCAGTTTCTGTGGGACCACTTGAGCGGTGGCGGTGGTGGCAGGGATGACTTGGACCTGATGCTGTCCTGCTGTTGTCTGGGACAAAGTCACCGTCTGCGGCTGAGCTTGAACCTTGAGGGGTGCAGGGAGGGAGAAAAAGGGGAAGAGGTAAACAGAAATGCTTGCTAGTGAACATCACACTTTGTTAAGGGTTCAATCCTTTCTAAAGGCAATTTTAGAAGTTACACTTCCCCGCTCAAGATTTTGAAAAAATGCATGCAAGTTTGAAATGTGGGATCCCACAAACCTTACCTGTTGGGAAACAGACACCACCTGCTGAATATTGGCTACTGCTGCCTGCTGCGAGACCACTTGTGGGAGCTTTGCAACCTTTAAGAACAACACGTTGGGGGAGAAGGGGTTTGTCATTTAAAAAGTATCCAGCATTCTGCAAATGTTTGACATAAGCCAGTGTCTGTGGGTTCCACACCGACTGATGTAGGGATGAACTCGGTAGAAACAGATACTGAACAACTGGCAGGGAAACGGAAGAGGCTCTTATTGTATGAGTACCAATATCACATACTCGTCAAAGAGAGGGGAAGAGGCACAGTAGCCTTACCTGTATTTGGGTCTGGACTTGTTGGGCTCCACCAGGTTTCTGGGCCTGAGAAATCGGCGTTGGTAGGAACTGTGCCTTAATGGCCGGCTGCGTAGCGTAGACTTTCTGCTGCTGTGATGTCTGCTGTTGGGCCTGGACGGTGACTTGCTGGGCATTTATCTGAAAGGGCAAAATAGGGCATTCAACCTCTTCGAGTCAGCGCACTGGTTAAAAATGTCAGATTACGACTGGAAGAATCAGGTTCCGATTCCCCATTTTCCCCAGGAAAATCCCTGGGTGACCTTTGCCAGTCACGACCTCTCTTCCCAACCTACCTCACAGGCTTGCTTAGAGGATACAGGGGTGTGTGGAAGCATGCACATTGCCCTGACCTCCTTCGGGGAAAGGCAAGATATGGAACGTAACAAACAGAATGGAGTTCTCTGAATCCAGGACATGGTTAAGTACATGCAAATCTTTGCCCTATGCAGATGTGCTCTACTGCAACAATTTACTTACAGGTTAGAGTTGGTGATAACAGCAGGCCATTCCTCCATCTTTAGCATGCTTCTAATAGCCAAAGTATCCAGTTTCCCACCTTAGTGGTAATGCAGCGTTTGCAAAGGCAGTAATGGGAACGGAGAGGGGTACCTTTTGCTGAACAGCAGCTTGTCCTTGGGCAACCTGAGGCTGGATGGCCTTCTGCTGCTGGGCTGCCTGGTGATGCTGCTTGAGTTTCAAGAGCTGCTGGACGTTCAGCGGCTGAGCCACCACAGTCTGTCCTCCTGTGCAGGATATGAAGGACAGAACTAAAAGACTGGACAATGCAAGTTCTGAGACATTGTTTACAATGATGCTCCGAAATACCTTTTTGGAATTCCTTCCTGTTAAATATTAGACTGTTGTGTTTTCAGTGCCTGCTGAAGTCCTTCCTCCTTCAACATATCTTTCCCCATTACTGCTCTTTTATCAGTAGTCAGAGACCCACCTGTCCTGGCTACTAAACAAACTTGACATTTGTGGTAGCCACACAAGCCAGCTTCCAGAAGGATGAGGCCTTCACCTGGGGGTCCTGTTGAATTTTGGAGGTAAGTGCCTCTGATGCCCATTGATGATCCTACTCATCTCCTTCCAAGTTTCTGGAGCAGCTGTGCTTTGGAGGGGCTTTTCCAAAGCACTGCGAACCTGAGCACCCTCCTCCTCCTCAGCACTGCTGTTCCTGCCCTCCACTAGCACGTCCCCACAACTTTGCCAGTGTGGTGTAGTGGTTAAGAGCGGTAGTCTCGTAATCTGGGGAACGGGGTTCGCGTCTCCGCTCCTCCACATGCAGCTGCTGGGTGACCTTGGGCTAGTCACACTTCTTTGAAGTCTCTCAGCCCCACTCACCTCACAGAGTGTTTGTTGTGGGGGAGGAAGGGAAAGGAGAATGTTAGCCACTTTGAGACTCCTTCAGGTAGTGATAAAGTGGGATATCAAATCCAAACTCTTCTTCTTCTTGCCGACCTGACTGGAGCAGGATGACTGCAGGCAATGTGTTGGGCAGCAATTTGTGTGCATGCAGCACAACCCAAAGTGGGGTGGTTTTAGAGAGAGGGGGAGGAGGAGGGCTATTTTGGGAAGCTATGGTCCCTCAGGTACCAAGATGACATATAGTTCCTCAGGAAAGTCTTTGAAATGGACAGGTGTTTTGTGCAACTTGCATTCATTCTGCTCTTTTGTTTTTGCTGGGATGTATTTATTCTGCTGCTGTGTTTTTTGTTTTGATCTCTTACTGTTTTCATATCTCGACCTAAATCATCTTGGGATGAAGCAGGGGGCAAGTTTTTGATATAGAAATAAAACCTCTTGCCAGTTCTCCACCAGCTCCTATGCTACAGCTAAACCGACAGCTTTCCGTCTGCTTCACAGAAGCAAGTCTGCAATCTGTTTGATTCCCTGACCCACTGAATATCCCAAGTCCTTGGACAACTGGAGAATTCACTGTCACAAGCATGGTACAGTTTAGGCATTAGTAAGTCTCTGATTTTAAAAAGAGAAAGAAAAAGAAAGTGACATATTGAACATCACTCTGAGAGAAGGGAGAAAAGAGACTTAAAATGAAAGCTCGGGTTTTTTCTTCTGGAAGTTTGATATGCTCTCTCTCACACACACAGGTTAAGAAGAATGATTGACACACCTGCTGCTTTCTGTGGCTGTCCAATAGCGACGCTAATCCCAGCAACTGTGACAGGGAGTGTGGTGACCCCTGCAGATGACACTACAGCAGCTGGAACAGACACCACCGGAGGCTTCGCCAAGGCCACCTGGGCTGCTTGCGGTGCCTGTGCCTGGATTTGGCCTTGCGCTTGAAGCTGGGAAGCAGGAACACGAGTCTGAGCAGTAAGGAATTGGGATTATTGCACAAGTATGAGAGGAGACCTGACTATTTCTGGTGGAATGCAGAACGGCAACGCAATGAGACAGGAAGGAGAAACCTATCTGGCCCTTGGAACTCTACTCAGGCCCTCATTGGCCCTGCTTCACACCCTCCTCGAGACACTTTGCCTGTCTGTAACGTTTCCCTGAACTCTGATAATGCCTCTCGCTTGCCCTGCTTGCAGAACAGAGAAAGGTTTGTGAGTGTTCGTACGAAGTGCTCCGGCCACTTTTGCCTCTGGCCCTGCCCGTCACCAGCATGTAGCCCCTTGAAGGTTCTCTGCCAGAGAATGTGGCCCTCAACTTTAAAAATGTTCCCCACCCCTGGATTAAAACAGGATGGGGAACCTGTGGCTCTCCGGATTCTGCTACACTCCAACTCTCAGCCAGCAGCCTCCAGAAGTTTTGTACTATGACACCCATCAGCCCAACTGGCCAATGGACAGGAACAAATGGTGGTTGTCCCAAACACCTGGTGGACAACAGGTTGGAGAAGGCTGGCCCAGATGGCTTCAAATGGGGCTTAAGACAAATCCATGGAGGAGGGGCAGGCTCCATTGACCCCCAGAAGCCATGACGGCTAAATGGAGCCCTGGTGTTCAGAAGCAGTGTCCTCTAAATGTCAGTCGCTTAGGGGTCAACAGTGGGGAACGGTCTGCTTCCCAAATATATACTGTCTGTGAGAAAGAAGACAGCTGTTCCAGAAAGACTTTTCACCTTGTGTTCACAATGAAGAGTGCTGTAGCTGAGCAGAATTCTGTGGCTGCCAGTCCAGGGCTTAAATGCATTTAAAGAACTTGCCCAGCCAGTACAGAAGACCATGCAGGAGAGTGAATGAGCCAGCAGAGGAAGGGCAGAGCTCTCCCCCCCCCCCCACACACAGCAGGCAGCGTTTAGCCAAGCCAAAAGAAAGAGAGGAGGTGGCTTGTGCCCAGTCTCTCCTCTTTGCCAACCATCCCACCAGCGCCAGGCTAACTGAAATTTCTGCTGGCTTGTTAACCTCTGCAGGATCCCCAAGGCTGACTTACAAGGCGAGCAACCTGGAGGTTCGTGACGGTGGTGCCAGTGAGGACCGCCCCTGGCCTCGGTGCTGCGACGGCCGTGAGTTGCTGGGTCTGCTGCTGCTGCTGCACTTGAACCTGAGAGGCCTGTTGCTGGGCTCCAGGCTGGGCCTGCTGCTGGGCGGCCTGCTGTTGGGGAATCTGCATCTTTTGCTTCTGTAACTTGATGAGCTGCTCCTGAAGAGAGAAAGGAGAAACACAACATCGTACCACCACCACGACTTTTGGCTCTGCTAAACGGCTTCTGATACCAGGAGAGAATTTGAACCAAAGTTTTTCTTTTCTGATACAGTAGCAAGATTTGCTGATCGCAGGGTGGATTTGATTTAAATCAAATCGATTTAAATCACGATTTAAATCACTAGTCAGTAAGACTTGATTTAAATCATATTTTTTTACAGAAAGATTCATTCTTGCTGGTATAATCTTAATATTTACAACCAGATGAAGGTTTCGTTTTTGGAATAATAAATTTTCAGAGTAGTTTTTACAGTTATATAAAAAATTACTGATTTGGTTATACTATTATAAATACCTAGACAGATAATTATGAAATTACTGTGAGGTTTAATAAGTTAACTGTTTATATTTGGACAACTCTTCTGCTGTACTTTATTGGAAGGAGAAAAATAACCATTTCCTTAATAAACAATTTATTTAACTAAAACAATAACATTATAGCATATGTATTCATGTCTGTTAACTGATGTGGTTAAACGGTTTTTTTTTTTAAAAAAAAAAGTAGACTGAGTTTTAGCACACATGAAAAACATAAAACAAATCCTTATTTCCTGATGAATAGCCTATAATGAAACTTAAACAGAAAACTATCTTTAGAAAGATTTCTCTTCCAAAAGCATTTTATTTTAAAAATCCGATTTAAATTTTAAAAAATCTGATTTATTTATTACTATTTTTTAAAATTAATCCTTGATTTTTATCCACCCTGGCTGAGCGTATAGATCTCAAAACACAGTGCATGTTACGTAATGCCCTGCACCTTTCCCCATCTGGGTTGCTCTCGGCAGTAGAGTCTTTGCCTTGCATGCAGAAGGTCCCTAGTGCAATCCCCGGCTTCTCCAGATAGGGCTGGGAAAGAGTCTGTGCCTGAAACCACGAAGAGGCGCTGCCAGTCGACACAGGGAGTAACTGAGTTAGACAGGGCAAAGGTCCGACTCAGTATAAGGCAGGTTCTTATGTTGCCCTCCAAATGCTTTGGGCTGCAAACTCCATCAGCCCCAGGTTGGAGAAAGCTGCTATATATATATATTAGGTCCAGGTGTAAAATCAAATGCCATGTTATCAAAAATACATGAACGCTATGTGTATGCTAGAATTCCATGGAAGCGACAGAGCTAAAAATACAGAATCTGGTGTTGAGAGCGGGAGCCTCCTTTCCCAGAGCCCCTGCTTTTATCTTTTGTTTCAAAGAGCAGGTTTCCAGTTCTGATGACTGTAAAGATATGCTTGACAGCTGTGCATGGGCAAAGCATCTCAGAAGTGAGAGAGAGGATCAGGTTAAATCTCTAGGGGATAGAGGCAGGGCTTCAGCACTCAGGCAAACTCCTTGCCCTTCCCCGCAACTCCATGATGCAAATATGCCCAATTTACACCACTCTTCTACCAAGCTACAGAGTTCCCCAAACTCCCACCCCCTGAACACTTGAAAATTGCTGTGGGTCTTGGAGGGCCACCAGGATTTTTCTGGCTCTTAAAGCAGCATGGTGCTGCTTTCAATGCATAGTGCGGATAGGGTGCAATGCAACGCTCCGACCAATGCTAACAAATTGAGGAGCCTCTCCCTCACCTGGGATAACTTCCCCACAGCTTTAATCTGGGCTGGTGATTGGGCCTGTGGGACTTGGACCTGGCCTGCTGCCGCCTGCTGCTGTTGCTGCTGCCGCAGGAGCTGGAAGTGAGCCGGGCTGATAGCCTTCCCCGACAACTGCACACCTGCTGGAGCTGCTGGGGGCAGGGGGAAGAGAAGAAGAAAAGGAGATTGATTACACTTCCTAGCCATTCATTACACACACAAAAAACTCACCTCCAAGCGACCTGCAACGTTTTTAAGGAATAAAACCTACAGCATGCAATTCATAAAGATTTCACAAAACAATTCCCAGTAACAAGCAGCAAAAAGCTTCAGCGGCACAATTTACAAGTCATCAACAGCCCCCCCTACTCGGCCAGCCCTGTTCCCAGGCCACACTCTTGCTTGGCCCTGCTTCACACCCTGCCTCAGAGTTTCTAGTTTCTGAGAGAGCTTAGAACGTGTCCTTGAACTCTGATAAAGCCTCTGGCTTGCCTTGATATGGGATAGAGAGGGGTATGGGAGTGGGTGCAGAAATGAGGTAAGTACAAAGGCAGCATTTACCTTGGTGTCCTCCTTCGTCTCTGCCTCAGCACTCTTGTCATGCGCTCCCCGCTCCGGGGAGGTTGCCCTTCGAGTTGAAAAGGTCCCCACAGATTTAACTGAGGGCAGGGAGCCTTTGGCCTTCCAGATGCCCCAGCCAGCATGCTCAGTGGGTAGGCACAATGGGTACTGGAGTCTAAAACCATCTAGAGAGCTGCAGGCTCCCCATCCACGGGCTAAATATAATATACTCAGCCCATTATACCTAAAGGAGCATCTCCACCCCCATCCTTCAGACCGGACACTGAGGTCTAGCTTCCCGAGGGCCTTCTGGCAGTTCCCTCACTGCGAGAATTGAGGTTACAGGGAACCAGGCAGAGGGCCTTCTCGGTAGTGGTGCTCACCCTGTGGAACACCCTCCCACCAGGTGTCAAGGAAATAAATAACTATCTGACTTTTAAAAGACTTCTGAAGGCAACCCTGTTTAAGGAAGTTTTTAATGTTTGATGTTTTATCGTGTTTTTAATATTCTGTTGGGAGCCGCCCACAGTGGCTGGGGAAACCCAGCCAGATGGACAGGGTATAAATTGTTGTTGTTGCTGCTGCTGCTGCTGGTGTTAAAACCCACGCAAGGTCAAGTCAGCAGAGGATTAGAAACAAGAAGCAGATGTTACTACCAGTTTGGGAAAGTATCCCATAGGTAAGATTTAGCCTTTTTTAAAAAAAAAAATCAGACTATGCAAAATGTACACTCTTTACCTGGCGTAACCTGAGTGACTAAGGATCTTGCTTGGGTCTGGACCGGGGTCAGGTTAGTAGTGACAACCGCTGGCGCTGTCACCGATGTCACTGCTCGGACCCCTGGGGTAGATGCTATGGTCACCAGTTCTGCAGATGCAGCAGGTGTGGCAGCTGCTCTCTGTTGAGTATGTACCACCTGGGCTGTAGCCGTTCCTCCTGCGGTCTAAAGGAAAGGAAGAAAGATGTAATTTGTCGCAGCTCTCAAGTTAAGATTATCCTTGACCAAATGGCTCAAGCTCAAGACATCTTGGCAAACCAATCTTTGTCCTCGCCGTCGTAAAGAATCCCACTTCCAGGGTAGGATTTTTTCCAGATACCCCTATCTATAATCAAACTGCATCCGCACACACACTTTGCTTAGAACCACTGGACTCTGGTTGAAATCACTGCCCTCATTGGGAGCTTGAAAGTGACACACTGGGCATCTGAAAATACTCACCGCCAGGGATCCCGGTATCACAGGCGAAGCCAGCCGCTTGTTGATTGGCTGAAAGGTCGTTCCAGGAACCCCAGCCACTGTATTTACAATAACGTTCCCACTCACTGTAGCTGAGAAACAAAACCAAAAGGTCAGTCTGGGCCTGCAATGGAGGCGGGCATAGTCATTTCTCCACCACCCACAATGCTTTACTACAGGAGGTGCAACTTACCTGTCTGCATGCTTGTCCCAGTCACCGAGGTCTTCATTGTGCCAGCCTGGCCAGGAGATAATTTTGGTTAAAGAGAGAAACATACCGGGACGTGGAAGGGTTGGCATGCAATGTGGCCAGGATGTGGCAGGAGCTGTGTGCAGCTGCACACAACTTCTTCGCAAACCTCTGAAGCCGGCAGTTAGTTAAAAAGCTGGCATTTAATGAAAGTTCCCCATTGCACATGAACCCCAAACCTGTGGTTGATGCCTTCCAAACAAGCCAGGATATGATGCAAAGTTTAAATGATGGCTTCCTATCCTGGTTTGTTTGGAAGACATTAGCCCTATTTTCAGAAGCAGCTGGAAAATATAGTCAAGTGCTAAATCTTGACTTGTTCAGGCGAAGTGAAGCGAATGGAAAAGGGCCATGGAAACTTGTGTGTGCTCTGGCTGAAGCAGCCAGAAATGTCAGCATTATGCGTGAATGTGGGCACCATGTAAGAGTCGTGAAGCTATCTACTCATATGTGACACAGCTTTCTGAGAATTAGCCAGAGTCCCAAATGATCTCCATGGATATTCAAGCTATGTTTCTAACTGGTTTAAGGATTTAGCGCAGAATACACAATGATAAATGTAAGCACAAGTGAAAAAGTAAAAATAAAAAAAAAAAAACGGAGTGGGTTTGCTTATAAATCCAAAACTTATTTCAAAAATAACAGGTCCTCTTTGGGGGGGGGGGGGGGCAGGGCGAGGAGAAGTACCAAACATGAATTTAGCCTATAACCATCTGATTCCCTCCCTACAGAAAATCAGGGTTATGGTTTCCAGCCTATAGCAGGTAACATCCTTGCTGCCACGGGTCAAACAAACAGTCAGCATATAAATGGATGTGCCTGATGTTAAGGCTGGTCACTGCCTGTGCCTGTAGCGCTACAGGATGCTGGTCTTAAAACAAGAATGCAGCCACACAGTTTTGCCCGTGAAAGTTACAAGCCCACAAGAACCCCTGCAAATGTGGCTTGTCATGACACTTCTTAGCCTGCCTCGCCCACACTTTATGATGCTATGCGTCCTTTGAGTTTTAGGAATAAGAGGAGACTCTCGCATAGCTTAACTGCTGCATCAGTCCAGACACGCTCTCCACTCCCCACAGGCATCTGGGCCAGTGGCTATTTGCAACCCCTCGAGAGTGTCTTACCAGCACTGCAGTGTTTGCCACAGTGGTAACAGCCGTCTGCACCACAGCCTGGGGCTGCTGGACTACCTGGGCTTGAGCCTGGGGCTGAGGCTGGGCTTGCTGTACTGCCGCTTGCTGTGTTTGTTGCTGGCCGGCCTGCTGTTGCTGCTGAGGTCCAGCTTGCTGCTGGGCCCGTTGCTGCTCAGCCAGAGCCTGGGGAATAAGGAAGGAGAAAAAGCGGTTGGTTCCTGTTCAAAGGGCAGATTAAAGCATCCCAAACAAGGCGAGCCATTCTCACGCTCCTCTCTTCAATTGGCTGTGAACAGGTGGATATGTTGAATTTGCCTAGACTTGACATCTTTATATACAAGGTCCAGTCCCTTCATTTTGTGTCAGTTCTTTAGGGCAGATCTTCATATTACCTTTCCCAATGTAGGTGGGGGGCAGGGGGAGAAAAATATATAAAGACTTGGGAATAGCTGTTCAGATGCCTCTTCCACCCCATTATATACAGCAGCGCCAGTGGCCCCAAACAAGCAACAGGTTCATCACAGGATAGTCTCTCCTGTCCTCGGAATCAACAGAGAAACCCCCAATCCAGCTTGGGACTGTGGTACAGAAAAATTCCACGTGCCATTTCCCAATAATCTTTTCCTCCGACCTGCCCCAAAATACAAATTTACTTGAGGGGTAAATAGCTGAGATTTGGGGGATTTACAGCAAGGAATTCCTTCCGGTCCACCTTGGCCACTGAGGCCTGGGACACTTTGTTTTGTTTCACATGCCCCTGAGGTTCAGCTTGCCCTAATCAGGGACCGAGTCTTTGGTGTGGCGGGTTTTGCCCTGTGGAACTCCTTGCCAATAGAAGTTTGGCAGGAGACATCCCTGTTCATTTTTTTGATGTCTTCTAAAAACTGTATTATTCAGACGGGCCTTTCAAACATGGGCGTAGTCAGGGGGTGCAGGGGGGCAGCTGCCCCTCCCATTAAGAAAATAATAAAAAATACTTAATTGACCAATCATTTCACAGATAACTCAGTTCTGCCCCCCCCCAACATAAAGCCTGCCCCCCGCATGCTTTTAAATCTCATATTCTGTGCCAACCCGCTCTTACTGATCTGTCTGGCATTTTTATTGCAATGCTGTGTCTTTAGCCTGTATGGCACCTTTGATTATTATGTACGGAAGTGTGGTTTCCAAATATTTAAATAAATAATGGTGCAGGGAGACAAGATCAATCCCATGCACTGCTGTCCCAGTCTGAATCATACCCTCCCACCACCACCCGACTTCAGCTTCTGTTTCTAAACAAAATAAGAAGCATGGGAGACACTTATCACATGATGAATGAAAGATACACCCATGACGCTATTCCCAAGTTTCAATATTACTGCCCCAGCCGCACTGGCAAAATGAACGTGAGAACATGCCCTAAAAAAACCGAACCGGTAACACAATGAGAGACCAGCCGTGCTGGTAAAACAACAAATTTCATAAATGAACTAAGTCCAGATTAGACTGTGAATAAAGCCCCTACAGTGTCAATTCAAAGCCTTTATATCACATATTTCAAATAGCTGCAGCATACCATATACATTAGTTCATCCCCACTATGGAGGGGGAGGAGTGAGACTGGACCTATCACCAAACAACATCCCCCGACTCACTGTTTCGGCGCAGGAACTGGAATCTCCTTCACAACGTACCTTCTTCTCCTTTGCGATACGCTCTGCTCGGAGAGATGCAACTTGAATGGGAGGAAGTGGCTTGTCGTAGTTGATGCCGCTGGGAATGAAGAGGAACGAACTAAATTAGAAATTATGAAGGGGGATGAACTGGGGCACCATTTGGTCAAAAGTCCAGAGCTTTTATTAAGGCCTACTGATTTTGATGGAAGAGTTGAGCACATGCTTAAAA
Organism: Podarcis pityusensis; assembly: GCF_964106645.2. NCBI lineage: Eukaryota > Metazoa > Chordata > Lepidosauria > Squamata > Lacertidae > Podarcis > Podarcis pityusensis. The sequence goes on from NC_138041.1 coordinate 33,457,658, forward strand.
TCACTTCCAGCAATATCAACAAGGACTTAGAAGCATTTCGCTTTAGCTGGATTGCACCCAATGCAGACCATCTCTCTGTGTATGTGTGTGTCTCTGCTAAAAAGATCAACTCCATGGGTAGGCAAACTAAGGTCCGGGGGCCGGATCCAGCCCAATCGCCTTCTAAATTCGGCCCGCGGACGGTCCGGGAATCAGCGTGTTTTTACATGAGCAGAATGTGTTCTTTTATTTAAAATGAATCACTTGGTGATTTGTGGGGCCTGCCTGGTGTTTTTGCATGAGTAGATTGTGTGCTTTTATTTAAAATGCATCTCTGGGTTATTTGTGGGGCAAAGGAATTTGTTCTTTCTTTCTTTATTTTTTTCAAAATATAGTCCGGCCCCCCACAAGGTCTGAGGGACAGTGGACCGGCCCCCTGCTGAAAAAGTTTGCTGACCCTTGATCAACTCCATCCTTTCCCTATTCTTTGCTTAAAGTGCTTGGAGAAAGAAGGGGGGGGGCGGGTGCTAATCTTGCCCTGTCACACCCCTCCCTCCTACCTGAAGCTTCTTACCTTTCTGCAAGTACCGAAGTGTGTTTTGGATTCTTCTGGAAAGGGTTCATACCAAGTCTGAAATACAACCCAAGAGGACATTTGTTGTCAAAGAAACACATTTCCAAAATGCCCCTTTATTTAAAGGTGGCCGAGGAGGGGAAGGGAGAAAGAATACTCCTGAAGAGAGGAGCAGTGCTGTATATTCTAAAGTCACGGCACCAACACATGCACTGACAGATCCACCAGAACACTTTTTGACCTTAAGAAAACACAACATATTTGCATTTGGCAAAGAACCCCAAGGAAGAATTATATAGTGGACTTCAGATTTCTATTCTGTTTACAATCAATACACTGTATATGAAGAACTGCCATTGGAGACAATATGAAAACACATGGGATTTTTGTCAATTACATGTGTTAATTGGCTACCCAATGCCACAACGTTTGTGCTATCAACAGCTGTCTTCTGAACTAACCAAATTAAATATGGAATAATCACTGGATGAAGTTTTTTTCTCATGTCATTGCTATTAAGTCACATCCACCCGATTCAAGACCTGTTAACTCAAGGACAGCACTTCATGCACCTGATGAACTGGACTAGGGTCCACAAAAAGGCTATGCCATAAAAAGCTACTTGCAATGTGTCACAAGCCTCTGTTGTTTTTGTTGCAATGGCTTTTGTATAGAATAGTTTTACTGCAGCGGCTGCAAGAGGAGCTTCTTCCCTATGAACTTACAAGGGTTTGATCGGTGGGCTTCTCTTCCCAGCAATGATTTTCATAATCTCAAAATGATTAGTGTAAAGCTGGGTGTGCGTGGAGCCCTCATCTTGGGCATAGAGCTGGTTTGTTCGAAGTGGTCGGCTATTCTTTGTCTAAATATGAACAAAGAACAACAAAGTTTTACAAGGCGCAATACAAGACTCTGTAATGTTTCTGCCTACGTAAGAGATCTGGTACAGTAAACTTGCAACTTATGTAGGGCTTCTGTTCCAGGGACTGCGCCTAAAGCCAAAATCGCATTTGATTCAATGACAGGTGGGACTGCCAAAGTCTCTCCCCCCCCCCGACATTCACTCCCTTTCTGCCCCCCTTTTAATTTGCTATTTTTGCCAAGCACATGAAGTTGAATGCACACAAGTTAAATGCATAAGTTGCAGGCTTACTGTATACTAAGTACACAAATACTAAGAAACAAGTAAAGCACAAACTACGATTATAAACTACTAGAGCTTAATCCCAATAGCAGGGTGATCCATGAATCTGAATGTTCCATTTCTCACGTTTGTCCCTCTTCCTTTGCTTTTCAGAGCTAAACACGGTGTGGGTAGATGGTTCCTGGATTTATTGGGAATCTACTGAATTAAGGGCACTGTACAGATGTATTTAATGAATGAACAAATGAATATCTGTATTATTGCTCAACACGGCTGGCTTCAAACTAGCTTTGTATACAGAGATTGAAGGAGGCTTGCAAACTCTGGTTAAAGCCAACCATGGTTAGCGCTGTCATCATCAGTGCAGAGATAAACCTGCTCTATAAACAGCCGTGAAACAGAAAAGGAAGAGAGAGCATGTGTAAGAGGTGGGCAGGAGGCAAAGGGGGATATGTGGCTTGCTTTCCCTCTTATAACCATGGCTAATAGGTTGTGCCAAATATTGCATCGGTACCAAGTTTGTAAGCTGCCGATTCAAGTGTCAGAAATGTAGGGAAAGAAAAATAATACCAGATTAATTTCCCATTTTATATAATCATGAAAATGGAGACTGGAGAATTAGGAACACTTGGGAGGTCCTGGTGGGTAGTATTTCTGAAGTGTACACAAACCTGAAACAACTGACCTCTTATCCCCACACTCCAAAACGATTCTGTCTCATCTCCACCCCCTTTCTTATTACTCTCCTCTTTCCCTCTTCTCCAGCCCACCCTCACTCTTCCCCAATCCCACAAGCCTCTCCCACTTGCCAGAAGATTAAGGCTGAGCAGCTGAATAATTCTCATTATTGACCCCCCTATTCCATGGGGCAGGTAGGAACTCTGGGCTGACTGGGACCAGAAACAGGGAACCTGGCCTGAACCAGTCAAATTGCACCACTGAGAAGCAGCTTGGCTGGGTACCCCACAACTCCCTTTCTTTGATTAAGTGCCAAAGGTTTTGTTTTGGCGCCGGGTTTTGTTTTGTTTTTACAAAATGGCTCGTTCCCCATTTTGGTCCCCCCACCCCGCCCCGGAGCTCACCTACCCTGGGCTCCTAAGATGTCAGAGCAGTCAAGTCAGTGGGCCAGAGAGCTTAGGGCAGTTATTCTGCCTAACCAGCCATACTGTCACATCAGACCATATCGGCCACACACTGCCAGATGGACTTGCTAGCACTAATTTGCTTCCTGTACTTACTTAACCCTGCTCTTCTGTGGAAAGCACAGAGCAACATGCATGGGGGACTTCAGAAGTCTGAAGTAGCTGAGCCACTGATCAGGTGCACACCCGCTTGTCTTCAGTGATGCTACTTCCTCAGGTACTCCTTCACCAGGTGCACATAAAAATATGCACATGTGCATTCTCTCACACACTCACTGTAATACTGGTCTCCCGACAAATGCCATGTTAATCGGCAACATCCCAAATATTTCCCTAAATTTGATTATCTTGGTCAGAAGAAGAAGTTTAGCAGGAACTGTAACTTGAGGCCAAAAGCTCTTTCTCCATGGCACCCAACTTTGCCCCTTTGCGGTCTGGTTTCCGGAAAGCTGTTTATATTTGCTGCTATCACCTCTAACCCTACTACAACTAATTTACAACTACGCTTCTGCAGCTGTTAAGTTGGGGGTGATACATTACCTGATGGGGCGTTGCAGGGATTAATTCATTAAATGTCTGCAAAGCAATCAGATTTCAAAATGAAAAGTAAAAAAAAGCTAGTAACAAAACATTTTTTTTCAAAAAAAAAAAAAGGTACTAATTATAATAATCATGCGGAATGAGGTGGCATTTCTGGGAGGTGGACAAAACACTTTTTATTTTTTAATTCAAGCTGGCTAAAGTGTGAGAAATCACTCTTCAAATCACATCTTTGAGACAAAGGTCGCCTGGCGCCACAATCTATTGCGTCAACGCGAAATAGATGGGAAGGCTTTAAATGGCTGATTGAGCGTTCAAATCAGGACTCAAATATGGATCTCCTACTTCATCTTGTGTCCACCTCTGCTGATGCTTAAGATACCAGACTGTCTGAATTGGAACAACAATTTGTAAGTGCACACCTTATAAATGCTTTTTGTCTTCTTCTTAGGGTTCGCTTCATACATAAGCTGTAAAATAAGAAGCAAAGTTTGACTTTCTGCGATGGGTTTGGATTTAGATTAGTGACATAAATAGAAAGTCTCTATAAGAGCCAGTGTGGTACAAGTGGACAGAGGGTGAGGCTTAAGGCCCAGGAGATCAGAGGTCAGTACCCTGATCAACCCAAAAAAAAAGAGGGGGAGGGGGAACGCATGCCGGGAGGCCTTGGACAAGCCACTATGTCTCAGTCTCAACTCCCCATTGGTAAAACGGGCAAAATGCTGGCCTAACTCACAGGGCTGTTGCAAGAACTCTATAGCACATTGCCGAATTTTATTTTATTTCCAAATACAAAAAAAGGGAGGAAAAAGAGTGCCACGTAAAACGATCCAAAAGAGAAAAGTATCACAAGTACGGGTCCTCTCTTTACAAATTTCATAAGGATTTGCTTATGCTTCTGACTCCCTAAAGCGTGTGCAAGAAAGTTGCCTACTTCGGCTTACACCCACCTTCCCTTCTTCTCTTGGAATGACGACGTTTTCGTAGCGGTTGCGACACTGTTTCGGGGAGCGGTAAACTCGGCTGCAGGAGTTCACTACGTCGCTGACCAGATCCCAGTTGGGCGTGTGAGCCGGGGACACGACTGCGAGGTTGAGAGGCAGCTCCAGCAACTGTTTGACCGCCTGCAAAGAAGGGGGAGGACAGACAGGAAGTAAGACTCTATTGCTATCCTCTTCACTAGTGATATCTGGGGAGTGAGTGCTGATTCTGATGTGTGGGTGGTCCAGTTCTGGTTCGCTAAGAGGAGGCACTTGGGAGGAACACAAGGTTTGCAGCAGTACAACAGAAAAAAAACCGCAAACCTGAGGTGTGTGAGAGACAAAACAGGACTACACATGGTCAGTGGCCACAGAACGTGGAGTATCTGTTGGAGTGGAGGACCCAGAAAACAGGACGGGAGAAGGGGAATGGAATGAAGTAACCAAAGAGACAGAGCTGCTTTCTGGGGTACTTGAACAAGAGCACCCCACACTGCAAGACTTCGTTGCGGGTCCCACTTGCTTAATAAAATATGCTACAGGTTAGTATGTTGCACATGAAGCTGAACTCACTATTTTATCGCACTTTATCAGCACAAAACTGATCAAGTCCAGCATCCTATTCTGCGCCCATGGGAAGCCTGCAAGCAGAGCATGAGCACAACAGCATTCTCCTTTGACCCCCCAGCAAATGATAATCAGAGGCGCACTGCCTCTGACAGCGGAAGCAGAAGATAGCCATTGTGGAGAGTGAGGACTATATACATGAAGGAATGGGGTATGCAGAGTGGGGCTGCAGTTTTGCAAAACAAAACCAACACAACTGCGAAAACTTGACTCCTCCATATTAACTGGGGGCATTGGGGTAGGTTTACTCAACACCCCACTGGTGTCTCCTTAATTTTCTCCAAAATTAGCAAGTGTATTTCCGTTTACTTTACAGGTTTAGGTCATCATTGTGATTGAAGCAAAACTGGCTTGATACTTGTTGGCCATTATGTCCACCAAGCGGGATCCCAAAAGGGACAACACATGCCAGATGAATCAACCTATACAATATAAGGTCATCTTTGGACACACACCCCTCTTAGTGTCTCTGGTAGGCGGGGTAAGAGGGGGAGCTCTGCCTATGGAATACCCCCACCTGGGAGGGTTACCTGGCATCCCACTCAACAAATTATTACTTTTAAGCTTTTAAACTCATTTTTAATTTCAAGTAAGAAACATACCCATACAAGGAATACAGAGCTTAGTAGCTGCAAAGAAAATAAAGAAAAATAGTGGCTAACGGTTGTAGTTTTAGACATTCCAAGAAAGGCAATAAAATGAAAGTGTTGCACTTTTTTAATTACTATTTTAAAAGGCTTTTAAAACTTCTGAGGAGGCTGGTTTACGCTGCAACCAAATCCACCTGTTCTTGCAGTGGTTTATTCTGTTGTCTTTGCCTTTTAAATGACTTCATGTAGCAATGTCTACCACCCTGGGAATACTCTTATTGGGAGGGGGCACAGGGGACTCAATAAATAAGCAGCGCACACACACCCCGCCAGACCTTATGTCTGTACGCTGCAGAGGCAGATGAAGGACTTGGAAGTGAGCCAAGTCTTTCTTGGAATGTACCTGGCACCTAGTGGATGGAGTGGGAAAGCATCAAGCACCCAGGACCGCCAGATGGCGACAAACTGGGAGAAACACACATTTAGCTATTCAGCAATGGAGTTCTAGCCAACTAAATTCTACTCAGAGCAGACTCACTGATAATCAACGGGCCTACGTTGGCTATGCCCATCAGTTTCTATGGGTCTATTCGGAGTACAGCCAGAGGTGAGTGTAACCCAAAGACTTCTTGCATCTGCAGTGAACCCAGTGTTGCAGACGCCATCTCACCTGGAGGAGCGCCCAGTCCTCGCTGATGAGCCACTCAGGATTGTCTTGGCCCGCCTCTGCAGCCGGCTTCACAAGAGTTGGGAGTGGCTTTGCAAACTGGGTCTGCTGCTTCAGAAGGATGTTCTTCTTCTGCTCTTTGCCTTCCCGCTTCATTTTCAGCATCCCCAGAGTGGCTCGGTCAAAGAGTGACCGGGGAGGGATAACCGTCTCCCCGTGGCGCTGCTTCTTCTTCCTTCCTGCAGCTGGGAAGAGGGATGCTAGGCTCAGTGAAGCAGTTGGTGGCGGGGAGTGGGAAGGGGCAATGAACATACAAACTACGCAAGGATGTTAAAAATTATGGAAGAGTTTCCAAAGCCCTCAAAGGCCACAGGCGTAATAAGCTTTGATCCACCACAACGCCTATGGTACTCTGGCAGATCAGGGAGGTTTTGAGCTGTTTGCTGGGGAATAATTAAAAAAAACCCAAATCCCTAACACCGTCATAAATTTAGTGATCTGGGCAGGTACTAGTTGTACCAATGTGGAGGGCAGGGGGAGACCCACAGCCATAAGACAAATGAGGAGCAAAAAGAGCACTTGTGCCACTGCAACCAGCCAGTAGGCGCTAATGCTTTAGCACCTCTGCCACCCATGTGCTGTATCATCCACAAACCTGGCAGACTGAGCTCTGTGCTTCGTAGGTGCCCCTAGGCTGCAGTACCAGAAGTGTCATCACCTGCCTGAGCACTTTGTCAGCTGACCATAACAGTCAATCCTTGAACATCCCCCGCAAAAGCTCGAGCCCAGAGAACCTGGGGCTCTTCAGGTTGAACTTCATTTCCCATCATCTCTGACCACTGGGCTATGCTGTCTGGGGCTGACAGGAGCTGAAGGTCACAAACATCTGGAGGGCCACAGACTCCTCAACCTGAGCCACCTGTTCATTTCAGAAAACCTAACCTCTCCTTCTCCATCCCCTTATACTGCTGGTTTTGTAACACCACCTCCTGTCTGCCTTGGTTTACACTCCCTGCCTCTGGCCCTGAGACTTCTGGGTAAGAAACTTGTGTGAGGTCAGACTGTTTGTCCACCCAGCCCAAGGTTGTCTACTGCAGGGGTAGCCAATGTGGTGCGCTCCAGATGTTGTTCCCATCAGACTCAGCCAGCACAGCCTATGGTCAGGGATGATGGGAGATGTAGTCCAACAAATATCCAGAGAGTACCACACTGGCTATCCCTGGTCTGCTGACTGGCAGCAGCTCTTCAGCGTCTTACGCAGAGAGAGGTCTTCTGCATCATCAGCTACTTCATACCTTATTTTAAAGAAAACAAACAAACTGGAGATGCCACAGGTTGAACCGGGAATTTCTGAAAACCACATGCTCTGATTTTACCTCTTGCCTATCCTGGAATGTTCAGATTTTGATCCATGCCTGCCTCTTGCCTCGGACTGACCACCAGCACCCTCCCACAACCTAATTGCCTGAGGAACCCCCTCCTGCTGGGCCTCACAACAGCACAACCCCACTTCCCAGCCGGTTTCTCAATGTTTAAAATAATCTTTGGAAAGCCTATGACATAACAGCAACTTTCTCAGCTTGGGCTTCCTGCAACAAAGGAGTTCCACACCCACAGAAGCAACGCCGGGAGGTGTCTGACAATGTATATCCTACATAAAAACCCGATGTTTACCGGATGGATCTGTTTTGTGGCGCTTACGCTCCTTCCTGACATACACGGGGGGCAGTTTGGACTCTGGGATCGGGGTGCTCTCATACATCAGGCACATGACGGAGTCGATATAGATGTCGTTGTCATCCTGAGGTGGCGTTGGGGGAGTCCAGAGCTGTACAAAGCATTAGAAGAGAGTTACCTCGCTTTGTGTTCTTGGATAAGCAGAGGGTGTGCGTGCGTGTGGAAGAGAAAGAGAAAGAGTGTGTACGGGGTACCTCCAGTTGCAAACGGGATTCGTTCCAGAGGTCCGGCCGCATCCCGAGGTTTTTGCAACCCAGAGGACACATGCGCATGGCACAGTTTATCGCTTCTGTGCATGCACGCGTGGCACGGTTTAGAGCTTCTGCACATGCACGCACGGGGAAACCTGGAAAAATACTTCCAGGTTTGCCGTGTTCGCATCCCGAAGTTTACGTAACCAGAGGGATACGTAAGCAGAGGTGTGAATGCACTAACATAAGAAGGCCCTGCTGGATCAGGCCAATGGCCCATCTAGTCCAGCATCCTGTTCTCATAGTGGCCAACAAGCTACCTGTGGGAAGCCTGCAAGCAGGACCATGAGTGCAACAGCAATCTCTCCTCCTGCAGTTTCCAGGAACTGGTACTCAAGAGCATACTGCCCCTCTGTATACAGCGTGTGTGTATGCGTTTTCCTCGCCTCCGCCCCATATCCATCCCCACGCTGAAGAGGTAATAAAATCAATACAGACTTACCGGCATTATTTCAGTTTGTCCATCTGGGCCTTCATAAATATATTCCTGGAGCAGGGAGCGGGGGGAAGAGAGACACACTTAGTTCTGATGAAACCAGAGGACAAAATAGCTGTCTTCAAATATCTAAAGGGCTGTAACATGGAGGATGGAGCAAGCTTGTTTATTCCTGCTCCAGAGGCTAGGACACGAACCAATGGATTCAAATTACAAGAAAGGAGATTCTGACTAAACATCAGGAAGGACTTTCTGATAGTAAGAGCTGTTCAACAGTGAAAGAGACTTCCACAAAGGGTGGTGTGCTCTCCTTCCTGGAGGTTTTTAAGCAAAGTTTGGGTGGCCACCTGTCATGTATGATTTAGTAGAGATTCCTGCATTGCAGGGAGTTGGACTAGACGACCCTCGGAATGCCTTCCAACTTCTTCCAAGAATCTATGAAAAGCAGAATTCATTGTGGGTTTTATCCCCGTGGTGGTCCTACTTAAGAGTATACTAAATGAAATTATGTCTCTACCTTTGGTCCATTAATTTCAATGCATCTAGGATTAACAGTGGATACAACCTTTAAAAAAAAAGAAAAAGCTAAGGGGAGGTAATACACCCCCCTTAAATTAAAAAAGCCCAATGAAAGCTAAGGACCAGTACCCAATGAAATATTAGAAAAATGGAAAAACTCTGGAGTGGAAGAGATGGCCTGCCCTGCTTGAGGTTCTTATAGCTTCTAGTATCCTAGAGGAGAGCTAGGTTGGCAATCCATTGGAGATGAAGGGACATAAGCGTTGTTTTCCTGCAGGTTTCCCTCAAATGTTTTAAGAAGTGCATAAAAGCTGGCAGGTAAATTACTTTGTTATATGCATCTTCCCGAGTGTAGGTGAGCAGTTCCTCCTCTTCCCCATCCAAAAGCATTTTCTCCTCTTGTTCTTTCAGCGACTTCAGGTGATGATTTTCCCACACCTTTTTGGCAGTTCTTACTTCCATCTAGGTAAGATATATATTTTTATATATTTAAAAGAAAAATGTAATGTATTAAGATCAATTACAAAACTAACTCAGGAATCAGCTGGAGGTATAAATTTCTGGGTTACTTGCAGTAGACCGATAAGGATCTCTGACCCCAAATACTATTTAACAATAGCAGCAACAAAATGACCTCCCTGCAATCTAAATTATACTAGGCTGAAGTAATTAGGAGGGGATTTTTGCGTGGAAAGACCGAGAGCTCCGTTCTGGTATTCAAAACAATCTTGTGGGCTCAGAATCCTTTAATTCTAAGTGCACAGCTGTTACACCAAGAGCCAGTTGGAGGATATCCAGGTTCTGCTACAACAACAATAATAATAATTTATTATTTGTACCCCGCCCATCTGGCTGGTTTTCCCCAGCCACTCTGGGCGGCTTCCAACAAAGAACAAAAATACACTAAGATGTCACACATTAAAAACTTCCCTGAACAGGGCTGCCTTCAGATGTCTTCTGAATGTCAGGTAGCTGTTTATCTCTTTGATATCTGATGGGAGGGTGTTCCACAGGGTGGGCGCCACCACCAAGAAGACCCTCTGCCTGGTTCCCTGTAGCTTTGCTTCTCACAATGAGGGAACCGCCAGAAGGCCCTCGGTGCTGGACCTCAAAAACCCAACAAAGTAGATCCCACAAGTTTGCCCACCCCTGAGCTAATTATTTCAGAGGCAATGATTTCCAGGGTGGAAATAACTATTATATTTATATACAGTATGTGTGTGTGCATATTTAGGTGCCACAAGTCCATGGCATAAGCTTTCATGGGCTACAGAAATAAAAATGTCACTCTCCCATGTCTTTTTAAAAAAAAAAAAAAAAAATCCTGGGTCTTCTAAGCATCTTCTGTAGTTTTTGCTTTCGTTCACATGAAGTCCTTAAAGATACTTTGCTGCATAATACTGTAAGAGCAGAAGAAGGCCTCCCACAGTACTTTGTGTGCCCTTAGGAATCTGCTCAGGCCAGATCCCTCAGTGGCCGTCCTCTTACCAGGCTGTAATGTGTCTTTGAACTGGGGTAAGACCTCTTGCTTGCCTGGATGGGGAGCGCGGTATGTCTGGCCACACACACCAAGGGCATGCACCCCCAACCCCCCCAAAAGGTTACTGCTGTAGAAGTGACTGCATATACATGCCATACCTCATTTTCCTTCAGTTCGCTATCATCAGTGGAAACATGGAAGAGCTCTAGGTAATTCAAAGCGTACTTTTCAATTGGGGTGAGCTGAGAGAAGATACAAAAAAGTAATTATCCGACAAAGAGTACGTCAATGCTTCTTCCAGGGACTACCAAACCATAAATACAATAAGCACGTCCAATTAACCAGCCAACAGATTTAAGTGCATTATTTTTAACAGATGTGTTTGTAAAAAAAAAAAAAAAGAACATGGCAAGAATCATCTTAGAAAATGAACCTCTCCTCCTTCTCTCTTGTCAAGGGCAGAAGGCTTTTCTAAGATTGTTTTTGTTTTAGAAGAGGAGTTTGGATTTGATATCCTGCTTTATCACTACCCGAAGGAGTCTCAAAGCGGCTAACATTCTTCTTTCCCTTCCTCCCCCACAACAAACACTCTGTGAGGTGAGTGGGGCTGAGAGACTTCAGAGAAGTGTGACTGGCCCAAGGTCACCCAGCAGCTGCATGTGGAGGAGCGGAGACATGAACCCGGTTCCCCAGATTACGAGTCTACCGCTCTTAACCACTACACCACACTGGCATTAGAGACAAATGTGTATCTCACAAACAAAAGTGTGCTTCTGCTCATTTGGAAAATGATTCATCAAATTAGCTGTCATTTCCCTCAATTAACTAACAGCCATAATAATAAGTTCCGAAGCGATTCAGACAACTTAGGTACAGTTGGCATTTTCCACAGGAAGCTACTGCGTACACAGTCAAAGTTATTGATCCATCTAACTGATTTCATCTACACTAGCCTTATCCTGACATGCTCTGGTCCATGAGGTCACGAAGAATCAGACACGACTAAACGACTAAACAACAACAAGCCTTCCCCAACCTAGTACCCTCTAGATGCTGTTGGATCCCACCACACTTGACCACTGGCCATGCTGGTAGGGGCTGATGCGAGCTGGGAATGAACTATACCTGGGAAGCGCCACATTGTGGAAGGTTGGTTTGCAATGCTCTAAAGCTACCTTCAACTGTTAATGTAAAGCAAGTGTACCTGATCCACAACAGCAACCAACTCCTGCAGCTGAGAAGGCTCATCAAGATACTGGGACTTGCCGATTTCAGAAATGAGAGGTTCCAAAGCTGATTCAGTCTTTGAGACCTGAATGCATGTGTTCAACTCCTCCTCCTCTTCTCGCTCTGTACTTTTGAGAGCCTTTTTAAAACACACAAAAGGTGCTTTTTTGTATAAATGCAGCGGCACATCCATCACATTTTTTAAAAAGTTATTATGATAAGAAAACCATTTTTTTATCAGTTAAATAAACTGAGCAAATTAAGGCAATTTCTACTGCTATTCATAGGTAAGGAAGTTGTAAGAGATTGTTCAGCCTGGCACTCGGAGCAATGGAAATCTCATACTCACTTTACCTGTGAGATAGGTGGGGTGAGAGAGACTGACTGGTCCAGTGTCACTTAGCAAGTCTCAAGGCTCAGGAAGAATCTGAACCCAAGTCTCCAGCATTCTGGTCTAACACTTAACCACTGTGCCACATGGACTCTCAAGGTGCAGGGCACTTGTTTGTTGAATAGTGAACTATTCACTTGGGTTATTTTGGAAGTATTCTTAGCATATTGCATGGAAAGGGCCTTCTAGATTTTGCAGTAATAACTAGGAATTTGGGGGAAATGTGATGCTTTGATTTAAGGGGCATACAACCTCCCCAACTCCACCTGAGCCAAGGGCTGCATTCCCTTGAGAGGAATCTGTCTGGAGTTGGACCAATTAATCCAGGATAATCCATTTCAGTCTTCACCGTGGCTCTCTCAGACCCCTAATACAATGCAGGTCTACTCAAACTAAGCCCCGTTAAAAAAAAATCTCATTTATAAAAACCCCAAAATGCAACTAGAAAAATATCAGAAGCCCACTTTGCAGTAACTAAAGCAGGGTTTTTAGTGTTGCTGCTGCCCCTGATCTGTGAAATAGAATCCATATCAAGATATGACAGGCACCCACTATCTGAGCTTTCTGGAAACAACTGGAAGACATTTTTGTTCCCACAGGCTTTCCCAGCTGGATAAATGAGTCCTTACTGTGAGTATCTATTCCATAGGGTTTTAGTTTTATCTTAAATGCATCTGCTGTCTCTAAGCTTTCAACAGGTTCCTGCAGTTGTTATTATACGTTGCCTTAAGACGATTGTATAGGAGATCAACAGCTAAATGCTGATGGTAGTGGTTATCAATGGCTGTATGCTTTTATTTAATAAAATAGTATGGCATTCAGTTGTTCTCAAACTATATAAGGGGGAGACATCAAAGAGGCAAGGAAAATCAAGGGAGGGAGGAACTCTGATGGGATGGAAGAATGCGGCAGCTTCAAGAGGTGTAGGAGGCTGCATGAAATACAGCCAAGTTGCAGACAGCCCACCTGTGGTTTAACCAGTACATCCCATGTTAGGCTTCTGTCAGAATAGTTGCAGGCAACCTTAATGTTGAACCAGTAATGCAGAACCAGTAAACATTTGCATCATGCAGATACTTCACCCTATTCATCTCCTAAACGTGCTGAAATACTGCACCCAGAGAAAGAGGAGGAGAGATTGCATGTATTATTAAAAGGCTTAAATAGCTCTCAGGGGAAGTAGTGTATTACCTACATGAATAGTTTATAAGCTTTCAAGAAACCTTTAAAAGAAATGATTCAGAAGATTAAAAAAAGAAGACGACATGATTATTCTGAAGGGAGCACTTGGAAAGTCCCAAAAGGCAATCAAAACAGTTCTGCCGCACAGTTCTATATCCTCTTTTATTTCTGTTCAAATTATTTGTGCTTAATTACCTCTATAAAAGGTCTTGCAACCTTAGGAGATATGGTTTCAGCCGGGGAGGGCTCCTGTGTAAGCATCACAAATTCTTCAGCCTTCACGCGGAAGCCAGAGTCCTCCATTGGAGAATGAACCTCAAAGAGTTCCTGAATCGTTTGCTGTGGAAGGAGGGGAAATACGTCTCATATCAAGCTCCTGGAAAAGTGTCAATTTATGTTTTCCCCCCCATTCTAACTTATCTCAGGGCCAGACTTCTATCCGAGGGAGGAACAAAAGGAATGTCTCCTCACCCCACAGCACTCCATTAACAGTTCTCTTTGAAGGGGAGGGATTTGAGGCCAAAAGAAATTAAAATTGACACACCTACTCCTTCTTCATTCATTAACAAAATACAGATGCTGCTACTGGCCAGGATTTGGGAAACCAGTTCAGAGGGTATCAGAGAGGCTGGGTCTGAAACCTGACACCACTGAGACACCCTAGCTACGGATGCACTGTGCAAAGTACCCTCAGCTTTTTCTCCTCCAAAGGATTCACAAAAGACACAATCAGCAGAAACTCTCCTCGTTGAGGTCAAACGAATAAGTGCATCTTTTTCTCCATTTCGTTTCTTATGATTAAACTATGTGGGTGGAGAGCAGAAGAAAAGCTGTAGCCATTCAGACACCATGATCAACACTCTCCACCAAATCTGCTATGAAGTCCCAGTGGCTTTGAAGCTGGCAGGACTAGGAGGCTCCTCCTACTGGGAGGGGTCAAGCACAAATACATTTGCATAGTCCTCCCAACTTTCAAAGCCAAGTTGGAGCAGCCCAATCCTAAATAACCTCCATGATGAAAGCCAATTAGAAGTCCTGCTAGTTGTGTCTCAAGACAACAATAAAGGCTCAGGAGCCAATGCTTTGAAACAAAGGGTATAAAGTATCTGGGGAAACAAGGAAGGTTTCTTGATAAAATTATTATACTTATTAAAAATAATATATACCTGTGTTAAAAAGGCCATGGAATAGTCATTTCCCTGAGCTGCTACTTCTCGGATCAAATCCTTCGTACCATTTTTTAAGAGCTTCTCTTCTACTGAATTTCCACTGACAAGCCTAGAGAAGAAACCAAGGAGATGTACCAAAACCTTAAAGCTGAAAGCAAAATGAGATAGCCAGAACAGACTGAATTTACTGAGTAGTCAAGATCAGAAAATGGTTTTTAGGCAATGTTTTATTGCTGGGCATGTTAGCAGAGCAAAGTTGACTGCTCTAGGACATAATCATTTATCTACTACATATTTTGAAAAGTCCTTTGTTCACTATGGACACCCTTCACAACCAAATTTTGCATCATGATTATTGGGATCAAGAAGCAGGTTCTCTTCTATGTTTGAATACAAACTGATGCCATATTGAATCAATATGACAGACTAATCTTTCAAAACTGCACTGCTTCCTTCCTTCCTTAGAATTCCCAAGTGATGGTGTGTGCAAATCTGTTAAGATTATCACAAAATATGGGCAACGCCTGCCCTCTTTAGATGACATGATGAAGTTATGGTATCAGGAATCTCCAGAACACAAATAGCCTCTGTCGTGCCTCCTATCATGGGCAAGGCTGCATGTTGCCAATCTCGCTAGAGGAACCATTTTCTATTTGTAGAACAGCTACTTTGCAAGCATCACCTGTAGATATGGATGTCTTTGCATCTGCCAATTCTGTCACACCATTCCTGAGCCTTAGCATCCATCACTGGATTTAAATCGTTGTCATAAAACACAACGGTGTCAGCCTCCACAAGGTTGACACCCGTGGAGCGGCTGTGTGAAGAAAGAATTGCACAGAAGATGCGCTTGTCTCTGTTGAAAGTCTTCATCAGTTCCTTGATCAGAAAAGAGGGGTGGGGAGGAAAAGCATCACAGACCATAAGGCATTTAGCACTCACTGTTGAGATGACAAGTATCACATTACTTATTCTCAGAGCAGACACTTTTGTCACACATGGGATCAAGTGCTGGGCCACCCTATCTGATTGGATGTGGTGTTCAGAATCTAAAAAACGTATGTACAGCGCGTACAGAGATCCCTGCTACCTGGGCTGCACAGGGAGCCAGACAGGAAGGAACTGAAGAGAGGTTTCCCTCCCATGTGGATGTACAGTAAGTACACTTTACATAAGACCTGCCAAGTGGAACAAGTGGGAGGGGCAAACCATCCGAGGATCCCCTCCTCCCTGTGGGAAAAGTGATGAAGTACTCAGAACCACCAAATAGCTTTTGAGAACAAATGAACAACAAACAAAGGCAGAGACTGAAAATCAGAAGCAAGAAATAAATAAAAAGTGATAGCAAACTATTTAGAGAAGGAGTGAAGTGCTCTTTACTGGGCAAGGTAAAGCGTTAAACCGATGAGGAGCTACCACGGAGCTGGATAGATACTAAAGCTCATGATTCATTGTCTCTCTTGGGCAAGTGGGGATGGACGTAACTCACTTAACTCCCATTGCCCCTGACCATTCACTGTGCTGGCTGGAAGCTGGAGTCCAGCAGCATCCGTTGGGCACCAGGTTAGCCACCCCTCCTATAAAGAATGAGATGGAGGGATTGCTCCAAGTAAAGTTTACCTGCCGCTCTTCCTGATTAGCACACTCATCAATCCTCACGTAGGTGAAGAAATGGAAATTCAAGAAGAGCTCCAAGATGTCTAGCATGAGGATCATCTGGGACAAGATCAGCACCCGGCGTCCTTCCGACTTCAACTTCTGAAGCAAGACCGCCAGGGCTTCCAGCTTGCCTAAATTTTGTAAAATAAGAAAGTGTAAAGCCTTCCCACAGAACATTTGCCCGATTCCAGGTTCTACACAATCCAGCGAAAAGAAAAAAAGGGGGGGGGGGAGAAAAGAAAATACAAAAAGGTTCTCCTCTACCTGCATCGTACTGAACAAGTCGGAGATCAGGAAACTGAAGCAATTGTGGGGTGGTGAGTTGCTGCAGCTGACTCAAGTAAGGTGAGGCCGCCTCTTTCAGATGGTGCCTGAGTAGTTTCATTCTATGGCTGTACAAAGGAGGAAGCCTTGCCATGTGCAAAGATGGAGGAGCAGCCACTGCAGATGGCAGCACACAGAGCAGCCTGGGAAACAAAAAGCAGACACATGGCTAAGTACTTTGGATGTATTAATCATTACATGGTGGCCTTGTTAACTACAGAACCGGCAGCCTAGATTCTCATTCCGGTCCCTTTCAAAGGGGTGGCATGGCTGGGGAAGAGGAACGTGAGAGGTGGCTGAAGGCAGGCTTCTGTTCCAGATTCTGTTTAGGATCAAGAGCAAGGGAAACATTCCAGTGATCACCTGTTAACAGCATCCCTCAGAGAGTCCTGCTGCTGCTCCAGTGTCCGTGTCATCCCTTGCAGTGGATCACTGTGGTCCCAAGAGGGATTTGATGAGAGGAGACAGTTTGCAAAACCAGCCCAGCTCCATTTGCTGCCTCCAGCGGAAAACTGAGGGGTCATCTTTCTGTCCCCCACCAGAGAACAAATTCTCATGAGGT
The DNA here is from genome assembly GCF_964106645.2 of Podarcis pityusensis. NCBI lineage: Eukaryota > Metazoa > Chordata > Lepidosauria > Squamata > Lacertidae > Podarcis > Podarcis pityusensis. The sequence continues at coordinate 33,474,838 of NC_138041.1, forward strand.
CCTGGCCATACACTGGTGCTCTGGAACAGCGGCGCTCATTGCAAGAAAAGATCCGGTCGAGGCGCTCCTTTAGAATCCTGTTTTTTTCCTCAAACGACTCCTTTGCAATAAAAATGTGGGGGGGAAACACGAGAAAAAAGTGTATACCATGGGCAGAATGCTTTGAAATCAGAACTATAAAGAGTTCAAAGTCTGTTACTTGACTACAATCCTAAAATCACTTGCCCCAGAGAAAGTTCTACTGAATTCAATGGGTCTTAATTCCAAGCAAAGATGCATAAGAATGCAACTGCATATGTACCCCAAGGCAAAGGGATCTCCCCCCCCCCTTTTTTTTTTGGCACAAACTCCAACAAAACAATTCTGATTCATACAGCTATATGCTAGCATCGCTATTGGAGCGCTCTGCAGATTCTGTTCCAGAATAATCAATTAAATCCCCCCATTCTGCTCTACTTCTATTAAATTAAATTCTGTAAGGTTATAGTCTACATTTTAGTCTTAAGCATAAATTTAGCAGGTGGGGGCATAATTCAGTAGCAGTGTACATGCATAGCATACTGAAGCTCCCAGATTCGGTTTCCCAGCACCTTCCATTTTAAAAAAGGTCTCAGGGAAAAGGGAAGGGCCAAGAACTCTTCCTGAGACCCCAGAAAACTGCTGCCAGTCAGAGCAGACAATACTGAGCCAGATGGTCTAACAGTATAAAAGGCAGCTTGTTACAATCATCTATTTTGTTGCATACTGAACATTATACAGCTTCCAAATCAGAGAGAAGGTATTTTCCTTTATTATTTTTTTGTTTAATACACAGCTTCCCTTTCATATTTCTGTGGGTACCTTTCATTGTCCCTCTTTCAAAAATCAAATTTCACCATTTAATTTTTGAAAGTGAGCCAAGCTGCATTTTTTCCTTCTCCATATTTAAAATATGTTCATAACCTCTCCAATCTGCCAAAAGTTGCTTCTACATAATTAAAGGTGGGGTTCACTTCTTTACAAGCCCAATTTATATCAAAAGGAATTCACCTGCAGGAGTGCATCTGTAACTATATCCACACACACACCACACTTGGGGAGTAGAAGCTACAACATACAACTTTGTTGACAAGCAAAATAAAGTGCAAAAATCAAAGAGCTAAATATTGCAACTTCATTTATTTTCACTTTTCAGTCCTCAAAGGAACTGAAAGGGAAGTTATTCATTTGACAACTGAACACACACAGTAAAAAATCAGTAAGAGTACCTGTGAGTGTCCTCCGTGAATAAGGCCAGGTTTTAAAGATGACGCCGAGTCCCCCGAAGCTAAATTAGTACCACCCATTGTTCTACCTAGAACACACACTTAAAGATAAACCATGTGTTTATACATCCCAAATACACTCTTTACAAAGGACTTCAAGCTACTACAAGCCGTAACATGCCACGCCCCACCCAAGGCAATCCCAAGGCCAGCCTTGCATTTAACCACATGCCTGGTTGCCATAGGGGACAAAGAATTGTAGACCATGCAGGTTGGCAGGTGGGAGGACAGACATTCTGTGCCTCTTCTACCGCTAGCTAGCCTACTTCGTTTAGACGCTGTGTTGGGGAGAAGAAAAAGTCTGCTCCTGCAGCACACCTGGTGTAGGAAACTAAATGAGCTGCTGTAAGAGGTGCAAAATACTCTACTTCTCCTCTGCCAGCCCACTGCATTTCTAGCATGCAATTTTATTTTATTTGTACCATCCCTTGGGGGACCACTCCTGTCGTGAATAAACCATAGTTTATGTTGATGTCCAAACACAGCTTCTGTGGTGGGGGCAAATGATTACCTAGGGGAGGTGGTATTCAGCTTGCAGAAGACACCAAGGAGGGAGAAAGGGGCAAGGGTGGAGAGAGGCTCAACTGTTTCCTGAATTTTGGGGTGTAGGAGTTCTTGTAAGGGATGTAAAAAGCTAGCCGCAGAGAAACAGCTCCAGTTGAGAGCCCTGCAGGCTGCAGATGCAAGTCTAGGGATGGGGAAGTAACTGCATATGCTTCATCCAATTGAAATCATTTCCCCTATTTACTTATGGGATGGGGAGGAGGAGGGAACATAGGAAGGCCAGAAAATCCCCATATGGTTTTAAAAATCTGCTTCTTAAAATGTCCCAGAGGTAGACATGCAGGAAAGAGCCCCTACCTTGCTGTGCTACTGCCGGAGCTGGCAAGCCAGCTGGATGCTGGTTTCCCAAAGCGTTCAGGGCGTTTTGAACAGTCCCCGCCGGAGACACTGTCTGCATGACTACCGGGCCCTGAGGCCGCAAGTACTGCTGCCCAGGAGCTGACACAATTTGTAGAACGCTGCCTGCATTGGTAGAAATTGAAACATAAGAGGTCATAAAATGATCCAAAAATTAACAAGGAAAAAACCCGCCACCGGTTTTCTTTTTTACACCATGTATCGCAAAAGCAGGCAAGCCTAAACCTTCCACGTCTCTTGAGTTATCCTTAAAATGCAGGTAATAAAAGTGACAATGCCACATGACTCTCTCCTCCCCCCCCCCACCCGTGGAAAAAAAATCCAACTCCTTTTCTTAGCCCACGGACGGGTAAGCTGTGGCTCTTTCAGAAGTTCTTGGACTCCAATTCCCAACAGCCCCAGATGGCATAGCAAATGGACAGAGATGGTGCAAGCCGTCATACCCAACGTGGATATATTGTGTGCATGAGAGTGTGTGCATTTGGGAAGGGAGAGAGAGATGCGCTCTTTTGAAATTAGGTTTGTACAATACCTTGCAGCTGCAGAGGTTGTCCTGCAGTGAGCTGGCGAAGCTGACTGTGGGATAAAGTAAATTTATTCCCCTGAAACTGCAGCGTCACAGGAGTCTCTGGTTGAGCAATTCTGCCCTGTGCTCCTGCAATGGATGCCAACTGGGCTATCTTTACCACTTCACCACCTGGAGGAGGGGGATGAACAGAACCACACATTAAGGGGAGGGGCTGCCTTCCAAACAGTCTTTGTCCTCACTCCAGTTAGTAAAACTGATGCTGAAGCTGCTCCCATGCAGAATTATACATAGTGCAGAGGGGGGAAAGTGTCATATAAAAGTTCCACAGGTACTGCTTGCATACAGGGGGTGAACAAATAGGTTTCTTTTGTTTTGTTTTAATGTAGAGCAGGGGGTTGCGGTGTGTAGAAGTTACCCTTCCATTTTTTGCAGGAAACAACAGCAACCTGAAAAAACTCATGTGACACTTTGTAAACCAGAGAGTAGAAAGTCATTAAGCGGGACTCCACTGCCTTTTCAAAAGCAAAACGCATTCAAGGGACGCCAAGAATTTCAGCAGGACTGTCACAGTGTTTAGTGACTTGGCTGAAGCAATTTTGTTTCCAGTACTCCCTGCCTGTAAGCCTTTTTGATAGAAAGCAACAAACAGGAAGGTAACAAATCAAGAATAAAAAATCATTATCGTGCCTGTGGTAGAACTTTCACTGAAAGCATTTTATAATGCATTTTCAAAATGTGCCAAGTTTGTTTCACATCAGTTCCACGATCTACTTAATTCAAAAAACTGCATTGTTAAGCTATGGTTGTTGGGGTTTTTTTTAACAGGTGATTAGGGTGTCTCAGAACAGATTTAAAGTAATGATAACACCAATCATAAAATAATTTAGGTCAACTGGAAAAATATTCGCAACAGGCTTTTTTAAATCTGAAAGCATAGCTCTGTGCTTCAATGTACTGAGAAAGCTCCAAATAAAAATTTCACCTGAATTTCTGGATCCGAGTCACCGTGGATCTTTGAACTTTTGCAAAGGCAGTTTATTCCCCCAGGGATGAAAACATTAGTATATCAGTGCTCAATAATCTCTAGACATGCTTGTAGGCAGTGCACATACAATCTGAACCGTTCCCCTCCCCTCCCCATTCCACCTAACAGCTGCATTTTTCGCCTCCAAGGAAGTCGAGAGGCCTTCTTAGCAGGATGAAGTTAGTGTTTTCAAAAAAAGAAAGAAAAAAAGAAAGAAAAGAGAGTCAAATTAGGAAGAGGAGAGCTTTGCAGGAAAGAAAAAAGGCAGGGGGAGTAGAAGTTGTTTCCGGGTCCAAAAGAAGTCTGGCCAGCGAAGGAAACATGCAGAAATGAAGAGATTAAGTTGACACCGCTAATGTTATGTCCACAGCATTTTTTCCCCCTTCTATTATATTTTTTTCTTATCCAAATTTGGGACCTTTCTCCATGGTCATATAAGCAGTGGAAAACAGTGAGCAAGGCTACTCAGAGTGAGGGGGGGGGGGAGTTGTGTTTAAAAAAACAAAAACAAAAAAACCACAAAACAAGCCACCACAACAAAATCATTCTGTACACATTTTTTTTAGGGTGCCTAATAACTTAACCTCAGGGAAGCTTTGGAAACAAAATAAAAATAAAAAAGTGGGAGAAACCTGTAGAGGGGAGGTGGGGTGGGGTGGGGAGTTGGGGCACTTACTAGGCAACCGTGCCTGAGCCTGAGAGGTCAATACCAGCCTCTGAGGCAGCACACTCTGTTGGATGGTGTGCGGGGGGGCCTGTGGCTGGGCCTGGCCTAGCTGTAAGGCCTGCACAGTGGTCTGACCCCGCAGTTTCGCAGGATTGGCCGGGCTAGTTGCTGCTGTGAAGGTCACTGCTGGCTGCTGTCTTGGAGGAGCACTGATGGAAGACTGAGTTGTCTGAAACTGTGGAGCTGCGGAGGAGACGGCTGCGGAGGCTGCAATCAATAAGGTTGGGTTGTGCAAGCTGTTAGATTCAGTCCGCTTTTTAAGGGTTATAGCATTGGAGACTTTTTTTGTAATTAAAAAAACAAAACAAAACAGCTTTTAGGTACAGAAGTGCTGCAAAATCCTCTGTTTTCACAGGCTATAACAACAACCAGCAACGTAAATACCAACTGGGTCACAGAAGTCATGGAAAACTACATGTGTTATCAATTAGGCCCGCCTGCTCATTATACACACACACACATACACGCAACTTTAGGTGGTCACAAAATCATCAACCGGCTATTAGTTTGTTTCCACAGCCGTTAGTATTGTAGGACATGGGGTTCTTGAGCTGTGCCAAAGATGAGCTGCTCGGACAAAATCTAACACAAAAATCAAAGATCCCGATGAACAAATTGGAATTATGCCCCCGCCCCACTGCCAGTATAACTAAGGCTGATAAAATCTTACAGTGCTCATTCTCCGAGCTGATGGAAACACCGAGGGAGTGGAGGAATATGGTGCAAGCCTTCCAGGACTTTGCAAGCAAAAAGAGTGCAGGCTTTAATATCCTGCATTAGAAATCTCTCCCCTCCCCCAAGCATATGGTATCATGCTTCCCAGGGCAGTGAAGGTGAAAACAGCATACTAAAGATCAGCATCTTAAGAAGAGCCCTGATGGATTAGGCCAAAGGCCCATCTAGTCCAACGTCTTGTTCTCGTGGCAGCCATCCAGGTGCCTATGGGAAACCCACAAGCACAACCTGAGCACAACTCTCTTCCCAGTGACTGGTATTCAGAGGCCTTAATGTTCTTCCCACCTCAAGGGTTCCTTGCACATAGAAAACTAGCACATCAGCAAACAGACTAGGCTAGAATCCTTTTTCTCAATGTGACAAGGAGCTCTTGCCATGGGAAAGCATTAAAAAAAACCACACAGTTCGCTAACCATATCCTAATATTGGCATAGCCCCCAAAGAACTGTTACCATAGTAGTATGTTTGTCCCATTAACTGGTTCAAAAGCTTTCAGAGAGAAGCTCGTGAAAAATCGTGGAGTGGTCTCCACTTGATCTCAAAACGAACTGTTGTGTAGGCCTACGGTGCATCGTTTTTCAGGTGGCAGGAAAGGTCAGCACCCACAAAAAAGTGGTGTGGTCAGGACATAGCTTAAATCTCTTCTCAGGGAGGCTCACTTCACATTTTGAGGACCACAACTGCATGCAACTAAGAGCCAATTTCAAACTGCTAAAACAGGACCCTGCTTAGGTTGGAAGGCAGCAAACCTAAGTCAAATACTTCGCATTTCACACACAAAAATTCCCCGTCAACCTATTTTGGGCGGCCTTCTGATGGCGTGGTAAACACAGGTAAGAGTGATGAACAGAGTTTGAGAGGAAGCACGTACACCATCACAACTGTGTTAAATTTCACCCTGATCCACTCAGTGCACAGCTTTAACCTGGCAGTTTAGTTGTAAAGAAATGGCCATACTTGTAGTCAGGTGGGAAGACAATTTCAATTTATCAGACTGGTATATGACAATCTGAGACCCAGAAGAAAACTAGAGTGGCAATACCTTTCGTACCTTGATTTGCAGACACTGTAGCTACAGGTGACCTTCCACGCACTTGCCCCTGTTGAGCCACCGTAGCTGTCGTCACTGTGCGTTGTTGCACTTGAGCACTGGGGAAAGCCGCAATTCTGCCTTCAGGCTTCTGGCCATATTGAACGGGTTGGAACAACCTGAAAAGGTTGGGCATCACTTCATTATTACCTCCTCCCACAAGCACAACACTAACAAAACTGAGCAAAACCTCATTCTGAATTACAGTTTTGGACAACAGAACAGAAGCACTTGCATAGCTTAAAAGTACAACATGGGACGTGGTTATCATCACAGTAAACAGAATGTTTTGAAAGTAGCTTTTACAAATCACCTTTCAGTCACAGGGCACTTAAGGCAGTGCACAAGAAACATATAAACTTTAAAGAATGGAATAGACACCACTTTGCCCCCCTCAATGAAAAATATGTGTCATTGAGTCCCAGTTTATTAGAACATTTTTCCATACTGCCTTTTAGGGCAAAACACTTCTGAAGGCAGCTTGCAAACATAAATAAAACATTAAAAACAGACAAACCCAAAGCCTCATTCCAATAAAACTAAACCATTAGAAACAGCAGTCTAAAATCATTTCACAGTCCAACAGAACACTCAGTAAAACCCATGTAAACTAATTGCATTACTCCCAATGTTAGCTTCCCTTTCTTCTCCTCCCATCTGTACCTCACCCTCTGCATCTGCTCCACAAGACTCCCCCCCCAGCACTCTGGAGTACATTTGGGGGGCACACACACGGGGAGGGGGGGTGTTCCCTCCCTTCAGAAATAATTTCCAACCAGCAGCGACATAAGCCATTAAACAGTCGAATGCCCAGCTCAATGCCTCAACTGAATAGCTGCTCAAATTAAATGGGTTTTCAAGGTTTGTTTTAAAAGCTGCATACCTGCTTGGCTTCAACTTCACTGGATTAGGCCTTGGGGGAGGTAGAGGAGAGGTGTATATTTCCTCAATGAGCTTTCTGGTCACTTTTTGCTTTGGCAGCACTTGTGACTCATACAGAGTCATTTTATTCTCAATCCCAATCAAATCAAAGAGACTCAGGTCCGTATCCTACAGGTAGACAAAGAGCAATTTAAAGCATTAGTACCACTCATCCGATCATTATCATTTATAACCTACTCTTCTGTTCACAAAACAAAACAAACCCAAGAAACATCAATGAAATAATAATTTAAATGGTAAAAACCCACCAAGTTAGTTACTTGAAGTATTTTTGGGGGCACCTTTCCAGACACACTTGTCGAGGCAGCGTACCACATTATATGAAGAACCATTACAATTCCACACATTCAAAAATTCAAACAGTCAATGAAGGGCCTAATTAAAAATATTAAAAAGTGACAGGCTGCCTGAATAGAAATTGTTTTCAATTTCTGTATTAAAAGCAACAGTGAATCTTCACAGGGAGAGTGCTGGATCCTGATCTCTGAGTGACTGCCACTGAATTCTATAGATGAGGCCAGTTCCCAACATTGTGCTACTAACTATCTGATGAAGATGCCATGCTGTTCTGTGCAGATAGAAGCAGACTTGTAAAGATCACCCTCTACAATGCCCTTGAGTAAAGCAGGAATGGTCATAAAACAGATAATTAAATGGTCGGTCTGTGAGCACTTAAAAAAGGATGCTGAGATTACTAAGATCCAGCATGGGTTTCATAAAAACAAGTCATGCCAGATGAATCTCTCTTCTTCTTCTTTTAAAATAGAGTTACAAGCTTGTCAAAGTTTGGTCTTGCTGTTCTCCCCTCCCATCACTGCACACGCAAGGCAGTATGTGGCCTGCAGGTTCCATGTCAAAGTACTCTTGCAGTCCACTTGGTATGAAAAGTTGGACCACCCTGCTCCAGATGCTGCTGAACTACAACTCCCATCATCCTTGTCCCATACTGGCGGGGGCTGATGGGACTCCAAGAATATCCGCAGAGCCACGGCTTCCCAATCCCTGTCCACTGTTTGACTCACCTTCCAAGCATCACGTTCAAGTGCTTTTAAGACCAGCGAAGCAGTTCTATACTGCAGTGTCTCTGAGACATAGGAGGAACTGGAGAGCCGAGGGTTTATCAGATCAGGATGGTTGCAGATCTTCTGCAGCTGCATCAGAACGTGAAGAACGCTGACAAAATGCCCACTTTTTAGAGCATCTTGGGTTCTGCCAAAGGAAAGAAGCATGTCAACTTGAATCAAATGTTAAAAAAGCCCCGTGAAACATCCTTCATCACTTGAACCAGTGTTTTATGGCTGTGGTGCAGATTCTCAAACGCTAATTTATTACACAGTACTTGTATCCCACTTTCTTTGGAAAGCTCAAAGAAGCTTACATGAGACACAAGGCAGTCTCCTATCAAAACACTAATCAGATCCACAGCAGCTTAGCTTAAGCAATTCTGCAACAGTGGGCACTCTTCTTAGATCTGTAGTGACAGCATTTTTAACACAGGTACACACATTCCATACTGCAAGTCTCCACACCTGATAACTGAAGAGATGCAGCCCATTCTACCTCATTCTGAGCATGTGTTGACCAGGACTCTCACAATTCAATTATGGCTCTAAAAGCGACGTTAAAATTGTAGCTAGGACTCCTTTCCCCCCTAACCCTCGCTACAATACACTGACTAAATCCTGACTTAATATGCCAGAATATACATGAGTTATGTGTGCTCTTTGCAGCCAGTCTGTTCCTCCTTTCACACAAGAAGCTAAGCAAACCAGGAACCCACTAGTCAATCATACTTTCCTGTTACGTGCAAACCACCTAGGTTTGGTTAAAGGCTTCCCAAATGAGCAAGATTCAGAATCCAATTTTTAAACCATGTTTCTGAATCTGGCTCATTTAGAAGTCCTCAACCACACTTCCTAGTTTGAATGCAACATGAAGTTGTGATTCCTGGTTCATTTTGCAGCTTGCACAGGAGGAGGAATAAAGCAGCAACAAGGCTTTTTGTGCAGGTGCTTACAACTAAACTACATCCTATTATTTGAAGGTGGCTAAAGAGTTGGTTAGCACGTTAAACGCAATCTGAAATTTCTGCATTGTGAACTGCATAACCAGCATGTTCAACAAGTTGCATATCTCATACCCTGGCTGCAGAATGACATCTTCATACATCAGTTTTTGTCTGTTTGAAAGCCGACACTTAAGCACGTGCTCGTATTTTTTGGTTAACTGCTTTTCAACATCTCTTTTCGATCTTCGCAAAATAAACGGCTGGATCATCTGGGGGGGGGGGGATGAAAATAGAAAAACCAAAGTTAACATAACTATTGTCTTCATTAAATTAAAACATATTACTAAAGCAAAGCTGGGAGAGCCATGCATGCACTCAGACAAAAGTCAGGTCACTCACTCGGTGTAACCTGATGACAAGTTTGTGGCAGTAATCCTGATTCTCCTCATTGGCTGCTTTTACTGGGAAATCCAGGTAAGGTTTGGAGATTCCTGGAATCAGGAAGTGCACCATGGTCCACAATTCCATCAATGTGTTGTGCAGAGGTGTATCAATTAGGAGCAAGCGGTGCTGGCTGTGAAGAACAGTTCAAAATGCTATGAAGGGACAGTTATCCCACTGGTGTCCATCTAGCAATTTACTAGAACTAGTAAATAAAATCAAGAGGGGGGAAACCCCACACAGGTAAAAAGGAAACACATTCAGGCCCCAGTTAAGATGAGGAATTAACAATAAAGTTGTCATGTGATTATCTATGCCTGGCTCAGGTTTCCCTTAGAAATAGCAACTGCAGTTGGGTTCCCCAATTAGAACTGAAGTGGGGTGGGGCATGATTCTAAGACAACTACTACTCCCATTTTCTCAACAAAAATTACACTGCTCAGCTGCTACTTGACTACAAAGGTGCCAACACGCCCCCTCTCCACATTCTGTGGTCCAGATCTATCTCCCTGCAGCTGTCTTCAGAACAGACAATCACATGGCAAAGATATAATCTGGCCCTGGCCTTAGATGTTATTTTGAGAACTCAGTATGATGGGAGCAAGTCTTCAGCTTATGCTCATCTGCACTCCAACCTCTCATGTAAGACAGTAGTGTCCTGTACCACTGAATACTGTGCTCACCTGTATTTGGGATGTCCCATTTAGCAATTTCACCCCCCTTTCAACCCATAGATTTCTTCCTGGTCCAAACAAAGATCACACAGCCACCATGGCCAACTGTCAGGAATAATGGGAACTGAAGTTGTTCGACAATATCTGCAGGACCACAGGCTACCCACCACTGTCCTAGACCAACATAAAGCACTATGAAGTGCAAGGTGCAAAACTTCTACATGTGTCAGACCTGCGGAGACTGAAAAGTGCTTCCCAGTGTTTCTCCGTCATGTTTTTAATCTGTTGCATCTCATCAACAATGAGGTACTTCCATCGCATCTTTGTGAAGGCTTGGTGGCCTTTGAAGAGCTGCTTGTAGGATGTGATGCACACATTGAAGCGGTTGGGTTCCATCCACTCCTGCAAAAAACGAGGGAAGGAGATGACTATACTTGTCAAAACTTTCAGGCAGAAGGCAGAACTTCCCAAGCCTATGGCTTTATTCAAAATAAGGGGATTCATACAGTTATACGTGTGGCACCAGGCAGGCAAGATGGATGAAGAGCAAGGGGGTGGTGAATATCAGTCTTTTGGCTGCTCCCCCTTTGAGACAACTTGAGGATTTCCCCATGCCTTTTCTTTCCAGAAATCACACTGCACTTTAAAGCATACTTGCTAAACCACTAAGGATTTAGTACAGCGTCAGAGAGAGTAACGATTTTTTATTTTTACTGGTCCCTTTGGATGCGATTGACAATGTTCACTGGTTTTTATTATTGCATCTTATTGCTCTGTTCTAAGCTGCCTTGAGGATGTTTATTTAAATAAATATCCATCAGCACACAATACACTTTCTTCCCTCAGGCAGGCCCCTGCCCCTTACCCTGTTTAGACTCTGCAAAGGGATGGGGAATTCTTGCAGCAGCTCCTTCCCAATGAACTGCAGCTTCTTCAGGCAACAACGAATAAGCAGGATCTACCCGGCAAAGGGGGTCACTGAGCCCAGGGATAAGAGAACAAGTTTTGCAAACTGATTGCAAACTGATTCCCTAGCTGGAAAGATACCAGACAGCAAGGCTAGGAAAGACCTTTGCCAGAGCTCTTGAAGAGAGCTACTGCCAATCACAGTAATGAACTGTTACGTCTTACAGAATAAAGGCACCTTCATACGTTTGTATTGTATTTTCTTGCTAAGGCCCCTCGCAAATGTAAGGTACGCAAAAAACATCCAGATTCGGGACAAGAAATCATGCCCATCTTGCCTGCCTTCTCAAGATTCTGACTTGAGGGCAAGGAAAAGTCCTGGCTACCTCAAGGGCTAAATAATTTGTTGTTAAATAAGCTTGCAAACCCAAATCAAAATCCCTGTTGAGGTGTGCAGCTCCATAGATAAAACAGGAATATGGGAAGCTACCTTACACCAAACTGCCTTAGCAATGACAAATCAAGACAGCATCTTAAAAAGCAGAGACATCACCTTGCCAACAAAGGTCCGTATAGTTAAAGCTATGGTTTTCCCAGTAGTGATGTATGGAAGTGAGAGCTGGACCATAAAGAAGGCTGATCGCCGAAGAATTGATGCTTTTGAATTATGGTGCTGGAGGAGACTCTTGAGAGTCCCACGAACTGCAAGAAGATCAAACCTCTCCATTCTTAAGTAAATCAGCCCTGAGTGCTCACTGGAAGGACAGATTGTGAAGCTGAGGCTCCAATACTTTGGCCACCTCATGAGAAGAGAAGACTCCCTGGAAAAGACACTGATGTTGGGAAAGATGGAGGGCACAAGGAGAAGGGAACGACAGAGGACGAGATGGTTGGATAGTGTTCTCGAAGCTACCAGCATGAGTTTGACCAAACTGCAAGAGGCAGTGGAAGACAGGCGTGCCTGGCATGCTCTGGTCCATGGGGTCACAAAGAGTCGGACACGACTAAACGACTAAACAACATCAAAATCTACCTCAATCTTGTCTATACTGACACACAGGGGCTCCCAGGGTTTTTAGACCTTTGGAACCCTCCATGGAGATGCTGTGAATTGAACTCCAAGCCTTCTGCGTGCAATGGAAAAATTCTACAACTGAACTGCTGACCCTTCCTCTTGGTCTAAACTACTACAGGGGATCTCCTGCAAGGAGCCAAATCCACCAAAACTGAATTAAGTGCTGCTCTGAGCAACTCTAAGGAAGGTGGGGGGGATATAAATGCAACCAATTTATTTACTTACTGCACTTATATCCCACCTTTTTCTCCAAGGATCTCACTGTTCTCCTGCTCCTCATTTAATCCCCACAACAACCATGCAAGGTAGGTTAGGCTGAGAGGCAGTGCTGACCCAAGGTCACCCTGTGAGCTTCACGGCCACACCGTCCGTACCCACAGATTGTGGAATGTGGACTGTGTCTCACGACAGGGGTCAGAAGAGGCCTTCAGGTCAATGGAAGGCAGTTATCTCTGTGAGTTGGCACCATTTGCTATTCAACAGCCCAGGTCAATCTGCCTCATCCCTCTTGTGCATGGGTAGGGAACCTGTCTCAGCCTAAGGGCCACTTTTCCTTCTTTGCAATCCTCTGGAGGCAAATTGCATGTGGCAGGCATGGCCAGAGGCAAAAGTGGGCAACGAATGTGAATTTTTGCCTTTGTACAGCATGCTAGTTTCTACACATACTTACACACCCTTCTGTATCCTCTATCCAGGCAAGCAAGGGGCATTATCAGATTTCAAGGAGACATTCCAGCTAAGGAAAACTACATAGTGATCCAGTTAAGATTGAGCCCTGGGAAGGAGATCTGACCTGTGGAGATTTCCAAAGGCTAGAGGCCTGAAGGGACACATTTGTCTGCCAGGTCTGATGCTCCCCCACTCCTCCTTTACAGGCAAAAGCCTGGAACCTGGGGTGTGACATCCAACTGCCAGGGGCCAAAAGAGCCTGAAATGTACATACACTATTCCTAATATATTGCACATATATTTTGGATTTTAATTTGTGTAAGCTACTTGCTTGCTAAGCCAATCTCAGCTGGAAGATGGGGCATAGCTATAGTGAATGAGAAATATAGGTGGAATTTTGCTCAGCCGTCAGATGTTGAATTATTTTTTAAAAAATATCTACAGAGTGCTGTACCTGTCTTTTTGTTCGAAGTTCTTGCTGGCTGCCAATGTAGAGCAGGATTTTCAACCCAGGGCACCATCGCTTCAGTTCAAGCTCCCACTTCAGTATATTACAACTCCGAACAACAATGAGATGAGGGCCCCAGTCACCTGGCAAAGGGAAGAGAAGCAGCAGGATGTAGGAGAACTGTTCCCTTCTGAGGAGCCCAACGCTGGCATGAAAGCCAGCCCTGGACCATTTCCCATTTCAGTAAATAGTAGCCGCAAAGCAGAGGGCAGGCTTACCCTCATTACACGCCAGATGTGCAAAAAAGGCAATAACTTGCACCGTTTTGCCAAGCCCGGCTTCATCTGCCAAAATGCCATTGAGATTCTTCTTGTACAGCTTGGCAAGCCAGTCCAATCCGATCTTCTGGTACTCTCGAAGGGAGCCGTACAAGAGGGGAGGAGTGTTGTATTTAACCTGCAACAAAATGACATGCAGCCCCACACTTTAAAAACTTCCAAGATTCCTTCACAGGACAACCAGCAGCTTTTTACTAAAGTAGTAAAGTTTATTTCTAAAGATCTAGACAAGTTTTCCCCTTCTCAAACAGAATTAGTAGTAGTATACCGCCCTTCATCCTCAGATCTCAGAGCAGTTCACAAAGAACTTGTCCTGGATGCCAGTGGATATTTGTTTTTAAAAATATGGGGTAATTCTGTTTAGCCCACCGCCACTTTCTATCTAGCAGCATTAACCCCACCATTGCAGAATTCTTTCATAATACAAATGTTAAAGGAATTCCAGGGGCACTCAAATGGTCAATTGAACAAAAATGACACCTTCATATCAATACTTAGGCTTCCACAGAGGAAACAGTTTTGTAAGATTGCTGAGCACTCAAACTAAAGATCACTTTTGCACTTGTAAAACTATGGATTCGGGGGTGGGGGTTGCAAGAAGGCGGCAGCAGACAGGAGCAATCCTGTGCATACTTATCTGGGGGGAAAGTGTAGTTAAACATAGCAGGTCTCACTTCTGAGCCACTGAGTTTAGAATTGCACTGCAAGAATGCGGTGGGGACATCTCTACATGCAGTCAATTGTTTGCCACATATGGAACAGAAACTACTTACCGAAGTTGTGATCCGGGCGCTGCCTTTTGGCAAAAGCGCTTCTGCTGCAGCCGCTACCTCTGCAATGTCCCTCCCATGTTTCTTAGTAGGAACTGCTCTCTCAGCGCCCTTATACTGATCAATGCTAAGGAGAGAGTCGATCAGGATAACTTCCTTCTGGACACTTTCCCTTTCAGCTGTGTGGTCTTCCATCTCTGTCAAAACGATATACCAAATAATCGATTTTGCACAGGCAGAATCATCAGAGTAACACCTGAACATTAAAATATTTCTGCACATACTAGAATCCAAGACAGTGAATCCAGATGAGAATGGGATCATAAACAATAACCCAGCGACCTAGATCAGGAAAGGGTAACCTGTGGCCCTCCAGATGTTTTGGAGAGACCAACTTCCATATACAGCTCAACTAGCACAGCCAATAGGCAAGGCTAGTGGAAGTTGGGAGCCCAAAAAGTGAGCCACAGGTTACCTACCCCGCCTGGTTTAGATGGCATTTCATCTCAGCCTGCAGGCTTTCAGGAGACAGCATGAAGCCATTCCACTGTCAGGAAATATAGAGCAGAGCTGGTCTTGGATTCACTGGGTGGCCTTGAGAAAGTCAGTGTTTCTCAGACTAACCCACCTCTTACAAGTTGCTGCACTTCTAAACGAAACAGTCAAGAGAACAAAATAAAAATTAAACAGCAGAATTGTGAAAGGGTCTTTGGAAAAGGCCAGCACATTCGCACTGCCCCACCGCTGAGAAAAAAAAGGAAGAAATCATGCTTTGTTAAGTAATGCAGCCTGATCCTTGGCGGCCACCAAACAAACCAAAATGCATGGGACAAATGCACACTGACTGTAGGGATCCTGTGCACATGAGTACGTCCGATACCTGTTAACATGCATAACTGAGGAAATGTTGCTAATTGTTTACACATGCTTTGAATTCTCTTCTCTCCTTTGTCTTCCTCCCCTGCAACCTTCCTAACGTTAAAGCATGAGCAAATAAACTGTTGGTGTATTGTAGCAGTTTAAGAATGAATATCCCCTTATAGTTCAAATTTACAAGGTTGCAACTAGGTGGTCTTAAACAAACTCTCATACTCAGCTTTAATTCCACCCATCATCTGCGATAAGATTATAATGCTGACAGAGCCGTTGCACGGATTCCTAGACAGAATCCTCTGAAAATTCTAAAGATCTACATCAATATGAAGTATTATTATATTAACCATCCCAAGGACACAGGATGAAGGTAGGCTACTTAAATTTAAAAGAAAAAAAAAAACACATCTGCGGAACTGTGGATGCAAAACATTCTCCCTAAAAAGGTCAGAGCAGCTCAATGACATTTTGGAATGAAACGCCACCAAAATATACCTTCTTCACTAGTCTCTTCTTCAAGCTTTGGTTGGGGCCAGTGAAAATTCTCGGCAAAGGCACCTTCATACATCTTCACCAAATCATCCAACGACAGTTCAGCTAAATGAGATTGAAAAAGCAAAGTGTGATGCCGTTGCAGTTACTTAGCACCAAAGCAGAGCACGATGAAAACCATTTTAGACAGGACAATGTTATTTTTAAAAGGGTACTTCCTAATTAACATCCACGCAAGGCTTTCATGTTAACATCAACAGAGCGCTTTTAAAAAATGTTTCACAGATGGATGGAGCGGTGTCATTTTGGAAGGTATTCATTTCTAGAGCAGAAAAGACATTTTTTTTGTCTGCATTCTCAAGCTTCAATTTAATTAAGATCACAAATGAGGTTAAATGCCCAGGCTCACCAGAGAGCAGAGTTCCCACAGACATTGGGAGGGCTGGGAGAGGAAAAAGAGGACTCATTCACAGATGCAGAGTCTGACCAGGGGGAAGGTGGTTCAGCCTCCTTCTGGATTTCTTTTTCTCAGCTACAGGGGCATTATGTCACGCCACTCCTTCCCTATCACCTCTCTTGAGTTTTTGGTTTTTTCCAAATGGATCTCCATGCTCCTTCCACAGCTGGTCTCATAAGTGCTCAAACCAATATGGAGTAGTATGACCAAGTCTAACCAAGGAGCATCTATGGATGATGGGAAGCGGAGGGGGAGGGTAGAGAGAAAGACTCCTGATCCGAACTAACCTCCTTCGTTACACACACACAATAACTTAGCATTATGACCAAACCAGAGGTTATGGCTTGTTTCACACAAAACAAACCATAGTGATAAGTCAAAGTTTGTTCTTGGTTTGCCAGCCATGATTTGTCTGGAGCAAAACAAACCAGAATTCACTGGTACAGATGGAAGACTAAGCCAAGGATTGTGGTTTGTTTCCCCGTGCACTAGCAGGGAGGAATGAAACAACATAAAGATCAGTGTGTTCACAGTAAACCATTCGCTATGTGTGAACCAGACCATCATGCATTTCTTATCTGTGCCATGTTCCAACATATGAATTGGAAAGCGTTTTGAACTCCAAGAGTCTAGCCTACCACCTCTCCAAATATATAAGAAGTCAACAAGAATATCAGTGATGCTAAGGCTGAAAGCGTAAATGGCGTTTCCGTGTGCTGCGCTGGTTCTGGCTCGCCAGAGCAGCTTCATCACGCTGGCCATGTGACCCGGAAGTGTCTCCGGACAGCGCTGGCCCCCGGCCTCTTAAGTGAGATGGGCGCACAACCCTAGAGTCGGACACGACTGGCCCGTACGGGCAGGGGTACCTTTACCTTTACCTAAGGCTGAAAGCAGCATGCAAAGAGAAAGGGATATATTCTCAGGCATATATTTCAGGCATATATTCTCAGTCATTCAGTGGAAATGCTATTCAGAAGTCTTTGGACTCACCTTCCTTTGCCAAAGTGGATAGCTCACTTTGATGATTGACATTGCCTTCTTTAGCTTCCTGCTCTTCGATGGTTTCCTCTTCATCTTCAACTAGAAGACAACACAAATTCAATGTATCAAGTTGAGTGTAGGAAGCTGCATGGTGCTGGCAAAAGATTCAGCTTGTCACCTTTAGCGTTACAATATATAGCCTTCCCACCCTGCCCCTGTAAAAAGAACTAAAAATCAAACATAGTGCTAAAGATACACCCATCCATAATACATGCACCTAAGTTGCACTGCCATTAACAGGGACATACATAACCCCAGTCAAGCTTGCAAAAATCTACCATTTGCCCGATAACAAATGTTGGAAATGTAAAGAAACTGAAGGTACA
The DNA here is from genome assembly GCF_964106645.2 of Podarcis pityusensis. NCBI lineage: Eukaryota > Metazoa > Chordata > Lepidosauria > Squamata > Lacertidae > Podarcis > Podarcis pityusensis. Next base: position 33,492,628 of record NC_138041.1, read on the forward strand.
TTCTTTCACCTTTGGTGGACGTGCCCAAGGATTAAGGTTTTCTGGGAGATGATTTATAATGAATTAAAAAAGGTATTTAAATATACCTTCTTGAAGAAACCAGAGGCCTTTCTCCTGGGCATAGTCGGCCAATCAGTGTTAAAGAAGGACAGAACTTTCTTTATGTATGCTACAACAGCAGCAAGAATACTTATTGCAAAGCACTGGAAGACACAAGATCTACCCACACTGGAGGAATGGCAGATGAAAATGATGGACTATATGGAATTGGCGGAAATGACTGGCAGAATCCGAGACCAGGGAGAAGAGTCGGTGGAAGAAGATTGGAAGAAATTTAAAGACTACTTACAGAAATATTGTAAAATTAATGAATGTTAGAACGATGACGGATTGAAGTTAAGCGGTTTCTAGCGGTAATGGTATAAAAAAATATGGAAAAATTGGTTTTTAATATGTAAAAATTTAATGTTATAATTTATCAAGATTAAAGATTAGGATTAAAAAGGAGGGAAAGGAATTGCTGGATTAACATATTGAATTGGAATACAAAAGAGGGAGGTATGAGGAGGTCCGGGAAACAAGTAAATGTAAAAGAAGTGATGAAAAGATGGAATTGTTTTTAACTGTTTTTTCTTTTTTGTATTTTGTATTTTTCCTTTTTATTGTTAATTTTCTTATTAATGTGATTTTTCTTCTTTTGAAATTTTAATAAATATTATTTTAAAAAAACAAAAAAACAGGGACCAGCATCTCTTGTAGACTCCAACTCCAAGAGCTGGGGTCCCCACGGCACCCCCAGATACGTACACACACTTACCCTTAGCACCAGCTAAGATGCTGATATTCTCTTTCTTTAAGTCTGAAACCTTTTAAAGTTTGGAACTTTTTTATTTTTAAACTTGGGCAACAACTGGACTGGCTGGAAAACAATATGTAGCCAGTGTGGTGTAGTGGTTAAGAGCGGTAGACTTGTAATCTGGGGAACCGGGTTTGCGTCTCTGCTCCTCCACATGCAGCTGCTGGGTGACCTTGGGTTAGTCACACTTCTCTGACGTCTCTCAGCCTCACTCACCTCACAGAGTGTTTGTTGTGGGGGAGGAAGGGAAAGGAGAATGTTAGCCGCTTTGAGACTCCTTCGGGTAGTGATAAAGCAGGATATCAAATCCAAACTCCTCTTCTTCTAAGCTGCCCTGCCTTCTTCCCTTCACGTATTTAAAAGGAAAGGGAGAGAGTGGGGTAGCTGGAGAGGAATCTGAGCTTTCCACACTCCTGCTGAAACTCCTGGTAAAGGTGCCATTACCCAGTAAGTTTGAGAAATGGAGGCAAAAATAGGGTGTGGCTTTTCCCCTGACCTTTTGTTTGCTGCTTTTTGAGAAGGGATGTGTCAGGGAACTGACATCGGAGCTAGAGGCGGAGGGAAGGCTCTCAAATGATGCTGGAGAAGGGCCCAGCAGGGAGAGAGGCAGCTCAGCAGATGGGGAAGCAAATCAGCACAACACCCCGGATAAAGGGGGGCAGATGGGGGAATCGGCGAGATGGCTCCAGGACTCTTCACCGGACACCAGCGGGGAGAGCACGGGTCCTCCGCTACCCACGCCCTCCCTGCGCAGAAGACTTCCGCGCAGGGAGAGTAGGAGGAGACTTGGCGTCAAACAACTTTTATGTTGGAAAAAGTTTAAGAAACGCCCACTGACGGATTCTGCTAGCGACTGAGGCAGCCACGAAGTGAAGGGCTGTCCAGACAGAAAGGTTTAACCAGGCAACATAGCCAGGAGAGGCGGCAACTTACACACGAGCAACCCATACTCATTACAGGATGCTTCCTGCTTTTTGTGTATGCCTATTTTTATTTATTTTTATTATGAATGCGGCAGTAGTGTGTATATTGTTGGTTTGTTTCAGAGGAGCTAGCTGCTGCAAAGGGAGTTGCCTGTGCTTATGTGGGGGAACACATGTGGTATCTTGCCTGCTGAGGTGTGTCTCTCTGAGCATGACCAGTATTCCTTTAAGTGAAATGGGCACTATGTGGTGCCTATAACAGTTTCTCATTATTTCGTAATGTGCCACCAGGCCCCAAAAAGGGTGAGGACACCTGGATCAAGATTTTCACTCGAGGACCTGTTCCAGGACTTCGTGCCTTCAAAGATGAGGCAGGCAGCTACCAGACATGACATGACCTTCTTCATGGTCATCTTCTACATACTACTACATCATCATCTAATTAAATTTATACACCACCCTTCAGCCAAAGATCCCAGGGCAGTTTAAAATAGAAAAACACAAAAACCACATACCATAACAACAAACAAAACAATAGCACACACACACACACACACACACACACACACCCCGTTTAAAAGGCCATAGATTGTTCCACCTGTTTGAAGTGGAACGTTTCCGCCTGGCGCCTAAGGAGATGTAATGAAGGTGACAGGCAAGCCTCCTTGAGGAAAGCATTCCACAATGGGGAGCCACCACCCATTCTCTCGTGGAGAGGGCACGTGTAGAAGGACCAGAGTATAATCACAGGGTCCAGGTCAATTCATATGGGCAGAGATGGTCCTTGAGGTATTGCAGTCCTGAGCCGTTTAAGGCTTTAGAGGTCAAAACCAACACTTTGAGTTGGGCCCAGAAACTAATTGGCAGCCAGCGCAGCAGAGCCAGGATTGGAGTTATATGGTCAAACCATCTTGCCCCAGTGAGCAAACTAGCCGCTGAATTCTGCACTGCTTGAAGTTTCCAAACCAGTAATTTTGTGGCATTTAACAGATTTCTGTATTTTTAAGCTGTACTTTTCTCTCCCTCTCTTTCCACTCTAAAAATTCACTAATTCCTTTGGGTTTCTGGTGTGGTTTTTCCATTGTGATAGCAATTTAAATTATTCTAAGCCACCCTTGGGAACTGCATGGCTGAAAGGCAGCTATGTGAGTTCCAATCCTTTACAAAGTCAAAATGGCACCATCCATGGACAAGTGGGAGGCATTGACAGGGTCAGGGAACTCACGAGGTTTGCAGAAGTACCAACAAATCTTTAGGAAGAATACCTTGAGGTGACAATCCCCATCCCCTATAAGAGCCCAGTGAGCACTGAGCGTGCTCAGTAGCCACAGAATTCTGACTGACCTGGTGGGGAACCTAGAGATAAGGGGGATGCAATGGAGCATCGTGAACAGGAGCTTTCCACACCTCACCATTTTCTGCAGGCCCCATCTGTTTTATCAGATTTACAGAGAAATGGGTGAGATCAGCTGAGATTAAAACAGTAGAGCTGAAAATTACTACAGTGGTACCTCAGTTTACGAACAGTCCTGTTTACAAACTATTCAGTTTACGAACTCCACAAAACCGGAAGTAGTGCTCTGGTTTGCAAACTTTACCTCGGTCTATGAATGGAAGCTGAACAGTGGAAGGGCACCGGCGGCGGGAGGCCTCATTAGGGAAAGCGTGCCTCGGTTTAAGAATGGATTTGGTTTAAGGACGGACTTAAGGAACGGATTAAGTTCGTATACCGAGGTACCACTGTATATTAAGTGACCAACCTTCATCATCTGTCAATGAAGTGCTTGCCTTTCTTTTTCTTCCAGATGTCCATGGCCCCTGAAAATACATATAAATGTTTCCAATAAATTTTAAAAGCAGCAAGGGAATTATTGGTATACATGCCACACACAGTAATATCTAGAGGAGACCTCTACCTAACACTTCCTGTTTGAAACAAGGGTCCCTAAGTTTAAAGTCAAAATGCAATTACTTCTTCCTGCTAACTTCATCAAAGGAAAGACAAAAGATTCCTACAACTCAGGCATATTTCCTTGTATTTGTAAGATCCAAGCCCCATCCATAAAGTGTGCCAACTTTATGTCATGACTGGCAGCTGGAAAACTAAGAGAGACATCGACATAGCTCTTGCTTCTTGCTACATTTCACTATTCCAAATAAAACTTTGTGAGGATCTTAACCAAGCTATTGAAACACATTGCTTCTATGGGTCAAGAGGATAGGAAAAAGATGCATTTCTATATGGGCCTCTCTCTATAAATCAGAGTTGGAAAACCACTCACCTGCAGGCCTAAAGAGGCCCACCAGGACTCCTGCAAGGCTGTTTCACCTGCCCTACACTTGACACTGTATATGATCAGATGCAGGGCAGGTAAAGGTCGGGTTTGGGTGAGAAGGGTTGTGCGCAGGGCTTCCTTAGCACTGACGATCAGCTGATTGTCAGCGCTAGGGAAACAGTGTACAAAAACTGTGTCACCTGACATCCCATGGGATTTAGTTAGGGGACTCCATGATATACTTTGCTATTTGCAAAAGCCATTAACCTATAGATAATCTTACCACGTCTGTTTCTTTGTCCATAAGAATATCTTCTAAATGTCTTGCATCTTTACCTGTAAAATTGTTAGGTGTTATGCCTCTTATAAGTCACTAAACACTTCCTGCATTTATTAGCCTAACATTTATATTTCCTAGAAACAAGGGGAAAATAAATACATAGAAAGAGAAAGGACCCAATGCTACGTACTCTTGCACAGTAAAGAAGAACAGGTGACTATTCGTTGAGAGACCATAGGGTTCATTGTGAACCTTTCGCAATTCTCAATGCAAATACAAGAAATATAAAATGTTAAAGCAAATATAGAAGAATAAAAAACTGTCTATAACTTGCAATGTAAGGGAAACACTTAGCATTGCCTGTCCTGTAAAGTTTGTATTAAAAAAAAAAACTTAACCTTTTAATAAACAAAGATTAAGGCAGCACTAGTAGGAACAGCATGGAGAGCAAGCAGATTAGGGTAGTTGTTTAGTTAAGGCATCTCCAAATGTACTGCAGAATGCAAAGGTATTTACACCATTCTCAGTATACTACCGTAGTTATCAGCGGGCATTCTATCTTTGAGCAACAACACACATCCTGCAATTTATGCAGCGGCCTCGTTTGCAGAAAGCAATCCAAAAGTAGAAATTCTTACCTCTCCTGGAATGTCGTCGCTTTAAATTTAACGCTTTTCTCCTTTTCTCTTGAAATTCAATCTGAAGCTTTATTTCCACAACCTAAAGGTGGGTATGAAATGTGACAGACAGAACCATCAGCTAACATTGAAGACCTTAAAACTATCTTAGTGGAGATAAGGCGGTTGTATCCTACAATTCAGGGCATCCAATTTTTACTTGTACTCCTCTATATACTGCAACCCTCCACACCAGCAAGGGAGCAGCTGCCAGCAGCTCACTCTGCTCCCCCCCTTCAGGAGGCAGTGAAAAAAACAACAAGATATGGAGAAGATTTAAGAGAGCCAAGGTGGTAAAAGAGACTGCTAATCGCTGGAAGCCACTCAAAGAGCCTTCAAATAGGAGGTTAAAATGCTTTAAATGAAGTATTTGATATTTTAAACAAATAATTAAACATGACGTGCAAAGCAATATATACTGCATGTCTACTCAGAAGTTAAGTTTCACTGGGTTCACAACAGGACTTATTTCCACGCAAGGTTTTATTTTGAAGGATTGTGGCATAAGGCTTTAAAAACCAATACCGCTTGACTGCTGAGTGGCAAAGGAAAAGGAAAGCACTACCTGCTCAATATTAGACCAGAAATACTCTATTTCTCTTGCGATCGTCGCAGCAATGCGCCTCAGCTTGTTCTGTTCTTCTTTCCTGGCCCTCTCTTCATTAAGCTTCTTTTCTTCATGGTATCGAGCCACAGTCCGGACCATCTAATAAAAATAATATCACCGGACAATGAGAAAGGATTCTTCCATGCCAATACACTTTTGTTTTTTACAACTATGTGTACGGCCATTTTAGCATATGTAATTATTGAGTAGCCAGCTTCCAGGAAAACTGCTGTATTGCAGGTTAGCCTATTTGTTCATCCATTTCAGTACTGCCTGCTCCAGACTTTCCTAACCTGGTGCCCTCCAGATGTTGTTGAGCCACAGCTCTCATCACTCCTGACCATTAGCCACAGTGACTGGGACTGATGGGAGCGCAGAGTGCAACAACATCTGGAGAGCACCAAATTGAGGAAAGCTGGTTTTCTGTGGCTGGCAGTGGCTCTCCAGGGTCCCAAGCAAAAGGTTTTCACAGCACCTGCTACCCAATATATTAAACTGGCAATGTCAGGGACTGAACCTGGGAGCTTTCATGTAGACTGGGAGTGGGTTATGGGCTCCACTTTTGTGGGACTGAAAAGCAAACTGTCAAGTGAAGGCAGAAACAGGAAATTTCTGGAAAAAGAATTAGACTTTGTCAAACATAAGAGGATGCGGAAAAACCAAAACTAGGTTTTCACTGTTACTTCTGAAATTGAAACAGAAACTCCCTAGCATAGAGGACACTGAGCCCTCCTTGTCACTTAAGCTTTCCCAGCATTAAGATCTTACTGCAGGCTTTGCTCTTTGTTAACAAAAGCCATTTGAGGGCTTACACGCCATATTAACAACAATCGTATTAACCATTTGTTAGGGGAGACCAGGAATTTCAATATCACAACCAGGAAGGAAAACCTCCATTATACTCAAGCACAGGAGAAATTTTAAGAAAATAAAAAACAGAAAACCTAAATTTGCGAGGCAAAAGAGCCACCATGCCTATAGTCTGGAAACAGTGCAGTCCCTCAGAACAGAACTTGCCTATTCCTATTCTAGCTGTAGAGGTTGGATCCAATGCTGTCACTTGAGGCTCAGGTGGCCTTGGTGGCACAGAGTGCCTTCCATCAGCTTTAGCTGGTGGCCCAGCTGTACCCCTACTGGGCAGGGATAGCCTAACTTCTGTTGTCTATGCTCTGGTAACCTCTAGGTTAGATTACTGCAACATGTTATGCATGTGGCTGCCTCTGAAGATGGTTTGGAAACCAACGCTGGTGCAAATTTTTTATTATTATTACTACTACTACTACTACTATTACCATTATTATTTTTCCTGATGGGACTTGAGGCAGCTTACAGATAAAAATAAGAACCTCTAAAAACGTAGTAAAAAAAACAATAGTTAAAAAGCAATTAAACACTAATAAAATGAAAACTATATACATACTTAAAAAATCTATTAAAACCATATCAATAATTACGAAAAAGCAGCATGGCACCGGCACTTTCATTAAATGCAGTCAGTTCCCTAAAGCCTGTTGAAACAAGTAAGTCTTCACCAGCCAGCAGAAGGAAAAGTAAGGAGGGAATCAGTCTATAGCTGCTCTAGGGAGAAAGTTCCTAAGTCTGGAAACAGCTACTGAGAAGGCCAGAGGCCGGGTTGCTCACTGGCACAAGACAGTTTGAGCAAATAACACCAATCCTGACCTGACTGAACTGGCTGCCAATCAGTTTCCGGGCCTAATTCCAAGTGCTGGTTTTGACCTATAAAGCCTTAAAACTGATCGGGACTGCAATACCTCAAGGATCGCCTCTCCCCATATGAACCAACCCATACTCTGTGATCATCACCCAAGATCCTTCTTCGTGTGCCCACTCCATGAGAAGACATGTGGTGGAGACCCCATTTGTGGAATGCTTTTCCCAGGGAGGCTCGCCTGATGCCTGCATTACATCTCCTTAGGCACCAGGCAAAAAAGTTCCTCTTCAACCAGGCCTTTGGTTGATTAAACAATCTACAGCAGGGGTCGGCAGCCTGAGGCCCATGGGCCACAAGAGACCCATGGGGGTCGTTTAACCAGCCCATGGACTCCCACTCGGTCGGCTCCCGTGCGCTGCGCTAAACCAGCGTGGAGCAGAGCAGAGCCCACCTTCCGCGATGCTTGCCAGCTTCCCATTGGCTGCAGGAAGCTCCTTCAGTCAATGGGAAGCTGTACACACCTCCTCTGTGCCGGAAGGAGCAACGGAAATAGCATTTGCGCATGCCCACCGCAGCATCTGCGGGAACGGGAACCAGCCCAAGCCACAAAAACTTGCCGACCCCGATCTATGGCCTTTTAAATGTGTCTGGGGGGTGTTATTGTTTTGGTTATAATGTTAAGTAGTTTGTGGTTTTATTTTGAGTTTTTATGTTGTAATGTGCCCTGTGATCTTTAGATGAAGGGAGGTACATAAATTTAATTAACAACAACATTTTGCCAATACAGTACAAATGAAACACAACAATACCTTCTTAGCAGTGGCCATCTTCCACCTCCTTTCTTGAGCAAAGTCTGTTGCCATCCACTGCATTTCTTCCAGGAGATAATCCCACTGAGATTTGGGTCGGGGAGCCTCTTGAAGTTTGGGCAGCCGTCTCAGAGACCACAAACCTTCCTTCCTCAGCTCTGCTATTCGTTGATGGACTTGGTTTTCCTTATTGAAGCAAGCAAGCAATAAAAATGGGTGTTGTTGGAAATAAATTGTACTTCCAATAGGCCAAAGAAAACATCAACAGGAACAGGTGAAAAGGTAATTCAGCTACCTGAAGCATTGTCATGTAATATATTTCAGGGGGTGGAGGGGTTACAGCTCACTGAATGGAAACAAGTTGGATTAAAAGGCCCACTTAAATAAAAAGGCACAATGGGCACCTGTCATGAATGACCTTTCTGTTTTGGATTGAACACTTTCAGTAGGTAATGGGTTAAGTAATCCTTCTGCCCAGGAAAAGTAGGGAATATACTGTAATGTTAAGCTTTATGACGTATCAGGTCAATATATGGAAGAATCAGCTCCTACACAAAATGGATGGCTGAGGTCACCTCAGGAATACATCCACAGGATGGCTCCGTCAGTGTAGACTACTCACGGATAGGACCCCCAGTTCAGATATTCTGTGAGCTGCAATTATTGGCCACCAGAAAAGCTACCTTCAAAGTAAGTAGTTAAGTGGCACCTCCTTATCAGGTTCAAAGAAAATGAATGTGAGAGCTTCAGAGGACCCTCTCAAGACTCCAAGATAACCTATGGACTACATGAGGGTTGTAAATGTGGCTGGATTCCTTTATTTCACAGTACGAAAGAGGGAGATGAAGCCTGCTTGTATAGGCTGTTGGGCTCAAGTCCCTGGTCCAGGCCACCCTGAAGAGATCTTAGTAGTCTAGGCTTTTTCAGCAGAAGCACCTTATGAAGGCCTTCCAGGTTGTCTCATATATTCCACAGGCTACACCTCCAAAATTGAGGAGAGCCTACTATTCAGTCACCAGGATGCAGCCAGCTAGGATCTGGGAGCAGTACCGGACCCTAGGAAAGTGGGACTGGGGGAGATGTCACACTCACAGAGATTTCTGAAATCTAAGGCCTCCTCAGTCATTGAGGGGCAACCAGAAACACAGAGTAGCCCTTTCCACCTTTTTTTCTCTCAGCACTCTGGACAGGCGGAGAGGATGGGAATAAAGACATACAGGAGGCCCCTCAGCCCAGTAGAGTGAAACACATCTATGCTCTCTGCTCAAATGAAAAGGTACCATAGGAACGTAAGGTGGTTTTGCATTTTCTGGAGATGCAAAAAAAATTCAAGAGAGGAGGGCAGAAGCACACTTGAAGTACCTCTTGAGACAAGGCCCACTTTCCCAGATCCATAGTTTAGAAATTCAAGTAATAAAATTTGTCCTATGAGCTGTGCCAAGACGGGCAACAGGTTGGCCTCTGTTCAGATGAGAAGGGATTCGGTCTGGATGCTTAGGGTGTTGGGCCTGGGTATTGCTGTCTGTTCACACAGGCCTTGGTTGTTATATTGTCTATCCTCACCAGGACATGGAATTAGTAGAGAAAGGGTTTAAAGGCACATAGGCCAAGGTTCATTGCTCTGACTTCCAGTCAGCTGATGCTATGTCTGGATACCTAGAAAGAACACACCTCCCACACTGCAAGATCTAGGCAGTTTATGCCCCATCCCATCAGACTGGCATCTGTGGTGACTTATCAGTTTATCAGGATTGAGATGGGTGCCCTGTGGTTAGCTGCTATCTGAAAGATCAGGAAACCTGTGGAAAGAGAGGCACCTAAAGTAATCTTTCCTGAACTATGTCTAACTGGGATGGTAAAAGAAACCGTTGCAACTGTCTGGAATCAAATCACGGCTAGAGGACAAACGCAAGTTCTGCTTTTGATCTGCAATCAGGGAAGGTTGTTCTGAGAAACTCAACAACACTAACAAAGGGTCTCCTTGTTCATTACCGCTAATCGTAAGGCAGATGATATTGCAAATATTCTCAAGCAGCAGCAAAAGAATCCAGCCATCACCTCAAAGCTTCTCTTTTTTAAAAAAATGAATAATCTGTGTGCATACTGGGAATTCTGGCATCGGATTGTGCGGTGGGTTTTCTTACCAGCTTAACTTGTTCTGCCAGCTTCTCTTGGGAGCTGTCCTGTGCTAGAACTGTTGTATTTTGAGCCGGACTCTGAATCTTTGGTGCTGCTGTCACAGCCAAGCCTGGGGGCTTGGAAGCAATAGGAGAAGTTGCTTTATTTGTCGCTGGCGAAGTTCGACTGGTTTGTGTCAGGTAAGTGAGCTGTGGTGTCACGCTGGAAACAGTTGCTGGTGGGTTGGATGAGGTAGGAGGAAGCACACTTGCTGGAAGACGCTGGGAATTTTGGACGGTGTCTGCCGAAGGTCGCGCTGGGGTCACTGCCTGTGAAAGGCACACATCCATGTTAAAAAGACCAAGTGAAAGGGGTTCAGCAGTGAGACACTGCTGCCATTTGTAATACAGTATGATACAAAGACACACCGACCAAATATTGGCCTAATTATGCAAACCAGGCTGTTTCAAAGAAAATACTACTGTAGCCAGTTACAACAGCACATAGGAAACACCAGCTGTTTTAGCCTGTGAGGTGCCTGGTGCGATGCCTTTGTACTGCAAAGATGAGCAAACAAGCAAGCGCCATCCCAAGCTTGAAGAGCTACAGTTTACCTACAAGTAAAGGCCATGTCACCCAATGTCAGAAACTGAGGGTAGCCTTTGCATTCATCATCCCTAAAAGCAGCACCCATCACATCCATTTTCCTTGTTCTATGGAAGTCAATGGAAGCCACTGAGAACTGAGACATCCTTAATCTTGATTAGCCTCACTCTGGGTGCACAAATATACACATGTAAGTAACACAAATTATTATTATTATTATTAGTAGTAGTAGTAGTATCATCATCATCATCATTTTATTTATACCCCGCGCATCTGGCTGGGTTTCCTAAGCCACCCTGGGCAGTTTCCAGCAGAATATTAAAGGTAAAACATCAAATGTCAATTCACCTTAAAGATGTTTGTTCTCATGAATTTATTCATTTATAGCTTTTTAAGTTGCAGTAAGCATGCCAACTGAAACTCTCTGCCAATTCAGGGGTTCATACTACATGGTTTGGATTCTAACATCTGTAACTGTAACCATAAAACATGAAAAGCAGGGGAGTGTTGGGAGACAATGTCAGTTACACCCCCCCCCCAATAAATCTCTTCATTCTAACTTCAGCTTTCACCTGGTGGGGGGGGGAAGCAAACCACAAGGAATGTTCAAATCTAGACCACCTATGAGCACCTAGATAGGCATTGGTTACGATGTGTAAGAACAAAGTATGCAAGTCGTGTATCCGAAATGAATGCCTGTGCATTCTAGCTGCTTCTCTCCTGATGTGAGCAGTGACTGGAAAATGATCAGCTGCCCATCTTGCATGTATTTTTAAGAAGGCATTTCCACATGTGTGCACCCTGGTATCCTGGTATCACACCTGAATAGAAAATAATTCTGTTAGTGGTACCCCTGTGTTGAAGCCTGTTTGCATGACTGCTTACCCTCCATAAAAAGGAACAAGCTGGTCAGCTGCAAAACACACATTTGACTGGCCAGTTATGTATTTCTAGACGGGACCTGCCAGCCCCTTACTTTTCCATGTATTCACTCAAGTTATATGCAGCCCTTGGTTCAGGGCAGCAAAAAATGAAATGATAACACATTTGAAACATTTTAAAGTTGTAAAAAAAGTCTAAAAACAACACAATAAAACATCTGATTTTTAAAAAAAATCATGTGTCTAACAGGCCTGCTGAAAGAGAATGTTTTTTCAACAGGTGAGTCTAAAGGAATACAGTGATGGTACCTGCCTGATATCAACAGGCAGGGAGTTGCAAAGTACAGATGCTACCACACCAAAGGAATGACTTCTTGCAAATGCAGAATGGAAACAGTGTGGTGCCTGTAGAAGTGCAGGCTGGAGTTCCTGAGATTGCACGTATAGACAGATAAATAAGATAAATAAACATTTTGGATAGACTTTTCACCAAGGCTACATTTTCACATGCTCCTGCCCAAATACCTGTTGCTGTGCTGGAGCTTGTGCTTGGGATACCTGGGCTGTTATCTGCCCTTGTACAAGTGCCGCTGACTGAACCTGCTGCTGAAGTGGCACTTGAACTTGGCCATGCGGCACGGCAGCGGCAACGGATACGCTTTGCGGCTGGGCCTTCACGTGAATCTGAGGTTGCGCCAGAGAGTCTGTGATCGGTGGCTGTGGCGGCTGCGTAAGCTGCAGGGTCGCTGGGAGAGGCGGGAGGGGGACATTGCTTGACTGCAGCCTCCCAGGCAGCTGAGGCGGAGGAGTGTGGAGACTTGCCGCATTCTGCACAGGAGGCCCTTTGGAGGGGTCATACTGTTGCTGGCTCTGCTTCTGCCCAGTGAGCTGTACCACTTGAGGGGTGGGAGGCATTCCACCTGCAAGCAAGAAGAAAAATGGAAAGAGCTGAATTACACAAGCCAAGGCTTTTGGACTTGTAGGACACCAGAGCATGTCAAGGAGATAAAAGTTAACTCTTCACAGTGGTACCTCCGGTTGCGGAAGGGATCCGTTCCGGAGCTCCGGTCAGATCCTAAGGTTTCTGCAACCGGAGAGACCGCTTCTGCGCATGCGGCAAAAATTCAGAAATATACTTCCAGGTTTGCCACTTACGTATCCTGAAGTTTACGTAAGCGGAGGGATACGTAAGCAGAGGTACAACTGTACTTACTTTGACACACTTACAGCATCACTTAAAGTAAGATTAGCATTGGTGAACCGCAGTAAGAAATTCGGTCAACATCAATCTACCATGCACAAAATCTTATGGTTTTTTCCAATCATGAGTCACGTACACACAACACAACACGAACAACTTTATTAAATGGTCACCTACATGTCCTATGGTCTTAAAATGTTGTTGACACGGTTAATTGTAAGCAAAAACAAAACAAAATACGCACAAATGCAAGAACTAATGTGGAATTAAAATGAAAAACGTCTAAAAGAGAACCACCCTTCTTGCAAACTGGAAAACTCCCAAGTGAATGATTCTGCATCAACTCGCGTGGCCATTTTCCAGGCCCACATGCACTACTGGAGCCTACCGCTCAGCTCCTTTGAAGGGAACGTGGCATTTCACACCAAATATTAATTTACAAGGGGAAAGCATAGGGCAGAACCTGAGATCTCAGAAAGGCTGTGTTTTGTGAGGTTTCTGCTTCTGGTGCCAACGCCCCCCCTTGCTAAATTAATCTGCGGTTGGCATGTGGCAACACAGTACCTTGTGCTGTTGGCATGAGTTGTTGAAGAGGGACTCCTGAAGTCACACCTGGATGCTGAAAAACCATCCCATGACGGCCCACTTCAATTCGGGGTCTCTTAGACGAATCTGGTGATATTCAAATTCCATTTACGGCAGGGTATAGTGGAAGGGGTTCAGGTTACAGTGTTTTAAAAAGATGCCCCGTGAGTTTTAAATTCGGCTTTCTGTTTATCTACAGCTCTACTGTGGAAAAGTACAGCATCAGGGCAGTAGTTGGCTCAAATGCACACCATGCCCATGTGAAATCCAGCTTACTGGCTGTGGGAGGAGCACATGGCATAAGCCAAAACTCCCATCGCAACGAACAGGCCACATGGTCACACTGAAGCACGCTTTTTAAAAAGCACTAGATTTAAGATGGTCCTGGTGTTAATAGCCGAAAGGGATGATCAAAGTTCCACTGAAAGGAACCATACCTGCTGATGTAAGTGCCTGTTGTCTCTTAAAAGCTTCAATTTCTATGGTATTCACAGTTCCTGTTACTGGAGTCCCTGCATGCGCCTGCTATTATAAAACAAAAACAGAGCAGTCAGAATTCAATTAAATCCTCAACTTCTTTGACAGAACCTTATATACACGAACCCTTCTTTAAATAAGAAAAATGGTGCATGAGAAAATCTAGGGAAAAATCTGTCCAAGAGCTGCTGGCCATTTTTTAAAACATGTCTATAATGAAGGAATGTAAAGCAACTCCAATATACTTACCTCTTAGCTTTCAATGATTGTTATTAAAGATGATTTTGAATCTATTTTACAAAGAATATTCATTTTTATATGACACAGGTAACGCTACAGAAAGGGAAATCTATGCAGCTTTCTCTCTTTCTTTCCTAACAAAGCAAAGTTAAGGTAAAGGCTTCATCCCCCACAGCTGAAAACCTTCATTTGCTTGATCCTGGAATGAAATCATAACCTTTTTTACTTCACGCATGGAGACACCAAGAATTTGGTGCTTTCAATGCTACAACCAATCCCACCAAGATTCTGTGCCCTTCCCGTCACCCCCAGTTCACAGGGACCATCCAATTTCCCCAAAACAGTAGATGCCAATGTATGCAAGAAACAACAATGCTAGGACAGACCAATCCTCAAGATACTGGAGGCAGAAATCTGAAAACGAAGTGGGTACCAGCAAAAGTGATTCATTAATCCAATCACCATACAAGGGCAAAAAGTCCATCATTATTATAGGCCTGTTGAGTGGAGGGAGGGCTTGTAGTTCCCCCTGGCAGGAGAAGAAGCCTCCCCCATTGGTTCCCCCCAACCTGGTGCCCTTCAGATGTTTCAGACTACAACTTCCATCACCCCTGAACATGCCTATGTTGGCTGGGGCTGATGGGAGTTGTAGTACAAAACGCTTGGAGGGCAGGAGGCTGGGCAGATATCTGCTCATGTAGTCAGTGTCTCTCGTTCTCTGAAGCTGCATAGCCACCACTGTCTTGATGGGAGCAAACAGGTCATTAGACTGCTGCCTTCGGAGAGCTCATCTAGATTTCAATGGACATGTCAATATAGCGTAAAATGTTTAATGGAAAGAACCCAACTAACAGTGCAATACACATGTCTACTCAGAGGTAAGTCTGAATTAAGGGGCTTACTCACAAATAAAGGGATGTGGGACTGTAGCTTCATTCCCAGGTAAGAGTGTCTAAGAATATGAACATTGCTACAAACTGTGTACGTATTACCATTACCATTAGCACCAGTACCTAAGCACATTTATTTGGAAGCAACTCCTACTTTGAATTCTGCTTTGAATGTGTGTGTTGGCGTTAGTGTGTTGGCATAACAGCCTAAGGCTGGAGAGTTTCATCAAGGTCCACCAAATGGCTTCAGAATTGTAACTATAACTATAATAGAGGCAGCAATTTTTTAAAATGTACACTTTAGGTAAATATGAAATTTAGCTTTACATAAATTTAGATTTACAGATTGAGATATACTTGTAGACATTAGGTTTCTGTTTCGTTTTGTTTACAAAGGAGGTAATACCTGGTGCACATATGATATATCAGGTAAGGATGGGGGAAAACCTCACCCTGTGTAAAGAATTGATGCTTGCCATAAAGATATAGTTTAGAACAAAATAATAAAAGGAATTGTAATACCAAATAAAGTGTGGAACACAAAACAAGTTCTTAACATTTGAATATATGCAAATAAAATATCATTAAAGTAATGTCCCACACACTAATTGTAGATGACATTTTCTGTACACAATATTTTGAAATGCCTTTCTGCCTAGGAGGCACCCTAGTCTGTCATAATGGCCTGCTTAAGAAACAAAAAAAAGCTAATTTGTCTTTATTAGAATGAGCTGGCCAAAGGGTCAGACCTATGTCTTCCCTGTTTCTCTGCCTGGAACCCAGGAGAGATGCTGCCCATCACTGTAAACAATACTGAGCTAGATGGACCAGTGACATGACTCAGTATAAAGCAGCTTCCTATGTTCCTATGATCAAAACCTTCCAGTTTTGAACTAAGCCACAATTCCATTATTTCTGAACTCAGAGAGCTATGGTTTGCTCTAACTGCAGTTAGTTAACAAACCAAGATACCAAACCACAGCTTGTTTGTGAAGAACAAGCTATAGTTATAGCAGACCACAGGAGGTCCCACAACTGTGCTTAGTTCAAAGCAGAAGCTGTCCTCCTCTCAGGAGAAAAAGAGAGAGAAAAATAGTATGTGAGTTAGGCTCTCTAACCTTACAATCAATCATGGTTTTACATGATTACATTACATCTGAACCAGACCATTATTTTGAGCACAACCCTTCAGCGCAGGGCATGATAACTCTTTCACTCTATTTTCTGGCACCCACAATTTAATCCAACAATTCATAAGGTCTGTTGTGCATACATTTGACTATTAAACAGCAAGGTATTTTATTATGCATTTGTAAAGTGTGGTAATTTAAATTGCATCAGAAAGAGAAAAGGTGCAGTGGCAGTTCTGCCCCTTTTTTGTATCTGTATTCAAAAACCTTCAAAATCAAGGACAAAAGGGGGAGGAGAGAGAGAACAGAATTTTAGAAAGAATCCACAGTCATATTCCACAGACACAGAGACCCACACTGTTACTAGGCAGAACGCACAAGGGAACCAAAGACAAGCAAACCAAAGCGGAACACATCAAAAGCTGAAAGTTAATGAAATAAGCCAGCAACTTTGAAACAAGAGGTGGGGAAAAGTAACTTCCTCAAAGCTCCGTAAACACTCATGCATCTGAAATTTTAAGAGGTTTTACTATTCATTTCTGTTTTTTAGATGAAAAGGGATGGGCTCTCAGGGAGTGGGGTGGGGAAATGCAGGTTCTATTTTCAAATACCAAATCTGAATGAGAAAAAAAGGAATAGTAATAATCACTTGGGATGAAACTACAAGTTTAGAACCATTGAAAAAGTACCTGAAATGGTTGCTGCTGGGATGAAAAAGCAGCAGAAACATTTGGAGGAAGCTGGGTTGCTATAGCAACAGGAGTACCAGTCTGCCCATCCTTTCCTGTCACAACCTTTACCTGAGAGAAGATATTTTGGGGGGAAACAAAAAGGGAAATCATTTTCTTTTCTTCCGTTTTTAAAAAATCTGATCAACACACTCCACTTTGCATTGTATTGATGGTTCCTCGCTGAAGAGGGGATTTTAAGAAAAGGCCCATGGGTGTGATGGGACTTGAACCCACTTTTTTTTAAGAAGAAAAAAGAAAATAAATAAGACGTTCTGCTTTGTCTTTATAGACAGCAGAATGGGGCGAGGCACAGGCTACTTGCGACCGCTCGCCACCTAAAGTCTTCACTGAAATTTAGAATAGGCAAATAAACATGGGTTAACTTGAGATATGGGCTTTCTAACAGACAACAAAATTAGCATGACAGACAGTTCACACTCAGAAGAGCCCCAACATTTATTAAGCAATGAGCATAGCCTGCATTCTCTCCCCTCCTCGCAGCCTCCCCCAAACTCCCATAATAATCAGCCCACCCAGGCAAGGGATGAAGTTGCATTGCTTTAGCAGAAGGTGATAAAAGGAAGGGGGAATAAGAGTGAGGAAATGCACAAAATACAAAGAGAAAGAGGTACCCCCAAAGTGCCTTGTTTTTCAAAAGAAAATGTAACATTGTCAATGTTCCTGGAAGTTTATTACTTGTTTCTTCAAACGTCTTCCATAAGTCCATTTTATTTTTTACAAAGGGGGGAAAAGGTTTTATTAAATTGAGTGTTAAATAGGGATACCTGCAAAACTGTTATAAATTTAAGTGAAAGGCTTTAAACATCCATTTATGTCACACAGGACCGGTTAAGCAGGTATAAATCATTTTGACCATTCATAAAGTAAAGGGGTGGGAAATGATATACTGTTGGGGGGGGGGATATAGGTCAAAATCAGTCTCCTTAAAAATTACTGTCTATAGAAAGGAATGTACTTTATCAAAATTTAAGAAGTGATACATTTGATTTTATGTGCCATGCCACCAGGCCTACTCAGATGAACTTAAATGCCTTTACTCAACCTTTATAATGAATTTTGGAAAGACTTTCTGAAGAATAACCATTTCGAAAATTAGGAGCATCTGTCTTCATAGCAAAAGTTTGAAACCAAAGGGATGCACAACACCAATGAGATAGCTTTTTGCTGCATTTTTCATTAGAATTGATTCTGCAGGAAAACATATTTGATTTTGTTTAACAAGCAAGAGTTGATTCCACGTTTAGTGTTCTGAGTATTCATCATGCCTGACAAGCACTTCTGTAAAACTTAGAAACACTGATCCAAAGTACTATCACTTTGATTATAAATTGCAGAGATTCAACCATGTTGAGGTCCTCTACTGTCAAGCAGTGCATAAATTTTATGAATTAAATAAACAAAGTTGTACTCAGTACTATTTTTCTAGAAAAAGAGGTGCTGAAGCTCACCATGAACACCTCCTTCGTTAGAATGGCAATGGAGCCCACCTGAGAGGTACTGGAACTGGAACTGCGTTTGAGTGAGTTCTGGCTGGAAAAAGCCCTGGTTGTACGTACTATTTTTTCAAGCTTGAGCTCGTTATATTTAAGAATGAGTTCTTGAATTTTAAGAACTCTCAAGCATTTCAAGCTCCTGAAGGAGGAGTGTCTTACTCTGAAACCCCTTAAGCTGCAATAAGGAGTTTTATGTCAAGTGCCTGTTGTCCTTTTTGTTTTGTTTTTTATTTGTTGTTCTTTTCGTTTTGTTAATTATGTCACTATTCATTAAAAATAATTTCAAATTGATGTTCACCTGCTTTCCACTCTATAGTTTTGTGAGACCACACAGCCCCCACCATTTTGATGGAAGCAAATAGGTCATTAGAGTACTAACAACTGCCATTAAATAGGTAATCAAGATAGTATTGAAAATGTCAACATATTTACAATACTGAATTGGAAGAAGAGACTGGCTCTTTGGAAATGGTAGTTTGCAAGCCAGCAACTATACATCCTTCACCTATTACAAGGTCTCAGTCCTGAAATTGTTTCAGAGGTATTCCCTGCATATAAGCGCTATATGCCTCACTCATGACATTACAAGCTCCCATTATGTGAGTGACCAATTTGTTCCAAACTGAGGGATTCAAAGGCCTCCAACTCTTCACAAAAGGAAACACTTTGGAGATCTGGCATCAAGTAAAGAGTCACCTACTGAACTGAAGGCTTTTTTTTATTCCAGCAGGCATTTTAATTGAAGCTTGATTTTATAATTTTAACTTATTTTTATTCTTTGTATTGTATCTTTGCGAACCACTTAGAGACTATTGTAGTTAAGTGGTAAATAAATTATTTAAATTAAAAAATAAACACATTATTTGGAAGTTTAAAGTAGGTAAACATCACCTTTAGAATCAATAGTATCATAAATTGGAATGAACCCCTTTGAAATATGGGACTTCCAGAAATCCTGTTTATACCTGTGTTTTACCAGTAAACATTTGTATAAGTATTCGACAATTTACTGCTAAGCTTGCAAAACCATTCAAGTTGCAAATCTCAATGGAATTGACTTCCGACTATGAATGTATAAGATTGCATTGTTAATTTGCTTTTTATAAAAAAAGACACAGACTTTAGGCTTGACAGTTTTTGCAAGATAACAACAGAAAGCGGTGTCTGCGCCAGATAGTTACAGATAATGAAGAGTTTAAATTTCTTTTGGACTGCACTTTTTTTTAATGTAACAAAATTAAACATGTGGAGCAGGATCCCAGTAGCTTTCTTTCACCAGGGCTGATTATAAAAAACAAACAAACCATTTTTCAACAGCAGACACCAGAGCCTGCTTGAGAAGTTCAGTTTCAAACTCTGCTATGCAGCAAGAGAGGAGGAAGCTATTTGATAAACATAGCCCCAGAGTGTATTATTTGCTAATGTGGAACGAGCTACCGGGTTTTGGTATCCAGGCCTTTATCATTATTTTGCACTACAGTGATACTTGGAGAAACTGGTGGAGCCCTAAATTAAGCCTGCTTCAAGTTTTCACTTGATGTTATTACAAAATCATGGCTGTAATCCTATGCACGCTTACCTGGGTGTAAGCCCCAATTAACATAGTGGGACTTGCTTCTGAGTAACCACACACTGGATAAACCACAAATTACATAGCTGAACCTTCTTTTAACTGACAGCTAAGTTTGCCATTTTAGCTGAGTGCCAGTAAACCTACTGTGCAAATTTATACTCAAGTTTAAAGTTCCTGTGTGAGCATGACTGGTGAGAAAGCAAGCAAACAGAAAACAGAAAAATGCCCTACAACTTCTGCTTCCATGTTAAACCAGCTTTTCTGACACTTTGGTTACAACTAGAAAATATTTATATTTCCCGAAGGATTTTGCCATTATTTTTGTAACACTGCAAGCCAGCACGTCATAACTTCGTATCATTTTCATATGTGTACCCTGAGCTAGCTCTAAAAAATTGAGGGCAACATTGCATAGGAATTTTCTCCATTTCCCACACTTTCTAATTTTATCATAACAACACTGCAAGACAAGTTAAGCTGAGAGATGGCTACTTGTTTGGAGTCACCAACTGGATTTCATGGCTAAAGTAAGAACAGGACTTGAACTCGCATCTTCCTGATCAAAGAGGAACATTCTACCTACTACACCATAACCAATCTATGAACAAAACCACAAATCAGATCAAATGGAATTACAAATAACAGCAAAATTTAAGATCCTAAACCTAAGTCCAGCAAATCTGTTTGCAACATCAAAACACCAAACCTTAAAGACGAATGCTGCAGGATATGCTGCGCTACCTACTGGCCTAATAAATCTTGCAACCCAATCATGCTTCGTACTCCAATACAAATCTTACTGTTTTCAAATGTACTGAGTTCCAAGTATGCACACTACAGATTGCAGAAATAGAAATCAAATAACTGGTATAAATAATTCTAGGCTTCAGTAGGTTTCTAAATTATTGGAACAGCAAGTTCCTACCTCATCATTGATAACCTCAGATTGTTCCTCTTCCTCCTCTTCCTCCAAATCCAAG
Source organism: Podarcis pityusensis (assembly GCF_964106645.2). NCBI lineage: Eukaryota > Metazoa > Chordata > Lepidosauria > Squamata > Lacertidae > Podarcis > Podarcis pityusensis. The sequence continues at coordinate 33,513,654 of NC_138041.1, forward strand.
TCATTCTGCCTGAGGTATGCTTGCAACGCTGCACAAGGCTTCTTCTTGAAAGCTAAGAAATCCATCATATTTCCATGCAGATGTTGCAGGAAAAACAACTCAATCAAATACTCTTTGAAAGCGTCTTTCAACACCTCCATTTCCTTGAGGTGGTGGTCCAAACATTGCTTTCTCAGCTGAGCAGTTTCTTGAGTAGCTGGGGGGATCTCCTCCAGTTTCTTTGTTTTTTTCCCCACAGCACTTAGTGAAGGAGCAAGAGGGAGGCTTGTCAGCCCCTGTGGCATGCTGGCCCGGGAAGGGCTTGTGGGAGGTGGCGGCGATGTCATTCCAAAAGCAGAAGCTCCTCCAACTCCAGCTATCAGCCCACTAGAAGTCCGGTCATATCCCAGGGATCTGCTCAACTGCTGACCTTGGAGAACCTGCTGCTGTTGCTGCATGCCTTGGATGATGTTGCTGATATGAGGTGGCAGGTTATTTGTTGCAATGTGACCAGGGCTAGGTAAAGGTTGGATATTTGCTCCACTAGCGACGGGACTTTGTGGTCCAAGGTGGTGTATGGTGCCACCGGTCTGCGAGTGGGGCTGCGACAGCCTACGTTCTCGAACCGCAGCAGGTGCTCCGGAAGATGAAAGCTGCACCTGAGCTGTGGTTCCTTGAGATATCTGGGTGATGCCGGAGCCTTCCTGATACACAAAGTGCCCGCCATTTGAAGGGCTCAAGCTAATCTGTCTCACGAGAACGCTCGCATCAACAAAGCCTCGTGTCGGGCTCTGGCTGCACATCCCCAAGCCAGGCCCTGGGGTGCCCGCCCGAACATTTGATATGGACTGCACTGGCATAGAGCTAGGCTGCGTGGGGCTCTGAGACTGAGCCTGTGTTGGCAAAGGCGAAGTAACTTGAATGTAGGAGGGGGACCCATGCTCAAACCTCCTTTGCTGAGGGCTGAACTGGAAACTCGGGGAGGTCGGACTCGGGATCGGCAACGGAGTAAGCGTGATCTGCTGGTTTCCTGTCGCAACCGGTCCAACATTCTGCAGGGTAATGTTCACATTCTGCCCAGCGACTGGGCTTCTGCTCATTATAAACTGCTGGATTTGATAACTGGGAGACTGTGGTGCTGATGGGCTTGCTGAAGGAGCAAACGAAGGTGCTGGGGACTGGGGCAGGTTCGCCTGTTGGTCTTCACCCTCGCTGCCAGTGAAGGAGCGGGACCTTTGGAGCTGGCGTTGGGCATTTTGAGGACCATTGCCATGGTGCATTATCACCTTTTTAATGTTCTCAATGTCTAAAGGGAAATTTAGAAAAGTTCATTAAGCAACACAGTAAAGACAGCATTCCTCCAGTGTTTTGTCAGGCTTGTCTTTCCACTCCCTTTGTGCCCTCAACCACTTTTGAAATTAAATGATTGTGAGGGGTTTTTAAAGATTTCCCCAAGTTTCCAGTCCAGGCTTTTTTATGTTACCCTGGAAAATACACGTATGTACCTTGATGGAACTATAGAAATAAATGTATTTAATTTCTTTCCAACTTTTCCAAATTATTTAAACAGATGTGCTCCGCCTGACTGCTACTAGATCTATTACCACTAGTTGCACCTTTCAAGTGTAAGACAAGAAAAGAAAGGTTAATATTCTCCTGGATAGTACTGCATACTCTGTTAAATGTTTTATGCTGAACCACAACAGAAGGATTAAAATTGTTTTCTGCAGTTACTGTCTCATTTTTATGATGTGAAACATAAATAGAAGAATGAAATGACATCTTAAAACCAAACACATTTATTATGACTTTCACGTCTGTGGACAATATGATGCACAAAGTCTTATTCAAGTTGCTAATAACTTGGGTGTAGGAACTGCCACCGTTAACGTGCTTATTCAGAATTTTATTTCTCTCTAACCTCTTTCTACAATCTTTCCCCGCTTCAACTCAGGGCAGCGCCTCACACATCTGAAGGACAGGACTCTAGCAGACCTTGAAAGCTTATGTCATAATACATCTGTTATTGTTTTGTTGTTTTGCTACTTCACAGGGTTGTTGTGGGTGTTTTTAAAAAGTGGGAGAGGGAGAACCACATTCACTTGCTTCTGAATAATAGCAGAAGGTTCCCAAAGCACTAATAAAAATTAAATTTCTTAAATATTTAATTAATAAGTTATTTCCAGGTGGTAGCTTTGCAGCTATTGAACTCCCTTCTAGTTAACATTTGTGTGGCCCCTTCAGTTCTAGCATTCAGGAAAGCCTTAAAAATCTCATGCTTCTGATACAGAAGACTGTAGTCCACAAAAGCTTGTGCCATAATAAATTTGGCCACCTTTAAGGAGCCACAAGATTCTCTGTAGGTTTTTGCTGAAACAAACTTAAAATAAATTTCACTGTAGGAGTTAAAACCTTATTTTTGCTAATTTTCTTTCCTTAAGGAAAAAAAGAATTGGTGTCTTAATCCAGTACAGTATCTTTTTCTCTGCACCCAGTAGCACTTTCACAAGTCTATCCAGACATGTAATTTAATTACTTACATTTGTTTTAAACATTTTACAAATTAAATCTGAATTTTAAAAATTATTCTATGCATCCTTTTTTTGGTGGAGTTTAGTTGTAATTTATCAACAATTTTATTATGCATGGCACTTAAAAGATCTATTTGATTAAGGAGTTCATGATCCTTTTAAAATGAATCACATAAATCTGTACTCTTGTCTGAATGGTTCTATTACTTTTATTTCTCCAAGTCATTGTATAAGGGTTTGGCTGTGAGAAGCGAATGATTGATGACACCCAAAGCGGCAGCTCTCTACGCCCATAACATATCAATATTAACAACGATACACAAAAAAAGGAATTTTCTTGTGTTTCTGTGCCTAAACAACTCAGACAATTGGCTCCATCTAGCTTGGTACAGCTACAGCAGCACCTCTCAAATTTGGGGTGCTGTTGGACTACAATACCCATCGTCCTTGACTATCGGTCCTGCTAACCAGGGGTGATGGGTGTCGTAGTCCAACAACACCCTAGCCTTGAGAAAGGCTGTTCTACAGTGTGGTGTGGTGGTTAGTGTTAGTGGACTAAGAACCTGGGTTCAATTCCCCAGTCACGAAACACAGTGGGCTTGCCCTTGGGGCCAGTTGCGGTCTCTCGGCTTAGCCTACCTCGCAGGGTTGTTGCAGGGGGTTAAATGAGAACCATGTGTGCCACCTTGAGCTCCTTGGGGAGAGAAAAGTGGGGCGTAAATGCAATAAACCAGGCATCGCCAAACTCAGCCCTCCAATGTTTTGGGACTACAACTCCCATCATCCTTGACCACTGGTCTTGTTAGCTAGGGTTGATGGGAGTTGTAGTCCCAAAACATTTGAAGGGCCGAGTTTGCGGGTGCCTGCAATAAAACAAAAACAAATGCAATGACTGGCTCTCCAGGGTTTCAGTTCGGCTCCTCTCCACCCAGCCAACCTGGCCTGATCCTGGGACACCCTGCGTGCAAAGCGGGTGCCCTAAACCGCAGCCACGGACCGGCACAGCCCTTCCCTCCCTACCACTGTTGAGACTAGGATGCTGGGGATACAGGGGCCGCTGGCCCGATCCGGCAGGGCGAAAAAGGTCCCGTCACCCTGTCGCGGAAGCTCCCCAGCAGAAAAAGCTCCTGGAGTGGCGTTTGCGTTCTCTTGCCGGCGGGACCGGCCCTTCTTGGCCCTTCCCGGCGCCCGTTAACTCCCTCAGGCGCGCGCGAGAGGAGAAAGGGGGGGGGGAGGTCCGAGTTCGAGGCCTGGCTCGCTTCTCAGGCCGGGCCTAGAGCGGCCTAGACACCTCGGCCCTCACACACAAGCTGCCAAGCCCTCCCGGGACCGGCCGGCTCTACCTTGTCTCTCCGGCGAGGCGTCAACCCGCTGCGCTCCAGTCAAGGCGCCTCCCTAACTCGTCCCTCCCGCTCCGAGCCGGGCCCTGCTTCTGCCATCCGCCTCCTGACAGGAAACTGGCGGAGGAAGAGGAGGAGGAAACAAAAAAAAGATAGAGAGAGACGCATGCGCATGCGCTGGTTGTACGGGCGCCGGTGAGGGTCAGTTCGTGGGACGTCGCGCCGGTCAACCCGGGTAAGCGCGCTTACGCCAGCCTCACCCTCGCCCGCCCGCCCGCCCAGCTCTACTAGTTGGCTTCGGTTTGGAGAAATGCGCATGCGAATAGAGGCTCCGCCCAGCGTGAACGTAAAGTACGTTCTCTAGGCGCGGGGACGGGACGGCCCTGACGGCGCATGCGCCAAAGTGAGACAGAAAAGGAGGGGGAAGGAGGGAGAGAAAGAATCTGAATTGGTACATGCGCACTAGTTGTTTTCTGCATAATTTTAGACTCGGGTTTAAAAATTAATTAGCCATTTTAAAAAATCTGCTATAATTCCTGATTGTAAAATCAAGCACTAAATGCCAACAATTTTTAAGAGTGCGATGTACACCACTTCAGTCAAATGCAATAAATAATCACCCATAGTAATCATCCAACTTGAAAGAACATTGAAAACCGATCAATAAATCCACTAAAAGAAATGGGGAGAATAATAAATTCTCAATTATTTTTATTTATTGGATTTATTCATCTTTCTTTCTTACTGTGATAACCCAAAGCTGCCCAGAGTGGCTGGGGAAACCCAGCCAGATGGGTGGGGTATAAATAATAAAATTATTTTCATCATTATATTATAACTAAAAACCAGCATCGAAGAAAAAGAAAAACCTGAAAGGCAATCCTTTAAAAACAAGGCAAGATTGAAACTTCCCAGCCACTCAAAAGGAGGCCACAGAATTCAGAGCCAAAAGTCTGGCACCTAAATCTGTATATAATCACTGCTTTTTTTCTGGGGGTACTGAAGGATAGGTATTTCCAGCACTTTTTTCCAGAAGAAAAACACTGTACAGTATACAATTATGGTACCAGGTGAGTCTCCCTGCAGGGTTTGACTAAGTACAGGGCAGTGCACAGTTTACCTTACAAATTTAGGGGGTGTATCCAGAAACCACATATAATCCGTCCCTCAGTTACATGCTTATAGCCTGGGAGGGGGGCAGAATATGTTAGAATTCCTGGCTCTGTGATTGCAGTCATAGGATTGTTGTCTTTCACATGACTGTATGTTTTGACTCCACAGAGAAGAAGGAGTTTGGATTTGATATTCTGCTTTATCACTACCCGAAGGAGTCTCAAAGCAGCTAACATTCTCCTTTTCCTTCCTCCCCCACAACAAACACTCTGTGAGGTAACTGGGGCTGAGAGACTTCAAAGAAGTGTGACTAGCCCAAGGTCACCCAGCAGCTGCACGTGGAGGAGTGGAGACGCGAACCCGGTTTCCCAGATTACGAATCTACTGCTCTTAACCACTACAGACAGGATGTTTGTGTTACTGTGTTCCGTGAAGTGGGACTATTGTCCTTTGTTCTTTATCTCTTTGCTGTCTGATGCTAGAGAGAGAGGGAGCCATGTTGCAGTGCTCTGTGTGTGTTTATATGTAAATAAAGTAGATTAGCCAAAATGAGTTGCTGAGGTCTGTCATGCAAGCCACACGCAAACTCTGCGGAGTGTGCCGGTGTCGGTTGGCATTGGTCGTTGTGATGTTCGGGCTGAAGAAAGCTTTTGAAGCTCCCGAACGAAAGACCAGAAGGGAGGGAACATGCCAGCCAGGCATGTGTCTCTGCGAGGGTCCTACTCAAGTGTAGGCTAAACTCCTGACAGAGTAAACCCCATTTTCTTTTCTGTTACTCCCTTTTATTTTATTTTTTATTTTATTTTTGGAGGAGCAAAATTCAATACTTAAGCCAGTGGCAAATGTGGGGCATAGTTTTTATACATGATCTGTTTGAAGGGGCAGCTCCCAAATTAGGTCAGCTTGGGTACGATATGAGTAAACTGGTCCCAGTTACATCAATCTTTTCTTTATCTCAAACCAAAAGAGCAGGAATCAGGCTACTAGGTCTTTAACAGGATTTGAGCAATTGATGCTTTTGACTTTACTCTACAATGAAAGTTCTGGCATCAAACATTTACAATGGGACAATAGGAACAGCCCAAAGTTTAAAAGAATAATGGGCACAAAACTTGTTGGAGATGCAAGTGATGGGAGGCATATTTCCTACATATGCTGGGAATGCCAATATGTGCATGGGTTTTGACAGGGCATCTTTAAAAAATACTGTATAGTCTTACTGTAAAGAAGGAAATACAGATGGCTCCAAAATTAATATCATTATCAAATCTTTCATTGTCAAAATGTCCACATCCTATATAAGGAAATGCTTCTTCTTGTTTTTATCAGGGTACCATGGTTTTTACTGGTTGAAAAATGCTGGAAATACTCTAAAGATCCATCGTTAGAAGCTTGGTATAATAAAGTTCGCATTTTTATATTAGCAGAAAAACAAACTAAATCAAGGCCTTGCATAAAGACAAAAACAGGAAATGGATTCGTTTTATGAAACAGGTTCTGCTTTATTGATTATATTAATAAACAGGATGAGATGAGGAAAATACCAAAGACTCAAGGAGAATTGTGCAAAGGTATGCTTTATTTAATAATATATTAATATAATATTCAATATGAATAACTATCAAACTTTTTATTACTGTATTCAATTAACAAATAATGATCTACTTTATTACATCAGACACAGCATTAAAAAAATTAAAAAGCACCATCTCAGACTTCAAAGTTCAGAAATTATATATGTATCTATATAAAAATATCTAATAAAGTGTGAATGAATGTAAAATAGGAACATTAATAGGTAATGCCTTAAAGGTAAAGGTATCCCTGACCATTAGGTCCAGTCGCGGGCGACTCTGGGGTTGCGGCGCTCATCTTGCTTTACTGGCCGAGGGAGCTGGCGTTTGTCCGCAGACAGCTTCCGGATTATGTGGCCAACATGACTAAGCCACTTCTGGCAAACCAGAGCAGCGCACGGAAACGCCATTTACCTTCCCACTGGAGCAATACCTATTTATCTACTTGCACTTGATGTGCTTTCAAACTGCTAGGTGGGCAGGAACTGGGACCGAACAACAGGAGCTCACCCCGTCGCGGGGATTCGAACCACCGACCTTCTGATCGGCAAGCCCTAGGCTCTGTCGCTTAGACACAATCCCTATAGGTAATGCCTTAGATGCATACAAATTATTCACAGCTGCTTGGCTTGAACAGCACTAATTACAAGAACAGTTCCTTTCACAAACTTCAGAGTTTAGACGCCTCCAGGAAGTTCCATTTCTAGCAGGTGTGTTGGAAACTTGGCTTAACTGCAGAATGAGTCCACTCATACGAATAGCGTTGCTATGGCTGAACATGATGCTGAGCCACAATCTCTCTTCAGCATGGATACCGCAGCTGTGATCAAAGTGCCTAAAGAAATAATAATTAAAAAACAATAGAGTATTAACTATATATGAATAGAAAATCAAAATATCACTTTTTTGTCTCCATATAAAAATAAATCTATGGCCTTTTAAACTGTGGGGTATTGTTTCTTTTTGTTACTACAGTATGTATTTTTGTGGGGGGGGGTTATTGTAAACTGCCGTTTGATCCTCAAATGAAGGGCAGAATAGATATTTAATAAATAAAATAAACATATATAACTTTATGTATTCATTTATTAAATTTACCTCCCAAGGGACCTAGGGCAGCAGGACACAGAAAAGTGATAAAACAATTCAACTAAAAGTAAAATTAAAAATTTGTCTAAAAACAATCACATACTCTTGAAACTAATCATTTTCATGGTTGCCAGGAACAGTATATTTCAGTCATCGAGTGCCTGGGTAAACAAGAATATCTTTAAATTCCTTGCGAAAGTGAATAGTGAGGGATACAAATGCGTTTCACCAAGGAGGGCATTCCACAAATGGGAAACCACCACCGAAAAGGCCCTGACATAGGTCAACACCAGCTGGGCAACATCCAGTGGCAGCAGCACCATCAGGGCATTCCCTGCCAATACGGGTGATACTGGGGAATACTCTATGAAGAATTAGTGTCTGAATTTTCCTGCTAGTCTGGTCTCCTCTTCTCTTTTTCACTATTATATCATCTCTACCAGATTGGGCAGGGACACTTGCATTATACGATGTAACTCATGCTCAGAGTAGACCCATTTAAGCACATTTATTTAAATGGTTATTCTTATCCAAGTATGACTTAGCTGCTTGTCACCTTCCTCTGCAGCCAGTATGAAAACACACAACAGTAGCCTCTTTGCAGATTGTTCTGCTAGCCTTTAAGCCAGGCATGGGCAAACTCGGCCCTCCATGTTTTGGGACTACAATTCCCATGATCCCTAGCTAACAGGACCAGTGGTCAGGGATGATGGGAGTTGTAGTCCCAAAAACATATGGAGGGCCGAGTTTGCCTATGCCTGCTTTAAGCTAATCAGCTATCATGGGCTTCCTTACAAAGCTGCATTAAATAAATCAATCAACTTTTAAACCCGCCACACTCTCAAAGGCAGCCAGCCAACATGGCCACCATTACCACCACCACCAACTGCAAAGATGTGGGATAATTATTAACAAGTACTTTTGTGCTAAGCCCCAGATCTCATGCCCCTTCCCCCGATTTTGCTCACAGAGAGTTTGGGTATGCTGTAAAGCTGCAATCCATCGCCGTAATTTGCCAATACAGCGGTACCTCGGTCTACGAACAGTCCTGTTAACTGACTATTCGGGTTACGAACTCCGCAAAACCAGAAGTATTGTTCCGGTTAGCGAACTTTACCTCGGTCAACGAACAGTGGAAGGGCACTGGTGGCTGGTGGACTCATTAGGGAAAGCGCGCCTCAGTTTAAGAACGGCTTCGGTGTAAGAACGGACCTCCGGAACGGATTAAGTTCGTAAAACGAGGTACAGTGGTGCCCCGCAAGACGAATGCCTCGCAAGACGGAAAACCCGCTAGACGAAAGGGTTTTCCGTTTTTGAGTTGCTTCGCAGGACGAATTTCCCTATGGGCTTGCTTCGCAAGACGAAAATGTCTTGCGAGTCTAGAGATTTTTTTTTCGCTTTCCCCCCCCCTTTATCTAATCTGCTAAGCCTTTAATAGCCTTTAATAGCCTTTTAGCAGCTAATCCCCTAAGCCTTTAAGCCTTTAATAGCCGCTAAACCGCTAATAGCGCTAATCCGTTAAGCCGCTAATAGGGTTGCTTCGCAAGACGAAAAAACCGCTAGACGAAGACTCTCGCGGAACGGATTAATTTCGTCTTGCGAGGCACCACTGTACCACTGTATGCATTCTGTACATGTGCCGCCTCACGCCTCTTGTAAGTACCTACCATCAGATGAATGTTTGCTCAAATTGTAGACCCCAATGGGAACCAAGCATCCTACTGGGGAGGGATATGAGCATGACTTCAATATATCCTCAGGCAATGCCAAAGCACTCTACTGGTTAGAGAGCCTCTGGAGTAAGGTGGAGGAAAACAAGTGCTAAAACAGATGCTCAAGACTAATTACCCACCACAGTACTGATAGATTATATTACCATAATAGTAATAATTTTATTATTTGTACCCTGCCCATGTGACCGGGTCGCCCCAGCCCCTCTGGGTAGCTTCCAGCGTATACAGAAACATAACAAAATGCAATTCAAAATTCAGTGCTGTTAGTTTATACAACCACCACACTGGAATGCTGCAAGGAATAAAGATATTGAGGCCACCATCACATGCACAGATATGTGGTTTTGATCGCTTCCTTTAATCACTTTACCTGTCTTATTGCATTTTTTTAAAAAAAATATTTATTAGGGTTTAGAATAGAAATAGATATAATAAACAATATAACATATGTCTTAACATAATTTCACATTATTCTTTGGACTTCCTCACATCTCCCGCTCCCACTTTCATCATTGTAACTTTTTGCCAGCAATTTATCATCTTATTTGCATTCTTATGTCCCATCTGTATATTTATAATCTTGTAATTCTCAAAAGAGTTTATATTTTCTCAATCTCACTTATTATCTTAAATCATCTAATTTAGTGGTGCTCAATTGTTTATGATCTAGCATCCTGCTTAACATTCACTCAAATTACAATATTTTTGTAAATAAATCTTGAATTTCTTCCAGTCCTCCTCCATCTTCTCCTCTCCCAGGTCACGGATTCTGCCGGTCATCTCGGCCAGTTCCATATAGTCTATCAGTTGCATCTGCCATTCTTCCAGTGTGGGTAGATCTTGAGCTTTCCAGTGCTTTGCGAGAAGTATTCTTGCTGCTGTTGTTGCGTACATAAAAAATGTCCAGTCCTTCTTTACCACCCCTTTGCCGACAATACCCAAAAGAAAGGCCTCTGGTTTCTTTGTGAAGGTATACTTAAATACCTTTTTCAGTTCATTATAAACCATTTCCCAGAACGCCTTCACTTTAGGGCAGGTCCACCAGAGGTGGAAGAATGTTCCTTCACTCTCTTTACATTTCCAACACTTATTATCAGACAGGTGGTATATTTTTGCAAGTTTGACTGGGGTCATATACCATCTATATATCATTTTCATTACATTCTCTTTCAAAGCATTGCATGCAGTAAAATTCAACCCAGTACTCCACAACCTTTCCCAGTCCTCAAACATGATATTATACCCAATGTCCTGCGCCCACCTTATCATAGCCGATTTAACCATTTCATCTTATTGCATTTTTAAAGCGCCATGCAGAAAGGACAGCAGCTCAGTGGGAATGCACGCAGAAGGCCCCAACAGAGATCCTGATTAAGATGGAAGAGGGCTTCCAACAGCAGGTTACATCTTCGCTTCTGTGCCACTTCGTGTTCTCTGGGTAGTGAATGCAAGAATGGGGGGAAACTCTCCTGGTGGAACTTCAGCCTGCTCCATACCAACTGCTGAAGCCGTGTCCTCCCCCCCCCCCATCTTCCTGCCGAGGGAAAAGAAAAGAATAGGCAGTCAAGCTAATAATGCTAATACCACCTCAGTATCTAACATTAAATACCTCACCCGCCCTTGCACAAAGCCTACCTACCCAGTAAACAGGCTCACCCCTCTCGAAAGATTGCATTTGGTCTGTCCTGCCACCGCCCCGCGGAGGATCCACGGTGGGCGATGCCATTTGAGGGACACCGTAGGGGGGGTAGGGCGCGCGCGCAAGCTCTCCCCTTCCACAAGATACTATTGCGAGCTCGGGAAGGAGGGGCTGCGCGAGCTAAAGGTGCCATTGGCCGGCGCCGCGCAAGAGCTCTCGCGGTATTGGGCAAGCGGTAGTGACTGTTAGAGCAGCCCGCCTATCACAAGCTCAGCGGTCAAATAGCGGGGCGGGCGGGCGGGCGAGCAAGGGTACGGTAACCCAGCAGGGACGCAATAAGGAGAGTTATACGCGATGCGCGTTCCCTTTCCCAAGATGCATGACGGTTCGGAAGCCTTGAACCATGACGTTTGGGACGTCATATTACGTCACAAGTCACCCCCCCCCCACACACTAAATTCCCCCTCCTCTCAGAAGTGGCTTTTACACCACTGAGGTGCAGCTGTTAAGGCTGTTGGGCTAAGGCAGAGGCTTAAGGTGACCTTGAGCCAGCAGCTTTCTCTCAGTGTAGCCTGAGCCTACCCAGCAGGGTTCTTGTGAGGATAAAATGGGTGAGGGAAGAAATAGGAACCATATTATTACATACATACATACATACATATATACATACATACATATATACATACATTTGTTTGTTTGAACCCTGACAGAGTCAAGGCTGCTTACAGACAAAAAAATAAGAACTGCTAAAAACACAGAGCAAAACTTTTTTTTAAAAAAGTATCAAACATTGATACAATTGAAAGCATATAGATATTTATAATCTATTAAAAACTATACAGTATAAGTTGTCTTGAGCTCCTTAAGAGGAACTCTTTAATAAACAAACCTGGCAGCAATTGAATGCCTGCTCAGGTATATATTCAGATGAAAAACAACTGACAGTGCTATTTCACAGAGAGAGAGAGAGAGAATCATGGGAGTTGTAATTATTGTGAGGCTGCTTGGGAAACCTTTGAAAAGCAAACTTTCAAGGTGGGCCATTAATTCCTCCCCACCCCTACCCCCCGCTTTACTACCATCCACTCTGTCCACCACAACAACTCAGTGGAGAAGGCCAGGCTGAGAAACAGCAATCACCCCCAAACCATTCAGTAGAGTCGCTGGCCAAAGAACAATTTAAACGTGGGTCTCTGCAAACCTAGCCAAAACCATGACACCACACTTCACTTTCAGACACAGATCCCTACCTCCTCCGAAGTGAAAGTCGCGCATATAAATGAGAAAACATATTTTGGCTGCATGCAAAGCACAATCTTAAAGCACACACACCCCACCTTACAAAAGAATCCTGGGAACTGTAGCACTGTAGGGTAAACTACAGTTCTCAGCAGTTTTTTTTTTCGGGGGGGGGACGCATACCCCTAAACATTTTGTGAATCTAAGTTTGGTCATATTGAGGAACAGTATTTCAATATGAGTAGGAAAATGAGAGTACCCTTAAACATTTTTTGGGGGGTGGGAGCACTGGTTCTCAGTATTCTTCTTAGGGTGACTGTTCAAGTTGTGTTAAGAGTGCTTTGTGTATATGACCTCTGCAGCTTAGCAGTTAGTGATACAGTCACAAAGTGTGTGCAAAGCCTTCTGCCTTCAGGTGTCAAGGAGGAAGCTGCCCCATTGCCAGTATTAAAGCAAGATCCCACTGAGAGCCTGTGCGGTGTAGCGGTTAGGATGCTGAACTAGGATCTAGGAAACCAGGGTCCAAATCTGCACTCAAGCCAGGAAGCTCACTGTGTCCTTGGGCTAGTCACTGTCTCTCAGCATTGTTGCAAGGATTTAACTTGGAGGGAGGAGAACCGTGTACCCCACTTTAAAGATGATGTGGTGTTCATCTGATGAAGTAAAGGAAGATGGAGGCACCTGTTGCTCCAAATGCAACTGCCCCTCTCTGCCCATGGAGGGGGAGATCCACACAGAACTATGACCCCAGAGTCACTGACCCGGGCACTATATGATTGCAGACCTAGGATCAGGGCAGGAAAGCATCCCATTGTTACTATTATTACACACACGTGTCATGGCAATGTTCTCTCTCCTTTGTCAGAGGCAATGTGTTGCTGGGTACCAGTTTTTAGGAATCACAAATGGAGAGAGTGTTGTTGCATTCGGGTCCTACTTTCAAACTTCCCAAAAGAGTCTGGCTGGCCACAGGAAAAACAGGATGATGGCTCTTCTCACAATCTTAAGCTCTTTTATTTCGTACACAGAAAACGTAGGTATGATTTTTCTTTTCTAATTGTGCCACGAGAAGTCTTTATTTTATTTTCAAAAAAGAAAACAAAAACCAGAGGCAATTATTTCTTTTTAAAGCCCTCTGACACAAGTAGCTCATTTTTTAAAGGAGAGAAAGCGAAAAGTTTGATATTCCACAGTCAGATTTTGTTCAGAGAAACTATTTTGTCTCTTGGGACACCAGAGGCAAAGACATGGCAAGCTAAGGAAAGGAAGAGGGTGTCTCCCCTTCCGCAAGCTGAGCTGGAATGAAGTACAATCAGAAAAAGCCCAAAAGAAAGGAGGAAGAAACTTTGGCCTTCATTTTAAAAAGGAGGGGGAAATGATACTTAAAAAACCTTTCCACTGTCTTAAGAGTCCGATTATTAATTACTTTCTATTGTGCATTGGACACAGTAAAAATGACATAATTCTTTTGTAAAGCATAATTAATGCACTATTGGCTCCAGCTGACATTATTTCCCACTGTAGACAAAGTTGCTCTAAAGGTCCTTTTTCTTCTCCTCCCACAACTTGGCCTGGTGGGCAATGCTCATCACCCAAGCAGATAAACACCACCAGTTGAGAGATGACCCCAAGGTTATCGAGCAGAAGTTTCCCAGAACGGTGTGGGGCAACCCACGTGCTGTTATATTTCTGCCCTCTGGAGCGGATTTCAGTTCAGTCCGAGTCATCTCCGCATCCATCGCTGCCCTCAGGATCGTCACTCTGGAAAAAGGAGATAAAGAAACAGCGTAGTCACAACTGTCAGTGACATTCATAAACACAGGTTTAAAAATTATGGAATGCGTGGAGAAAGTGGATCTAGGAAGGTTTTCCTCCCACTCTCATAGTGGAAAAACAATGAAGCTACACGTTACAAGACTCACAACAGATGGAAGAAACACTTCTTCACACTGCGCATAGTTAAACTTTGGAATGCAGTGATGGCCACCAATTGGGTTACCTTTGAATCCCTGTTGTCCACCGGTGCCCTCGAGACAGTGGAATTGAAGTCGTGGTTGGAGAGCGTCTCCACCCAGCACCCCATGGACTTCTCTTCTTTCTCCGTGCTTATGATTGTGGGGTAGATGTGTTGCTCTTTAAAAGCAGCAATCTTTTCTTCTTCTTCCACCCACTCCAGGGCCTCGTGGAGCCCATCGTTCCCAAAACGTTTATTGTACTTTTCAAAGTGAACCCTCTCCAAAACCAGGCCCAGCCCCGGGGCTTTGGGGACGTCCACCTTCTCCTCCCCCCAGCAACGCTCCATGATGGCCTCGGAAGCGAAGCCCTTCACGATGGCGATCACCAGCCCAATCATCTTCCGGATCTGGTGCATCATGAAGCTTTGCCCTTTCACCTTGATCACGGCAAACTCCATGCCTTCCCTCACAAAGGGCTCCTCGCAGTACATTTCCATGATGTAGCGTTTGGCGCTGGGGTCTTTGGGCCCCTTCTGAGAGGTGAAGTTGTGGAAGTTGTGCGTCCCCTTGTAGCAAGCCAGAAGGCTGTTGACGGTCTCCAGCGTCTTCGTGCTCAGGCGGTACGTGTCATCCTGGAGGTCGCAGTCTTTGTGTGCCAAGGCAAAAGTTGGCAGCATGTAAGAGTATGTCCGGGCATCACATTTGTTCTTGGAATTGAAGCCTCCAGTGACCCGTTTCAGTCCTAGATTAAAACACGCATGTTCTATTAACAGGATCTGTACAATCCCATCAAGTAAGTTTCAGGTGAACCGTGGACCCAGGATACTTCACCACTGGGATGGGGGGAAACTTGTCACCCTCCGAATGTCACTGAAGCTCAGCTCCCATCATCCTTGACCATTGTCCATCCTTGCAGAGGATGATGGGAGCTGGAGTCCCAACATCAGAAGGGTCACAGGCTCCCCCAGACCTGCTTTAGGTTCAGGGGTCCACAGTTTTGGCTTAATGGAACTCTCAAATTTCTCAGTACACCGAGGCTTCAAAATGTACAGGTGGCAAAACTATTCACATTCCATTGGCGGTGTGTGTGTGTGTGTGTGTGTGTGTGTGTGTGTGTGGAACTGACCACACAAGGAAGTGCATCGTGTCTGGCACAACTTGGGGCCTGTCTTGACTGCTGCGCTGTTCACTTTCCACAATCAGCAATTATATCATTTTGGCCTGGCACATAAGCTTCTCCCATCTAAGTGGGAAGGGCCTACTTAAAAAATGCCAACTCACCCCAGGTCATGGGGAACATTGGTACTGGTGGGGAAAAGTAAAAAAAAATTGTGCTTGCCAAAGACCCTGCCTCTGCTAACCTTCCAGGGCCATGGGGAGCCAGTTCAGAAGTTTATTGTTCTAGCCAAAGGCCATGACTAACTTGCAGCAATAGGATTAATAAAATAATGCAATACACACACACACACACACACACACACACACACCTATATAATATAAGCGGACTTCCATGATGTAAGAGAGGCTTATATCTCAGATTAAACCTCTGAATCACGGAAACAACTTATAGTGATTTTATCTAACCCCCTTTTCCTGATTTTTTTTGTAAACAATGCAGAAAAGGTTACTTTGTGTGTTACAAAGATATTACTGTCACTCAAAAGAAACCAAACCCTTTCTGCTATGATGCTTTTACAGAATCATAAAATTGTAGAGTTGGAAAAGATCACGAAGATCATCTAATCCAACCCCCTGTATCGCAGGAAC
This sequence comes from Podarcis pityusensis, assembly GCF_964106645.2. Classification (NCBI taxonomy): domain Eukaryota; kingdom Metazoa; phylum Chordata; class Lepidosauria; order Squamata; family Lacertidae; genus Podarcis; species Podarcis pityusensis. Next base: position 33,529,613 of record NC_138041.1, read on the forward strand.
TATTCGCCCAGCAGAGGGCTCAAACGCACGACCCTGACATTAAGAGTCTCATGCTCTACCGACTGAGCTGTCCCTGAGAACCAAGGTTTCAGAAACGTATATAAGGGGCAGGTTAACAGATAATGAGTGATGTCTTTCACCTGTGGTTGACCACAAATACAAAGTCTGTCTGTGTATGGGACCTTAGTTCTAGCGGCCATCCAAGACTGCAGCGGGCATCACTTGGAAACGCAACTCAGTAAAGGCATTTCTTAAGAAAGCTGGCAAGGATTTTGGTCATCTAACAAGCTCTAAAATGCTCTGTTCTCATGTGGATACCAATGAGGAAACGTGGTGTTCCTAATTAATTGTAGGTCCCTTCTGAAGTCTATCCAGAAGAGCTGGGTAGTCAAGTGGTTGGATGAGAACTCCCATCATCCCTAACCCCTGATTATGTTGGCTGGGGCTGATAGACACTGGAGTCCAACATCTGCAGGGCTCCAGGTTGGCTACTCCTGCACCTGGGGGACAGGAGGGGTCTTCTGATGTCACAGAGCTTAACTCAAAGCACCCTCAACACCAAGGCCCACCTCGCCTATGCATTTACAAGCTGGCGAGAAGGGCTCATCCCTATTGCTCTGCTTATGAAAGATTGAAAGGTGAGATCACCGAGATCAAGGCCCACAACCAAAAGCTCCTGTTATTTACTCCCTTACCTAGAATTCGTATATGAGGAGGAAGATGGTGGTTTATCTTTTCCAAGATATCGTCTATCAACCAGACCTTCAGCGACACGATCTGCCCAGCTGCAGATACACCCTGTGTGGATCAACAGGTAGGGATTAAAATCAACAGGGAGGAGGGAACCAGAAAAGTCTCCATCAGACAGTGATGGGCTGAGGGTCCTAAGCATGGATTCAGGAAGTTAGTATAATCTGAAAGCAAACAAAATGGAACTGAGTTGAAGAATGCAAGGGTCTCTATGCCGAACCATAACCTGGGGACCATGTATATTACATATGTGTTAGGGTGCCACATATAGAAACATAAGAAGCTGCCTTATACAGAGTCAGACCATTGGCCCATCAAGCTCAGTATTTTCTACACTGTGTGACAGGAGCTCCCCAGGGCTGCAATCCACAATACCGACACTCCATGCTGTTGAAACTCCCATTCGCACACACAAAACCGCATCACCTTGTCTGTCCGGGCGCATCTCTGGAAAGACATCTTCTTCATGTCTTCACCGTGGTTCTCTGGGATGCAGCCTGATCGAATGAGGGCTGTCACCAAGTCATCCTCAATCGTCTTGAACTGAGCATTCCCCACATTGCGCTGGAATGAAAAAGAAGAAAAGATTGAATGCATCTCACTTGCCAGAGCTGGAGCTGCCTGGCTGCTACAAAGGATGAGCTAAGGATCAGGAAGTCAGCCCAGGTACAAGCGCCTGGGATGGATCAAAGAAAGGTGTTAACATGGTAACTGGTCTGGTTTCTTTAGCCTGCCCTTTAGCTAAAAGGAAGAACTTGCAAACATCAGTAGTGGGCGAGTCCCTGCCCTCAGATTTGCAATCTAGAAGACATGGCACTTGCAGGGAAAATAATGGAGAGGAAGAAGGGAGGAAAGCAAACTCAGACACCAAGTCTTAAAAGTGGTGGCTAAGAGGGGACCCAAAGGCACATGGTCTCTCAAGGCAGGCAAGATGGGAGTCGCCCTGCTTTTCTTCCGCTCTGCAGCCTTGTGTTCAAATTCTACTGTCACAAAGGCAGTGAAGGCTCCCTATAGCACAGGGGGAAGCAGTGGTATTCACCTGTGTGAATCATAGGGCAGTGGGCCTTTGGCCCTCCAAATGTCATTGGACTACAATTCCCACCAGCCTCAAAGATCTGGAGGGCCAGTGGTTCCCCACCGCTTTAAATAAATAAATAGGTGGACAAAACAGAGCAGCAGCAGCAAGACCACCAATCCCCATCCTCATCTTATACCTACATGCCTAAACAAAGACCAATGACAAATTAGCCTGGTAACTCCACAAACACTCCCCAAGCGTAGGTACCTGAACCACTCACCTGCATCCCATGATAGCCTTTCCCTGAATATGCCATCAGCATCACAACCTTCCTTTTGGGGAACCTCTTCACCCCGTCCTCCACCTCTTCCCCACTGGTCTTGATCCGTTTCGTTTCATGCCCGTTTTCCTCCTGCTTTCCAACTTCTTCCGCTGCCTCCTCTATGTTGCTGCAGCTGCTCTTCAGCCTCTTGGCTTGGTTGCCGGCCACAGTTCTCAACTCCTCGGCCATTGCAAAGCACTAGAAGAGATCATCCGAAAGCTAATGAAGTCCTTCATTTAAAGGGCACGTCAGCCACAGAAACCTTCTTTACACAGAATTTGAATCGATCACTCAAAATCAACTGACAAAAGACAATTTTCTTAAGGCAACCAAGCAAGTAAGTCCAAAAGGAGCTACTGGGGGTTTTGGTGGCATTTTAATTCTGCTTCACATATAGATACGTATACAGACATCATCATTCAACGCAATGCCATACGCCAAGCTAAAACGAGCAACTTCGTCGCAGCTCACAATGCACATCTCTGAAGATCAGGTAACGCATCAACAACAGAAGAATCCCTGCAATTCAGGGGACAAAGAGGTAAAACTACACTTTTTAAAAAAGAACGGAATATAAACCAACAGAAACACCACGTTGCATAGGAAAAGGCTGTAGTCCAGTGGCATGCCTCTTATCTTTTTATCTGCACTGAATCGCTTTTTCTGTATGGATTGGGTTTGTTGTTACCGTATGAATCTTTGTGTCTTCCTAAACCGCCCAGTGATCTTCGGATGAAGGGCGATATAGAAATTTAATTAATAGTAAGAACAAGGATGACGATGATGCCGAACGCCCCCCCCCCCCCCGTGGCATCTCCAGGTCCCCCTCTCAAACCCTGCAAGAGGCGGCAGTCCTGAGCTAGCTCCGCGCCCTAACTCCTGCGCCCTGAAGTGAACTCCTTTCTTAAGAATCGCCAGCTGATAACAGTCATATTGTAAGGAAGCTTTGCCGGACGAAGATCAAGAGGCGATACCTACGCTAGCCATGCCGTTCAGCCGCCAGCCACCGGCTGGTCTCCCGAGGGAATGAGCGGCCAGACGCCCCGACCGCAGCCAGGCTAGGAAGGGCATACGAGTGGGGCGCAGCCGGGGTCCCTCTCCCTCTCCTTCCTTCCTCCACCAAGGGATCCCCTCGCTCCCCGCCCCTGCCCTCCGCCAAGAGCCGCTCCGGCCACTTACTACGCCGCCACCACCGCAGCTGCTCCTGCCCGGCAACCACGTGGGAGCGAAGGGAAGGGAAGGGAGAGCGGCGGCGGCGGCGGCGGCCGACTACGGCAGCCGCGGAGGGGCGGAACGGGGCCGAGCGCAGCAGCGCGCCGGCTTCGCGAAGGGGAGGAGCCCGGAGCTGGAGGGGAGGGCGAGCGCGCCGCGGGGCGGAAGGGGGAATGCGCGCTCCCGGGCATCGTCCCCCCGGGCGAAGCGGCTGGAGCTGCGGGGGAGAGGGACCCGTCCAGCAGCGTTGGCAAATGTTGTGCGCGCTCAGATACCCTCCAGCGTTTCTCCCACGCGAAAATAGGGACGTCCTATCCCGTGATATTGTTATAAGAAAAAGAACAACTCCTTTTCGCTTAAGGGGTCCCCAAGAGCTCATCTAGAGTCCTTTGGTAGGTTCTCTATCGGTAGGAGGAAATAACAGAGGCCAAGCAGAGAATGTTGAGAAGCAATGCAGCTCGTAAGCCTGATCTTTCTTAAAGCTGTTGCAACAGGGTGTTCCACCCCACACACAAAGGGGGAGAGGGACCCAGAACAATGGTGGGCAAACTCCTATACGTATTAACTTTTGAAATTCCCCGCCCTGGTGCTCAAGACCAGCCCCATACATACATCACAGAAGGGGTGTAACCCAAGACCACCCCCAATACCTCATACATCAGAGAAGGGGCCAGCAGGAAACCCCTGCATGGGTTTACCTGGAGAGCCTGGCTATTCTTTTGTGATGATAACTACTTAATTTCGGAAATCTTAAATGTGCCCTTAAGACAGGATTTGAGAGCAAAAAGACAATGGGGAGACAATATTTGAGGTAAGTTTGGAAGGGACAAAATGCTTTCAGGACTTTTTCTGTGGGCTTCAGACATGTGGTATATATATATGGGGGGTGTGCTTGGTACATTTATGAACATTTATTTTATATATGTAAGACCTTAAAATTCTTAGAACAATAATAATATTGGATGGATCACTGCAGATGGTGACAGCAGTCACGAAATTAAAAGACGCCTGCTCCTTGGGAGAAAGGCGATGGCAAACCTAGACAGCATCTTAAAAAGCAGAGACATCACCTTACCAACAAAGGTCCGTATAGTTAAAGCCATGGTTTTCCCAGTAGTGATGTATGGAAGTGAGAGCTGGACCATCAAGAAGGCTGATCGCAGAAGAATTGATGCTTTTGAATTATGTTGCTGGAGGAGACTCTTGAGAGTCCCATGGACTGCAAGAAGATCAAACCTCTCCATTCTTAAGGAAATCAGCCCTGAGTGCTCATTGGAAGGACAGATTGTGAAGCTGAGGCTCCAATACTTTGGCCACCTCATGAGAAGAGAAGACTCCCTGGAAAAGACCCTGATGGTGGGAAAGATGGAAGGCACAAGGAGAAGGGGACGACAGAGGACAAGATGGTTGGACAGTGTTCTCGAAGCTACAAACATGAGTCTGACCAAACTGCGGGAGGCAGTGGAAGACAGGAGTGCCTGGCGTGCTCTGGTCCAGGGGGTCACGAAGAGTTGGACACGACTAAACGACTAAACAACAACAATATTGGATGACAAAAATATTATAATATTAATGATATAATATAATGATAATAATTATTATTATTTTATTTATACCTCACCCATCTGACTAAGGCTGCCGGAGCCACTCTGAGCGGCTTCCAACATACATAAAAACATAAGAAAACATTACGCACTTCCCTATACAGGGCTGCCTTCAGCTGCCTTCTAAAGGTTGCATAGTTACTTGATCTTCTTGGCTCCAGGATCGCATGACTCCATGCCCTCACAACGTTTCTCTGATGAAAACAGGGACATCATACCACATCCTCCAACATTTCTCCAATGAAAATAGGGGCATCCTAAGGAAAAGCGGGACTTTCCGGGATCAAATCAGAAACCAGAATGACGCTTGGAGGATCTGTACTCTCTCACACACACCCCTGCAGTGTCAACCAACAATCCACAGCTGAGGGTCTTTCTTAAGAGCAGCTGAATTTATTTTTATTTTATACCAGAACATACGCCTCAGTTTGTAGAGCATGAGACTCTTAATCCCAAGGTGGAAGCCGTGCCATGTTGGGCAAAAGGATTCTTGCATTTCAGAGGGTTGGACTAGATGACCCTTGTGGTCCTTTCCAACTTTACAAGAGCTGTTTAAAATGCTGCTAAGTTACCCATTCCTGCAAAACTCTGGAATCCACAGCTAACGGTCAACAGAAACTGGTGTCAGTAGTGGGATACGAACCATGCTTCTATTCAGAGACCAGAACAGAGGCAGAAGTACGAATGGCTTTCTGCTGTGAATGCCAGCAGGCAGACACAGCAATACAGAGTTTTGCTGCTTAGCAAGAGATTTGGGGAAGTTGCTACCGTTCTTCACTCTGTTCAGATTACACACTGAGAACTCATCTCCTGTTTACTGTGCAAGCAAGTCAGCCAGGCCATAGCATGAGTACCTGCCAGCCATCTCATCCTAGGTCACCTCCTATGCAGCATCAGGCAGGTGAAGTCACTAACATCCATGGAAAAAATATATACCTAAGGCGAATTCTGGGACTCCAGAATCCACAGATACCTGCACAGTCTCTAGCTCAGGTGTGGGGAACCTTTGGCCTTCCAGATGTTGCTGAACTCCTGCTTGCACTGGCTTCCTCGCCCTTTGAGACTATCTGAGGTGGGGACTGGAACAGGCCTGCCTCTTTGAGGACTTGTTAATTGATTTTAACACTCCTTTGGAAACAAGCAGGTATGTGCTCTTTGCGACTGGGCATATTTCCAAATGTGAATTCCGCAGAAAAACAACAGACTGTGAAGCATTCATGTGCCCATGGCTCTGGAATTCATGTGCTCCCATGCCAGAGAGGTTTTATGAGCGAATTCGATGGTTCCTTTCCCCACTTAGGCCGGACAGGTCCCCCACGCGCCTGCCTTTAATGTTATGGCCCACCATTAATCTTGCATGCACCACGAAATGTGCCCCCCACATGGAAAGAGCAGGCTGCATTTACCCTTTTCTCTCCCAATTTGAGTTCCACCTGAAAATTATGTGGCAGAAGTTACAAATGCTTGCAAATCCATGCCCTGCTTAATCCACAGAGTGCAGAAGGGTAGTGATATTATTAAGCCCCCCACAGCAAACGTAGAAAAAGAGAGCCACCAAGCACCTTAGAAACAAATGGATTTATCGTGGCAGAGCCAGTCGTAGGGCTACAGAGTTTGGGATTAGAGCATTCTGCAGGCAGAACAGCAGGTGCCTCCGAGTTCTGACAGAGGAGCATCACCACTCAGGAAGGGCCAGGTGGGGCCAGGTCCTGGTGGGGGGGTTGCCACGGTGACAAGGACCCGCCCTCCTTTGTGACATCTCTTGCTTCTCCTTTAAAAGCCACTGACTTGCAGGCGGCCATTGTGGGTTAGTGAGGAGCTTAGAGGAGAGAGGTGGTGGTGGCAGTTGGTGGTGGCAGTTGGTAGCGAGTAAGAGGAGGATTAGTGATTTGTTCTTTTTTGTTTTCTTATTTTGATTTTGATTTCATTTATTACTTTTATTTGATTTATTTGATTTGATTTATTTTGATTTTCTTTTATTCTTTTCTTTTAACACTTTTATTTATTTTATTTTATTTTTTGTTCTTTGTTTTAATATTTTTGTTTTTTGTTTTTTTGTGCACACCTGTGCATAGTCTGTATATATTTTTATTTTTTAGATAGAGGAATAGTTAAGGTTTTTGTGGACGACATGGGCAGACTGTAAGTAGCATCCCTTTCTCTTCATCTACGGGTGTGTGTGTGTGTGTGTGTGTGTGTGTGTGAGACAAACTGGGAGGTTTTTCTGGCGGACACCTGAGTATCAGGTTTGTCCCTGTCCCTCCCTTGACCTCCACCTTACACCCATTCAGTAAAACAAAGAAAAATATATACATGGTCCTGTTTCCCAGCCAAGTTGAGTACCCCTTATTGTCCTGGCCAAGTCCCCAATCCATGTAGGTTGGATCCACTCTGGTCCTTGAGATGGCTACCTGTCTGGCACTCAGAGACCAGGAGGGCAGTGATGATCACCCCAGCAGAAGGGTTGCTGTGTACGTGGTCTCATGCTTCAGGGATGATGGCTGCCCCTAGCCATGTCCCAAGTGCCTCCTCTGGTCGCCATCTCTCTTCTGAGCAGAAAAGAGTGTTTTAAGGCAGATCAAAGAAAAGGTTTTGCCAAAGAACAATCGCTATGGATGAAGAGGTAAAAGAAACAATGGTCAAATGGGCACAAGATATCGGCCATACTATATATTTAGAACAATGGGAGAAACTCTGTCGCGAGGATATTCGCTTTACCACCTGCTATACGATAAAGGAAAATTTGGTTAAAATGTTTTACAGGTGGTATTTAACACCAGTTAAACTTGCCAAAATTTATAAATTCAAATCCAACCTTTGTTGGAAATGTAACAAAGAACCTGGAATGATAATTCATATGTGGTGGGGCTGCAAGGAAATAAAGAAGTTTTGGGGAATAATACATGAGGAACTTAAGAAAATGCTAAACAAACTCTTGATAAAAAAAATCCCAAAGCTTATCTGTTTGGGTTGGTGGGCAAAGCAAATATCCTCGCGACAGAGTTTCTACCATTGTTCTAAATATATAGTATGGCCGATATCTTGTGCCCATTTGACCATTATTTCTTTTACCTCTTCATCAAATCATAGTCCAATAATAGTGTAAACTTTTGATAATAATTTCCTATTGTTTCGAAATATAATGGTGCTAAATAGCAATTGTTCTTTGGCAAAATCTTTGATCTGGCTCAAACACACTTTTTAATTGTATATATTGCCAATTATCCATCCCATATTGTTTTAATTCTTCGTATGTTTTTAATTTTAACTTTCCTTGGTCTTCTTCCAGTATTTGTCTATATGTTGCCCAGTTCGGATTCATATTGTGTTTTTTAACTGCATGGGTTTCTAATGGAGAGATCCATAAAGGGATTTGTGGCTCTAATAGCTGTTTATTCCTAAACTTTAAAACTTTAAAGTTTATTCTAAACTTAAAGTTTATTCTAAACTTAAAACAATGAATTTCTGAGTATATGCTTTTTGAAGCCATTATGTACCTTAACCTTCTCGTATGCTAGGTAGGTCTGCCATCCATACCTATTGTCAAAACTTTCTAGATTTAAAATACTAGTGTTTTCCAATATAATCCATTCTTTTAACCACACCAGACATTCTGCTTCATAATATAATTTTAGATTTCGTAATGCCAGTCCTCCTCTCTCCCTTTTAGCTGTTAATAGTTTATACCTTATGCGTGGTTTTTTTGGTTTGCCATATGAATTTTGTTAGATCTTTTTTCCACTCATCAAAACAATTTTCTTTCATTATTATTGGTATTGTTTGGAACAAATATATCTTTTTGGGTAAAACATTCATCTTAATTATAGATATTCTCCCCAGTAACGTCAGCTTTAATCTACTCCTGGTTTCTAGATCTCTTCTATTTTCCTTCCAGGCTTTTTCATAATTGTTTCCAAATAGATTAATATTTTTCATCGTCAATTCTATACCAAAATATTTTGCTTTTGTAACAATTTCCAAACCAAATTTCTCCTGTAGTTCGCTCTTTTCTAATTCCTGTATGTTTTTTGCCATAAGTTTTGTTTTTGACATATTTATCTTGAAGCCTGCTACTTTCCCGAACTCATTCATTATCCTCAGTGCTTTCATTAGACTGTTTCCTGGCTCCTCAGGTGCTAATATAATATTGTATGCAAAAGCTCTAATTTTGAAAACATCCTTGCCTCATGTAATTCCCTTTATCTCTTTTTCTTTCTTTATTTCTAAAATCAGGATTTCCAAAGTTAGTATAAAAAGGAACGGTGAAAGCGGGCATCCTTGCCTGGTACCTTTCTCTAGATTTCAAGGATCCATCTTTTCACCATTTATTATTAAACATCCCTGCTGGTTTTCATATATTGTGTTTATTGCTCTGCAGTAGTTTTCAGCAGTCCTACTGTTTCTGCTACTTCCTGAAGGAACGATCTTGATAGGTTATCGAAAGCCTTCTCGGCATCTGTTAACATAAACGCCACTTTTTTGTTGGGTCTCATTTCCAAATATTCAATTAGATCAATTACTATTCTCGTATTTGCTTTTATATGCCTATTTGGGAGGAATCCTACTTGCTCTTGGTCTATTACATCTTTTAGGACCGATTTCAGCCTATTTGCTAATATCCCCGCGAACAATTTATAATCATTATTTAATAATGATATGGGTCTGTAATTGTTAACTCATTCTCTAGCTGTGCTTTGTTTGTGAATTACAGTGGTGCCCCGCAAGACGAATGCCTCGCAAGACGAAAAACTCGCTAGACGAAAGGGTTTTCCGTTTTTTGAGTCGTTCCGCAAGACGAATTTCCCTATGGGCTTGCTTCGCAAGACGAAACGTCTTGCGAGTTCTTGCGAGTTTGTTTCCTTTTTCTTAAAGCCGCTAAGCCGTTAATAGCCGCTAAGCCGTGCTTAGCAAGATGAAAAAACCGCAAGACGAAGAGACTCGCGGAACGGATTAATTTCGTCTTGCGAGGCACCACTGTAATACAATATTGGCTTCTTGCCATGACTTTGGTATTTTTCCTTCTTGCATGATCTCGTTCATTAATTTTTTTTAAGGCATTGTTATAGCATCTTCTAACCTTTGGTAGTGTATCGCGGATAGTCCATCTGCACCTGGAGCCTTCCCCAGTTTAAGATTGGAAATTGCTTGTTGTATCTCCATTGTTGTTACTGGTGCGTTTAGCTGCTTCCCTTTGTTTTCACCTATTTTTGGGATTTGTTTTCCTTGAAGATATTTTATAATTTGTTGTCGAGTTTCTGCACCTTTTTTATATAGATTGGTGAAGTATTTTACAAAGCATTTATTTATTCCTTCTTCCGTCTCCACTGCTTTTCCTTCATATACTACTTTGTTTATTTGTCTTTCTCTTTGTCTTTTCTTTATCTGCCACGCAAGTAATTTACCTGGTCGGCTTCCCAATTCAAGTGCTTTTTGTTCATCCATTTTATATTTCTTTCTATTTCATCATTTAAGAGTGTTGAGAGCTGTGTTTGTAATATTTTAATGGTTTGGTTTGCGATCTCTTTTTTGGTGTTTTCGCTAATAATTTTTCTTGTTTGCCTATTTCTTCTTGTAAATGCTTGATTTTAGCCTCTCTTAATTCATTTTTGTATTATGTTTTGTTTATACAACATGTTTTTAGATTGGCCTTGAGATAGTCTTTAAACCTCTTTTGTTGGCCACCAGCATTACGCCTTCCATTTTTAAGTTTGGAATAGAGTCGTTGCTTTGGAAGACGATCATCAGGCATCCGAACCACATGACCAGTCCAACGAAGTTGGTGTTGAAGAATCATTGCTTCAACACTGGTGATCTTTGCTTCTTCCAGGACACTGGTGTTAGTTCGCCTGCCTTCCCAAGTGGTGTGTCACATTTTTCGGAGACACCATTGATGGAATCTTTCAAGGAGTTGGAGATGCTGTTTATAAGTGGTCCATGTTTCACAAGCGTACAGTTGGGTTGGTAGTTCAAGAGCCTAGACTGAAACTTGAAGGACTAGTTTCAATGGACCAAGAATGTTTTTCATGGCTGGTTCTGACTTTCCCCTTTTCCCAGTGGGAATTCCTACTTGTAGAGCAGAGGCCGTGGCTGGTCGGCAGCTGCAGTGCCTGTGTGATTTGCAGTGCCTGTGTGCTTTGTTCTGTTGTTGTTGTCAGTGCTTTGTGCTGGAGGGCACTGTTTCGTGGCGCTCATTGGTTGCTATTGGATATTTGGATAGTCTGAGCTGATTGGTTGAGCGCCTTGCGAGCGAAAGGCTCAGCCTTCATTAGGGCAAATGTTCTACCCTTATTTATGGTAGCCTTTGGAATAGAAAAAGGAAAGGACTGTGTCAGGATGTCTTTTGTGGGGACATTGGCAGACGTGAAGGTGTTGATCTGGGGTACAGTCGGAGTGGGGTATGGTCCCTGCTGGAGGGCGAAACCCCCCGCCACCCTTTCCAAAAATTCTGGTAACAATGCTTCATGAAATTTATACACTGCTTGACTGCATGAATGAGGGGGCCAGGCTCTCTGGGCCCTGACATGGCGGTAGCTCTTGAACCCAGAGCACTTGGGACCTCCTTTCTCTCTCTGCCAGCCCTTCATGCTTTGGGCTGCCTCTTTCAGGCTCTGATGATGCCCCTTCAGGTCGCTGAACTGCAGAGAGATGGAAGGAATTGGTCAGAGTGGGCCGGCAAGGATCAATTAGGCTCCACATACGTATTTCTGTTCTGCCAATTCTGCAGTGGTTCACTGTTTTCTCCAGACTCCCCTCCTCACCCCCAAACACCCCCCAAGAATTGGGGCTGCCAGCATCTGAGTCACTCTTTCCGCTCATCTCTTCTAGGATCAGGTGCTTAAGGCGCCTCTTCAGGCGCTGCCACAGGGTGGCCCCCCAGCCAGACACAGAGCAGCCCGTGGCGCCAGGTAAGCCAGTGGCCCTCCTTTTTTGGACAGAGGAGGGCAGGGATGGGCATGGGGGGCAACTAGTCCAAGGATGCAAAAGAGGACTCACCTCTTCCCCTGTCCTTCTGTTTGCAGTGCTGCTGCGGTTCAGCATCCCAGCCCCAGGGGTAAGTATTGGAGAAAACAAGAGCAGGGACTGGATCCCTCAGACCTGCCCCCCCCACTGCCCCTGGGCTCTTTGCCCCTCACTCTGCACTCTCAGATGCGGAGAAGCCCTCCCCTCACAAGGAACTGACAGCCTGACTTTTGCATTTCAGCTGCTAGAGGATGAACAGCTTTACATCCTGGGGGTCATCAACAGCTGCCAAGCAGCTGAGCTCAGGGGGCTCCGATCCCTGATGTGCTCCAAGGAGGAGACAGCCCATAAAATTCTGGTGAGTGATGGGGGGTGTGACGGACCCCCACAGGGAGGTGGGGGGAAGGGGCTGTGCATCTGTGGGGAGGAGGACCCTGCCGGCTTAGGCCATGGGGTTGCCATTCCCCTGCAAAGCCAAGCCTGGTGTTTGGGGTCAGAGCTGATTTTCCTCCTCTGTTCTCTTCCAGGACATCTTGGGGCCCTTGGAGCACTTCAGGGATCAGCCCCTGACCCTGGCCCTTGCCTTGGAGGCCCTCCTCCAGCTAAGGTGAGTGGGGTCTTTGGCATGGATGGGGTTGTGGGGGGGGGCAGAACTCCAGGGGGAAAGAGCAGGCGGGAGGGAGAAAGGGGCAAGGGAGACTCTAACCCTCTCCCTTTCATTTCTGCAGCACGATGAGGCCCAAATTCACCTCTGACATGATTAGTGCCATCCTGCACAGGATGTTGGAGGCCGTGCTGTGTGGGGCCAAGGAGGAGGAGGAGGAGGAGAAGAGAGAAGTATGTCCTTTATTTTGACTTCCCTTCACAGGTTCTTTCTTCCTCTTCGTCACACCCTTGCAGAATCCAACTCTCTTCTCTCTTTTCCCGCAGGAACTGAAGAGGCACTACCGGCTTCTGCTGGGCAGTCTTCTTATGGAAGCACCCAACCCTGGCACCCTCCTCCAACTTCTCAGTGTAAGTGTCCCTATGGCATCAGGGGTGATTTTAGGGTTGTCCCCCCCCATCCCTTACCCAATGGACTGCCCCATTTCTGGGGCACAGAGCCTGTTTGCCCCCCAATTTGGTCCAAGACCAAAGCTGGCAACCCCTCATGGTCCAGAAGTGCCAGGGACTCCGTGGTGGGGGCAGTGGGGGCCGCTTTGGCCCAGATTGGCCCCTGACTCTGAAATGCTCTTTCCTCCTGCAGGACCTCAGAGGATATGCCCTGGGGGAAAGTGGGGAGGCCCAGCAACTTGCGGCCAGCAGCATCTCTTTGCTGCTGGCCATTGCCAGGAAATATCCCAAACTCAGAGTAAGTACTTTGCCTTCTTCTATTCATTTCTTTGGTTACTTCCATCCCCCCCCCCAAGATCACATCCCCAAGTGATCTTTAGCGCAGAATTTGCGGGGGGTGTCCCTGGGGGCCAGGATGAGGCCAGAGGCTTTTACTGCCCCCTTTCCTGCTGCTGCCCTTCCACCTCTGCCCAGGAGGCTGCAGGGCCCAGGGAGGTCCTCTGGAACAAGGGATTGGGCCCAAGACAGAGGGAGACCCGTCCTTCCTGATTTGGCGTTGCTTCTGTGATCTCTTGCTCCCATCTGACCCCGATTTTTCTTTCCTCTGCAGATGACAGTCGTTCGGCCGGAACTGGCCTGCTTCCGCCGGAAGCCAAAAGAAGGTAAGCCCCACACCTTGGAGACAGCGCCCTTTGACTAAAGGCCTGTGGGAAAATCTCATTTGCATTTGCATTCTCTTCTCATTCTCTTCCATCCAGATGACATCATCATCGAGGATATATAGCCGTAACTGTCTGCAGCGACGCTGGAGCGGCTAGGATCTGAGGATCAGGAAAGCACTCAGCGCTGGCTACTGGAACAGTTTGAACTGCTAGAGGACCACAGTAGGTGACTCACAGAGCGGCTACACCAGTTGTAGAGCCAGGCAGGACCTGAGGGTCAACAGAGGCAGCAGCTAGAAGCCGGTGAGTGCCAGTCAGGACTGCCCAGTTGGACTCTAAAGAGAGAGTCAGGAGAGATTGCTGGAGACCCCACAGAAGGGGCTCAGCAAGCACCAGCAGAGATGGCAGATTTCCAGTCTTCCCAAGTTGTAAATATTGGGGGAGGCATCCCTTTTGAACTTCTCTCAGAAAGCAACTGGCTGAGTTGGTCAATAAAAATGCAGCAGTTGTTAAGGAGAGATGGACTATGGGACTGTGTTGAAACAGGTTTTGAGACAGGACTCTACTGAGAAAAGACGGCTGGATGAAAGGGCTCGTGCCCAAATTATGCTGTGTTTGAGCAACTCTCAGTTATTGCATGTAGCAAATGCCAGCACAGCGTTTGAGTGCTGGAATTTATTAAGGGCAATGCATGTCAGAGAAAGTGCTGGAACTATAATTTCTGTGACCAAAAGGCTGTTCAGGACTGTTATGAAAGAAGGTGAGAGTTTGGCAACTCATCTTCAAACACTGAAATCTCTGTTTCTTCAACTACAACAGAGACGTAAGTGTTAGGATGAAACTGATCAAACCTACATTATCCTTTCAAGTTTGCCTGAAAGCTGGTTGCCTGTGATTAACAGCATGGAGAGTATGCGTCCCCGAGATCTGACCCTTGAGTATATGGTTGGAAGATTGACCGAAGAAGCAGAAAGAAGGTCAGACAGACAGGCTGAACTCCAAGAGCGGAGGAATTACAGCCGAGGGGGCCAGCAGCAGAATCTGCCAATGGGGCAACGCCAAGTTTGGGACTTGGGCATGGCGGTGAGGAGATGCTATAGATGCAGCCAAGCCGGGCATCTCCAATGTCAATGCAGGGCAAGACCTCCAGGAGACGACATGGAGCAGAGACAGCAATTGATGCAGAAATGTAAGCAGAAGGGGTTCTCTTCAGGGAAGAAGAACACGCGTTCTGCTCCTCTTGTGTCTGCATTTTCTCGAGAGGAGAGGAAGATACCTCGAGGAACATGGTTGCTGGACTCTGGTAGCAGCAGGATTATCTGCAACAGTCGGGAGGACTTTAAGACCCTGGGGAAGCCAGCTGATGGAAAAGACTCTATCTTGCTGATGGTCGTAGAAGCAAGATTGATGGCCAGGGAACATGTTTCCTTCAGTGCTTCAACACTACTCTACCAGAGACTCTGTTTGTCAGCAGTTTGGACTATTGTTTACTGTCTGTAAGCTGTTTGATTAATGCAGGGTATAGTGTTAAGTTCACGCAGGATGGTTGTCTGATAAACAATGGAACTCAGGTATGTGGCCATGCAAAGTTGGAAAATGGGTTATATGTAATGCAAGACAAGCCTGTTAAAGCAGCCCAGGTGGTTCAGGATAATTTGCCAGTTCATAAGGGGTGTGTACATGAACTGCACAGAAAACTGGGTCACGCCAATTTCCATGTGCTTTCAGAGATGCAAAAGGTGTGCAAGAACCTAAAAGTAAATAGCTGTAACTGTTTCCTAGATTGCAATGTATGTAAAATGGCCAAATCTAAGAGGAAGCCTATGGCTTCTAAAAGTGACAGAGTATCTAAAGAGGTTTTAGAACTTGTCCATTGTGACGTGATAGGCCCTTTTCCACAGAAGACTGAAGGGGGCACCAGATATGCTTTTCTGGTAACAGATGATAAATCACGTTTTAGTTGGTTGTTTTTGTTAAAGCAGAAATCGGAGTGTTTCCCCACATTCAGAGAATGGGTTGCCCAAGCTGAAAAGCTCTTCGCTCACCCTGTTGTGCAGTTGCAAACAGATAAGGGTGGAGATTTTCTGAACAAACAATTTGGAGCATGGTTGTGACGTGAGGGGATCACTCACCGTTTGACTAACTCTTATAGCCCTGCTGAAAATGGTCTGTGTGAAAGACGTGGGGCTGTAATACAGTCAGTAAAGAATTGCCTGCTAGTGGATGCAGGATTGGGTAACAACCATAGGCTGTGGGGTGAGGCTTTCCTTACAGCAAACTTTTTGATTAATAGAACCTAGTTTAGCTCTATAAAAGATATTCCTTATTGTGTGTTGTTTGGGAAAGAACCAGAGTGGACAATGCTCTATAACTGGGGTTCTTGGGCACATGTAAATATCCCCAAAGCTCAGCACCCGAAAGGGGGCGCTAGAGCGCAGAGACTGCGGTTTGTGGGATATCAGCCCTATGCCAAAGGGTGGCGTTTCAATTTACGCCCAGAACGCGTGGTTCTGTCACGAAGTGCAGACTTTGCTGACCAGGACAGATGGACTGCGATCCATGCCAACCTAGATTGCCTACTGCTTCTGCAAGTAAGAGAAGAGGCTTCTTCTCAGCCATTGGCAACACAGGAGCAGGATGAGGAGGAGGCACAGATTTCCCCAAAAGATGTGGCAATAGATAATACTTCTCTAGAGGAAGAGGAAGAAGGGCCAGAGATAAGGGGGGAAGAAGAAGTAGTTGTGCCTAGGCACTCCCAGCGTTCAAACAAGGGTGTACCTCCTCAGCGTTTGACCCTAGGAGGAATGAAAGTATGCAGTGTGAGTTGTGTGGAACCACAAAGTTATGATGAAGTCTTAGACTTACCCCCGGGGAACGTGCTTTGTGGGAACAAGCTATGAAAGAAGAAATGGACTATTTTAAACGCAACAAAGTTTTGAGGTCATAATGCCGCCACCTGGTGGCAGAGTGGTGTCATGCAAGTGGGTTTATAAAAGGAAAACCCTTGCATCTGGGGAACCACGTTTTTGAGCCAGATTAGTAGCCAGATTAGTAGTTCACTCAGATTAAAGGGGAGAGTTATGATGAAGTGTTTTCTCCTACTGTAAAGAGTGAAACTTTTCATTTAATGCTCTCTATTGCTGCTGCAATACAACTAGCAGTGCACCATTTTGATGTTGATGCTGCATACCTGCATGCAAATTTAGACCATGAAGTGTTAATGAGAAAACCCCCTGGGTTTGAAGAGGGGAATGGTGCAGTCTGGCATTTGAAAAAGGCTGTTTATGGTCTCAAACAAAGTGGAAGGTGTTGGAACCAACCAGTGTTTAAACGAAGCCCTTGTAAAACTTGGTTGTACACCAAGGGGACAGGCAACAAATATCTAATGCTCTTAGTTTTTGATTTGCTTGTAGCAGGGAGTTCCACAGATGAGATCCAGAAGCTCACAAGTCAACTGGAAAAGAAGTTTAAGCTTAAAGCCTTAGGGCCTGTAAGCAATTACTTGGGAGTAGAAGTAAGTTAGGAAGCTTCCTATTGAGCCAGAAAGAGAAAATTCTTCATTTGATAGAGCAGTTTGGCATGGAAAACTGCAAGCCAGTTCAGACTCCCATGACACCAGATTTCCCAAAGACAGTGTGTGACGATGAATTTGATCAGCCTGAGTTGTATCACTCAAAAATAGGATCACTGCTGTGTTTAAGCCAGTGGTCAAGGCCAGACGTTGCATGTGCTACAAATGTTCTGAGCCAACGTGTATCTAAACCCAGTACTGCCGATTGGTGTGCTTTGAAAAGGCTTATCGGATATCTAAAGGGGACATTAAATGTATGTTTGAAGATATCTAGTACACAAGACGAAAAACTAGAAGGATTTGTTGATGCGGACTGGGGAAGCTGTGTAGCTACTAGAAAATCTACAAGTGGAATGGTTATGATGTTTGCCAATTCCATAATTGGATGGAGGTCAAAGAAACAAGGATTTGTTGCGACCTCATCCTGTGAGGCAGAATATGGGAGCCTGTCACTAGCATGCAATGAAATCATGTGGTTTATACCAGTGTTTTTCAACCACTGTTCCGCGGCACACTAGTGTGCCGCGAGATGTTGCCTGGTGTGCCGCGAGATGTTGCCTGGAGGGAGGCGGGCGAGTCGGGCGGTGAGAGGCGGGGCGGTGGCGGCGAGGAGAGGCCGCCCAGCGCGGGGCTCTCGCCGTCTGCCTGCCTGGCTGCCTGCGAGCTCGGCGGGCAGCGCCTCCGTCCGCAGCGCCCGCCTCGCGGCTCTCATTCCCTGCCCCTGCCAAAGCTCACCCAGCCAAGCCGCGCTCTCCTTCCTGCCTCGCTTTGCTGCCTCCTCCCCCCCCACCCCCAAAGCTTGGAGGTTCCCCGGCGCCGACCCGCAGGTTTGACCCCCTTCTCACACCTGTTCGCGCTCCTTGCACGGAATGGGGCGGATGGGGAGGAACGGGGCTCGCCGCTGCCTCCGCTCGCCCTCCCCCCCTCCGCCGGCGGTCCCGCGATTCTTGGCTTTTTGGCGGTTGGCACAGAAGGAAGGCAAGGGGGAGGGAAAAAAATTGAAACTTACACTTTCGTGCGTCCCTCCCGGCGTGACGCTGCGCGCTGACGTCACGGGGCTGTAATGGTGGTGTGCCTCGAGATTTTTTTCATGAAACAAGTGTGCCTTTGCCCAAAAAAGGTTGGGAAACACTGGTTTATACAGATACTAAAAGTTCTAGATTGTAAAGTAGATTTGCCTATCCAAGTGTATGAAGATAGCCAATCGTGCATTGTGTTAGCGGGCTTGGAAATAATAAAATCCGCATCAAAACATATTGCTATCCGTCATGCAAATGTTAAAGATTGTGTACAGAATGGGGTAATCAAACTGGAGTATTGTCAATCACAGGATAATATTGCTGATTTGTTTACCAAGCCTTTGCCAGCAACATGCCATAATTAATTGATGACAAAACTAGGTTTATGTATATAGTGTACTGTATGTATGTATGTATGTATGTATGTATTTGACCTGTTGGGTTTTTTCGCATATAAGAAACAGAAGGGGTGTCACGGCTAAAATGGCCGCTGTTTCTTTAATGCTTAAAAAAGCTGGGTCAGCATAAGTCAGCGGTCTGCACCGGGTTGTATATAGAGAGTGAGAAATGTTAGTTTGGTGTTGGGTTGGTTGGTTGGTTAGTGAAAGCTGGTAGTGTTGAGGTGTGTGCAGTTGGTCAGTCGCTTTTGCACAAAGACTTTTAAGAATAAAAGCAGAAAGCACTCTGCAAGGATATTCTTGTGGACTCTTTTATGCCGACAAGGGTCTGAGGAGACAAAGGGAGGTCAGAACCCTTTCCTTTTTTTTTACAAACACTGACAGGGATCCCATCGGATGGCTTCAGGGGAAGACAAGGCTCCCGAGTAAACCCTACACAGATGCAGAGTGGAGTCCCTAAGATGGTAGGGTGGCATTTTGTAGGCCTCCTTCTGGCAACTCCTGCAGCCCAGCTGGTGCCTTATGCCTTGCTCTTCTTTCCTCTGGACCACCTCAGGGAGGCTGAGGGGGGAGGGTCTTGCTGTCTGGGCACAGGGTTGACACCTTTGCTTTTGCAAAAGACAGGGCAGGGCAGGGGGCAGAGAGAGATCCAAAAATTATTAACATTATTTTGCCTCAAAAGATCTCACGGAATTTTAGGTTTTTCCATTCCTTAGGATATATGATCTACTCCCTGTGTAAATCCACGTGTCAAGAAGAAAAAGAACTGGAAGAGAATGGAATAAAAATACAGTGGTGCCTCGCAAGATGAAAAGAATCCGTTCTGTGATTCTCTTCGTCTAGCGGTTTTTTCGTCTTGCGAAGCAAGCCCATTGACGGATTAGCGGATTAGCGCTATTAGTGGCTTATCGGTTTATCGGATCAGCTGATAAGCGGCTTAGCGGCTTAGAAAAAGGGGGGAGGGGGAAAAACCCGCAGGAACTCGCAATACATTTTCGTCTTGCGAAGCAAGCCCATAGGAGATTCGTTTTGTGAAGCACCTCCAAAACGGAAAACTCTTTCGTCTAGCGAGTTTTCCGTCTTGCGAGGCATTCGTCTTGCGGGGCACCACTGTAAATATTTTTAATGGATTACGAATAAATGCACAATAAATTGTTACTGTCTTGAATTTCATTGTCTTATTGTCTTCCATTCATTGGGACACCTTTGTTGTTACAGCCTGAAATAGAATTAGCATTTTTTGCTGCTGCATCACTCTCAGGTTTACTCATCTTAAGCTTGTGGTCCACTAAGATCCCTAGGTTTCCCTACGAGCAAACCAGGTGTCCCTCATGTTATATTGGTGCAGCTGGTTTTTCCTGAACCTTAGATTGGCTACAGGTCCTCTTTGCTCGCCACCAGGGAGTGACCATGTCGCAGTCAGTGCTGTGGTAGATTTTACCCCAAAGTTGTTGAGTTTTAGGGTTGAAGTTGAGGTGTTTTTTTTAGGATTTTACCCCACAAAATAAACTGCTACAGGGGCTGGATTCAACCGACCGGTGGGCCAGATTAGGCCCCGAAACAGACTTTGGACATGCCTGCCAGGGTTGGACTTAGATTCTCATCGTCTGGAGGGATGGCTCTCCGTGAGAGAGGAGCTTGCCTCCACTGGAGACAAGCAGTTGCGTTGCTGAGCCGCCCTAGCTCACCACAAGTGGGAGGAAATGTCCACAGTCAATTTAGGCACACCTGCACCACAGCTGAAAATACACATTTTCAAAATCTGTTTTGCCTGCTGAAACCCTGAAGCGTAGAACTATGGAGGGTCTGTTCACTGTTCTCACCTATCATTAGACCAGGACCACATATTCTGCCTATTAGTTTTTCAGATCTAGAGTCATGTTGCTCATTTAAAAAAAAAGCCCATGTTCAATGTTTAAGCATTGCATAAAATCTGCTGACGCTTCCTTCTATCATTGTTTCTTGTTGAAAATAAGGAAAATGCCTGTGGTTTCAGGGCATCATTAGATTGCTACTGCACTCCAGCTAAACTTCACCTCTGAATGCAGCTAACAATGCGCTTCGCTGATCAGCGATCCTACAAGTGAATAATAAAGGATATTCTAGCCTGTGTTCCTTAGTTTCAGGCACTCCAACACAGAAGCATACCCCACAAAGTGCAAAAATACTTTCTTCCAAGTAAATTGCCCTCAGATAGGAAAGTTGCACCCAGAAATGATTGGCGGCAGCAACATAAAAGAAACGAGGCAGAAAAGAAAGCAGGGCAGAGATTAGCTGGAAGGGGCATAGGAAACAGCAAAGAACTGCAGTTAAGAGACGGGGAAAAATTGGATAACCCAAAAGCCATATGGCCAAGCAAATCGCCACCTATTCTAGTTGGTTGTGAAACCTTCACTGTGCCAGCTAGTAGAAAGGCGGATTTCATATGTAATCGGCATGTAATCCGATCAGTATAAACATCCTATGGTTTGTCTGAAAAAACTGAAGGAGCAAGTGAAAAAAGAGGCCG
This sequence comes from Podarcis pityusensis, assembly GCF_964106645.2. Taxonomy (NCBI): domain Eukaryota; kingdom Metazoa; phylum Chordata; class Lepidosauria; order Squamata; family Lacertidae; genus Podarcis; species Podarcis pityusensis. The sequence goes on from NC_138041.1 coordinate 33,550,691, forward strand.
TTTTTGAGACTGGTGCAGATGGAGCTTCTTTTGCCACTGCAAGAATCTTATCTTCTTTCCCCAAAGTGCTAGGACTGAGCAGCAGAGGGCAGCCTGCACCTCCAAACCGACATGTGGAACTGCAGGAGGAGAAAGCTTTTAGGGGAGATTGCAAAGCCTGCCATGGGTACCTCCAAGAATCCCAGGAGCTGTAGTTTGCTTAAGGGTGCTGGAACTGTAGCTCTGGGTAAGCCACAGTTCCCAGAAAGCAGGTGGGTGAGGGAGATATGCTTTAAATGCATAGTATGCCCTCTCATTTCCTGTTTTGTGAACCAGGGCTGGGGTACCTCTTTGAGCCTGAGGGGTGCCTTCCCTTCTGCACAAGCCGCCACACGCCAGGGGCAATCATGGGTAAAGCAATGATTGCAAAAATTACTTTTGTACAGTAGGATAGTTCAGGGGTCAGCAACCTTTGTCAGCCATGGGCCGGTCCACCGTCCCTCAGACCATGTGGTGGGCCAGACTGTATTTTGTGTGGGGGCTGGAATGAATTCCTATGCCCCACAAATAACCCAGAGATGCATTTTAAATAAAAGCACGCATTCTACTTATGTAAAAACACACTGATTCCCGGACCGTCCGCAGGCCGGATTGAGAAGGCAATTGGGACACATCTGGATTGAGAAGGCAATTGGGTCGCATTCTCTGGAAAAGAAGAGGTGGTGGCAATGTAGATGCCCTTTGAAAGGGGGCCAGACAAATTCACGGGAAGGAGACCTACCTATGGCAACTGGCACTCCTTCTATATGAAGGCTCCGCTGCCAGTACTGGTCTGCCACGGAATACTCTTTGCTGGGATGCAGCGCACGAAAACGACAAGCCTAAGGTTACCAGGTGTCCCCGTTTCCCGGGACAATCCCCAGATTTACAAATCAGTCCCCATACAAAATCCTATCACTCCTACTGAAGTTGAAAAGTGTCCCCGGATTCATTGGGGAAAAAATCTGGTAACCTTAGACAAGCCCCTCGTTTACTCCAGATTTCTTCCCACACTTCTGAAGGGGAAACGTCTGCTTAGGTTTTCAAGCCAAGCAGGCTCCCATTCTGAGATTCCCGGCAAACTTCTCAGGCCTCCTCCATCGCAGCTAAGCTGCCCCAGAGGTCAGATTGTACGTCAGCTTCGGTCTGCAGAAATGTGTGGGGTTGAACTGTGCACATTTCTCACTGGTTTTATTCAGCTTTGGCCAAGGGAAAGTATTTTTACAGAAGACGACAATGACGACACACACACACAGGCTGCATCCAGAGTACCCAAAAAGCTGCTATCCAATTGGCATCATTTAAACCAGAGGTGCTCCCATATTAAGAGGCAATTGCTGATAAGCTATTGGCATAATACACCCATGTCTAAGATCACTTTAGAATTTTAATGGCGGGATGGGGTGGGGGTTATACAAGACTGCATATAAAAATGAAACAATGGCTTATGAGCATTTCCTGGATCTAGGCTTGACAGGGTGTTGGTGTAACCTCCCAGAACAGATTTAGAGGGGAGCTAGCTAGTTCCTTTGGGCATCTCAAAGTCCTTGTGCACCTCAAAGTCCTCATGCCAGTGTAGCTGAATACGTGTTTTAGAACCTTTTTTGTGAACTGATGGAAAGGTATACAGTAGCGGTCTTCACACAAAGAACGAACAATTAAAAATCAGTTTATTTTCTTAAGTCGGCATTGTACAATTTAAAGCAAGAACGAACAAAAAAAAAAGTCACACAACATGAAATTTTAAAAAATAACAACCAACAAAAGTTATCAAGCATAACCATGTGGGGAAAAAAACCCCATACAGCACACTTTCTCACATACACGTTATCAGGGCTGAGGTTCCTTGAAATCTAGTGAGGACGCTACAAACGGGACGCTGAGACAGTAACAAATCCATGAATGAGAGTGAATAGACTGGATTAGCCACTTCTGCTTGGTTTCCTTGCTCTCTTTCCCAAACCTCTCTTCTATTCCTTAAACAAAGCAATAAATACTAGTTTTCCCACCGAAAGCAAAACAAAAGCACACAAACCCACCCACCTGACATTTCATGCTTGCGTGCAGTTTTAAGATTGAAAAATAATATTAAAATCACCCACATGGTGGCAAAAAGAGATAGCTTGCCTCTACTATTTGTAATCCAAGCGCAGTGGCTAAATTTCAAGTATTGAGGAAAATATATCTATATCTATCTATCTATCTATCTATCTATCTATCTAAGTTCTGTAAACCACATAATCTTTTTTTGTGTGTGATGTGAAGGACATGGGGAGAGCAACTAGGATGGTGGTGGACAACTTTTGATACATTCAAGTAACTACGTACAGCTGGAAAGTTAAATGCAGAGCTGGCAGAGAATAGGTGGCTGTGTTAAACCCCACAGCTTTTGAAAGCTGGCTTCTAAAGAACTGCCGTTCAGAAACAGCTGGGAAGGAAAAGGTAGTTTCTTTGCGAAGCGAACCTTGGAGCAAAGCTACTGGCTTGAGTACTGGGGAGTCCGGAAGAGCAAGAAGCGATGGCTGGGGTGATGGGACCCTCTCCTAGGTCTGTGGGTCCCTATGCAGGAGGGTGAACCCAATGGAATTAAGCTTGGCAGCCCCAAGGGCCTGGGTGCCTGGCACTGACTGGAGGAAAGATGGGAGCAGGCCTGAGCAGGCGAGGACCACAGCAGCTTCTCAAGAATCCTACATGCTGGCACTGGGCTTGGTTCACAAGCATCTCCAGTGGTGTGAACCAATTTCTTTCTCTTAAGGCTGCCATGTTGTTATGGTTCCGCTTGTCTGTTTCGCTCTCACCTGGGTCCAGTGGACCTTTTTCTACAGAACCAACTCCAAGGCTCTCAGAGATCTCGGCGCAAGGTATGTAAGAGGGTCGGCTGATTAAGGATGCAGTGTTTAGTCAAGCAGCTAGATGCACGGCTTGAAAACCTCTTGATCGACTGGGAAAAAGCACTCTCAAATTCACTGGACAACATTATTATTATTTTTAAAAGTTCTTCTAAAAATTTGAAGAGCATGCATTTTCTAAGATGGTGCTGATTGCAACACACACACACGTGCAACTGCCATCCTATTTATATGGAAAGAGATGCAAACTCAGATGAATTGAGTTTTAAACCATTCATCTGGGTTTGCATCTGTTTCCAGCTTGGGACGACTTGAAATGCCCAGCATTAGCAGCCTATGTTTTTGCGAGGAAAAGCAGAATTATCAGGCAGTGGGGAAACATGAAAACCTGGGAAAGGATACAAATGATAAATGCAGGAACGAAGGAAGAAACACATCGTGGGGGTGATTTGAGTCTCTGCTTTTATCTACTGGTTCTGTTCCCCTGTTCTGCCTCTGGTATTGTTGCAGGCACTCGTGACCAGTTTTGTTAATATTTTGTTTGGCAGGGAGGTGTCAGAATGAATGGAGCCCAAGGTGTGTGTGTGTGTGTGTGTGTGTGTGTGTGCGCGCGCGCGCACACACACACACATGCACATTTGCATGCTAGGGTGATCACTGTGGCATTGCCAAAAAGATAAAATGCACTGCCAACCGTACCGAACCCAATAGGGCAATAGAGGACATAACATTTGCATGGGGTAATATACATGCAAATCTAGAAATGATTAATTTAAATGGAAATACAATACGGGTCTCAAAATAACAGGGAAGATGGTGCCCAAGTGGCCCGTTTGCTGTTGGGAGAAAACTTGTGAGGCCTCTGATCTCCCTTCTGCCCCTGGCAGTCCTTGCAAAGGAGGACAGGGGGGTCATCCTACATTGAAATGCTTCGCGTAGGATTCCTACTACGTGCATTGCCAAGCTAAGGAAAGACTTGTAGGTGCACAGTAACACCCTAAGGAACTTCAAATCCAACTCGGGGTGTGAGTGTGTGTGGAATACTACAGGGTGAATCGTACCAGCATAGAACCCCTTTCAAAAGCAACCACCGGCTCCATAACTACAAGTGACAAGCCTTTATGAAATTGGTATCATATCAGAAGGACAGAGGATCTTTCCTTTGTGCTAGGCACTGCTGAGTTGCCATAGAAGCGGAAGGTAAGAGAAGCCATGCTGAAGGGCTGGGGCAAGCGACAGATTCCATCAAAATGTGCTGATTGAACACATGGAGGGGTGAGTGTGAGAAATGATTCCTCACCCACACCTATTGCAAGGAGCTTTGAAACAGGGTTTCCAAAGTCAGTACGGCTGTTCCTTACATATTTTCGGGGGGATACACACAAGTGATGAAAAGCAAACCATGTGCAAATAGATATACTTGACCCACTCTTTGAAAAACAAAACCAAACAAAAGCCTGAAATCCAGGTTTTGTTTGCCAAGGATGCTTTCTTGCCCAGCACAGACAAAATACAGCTGCAAACTGGATCAGTTGCATTAAAACCATGCACAAGGGCCGGGGGGCGGGGCGTGAAGGACATCACTCAAAAAAGGTAGCCTATCAGGCATTTGCTTGCAGCCACAACACCCCCAAGCCTAAATGCGCACACACAAAGCACAGCCTTACACGAAACACACACACAGTGTGTGCCTCCTCTTTCTCTTTGGCTGCTTAGTCGCCTTAAATCGAGGTGGGGAAGAGAGAGAAAACTTTGAAAAGGCTAACAACAACAGCCAAAAAAAGGGGGGATTTGTTTTTATAAACAATGGAGGGGGCAAGAATGAAGCATGCACAATATCGAGATCTCATCCTTGAGTTTTCAAAAAACCTGGACCTCCAAACAGCACATCTGTTTTTTAAAAAAGGAAAAGACAAAATGGTACTGAATTTTTTTCACGCTAGCGCCGCTGGTCATGAAAAGGACATAGACTGCTTGATTGTTAATTTTCTTTTTCTCCTCACAAGCATAAAATACAGTACAGTTAACACATAGAGTGACATTATATATTATATACCATATACATATTAATATATATCAACATGGTAATATATATGAATATGTATACACACGCGCACAAAAACACATACACACTTGTAGTGCAATTTCTTTTAAAACAACCACAACAACCACCCAACAGACAAACAACCAACAACGCGTGAGGCAATGGGAGGGCAGGCGAAAGGCAGGGGAACAGCATTCCTAGAAGTTGCGACGTTTTTGGATCACTGCGGGGCTGCCAAGTATCCAAAGCTCAGGTTCATGTTGTCCGTAAAGTGCTCCTTTGATTCACAAAGCTAGTATGCGTGTTATGTGTGTTTTTCTTATATTGCTTCCCACCCTTCTGGGAGGAGGGATTGCTTATCTGGGCAGCAGCCAAAAGCAGCACAGATGCTTTCTCATGCTTAGACGCAGGCCATGGGAGGAGAGGGCTGCAAGCATGCATCTATTGAACGACTCCCTTTTGGGCGAAGAAAAAACATTTTGGCTGCTTGAGACCAAAGCAAGAGAGTTTGGAGTCCAAGTCCCAGTGCTCCAGTCTGGATAGACAAGCTCTCTTTAGCTCTGCCCATGTCCACGTAGGAAATGAGGAACGGCTTCCCACCCCAACCCACCCTGCTTCTGTCTGTCATGTAGGTGAGGGACTCTGAACTCAAGATTTCCAGCATTGCAGCGAGGAAAAAATAACGTAAGAAGCCACGATTTCTCAGAGCAAGGTGAGCTTCTGGCTTCCACAACTGCCACATAACCGCTGTTGCTCTTCCCGTACGGCGAGCAATGAGAGGCGTAGTAGGAACAGTGCTCCCAAGTGATTGGCTATCAGCAGACGAGGGCTTGGATTGCAGAACTGGCCAACAGAGACATTCCCCCTTCCGGAGAAACCTCTTTCATTCCAAGAGCAGAAACGTCTGGATCATTCACCGCCAGCAGTGGACCTCAGTGCTCCAGGCAAGGCCAACTCAGCAGCAACCTTGCTCTCCGAAAACAGGCATGAAAGGAGGGCTTGATCCTTCTTTTTTTTTACCCAGCTGTTTCCCACCAGATGGTGAGTTGGGGCAAGGGGAACAAGCCTTCTGGATCATCATCTTTCCCTGGTTTGTATTGTGGCCACATACACACACACAAAAAAAGATTGTAGCAATTCCATGTCCGACCCAGGGGAAGTTCTCCTCGAAGGACGCCAAAACAGGGAAACCGCCATGGACGTCCGATAAATTCGTTGCTGACGGGCTTGCTCATACAGTGCTTTGCCATCTTGGTAGCAGGTGCTTAGAGACGGAAAATGATCACCTGCAGAGTTAAGGGCTATTTTCCTCATGCACAGATGCCGGATAGGAGAGCCGACAGCCGGCGTTCAATACACATTTTACCTGGAAAGAGAAAGCAAATGGGGAAAATGAGATTTTGGGGGGGGTCAGCTGTCCTTGCAGCACACCAATATCGTCCTTGTTCACACACAACACTAAACCATGGTTTGGCACAGCTGTCTCAATCTCTGTGCCCCCCAGACATGGTTGGAGCCCTCTCCCCATCTACCTTGACCATTAGCCATGTTTGCTGGAGGTAACGGGAGCTGGAAGTAGAACATCAGGAGGGCAACACACTGAGGAAGGCTGGTTTGAGCATCATCTGCAAGAGCTTTTGGGAGTCTGAGCAAAAGTTTGGACTTGAGCACTCTCAGTTTCACTTTCCCCAATTACTGGTTTGCTGTGATGTGCAAACCAAGACTTGTAGTTTAAGGTAAACTCTAGTTTGCTGAATTAGACAGCTTTGTAACCCATAGCTCGAAGGTAGCTTCTTTTGCAAGTGCATGCATTTGGAATCATGAAATCCTGGTTCATATCCAATGATAAAGCCAAGAATCAAGACAAGTGAAACAGAAGACTGCTTTATTCCTCGTCTCAGCTGCACAGAGGTTAGGGGTGAGGAGTTTTGCATTATTGGTGAACCAGGCAAGCATATGGATGGATGGATGCATAATTCACACTTTTATAAACATACTTTAAGACAGAGTAAAAGGTAAAGGTAAATGATCACTGGATTGTTAAGTCCATTCAAAGGCGACTATGGGGTATGGCGCTCATCTCGCTTTCAGGCTGAGGGAGCCGGCATTTGTCCGCAGGCAGCTGTCCGGGTCATGTGACCAGCATGACTAAACCGCTTCTGGTGCAACAGGACACAGTGACGGAAACTAGAGCGCACGGAAACGCCGTTTACCTTCCTGTTGCAGCAGTACCTATTTATCTATTTGTGCTGGAATGCTTTTGAACTGCTAGGTTGGCAGAAGCTGGGATAGAGCAATGGGAGCTCACCCCATTGTGGGGATTCGAACCGCCGACCTTAATATTGACAAGCCCAAAAGGCTCAGTGGTTTAGACAACATCAATACATTGAGTACAACACACAATAAAACCAGCATAAAACCACCAAAAGATACTGATTACTGATTGGCTAAAAACAGATGTTCTAATGAAAGGGGGGGTTGGTTCCTGCTGAATCACTGCTGGAAGCGAGTTTCACGGGGCACAACCTGCCACATTAAAGGCTTGGTCCCTAGTGACAGCCAACAAAACCTCAGGGATGCGGGGAACCATTAGAAGTGCTCCATCAGATGATCTCAGTGATTGAGTTGAAACATAAGAAATCAATCCCTAAGGTGTGTGGAGTTGATTAGAATAAAGTAGAAACTGAAATGTAACAACCAAGACTGCACTCCTATAACCCTGTCCTGGGATGAAGTCCAAGGGGCCTTCTGAGTAGGCAGCTAGAGGACTGCACTTTAAAGGTGTTACGAAGTTATGAAATTTCCTTGCATTACACTATCCTGAACTCTGATGTGCCTCCAGCTGGGGAATTACAGATTCTCCTTCATCAGAGGTTTTTAGGCAGAGGCTGCCTGGCCATCTGCCGGGGTTTTTTAATGTTGGACTAGATGAGCCTTGGGATCCCTTTCCAACTCTACAATTCTACGGTTCATTTGATTTTCTACTGTCCTGCTCTTCTATTGTTCCTCCCATTTGCTCTGCCTATGATCCACTCACTCCACCTGCATTCTCTTTTAAGCTAGGAGAATTTAACGTGGCCGTGCCATCTGTATTCTTTTTGTGGGGCATTCCCTGACGCACGGCCATATTGTACCATCACATCTATACTTTTTTACTTAAAAAAAAAAAAAAAGCATTTCCCGACCCTTACATTTATTAATGTTCTCAATGTCGCCTTGCTCAGTGATGATGTTCAAGAGCCCCTCCATGAGCAGCAGTGCCTTGTGGTATCGTTGTGCACAATCTTCTCTGTGATGAAACATCTCATCCAGCGCTGCTGCCTGAACCTGGAGAGAGAATGCCTTCAGTGGTTACTCTGCCAGCGAATATAAAGCTTGCACAACTATGTCTCAACAGACTGGATTTGCACATAAGCATAGATTTAAACTGCAACACCCCCGCCCCCCGCATTGCACGGCTGCTGAAAAGCGTAGAATGCATTTTCACACTGCCCTCTTAATTAGCCCGCATCTCTCTGCTGTGGCTTTCCAACTCCAGTTCGCTGCCAGCAGGGATGGGCAAAAGGGGCTGATTCTGCTGCACTCCTACAGGAAGATCCTGTGCACTGACGCATTGTGGGGAGCATCACCTGACTATTTCAAACTAGGAACGTGCCTCTCATGTGGATGTTGCCCATGGAGAGCATCATCAAAAGGTCTAGGCAGAAAGCAGGAGACTGACAATAGCAGGGAGGTCCTTCTTGTTTTGGCTGCCGGGGGAGAACATGCCGGAAGTTCAGAAGAGGCACCCAGAAAGGATGCTTAAAAATATGCTGAAGACAGCAGACGTATGAGAGTGGGGAGGCATGGCTGGCATTAGCTGAGCACCTGCCAAAGCCCAGAGGCTGGTAAAAGTCCCTGAAGACCATTTTCACTCAGAGCACCCAGGGAGCTTTTCCGTCTAGTTCTGCTTCCAATCTCTCTGGGGTACTCTGTGCAAAGAGGACTCTGTGGTTTGAGGGAGTGCAAAAATCCCAAAGATACGCCAGAGGGATGCAAAGTGACCATCTGATGCTGCCTTATATCTCATCAGGTCACTGGTACATCTAGGCTAGTTCTAGATCTACTGTGTCCATTCCAAGGTTTCCCCAAGTTACTGGAGACCCTTTTATCTCTGTGGGTGCCCAGGATTGATCTGTCTGCATGCATTCTACCACCATGAATACACACAGCCCACAAAAGGTGCAAAGAACACACTCCCAGAGAACTGTGGGGTTCTCTTTCGGTTTGCACGGCCCTTGCTGCTACTGCTACTTAAGGTGCATATGTGTTAAAATTCTTATTAGGGCCCCTTTGTATCCTGTAAAGGGGTGAGGGGAAATGGTGCTTGCCAGGGGGTTGGGCTGAGCCCTAGCCCATCCCTAGGGCTCAGCAAATGCCACATACTAACTCCCAAATACTGCACACATGCAACCCAGTATACATGAGAAGCATTTCGCCCTACCATCTGCACGGCGTGGCTGAAGATGAGCTTCTCGGCCGTGATGCTGTTGATGCGATCCATGAGCTTCTGCTTGTCCAATAACCACCTCTGCAACCTCACGTTCAGGCAATGGCAGGAGGAAACACTGGATTTATACAGATCGTTGAGCTTCCTCACAACTAGAAGGAGAAGAAGGGGTGGATAACGCTACTTTACAGGACGGCCTCCGCTTCTGGCCACTCCTTATCCACATCAAGAGTCTCTTGCCACAGTGTTTGCAAAGGGTGACCAACACCAACATTGTCCACTGACTGCCCATCATTTGATGGAGGTTTGGGGAACTGGCTTATTGGGGGAATGGCTTCCAATTGGGGCATCCGAAGGACTCCCAGGTGCCTGAGCCTATGTGAGCACTGAGATCCTTAGAGGCCCTTCTTTGAGGGACCTCACTGTCCCAGGTACAGCATGTGACATCTGGGGAGAGGGCTACTTCAACGATGATGATAATGATACCCTATTTATGAGATGCCTTCCATAAAGAGGTTAGTCCATCGGGTGTCTCCTCTCTTACATTTTAGGCACCTTTCAACTTGCCGATGATGATGATGATGATAATGATGATGAATAGCAGATGTTCATTTTATTTGCTGTGGTTTATTATCTGAAACCTTATCTCTGCTGCAGCTGCTAAAAATGCTGCTAATAAAAATAAAAATGCTGCTAAGCTCCCCCTCCCCCCCCACGAGGTTTCTTAACAGAAGCTTTTATTGTGTGCAGCTTTGGAAACATAATTTAAAACTGAGAAGGAGACTGTGCGATCTTGAAATATCATCATCAACGACATCACCATTTTATTTGTATGCACAAGCAGAATCTTCTTCCACAGGAGAACCCAGAGAGTTGCAGCAAGGAATAATCCTTTTCAGCCAAAAACTCTTCCAAGATTTGTCCCTCTGCCCACTCCCAACAGCCAGTCAGCATTCTGTGGCCAAAATGCTTTGCTTGCCCTGTCCTCATTGGGCCAACTCAGGGTTACTGCTGAAGGCTGCGCTCCACAAAGACTTCTGATACGTAGGCAAAGCACTGAGTTCCCCAAGCTCACCAATACCCCTGGTCTTGTGCCCTAGATGGTGCTGTAATACGATGCTTACGTATATGTAAACATCATTCCTTTCTGTGGACTCTGCTTTTGCCTCCAGTACCCGCAGAGGATCCCGTGCCAAGCAACAAAATGATTCGGCCTGCTGAGTGTTATTTAACAGCAGAGGCACAACATGTAATTATTAAGTTGCACCCACATCAATTATCGTTAAGCCCTTGCACATAGCTAAGAGCTGAAACATTCAGATCAGGCGACGTGTTTTCCAGACGGGCAACTGGAATACATGTGGAGACCCGTAGCACCGATCACATTTTACAGAGTGCAAAACAGTGCTGTCCCTAGTTTGAGAGAGATAGAGGAAGATAAAAACAAGTACGCACAGGACAGATTGATCTTGTATGCTTGGCTAACTCAATTTTCACTTCACCCTGGAATGTAATAGTAGGGGGTCCGGGGGAGAAAGAAGGAGGACCTCTCTGAGTGTTGCCTGAATACTGCTCAAACTGGCAGTGACTCTCTGGGGTCTCAGGCAAGGGTCTCTCATCCTCTGCAACTGGATCCTTTTAATTTCAGGTGCCGGGGACCTTCGGCACACAAAGCCTGGACCACCTAAACACCACCACTTGTCACACTGTGCTCGGCATCGCCACCTGTCTGTGGCCAAGCAAACTGCAGCATGACAACACACTTGTGTTTTATTATATGTAACAAATGCATCAGTTCTGATGGCACAAGAGTTGACAGTGATGAACACGTCCTCTCAATATAAACAAACCACTTTCTCTCTCTTGGTGTCTGTCTGTTTTATGCCTTATTTTGTTTTGGCAAGTTGTCATTTTGTATTTGTATGATGGCTCAGGGTTTCAAAAGCCGGAAGTGGCCAAGGCCTCTCGGGACCTCTGAGAAGGGGGGCGGGGGCTGGACATGGATCAATGCCATCACTGGATGCAAGGATTATTTTTCTGAGCAGGTATTGCTCGCTCCAAAGGTGAGAGAAAGGGACAATTCTATCAGTATCACAGGAGATAGATGCTAAAAATATGGGGGCATAGCAAGCTAACAGAAGTGTGATTAAAGAATGAAAACATAAGATGTGTATACTAAGTCTGTGAAAGTGCATAAATAAAATTTTTTTAAAAGAGAAGTGGGTTGCAGCCTATGGTAGTCTTAATCAGAGTTGACTCATAGCTATTACTAATTTTAGTGGGTCCAACCTAAGTAGGACTACCATGGGATACAACCCACAATCAGGAATCCCCCTGTGTGTGTGCATTTGAAGAAGAGTGCTTACTTTGTTTGACGGTGGAGGAGAGGCACAACTTGCCTGCCCGGATCTGGTCTATGGCCATCTGCAGGCCTGCGGACAGCAACTCTGCTACTTTCAAGTACAGCACCAACTGTTCTGCATAGCTGAAAAAAGGAAGCACCAGCAGATTAATGGAGCTGCCATCCACACAGCTGCAGAGGAAGACACACAAAGCTGCTTTGAGCCCAAGCCAGGCCATCACAGTTCTCTCGGGGACCTCCCCAAACATCACCCTTTACCTCCATTCTTTGCTGAGCAGGCTGATCTGGTCAGCCACGACGCTTTCCTGGAGCTGGTACTCGGAGGCCACCGAGCTGCTCATCTCGCTGGTGTTCCCTTTGACGGCCGCTATCTCCATCACGTAGTGGACAAAGGCCAGGGTGAACCGCAGACTGCGAAGGATGTCCGTGTGCTCTTGCTGTAAGCGGGGAGACAAAGGGAGACGAGGTTTCGTTAGCAAGCCAGCTCTAGAATGCAGAAAGCAGCAGATTCAAGGAAAGACCAACGCCTTGTCCTAGGCTGTGAGCTTTACACTATGGGTGGGCAACCTTTCCCCTGTCGAGGGCTGCATGCCCTTGGGAGTCATCGGGGGCGGGGCAGGCCTCCTCTCCCTCAACCTCCACCTGGCATCAGGCTGCCTCAGTGGGACAGCAGGGAAGCAGGCCTTCTTCCATCAGCACCGCTGAAAGACATGCTCCATCAGGTACTTCCTCTGTCCCTGAACTGTTCCTATGCCAGATGGTCATTATTTAATAATCCGCTTTCCCATGCCTCTTCCCTGCCTGTGCATTTCCCTTTGTGTGCAGTTCTGTTTGTTTGTTTTTTGAAGATTGCACTCCTGAGAGCAGCGACTGTCCTGCTTTAACTGATAGTAAGCCACTCTGGGAGCCTTTTTGGCTGAAGAGAGGGATACAAATGCTCTAAAAAACCCCCTGCTGTATGGCCTTTAACCAAGCCAGTTGCTCTCTCACTCAGAGTCCAGTACCGCCCACAGGCTTCCTTTAATAAACTGGTTTGCATTTAAGATGCCAGAAACATATTTGTTGTTTCTGCTGCTTCGTAGGGTTATTGGCAGTGCACTTTTTCTAGAAAAATAGGTGCCGGTACTCATGAAGTTGTTACGGTAAGTGTCACACTTTTTAACAAACAAAAAAGAGGTGCCAGTGCTGCATAACCTTGAGTACCCCCTAAAAAAAAGAGCACTGGTTATTGGGAAGATAAGTCTGGGGGAAGGGGGAGAGAGTTAGGAATGCCCCTTTGAGCTCCGAGAAGGAATGGCTGGGAGGGTAAGGCTTATGCCAACACTCTCCGTGGCCACGGTTAAGAAAAGTGGAAGGAAGAGGCAGCATGGGTGGAAAACATGAACGCACGCTCCCAGGGCTCCCGACGCAGCTCTACAGGTGAAACTCGAAAAATTAGAATATCGTGGAAAAGTTCATTTATTTCAGTACGCCATAATCATCACAATTATAACAAATAAAGGCTTGACATATCTCGCTTTGCGTGTCATGAGTCTATCTCATATATTAGTTTCACCTTTTAAGTAGAATTACTGAAATATATGAACTTGTCCACGATATTCTAATTTTTCAAGTTTCACTTGTAGTTCAAGGGGAGCCACAGGTGAGAAACATTCCCATGGCTCCCACTGTGGTTCTCATTCAGAGGGAGCCGGTGCCAAATCAGCAGCCGCCTTTACGGGCCTGCCCACTCACGGAATTAATGACTTTAAAAATTAAAAAACTGGGATTGAGACTTGTGCAGAGCCTGTGTTTGCACAGCTCTATAGAAACTGCTGAGAGTCTATAAATAGAGATGAAACAGTGACCTACTTTCCTTCCACTGCCCCCTCCCCCCTCTTCTCCCTCCCATCGCTTTCATCTAGGTGCACATTTGGCAGAGGTTTTCGTTCAATTCACATATAAAAGGAGTGGGTGGGAGGGCTTGAAGTCTTTGAGCTCAACAGCAACCTGAACCAAGGTTTTTTTTGGGTTGTGATCCCCTCTCTCCGAGCACCGACACAGCCAACCACATGGGTTTTGTTTTCATCTGTCTCCCTAGCCCAACTCCTTTGCACACTCAGGAGATAGCAGCTTGGAACATGGAGAACCACCTCTTCGGCCAGGATCGCTGGTTATTTTTAAACACGCGTGCAGCTTTGCAGACAATGCGAAAGAGCAGATCTGACTCAAGAACTGGAAATGGTAAGAATGCAATGCCCTGGTCGCTTGGGGGTGGGGGTGGGAATCAGGCTGCTGCGACTCAAGGAGCCTGACATTCAGTCTCCTTCAGAAAGCACCGGCGCGATCCAAATATCAGGTGTAATTCAAGCTTTCACTACTGACGAGACAGCATTCTGACAACACTCCACTAACATTTCACTAGGTATTTATTACCTAGCAACGGTCTCAACTTTTACGGTTCAGAGCTTTCAGTTCTACTCTCCTTTCCAGATTCGCAGGCTTCCTCTAAAGACATTCTCTTCTTCCTGTATACAGATGGAAAACTGAGGCTGGCTTTATCCCTCAGTGAGCTCCTGGCTTAGTTGAGAGGCTTCCCGTAGCCAAACAACACAACAACAACCCTCCGCTCCATTCATGGAAACACAAGCCCCAATGTGATGCTGCCTCTCCTTCACTGTCCATAGAAACCAAATGAGCCAAGGGAGAGCCTTCTAATAATACAGGAGGGAAGTTTTAAAAAGGCCTCTTTTGCTTGGAAAAGGAAGCAGCTGGGAGTCAAGTGGCAGCAGCATATATCACAAAGATGAATGGAAGGAAAGAAACCGCAAATACATAGTATTCAGTGATAATTAACACTGCAGCTCTACACACACACACACGAGAGAGAGAGAGAGAGAGAGTATTATCCCCAGATGTGGTGCCTAAACGACTTTTGGAACTCCCTCCCACTTGACCTTATTTAACATTTCTAAGCTACAAGTATTGCCTGCAAGTCCCTGGAAGCACAAGTCAATTAATAAAAAAAATTGTTAAAGAACAAACTGGCAGCCATAAAACGATGCCCTAAATGACAGTGTGCCATAGCAGATCAAATACCAGAATAGAACCATGGAGATTTTGGTTCAAATCCCCATTCAGACATGAAGGTCTTTTAAGTGGCAAATAACTCCCTCAGCCTAACCTATCTCATAGGGTTGTAAAGCCTGAACAAGACCTCAGAGGGCAAAGATGCTAAATATTCACCTAGATCAGGAACACCGGAAAGCCACATAGCGGCGGAGGCACTGGAGAGCTTTACAATACAACATCTTAAAGTGGGGTAGCTAGAATCTTTTTTCCAGCAATTGTTTCCATATCTCATGATTTGTGCAGAAGTAGCAAACAGGGACAGGATGGGGAGCTGCTGTGTTGAGCTACGTAAGGCACGGGAGCCCCACCTCAGCGCTACTGAACCCCCCATGACACTGACAACATATTTTTGTTCTTTTACCTCCCAACAATCACAAGGACCAGCATTTTGCTTTTAATAAAACCCAGGGAGGCCAAGAATGTTAAGTTCCACACCAGGCACCCAAACTGTGTCTGTGTCTGACAAGGTGAGAAATGCGAGGAACACTGATGAACCTGTGGAGGACCAAATGAATTTCAGCCTCATGTTTTAATCTTGGGTCTCTGGGGTGGGTGGGGAGGTGGGTTTCAACTCACTTCCATGAGCGTCTCCTCCGGTAGCTCGGGTGCCTCAAAGGTGACTGCTCCCTCCAGGTTGGCAGTGATGGGGTCGGCAAAAGTATATCTGACGCCTGATGGGGCTTCGAGCACATCCCCGCCAGCACTCATGATGAAGTGCCGCCCGCTGAAAGACCCTCCCGAACTGTGAGAGCTGGAAGATCCCACTAAAAGGGTTGAAACAGAGAAGCAAAAGTTACCTAGACGTGACTCTTCAGGCCAAAGGAGAAAAACAAACAAACACAGTTTTATTTATTGATTCAGATTAAGCTCCAATTTAGGGCTCATCCAGGCTTCCTTTTGTGCCATGTTTCTGAATTTCAGGAATTTTGGGGAAACCTGAATTTCCGCTTGTTCTGAATCAGCATTAAAGAGCAGCTTTTCCTGGGGAAAGTTAGATGGGGTGCACTCAGACAAGGAGCTTTAAAGCAGGGTGAAAGGTAAGTGTGGATGAGCCCTTAATTGTGACATTTTAATCCTCAGCTATCCTTATTAATCCCTTTCCACCAAGCAAAGTCCAAACACAGCCTTATTTCATAGGACTATCATCCCAATGACAATGAGAACGGCAGTGCTTGTAAGCAAAGCTCCATGTGAGCAGGAGCTTCCTCATTTATGGTGCTTCTCCTGAAATAAAAATAGTCTCCATGTGTGCACCAGTACTCCAGTGGGTACCCAGAACTTAGTGAAGCTTTGGGGTGGGGCAAATGCCCTGAGCTTCCTTAGATCTCAAAAATTCACACATTTTTTTTAAAAAAGGAAGGTGTCTGTATAATTGCTAGCTCAAGATCTGTGACATAACAGGGAAGCAAGTCTGTCAGGCGGCTCACAGTGTGTGTATGTGCATGTGAGACACTAGATTCCTTGTCCCTAGAATACACACATCCCTGAGTTAGGACACAAAGCCAGGACAGTAACTATGAAGATAATTCCAATTTCCTTCTGGACAGCAGTATCAAGATGGCAGGAAGCACTCATTACCTGAAAACATTCTGGTCCTGGTGGTCTGCGGTGGGGTTGTCCCACTGGGAGGGGAACCAACAGTAAAGACCACTGGGGAAGGGCTTGCAGAGCCGCCATCCCTGGCCCCAGAGTGTAAGTTTCCTCCACAGTCAACAGAAGGAGCTGCGAGGAAAGAATGGCAAAAAAATTGGCTTGAGTTAAGATTTTATGAGAGCCGTAAAAGATATCAAGATAGAAACACAGTCAGCCTAGAAGTTAAGAGTGTTGGTGGGACTAAGGTTCAAATCTCCCAACTAAGCCATGTAGCTCACTGGGTGTTTGAGCCAGTCACTTGCTGTCTCTCAGCTTAGCCTACTTCTCAGGGCTGTTGTCAGGATATTATGGATCTGTGGGAGAGGGTGAGGGAAGAGAACCCTGTGTATAGCTCCTCCAATTCGAGTAACTAAAAAAAGGAGCACAACGAAAAAGGAACCCCAGAGTTTCCCATCTCCCCGTACCTGTGATTTCCATGGGCTTCTCATTATTCAAACTGTCATTGCTTCCAGCTTCCCCAAAAGCAGCTTTGAGGAGGAGATCAGTGAGGCGACCGGTGCTGAGCGACCTGGAGGAAGGAGAGAAGCAAGACAAGTGAACGTGAGGGGACGGACGGACGCACAGGTGTTGTGGATTTCTGCTCCCTAACGGCTGGTTGCAGTGAAAAGCGCAGTGGCCTTTAAAGAAGGACAAAAGGCCTCTCTAGAACAGGCATCCCTAAACATGGCCCCTCCAGCTGTTTTGGGACTACAACTCCCATCATCCTTAGCTAATAGGACCAGTGGTCAGGGGTGATGGGAACTGGTAGTCCCAAAACAGCTGGAGGGCCGAGTTTAGGGATGCCTGCTCTAGAAGACATCTGAAGGCAGCCCTGTTTAGGGAAGCTTTTAATGTTTGATGTATTACGGTATTTTAATATTTTGTTGGAAGCCGCCCAGAGTGGCGGGGTATAAATAATAAATTATCATTTTTATTATTATTATAGAACATCAAGCCTGCAGGCCGGGAGGGCTCTATCTAAGGCAAAATGGAGCCCACCTTAGCTAGCAGATGCAAGCTGGCTTGCTGGCTGGGGAGAGCTCTACTGCATGTTTGGAATGGAGCTCAGCCTCAGCCCCCAAGAGGGTAGATTTGCAAGGGTTGCCTCAGACCTGCCAATGAGGCAGCAGATCTGGGTTGCCAACTCATGAGGTAACCCATCAGCCTAAGCCTGATGGAAACTGTAGTCCAAAACATCTGAAGGATGCCAGCCTGGAAAAGACTGCTCAATTGTTCTTTTAAAAAGCCAGTTTCTTAGAGCACAGGTGGGCAACCTGCATCCTCCTTTTATGCAATGCCCACCTCCAAAAAGTCCTCCTGAAACCATCCCATTCTCCTGTCCCATCGGAGTTCCTTCCTTCCTCTCTATTGTTCCTGGCTTCAAAAAAACTGCTCCCCACCTATTTTTCCTGGGTAGTTTCAGAACAAATGGAAGCAGAAAGCTCGTCACTTCGTTTTTCGTTAACAGTAAACAAAATTGATGTATCTAGTTTTGAAGATATAAGACAGTTAGTGACAGACTGGCTGCAACACCACCAAGGAAATGATGTCTTGAAAATAGATAAGAAAAATGGATTTAGTACAGAAATTTCAAGGTTTGAAAAGGAATTATTGGATTATAATGTGAAGTTACTTTCCAAAATGTATAAATTGTTGCTAGAGTGGCATACTAAGGACGAATAAGTTGAATCAGTAATAATAAAATGGGCACAAGACACTGGGCACAATATTCAATTTTCATCTTGGGGAAAATAATGGAGGGAAGACTTAAAATTTACAGCGTGCTTTGCATTGAAGGAAAACTACATGAAAATTATGTATTGGTGGTATTTAACACCTGTAAAACTAGCAAAAATGTATAGAACTGCTTCCAATGTTTGCTGGAAATATGTGGTGGACGTGCAAGATAACTAAAGCATTCTGGGAAATTATTTAAAATGAGCTGATTTTTTAAAAAAAAAATAAATAAATAGAAAATAAGATAAGCAGATGAAAAAGAAAGATTGATAATGGTAACCACGGAAGGGCGGAGGGAAGTCAAGGGATTCAGAGAATCCTAAATGAGGAGATGAATAATGTGTTTGAATTTTTGTTATGTAAAACTTAATAAAAATATTTTTTTAAAATGATGTATGTTTGTTTCTTTTACTTCCCATGGCTTCAAGGAAAGAATTTCCATCCCCTGAAATGTCTGAGAATCGAGAGCCTAGATCAGGCATAGGCAAACTCAGCCCTCCAGATGTTTTGGGACTACAATTCCCACCATCCCTGACCACTGGTCCTGTTAGGTAGGGATCGTGGGAGTTGTAGTCCCAAAACATCTGGAGGGCTGAGTTTGCCTATGCCTGGCCTAGATGAATACCAAGGAATAGAATCATAAATAGATTAGATCTGGCACTGGACCAAGCCTCCCCATGCTGGGCAATCCAGGATATCATCAGAGGAAATGACAGGAGGAGGAGGAGGAGGAGGAGGAGGAGGAGGAAGAGAGGAAGAGAGCAATTATGGAGTCATTCCATTGGATGCTAGCCATTAGTGTGGACCTCTCAGCAGTTAAAGCAGGAAAAGTGTGGCATCTCTTTGGCAAACTAAGCTATGCACCTGTTTAGCCTGCCTGAGACAGCACTTCTTGTGTGCACTTGCTGCGCAAGGAGTGTCTCACACGCCTAACTGCTAAGCTTGTGCTCCTCATCCTAAGGAATATGGAAAACTGCCTTATACCGGGCCATGCTAGCTCAGTATTGCCCACTCTGATTGCCAGCAGATCTCCGGGCTCTGAATCAGGATCCTTTCCCTCACCTTACCCTTGGTAACTGACGATACCAGGGGCTTCCTCTGCTGCCAAAGCTACTCATCACCAACCACAGTTGCTGGATATAGGGGAGTGGGCCGAAGCACACTCTCTTGCCTTGCCCCACATGTCCAGCACAGGACATCCCCCCCCCCCCCCATTATTTGATAAAAGGAGCCTTCATCCTGTTGCTTCACAGGACCCTATTTGACACATGGGCAAAGCAGAGGCAGTTGTGGGAGCTGGTGTGTTGCACAAAAGCCATGAGGCACAGGAAAAGGGGACCATGGTGGAGACAAGGATGGAGATGGAGGCGGCGGTTTGAAGCAGGTGAATCATGGAGACAGGAGCCTATCGCCATGGAGGTGGCAGGGCTGTAACTAAGTGGCACACAGGAAGTCCCAAGTACAAGGCTCAGCATCACCACGCAGGGCTGAGAGTCCCCTGCCTGGTCAATGCACACAATTATGAAGCTAGGCGAACCAATGGGCTGACTCAGTTTTCTACCTGCCCCTGCTATACCTGACCTTGGGGGTGAGGAGATTAAAGGGTTGCTGGCATGTGGCGCCACCGGAACTCCCAGAAAGGGACTGTGAATATGGTTTGCTGGGAATCCTATTTAGCCTGAGAAATAACCAACGTAGGAAATTTTGAAGCGCTTTGCAGATTCCTTGATGCGAAATTAAAAATTATGTGGATGCAAGGAGAGTGGCAAATCTGCATCCATCCCACGCCCCAGCCCAGCCCATCATAACAGCAAAACTTGTGTGCATTGTGAATGCCTTTCTGGTCAGCTTCGTACCTGCCCTTGGCTTCTTCCATAGGCCTCAATCCTAGGCCTGCCTGCTGGCAGTGGAAATGACCCATGTCCTTCAAGTCTGGCAGAGTCTTGTTCCTTGTCGGGATCATGACGCCCTGGTGCGCCAGGAGGGCAAGCAGGTTTTGGGAGCTTGGGGTTTTGTTGAACTCAAAAGGAGGCATGACCTATTTTTTTTTATTAAAAACAAAAAGTGGGGGAGGAGTGGAGAGAGGCGGTTCACTAGTGTTCAGTGAGAGAGTGTCACTGTTTGCACCATGGCTTATCTCTGCCGCTATTAATAAAAGCCCCCACCCACTCCATACACACATAAACAGGCATTAAATGCAATCACAAACAGGGGCTGCATCTACTACCCCCACCATTTCATAACATTGCCCTCTACACGACCTCCTAAGATCAGTGGGCACCCAAACTTTTCCCCTCACACGCTTTAAAACTTGGGGATATATTTTCCTGCTTGTTGTGGCAACTGTCATGAGCTGCGCTAGATAACACACGGTTTTAACTGCAGTTTTAATTGCGTCTTTTAGTTCTTATATTCCGTTACATTGCAATGCAATTTGAATTCCATGGAATATCATTTAAAATACAACAATAGCAAAACAAATACAATAAATATGGGACAAAAAAGCGCTATTAAAAATAAACGTGACTGCTTAATATGCCTGCACCTGATGCTCATTTGCAAATCTCTGTCCTAGATTTACAGCTTTAGGAGACCACAAGCGAGAGCCCATTGAGGGCAGGGGGGAAACAATACCTTTGTTGGAGAGCCCATTATGGTTGGCAAGGGGCTCCTCTGCATAAACTCAGAGAACTTTGGCGAGGACCTCAGTGGGCGGCAAGGTTGCAGGCCGTGTGTCTGTGCTGGCTGGCCAGCAGCGGCCTGGTTGAAATGGGGAACCAGAGGATCAGAGTACTGCTTTGTAATCTTCTGCCGGCAGGAATGCAAATCTGACAGGTTGGGAGCACTGTGGAGACGGGAGCCCATCCCTCGAGGGGAAGGGTCAGGCACTGAGGCACCTGGAGGGATGAGAGGGGAAGCAGGATGCCCAGAGTTACGCATCAGTAAGAAAGAATGGCAAGGGAAGGGCAGAATTCTCAAGATAGTGCCAAGGGCAAACCTACCAGGTATGGGCACCCGACTTCTCATCTCTGTTCCAAAGGGAGGAGAAGGGAGAACGGTCTGGTCAGGCTGCTCTGGAATTGTTCCAACTGAAAAATTAAAAAGCACATCAATGCACTGACAGACAATAAATTGAATGCTCCCTATAGCAAACATTTCGTTTAGATTACTTATAGCAAGATTGCTGTTGTTTTTTAAATCAAATTGGGGCACCGCTATACCAGTCAAACTTCTGGAAACCGACATAGGAAACAATGAGGTTTTGTCAAGATACAATTAGTCAAAGGTTCATAAGCTCGCTTAGGTTATAAGTGCTTTCAGATGTTCGAAGCAAACAGTAAAGCTGGTTTATATCAAGTCAAATCATTGGGACATCTAATTAGAAACCTCGCACTCTTGGTTTCTTTTTGAAAGGAATAAAAGATTTATTTCTTCCAGCAAGCTTTCAGTTGAAGACTTCTTACACCTGTTTAGTTTGATTATGGAACTTTGAAATTGCTGCATTTTGTGTTATTTTTATCTCTTTATATTTCACAGCAAACAACTCAGTAACTGGAAATCTCTCTCTCTCTCTCTCTCTCTGTGTGTGTGTGTGTGTTAGTAAAAACAAAAGTATAGGAGCTGAGGCCCTCCACTTGTGTTGGACTCCAACTCCCATCAGCCCCAGTCAGTGATGATGGAGTCCTGCAATACACAGACCCCACCCCTACCCCACAACCCCGGGATAAATAAACATATATAATAGCTCAGCATAGCTGCTGTGATGGCTTATTCTTTTCCTGAGCTCTCCTCCTGAGATCCTTTTAACTGAGATGCTAGGAATTGAATTTTGGACCCTCAACATGGAGAGCATTGTGGTACCTCTCACTGGCAATCCCTCCCTTAAACCATTGTCATTTTCAAACGGTTCCCTCTCAGTCCTGGGGAGGAACAGGCACATTTGGGACCAAATATAGCTAGGACACTTCCAGACCAGAGTCACTGCTCTAATTATGCTACTATATCTGCATTCACCCACAAAATGCTGGTTGGAATTAAGGAAAGTGTGCAAACACACACACACACACACACACACACACACACACAAAATTGCTGAGGTTTCTAGAATCTGGAATAAGCAAACCCAATAATTTACCTTGTGGGGATGGCGTGTAAGGCTTAGCACCCCCAAAGGAGAACCTTCTGGAGGTTGGGACAGCTCCATGCTCCCCAGCAGCAAAAGGAGGGGAAGGGCTGGCCTTCATGAAACCAAGTGGGCTGTTGCTGCTGCTTGATCTTCTGACTGTTCCGGACCTAATGGGAAAGGATTTGATCTCTTATTATTCCATGGGGAACGTAGTAGGCAGACAAGATTTTATGAAAAGCAAATAGCGAACAAGCTCAGAAGCATAGGAAGGTACAGAGTCAGGCCAATAGTTCACCCATCTAGCTCACTCATTTCTGTACTGACTGGCATCAGCTCTCCTGGGCTTCAGGCAGGGGACATTACCTAGAGATGCCAGGGACTGAACCTGAGATTTTTTTCATGATTGGATGCATGCCTCCATGGCCGGAAACAGTAAAGCTTCCTTCCGCCTTAAGGAAGAGGTGGTGTTGCGGGCTCTCACCCCCCCCCCCCAGGTGTGCAGGGGGTGGGTAGCCAGCCCTGTGTGGCTGGGGGATTCCCGGCTGCATCACTGGCCAGGCTGACCAATCCAGTTGCTCCGGGGGTGTGGCCTGCCCATTAAAGGCAGGACGCAGCCGGAAGATCTCTCTCTTTCCTGCTTCCAGCTGCTCCGGTTTTCCCACCCTCCCGCCCTTTAAGGTATTCATCTCTTTTGACCTTGCTATGGACTTCGGTTGGTTGCTGTTGAGGGGCCTGGTAGGAATTTTTCCACTTGGCAAATTGGTACCAGGCACTTGGTTTTCACCTACCTCATAGCAAATTGTCACAACTTTTAAGGTTTGGCGGTTAGGCATTGGAATATTTCTGGAGAAGAGAAGAGGGGAGGTAGCGCCATCACCTCCCCCGCATATTGAAGGGTATTCCGTGGATTCCAGAGGGTGTGGCCCTGTCCGAAGCCTAGGGAGGCTAGGGCCTAAGGCACGACCCCTATCGGTGACCCCCAGGGGAGCTCCTAGTTGATGTGCATCAGCAGGACTTTCCTTACTGGTGGTTAACCCTTCCCGGACTCCTTGCAGATGGGCTGGAGTCAGATATAGTTGGTTAGATCTAATGCCTAAGCCAATACCGCTCATCATCTGTAACAAATAAAGTTGTGGCCTTTTTAGCCCATTAACCTTAAATATTTGAGTCATGTGTCTTTATTCTACTAAGGGGGGAGGGGGTTGGGACCTTGCCACGCAACTTTTCTAATGCTGTAAATCACCTTGGGATTGTCAGATGAAGGGCGGTATAATTAATAATATTAATAATAGTAATATGCAAAGCATGTGCTCTACCTCTGAGTCTTGCCCCTACACTATCATATCAATAACATCCACAAGTCAATGGGAAAAATGGGCCTGAGACCCATTGAACCTGCAACACTAAAAAGCGGTGCGACCAATGACAGAGGTGCAAGAGAGGCTTTAAAAAGGGGGAAAGGGAGACATTTGCAGCAGAGACAAGAAATGCCACCTTGGTTCTTTATTTCCAGATGAAAGACAGTCACTGAAATATTGTAACACTCGTGTGATACCAGACTTCGCGGCTGCTCAGCATGAGATGATTTTCATAAAGGCCGGTGTGCAGGACCTAAGATGGAACTGACAGGAGGGATTCTGTGGCAACAGCAGCGGCCTGACTGGAGAAGAATCAGGGTGAAGCCCTCTGAGCTGATGTCTCAGAAAAGGATACCAGGAAGAACAATCCAAAGGATGTTGTTCGCAACAGGTTTATCTTTTGGTTTGTTTGTTTACATTTTATTGATAGCTTTTGCTCTAGATCCTTCAGGGAACAACATGAACCTAAGTTGTTTTTCCAAGTCCTTCACTCTTTAACAGCTGCAGCGGGAACACAACCGCAGCAAAAGAACAGAACAGAAAGATTCTCAGAGCACAAAAGCATCACGCTGCTGGCAGCCTCTGTGGTTGCACTGAGAAGGCAGACCACAGCCTCAGAAAGCTGCTGTTCAAATGCAGCTAGCACATTGCGGTCCCTTTGGCGATTCGGGCTCAGACTGATGTGCATTGTCTCCACCCAACTCCATTGGCAACTTGGATAGCAGCATCACACCGGCAGGGGCCATCAAGAGCCTGTTGGCTGGCAACGGACTGGGGTCTAACTGCTTGACACCTCTTCTAAGGAGAAGACCATTGTCCAGAGCTCAGAGGCTGAACCAGAAAGCAGGGGAGGAATCCACACAGCAAGGAAGTGCACAGACAGGTACACGAGAATCAGAGGGGCATGAAGGGGAGGTTGATTGACCACAGGTGGCAATCGATGCCAGGCACTGGTGGCTTGCAGCACAGGAACATGCGCAGTGGTTTCCCTGACCTACGTCGTGGCACCGACACCAGCACTGCAGCAGCTGCCAAAGACTGCGTGGAATGTGAGGGCTGACATGGAAAACACAGAGATGGTAAGAAGATAAAAGTCCCTACCAGAGAAGAATGGCAGATCAAATTGATGGGATTATGCTAAAATGACCGGAAGAATCAGAAATCAGGAAGACCAAAACTTTAATAAGGAATGGGGAAATTTTATAACCTATCTTAAAAACCATTGTAAACAGTTAAAATCATTAGTAGGATTGGAATATCACTTATAGTTGGACGCAATGGAGATGTAAAAGATTGGGATTACAGTGGTGCCCCGCAAGACGAATGCCTCGCAAGACGGAAAACCCGCTAGACGAAAGGGTTTTCCGTTTTGGAGGTGCTTCGCAAAACGAATTTCCTATGTGCTTGCTTCGCAAGACGAAAATGTCTTGCGAGTTCCTGCGGGGTTTTTTTCCTTTCCCCCCCTTTTTCCCAAGCTGCTAAACCGCTTATCAGCTGATGGCTAAGCGGCTTATCAGCTGGTCTTTAAGCCGCTTAATAGCTGATGCTAAGCCGCTTATCAGCTGATCTTTAAGCCGCTTAACAGCTGATGCTAAGCCGCTTATCAGCTGATCGTTAAGCCGCTTAACAGCTGATGCTAAGCCGCTTAACAGCTGATCTTTAAGCCGCTTATCAGCTGATCTTTAAGCCGCTTAACAGCTGATGCTAAGCCGCTTATCAGCTGATCGTTAAGCCGCTTATCAGCTGATCTTTAAGCCGGCTAAGCTAAACCTCTAATGGGCTTGCTTCGCAAGACGAAAAAACCCGCAAGACGAAGAGACTCGCGGAACGGATTCTTTTCGTCTTGCGAGGCACCACTGTATCATAAAAGATGCAGGAGGAAATGATTAACAATAGGACCCACAAAGGGCAGGAGGGAAATCCTAGAGATTCCTTGGAATCTTGTTTTTTATGTTGTATGTTCAATATGTGACTGTAAAGCTTTAATCTGAAAAACCAAATAAATAAAGGTGTGGAAAAACAACAACACAGGAAATAAAGGACAGGTTAGGCAATCAAAAGATCTATGTTGTAGAACAAGGTTTCTTAAAAAGACACCTGAACAGACATTTTCAGACTGTACTGGCTGAGGCTAATAAATAAAAAGAATTCAGGAGGGCAACAGGTTGGAGGAGACTACACCAGTGACTCTTCCTATTTAAGGGGTCCATTGCTTCCCTGACCTAGAAGAACTATAAAGGTTTCCAGGAATCTGCCTGGGCATGTTTCAGTTCTGGCTGCTGGTTCCAAGGCTTAATTTCTTGCTTCACCTCCTCTCCCCTGAGCAAGACCCAGTGCTGACCGTGATACTAGCGGGCAGGCACACGCTGTGGAAAGTCTGAAGAGAAACTCACCTCTTCAAATGACTGCACCCTTGAGGAGCCTTGCTTTCTCCTTTGCTTCCAATTATCAGTGGGAACTTAGCCCCCAAATAATTCAGTTCCACTCTTTTAGAGAGGCTGTATTTCTCGTATGACTCGCCCATCCCCACTTGTTCGTGTTTCGGGAGAACCATGGAGGAGGAAATGAAGCCTGGAATCCCGGAGCACTGCTGCTAGAACAGCGAGTGTGAGAGCCGAGCAATTTCATAGAGGAGGAAGATCCACCCGCACAGGATGGAAGGAGTCAGTCACACAGCCTGGGGCCATACATCCGGTGGAACTTGACTGCTCCCCAGCTGAAGTTCCAAGCCACAGGCATGGATTGCTCATGCGGCAACTGGATCATGTGACTGCGGCAGAGAGGCCTAAGACGCACGGCTGAGATGCCTTACTAAGCACATAAGCAAATGTAAATAAACACATACATTAAAGAAAGGAGCACTCTGGCAGGGCCGATATCGCGCAATAATTACAGCCGCAGCGTTCAGGCAACTAATCCAGCCTTGTAAATAGGCTCATAAAAGTTACTAGCCTACGGAAAGTTTCACTTGACTACTGTTGGCAGAAGGTGAACAGGACAGAAACACAAGATGAGCCAAATCACTTTGATCAGGGGGGTGGGTAAGTGGGTGCCCCTCCAGGTGCATTTGGACTACAACTCCCAGCATCCTTTACGGTTGTGACCAGGCAAGCTGGGGTTGATGGAAGCTGGAGTCCAGTAACATCGGGAAAGCCAGATGATCCTCACCCCTGACTGAGTTTAAAATAAACATAAAGCCTTTTGATGGACTAGGAAAGTGCCACTGTTCCATCAGGAAGTCATATCTATAACTTTTCCAATGCACAGATGCAAATTTAAAAAAAATGCAAACGACAAACAAGAGTCTGAAAACAAGTATTTGTGCCTCACTTCGACCTCTCTTTTATCCACCACACACACACACGGGAGGGAAGGCTTCTCTTAAGAATGCACCTACGGTGACACACGTATTCAACTTCTGAAATCCCCCAAGAAAGTATGCTTTGTTCCCCTTCAGAAATATTGCCACATTAACATGCAAATTCCAAGGAATTTAACTTGGCTATTAAATTAACCAACAAGTTGTTCTGAGTAAGCATTGCTCCATGGTTGTTACTCTGCAATAAGATTGTTTAGGATTGCATCCCAAATCCAATATGGTTCATTGAATGATATCTAGGGGTTGCCATACGTCCGGATCTTCCTGGACATTGCCGGGATTTCAAAGGCAAAATATCCGAAAGGCGGTGGGATCTTAGACAAGTCAAAATTGAAAAAAGAAGCTCAACAACTTTGATAAAAGAACCATGTTAAACGGCGCAACGCAGAGTAAAACCAACTTTAAAAAGAAGTCCCTGCCTCAAGGATCTCCCAATCCAATTTTTGGCAGGGTAGGTAGCTAAGTAGCCCAAGCTTTGAACCTGGGACCTTGTGCATGCCATCTTTCGCATCTCTAGCTAGGGCTCAAAAAAACCACTGCTTGCAAAACCCTGGAGAGCCACTGCCACTCAGTCTGTAGCAGACTCCAAGTCTGTCTTTGGTATAAGACAACTTCCTTTGACGACAATGGAGAAAGAGGAGTGAAGATAACAGAAACAGAGACGTCAGGAATAGAAGAGACAGAGGATGAAGGAAGTATGCAAACAAATGCAGTATAATACTTAAGGCTCCCCTTCCGTATGCAACTCACCTGGCAGGATTGTACCGTAAGGCTCATTTTGCATGAGGAGGAAGAGGACTGAGAAACAAAGTTTGAAGCATCAAGGGGGAAAACAAGGGAAACAAACAGTTTTCCCCCTTCAGACTCCCTTTCCTCTCCCTGTTGTCTCCTCTGTATCAAATTTTAGTTTGCACTTTCCTCACAGCAGGACTATTTATTGTTAATCTAACATGTTATGCATATTGAAAAAAAAGGAAAGGCATAGATGTTCAGGGATGGAGTTTTGAGCTCAAGGAACGGCAATGAACAAAGTGCAGAGTCATTTACAAGAGTGGACCATTAGCTGGCCAAATGTCCTCAATCAACTAGAACAAAAAGCCTATCAAAATGCCCATGTTTGTATTGCACACATTTTTAGCCTTTTAGTGCATCAATGCTCTGAAGGCAGGATGCAACCGATTAGTACACTATAATATGAAAATCCCAAACAAACAGTTCTTAAAAACAAAGCCAACATAAAGTAACCCAAATTCAAGCTGATATAAAAAGATCTTCAAGGCTTTCCTGAAGACCAACCTGGGTCACCACAGAAAAGGCTCTGACCTGGTACATACCAACCTGAGAGCTTTCACTGAGGTGAGAGAGAGAGTAGCCTTGAGAGCATGTTTATAGTCATTTACTAAAAAGTTCTTTTGTGACATAGCACCAAAATATGATCCCACAGATGAGGAAATGGCAAGACAGGTTCCCAAGGCGTCCCTAATCTGCGTGTAAATTATTTCAGAGCAAGACCATTTCTTAATCCCAGTGAGATCATAATGAGCCTTCAGACAAGCTTGTGAAAAGGATGTCGGAGACAGGCTAATTGCATGCCACCAGACGTATGCAATTCTGCAACCTGCCGCCTGGTGCTCCTCCTTCATTTCCATGGGGCATACCAGACATTCTCTAGACTGCACCCAGGTGTTCTCTAGATTGCTCATGAACAACCCTCAGGGTTGCTACCTTTCGACACTGATTGATGCCGAGTCAATTATACCAAAGAACATTGGCAGCGAGACAAGAATACAGCCTCCTGGACATCTCAGCACTATCAAAGCCTCAGTACTCACCGCGGGGAAGTGTATTGATTAGGAGACTGAAGGTTCTGCTCAATCCGCCGGTAGTTGTGGATCTGTGTGGGGACTGGGATGGGGACCGACTGCCCATGCTTGCTGCCTGATGAAAACTGCCCAGGCCGGCTGCAGAACAAAAAGCACAGAGCACTTTTAGGGGAGGACGGGTACTTGGAAAAGTGGAAGGGTCTGTTGAGAGGAGGAAACAGTAGGAAATGGGTGGTAGGAGCCTGGGAGCAGTGGAGAATTGGATCACAGAAATGTTTACGGCTGTGGAGCAGGGGAGCTGGGAACTGTTTTAGCAAACAAAACACCGGCTGCAGGTTTTGGACAGGGAAGATACGTTCAGTGGGCTTCTCACTCCTTCCTTGATACAGACACCAATTGCCCTCTCTTCTCCTTGATGCAAGTGGAGAATGCTGCCTCGCTGCTTGCATGCTCAGAGAGGGCACCGAAGGAGGCAACAGCAGCCAGGAGGCTCTGGGTGGTGGCCCTGCAGGCTGCAGCTCAATGGTAGAGCACCTGTTCCGTGTGCAGAAGAAGGTCCCATTGAGCTCAATAGATCAACAGTCTGACTCCGTATAAGGCAGCTTCCTAGGTTCCTAACTTACCGGGGGTTGTGGGCCTTGTCAAATGCCCACCAATACTGACCCCAATGCTGGACCTGGGAGAACGAAGTTATACTGGAGAACAGTATGGTAACTGACACAGTGGGATTGCTGTTTGGGCCCAGAGAGGGAGAAGGAAAGCTGGCAACTGGAGGGTGTGGTGGTGCCAGTGAAGGGATTTTGGTAGGCAAGTTGTAGAAAGTGGTGCATTAGGACTGCCAACGTTTTTTGAAGGAACCCACTGTTCCCCCAAATCAAAATATGAGGTCTCCTCCACCCAACCCTAGGGAAAAAGTGGCTTCTGCTAGGTTTGGCTTTCCAGCTCGTTTCTGTTCAGTGCCCTCTCTCCACCCCTATAAGTGTATAGAAGCAGCAGTAAGCTCAACAACCCTGGTTGCTCTTTGCTGCTGGTAGGGGAATTCAATTCTCCCTTTCCTCCAGTAGCAAAAGCTCCATGAAAGTATAGCAAAGCCCCAGAGATATTCCATGAGAGTTAAATCAAATCTGCACACACAGTCACACACTCCTCTTTTGGGGGGGGATGAGGAGTGCCAACGCTCTCATCCGATTTTCCTCTTACCCTGATGGGCTCGGAGAGCTGCTGTAAGGAGGGGAAGGAGATGGGGTTCTTCCTTGGCTTTCCAAGCCTGCTGAAGCCACCAGGGAACTCCTGTAAAAAGGCAAGAAAAAAGAACAGCAACATTATTTGCAGTAGAGGGAGATGCCAGTGCTTCAGCGAACCTTGCCAAGCCTACTACAAGTTGTAGTGAGAGCTACCAGCTTCGACAGCCTGAAAGGATGATCAGACAAATTGTGGAGGGTAAGACTATCAATGGTGATTAGTCATGCATAATGCTGCTGAACACAGTTGCCGGGGAACAGGAGCTTTTGCACTCACATCTTTCATGTGGGCTTCCCCTGGTTGGCCAATGAGGGATAAGAATTTTGGTCTAGATGGGCCATTGGCTCAATCCAGCACGGCTGCTCTTGTGTTCTCAAGTTGCAAGCTTCTTAGTCACATTTGTTGTTTGCAACAAATGATTTCTTCACAACCTTTCCATGCCAGGAAATGAATTGGCTGGATCCACTGTACACAGCTTGCCCCATGGATTCTCCTGAGCCTCCATGGAGGCTCCCTCAAGGGATCCAGGGGCTCTTTACTGAAAGACCACAAGTCAGTAGTAAGAGCGCATGATTTATACACGGAAGCTGCAGAGTTCAGTTGCTGGTATCTCCAGCCACAGTCTAAAGAGAGCAACAAGGGGAAAGTCTTTGGAGAGCTGTTGCCAGGTCAG
The DNA here is from genome assembly GCF_964106645.2 of Podarcis pityusensis. Taxonomy (NCBI): domain Eukaryota; kingdom Metazoa; phylum Chordata; class Lepidosauria; order Squamata; family Lacertidae; genus Podarcis; species Podarcis pityusensis. Next base: position 33,581,534 of record NC_138041.1, read on the forward strand.
GGACTGTGTTACTGGGACTCCCAACTCTCCAGTAAGCATGGCCAATGGGAGTTCCAAGGACGAGGGGAAAGACATCTAGAAGGCCACATGTTTTCATCCCTGGAGCAGACAATACTGCGTTAAGCTGGTCAAATGGCCTCAGTATAAAACTGTTCAAGATGGTATCTAACACCAAGGAAGCTGGCAAAAATGTACAAGTCTAAATCAAATAAGTGTTGGAAATGTAAAGAGAAAGGAAGTTCTTTTTATCATATGTGGTGGTCTTGTAGTAAGGTTAAGGCTTACTGGGAAATGATATACAATGAAATGAAAAGGATGTTTAAAATAACATTTGTCAAAACAAAACAAAACAAAACAAAACAAAACAAAAGCCTTTCTCTTGGAAAATATAAGGATAGAACTACCTAAACTGTATAGAAACTTATTCAAGTATGTGACTACAGAGGCAAGAATGCTACTTGCCCCAAAATGGAAAGAAGAAGAAGTCCCAGCAAAGGAAGAATGGATACAAAAACTTATGGAATATGCAGAAATGGCGAAACTTACTGGGAGAATAAGAAATCAAGTTAACAAACTTTTTATAAAAGAATGGAAATGGTTTATTGAATATTTACAGATAAATTGTAAACAGATAAAAACACTGGCAGGATTATTGTAATAACCTGCAGTTACATAAGAGTATATATTAAAAGAAGATAAATAAATGAGTAAGTTAAGTTAATTTGGATATGCAGAAGATATTAAAAATAAATTCAAGCAACCACAGAAAGAGGGGGAAGGAAATCAAGTTTTAAAATGTTAAAATGATAGTAAAAGCAGTTAAATAAATAAGTAAATAAAGAGTATAAATAAAATAAGAAAACACACACTAAAGATCCTTACCCACTACACATCAGGCTGTCCTGGATAGTTTTTCCTCCTGCAGCCTCCACAGCGATATCACCTAAGTTTTAAAAAGTTCTGAAAAGATTAATTTCAGGCCTATGCTGCAGTAATAACATGAAGAGCATGGGCATGCACAATTAATCCCCCCCCCCCCGGTCTGTGGACATGTGAGAACTGCACATAAAGGAGAGGTCTTTGAAGGCCCTCAAATGTTAGAAGAGAGACTTTTTAGAAGAGAGACTGAAGCCACGGAGGTCTCTCTTGCTTCCTCTCTTTGGGAACGACGGCTTCTTCTCAACACCACTAATGTGACCTTTCCCACAATTAGGCTAAAAAGAAAGGGTGGAGAACCTGTGGCTCTCCAGTTATAGCTGGACTCCAACTCCCATCAGCCCTAAGCCAGCATGACAAATGGTGGGGGAAAAAGGGACCTGTAGTTTGGCAACACCTGGAGGCTGCAAGTAGAGATTCAGTACGGACATTCATGCCTGTGACGACCCCATTATTCACACAGTGGGAGGCTGGCTAGACCTTAGCCATGCAATAACCAGGTCTTGTGTGACCTTCTGTACAAACTTGTATGATAGGATGGGAGTGAAGACACTTTGCTCATATGCGAAGAGGCGTGATTGCGCAAATAACACAAAAGATGTCACTGGCCCAAGGCTTGTAATATCTGAAAAGTTGGACCTGCAGCAGGGGCAGAGGGCTCCTGCTCAAGGCACCAAACAAGCCCCTTTCTTGCATACTACAGCCAATCCCATTCCTTATGACTCTGAGCATATTCAGCCCTCAGTGGGCTGCACAATCCCTCAATGACATTTTGAACTTCTCCAAGCCTACTGCCACCTCCCTGCTTTTGTGTGTGAAGGGTCTCATTTTGGCTAGATAAAAGACTGGCGTTCAGAGAATGAGCTTCCTATTGGGAGCCTGTAGGGTATTTTTCAAAGAAACAATTTCAGTTTTGCAAATCCTCGTTTTTTGGTTTTTTAAAAAAATACATGTGTGATTTCATTTCTGTTTGCAGAAGACAGGAGATTTTCCAGCACTCTGTGGCATCATGGTGTGCTTGTGTCACATCCCTTTGAAAATGTATCAAGGCTGAAACACACACATATGCACACCACAGCACCCTTTGCCTGGTGCCTGTAGCTCATCCCAGCGGATAAGTATTACTGAGGGTTCAAACATCAAAAACGGGACCAACTTGCAGTGCCTCTTTCCCCGGTAACACTGGTTTCAGGGGACCCTGGGCAAAGTGTTCTCTGGAAGGCCTCCAGCATCTCTGGTCCCTCTTGGGAACTTATTGAATGGAGGAGAACTGTGGCACTTCAAGGAGGGACAGGGAATCATCAGTGTGGGCATGGGGGGCACCATTTTCATTCCCCCAAACACCCCCAATACGGCATCACTCTGGGGCAATGAGAGGAATTTAAATAGAGGCCCACCACAAGGAAAAGGACTGGGGGGGGGGGGGCTGGACAAGCATGAAGTGTGCTCCCTACTAGCTGGGTCCCCAGCACCTGCCTCCGAATAGTGGGTCCTGCCAGTGTGCCTTTTTCCAGTTCCTGGACATGTAATTGGATGGCAGGAGCTCCCAAACACGGACCTAAAACACTGGTTCCCAACAAGCCTGCCTGCTCAGCTATCTCCCCACCATGGCTTCTCGCTACAGAAAACCCCAAGCTGAAGAACAACCGATTTCAAATCTCAGCAGCTTTGTGAACCGGGAAGCTGTTCCCCTTCTCCTGTTCAAAGCATGCAACGCTATCTGGACATTAATCTGCCCAAATAAATCTGTTTGCAAAGGGGAGAGTGGGGCTAACCATGCTAGTTTGCCCCTTTACTCTCTGCAGTTAGAGGGCAGCTGCCTGTCCCAGGCTGCCTGCTCTGCTTGGGTTACCCTCCCTGCACAACAATGGAAGGAAGGACCCATGGAGAGGGGCAGAGCTCTTGCACTCATCCCTGCTCCTTCCTGTCTCTCATGCGCTGCTGTAGCATGGAAGAGGAGTACCTAAATATAACGATATATTACTCGCCCTTCACCTCCCAAGGTCCCAGTGCAAGTCACAGCAATTTGAAATACAACATTAAAAACAGCTTAAGAACAAATTGCAACCGCGAAAATAGGACGGGTCCTAAAAACATACACCGGGGTAAAGCTCATATGAGAAAAACTGCACAGATGCCCCTCTGTAGGGCAGGAATGCCCTAGCTTTGTGGCTGCCACAGAGAATGCCCTCTCCTGGGCTGCTGCCACCCTGAGCTTCTGATAGCGGTGGAACTACTCAAAAGGCTGCCATTGCTGATCTCAACAGCAGAGAGCGGTTTTCTAGATATTTGGGGCCCAAGTCTCTTAGGGCTTTAAACACTAAGGTGAGCACATTGATTTCGGCCAAGATGCAAACTGGCAACCAGCAGGGCTCGTGAGATTATGGTTGCTGTCTCCTGCCATTGAGGCATGCCCACAACCTCTTCCGCCACACCATCAGCCAAGCCTCTGCTTCGAAAAGAAACCAGACTGCTTACTTGCAAACTGGGCTGGCACCATGACGAAGTCGTCGGTGTCACAGGAGGAGTTCTTGCTGCTGCCGCCAGCCGACTCCTTCGACCCATGAAGGAAGCCGGGCTGGGTAGGAGAGGCTAAAACCTTCTCAGGGAGATGTGCCATTTCTCCAAGGGACTGTTCGAGGGAAGGGGAAGGAGAAACAGGAGTGAAAACGCAAACCTCGGAAGCAACTCATTCTGCAGGCTCTTCCGCACCAAAAAGCACTCCCAGAAAAGGAGTTTCTGCCAGCACATGGTGTCTATGGAACAGCTGCTTCTTTCAAGGCAGTTCTCCAAAGGCCCCAAGACAAAACTATGCCATTTCAGTGGCCCCAGAACCATCAAGTGATGCAGTCGGCAGGGAATTGGAACGGTTCTTTGACACAGAAAGTCCCCCAGTATGTGGTGGCTGTTATCCCATTGTTAGCTTACAGAAGTCCCGCTTATGGGGCTAGCGATGTTGTGACAATACAAAAATTGCCACCAAATTTGCTTTTAGTCTCTGCTTTCTTACGATATTTAGAGGGTTGAAGGAACAAACCTTCAAATTTGCAGGTGGAAATGAGAGCCATATTCTGAGTTGGGGTCACTCATTGTTCCTTTATTCCCTACACACTAAGCCCCTTTGGGTGGAGGGTGCCATGAAACCAATGGTGCAACCGCAATTAGAATATAGCGCACATGGTTCTGCTCACTGTATCTCAAGCAAAGGATACTGTAGAGCTGGAAAAGCTACAGAAGAGCTGCAATAACTCCCTTAGGAGGAGTTTTTGGGTTTGTTTTTGAAGTGAGCAAGGGAGGACATGATAGAGGTTTAGAAACTGATGCACGATACAGAGAAAATGGATTAAGCGAACTAGTTTTTCCTCTCTCCAGAACCCAGGTTCACCCAATGAAACCGAATAGAGCAAGATTCAGGGCAGACCAAAGAGATAGAGAGGACGGGCTCTTCCTCCTCCCCCCCCCCCCAGCGCACAGTTATATTGTGGAATCTACTTCCATAAGATGTGATAAAGTCCACGAACTAAGGTGGCTTTAAAAGGGGATTAGACACATTCACAGAGGATAAGGCTACCCACATGCTGCCTCCAGGATCCAGAGGCAGCCTGCATCTGAATACAGACTGCTGGGGGTGCCAAGTGGGCAGAGAGCTGCTGAGCTCATACCCTGTTTGTGGGCTTTCGAGAGGCATCTGGGCTGGTCATTGTGAGGAAGCAGGATGCTAGACTAGACAAGCCTTCGATCTGAGTGCTTCTTACGTGGGCTGACTTGGGATCTGCCACACACAGCTTAAGATGGTTCTCTCCCTTGAAAATGCCACCCTGCATGGTGGACTGGCGGTGTGGTGGGGAAGACGTCGTCAGCAGCCACCAGAACGACCCAGTGGCAAACAAGAGGGAGGAGGAAAACCAACAGCGCTTAAGAGGCGTGCATTGTACTTACGGGAGGAGATGCGAGATGGGACGTGGAAGAGCTGCTGGATGAACTCCCAGACCCAGAGCTCGGATAAGAAGGCATTGGCACAGAAGCAGCTGAAGAAAGAGGGCAGGGGGAGGGGAGAGAAGAAAGAAAGGTCATGCTTTCTAGGTTGTCAACAGCGGGATTAGAACAGCTTTCTTGGCTTCCTCACGCTAACGGATTTACCTCAGGTGCCAGGCGACGTCACTGAACTGAGGCAGGGAAGGGGGGAGGGAGAAACAAGTTGGCATTCAGTGCAACTGAATGTGGCAGGTGCTCTTTCGCTTGCCCCCCGTCTGTGAAACTGTCGTTTATTTCACCCTGCAGCAGATTCTGAAGTCTGAGGCGCCATTTTCTGACTTCTAAATGTCTTTGGTCTCTGTCAGGGGTAGTCAATGCAGACGGTGGACTCCCAGCTCCCATCAGCCCCAGCTAGCATGGCCAATGGTCGGAGCGGGGGGGAGTGCAGTCCAACAATGTTTGAAGGGCACAAGATTGGCCCAACCTGCTGTCTGCCTGCTAGAACGCAAACAACTTTTTTTGTTGGAGCACTGCAACAGTGGCATGACTCAGGTCTACTATATTTCTTTAAAAAGTCCTTTCTCCGTCCTCACGCACAGATTCTTGCGGTGTTGTTGCTTTAAGTATTTTTTTAGGATGTGGTTGGCTGTTTTGAATGGGAAGCCGCTCTGAAAGTCCTCAGAGCCAAAGCGAAGGGTCCGAAATAATGCAGACAGTGGTCAAGTACACTTGACAGAGCCTTCCCTAAATGCCCTTTGGAATTCCTTACCCAGATAATCTGGAGTCCTCCAGATCTTGTTCGGACTCAAACCCCCTTTGCTCCCAACCACTGGGAGCTGGAGTCCAGCAATATCTAGAGGGTGACAACTTATTCTAATTTATCGATCACCTTACACACATGCCTCAAGGCAATGTACCGAATGCAGCAGAACCAGCTGAAAACAGTTAAACACCACCAAAAAATAAACAAACAGCAGCAGATAAATTTCTGAACAACACCAAATATACCCATGGCAGAAACCTAGTCATACAGTTGGGAAAGCTGTTGGAACAAAATACGTCTTCGCTAGCTTCCAGAAAGGGCAGATAATGGGCATCTGTTGTATCTCAGCAGGAATGCTGTTCCACAGAACAAGGGCAGCAACACTAAAAGCACTTCTTCAAGTTACTGCAGAGTGAGCTTCCAATTTCTTTGGAAGTTGCAGGAGAAGCTCTTCCATAAACTGCAGTGGTGGATAAGCTGGTCTCTTAAGAAATCTGATCCTGAGCTGTTTAGAGTCTTAGTACCAAAATGTTTGAACTTGGCCCAGTAGAGGACGGGCAAACAGTCCAAATCCTGCAGCCTTTGAGGTGCTGCATCCTGGTGGCAGCTTGCCTTCACAAGCAACCTGGCTATGGTGTCCTGCCCCACCTGCTCCCTCTGGGTCAGCCCCAAGGTAGCTCCACATGGAGAGCATTGCAGGTATCCACCCATGAAGTTACCAGCGCATGGAGAACTGTGGTGAAGTTCTCCATCCCTGCCCTAGAGCTATCGGTATGGCTTCCTCCAATGACATTCCAAGCAAAAGAGGGTGGGGAAAAGATAGACAGATATTGTTTGGCAGGCTCCCTACCACTATCAGACATTTCAGAGGTATCTCAAGCACTGTGTCTGGTTCTTCACACAATTTGAAGAATTTATTATCTGCCGGTCTCTTTCTGTGTTTTGTTTTGTGTTGGGTTGTGTTTTGTAGGCATTCAATGATGGCTTGTTTGTTTGTTTTTAAAATCATTTCTGAGCTGCCTTGAGTACCTCACATTGATGCAGAAAAACAGAACTGGAATACTTTCAACTAAATAAATAAAGCGCAAGAGAAAATATAAAGAAAACTGAGCCCTGGAGCACAGTGAAATTGATTGATTCTGAATTTTCACATCATGTGTGAAAAACGTTTTAAAACATCGCTATTTGTTTTGAAGGGTGGAAGGCTATAATTAATTTTGAAGGGTGTGAAGCTGTAATTAATTAACACACCCCAGCTGCAGCTGTTTTCTCTCTCTCTGTACAACAGCAACAGGAAAATTACTGTCCAGCTATAGCTTCTATTACTCCAAAAGAATGAGATGATGTACTTTTCTCCAGCTGATAACTAGAAGGCTAAGATGATGGTGGTTGCACACAGAAGAAAAATGTTCTCAGTAAAGTCAAAACATATTTAATTAATGAAAACATCCCTGGGGACTACCATAAAATGACATCATATTGCTGATGTTTTAACAGCCAGGTGTTCACTTGCCCTGTGAAACCATGTTTTGACTGCCTACGCTTAGCATATTTTGGCAGACATGCACCATTCTGAGCTAAGGCACTGGTTGGATTGGTGTGAGGAAACCAATGGGATAACCAATAATAAAAAGAGGGAGGGAATTATTTGTACACTGCAAGGGAAGGAGAAAACAAAGCAGGATTTTTGTCTATGCAAGCCTGGATGATATATGCTCAGAAATGGAAAGAGCGATTAATCAGGATATGCAGTAGCAATGGGTAACTAAAATGAACCATGGAAGGAGGGTGGGGAAGGGAAGTCAATGACTATCGTATGGTTATCTTTTGGCTTGAATGTGAAAATTTGAAATGAAAATTATTTTTTAAAAAATTAAAAGAAGAGAACAGGGGAGGGGGCCAGAGCTTAGAGGTAGAGCTCATGCTTTGCATGCCAAACACCTGAGCTCCAGTCCCCGAAATCGCTAGTTAAAACAATATGAGGTACTGGGTGATGAGAACAGCCTCCTCTGGAGGTTCTACAAAGTCACTGCTGGACCAAACAGACAGTCTTAAGACTAGATGGCCAAAATAGTTAATAGGGTAAGTTCCTTCCTATGTGGTGGCAAGAACTTCTGCTTTCAGTGACACTCATGTGTGGTGGTGGGGAACCAAGTGTTTGAAGATTTCATACTTGCATGATTGCATACGGAGCGCTTGCCTCATCGCGTGTGCATGATGAAGCAATGGAGGCCCAGCACTCCGCTACACAAACTGCAGCACAGACAGTGCATGACAAACCACGTCTATACAAAAATCATCTTGCTATTCCCACCCAAATCTTAAGGGGAATTCAGCATAGACTTGCTGGTATCTCAGCCAGGACTCACAAATCCACACAGCATTGACGAATGGCTCATTACGACTGCCAAACTATTTACACTGCAGGTACATATGGATATAGATGGGGCACCATCCAGGGAACTGCTTTTGTATAAATGAGCAGGGTTACATATTCCTCTGGGCAGGGGCCATTCACAAGCACAACTGCAGGAGCTCACACAGACTCGACCTCTGCCAGGGTTCCCTAGGACTGGAGGATTCATGTTGCATATGACTCTGCACCACTGCAGATGATCGCAAAGGAAAATCCTCTGCCAGGCTGAGGAAAGTAGTCCAGGGCGTTCAGTGCCAAGCAAGAGGTAGAAAGTAGGACTCAGCAAAAGCGAGAGTCTGGGCAGAACAGGAATGAGTCTGGTGAATCAAAGGAAGTAGAATGTGGAGAGAGGCTGGAACAGGAGATGAACAAGATTATTATTTTTGCCCCCAAGCAGGTGTGGGGAGAGAGGGGCAAAGGGATCGGTGGAGCAATGAGACAGAGGGGATAGCTGGTGTCTCCTGCCTTGATTCCTTAGAGCACTTTAAAAGGTCTCTAGGTGAAGATCTGGCATCCTTTAAAAGAAACTAGCTCCACCAACCTGATTATTTCACCTTGAGCCTGGAGAGACAGTGATATTAAACTTGAATTAGGTGTCTCCACCCACACATCTTCAGATTACCTATATAATTCCTCTCCTCATAAAAGGAGGCCTGCTGAGTCTCCAAGTCCTTGCTTAATTGAGAAAGATTAGGTCTCAGCTCTCTCCACCACAGTCTGTTCTAAAAATGTAGCACAGCTCACTTGGGGGAGAAATCTTCCTTAGATGAACAACACCAATGCTGAATTGTTGAGCTGCGGTGGTTCTTGCCTAGTGAAGGGCTCTGCATTAAGCAACAATTACATTGGTGAATTTATAAAGTGATAGTGGGGTGGGATTTGTGGGGGACGCACACACACAGAGGTATTTTAAAGGGGTTCTAATCAGTTCCAAGGTCCATTCTTAACCTGAATCTGTTCTTAACCTGAAGCACCACTTTAGCTAATGGGGCCTCCCACTGCCGCCGCACAGCCAGAGCACGATTTCTGTTCTCATCCTGAAGCAAAGTTCTTAACCCGAGGTACTATTTCTGGGTTAGCAGAGTCTGTAACCTGAAGTGTCTGTAATCTGAAGCATCTGTAACCTGAAGCGTATGTAACCCGAGGTACCACTGTATTTGATTTAAGAACTTTTAAATCCACTAACACAGTGCTAAATATTATATCAGCAGTGCAGGTTGTTTTGTTTTTTAATATAAAGGAGTTTATTTAAAAACAACTGCAAGTGGAAAGAACTATCTTAAAAGAGGCAGTCTCGCTACTTATAGAAGGCATCATCACAGAAGAGGCATTATTTACACATGGTAGGGAACACTTCTAGCAACAATGGCGGGGAACCTGACTTCCTCTATAGGTTGTGGGACTCCAACTCCCATCAGCCTCAGCCAGCATAGTCAATGATCAAGGATGGTGGGAGTTGTAGTCCAGCATCATAAAAAGGGCTGTAGCATCCCCGACCCTTGCTGTAGGATGATGCCTGCTACAATACATCTGAACACAAAGGAAACATGCCAAGAGCTTTAGAAACTGTTTTTGCCCAATAGATTAACTGATAAAACTGAATTAAAACTGTCATGATTTAGCAACTGGCACTTCTTTAACTGAGCTGCAGCTCTAGCCTTACCACTGCCGGTACCACCAATATGACCCCACACAGGTTATTGTTGCCATGCAATATCATTAGTTATCATTAAATGGGGGGGGGGGGGGAGAAAATCCACTAAGCAACTTTTATGGCAAAACACAAACACTTCTGCCCAAGTTATACAGTTTCGTTTTTAGAAAAATATTTATTTTTCATAATTCAGAAATACAGATGTCTCACTTTACAGATATATATAAATAGAAAAAAATAGGAACAAAGCATATAAATAGGCTATAAATAAATAAAACTGGAACGAACATATAGAAAACAAGTTTCCAGTTAACAGAATGAAGGCATCCAAAAGGACTCGGTGGTGCTGAGAAAAGATAAAGAACTTGCACCATGCCCAGTTTCATTATTGGGCAGGCCAAGGAAGATTTAAAAAATAATAATCAAGGAAAGAGAGAATTGTATGAGGCAGAAACTACTGACCATATCTTGGTGGAAGGTACCATGATCAACACAATACATTCTCTGTTGCCAAGCTCATTGGTTTCACCCAGCTCCATTGCATCTATCCTGACAAATATCTCTCCAAGGTCTCACAGAGATATTTTCCTGTCCTGACACCCTTCTGACTAGAGGGCTGTCTGCACTGTGCACTAACTGAGTTATGGTGTCTTCCAATAACACCACCAGGAGACCAGGCAAATAGCCACAGATAAAGCAAGTGCTCAGGGAATCGTATGAATAAGACTCTTAAAAGAAGCACAAGCAAGCTGCTCCTGTCATTTATCCATCACAGCACAGGTAACAAGAAATCAGAGGATGAAGAAGCCACCTCTTTCCTCAAAATGGTTCCCCTAAACACTGAGATCTCTAGGCACCTTCAGCTTTCTGGCTCTTCTCTCGAGAGTCCTGATTAATGCACACACACAAGCAGCAACCTGGCAGCCACTCACCACACAAGAGTCACTCGCCACATGGATCTGGAGCCTTTCAAACGTAACACCACAAATCTTTGGAGGGCCTGCCCAGGTGTGGTGATGAGGGAATGGGGGAATGGGGGTTACATCCAACTAACTTTTAGAGTGGACCCACTGAAATTAATGGACCTTAAGTTAGTCATGTCTACCCTAAGCATGAATAACCTGGACACAACTGCTGGTGTCACATGATCAGCTGCCTTCTGGTATTCGACTGACTACCATATTATTATTCTTTATGAACTGGGCCTGAGGCCCCTACAGACAAGTATTAGGACTGAAGTACATGATTACAAGCCTCCGGACAAAAGCCCTCTCGTATAGCAAGCACCAAAAGATGAAAAACTTGAGCTTCTCTTCTCAGTTTGGTTGTTTTCTGGCTGAAGGCTGTGACGTGATGAGCTTTCTTCCCGATTCACACCCAGATGTAGCTGTGCCGTGACCTGGGGCGTGCAAGCGCCTGTTGGCATGGGCGTCTCATGGGACCAGTGTCCCAAGGCAGTGGGCTGGACGATGCAGGAGACAGTGGCCGGAAGATGGGAGCTCTTCTCTGCCTCTCTTGGCTTGGCCGTTTTGGCGGGGTCACCCCACGCAGCGGTTGTGAGGAGGCTGGCAGTGAAGGAAACGGAGGCCAAGTCAAGAAAATCCTTTCTTGCTTCTGCGGGAATCCCCGCGGGCTGCAGCTCGGCTTCCATAATGCCGGAGCCGATGGCGGTACTGTTCGCGGTGGCTGCCAGGCTGCCTGGGGCGCAGAAGATCCTTCCTGGTTGGCAAGGGGCTCAGATTTCGTAGAAATGTTTCTCCACTGGGGCACCGTGGTGGGAGCAGGGAAGTCTGCAGGTCTGTAAGTGCCCTTGAGTCGGGAAAACGCTTTCCGGTTTCGAGGGTGGCCTTCCCCCCAGGGTGACACTGCGGTTGTAGGTAAGGACCGGGAGGGCTTGGAAGCGCCCCTAAACCAGGATAATATTTTTCTGCCCGTGGGAGTGACACCTAAGTATAGTTAAGGGAGGGGGGGATTGTATTATTTAAAATTACGATCAGGGAATGAAATCATAACTCTCCTGCTTCGAAGCAATGGTGACCCAAGGCTTAGGTTTCCCTACAGGCGTCCAATGTTAGGACACCTTGTGGCAGGCTTACGACAGGTTTAAAGCAGAATGTAGAAGTCCCCAGTGTCTCCCATTGTTTGCTGACTGGCTGACTTGATAAGAGAATTGATCCATCATAATTGCACTCGCTCGCTCTCTCTCTCTCTCTCTCTCTCTCTCTCACACACACACACACACACACAGGCTACAACTATCACTACGTAGTTCCAAAAACACTATTTGGTAAACCCGCTCCAGTGAAGGGGCACTTTGTCAGGTGAGAATTGGAAAAGTAAAAGCACCCAGCCCCCATTGACCCAGTCTTGCACGTGGTTCTCACCCCACACATTCCTATTATGTCAGAACCCACATTTTTGCCGAGATAATGTCTAGCTCCACCCTTGAACTAATCCTGTTGCAGATGGATTATGCTATAGCATACCCCATGCCTGATTTAAGTTCTGAAATTCACTGTACAAAGCCACTTTATACACAGAGTCAGATTACCGGTTCATCAAGCCCCTCTTCCCCAACCTGGTACCCTCCACATGCTTTGGAATATAGCTCCCACGAGCCCCATCTAGCCCCATGATTACCAACAGTTATAGTTCTGAGACAACTGGAGGTCATCTGGTTGGGGCTAGCTAAATACTGCTTCTTCTCAAAGTGGTAGTGGCTTTCCAAGGACTCCCAGATTCGTGCCCTAAGATTCTTTCAATGATAACATGTGGGAAACTCAACCTTGACCTTTTGCATACAAAGCATCTATTCTACCACAAAAGTCATAGCGTGTGTTCTTTGGGAAATTCTTAATTTTTCATCTCTCTCCTAAGAAGAAACTTCTCAGGTGTCATTTAGATGTATCCTCAACATGTAAGAAAGCCTCTATTTACTTTCAGTTCTGGAACTGTTCCACTTTCCACCCCTCCAAAATTCTCCATCCCTTAGACCTCATAAGTCAATGGATTGCTGTCCTGTTTCAGTGTATGCTACAGCCCATTACTTCAGGCACAAAAATGAGCTCAACAAAAAGCAGAAACCACCATTATAAAGATTAAATCTAAAGCGGCCAGACAAAGTCATGATGACATGACTCCCTTTATCATCGTAAAAAAAACCCAGACAGAATTAATGTGACAAACTCAATGCCAAAACATTGTTCCTATGCAGTGATTACAAATCTTTTAAAAATGCCAAAGGGAATTGGATTTACATATTTCAGCTACATGATTAAAACTGCCAGTTTCTGAAGCACTGCAAGAGATGATATGTGCCAATTCATAAAGATGCTTTAGTCTCACAGACTCGCTGGCTATCACAGTTGAAAGGATACTTACATGTACTTTTGTCCCTCAAAAGAGGGTCTTGAAGTGTAACAAAAACCCCACCCTCCAAAAAACTAAGCTACTCCCACAGTTTTCAGAAAGCTGAGATTTTGTCAGCACCTAGTCAAGTTACTAATAAAGGTCTGAAAACTTGGGAGGTGCAATTTGCTTCTAAAGAGAGGCAGCCTTCTAGCACAGAGCAAGCCAAGTCATCTATAGAATGGAATGGTCGGGCTGTGGAAGTTCTGCCGCCTCTTCTCACACCCAAATGAGCCTAAGAGAGAACCACCAATAACGTGCTTCTAAGCTTGCACAGTGCAAGCTGAAATCTACAGTGTAGGTCCGGTGTATGTATTGCAAAAAAGAGACTGAGATAACAAAACGAACTTACATTTTTTCATAGAGGCACTTGCATCCAAGAAAGGGTGATGGAAAAATTCATCTGAAGAAAGAAAAAGGAAGAAAATGTAAATATCGATGTTTTACGAAGTTAGAGTTCAATCATGCAAAAAACCAAAAACCAAACAATGTTTAATTATCTTACTTGTTTAAGTAGGATTTGTATCCTGCTTTTGAGTCCTCAAAAAGCTCTTGGGTAATGTGCCAAGTCTAGCTTGAGAGCATTTAAAACAGTCCTGGCAATCTTCTTCAAGAGCCAAGCTATCAGGTACAGGACAGAGGACTTGAGAAAAGATTTTTAACCTATTGCCCTTCACTGTGGTTCCAAACTTGATCTGGGGAGGACTGAACATGGTATTTCTCCTCTACCACCCTGCTCACTAGCCTGCACGCAGTTCCTTCTTGCCTGTGGCTACCAGGCTTCCCCAGCCTTGGGTCCCTGGATGTGATTGGACTACAGTTGTCATCAGCCACAGCAAGCATGGCCCATGGTCAGGGATGGTGGATGCTGTAGTCCAACTTCAGCTGTGGACCCAAGGTTGGCAAAGGAAGGCTTAAATGCAAGACAGCACCAACATTCAGGAGTGGCATGTCTTTACTCCTCCAAGACCACAGAGTGTCTTGCTTTGAGGCATCCTACAGCCACCTGGGAAAAACCACAGACAGCTAGTTGACAGAAGCTTACCACCGCCCAACAAAACGGCATTATTAGGTCACCCTATTAGTTTAAAGTACAATGACCATATCCACCCCACCCCCCTCAAAAATAAATAAATCACAATGGTTTTGCTAAATCCGGCCATGCTTCATCTATAAATGTACAATTAAAACTGGGATCAGTTAATCCCTGGCCTTGATTTGGCCAGCTGCTTGGGGATGTTCTCTAAAGCCCAGTTTCATTGACAAACATAATCTGAAAGAATAACAGACGGCAAACCAATTAGGATTAAGCCGGGGTTGACAGCATGATGTCTGCAAAGGATCAGTGGTGCTGGGGGAGGAGAGGGGCTTGAATCAAACTTGAATGAAGAGAACAATCAGCAAAACTTTGCCATGCGAGATGCTGATACCTTAAAACAATGTCCACAAACCTCCTTCAAGCAAAGGGGTGCACTGAGCTATTGTCAACCCTCTGGGGGCACAGCCAAAGTGTGAAAGTCGGTGTGTCTGAAGTGTAAGGGCAGAGTCAATTTTATTAAAGGGCATCTCTTTCTTTGGTGTGGTTCTGGTCTGACTTGTTTACGAAGTGTCTCAGAAGGCAAAATTCCTTACCAAAGTCCATGCGGTCCTTGTGGTTCCGTTGCAAGAGTCCTAGCAGCAGCTGCCTCAAGTGGGCTGATGTCTCCCTTGGAATGCTTAAAAAGAAAAAAGAAAGAAATCTTATATTGTGCCACACAGGTGGTTGTTGTTGTTTTTATTTATTTTTAAAAGCTACTTTTATACTACTCTTACTAGAGATTCAAAGTATTTTACAAGATCAAACGCAGTACAATGAATGGTCATAAAACAACACACAAATGACAGATGCTAATTAAAAACGGGAAAATCAAAGGCAACCAGATGGGGTGAGGAGAAACCAGTTTAGCCAAAAGCTTGATGGAAGCATTAGCTTTTACAACTGCTTAATAATCTCAAGAAAAAGCACTTGGGCTCTATCTATAAGGCTTAGAAAACCTGATATTCTATCCTGCTGTGGGGATGGATCCAACAACCTTGTTGCCTGGATCTCGCTCAGTGCTGTCCATAGAGAAACTAAATGGAAGAGAAGCTACTCTGTCACCTAACTTGAGGGAAAATGCCATTTTTACTCCATTAGCTATGCTGGCTGGGGGAGATGGGAGATGGAATCCAACATCATCTGGAGGCACCACATTGGCTAACCCTTCCCTACTGGAAACCACAGGTACTTTTCCAATTCAGGTACCAAACTACCTTAAGCTTCCCTGCAGTGAACAGAACTAGTCCCTGCACACACAAAAAACTAGCTTTGCAAGGAGAAGGTTTTCATCTAACCTTCTTTCCAACATGTTCAATTTCAACACAAAGTGTCCCCCATTTTCTTTTTCACAACACTTGAAGCAGCAATTTGAAAAAAGCAAAAATGATCACACACACACACACACCCGCCAATCCTGGTAATATATACCAGGCAGAGACACATTCAGAAGAGAGAAGGGAGGGGGCAGAGGAAGGAAAAACCTGGCAGAGCAGTTTTAAAATTCTTGCACAGGCGAAACCAGGCCGTCTTGGCATTTGCTGTGTACACAACTTGGTGCCTGCCGCCTGTCAGGTTTGCTTGGAGAGGTCAGGTCAGGTAATGGCATATTCACGGCAAACATCCCAGATCTTTAAAACTAACACTACTCCACTTAGCCTGGCACGGCTCAGTCCCTTGCAGGCTTGCCCTCTCTCCCCACATTGATGCCTACTCAGAAATGTCTAAGTAAACAACTGTGTGCCAGGGGCTAATATTTGGGAAGCATTTCCAAACTGCTCTCTCTCTCTCTCTATCAACTTTCTGCTGAATTCCAATGCTGGGGAAAACAGTAAAACTGAAGGTGGGGGCACACATGCGAGAGGGAGGGAGGGAGGGAAGGAAGGAAGGAAGGAAGGAAGGAAGGAAGGAAGGAAGGAAGGAAGGAAGAAAGAAAGAAAGAAAGAAAGAAAGAAAGAAAGAAAGAAAGAAAGAAAGAAAAAGAAAAGGGCTAGTATGGAAAACTACAGGACATTCCTTAGAGCTCTCTTGCCTAGTGCAAAACAGGAGCTGTTGCGCAGGGGCACCTTCTGAAAAATGATCTAGGTTTTCTACGAAATCCACAGCCCTCTTTTACAGGCACTTCCTAGAAATCATAAAGCAACAGCAGCTGCAAGTAACGTCTGATCCGGGCGGGTCAACAAACAGGAATTTTCCAGCTTGGCTGGCTGGGATGTTCACGTGAGAAGCAGTGCTGCAGGCACGTGGAATGTCAGGACAGGAAGTGCTGGGCACTTTGAAGGCTGCGTGGTCCTCCTTAAGGACAGCTGCATCAAAACACCAGGTGGTAAGGCAGAGGGATTAAGACCTGTCTCCCAAATCAGGTAAAAAAATCCCATCAAGTCCCAACATTGCAGGAACACAGAAGCTGCATTTTTCACAACTCAGGCTATTTCTCCACCTAGCACAAATACTGCAGGATTGGAAAACTAGTAACCTTCATAGGCTGCTAGAGCCCAGCTCCCATCATCCTTGACCACTGACCACACTGGCTGGGGCTTGTAGAAGTCCAACCATGTATGAAAGGCCCCCAGTCCCTGGTTTACTGTGAGTGGCAGACAAAAACGGTCTTTTGCATCACTAGCTGCCTGGTCCTTTTGTTGATGATGCATTACTTGCTTTCACAAACAGGGCATGGAATCCCAGCATTATGTATTGCAGAAGCACACCGCCTCCGAATGAGGATGCTCCTTTCAGTGAAAATAGTTGAAAGCCGGTAATAATCTCACCCTCTCCTGTCCTCTCCAAGACCATAAATATATTAAGATCACGAGATGCAAAACCAGGAAGCCTTCAGTTCAAATTTCTACCCCTGCTCAAGTTCTTTGGTAGCTGTATGCAAGCCACCAATAAATAGTTTAGGGATACCTGGCCTGCCTTATAGGGCTGGTGCAAGACAGGGGTGAGGAACATGTGGGGTGCACCGTGGGTTGTTGGACTACAACTCCCATCATCCCTGACCATCACCCATGCTGGCTGGCTGGGGCTGATGGGGAATCCACCAACATTTGGAAGGCTGGCTGGAGGGACGAATAGTCTGCAATGGTGTAAGACGGTTGCTTCACGGATTGTTATCTTCTCTGCAAAAACTAGCCACAATGGCTCATAACGGAAAGGCACAAATGCAGTTTTTCCTTCCCAAGAGAACACAAGACATGTTGTGCATCCTGTCCCGCTAACAGTTTCTGTTAGGTGGTGGGTTGACATAGCAGCCGGCACAGCGATTTCTTCAAGTAGCTCTTTATTATGGTAAGCTGGAATAGAACTGACTGCGAACAGCTCAGCCGGCCTGTATTTATAGGCAGCCGGCTGTCAACATTGTAACCACAACAGCCCAGAGTTCCCGCCTAAAATAACTGCCGCGGACCTGAGTGAAAACTATCTACAGACCTGAGTGAAAACTATATACAGTATCCCCCTGTTGGCCCAGGGTGAAACTACACTACATAACACCCCTCCCCACCGAGATAAGGCGTTAGTTACAATCGTAATGGTTTCCTTATATACAGCACTACGCGTAATGGTTCAATTAAGCACAAAAGCATATCGGTTACATTTCCCATACTTAGACCAACAGTGATACCTGTCCAACAACATAGTCCTTTAAATAAGTTGGGCGCTTGGAAACTCTGCCAGACCGCCGGGGACTGGTAGCCAAGTCCGGAGGGCCACACAGTTCTCGCTGAGGCTGTGGTGCGACCCTAGGTGGTGTTGGAACCAACTCCCCTGGATCCGCTGCTGTGGGTGGAGCCTCCGCAAGTGGAGTGGTCTGAGTCTGTTCTGAAACGGCTTGGTTCGGCTCCACGCTGGCAGTTTGTGAGGGAGGTGTAGGTGGGGCCTCGCCATCTGTACGTGTCTCTTCTGGAGCCGCAAGCGCAGTTGGGGGCACCTCGGTAGTGTCCAAGTCCCCAACCCTGCGCCTAAGCTGGTCTATGTGCCGTCGCCACAAGCGTCCGTCTTCGAGTGCCACCTGGTACGAGCGAGGTCCAGTGACTCCCACTACTGTGGCTGGCACCCAAGGGATGTCCCCCACATAGTTCCGGGCAAAGACCTGGTTTCCTGGGACAAATGACCGTGGTGCGTTGGCACAGCCTGGGGGTTCAGCCACGGCAAAGTCTGGGTGTAGCCGGTCGAGCGGTGACCTGAGGCGGCGGCCCATAAGCAGTTCAGCAGGACTCCTCCCTGTGGCCGCATGAGGGGTGATGTGTTGCACGAACAAGTATTCGGCGACCCGCTCATGCCAGTCTCCCCGGTCCAGGCGCGCCAGTGCCTCTTTTGTCGAGCGCACCATTCTTTCCGCTTGCCCGTTGCTGGATGGATGAAAAGGTGCCGTTAGGGCATGGCGGATGCCCAGTCCCAAAAGATACCGCTCAAACGTGCCTGACGTGAACTGCGGTCCGTTGTCAGAGACAAGGACATCAGGACACCCATGCGTTGCAAACAGGCCTCGCAGCACCCGGATGACAGCTTCGGTAGTGGTGGAGGGCATCAGGGCGACCTCCAGCCATTTGGAATAGGCGTCCACCACTACCATAAAGGTCCGGCCGTGAAAGGGGCCAGCCAGATCGATGTGCACCCTCGACCAGGGTGTCTTTGGCGTCTCCCAGGTGTGTCCCTTAGCTGCCGGTGGTGCAGGCCTCGACTCCTGGCACGCTTGACAGGCGGACACCCAGGCAGTGATGGCATCGTCCATATTAGGCCACCAGACGTAACACCGAGCCAACGCCTTCATTTTGACAATTCCCGGGTGGCCAACGTGCAGAGCCTCCAGGACGCGCTGACGGAGTCCCTGGGGAATCACGACGCGGTCTCCCCACAGCAGGCAGCCACGATGAGCTGAGAGTTCATGTTGTCTGGTTGCGAAGGGCTGGAACTCCGATGCAAAAGGCCCTTGTGGCCACCCCCTCCACACCCAGTTGAGCACCCGGCTGATGGTGCGATCCTGGGCAGATGCGGAGGCCACAGTGGCAGCCGATACAGGCGCTGCCGGAAGATCCTCAATCAGAAGGAGCGATGAAGCTGGAGCCGGGTCTTCCACAAATGCTGGAAGAGGGCAACGGCTGAGGGCGTCGGCATGGCCCATCGATTTCCCCGGGCGATGGATGAGCCGGTAGTGGTAGGCAGCCAGGAAAACAGTCCATCGCAGCATGCGTGGTGAGAGGACCGGTGGAGTTGGACGATCACCGGCGAGGAGGCCCAGGAGTGGCTTGTGGTCAGTGATGAGGTCAAAAGTCCTGCCATAGAGGTATTCATGGAACCTCTTCACTCCAGCCACAAGTGCCAATGCCTCCTTGTCGAGCTGGCTGTAATTCCGTTCCGTTGGAGATAGTGTCCTGGAAAAGTAGGCGAGCGGTGCTTCTCTTCCATCTGGAAAACGGTGACTAAGGACAGCACCGATGCCAAAAGGTGAGGCGTCGCAGGCAAGGACCAGCGGCCTGGATTCACTGTACTGTACCAGCACACTGTCTGAAGAAAGGAGAGCCTTGACCGCGTTGAAGGCCGCCGTCTCCCGATGACCCCAGGCCCAAGGCGTCTTAGTGCTAAGGAGTCGGTGAAGAGGCTCAGCCACTGTGGCTTTGTGGGGCAGGAACATGTTATAAAAGTTCAGCAGCCCCAGGAATGCCTGCAACTCCGTTTTGTTCTTTGGGGTGGGGGCCTGCTGGATAGCGCGGATCTTGGATGTGGTTGGATGAAGACCGGAGGCATCGATAAGATAGCCCAGGAACTCTACCTGTGGAACGGCGATCTGGCACTTCTCCCTCTTTACCTTGAGCCCGGCCTCCTGGAACCTGGTCAGCACGGCACGGAGGCGCTCGAACAGCTGCTGGTGTGAGTCTGCAGACACCAAGACGTCATCAAAATATGGTACCACGCCCGGAAGCCCTTGCAGGAGACGCTCCATAAGGCTTTGGAAGATGCCAGGAGCCACACTCACCCCGAACTGCAACCGGCGGCAACGGAAAGCCCCCCCGGTGGGTGACGATCGTCTGGGCTTCAGCAGTGGCATCATCGACTGGCAGTTGTTGATAGGCTTGGGCAAGGTCCAGCTTAGCGAAGACCTTACCCTCACCCAGGGAATGCAGCAGGTGTTGGACAACAGGAACCGGATAAGCGTGCTGCTGAAGTGCCTTGTTGATCGTGCACTTGTAGTCAGCGCAGATTCTCACCGACCCATCTGGCTTGACAGGCGTGACGATGGGGGTTTCCCACTTTGCGTGGTCAACCGGCTCCAAAACTCCTTGGGCGATCAGTTTGTCCAGTTGTTCATCCACCTTAGCCTTGAGAGCAAAGGGAACCCGGCGTGGCTTTAGCTTGATGGGGGCGACTTGTGGATCAAGGCTAAAGGAGATGGGCGTACCTGTATATTGGCCCAAGGTGCCGTCAAAAACCTCGGCAAAGTCTTTGACCAGACCCTCAGTCTCTGCGTTAGAGATGCAGTTGATGCCGGTGACTTCCAGGCCGAGGGCATCAAACCAGTCTAGCCCTAGGAGGCTTGGCCGCTGACCTTCGACCACCACCAACCGGAGCAGGCCCGAAAAATCCTTGAAGGCGATCCGGAACCGGCCAACGCCTACCACGGGAATGTCGTTTCCCTGGTAGTCTCTCAGGTGTACGCGGTGAGAGTCGAGTTGCCTTTTGGACACTCTGGGTACCAGTCTTTTGATGGTGCTCCATGACACGATGGACAGGGCAGACCCGGTGTCGATCTCCATGTCACATGGAGCTCCTTCAATGAGCACCGTGACGTTCAGCTTGCGTCGCGTAGGCGAGTCGGTTTGGCCAATCGTGGTTCCAGACGGGCAGCGGCAGTTGGTGAGAGCGAAACAACTTTCCTTGGCAGACTGGAGTGAAGACTTGGACTTGCGAATCGATGAAGGGGGGGTGTCAGACGGAGCCGATCGGCAGACCTTAGCGATGTGGCCCCTTCTGGAACACTTCCTACAGATGGCGTCTCTGAATCGACACTTGGCACGGGAATGGTTGCCTCCGCAGCCAGCACATTCCGGTTGGCCCTTGGACTTCTGTTGGAACTTCCTGCGCTCCCGCTTTGTCTGGTGCACGTCATCGTCTTCACTGGAGGATGCCTCCTCACTGCTGGCCTTTTCATGATGCACCGGAACTGGCTCCCTAGCAAGACGCGGGCTGCTGGACTTGCGGATCTCCTGGGCGGAGCGTTCAGCAGCTTCTGAGGCCACAGCCTCCTCAATGGCTTTCTGTAGCGTGAGGTCTGGCTTGGCTAGGAGGCGCCGTTGCAGATGGATGTCCCGGACCCCGCAGACGATTCGATCCATCAGGGCATCGTCTAAGTCTCGGAACTCACAGTGCATTGCAGCCTGTCGCAGGGCGGTGGTGTAGTTGTTGATTGACTCCCCCTCTGCCTGGTTCCGGTGGTAGAACGCATGGCGGGCAGCAATCTTGGACGGCTTTGGTGCGTAGTGGTTGCGGAGCTTCTCTTGGATCGTGTCCCATGGTGTTGCCTGGACTGCTTCAGGCGCAACCAACGCTCGGGCCGTCTCAAACACCTCAGGCCCACAGAGGCTGAGGAATAGGCCCCGCTTCCGCTCCTGTGATACTTCTGTCAGCTCGTTGGCTTGGAGGTAGCAGTCGAACCGAGCGAGGTAGGAGTCCCATGATTCAGAGGCTGGCGCAAACGGCGGTAGAGGCACAAGTGAAGCCATGATTCCGATGCCGGCGTGAAGGGCGATGGATGGAACACAGTGCTCTAGCCAGAACAGTCAGCTCTGAATTGGTTCTGCCCAGTGATTTCGCTCAGTGATTTCGCTCTGTGATTCAGCTCAGTGATTCAGCTCAGTTCAGAGGCTGGCCGCATCTGGCTGTGCTCTGATGTCCATCGATCCCATCCTCGTCGCCAGTGTTAGGTGGTGGGTTGACATAGCAGCCGGCACAGCGATTTCTTCAAGTAGCTCTTTATTATGGTAAGCTGGAATAGAACTGACTGCGAACAGCTCAGCCGGCCTGTATTTATAGGCAGCCGGCTGTCAACATTGTAACCACAACAGCCCAGAGTTCCCGCCTAAAATAACTGCCGCGGACCTGAGTGAAAACTATCTACAGACCTGAGTGAAAACTATATACAGTATCCCCCTGTTGGCCCAGGGTGAAACTACACTACATAACACCTTCCAATGTGGATGAATAGCAGCCCTTGGGATTCCAAACAGGAAGACTTGGACTTTTTATCCATGCAGTGAAACCAATGCCTGAACCTGAGCCCAAGCAGGTTCGTACATGACGGTAAACACTTTTGGGCACCTGCCAAAATCTAGGTCCTTTCCCCAGTTTGAACATGCATAGGATTTGAATGGACTCTGTGTGCGCTACTGCTGTTTTAAACTGTGTTGGTGTAGAAAGCCTTGTGCAACTTGAGACCAGAATACCAGTTGTTCCCTCCCGGTGATATGGAAGTCCGCCTCGCTTATAGCTATCAGGAATGCACCTCCACTGTACCATTTTTAGCGCCTACTAAAAATGTTTTTTGTTCAGATACCCAGATATCTAGAATCCTGATGTGTCTTCAGTTCATTGCCATTTTTAGTTTTTTGAACGTTTTAAACAGTTGTTACAAGTAATTTTATTGTTTTATTCTTTTCGTAAACTGCTTTGAAGCTTGTTTGTATATAAATTTTATGAAATAAGTAAAATTTGCATTTAATGTTCCCAGCCCTAAGAGGTGCTGCACCTCCTCTATAGCAAAGATTTGGCAAACTTCATTGCTTTTGACTTCCAGACATCTTTCTAAACCAGACATCAGGCCTATGCAGCTATTTAAAATTTTCTTGAGAGGCCAGTCCTTTTAAAGATATTTCTGTACTGCATTTTTTTAAAAAAATGTTGCTATACAGTACACCATGGGTAGGGAAACTAAGGCCCAGGGGATGGATCCGGCCCAATCGCCTTCTAAATCTGGCCTGCGGATGGTCTGGGAATCAGCGGTTTTTACATGAATAGAATGTGTCCTTTTATTTAAAATGCATCTCTGGGTTGTTTGTGGGGCACAGGAATTCGTTCATTTTTATTTTTTTTTCAAAATACAGTCCAGCCCCCCACAAGGTCTGAGGGACAGTGGACCGGGCCCCTGCTGAAAAAGTTTGCTGACCCCTGCTATACACCATCCTGATGTTTTGCGATAGGGCATTGTATAAATGGTACAGTGTTGGTTTTTATACGTGCAAATGTTTTAACTAATTCATATATGTAACAGTTTTATTATATTGTAATTCATTTTGAGTTCTCATTTTAAAAGGATTTATAAATGAAATTAACACTAGCACATAGGTAACGGCTGATATTGAGTGCACTGTCCACTTTGCTCCTCTTTACTAGCACACACAAGAAACGAATCCCAATCCACTTGAACCTAGGATCATGGTTTGGTTTGACTCCCAACAAACCATGGTTTGTTCTTAAGTGACTGCTCACGGCTTACTGGCTCTAAAAAGTTTGGATATCAGGCTAAGTCATGTACTAAGCAGGAAGGAGCAAAGTGGTCAGAACTGATTTACTGGGCCAGTGACTTAAAGTGCAAGGAAATTTATTCCTGTCCACGCACATCTGAAATAGGTCTTGGACGTCACATTCTGGGTTGTGTGATATGTATTCAGCTCCTACTTGCAACCCTAATTTAATTATTCTCACTGCAGAGGACATAAATAGCTTTGTTTATCTGCTGCTCCCCACCCTCCTACCCCACCCCTTCCTTCATACAGCTTCTAGGCATATTACACAGCCAAGAAACAGGGAGAGCCCACAGCAAACCCAGGGGTCACGTCGAAGCCCTCAAAAAGAGCTGACAAACAGGCCGTCTCCGTTCCACACCCAGTTCATCTGACATTTCCAGTCTCTGCTGAACAGTGTTGTTTCCTAGTCACCTTGTTTAAAAACAAAAGCATGCCGCCCAAAGCGTTATGGGTAGGCAAGCCAGCTTATTCAAAGGGAGAAGGCGAGCACAAGCTATTTCACACCATCTGATTAAAATAGCACGCCCTTTTGGATCAAAGCCAAGAGCACGGGCTTCCCCGCCTCAGAATGGCATTCACCTGTGTCAGCAAATCTTAGGCTTGAAATGGCATGCTACGTGAGACAAGGGGGTGCCACCAAAATAGCGTCCCCAGGTTGAGGCTCCCTCCTTCTCCACGCAGTTTTGCATCACTTGTAGGGGAATGGTGATGTAAATGAGGGTCCTGGGGTGGGGCTGAGGGGAAAAAGCACAGGGTCTTGAGGCAAGGCCCCCCACCCCAGTAACACCAACCTAGGGGATAGTGGCTGGCTTGCTCAGTGTACAAGCAGGGAGGAACAGAGGGACCAAGACTGGCATGCTTGCAGGAAACTATTAACTTTGTTTTACTGCTATGTGCAAACTGGGCCAGTAAATAAAGTGTATAGAGAGATTTAATCATGTGAGACAGATGTTAAGTTTCAAACACAGTATTGCAGCAATAATGCTTCAAGCTACTAGCTGCAACCCTGAAAACTTAAAGCACCTATAATGGCATCAGCTTCCATGGGCTAGAGTCAAATGCAGGAAAGATTATTGAATGATGTGTGTGCGCACAGTTATGCAGGTATACAAACAGGTATGCAGGCATACAAGCAGAAGTTTGTATGGAAATCATATGGAAATTGCTGGGCAGGAAATTGTAAGCCGTGAGGTCAGAAGGAAATGATGCATAAAAAGTATAGATTGTGCTAATTACATTAAATCTTAAATGAATGTAAAGAGCTTAAATGCATGCAAAGGGCTGGTGATGCAAATTTTATTGTAATTATCTGTATGTTTTATATATATCTTTTAATTCTATTACTGTTTAATTGCTTCTTAATGACTGTTTTTTCTACATTTTAGGCTGCTTCTATTTTATATGTAAGCCGCCTTGAGTCGCTGTCTGGGAAAAATGCAGGATGTAAATAAATATAGTATGTAAAATAAGCACACTGGCTCATTCACAAAGCGATGTTGACGTTAACACAAACATCCTGGCCTGGCACTGCACTGAGAAGCTGAATCAAACGCCCACAGTGAAATTAAAAGCTTGGTTATCTCTTTTTAAGACCAGAAATTGTGTGAAGAAAATGAAACTTGCAGCATGATGATGGCACAACAGTGGGGCGGCATAGGAGGATATCTCAAACCCAGGGATGCAATTTGCCAGCGACATCCCTATGTTTCACACACACAATATATTTTCATGGCACTAAAGTGGCTAAAACTAAGAGAAGCTCCTTCTCCCAACCTTTAGGCTTCAGAAGTATACTGAATCCTGCAAGGAGCGTGGCCTGCACCCCTCACAAGGGACACCTAGGAATCAAATCTAGGGATCGGATGGGTTGAAGGAGGTTCAAGCCTCGAACTGCCTGAATTCTGGCATTGCGGTGAGCTATGTTGTAACGGAAGTGAATCTAGGCAAGTCTCACATCTCTGCACTCTTCCCCGGTCACTCTCCTAACATGCCCGTGAGTTTTTGCTTCCAATTTCAACTAACCACACTTTAGCACTGCATCCAAACTTCAAACTGTGGCTAACTGTAACTATGTCTTGCTCCAACAGGTTAGCTTCATTTGAAGCTGGCTTCGTTCAAAGAAACCAAGTTAAAAATAGCCACAGTTTGTTAAGTATGGACAACATGATGAGCTACAGGGTTAATTAAAAATGGAACTGAAAGCTTGTACATTCTTCCTTGAGCCTGCGGTCTAGGAGGAGAACAAAAAGCTCACCAAGGCTCATTCGCGTCACAACAACCCATGGTTTACTGTGACACCCAAACACTGTCAGTGGTTCGTCCACTGTGGAACACTTAAGCTTTGCAGAGGATTCTGGCAAGTATCCTACAGTGAACCCTGGTTCACACACAATGACTAGGCCCAAACAGACTGGGCAGTCACCTTCACAAGAGGTATGAGTGTACATCCAGGAAGACGATAGCAAAAGGAAATTTCTTCACTACTACCATGGTTTCAGAGCGCTGTGTAACCCCAGGATTCACAAACACAGTTTGAATAGCAATGCGTTGGGGGGTTTCAACATAGCTGGGAAATCCTTGCTTACTTGAAGCACATCCTGCAGAGTTGTCTTTCTCCTACAACCATGAAAACCAACAGATTCCTCAGATCACCATTTCATGTGAAACGAACCAGAAATCAGTCTGGTTTCCAAGAACGGTCAAACACTTAATTCAGCGTTTCTCTAACTTGGTTCCCCAGCTGTTGTTCGACTACAGCTCCCATCATCCCTGACCACTGGTCCTGCTACCTAGGGATGATGGGAGTTGTAGCCCAACAACAGCTGGGAGGAACCATGTTTGAGAAACACTAATTCATTCATAACACTCTCTTAGCCAGTTACTGGAAATGGCAGGTGGATCCACCACCAACCCTGGCCAAAAAATTAGAATAAAATGAAATCCAGCTCTCCAGTGATAAAAGCCATCACACTAGAAGGAATTCAAAGCTCCTGTACAGTATTAATGAAGCTCAGCTGTTTCAAAAAGTAGTCTGACCCCTGCAATGAAGGAATTGCAGCTAAGGAATCCCTGTCAGATAGCCATCAATTAGAACAGTTTAGGTGCTATAGGCATATAATGAGTGAATTAATGAGTGAATAGTAATACTACTAATAATGTTGGCAGCCCCAGTTCCCACCCTGGAATTCCCAGTGATGAGACAGTTGGTCTCATAGAATTATAGAGTTGGAAGGGACCCCAAGGGTCATCCAGTCCAACCCCCAGCAACGCAGGAGTCCCAGCTAAAGCATCCATGAGAGATAGCCATCGACCCTCTGCTTAAAAGCCTCCAAGGAAGGAGAGTCCACCACCTCCCGAGGGAGACAGTTCCACTGTTGAACAGCTCTTACTGTCAGAAAGTTTTTCCGTATGCCTAGTCAGAATCTCCTTTCTTGTAACTGAAAGCCACTGGTTCGAGTCCTACCCTCCAGATCAGGGGAAAACAAGCATGCTCCCTCTTCTGTGTCCCCTCTCAGCCTCTGCTGTCTAGGAATGATGAATGCTAACCCACAACCACACAGAGTTCTCCCTGAGATAATGGTTATAAAATGCTATATTATAGGTATAAGGGTTTGGACCTGTTTTCATCAGGGATGGCGCGAATGACACTTGGGTGAAAGGGACATATTTTGCTAAGCTCAGCTGGGGATGTTTTTGCCTGTTAAAGCTGTCCAAGCCTCCTCCCTCCCTCAAAAAGAATGAAGCAATTGCGAAAAAGAATCTGCTTGGATTGTTTTTGTTCTCCTGGACGGGGTCAACCGAGGTAACCAAGTTTCAGCTTGCCAGCCTCTGGGCTCTGTCATTCCAGGCTAACAGACGGAGGAAGCAGGTTGCCAAGTTATTTCTAAACATGCCCAGCTGAGAGCACAAGGGGACAGGTGTTGAGAAGAGTAGAGCATGTGGCAGTGAAGTTCGAGGGAGAGAGAAAGCAGAGAATAGCAGCACCGAAAGAATGCTTACTTGGGCATGAGCATCTTGTTTTTCTCATAGAAGAGCCGAAGGTCTTGAGGGCTGCTTGCCTGTGAAGGAGTAGGAGAAAGAGGAGAAGGATGATCAGCAAATTCATACAGCCATCTGGAACCCTATCTATCTATCATCTATCAATCTATCTATATCGCACAAGCAATCTCTTTTTTACAAAAACATGTAACAAGCTTTATTAATAGTCTTCCAATACATTACATATATATAGTACATCTCTTAAAGTAAATTGAAATTTCAATCATGTACACAAAAAAAGAGAAAAAAACCCATATACTTATCTTTTCTTACATAATTATGAACCTTAAGCTTCAGCTGTATTTATGCTACTTTTTATGCGATTATTAACAAAAAATATTAACAAAAAATATCATAAAGACTTTGGACTTCGTCAATTCCCGTTGTATGATTTTATTCTAATAGTGAATGTACCTACCATTATCAATCTATTCTTTATATATTCTCTAATACAGTTTTACAGCAATTCGTACTGTTGCTCTTTCTCATATATTTCTTTATCCAAGGTCAATTAAATGCTGCCATAGACGAAAAACCTATGGTATATTTTTGTACATATCTCTTTTATTTATCCTATCCGATCTCAATTCTCCAAAAGCCTGGTTCTTCTGCGGCTAAAGCAGTGCCATCTCCAAACACAACTGAGGAGGGACTCAGATGTTTACAGAGGTGCACAATCGCACACATGCTAAAAATTTTTTTTTAGCGGAAAACCCTCAATGGTGCAATCTCCTACCACCAAAGAATAAAGTGCTCAGTAAGGACTTAACATGGTTACTTGGCAAAGGATGCAGATGGGGGGATGGGGGGAAATGAAAGGAGAATTAGCTGGGCTACAGCCCAGAACGGGCTCTTTGCACATTAACGTTCTGTTGTTATACTGAATCTTTCCTTTAAAAAATTATAAGCCCCCAAATTTTATCATCTGAGGGCTGCCTCAAGTTAAAACTGTGCTCTAAAAGAAGCTGCACCTTGGAAGGATGTGTAAATTATGAAAATCAAGCATATATTTGCATGTTTAGTTGTATCCAGGTACACTAGTGGCCAAAATTGTGGAAACCTTTTGAAAAAAGTGTATTTCCGAGGTTTGATGGCTCATAACACATGATTGGCTCTCTAAACCATGGGTAGGCAAACTAAGGCCCAGGGGCCAGAGGCGGCCCAATCACCTTCTAAATCCGGCCAGCGGATGGTCCGGGAACCAGCGGTTTTTACATGAGTAAATGTGTCCTTTTATTTAAAATGCATCTCTGGGTTATTTGTGGGGCATAGGAATTCGTTCCTCTCCCCCCCCCCCCAAAAAAAAATAGTCCAGCCCCCCACAAGGTCTGAGGTACAGTGGAAAAAGTTTGCTGACCCCTGCTCTAAACACTCTTGCTCACTGGCTACATTCAAATGAAGGAAACCTACTGCAAATCAACCCAAGCAAGTTGTGCTTCCTTTTTCTGGTTATTTGGCTATAACTTTTGATAGAATACAGATAATTGAAGAAACTTTGTTGCATTACATTCTTCATTAAATTATCTTTCCATTGATATATAATTTTATGGTAGTACTCCAAAAAAAGTGGTGTTATGAGCCATCAAACCTCAGAAATATGCTTTTTCCAAAAAGTTTCCACAATTTTGGCCTCTAGTGTACATTCTGCTAATGGTGTGTGGAGGAGGGCAGGAAAAGAGTAAGGAAAGTCCAGTCACTAGAAATCCACTTTGATCCCCATCAGGCTTCACACCCTGCACCAGACATAATTCACATACTTGGACTTTACAGCCCTGAGGACTAGGAGCTTCTGTTCTTTAAAAAAAGGAATCCTTTGGGTGCCAAATGCTGAAACCAAAGCTAAATTTCCCCAGGGTGAATTCCAAAACATACATATCCCAGATACTTTTAGTGATACTTTTATTTTTAATTGTTATTTTTGTAGCGCCCTTGGAAGTTTATTGAGAGGTAGTATATTAATTAGTCTACAGTTATTACTCAAAATAAGCACATTCATTGTTTTACACTACTACTTCCATGCTAGAGTCCCTGTTCATTTTTACAATTAAAAATGCATTATTATTATTCATTAAATTTATAATCAGCCCTTCATCCGCGGATATCAGGGTGGTTTACAAAAAATGAAGAACACACATTATAAGTAGTCTTCCCCCAAGAAGTGGGTGGGGAGCTTTGGCAGTGGTGAGTAAAACTTTAGTAAGGTCTACAGGGGGTCAGGGTCAAGGAAATGGGTAAATTAAAAACAGATAAAAATAAGTAAGCTAAATCCTATAAATCTCGTACAGTACTTCATTTAAAAAAAATTAAACTACAAAAGGCCCCAAACACATTCTTACAAAAACATGACAGCAAAAAAGGGGAAACATAAATATACCAACTCTAGAAGACAAGAGGATTAACTGACCAAGAGCCACATGTGAAAAGGGGATAATAGTTGATGTTAAAAACACAATTCACCAGGACACAATCTTCCTCCATGCCCAGAATATTGCCCCCTTGGCAGGTATCACTATCGCCAAGTGCAGCCTCAGCCAGGGACCCCAAACACCACCTTTTTTCAAAACAAGATGCTCTTCAGTGAAGCTAAAATGCTTACAAACCAAAAAGGAGATTGAGAGAGAGTTCAAAACACAAAATGAGGGGCAGGGGGAGAAAGAAAACAGGTGGAAGCTGTTGCTGCTGCAACCAAGCCAGAGACTGGCTGGGCAGCTGGCCCCACAATAATAGCAGCAAATGCTTGTAAAGTGTTCACCTAACACCACAGAACAGCACCCACCATTACAAAACATGACCTGAGCCGCTTGGCTGGGTGAGACAGAAGCTAAAGCTCAATTAAGGAAAGCCTGAAGAATGGGACAGTCAATTCAATTGCATGATCTCACTCTCTTCCACTCCTCTCACAAGTGGGTTCTCTCCTCCAACTCCAGGTTGCAAAAACCACACATTGTCATGAAGTTCAAAATATGGCAACTTATGCTTAGTGCTAACCCCCAAATCCAGTGCAGGGAATTGGAGGCAATCACCACTGCCAAGAGTCATTGCGTCTGCAATCCTAAAGCACACTTACTAGAGGGTAAGCCCCATTCAATATAGTGGAATTTGCTTCTGGAGTAAACCTGGACTGTGCTGTGACAGTCCATGCACTAGGGATGGACTACAACTCCCATCATCCCTGACCATTGGCCATAATGACTGGGGCTGATGGGAGTTAGGAGCCCAACAGCATGTGCAGGTTTCTCATTCCTGCTCCAAACCCTAGTCTGGAAGTTAACGCTATCTTAAGTTTGCCCAACTCAGATGGTCACTGCAAAAAACTATGGTTATTGCAACCAAGAAACAGAAGAACAAATCTGCAAGAGGGGAGCAGGAGGCAGGCTGTGTAAAAATCCTGGCATTGTTTTGAAGGATTTTCCAAACTGATCCTGAGTTGTGTACTGAGGATATCAGAGGATAGCAGAGTTAAGGCAGCCCTGTTTAGGGAAGTTTTTAATGTTCAATGTTTTATCATATTTTAAATATTCTGTTGGTAGCCGCCGAGAGTGGCTGGGGAAACCCAGCCAGATGGGTGGGGTATAAATAACAAATTATCTATTATTATTATTATTATTATTATTATTATTATTATTCATCTCCAGTCAGCCCTGAAATTCAAGAAGTAGCCCTGGGTGAACCCACAGGTCTTAGCATAACTTGCCTCACAGGTTTATTCAGAGAATAAAAATTACATATTCCTGAGGTTATTGGGGAGAGGGATATAAATTAAATAAATTTCAAAATGAAAGGCAAGCTTTAGGGGCAAGACAGATTAATTTCTTCTGTCTCTCTGTACATACTCCAGTATTTCCAACTCCTGCACCCTAATATGCCAGGGTTGGCCAATCATAACTGCAAAACCGGTGATATTAAGGAGTCAGTGTGTAAGACAAGAAACATGGCTTATATGTTTACACAAATATTAGAATGAGTATATTAACTATGCTTTCGTTCCTCATCGTCATTAAAAAGCCCTTCAGTGGCATGCCTTGGGGGGGGGGGGCAGGGTCGGAAATTGAATTAACAACTCAATAAACTGTCATCCAATCTGTTTACAAGGATTATGGATCCCATTAATCTCATCCCTGTTAGGGTCCATTGTTTTAATTTAGAGACACTGGTGAGCACAAAAAGCTCCTTAAAATTAAAATAAAATGACCTGTCAGACATCTGGCTATTATTTAGGATGGGGGGGGTAAACATGGTGGGTGTCACGCAGCACAAGTATGGAAGTGTGTTTCTTTATTTTAAAAGGGGGGGGGGACCATGCTACACATTATAAGGTGGCAGACTATGCTCTTTTCTCTCTTCCCATTAATGTGGAATCTATGTGTGCCTTTTGCTGTCACCGCTTCACATTGTCAGCTGCCAATAGAGCATGGAAACACCCAACCTGATGACATTAAATAAAGAGTAACTGGGTGGATGCAGATGTTACAGGAGAGCAGGAGGATATGGCTCATGGAGACCATTTTCAGTAGCAGCCATGGGCTGGGCGGTGCTCTTTCCTTTAAAGCCCTAAACGGCCTCGGCCCAGTATGCCCCATCATCTTGCCCGGACACGGAGGTCCAGCTCCGATGGCCTTCTGGCGGTTCCCTCCCTGCGAGAAGCAAGGTTACAGGGAACCAGGCAGAGGGCCTTCTCGGTAGTGGCGCCCTGTGGAACGCCCTTTCATCAGATGTCAAGGAAATAAGCAACTATCTGACTTTTAGAAGACATCTGAAGGCAGCCCTGTTTAGGGAAGTTTTTAATGTTGTTGTTGTTGTTGTTGTTGTTGTTGCTGCTGTTGAAGAAGTGAGGTACTTCTTTCAACTGTTGATTATCAGTCGTGAGAGCCTCTCCTGTACTTAAAATGGCTGAGCCTTGCTTGGGAGAGAGAAGGAACAAGGGAAGGGACACATTTATTTTAGTTGATTTAAAATTTGGGCTTAAAGAGAGATGGACTGTCAGCTCACATCCATTCAGATGGAAAAATACTGCCAGCAGGTTTCATATGCTTTGGAAGTATAAAGACAGCTGCAACTCGCCCCTTACAACTTACAGGACAGGCTTTCAAAAAGCTAGGCACACCCTTGCAATAGTTTTGCAAAGGCCATGTTGCCGCCGTTCCCACATCCCCCTGATAACTGGATCCTCGTGCACACATATTGCACCTGCCAGACATCACTGCAAGGCACCAGGAAGCCTTGTGCCAGCTCAAATGCAAGGAGGACCATTTGAGAGCAAGGAATCTATATCTTGTTACAGAGGGTGCTGGATGTAACAAGATACAAATACATTTCCCTATTGATCCTTAAGACTGGGAGGGGGGAGTTTCAAAAAGGGATTTTTGCAGGTTCTCCCTTGAGAACTTAAGGAAAGCCCTGCCCGCTTGAAGTCTTAAAGTACATCTACTGCAGCTTCCCATTCAAGGAAATCTTGGCTAAGCCAGGAGTCACCAACCATTTTGGACTAGTGGGCACATTTTGAATTCTGATAGTGAGCTGGGGGTGCCAGTCACAAAATGGCTACCAGGGGGGAGCATGGCATAATTTAAAAATTAGAGGGATAGCCACTCCTGACAACCTTAGGCTTAACATGGAAAATCAGCTATATCCAGCTGGTCCTGGCTACTGAGATATCACACACACATACACGCTGTTGTCATAACAGGAAGCATTCCTCAGCACCAGGAAAAATATACAAGGCGCCAACACCACTCTCATTTCACAGAAATTACTTAGAAAGTAAATGCACATTTTCTTCCATAACTTTCTTTCTAGGAGAGCTAGAGACTTTTGTCAAAATGACAGATCAAGAGTCTGAGGCACCGGTCCAGGAATAACGTGGTGCTGGGCTGGTGACCTGTGGGATAAGCAGTGTTTCCAAGAAGCTTTAGTAAACCCCCACCCCACTGCCGCCATCTATTTGTCCCCCAACACCTATTAATTGAAGGGACACAGTCTCTCAATCTGTATTTTTTGCTTTGCTCCCGTGATCAACTGGCCACCTTTGCTGAACATTTTAGACAACCATTTTCAACGGGCTGCTGGATTAACTTGTTTCAAACCCTTTTATTAGCTGCCAAGATCACTGCTTTCCACTGTGGGGTCAGAACAATTACTCCTATAATCAAGAATGGCTAATTAAGCGATGAGAGATTGCCAAAAATGGACAAGGTTCTGGGTAAGATCTGGACAGAAGAAACAGACGGGGATCGTTCTACATGACAAAGCTCAAGCATTATATAAAAGCTCAGGAAAGGCAAAATATACAAAATACCTTTATAAAGGAAACAACTGAAGTTTATGCCCATAATATTTACCCCCCCCCCTTCTTTTTTTGTTAGCCAAGACAGATTCTCAATGTATTATTATTCTGGAATGATAAATAAATTATTCCGGAATGATAAATCAAGATGAGGAATCCGGATGTGCCCTTCTCAGTATAATGAGTGTTTTGTGCTTTTCAGTGTCCATTTTGGGGTCTGCTTGTTTTTTTAAAAAAGAATGTTTTTGTGTATGCATGTTTGCATAAAAGTAAGTAATAAAATATAACCATATGAAGACGCAAACTGAGGACGTTCGGAAGCATGCAAACCTATCAGCTTTGCATTATTATTACCCACTGTCACTGCTTCTTTGCACAGACAGCAGTTCTCTTCCAGAACTTGGCCCAACTCTGCACCCTTTCTGTTTTCTGTTTTGTCTGATCAGCACAACTCCAGACACCAACTGTGTTGACACAGATTGAAGGATTATCAACCCACGGGCCTACACCTACTCCAAATGCCCTGGGCAGAAAGGAATTCCAGCGATGGACCAATGCAGCGATGCATAAACATAAAGCAGCTTAACAGTAGAAAAAATGACCTCTGATAACAAGAACCATCGTGTGTTATATTCACACGGAGCTGTTCCAAGAGCTCACCAAGGATGGTGCACAGTGGAGGCTGTGGGGGCCACTCACCTATCAACCTCATTCTACCCTCAGTCAGCCCCCACCTGCATGCCCTTTTTCTTAGAAGCAGTACAAGGGGGCAGGACTGCTTATCTGTTTCCTCCTGCTGTTTCAGCATTGTCCTTGTAGAACTCGGCAGGGAGAAGGATGAGGCCAAAGCTGGAGTTAGTTGGGTCAGGCCTCAACTACGGTTGGTCCCCCCTGCTTTCCGTCCCAATCGGCACCAGTCGCCATTACTTAAACATACTGAGCTGGTGTAGCAAGTGGGATTAAGAGTACGAACCAGGAAGTCTCTAGGTGTAAATCTTGCCTTAGAAAGGAGAGAAGGGAAGTCACTGATCTAGGAAAGGAAAGACCTCAAAAAGTGGTCTGGCTGGAAGTTGCATCACCACTTAGCATGGGCCTAATTAATCTGGTTCTCCCAAATTAATTATTGTATCAGACCCGAAAGTCCCAGACACCTCTCAGTTATTATTAAAAATCACGCCCACATGAAAACTCCAATTCTAGTTTCTCAAGGCTGGAAGAGAACTGCTGTTGTGCAAGTCAAAACATCTTCAAGATCTGCAAAAACTTGACTGCACTACTTTATTATGTTTTTAAAAAGAATATTTGCTTAGGAAGACCTTTGAAGATCTCCTGTTATCTTTAGAATGCTCCAGGGGGCCCTTGCAACTCATTTTACTACTTAATTAACAAAAACAATTGAAGAAAAACCACACAAAATCCCACTTCCTCCTCTCCCTCCTGCTCCAGATGACCTCTCTCACGATCAAGATATAAAGAGCAATCCCGGGGCAGGGTGGAGCCAGGAATGGTAGGAGGCAGCACATTTAAATATGTACACCCCAAGCATCTTTGTAAAACCTGGGGTTAGGAACACACAGACAAGGAGACTAGAAAAGTTAAGTCTTGTTTGTGATCACTATTTGAGCTTTGCCCACCACAAAAAAAGGAGCATTGGGGGGAAATCATCTAAGAGAGGAAGCAGCTTTTTAAAAAGTACTGAATGTTATAACGTGGTTGCCGCCACGCTAGATTTTCTAGAAAGCTTGCCAAATCAGTTTTATCCTTCCTAGCCAGGTCCTTTCTGTCTATGGCAATCATACTGGCAGCTGGTATCACTCGCTTGCTTGCTGAAGCCGAAACTTTGGGAGGTCCACAAATCTTAGCTGGCCTTGGGATCCAGCCAAAATGTATGCTTGCCACACACACAGCCTGCAGACAAAGGGGCAAAGGATGTGCTCAATGTTACACCATGCTCAAAGCTTGAAGCGATGGGGAGCAAGAAGCCCCTGCCCTCCTCAGCTGGGGTACTAGAAGGCAGGGGGAAAGATGGCTCATCCCTCTTGCACAGAGTCTCACAAAACACATCAGGTAGTTTTGATCCTCTTTCCAAGTGCTTAGGACACCATCAGGCAGATTTCCTGCTCTTCTCCATGTTCGGCAGTACAGCAATTCTCCCTGAGGTTGAACTTGCCGTGCTCAAAAGAATACTTGCACACCCTTGATTATTCTCTACACCCATTCTTTCCCCCCCCCCCCAATAATTTTTATTAAGTTTCCATTTGCCAAATTAAACATATCATACCAATTAGTCCAAATTATATCAATACACATCATGAAGTCCAAATGTTTTCCAAATTAAGAATTTTTTTTGTGGGGGGTACCCATGCTCCTCAATCGTCAAGAATCCAAAGATCCAAATTCGCTCTACACCGATTCTTAAGTCTCTCAGAGCAGAATGGGTAACACTTCCTGGTTAACTATCCCTCACGCAGTGATAAGAGGTAGCTGGTAAAGTCAGCTACAGAATGCAAGCATAAAGCTGAGCATAATCTGATTGCAAAATCAAGCATTGCCTTTCAAAAACATCCAGAACACAGTGGACAGATTGTTAGGCCGACCTTGGTGGAACAGCCCAAAACCTTTTGCTGCAGAGACAGAAAAGCCAATGGCACATGAACACACAGACACAGACACAAGGGTCAAAGCCAGTCAAGTTATTTTGGCAACTGAGGCAGAAGATTCACAAGTGCCTCTCCCACTTCCTGGCAGTAAAAATAAATTCAAGCAATGATCATCCAAAATCAACTGCCTAAGGCAGCTGCCTCATTTTGCATAATGGTTGGGCTGGCCCTCTGTATTGAACAGATTACTAAACTACTTAAGAGATATTACTCAGTACTTCTGGTTTGTTTCTGGGCAGTGTTGGTGTTGACCTACAAAAGCTCCAATGCCCAAGGCAAGGTTATCGGAAGGCTTGCCTTCTCCTGTAAGAACCTGCTGAGGACATCAAAAGGCCTGTCTTCAGAAACAGGTGGGTGGCTACCAGAGACAGGCTTTAACTGTGGCAGCATGTGGGGTTTCCCCCTCTACTTTTCTTACCTACTGATTCATTCCACTGCTGCTACATCTGAGGGGAAAGCGGTTGGGCTCAGAGAGTGGAGGAGGAGCTGGTATTGATTTTAGGGTTTGCTCGTTTTCATTTCGTATTTTTATATTCTGATGCAAGCCACTCTGGAAAGCTGCATTATCCAGAGGAGATGTGAACGTATTTTAAATGGGAAAAGGCTTTCTAAAACCTTTTCTCCCAAAACGGTGCAGAGGAGGATGGCATTAAAAGTCAAGAGTGGGAGAAAGAAAGTGTCCTGTTTCAGTCCTTGCACAGCGGATGGTGCCTCCTACCTGGGCAGGAAGTTCTATAGTCTACCCCAGGGGTCGGCAACCTGCAGCCCATGGGCCACAAGCAGCCCACGGGGGTCGTTTAAACAGCCCACAAGCTGCCTCCGAACCAAGCTGCCCGCTCGGCGAGTCCCCATGTGCTGAGCTAAACCAGCATAGTGCGGAGTAAAGACTCACTTCCGCGGTGCTGGAAATCGTGTCTGCGCAGATGCCAGAAATCGATCCGGCCCACGAAGCGATCTCCGTGGGAGTGAACCAGCTCAGGCGAGGTAAACCTTGCTGACCCCTGCTCTACCCCATACAGTTGCTAATCCCCAAAGAAGCTTCCCCTCAGGCCAATGGCCTGCCCAGACAGTTGCAAACTGGGAAAGAGGCACTAATCGCAGCTACTTGACCCCAATCTCCTCACACTTGGTTTCATTTTTCTCCAAGTACAGCAAGGGAAGAATCGCCCTGGGATCTTTGGATGAAGGGCGACATACAGATTCAATAAACAGAGTAAATGAAATGAAGGAAGAAAAACAGTGCTACCATCCACCGAGACTTGTGGCATTTGTAACAGACGGCTTGTGTCCTTCAGAAGGCCAAACCCAAAGTTTCTCCCCATGTGACATGGATGATGCTCAAGTTGGAGGCTGGAATTCTTTTTTTCAACGAAAACAACCTCTGAGGAGAGGCAGGTGAGCAATCCAGAAGGCCTAATGAGCAGCCATGAAACTAAACCACAAAGGTAACTCACCTGGAAGGGGGCTTTTCCAGTCAGACACTGGTAAATGATGGTGCCAATACTCCACAGGTCAGCTTTGGCGTCATAGTGTTGGGACATAATGACTTCTGGGGCCTGCAATAGGAGAAGAAAGGGAACATTACATTTTGTTTTAATGCCTCAGCTTCTGATTTATTTTATTTTATTTTTAAAACCTTTTTCTTGGTAACTGTGAAAGAAAGTGAGTCCCTTTGGAGTCTCCCTTTCCAAACAGCATGCATAAGCATACACACACACACACACACACACACACACACGCCAAGATTCCACAAAAGAGATTAGAGATTTTGTTCCCAGCTCAGAACGATGTAGTTATACAGGCATGGAGAAGGTTATTTCATAACTCTAATCAGGTTAATTCAGGCGTGATTTTGCTTTAATGAGATAAAGAAACTAACACCTTATCTCCTGACCTGCTGGAGATGGGGGGGGGGGAGGTCCATGCCCTTCTCATGCATGCATGTTTCTGTTTGTGAAAATATATAATACACATTTGCATATACAGAGCCATAGCGGGGGGGGGGGGGGGCCTGGGGATGCTAATCAGGGTTTTTGTCCTGGGTGAAGCCTCCAAAGGGGCGTTATTGATGCTCCCAGCCTCTGTATGTGTGTACGCAAATGTGGGTGCCAAATTGGGTCTTTGACCTGGGTGAAATAAAGCCTATTTTCACTCGTCATATGTACTTGCATCCATTATGTATCTGCATTCTGTATTACAAGGGTAGCCAACACAGTGCTTTCCAGATGATACTGGACTACAACTCCCATCATCCCTGGCCATTGGACTATGCTAGCTGGGGCTGATGGCAGTTGTAGTCTAACAACATTTGGAGGTCATCACATGGGCTAACTCATGTTCTATTGCAGGGGTAGGAAACCTAAGGCCTTCCCAGTCCAGCCTGCGAATGGTCCGGGAATCAGCGTGTTTTTACATGAGTAGAATGTGTGCTTTTATTTAAAACGCACCTCTGGGTTATTAGTGGGGCATAGGAATTCATTCATTTTTTCCCTACAAAATATAATCCGGCCCACCACATGGTCTGAGAGACAGTGGACCGGCCCACGGCTGAAAAAGGTTGCTAACCCCTGTTCTATTGCACACACACATAAGTCACCACACTAAGCAAACTTCTCCCCTAAAAAACTAAAACCAATGTGCACACATGTTTGGAAAACAGCAGCATCTTTTACCACCTGCCACCCAGGTGAACAAGAGAGTCAAGCCAGGACAGGTAACACCAGACTTCACAACCTGAATGACAATCTACAACAAGCTTCCCAAGAATATGGCCTACTACAAAGGAGAGTGTGAGGACAGCTTCCAGGGATGGCGGAGAAAGCTCCCCAAAGTCTGGCAACCACCCCTAGGCCTTGGCAGTGAAAAACCCACAGTCAGCTCCCTGCTTTAGGGCTGCACCAGATGAGGGCAAACAGACCAGTCTGCATAAACCTAGACTTGTCCTGATCACACAGAGTAACGGGGGGGGGGGGGGATGGGGCCCAATATTTATTACAGAACTCCCCACCTCCCCCTGAATAATCTCTTTGCAATTCCTCCCATGCATATTCCCCACTTCAAACAAGATCCAAGCAAATTTGGCTGTGAGAAAGAGTGGAACAAAAGCTGCAGTGGGTTTTTTTCTAAGTGTGGGTGGGTGGGTGGTATCCTTCCTTATAGAGTCTGGATGTATCCCTCTGGATACATAAGCTTCAGGATGTGAACGCGGCAAACCCGGAAGTATTTTTCCAGGTTTCACCCCGCACGCATGTGCAGAAGCGGTCCTCCGGTTGCGAATTCCTTGGGATGCGGCCGGACCTCCAGAATGGATCCTGTTCGCAACCGGAGGTGCCGCTGTATTTCTTACACTTTTATTCCACCCTTGTCCCAAGGAGCTCCAAGAAGTCCACCATTTCATTCCCACCATAAGCCAGTGCTTCCATTTCCAACATTTGTGCAATTGACACTAATCTAGGGTGGCGAACCTGTGGGCACATCTGCATAGGACTTCAACCCTCATTGGCCAACAATCAAGGCAAATGGGAACTAAGGCCCAGAAACACCAGGAGGGCCATAGGAAAACAATAGCAAGCTCAGTAGCCTGCAACACAATAAAATGGACAGAAACAGTTTTCCTAAAAGCAATCAGATATTGCCTGCATGCCAACACTTTCCTTCTGGGAAAGCCTGCAGAAATAAAAAGTTTTTAGCATTAGATGAAATGTGTATGATGTTGGAGCCTATGTAACCCTTTGTTTTACACAGCACATCTAGTTTGGTCATCAGCCAGGAGCCCTTCAGCCATTCTCTCCCTCTCTCCCTCCCTTAGCCTTGCATCCCTCATAGTGCCAATTTATCTTCAAAGCCATGCTCGGAGTTCCTTGGAAGAAGATTGAGATGTTTAAATGCCTTAAAGAAGAGACTTGGGAGTTTGCTGCCTCCACCTGCAATGCAAAGTGGAACAGTCCATTCTAACATGGCAGCCTTTTACCATGTATGCTGCGATTAGGTCTTGATTCACACTGAGAGCCATGATGACAGGTCTATCCAATGCCCTCGGTGAATTAGACGTCAAAGGCAACTGCTCATTTGCCAGGTTACCTGCAGGTATCTCCTGTGTGCAGGTGTGCCGGGTTTTTATTTGCCTTATTAGAAGTTCCTTGGCAGAACACTGCTGTGGGAAAGGCTAATCTGAAAACCAGATTTGATTTGATTTTTGCAGGGGGGGGGGCGGGAAGGCATTAAACACAACAAACTGGTCTAGCCCAGCCGACACCACCTAAAGTAGTCCAGTATTGTCTGCTCATGCTGGCAGCATCTCTCTAGGGTTTAAGACAGGAAGTCTCTCCCATCATCTACTACCTGATCCTATAAAAGCAAGCAAGCAAAAACTTGGGAGATGGTAGGAAGTGAACCTGGGATCTTTTGCACAAGAAACAGGAGTTGCACCACTGAGCCATGGTCTCTTATTAGCTGGAACAGAGGGACAAGAATTGCGTGGGAAGATTGTGAACTGTTTTCTTTTCAACCGCCACATGAAACTAAAGCACACACGTAAAGAGTCGCCATGACTCGATTCCCGTTATTCTTTATTTGGGTTGTGCACCAAGCTGCTATTGCATGTTTGCTAACCTCATACAAACAAGCCATTGGCTGCATCCCCTAAGCCTGGTCCTTCGCCAGGACTTCCTCCCCCTGCTGATCTTTGCAATCTTAGCAAACACTCTGCAGGCAACCTAGTCATAACAACAAAGAGGCCAGAGAGAAGAATTAGATGCCATCAAAGGCTATCCTTTGAAAATGAGGCCTTGGCAGAAGCAGCAGCAGCAACAGACCTCAAGGAACCTCTCCCTTTCTGAGGCAGTGCATAATGGAACAAGAATTCATCTCTCCCCAGGGCTGAGCTAAAGATCACACCACAGGGTAGCAAGCTAGGCATGGATATGTGGGGGCGGGTGTGTGTGTGTGTGTGTGTGTGTGTGTGTAAAGTAAGCATTTTCTTAACATGTCTTTAGCAGTTACACATGAGGACAAACTTGAAGTTTTGAGAATGTGTTCATCGTACACAGAGGCTGGATTTACACACACATCATGCACACATATGATGCTCAGTGTGTTTGTAATTTTATTAATGTACACCTGGTGATTTGCAGCTTGATGTGCAAATTGGATTTATGAAAAAGCAGGGCCAGGTTCGGATGTCATGACCAAGCCATGGTTTGAGTCATTCGGGCCATTCCTTGAAGTCACTTACGCTCATCCTCCCCTCGCATGCTCCGATACTGTGATAGGAATTTTGAGGTCTTAGATATATGTTAAATGTTCATAAGTGTACCAACCAAGCACGTACATAGATCAGCACCTGAAACCATTTTTGACCTGAAACCATTTTTGATTCCCAAACTGACCAAATATTTTCTCTGCAAGGTCAAAGAAAAATGGAAAAGCCTCCCCATTGTCTTTTCTTTCACAAAATCCTGTCTTAAGGGTATGTCTGTGTTTGAATAGGGTGTGAGCCTGTGACATGGCCCAGGAACTAAGTATTTATCATTACAAAAGACTGGCCAGGCTCCCCAGTCAAGTAAGCAGGCAATCCAATCAAGTGACCATTAAACAGGTAACCTGTCGCTCAGATTTCTGTTTTAGACCACCTTTTCTGTGATGTAGGTGTGGGGTGGTGGTCTTGGGTTACACCCCTTCTGTGATGTATGGTGTATGGAGGGGTGGTCTTGAGCTCCAGGGCCAGGGATTTAAAATGTCTGTATAAGGCCTTGTGCGCCATTGTTCTGGGTTCCTTCTCCATTCCTGCATGTGAGGGGAGCACCCTGTTGCAACAGATCAATAAAGATCAGGCTTACTAGCTGCTTTGTTTCTCAATATTCTCTGGTTGGCCTCTGTTATTTTCTCCTACCAATAGGGAACCTACGTAAGGACTCTATATGGGCTCTTGGATACCCCATAAGGGAAAATGGAAGATTTTAGGTAAGAACAATACCCAGCCTCACTTCCAGGTCCACCGTAACCACGGCTTGTTGTTATGTCCGATTCACACAAACCATGAGCACTGCAAACCAAGTCAGAATTTGAAACCACTGTTTGGTTTGCTTGATTCATATACACAGAGAAATCAACTGTAGCTCTTGTGAGCCAGGAAAAGAAAAAAGAGGGAGATCGGAGAATGGAAGGCGGAAGCACTCAAGACCAAGGCATTGTCCAAACAAACCAAGTCATGTTAAGTCCATGACACCTGAAGTAGGCTATTCATACATGCAATTCATCACTTCACTGCCAACTGAAACACAAGAACTTGTGAACCATGTCACAGTAACTGGAAAGCTGGGACTGTCAAGTGCACTTTCAGAAGTAGACCAGGCTTGCTGTTACTTAACATGTAAAGGTCCTAAGGCAGACTCTTCAGCTGGGAATCAAGTGCCCAACATCCATACACAAACTGTCTTTTCCAACATAAGCTTGGTAGCCAATCTCATGGCAATGAGGAAAGATTCCACCCCACCCCACCCCGCAAATTCATCCTGTTCAAACCAGACAAGTCTCTCTCTTTCCTCTTCTTTCCATTAGAAGATGCAGCACTATTACTGTGGAACCGGATTATATATTAATGACAGGAGATAGAACTGGAGGCATTACCAAATGGATGCTGTATTTCTGTCTCATAGCAAAACACTACCATCAAATGGAAAGTAAAGAGAGCAAGGAGACTGACTTCTTGTGATTGCTTTCAAACTCAGACTTCATTGCCTGTTCTCCTAGACTGCTGTTTTTTATATATTTTTTGCAAAGAATCCAGCTGAGTCCCAAAGGAGAGGGGGCAGTTTTACAAAAATCAAAACTTCCGTCTCCAGCTGAAAACATGGCATGATCCAGAGTAGAGAGGGGGAGCTCCTTCATGAGTGAATCAGAAGGAATGCTTTTAGTCAGAAAGTGATTCCCTTTCAGATCGTCTCACACCAAATCAACTTCAAATGGGGCCCAGCAGAAAAGCCCCTGAACCTATTTGCCCGTAAAGTGGTAGGCTTTCTCCACTCTGGAGGGGATGTTGTGCCTGCAAATTTCAATCACTCCTGTCCTTTTCCTGAGTACTAAGAGGCAAGCATGGCTTCTTTGTTAGCTAGGACTACAGAATGCTTTCCTATCAAGAATATACTTCCTTTAACATAAGCTTTCTTATTTTATACCAAGTATATATTTTATACTTATTTTATACCTTTCAATTAAAGGTGTGCTCCAAGCAAGGATTCATTTAACTGAAGTTAATTTCTGCTGCTGCATATAAACCCTAAAAGCAGGCAGAAAAACCCTTTCACAAATACAAAGCACTGTCTGAAGGCAC
This sequence comes from Podarcis pityusensis, assembly GCF_964106645.2. Taxonomy (NCBI): domain Eukaryota; kingdom Metazoa; phylum Chordata; class Lepidosauria; order Squamata; family Lacertidae; genus Podarcis; species Podarcis pityusensis. The sequence goes on from NC_138041.1 coordinate 33,625,590, forward strand.
ACTAGACTGTAATATTGCTGAAGCTAAACAGGCCTGCATCTCGTGCCTAGGTGGGAGACGCCCCCCCCCCCAAATTGGTTCATGTCACCTTGAGTTCCACAACAAAAGAGAGGCAGGTCTAAGTAAATAAATACAAGTGTTGCCCAACTGATAATTTCACAGCCAAGCTTTATCATGGAGGCCCAGGCCCTGGAGCTGAGCCCTGGCTAAGCTAACCTCTGAATGAGACTACTCTATGGCTTTTTGCCTGCACAACAGCAGAAAACACAATAGGCCAGAGCAACAGAAAACCACCTGTGTTCACACAAAGCAGCAGCGACAATGAAGATTGGTTTATGACCCCGAACAGCATCCCTTTGCATAATAAGTTATGGGGGAGATACATCGTTTACAATCAGGATTCTAAAATCAATACATCAATCCACACTCAACTGGCACAGCCCACAGGCCCAGAGCCAGCTATCAGTTCAGTTGAACATTGGCTGGGGGCCAAAGGAGTGTGCAAAGGCCCCTCACCAACACGACCCACTTTTGAATGGGAGCAGCCCAGAGGGTGCAGAATTCTTACAGTAAATATCAATCGCTCACACATGCATAGTTCATCACACTCAATGAGGGCAAAGAATCACAGGGTGGAACAGGGCAACGCAGAGCAGCACAGGTTAGATTCTCAGTGGCTTCCATTAAGTTCTATGGTACAAAGCACAGGCAAGACTGGGGAGGGGAGTCCTGGGTTCAATCCCTGGGAGAGAGATAGGGAAGATTCTTGTCTGAAACTCTAGAGAACCATTGCCACCTACACAACAGTGCGGCAGATGGCCAAGTGGTCAGACCCTATGTTCTACCTCCTCGCGATCCCACAAAATGGGAGATTGCCAGAAGCAAAGTAACAGAGAGACACCACACCTTTAACAGGGAGCTGTAATACAAGAACTGTTCTTTGCCCCGCTCATCACCACTGTGGTGGTTTGACAGGAAAATGCAGGCTTGATTTGTTTTAATCAGGCATTTAAAGGCACATGGCAGCAGAGATACAAAACAGGACTGATGGCAGGGAACATCATACAGCAGGAAGTGAGAGGAGACACAATTGGAACAGAGCCTTACATTCATGTTCAATAAGCTTCATTAACGGATGGTTGTTTTTAACTTCCCATGTTCTGCAGTGATAAATAATAGTCCCTACTGCGGGCAAAATGATAACCAGAATGGACTTACCATGTACATGGGGGAGCCACAGAGAGTCGCAGCCATCATATTGCTCTGCAGGTATCGTGCAAATCCAAAATCAGCTACACGCAGAACCAAAACAAGCCAAAAAGAAAGGAAAAAAGAGCAAGGTTAAGATAAATGACAGCTCACAAACACAGTACACGTACGTGAGTGACCACCACTTGGTGACGACAAAGGCGCACTTGCATGTGCCAAAACAATCGTCGTTGATTGCAGACAACAGTTTTTGTATCGCCCCAAAACACAGAATATATTTTAACAGAGGAAATAGTTGCACTCAGCTGTCAAACACACTTACTATAGAGTAAGCTGAATACTTCTGTGTAAATTCACACAGAACTGCAATATAACAATCCACTGAGTGAAGCGGACAAAAATAAATAAAAATGCATGACTTTCCCCCCCCCCCTTTTTTTTAAAGCTAATTACTTGGCCTGGTTTGGAATTCCACTTGTAATATTTGGAAAACCAGTTTCAACTACAATATCTGTTACACATTACCAGCATAAAAAAAATCCTTCCAGTAGCACCTTTAAGACCAACTAAGTTAGTTCTTGGTATGAGCTTTCGTGTGCAAGCACACTTCTTCAGATACACAGTGCTTGCACACGAAAGCTCATACCAAGAACTAACTTAGTTGGTCTTAAAGGTGCTACTGGAAGGATTTTTTTTATTTTGACTATGGCAGACCAACACGGCTACCTATCTGTAACATTACCAGCAAACATTTTTAATTTTTTTTAAGAAATCAATGGACAGCTCCAGGGGCTTACCAATCTTAATGCGAATGTTATTGGGGTTTGATTTTTTGCCCCCCACAAAAGAAAGGAGGATGTTTTGAGGTTTCAGATCCCGGTGGATTATCCCTTTGCTGTGTAGCACCTTCATGGCGCCAGCAATTTGCTGCAGAAAGAGTCTGATCGTATCTTCGCTGAGGGTCCTCATACCTAGAGAGGGGGAAAGGTGGGGGGAGATTAATAGCTGCAAAACCAGCTATTATAATAACTGATAACCATCTATGATAAGGAGCGAATATCACCCATAAATATCTAGCGCTGCAAGGAAGACATACGAGGTGCAAGGGCCAATAGGGATAGGCCTGGTACAATTTATTTAAAATTGTTGCTTCTCCCAAAGTCAATGCAATTTACAAAAGCCATTGCAGCATAATATCACAGCCCCCTCCCAAACAGCCGCAGCAATAAAAACACAGAGGTTTCCATATTATCAAGGAACGGCCCCCCACCCCCAGAAAAGGCTCAGAGTTCAGGAGAGTGAACACTTCTATCCCTGCATTTTATTCTTACAACAACCCTGCAAAGTAGACTTAAGGCTGTGAGGTGGAGATTAGCCCATGCTTCATGACTGAGTAAAGATTTGGACCCGGGTCTCCTAGTCACCATCCAACACTCCTGCCACCTCGGCTCCATAATGAACATTTACATTATTATTTTTGTAACTGTCTTAAATGCAGTTGACGAATCAACTAGGAATCTGTTATAATTCGGTCAGTCCTAACCTGTGAGCCGCAAGTTCAGGTCAAGTGACAGAAGTGAGCAGAGCCCCGTTTCCCAAAGCCCTCAGGGAACCGGGCACGAGTTACGAGACATGACGCGTTAGAAAATACCTCAAGAGTTATTAAAAAGGTGTGTGCGTGTGTGTACACGCCATGCTTTTGCTGCGTTTACCTCAGAGCAGCTGAGCGAGATCAGGCTCACACACAAACAATGCATCATGGGGGGAATTAGCCACTTCCTCGGACACAGGTCACCCTCTCGCCATCCCCTCAGGCGGAGGGTAGACAACGTTCCCTCTTGCACTCAGTAAAAGTCAAATTACCGTATTTTTCGCTCTATAACACGCACCCGACCATAACACGCACGTAGTTTTTAGAGGAGGGAAATCCGTAGGCATGCCACCCGTAGGCATTCCCTCGATAACACACACAGACTGTTAAGTCGTGGGTTGACATAGCAGCCGGCACAGCGATTTCTTCAAGTAGCTCTTTATTATGGTAAGCTGGAATAGAACTGACTGCGAACAGCTCAGCCGGCCTGTATTTATAGGCAGCCGGCTGTCAACATTGTAACCACAACAGCCCAGAGTTCCCGCCTAAAATAACTGGCGCGGACCTGAGTGAAAACTATCTACAGACCTGAGTGAAAACTATATACAGTATCCCCCTGTTGGCCCAGGGTGAAACTACACTACATAACACCCCTCCCCACCGAGATAAGGCGTTAGTTACAATCGTAATGGTTTCCTTATATACAGCACTACGCGTAATGGTTCAATTAGGCACAAAAGCATATCGGTTACATTTCCCATACTTAGACCAACAGTGATACCTGTCCAACAACATAGTCCTTTAAATAAGTTGGGCGCTTGGAAACTCTGCCAGACCGCCGGGGACTGGTAGCCAAGTCCGGAGGGCCACACAGTTCTCGCTGAGGCTGTGGTGCGACCCTAGGTGGCGTTGGAACCAACTCCCCTGGATCCGCTGCTGTGGGTGGAGCCTCCGCAAGTGGAGTGGTCTGAGTCTGTTCTGAAACGGCTTGGTTCGGCTCCACGCTGGCAGTTTGCGAGGGAGGTGTAGGTGGAGCCTCGCCATCTGTACGTGTCTCTTCTGGAGCCGCAAGCGCAGTTGGGGGCACCTCGGTAGTGTCCAAGTCCCCAACCCTGCGTCTAAGCTGGTCTATGTGCCGTCGCCACAAGCGTCCGTCTTCGAGTGCCACCTGGTACGAGCGAGGTCCAGTGACTCCCACTACTGTGGCTGGCACCCAAGGGATGTCCCCCACATAGTTCCGGGCAAAGACCTGGTTTCCTGGGACAAATGACCGTGGTGCGTTGGCACAGCCTGGGGGTTCAGCCACGGCAAAGTCTGGGTGTAGCCGGTCGAGCGGTGACCTGAGGCGGCGGCCCATAAGCAATTCAGCAGGACTCCTCCCTGTGGCCGCATGAGGGGTGATGTGTTGCACGAACAAGTATTCGGCGACCCGCTCATGCCAGTCTCCCCGGTCCAGGCGCGCCAGTGCCTCTTTTGTCGAGCGCACCATTCTTTCCGCTTGCCCGTTGCTGGATGGATGAAAGGGTGCCGTTAGGGCATGGCGGATGCCCAGTCCCAAAAGATACCGCTCAAACGTGCCTGACGTGAACTGCGGTCCGTTGTCAGAGACAAGGACATCAGGACACCCATGCGTTGCAAACAGGCCTCGCAGCACCCGGATGACAGCTTCGGTAGTGGTGGAGGGCATCAGGGCGACCTCCAGCCATTTGGAATAGGCGTCCACCACTACCATAAAGGTCCGGCCGTGAAAGGGGCCAGCCAGATCGATGTGCACCCTCGACCAGGGTGTCTTTGGCGTCTCCCAGGTGTGTCCCTTAGCTGCCGGTGGTGCAGGCCTCGACTCCTGGCACGCTTGACAGGCGGACACCCAGGCAGTGATGGCATCGTCCATATTAGGCCACCAGACGTAACACCGAGCCAACGCCTTCATTTTGACAATTCCCGGGTGGCCAACGTGCAGAGCCTCCAGGACGCGCTGACGGAGTCCCTGGGGAATCACGACGCGGTCTCCCCACAGCAGACAGCCGCGATGAGCTGAGAGTTCCTGTTGTCTGGTTGCGAAGGGCTGGAACTCCGATGCAAAAGGCCCTTGTGGCCACCCCCTCCACACCCAGTTGAGCACCCGGCTGATGGTGCGATCCTGGGCAGATGCGGAGGCCACAGTGGCAGCCGATACAGGCGCTGCCGGAAGATCCTCAATCAGAAGGAGCGATGAAGCTGGAGCCGGGTCTTCCACAAATGCTGGAAGAGGGCAACGGCTGAGGGCGTCGGCATGGCCCATCGATTTCCCCGGGCGATGGATGAGCCGGTAGTGGTAGGCAGCCAGGAAAACAGTCCAGCGCAGCATGCGTGGTGAGAGGACCGGTGGAGTTGGACGATCACCGGCGAGGAGGCCCAGGAGTGGCTTGTGGTCAGTGATGAGGTCAAAAGTCCTGCCATAGAGGTATTCATGGAACCTCTTCACTCCAGCCACAAGTGCCAACGCCTCCTTGTCGAGCTGGCTGTAATTCCGTTCCGTCGGAGATAGAGTCCTGGAAAAGTAGGCGAGCGGTGCTTCTCTTCCATCTGGAAAACGGTGACTAAGGACAGCACCGATGCCAAAAGGTGAGGCGTCGCAGGCAAGGACCAGCGGCCTGGATTCACTGTACTGTACCAGCACACTGTCTGAAGAAAGGAGAGCCTTGACCGCGTTGAAGGCCGCCGTCTCCCGATGACCCCAGGCCCAAGGCGTCTTAGTGCTAAGGAGTCGGTGAAGAGGCTCAGCCACTGTGGCTTTGTGGGGCAGGAACATGTTATAAAAGTTCAGCAGCCCCAGGAATGCCTGCAACTCCGTTTTGTTCTTTGGGGTGGGGGCCTGCTGGATAGCGCGGATCTTGGATGTGGTTGGATGAAGACCGGAGGCATCGATAAGATAGCCCAGGAACTCTACCTGTGGAACGGCGATCTGGCACTTCTCCCTCTTTACCTTGAGCCCGGCCTCCTGGAACCTGGTCAGCACGGCACGGAGGCGCTCGAACAGCTGCTGGTGTGAGTCTGCAGACACCAAGACGTCATCAAAATATGGTACCACGCCCGGAAGCCCTTGCAGGAGACGCTCCATAAGGCTTTGGAAGATGCCAGGAGCCACACTCACCCCGAACTGCAACCGGCGGCAACGGAATGCCCCCCGGTGGGTGACGATCGTCTGGGCTTCAGCAGTGGCATCATCGACTGGCAGTTGTTGATAGGCTTGGGCAAGGTCCAGCTTAGCGAAGACCTTACCCTCACCCAGGGAATGCAGCAGGTGTTGGACAACAGGAACCGGATAAGCGTGCTGCTGAAGTGCCTTGTTGATCGTGCACTTGTAGTCAGCGCAGATTCTCACCGACCCATCTGGCTTGACAGGCGTGACGATGGGGGTTTCCCACTTTGCGTGGTCAACCGGCTCCAAAACTCCTTGGGCGATCAGTTTGTCCAGTTGTTCGTCCACCTTAGCCTTGAGAGCAAAGGGAACCCGGCGTGGCTTTAGCTTGATGGGGGCGACTTGTGGATCAAGGCTAAAGGAGATGGGCGTACCTGTATATTGGCCCAAGGTGCCGTCAAAAACCTCGGCAAAGTCTTTGACCAGACCCTCAGTCTCTGCGTTAGAGATGCAGTTGATGCCGGTGACTTCCAGGCCGAGGGCATCAAACCAGTCTAGCCCTAGGAGGCTTGGCCGCTGACCTTCGACCACCACCAACCGGAGCAGGCCCGAAAAATCCTTGAAGGCGATCCGGAACCGGCCAACGCCTACCACGGGAATGTCGTTTCCCTGGTAGTCTCTCAGGTGTACGCGGTGAGAGTCAAGTTGCCTTTTGGACACTCTGGGTACCAGTCTTTTGATGGTGCTCCATGACACGATGGACAGGGCAGACCCGGTGTCGATCTCCATGTCACATGGAGCTCCTTCAATGAGCACCGTGACGTTCAGCTTGCGTCGCGTAGGCGAGTCGGTTTGGCCAATCGTGGTTCCAGACGGGCAGCGGCAGTTGGTGAGAGCGAAACAACTTTCCTTGGCAGACTGGAGTGAAGACTTGGACTTGCGAGTCGATGAAGGGGGGGTGTCAGACGGAGCCGATCGGCAGACCTTAGCGATGTGGCCCCTTCTGGAACACTTCCTACAGATGGCGTCTCTGAATCGACACTTGGCACGGGAATGGTTGCCTCCGCAGCCAGCACATTCCGGTTGGCCCTTGGACTTCTGTTGGAACTTCCTGCGCTCCCGCTTTGTCTGGTGCACGTCATCGTCTTCACTGGAGGATGCCTCCTCACTGCTGTCCTCTTCATGATGCACCGGAAATGGCTCCCTAGCAAGACGCGGGCTGCTGGACTTGCGGATCTCCTGGGCGGAGCGTTCAGCAGCTTCTGAGGCCACAGCTTCCTCAATGGCTTTCTGTAGCGTGAGGTCTGGCTTGGCTAGGAGGCGCCGTTGCAGATGGATGTCCCGGACCCCGCAGACGATTCGATCCATCAGGGCATCGTCTAAGTCTCGGAACTCACAGTGCATTGCAGCCTGTCGCAGGGCGGTGGTGTAGTTGTTGATTGACTCCCCCTCTACCTGGTTCCGGTGGTAGAACGCATGGCGGGCAGCAATCTTGGACGGCTTTGGTGCGTAGTGGTTGCGGAGCTTCTCTTGGATCGTGTCCCATGGTGTTGCCTGGACTGCTTCAGGCGCAACCAACGCTCGGGCCGTCTCAAACACCTCAGGCCCACAGAGGCTGAGGAATAGGCCCCGCTTCCGATCCTTTGATACTGCTGTCAGCTCGTTGGCTTGGAGGTAGCAGTCGAACCGAGCGAGGTAGGAGTCCCATGATTCAGAGGCTGGCGCAAACGGCGGTAGAGGCACAAGTGAAGCCATGATTCCGATGCCGGCGTGAAGGGCGATGGATGGAACACAGTGCTCTAGCCAGAACAGTCAGCTCTGAATTGGTTCTGCCCAGTGATTTCGCTCAGTGATTTCGCTCTGTGATTCAGCTCAGTGATTCAGCTTAGTTCAGAGGCTGGCCGCATCTGGCTGTGCTCTGATGTCCATCCATCCCACCTTCGTCGCCAGTGTTAAGTCGTGGGTTGACATAGCAGCCGGCACAGCGATTTCTTCAAGTAGCTCTTTATTATGGTAAGCTGGAATAGAACTGACTGCGAACAGCTCAGCCGGCCTGTATTTATAGGCAGCCGGCTGTCAACATTGTAACCACAACAGCCCAGAGTTCCCGCCTAAAATAACTGGCGCGGACCTGAGTGAAAACTATCTACAGACCTGAGTGAAAACTATATACAGTATCCCCCTGTTGGCCCAGGGTGAAACTACACTACATAACACAGACATTTCCCCTTACTTTCTAGGAGGAAAAAAGTGAGTGTTATGGTGCAAAAAATACGGTAACCAACGATTTGCCTTATTTTCACATCATTCAAGATGTGATCCCCGAGGGAGACACCTTACTCAGCCTAATGGCCTGTCTGCTGCCTAATAACTCGGTTCTCTAGGACTCCTAAGAGGATTTAGTTTTCTTTGCTTTAACGCAGGTGTAGGCATCCTAAGGCCCGGGGGGCCGGATCCGGCCTAATCACCTTCTCAATGTGGCCCACGGACGGTCCAGGAATCAGCGTGTTTTTACATGAGTAGAATGTGTGCTATTATTTAAAACACAACTGTGGGTTATTTGTGGGGCATAGGATACATAGCTGTCAACTTTTCTCTTTTCTTGCGAGGAATCCTATTTGGAATAAGGGAATTTCCCTTTTAGAAAGGGAAAAGTTGACAGCTATGCATAGGAATTCGTTCTTTCCCCCCAAAAAATATAGTCCGCCCCATCACATGGTCTGAAGGATGGTGGATGGCCCCATGGCTGAAAAAGGTTGCTGACTCCTGTTGTAACATATTCCTTAGGGCTGCCTTTTGGGGGCGAAGACCTCAAAGTGACGTAAAATACAGTAACCACAATACAATAATCCAGAACAGGACTGAGTGGGTCAGCGCATGCACACACACAGGCACCAATGTTTCTGGACTGCAATACCCATCATCCCTGACTACCAGGCAAGCTGGCAGGGGCTGATGGGAGTCGAAGTCCAACAACATATGGAGGGCCACTGGGTTCATCATGGCGACCTGCCATTTTGGCTACTACATCTTGCTGGAGGCAGAACTCCTCTCAATACCACTTGCTGGGAGCTGCAGATGGACTTCGGTTCTGCTTTTGGACTGCCCATCACACACACAAACACACATCCCAATGGGTAAAACACACAGGACTAGGCCCTTTCGCTGAGGAAATTTACCACAGCTTGGGATTCAGAATTTTACACACACACACACACACACACACACATTGATATATGGGTTTTAAACATGGGAGGAGGAAGGGGAGCGGACAGAGGCCATCCAAAACCAAGCTTAGTCAGCAGCACATCGCCGACCCCTTCACCTGTTCACAGGGCCAATGCCAACCCTGGGTGCTTCTTGCAAGGGCTTGCCAATGTGCACATTCAATTCCAAGGCATGCTGACTAATGCCGTGACAACGTTTTGGCAAGAAGCAAGCCCTTCTCCTCTTCCGCCACGTGGAGGGACAAGCTGAGCTCATCCTCAACATTTGGGCCAGGGAGTAAACACACAGGTGCCTGGGCTGGGGGGGGGGGGCAGCGCAATTCAAAACCTGCCACTGCCTTGCAGTTGAGGAGTAAAGGGAGTCCAGAACAGGTGTGGAATCTAGGAATCGGGGCAAAGTTACAAGCGCCGAATTGCTGCCATTTTGAGGACGGAGGGCCTCAATGCCGGCTCAATGCCGGATTACCAAATAGGCAGAGTAGGCATCGGACAATGGGCCCCACATCTTTTAGGGGCCCTGTGAAAGCAGTTCAAAATAATCAATTTGATCTTGAGAGAAAATTACAATCAAGCTTTCTTAGCTCAACTTGCTCCTCCTGTATTCTCCCTGCCCAATAAATCCAGAGGCAAAACGGTCGCTGAGCACCAAGGTTACATACACTGCGGAAATGCCGTCCCACATTTGCAGTTGTTTTGCAGCATGCTTGCTCAAAATCTGGTCCTCACTGCACTGTGTTGGTGTCATTGTAAAACAAAACAAAACACGTTTCTAGTCCTCATTGATTCAGAAAAAGCTTCAAAACAGGTAGAGAGCAAACATTATGGAGAGAAAGCTGGGAAATGAAGATGAAGGATTCTATGTGGCAGAGCTATTGGCAAATTTGGGAAACTGGAAGGAAGCTTCAGTGTGGCTCACAGCTTTCCAGCTCATTCCTATTCTTCCTGCCTTCTAATAACATCAAGGAGTATTTGTTCTGTTTCTTATACACAAGTATGTAATGTTCTTAACATTCCCAGCTGATCTATCTTTTTTACAGATTGAGGTGTTGAAATTGCAGACCCTTCAAGTGTCCCTATTGTCCAGGGACAATCCCAGATTTACCGAAGCCGCCCCGGTTTCTGATTTTATCCTGGAATGTGCCACTTTACCTTAAGGTAAAGGTAAAGGGACCCCTGACCATTAGGTCCAGTCGCAGACGACTCTGGGGTTGTGGTGCTCATCTTGCTTTACTGGCCGAGGGAGCCGGCGTACAGCTTCCGGGTCACGTGGCCAGCATGACTAAGCCACTTCTGGCGAACCAGAGAAGCGCATGGAAACGCTGTTTACCTTCCCTTCAGAGTGGTACCTATTTATCTACTTGCACTTCATGCTTTTGAACTGCTAGGTTGGCAAGAGCAGGGACCAAGAAACGGGAGCTCACCCCATCACAGGGATTCGAACTGCCGACCTTCTGATCAGCAAGCCCTAGGCTCTGTGGTTTAACCCACAGCGCCACCCGCGTCCCACCACTTTACCCTAGGACGTCCCTATTTTCAGCAGAGAAATGTTGGAGGGTATGGAATTGTACAATTTCAGACTTACTGGTACTATTCTTCCACAAAAATAACTCCCCCCCCACTTCCTCATATGCTCCAAAGCAGCCCTTTTTAGGCAAGTTTTTAATGTTTGATGTTTTATTGTGTTTTTAATATTCTGTTGGGAGCAGCCCAGAGTGGTTGGGCAAACACAGCTAGATGGGCGGCGTATACATAATAAATTATTATTATTGCTATTATAACTTTTTATTGTAATTTTAATTACATTTTCAAATTCTACATTTCAAAATGAACATTTTGCACAATGCCATATATCCTTTGACTTCCCTTCTTTTCCTTCCATGGTTCAATTTACTTATCTATCATTCCTGCATATTTTACCATTCTCATATGCTAACTTTCTAAAAAGGTTCAAAGAGGTGTCATCCCAGCCCCTACATTGGTATTGTGAATGCAGTCCTTTGTACCTTGTTCTATCACACTCAGCCTCAGGGAACACAATCTGGATGGTAGTAGCTGTCATTTTAAATGCCACACCAAAGAAGCGAAGAAGCGTAGCTAATCTTTAAAAGGTCTCTGTTGTTAAGAAGAAGAAAAAGTTTTCCAAGAACAGAACCAATTATTCAGATTGCCTGGCTCCTGCTCTAGGAAACATAACTCCATTAAGACCAGAGATTAGCTACCAACTAATGGAGAAAGTGAGGGGGCAGACAAAAGAGCATTACAAAACAGTAAGCAAATTAGGAACCACTTAAAAAAAAAAATTGTCAAAATGCCTCTATCAGTGACATTTTTCAAAAATCTTGCAGAATGGTGTCCCTGTGACTATGTCCATGAATAAAACACATAAAATATGGTACTGGGCTGAACAACTGTCTTTTGAAAAACCACAGCTTCCCACTCCCCCATCTTTTCTTTTTAAATTTAAAGGAAGTTTCTAGTCCTGTTGGTGTAAGGATAAACTTGAAAGAGAATTCTAAAGGTGGAGATTTCAGAACCCAGAGAGAGAGCCAAAATAAGAATTCCAACCTTCAAAGGGAGGTATTTCCCCCCCTCCCCCTATTGACAAGCAAAAGCTGAATAATGTAAGCAAATGTACATAATTTATCCAGGTCACTGTACCTGGGCATTCTCGGTACAAAGATTTGGGGCTAGATGTAGCATGCCAGAGTAACCAGGTAAAACGGGAACCAAAATAACTACATCATCAAGTGGCAGCAAATAATCACCTTGAAGATTAAGCACACCCTCCCATTTTCACAGATGGGAATGGGAACATTAAGACCCCTATTCTCACCCGCAAGGATCGTTACCCAAGGTCCTTCCTTCACCCCCACTGGACGCTCAATTCTGTCTGTTGCTGTCATTTACTGGGGGGGGGGGGCAGCAATAACGCAACAGCTACAGTGTGGGAAGAGGCAGGTTGCGCACTGCTAGGTGCCTTAGGGTTCACATATAGGAGTTTAGATGCATGCATGCTCGAGGTAAGAGCATAGACCATGGGTAGGCAAACTAAAGCCTGGGGGCTGGATGTGGCCCAATCACCTTCTAAATCCGGCCTGCGGACAGTCCAGGAATCAGCGTGTTTTTACATGAGTAGAATGTGTGCTTTTATTTAAAATGCATCTCTGGGTTATTTATGGGGTCTGCCTGGTGTTTTTACATGAGTAGAATGTGTGCTTTTATTTAAAATGCATCTCTGGGTTATTTGTGGGCCATAGGAATTCGTTCATTTTTTAAAATATATATACCGTATTTTTCGCTCCATAGGATGCACTTTTTCCTCTCCAAAAATGAAGGGGAAATGTGTGTGCGTCCTATGGAGCGAATGCAGGCTTTCGCTGAAGCCTGGAGAGCAAGAGGCATCGGTGCGCACCGACCCCTCTCGCTCTCCAGGCTTCAGGAAGCTATCCGCAAGCCTTGCAAGCCCGGTGGGAGTTCCCGCGGGCTCACAAGGCTTGCAGGCAGCAGCCTGCAGCCCCGGCGAGTGTCCGCAAGCCTTGCGCGCCCGGCAGGAGGTCCCGCCGAGCGCGCGAGGCTTGGGGCAGCAGCCTGTCGCCCGAAGCACGGGGAGCCCTCCGGAGGGCTCCCCGTGCTTCGGGCGAGTGTCTGCAAGCCTTGCGCGCCCGGCAGGAGGTCCCGCCAAGCGCGCGAGGCTTGGGGCAGCAGCCTGTCGCCCGAAGCACGGGGAGCCCTCCGGAGGGCTCCCCGTGCTTCGGGCGAGTGTCTGCAAGCCTTGCGCGCCCGGCAGGAGGTCCCGCCGAGCGCGCAAGGCTTGGGGCTGCAGCTTGTCGCCCGAAGCACGGGGAGCCCTCCGGAGGGCTCCCCGTCCTTCGGGCGAGTGTCTGCAAGCCTTGCGCGCCCGGCAGGAGGTCCCGCCGAGCGCGCAAGGCTTGGGGCTGCAGCCTGTCGCCCGAAGCACGCAAGGCTTGGGGCGGCAGCCGCGGCGGGGGGGGAATAATTTTTTTTATTCATTCCCCCCCCAAAAAAAACCGAGGTGCGTCCTATGGGCCGGTGCGTCCTATAGAACGAAAAATACGGTATATAGTCCGGCCTCCCACAAGGTCTGAGGACAGTCGACCAGCCCCCTGCTGAAAAAGTTTGCTGACCCCTGGCATGGACTCAATGTAGTAGGCGCCCAACCAACCAGATCTACTCACTTTAAAAGAGGAATAGGCAAATTTGTGGAGAAGAAGGCTGTCAATGGTTAATTCACTTTGCAGGACCTCTTGCCTGGGACTCGTGTAATCTTGCCTGGGACTCGTGTAATCCCATTCTGATATTTGAAATCGTAGACACAATTCAGTCCCTAGCTAAAGAGGCTTCCTCTACTTAACCTGAGCTTTGGAAACTTGCCTGACTGATGTCCATAGGGAAAGCATTCCAAAGTTTGGGCACCACCACCAGAGAGACCCTGTATTTGCAGTGGGGGCATGCCAGATTGCAAGGCATCTGAGACTAATATTCTTATGGTTTGTGCAGATCTATATAGAAGGCCCTGTCTGACAGGTGTTGTTCCATTTGTTGTTGGTTTTTTTGCCACAGCTGAGACATTTTGGAGCATAATGGCCCGATCTTAAAAGTAATAATTTTATCTATATTTTTAAAAGCCACGTGGTATGCACAGTTCTGCCGTCAAGACTCCTCCGCATTCCGACTGCTAAAAGCCAAATAAATGATCTGAACTCATCATTCATAAAACATTACAACTCTAGCTCCGGAGGGGAAATAAGAATTCAGTTTTTTTAATCTTTCCATTCCAGCAGCTCAACATGAAAGAGGTTTAAGCGGCCATGATCAATGGGGCTGGGACAGGAGAATTCATCTTTTTTCCCCTTGCTCATGAACCAACTTAGCACCAAATTAACAAAAAGGAGGATGACAGCCTTGATTAACATTGTTTTGTTTAAACATGGCCGAAAAAAACATTCTGAGAGATGATTAAACATGGAGAGACAGCTTTAATCTTTTAAGTTAGCACGTGAGACTAAAGGCTTTTAAAAATGAAGAGTGTTTAGCCGCAGGAGGAAGAAGTGAAGGGAAATACATTCTAAATTCACTGTGCATTCAGAAGAGTGGCTACTTTAAAATCCAGAAATATAGAAGGCTGTCTCCATTTGGAAGACATCACAGACATTTGCAGATCTGGAGTTAGCATGTGTTTTTAAACTTTTACTGCTAAAGGAAGACTGGGATGAAGGAGAACAGCAGGAGATAGGCCCATTTCTAGTCTGGGGTAACTGGGACAGCTAGTTTTTGGAGGCGTTTTATAGGAACTATCTCCCTGGTATCACAGTTGGAGGGAGCCTTGCAGACGAGCTAGTGCAACTCCCCACAAAATGGAGGAGAAAGGGCTGCGGCTCAGTGGTGGGACAACTGCTTTGAAAGCAGAAGGTCCCCGGTTCTCTCCCTAGCATCTCCAGGTAGGACTGGAAACCTGTCATCATGAGGACCATACTGAGTTAGATGAGCCCGTGGTCTGACTTGGTACAAGGCGGCTTCCTACGCATGAAGGTTCTCCATGCAGGTGGGGTTGGGAAGCGCTGTTTCTCAGCAGGAGAGCACCTGCTTTGCATGTAGAAGGTCTCGGGCTGACCAGTAGAAGGTAGCTTCCTAAGTTGCTGCACAGGAAATGCAGAGTAGCCCCGACATTTGGCTGCCTGCACTCCTCTTGAAGACTTCCAACAAGGAAGAGGCCACCAGCCCTCTGAGTAAAGGTTATATCAGGGGTTGCCAACCTGTTCCCTACTGCCCACTAGTGGGTGTTTCAGGATTCTAGGTGGGCGGTAGGGGGCTCTATGGCACAAGCTGAATCCTCCTTCCATCAAGCACTGGTGGGCAGTAAGGAAATCTTACCATCAAGAAAGATGCATTAGTGGGCAGTAGGTATAAAAAGGTTGACTACCCCTGGGTTATATCATTGTACTGCCCATACCATGAAGCTTTGCTGCAGAGGAAGCAGATGTGGACAGGGCCTCCTGGATGGTGTGGGAGAACTCAATGATGTGGCTTTGTTTTGCTAGTTCCTGGGAATTGCAAGCAGGTAGAGTGCTATTGCCCCGAAGGTCTTGCCTGCAGGTTTGCCAAAGGGATCTTGTTGACCACTGTGAGAACAGGATGCTGGACTAGATGGGTCTTTGGCGTGATCCAGCACAGCTCTCTTCTTAAATGTTCTTGTAAAGGTAAAGATAAAGGGACCCCTTAGGTCCAGTCGCGCATGCGCTCATCTCACTTTATTGGCCGAGGGAGTCGGTGTACAGTCCGGGTTATGTGGCTAGCATGACTAATCCGCTTCTGGCGAACCAGAGCAGCACACGGAAACACCATTTACCTTTCCACTGGAGCTGCACCTATTTATCTACTTGTGCTGCACGCTTTCGAACTGCTAGGTTGGCAGGGCAGGGACCAAGCAAGGGAGCTCAGCCCGTCGCAGGGATTCGAACCTCCGACCTTCTGATCGGCAAGCCCTAGGCTCTGTGGCTTAACCCACAGTGCCACCCGTGTCCCTCAAAATGTTCTTTTACTGGATATTAATTCTGTATTTGTTCAATGTTATTATACGTCACTTTGCGGGCTTGTTTTAGGGTCAAACAGCAGGGGTTCATGTAACTTACTGCGACTTTTAGCTAATACTAGAGGTTTTTTAAAAAATAAAAATAAAATAGGAATAGTTGTTGCAAGGAGGGAAAAAACCCCTAGAGTCCCATCTCCTTCCCCCCAAATTGGGTAGGGGAAGAGGTATTAAAACTGGGTTTTGTTTTGGGGTTTTCCAAGGTTAAAACATGAGATTAAAGGGCAAGATGTGGTTGTTGAGCAGACAAACATTTCCTAATTTCTTTCATTCAATGAGCCTAGATTGCTAAACCTTGCTTCAGGCAAATCATTTGCAGTATTTAAAAACAAACAACTAAATCAGCAAAAGGAGGGGGGCGGGACTTAATTGCAATGGTCTTGTAAACAGAAAACCAACTGTTGAAAAGTAGTCCAAACAAAACCAGTCATTACTGACCTAGATTATATACAGCCGGTAAATGAGGGCTCAGGGCTTGAAGATTATCAATGAGGAAGTAATGTCCAAAGCAACAGAGATGACAGGCTGCAAACTAGTCATTAGCATAAGTAGTGTTACTCCAGACTTTGCTTTCACAATAGAAGACAACAAATGCTGCACTTTTCAGGGTCCATGTCAGACTTTAGTGGACCTCCTTTGTAAGCAAAAGCCATAGCTCAGAGTCAGAACATCTGCCTTGCATGCAGAAGTTTCAATCTCTGACAACTTCAGATAAACTTGCAAGAGAACCGTCTGAAATCCTGGAAAGTGGCCACCAGTCCGTGGAGACAACCTGGAGCTAGACGGACCAACAACAACTCCTTAGATGTCAGCTTCCTATGTCCCCCCACCAAGTCACCCATCCACTCCTCCTAAACACATTCACCATTGCATACAGTTGTGTGTTTGGGTGGGAGGGTGGGGGGCACCACTAGGTTTTGATTTGTGGTGGGTTGTCATCAGGTTAAAGATGTCCAAGCAGGACCACCTCCTCCCTTGAGGTCATTGTTAGTGACAGGCTGGGCTTCTAATTATACTGAACCACAGCATACCCAAAGCAAAGTCCTAATAGTACACACGGTCCCAAGAGTGGTCAGAAAGTGCAAATGGTCAAATACCAGTCCAGGTTCAACACAATGAGCAAGGTCCAAAGTCAAGATCTGCAAGGTCAGGTCCCTGCTTCTGCAGAATCTCCACGGTATCTGGGGTCAGTCCTAAGTCACAGTCCAGTGACGTTGCCAAAGCATGGTCCATCAATGGAGAAAGTTGGGCAAATATTTGGTCTCCACCTTCAGGGCCTCTGAGTACTTCATAACATTACATGCCTCCACATGAAAGCCATAGAAAAGTACTTCTGGCACATGGATGGGATCATGGAGTCATAGAATTGCACAGTTGGAAGGGACCCTAAGGCTCATCAAGCCCCCTGCAATGTAGGAATCACAGGTAAATAATCCCTGACAGACGGCCATCCAACCTCTGTTTTAAAACACCCAATGAAGGAGCATTCAACAGCTTCCAAGTTGTTGTTATCATTGAGCCTACCGCTTGAGTCAGCACAGTTGCATGGAACTTCTCCATATACCAGGCAAAGTGGTAGGAGGAGCTTATTTTGCCACGCCCCTCATGAGGGGGCAGGGCAAGGTCCAAGCCAACCTTGGCACATCACAGCAACACTTCCAAATTCCCTAAACCCCTAGAAGAGCTGAAAGCTGATCAGAACTCCCCCAAAACAGGGACAACAGCACAAAAACCCTAAGCACAAGTTTTGCAGAATAAAAAAAAAACCACCAGTGAGCCACTTACATATTTCAGGCGCCACATTGGAGTGGCAAACATTTCAACATGATATTTAGGTTTGCCAAAAAGAGAAGAGACATCAAGGATGATACTTACTGTGCAAGTAATCTGCCAGGTCTCCACCATTGCAGTACTAGATCAGAGAAGGGAGATAAAGAAAAGTCTGTAAGCAAGAATTTAGTTAAAAATTCTGTCTCACCAAGGCTCTACAATAAAGCACAGAAACAATCCTCTAGTTGTTTCCTGCCTTCAGCGGCAATTCACAGAACTCGGGCCACTTCATAAACGAAGGAGACTGGCCTTTTCCAGTTGCAAAATGCCAGAGCTTAGGATCTGGTAAGTGCGATGTAGGTTTGTTTCCTTCATTTATTCAGCTTACAAGTATTGATTCTTGAAATGCAGGAGACATTTGGGCAGGGGTAGTCAGCCAGTGCCCTTCATCCAAATCCCACCACCTCTAGCCAGCATAACCAATGGTCAGAGATAGAGGGAGTTTGGGATCTCAGGTTAGGGCTTTCTGGACACAAGTGGGTGCGGATCACTGTTTCCACTGGATCCCTTCCCCCAGCCCACCCTCTGCTTCTGGGGCCTGAACAGAAAGTCTGCATGCCTACATATTCACAGAGATTGGGGTGGACCCAGCAGGCACAACCATAATCCCTCTCTCCCTACCTTCGAGTAAAAAGCCCCCTTCTACTGCAAATATATTGTCCCAAGTTCTGCCGCACTGACATAGTCCAGCTAATATGAGCCAATCCTGTTCCTTCTCCAATGTTGCTTTCAAGAGGATGTCCATGGCTAATTTAGTGACCCTTGAGACCAAAATAGCAGAAGCCTTCCAACAACAGCCAAGCATTTCATTTTAGAAGGTCTATGCTGGCACCAAGATAGTAATCCACGCAATAGGTTGGCTTCCTGCTCTCCCTTCCCATATAGTGTTTTTTAATACAATAGCCTTGCAGGCAACGTTATGATTATTTAATGTGAGTGCATCTTTTTTTCTGAATAAAAACCAGAGGCATATTCTACTCTTACACTTCTAATATATGTCATTGAGTAATTATCTACATGCAGGCATGGGCAACGGTGACCCTCCATGTAATATTGTACTCCCAAGACACCTGGACAACTCAGGACGTTGTATGGACATCTGAGATGACATAGATCACTTGGAGAATTTTTACTTACAGAACCATACCCTACAGAGTATCACGCTGGTGACCAAAAAATAATAGTATTTCCTTCCTTTGCTCTTGCACTCTGGAGTGCCCTCCATCAGTTGCTTCTGACATTTTGTTGTAAACAGTCATGGCTTCCTCCAAAGAATCCTTGGATCCATAGTTTGTTGAGGGTGCTGTGAGTTGTTAAAGGTAAAGGTAAAGGACCCCGGACAGTTAAGTCCAGTCGCAGATGACTCCGGGGTTGTGGTGCTCACCTCGCTTTACAGGCCAAGGGAGCCGGCGTTTGTCTGCAGACAATTTTTCTGGGTCATGTGGCCAGCATGACTAAGCTGCTTCTGGCGCAATGGAACACCAAAACCAAAGCAGTGCACGGAAACGCCAATTTACCTTCCCGCCGGAGCAGTACCTATTTATCTACTTGCACTGGCGTGATTTCGAACTGCTAGGTTGGCAGGAGCTGGGACTAAGCAACAGGAGCTCACCCCGTTGCGGGGATTCGAACAGCCGACCTTCTGATCAGTGGCTCAGTGGTTTAGACCACAGTGTCACCCGCATTCCCCTCACAGAGCTAAAATTCCCAGAATGGATTTACACTCAATCCCATTTCCCAGGGGACTCTCTGAGCAGAACATGATTCACTTGGCAACTCTCAGCACCCAGGATTCCTTGGACGAAGTCATTATAGTTTAAAGTGGAATGGTGATGCTTTAGGTGTCTAGTGCAGATGAGACCTAAGAATAACATTCACCTTTGATAAGAGTTCAGAATTACGTACTCACCTCCATAACCAAGTAAACAGAGTTGGCCATTTCCTAAAAGAAAAGAAAGGGGATGGGGGAGAATCAGTTATTTTTCCAAAAAAAAAAAAAAAAAGGTTTGGATCCAGTCAACAAAGCAGAACACTCTGTGGGTGCCAGAGAATTTAATGCAGAGTTTACCAAGGCGTTCAATTCTACATGCATTTCCCTTTTAACAGACCTGAATCATTTAGACCCCTTCCATATTCCTTGGAGGCTCCTGGGTACTCCTAGCTGCACATTTAACAAACACACTTGCTCGAGTGCAGTATCAAAAGCCTTTGCTGCTTCCAATTTAACACAGCCCTCCGCGGCTTCATAACTACAATTCCTGTAAAAGTAACGTGTGCGCTGGAAACTGAGGATGGAAGATTTTAAAAAAATAAACCATGGATTATTGGGAGAGACAGAAAAACCAAACCACTAGGACTAGAAACTGGAAAACTTCTAAACCTCCACATTATTATTTTTTTGCGGGGGGGGGGGGCGCAATTCAGTTACAATTTATAAAAGTGAATCTATAACAGGACTAGTTTAGTAGTTGCTTTCAACGAAAAATAAACACACATGAATTTTGCACCTTACACAAGGCTGACCCCTAATATTCGGCAGAGACGGGGCCTGTGCCCCACCCCAGATGTTGTCGAACTCCCATCACCCCTTGCCAGCACCTCCAATGGTCAGAGGCGATGGGAGCCAGGGGCCAGGAACATCTAGATCGCCAACAATTCCCTGTTCCTATGGTATATATAAGCATGTGTCAATAACCATCTTTTAGCAGAAAAAAAACTCACAGGGTTGTTATAATTGTGGGAAGGGGGAGGGAAGCAGGTTGGAGAGACCTTAGACCCCCATCCTGAATTCTCTGGAGGGGTAGCGCTATTTCCTGTTAAAATTTTGCAAGGTGTGTGTCCGTGTGTGCTGTCTTTCCTTTTACCAATTCTCATTCTGCTTCAATTTTACTCTTTTCTTTTTTTTAAAGTTACTTAGTCTGGATTTGGGCAGAAAAAAACATAATAGAAAATTGCATTTCAGCTTAAGCGCCTATCACATTGTGCCTTAACTAACTGCAGGTAGCTTGCGGGTGATTGCTCAATATTTATTGATAAGAGTGGCCGTCATCACAGAGCAGGAATTGTGTATATCCTTGAAATATCACATTCGACACCAACCAGCTAAAGTCCACACTGTCAGCATGCAGTCAAAGTACTATGCAAATGTGGAAGCCAATTGCTTTGCATACAACGGATTCTGACACAAATCCAAAATTGCATGCCGTTAAGTTTTATGGCTCTTTATATCTTCCCCCAAGTTGCCAGGGCATCTCTCAGGAAGTGAATGTTGCATAAAGATTAACACAGTTCTTTTATGGACCATTAAATATAATAAGAACCTCAGGTGATGGAGGCGGATAATGGACTACTTGCCAGCTAGCAGCCAGAGACCCTCCACCAGCCCATTAGCCAAGCCGTTGTGATAGCACAGGAAGTTCAAAAGCAACCCAGATGCTGAGGGGGAAATGTGGGTTATGGGATGTTGGCAATCACTGTAGTTCTGTTTGGTTGTGGCAAGGGAACCTGAGATGGGGCTAAAGTGCAGAAGGATGGGTGAGTCAGACAAATCTGAATTGCATTTACTAACTGAAAATTAATCAGCTAGGGTGTCTACTGCACAGAATTAGAAGAGGCTTTCTCCTCTATTCTTCTAGAAAACATTGTGGGTGAGGGGTACAAAGAAACAGGAGGAAGATGAGCTGATAATCAGGTGAATAAATGGTTTGTTGGCCAGCTCAGCTGTTGCAGCTGCTGTTTCATAGGGAAGGAGGCTAGGAAAGGGATTTGAGTGTATCCAAAACATCCAGACAGTTTGGGGCTTTTGTTTCTCCTCTGACAAATGGACCGTGGCTTGCCCTACTCACTCCCACCCTGCCAACTTCCCAGCTACCCCCCCACCCCAGTCATTTTAAAAAAAAAATTGCAGAATCAATGTTTTAAAACTACTTTCGATGAGGAGGCAGAAAGTGGGTTAGTAACGTCACTGTTTCTAACCACTCGTTGCTGAGCACAGAGCTTCTGCCGCAAACACACACACAATCAGTTTCTCCCAATTTCTGAAGATAATATTCTGTGAATCTAGACAAAGCAGGGCAAATTTGCTTTCTCAGCAGGGGGTCACTGCTCATATTACGCCCATCGCTACAAACACTGTGCCAAATCCTACTTTCTTTTATTTTATGCATGAAAATCTCCACTCTCTGCGAAAGAGGCTTTATATGTTTTTCCTGCCTCTTCTGCAAAGATTGGGAGAGGTTTGCAAAAATAATAATTATTATTCCTTTCTCCCAAAAGCACAGGTGGCACCAGGGTTCTTTGGGAGACAGCAGTGGCAATGATCAGGTATTTAAAGCAAAGACCCTTGAGCTGATAGAACTGTCTGTAGTGGCTGAAAAGTATCAGTTTCACCTATCTAAGTACAGTGGTACCTTGGTACTTGAACAAATCAGATCCTGAATGCTGCAAACCCAGAAGTGTTCCTGTTTGTGAACGATTTTCGGAAGCCGAACGTCCGACGCGGCTCCTGCAGCCAATCTGAAGCCACGCCTTGGCTTTCAAACGGTTTCGGGAGTCGAACGGACTCCCGGAACTGATTAAGTTCAAGAACCAAGGTACCACTGTACACAGATAGTGAAGCAAAGATTCCCCACTTCTTGCAGAGGGAAATTAACGATACAAGGAAATGAACAGCTTGTCAGTATGTGTTCAAATGGGACCCATCACCACTCCAAACACAAAACATTCAACCAGATCCTGAAGTTTCTGAATGTCTGCAGTTCTGGCAGCTGTTACCCTTACAAGTTGAAGGTAGATATGGAGGGGAAGAAAAGGATCCCTTTTGCTTAAGTCACAGCGTCATTCCCCTAGCTCCATGAGATTTCAAGAGAGCCTTAATCAAATTTCAGCAAATGACAAGAACGGCTTGGCTTGCATTCCAAATAAAAGCAGGTCAGGTCAACTTGGTTGGACACATTCAAATCAGTTTTTCTTTTTTAAAGTTTGGAGATAACATCCCGGCACCACCTTACGGGGTAGTCCTTGTAAAAGCACTACCCTATTGTAGTACAGTGGTACCTCGGGTTACGTACATTTCAGGTTACATGCGCTTCAGGTTACGGACTCCGTTAACCCAGAAAGAGTACCTCAGGTTAAGAACTTTGCTTCAGGATGAGAACAGAAATCGTGCCCCGGCGGCGCAGCGGAAGCAGGAAGCCCCATTATTTAAAGTGGTGCTTCAGGTTAAGAACAGTTTCAGGTTAAGAACGGACCTCCGGAACGAATTAAGTAAACTTGAGGTATCACTGTATTTGGATTTCTTCAAAGAGACCAATAATTTATTTTATTGAAGGATTTATATAATACCATCTTAGGTGAACTATCAAGGCGAGGTACAGGACCATAAAACATAACATATAATAAAACCAACATGAAATAAACATTACAGTGGCTGCCTAATCTTAAACTGTCTAATCTCAAACTGAATAGGCCCATCTGGAGAAAAAAGGTATTTGAGAGACACATGGAAGTTAATGGCAAGGGTATCTCTTGGCCTCTTCTGTAGCACAGGGGCAACTGACAGGCATTCCTCCAGATGATCTCTGCGACTGAATGAATAATAAGGGGAGTAGCAGAAAGAAGCTCATTTCATAACCCTTACTGTGTATTCCTATTTCAAAACCTTCATTCGTCAGGGACAGAGTTGGTCGTCATTTCTCACAAAGAAACAAAATCCCAGTGGACAAGATGCCCAAATGTCACATGATTTCCGAACACCAAAGTGAGTATTCTTTCCCAGGGGATGCACAGTAAATTATTCTCAGTGAAGAAAGTGGTTAGTGAAATGTTTCCTCCCCTACTCATAATACTAGAACTCAGGGATATCCCTTTTTATAATATTATTTTATTTTTTCTTCCGTATAGAAAGTTACTTTCTTTACTCAACCATTATACAGTCGCACTTTGGTTGTTGAATGCCTCGGTACTTGTACGTTTTGGCTCCCGAAAGATTGAAACCCGGAAGTGAGTGTTCTGGTTTCTGAACGTTCTTTTGGAAGCCGAACGTCCGATGCGGATTCTGCTATTGTTTCCGCAGTGCCTGCACAATTGGGAGCCGCGCCTTGGTTTCTGAATGTTTCAGAAGTCGAATAGACTTCTGGAATGCATTGTGTTCGAAAACCAAGATATGACTGTACAGTGGCACCTCGGGTTATAGATGCTTCAGGTTACAGACTCTGCTAACCCAGGAATAGTACCTCAGGTTAAGAACTTTGCTTCAGGATGAGAACAGAATTCGCGCGGTGGCGGCACAGCGGCAGCAGGAAGCCCCATTAGCTAAAGTGGTGCTTCAGGTTAAGAACAGTTTCAGGTTAAGAACGGACCTCTGGAAGGAATTAAGTTCTTAACCCGAGGTACCACTGTATTGCAAATCAACAAAACTAGTGACTTCCTGCTCTCCCAACATCAATGTTTATAACCCAAAACACATACAATTTGTGTTTTAAGGTTCCGTTTTATCTAACTTCATCCCTTCCAACATGTTTCTTAATATGTTGTGCTATTTTCTTACACTTCAAACCCCTCTGTGGTCTTCATAGAAATACTCAGGGATATCCAATGTAGCTGAAATGTTGGGAGTATTCAGGATGGATAAAAGCAAGTACACACCACAAAGCTAAACTGTGAAACTCGCTCCCACGGGAGGCAGCAATAGCCTTTGGGTACTGGCTGCGGGGAATCGCAAGTGAGGAGAACACAGTTACACACACAGCAGGGGCTGCCCAGCCCCTGAGGCAGGATGAAGCCCCTGAGGCTGTGTCCCTGTGGGGGCACTGTGCACCCTGCCAACTCTGGCTGAGAAGCAGCACTGGCATCACCACTGATTTCCGGCAACATCCTGCCAGAACCCGCCATCGCTGCACAACCGAGGTCAGGAATGCTTTGGCGAGGGCAGTGCAGCAGCGGCAAAACGGGCATGGCATCCCTGGTACTCAGGTGCTGTTTATGGGCTTTCCATGGGTACCGTATTTTTTGCTCTATAAGACACACTTTTTTCCCTTCAAAAATTAAGGGGAAATGTGTGTGCAACTAATGGAGCGAATGCAGGCTCCTTGGCTTCAGCGAAAGCAACGTGAAGCCTCCAAAGCGCAGAGGGAGATCTCCCCCAGTGCTCCGGAGGCTTCGCATTGCTTTCGCTGAAGCCGCCTGAAGCCCCCGGAGCACAGTGGGAACTCCCGCTGCACTCTGGAGGCTTCAGGCAGCTATCCGCAAGCCTTCGGAGCACAGCAGGAGTTCCCGCTGCACTCCGAAGGCTTGCGGATAGCCGCCTGAAACCTGGAGAGCGAGAGGGGTCGTCGCACACCGATCCCTCTTGCTCTCCAGGCTTCGCTTTGCTGGAGAGGCGCTTCACAGTTTTCCCTCTCTGCGCAGCGCCCCTTCAGTGAAGCGGGAGGAGAAATGGAAGGGGCTCCGTTTCTCCTGCTGCTTCGCTGAAGGGGCACTGAGCAAGAGAGGGGGAGAATTTCCCCCCCCCCCCGTTCTTCCCCTCCTATGGTCCAGTGCGTCCTATAGAGCGAAAAATACGGTATCTGGCTGGCCTCTGTGAGAACAGGATGCTGGACTAGATAGGCCTTTGGCCTAATCCAGCAGGGCTCTTCTTATGAGACCATCGGAAGCTGCCTTATGAACAGGTAAGGTAAAAGTAAAGGACCCCTGGATGGTTAAGTCCAGTCAAAGGTGACTATGGGGTTGCAGCGCTCATCTCGCTTTTCAAGCCGAGGGAGTTGGTGTTTGTCCGCAGACAGCTTTCTGGGTTATGACTAAACCGCTTCTGGCGCAACGGGACACCGTGACAAGTGCCAGAGTGCACGGAAACGCCGTTTACCTTCCTGCCGCAGCGGTACCTATTTATCTACTTGTGCTGGTGTGCTTTTGAACTGCTAGGTTGGCAGGAGCTGGGACAGAGCAACGGGAGCTTACCCCGTCGCAGGGAATCGAACCGCTGACCTTCCGATCAGCAAGCCCAAGAGGCTCAGTGGCTGTGACCAGGACAGACTATTCACCCATCTAACCCAGTATTCAATTGGAAATAACTCTCTTTGCTCTTGGGACAGAGCTCTTTCCCCATCACCAATACTTTAGACAGTGAGTAAGCCTGTGGTGACCAATCTGGCTGCTAGGCAGGTGCTTAGCTGCTGAGCTATGACTGCTATGATAAGAAAAGGTGATCCAACCTGTTTTTCTTTTCCCCCCCTCCAACACCAAAGCAACATTTCCTGTCTGGGCTCCCTATAACAAGATGATTGTTGCCATCCTGATTCCTGACTGCTCGTTCAGGCCTTCTGCTACCCACGTAAATAGGATGGGTGGAGGGGGTGGGAAAAATGTACTGAAGCCAAACAGGAACCAGGTTTTTCAACACCTGTGGCTATAGAATGGATCTAGGACAACCACTGACTCTACCAACAAATGGGGAGAGGGGTGGGATTCAAATGGCAGCATGGGTTGACGCCACTGAAGTAGGAACATACAAAGCTGCCTTATGTGGAGTCAAGCCATGGGGTCCATCTACTTCAGTACTGTCTACACTGACTGGCAGGATTTCAGAGAGGGTTCTTGCTACGCACTACTTCGGAAATGCTAGGGATTGGGCCTACAGCCACTGCAAGGCAGACACCATTATTTATTGAGAACTGGTATAAACACAGTTGCTGGAGGAGACTCTTGAGAGTCCCATGGACTGCAAGAGGATCAAACCTATCCATTCTGAAGGAAATCAGCCCTGAGTGCTCACTGGAAGGACAGATCCTGAAGCTGAGGCTCCAATACTTTGGCCACCTCATGAGAAGAGAAGACTCCCTGGAAAAGACCTTGATGTTGGGAAAGATGGAGGGCACAAGGAGAAGGGGACGACAGAGGATGAGATGGTTGGACAGTGTTCTCGAAGCTACCAGCGTGAGTTTGACCCAACTGTGGGAGGCAGTGGAAGACAGGAGTGCCTGGCGTGCTCTGGTACATGGGGTCACGAAGAGTTGGACATGACTAAACGACTAAACAACAACAACAAATAAACACAGTGGCTAAGAGATGGGCTAGAGAAAATCAGGAAGAACCCAGTATCTTGGCTCTACCACGAACTCATTGGGTGGGCTTAAGCAAACCAGTCTGTTCGCAACCCTACTGCAATGTGTGGGATAATAATCCTGATTTGCCATAAAGGAGAGCCACTAGGAATTCCAACTCGGTAATGTATACAAAGCGCTTTTTGAACACACTTGACAGCACTGCCCATGTGGTGCTCTCCAAATGTCATCGGAAAACAACTCTCATCATTCCTGACCGCTGGATGGGAATTGGAAGATCAACACTATCTGGAGATCACCAAGCTGGCTACCCCTGCCCTAATACTGTAAACCAGCTGTTTGGGGACTACAACTCCCATCATCCCTAGCTAACAGGACCAGTGGTCAGGGATGATGGGAACTGTAGTCCCAAAACATCTGGAGGGTCAAGTTTGGCCATGCCTGCTGTAAACCAAGAAAAGCAGTTGTCACAGAAGTTGGGTGTTTGATACCACGTTGGGTTTCTTAAGCTTGCCTTTCCAACGCCGCCCAATGAAATAAGGCATATTCAATCAGCCTGTTTTGATCAACTCAGCATAAGCTTAGAAATAATACTGGAAGTGAAGAGCAGGTGCTCTTTAATTTCAACACTTCCTGTTTACTGTTTACTGATGTCATGGCAGGCCCCAAAGCTTAGAAAACCATGACCTCCTATGTGACAGCGAAGGCGGAATGCTTTTTCTCAGACGCTGCCTCCTGCCTGTAATCTTCTTTATTTAATCATATTTAAAAATTAACATTTCGTACTAAATAATGTGCTACCCAATTAATTGGAAAGGCCTTTTGATTTGCAGGAAGTCAGCCTCACTGAACACACTGCAATTAACAACTAAGCAAATAATAATATCAATAATAATAATTATTTTTTATCCTGCCCTTCCTCCTGTAGAAGCCCCAGGGAGGTATACAACCATAATAAAACAATGCTGTAATTGAAATATAGTTTTTAGCACAGGTGGTTGCTGATGACACTTAAATCTGTTGGGCTCCAATCTCCAGCTGTGTCCCAAAGTAAGAGGCAAACAGATTTTCATGTTTCGTTTCTTTTCCTTTTTCGAAGGAATCAGATAGGCAAAGGGACAGACTGAACCATGCCCAATGCCCTGGAGAGCAACTGCCAGTCAGAACGGACAATACTAGGGCCAGACTGAAATAGTCAACTGGCATAATAAGGCAGCTTCCCTTCTTTAATTTATTTATTAAGATTTTAAATAATGAAGAAAACACAACTGTGGCATATTTGACAAGCTTGCTGCACAAGATGGCACGTGCCTGTTTTGTTGGAAACAAACCACCGGCCGTGTGAAGGTGCAAGCCAACTGCTTAGGCCATATTACTTTGCCCGTGAAAATGCAGCTACGGTGTTTCTCTCCGCAACACCTGCAGCAAAAACGGCGTCAGCATCTCACAGCAACAGAGACAGACCAAGGTGGATTTGCAAAGGTCTTCCTTTCTTGGGAGTTATAAGACGCTTTGCTAATTGGATCCCAGGAGGCATTAAATTCAGCTCCCCTCACTATTTATGCGTGATATTTAACGTCTGGTCGATCAAGGGATTTACCAGCTCCGATGACCTAATTCTGCCTGTTGTCCTGATGCTAACTCGCCTGCCGCTCTGTCTAGGGAACCAAAAAAACGTTGCGAAGCAGAGGTGACTGCTTTCTGTGTCTGTGTGCTTTCGTTTCATCTGTTTGGCTTTTGCAAACACAGCGTTTGTTCGGGGATCACAGGGAAATACAAACAAACGGCTGCGGCTATTTTTAAAACCATAAGCGGTTCTAGTAAAAGCAAAGGGGGGAAAAGAGAAACAGGGATATTTAACCTTCAGTAGACCACACAATGAAGGCTCTTTACACAATTATGAAGCCTGGAAGCAGGTCAAAATTAATCTTATGAGAGGAGGAGAAAGAAAAATATTTTTAGAGCAGCGGCAGAATGACCTTGCCTGCTTTGCAAGACCTAGATTAGGCTCACAAGACATTCTGCATTCCGTGGATTAGCTTTACATCGAGCCAAATAAGGTACAAAGGCGCCATATTACACCAGACTGAAAAGAACCCAATATTCCAAGATATGGAATATCTAGCTATTTGCATGAAAGGTGTCCAGGATTTCTCAGCTAATCTAATCTATAACTGCCATACACAAGGACTGCAGCGAGACTGGAGTGCCTGGGAAAGGAGAAAGGACAGGGCAGAGAAACACGGCTGTGCTTGAACATCAGTTTAAACGAGGGGAACCATCTGAGGGCCAAATTCTCTTTGGGGGGTGGTCTTCCAGGGGCCCACATTCCAGAGATGGGCAGAGTCAAAGGCAAAAGTGGGTGGCATAACGGATGTAACTTTTCCCTTTGCACAGTCGGCTAGGTTCTGGCCATGCAAAAATAAGTTGGTTTCCATGTGCACAGAGAAGATTAGACATCCATTCATCCATCCATCCAGGAAAGGAAAGGCATTCACCATTCCAAGACACATTTCAGGCAGACAAAAAGCGCTTGAGGACAACATGGAGCTGGACCAGTGAGCAGAACAGTTTGGGAAGTGGTTCCCAAGTATTCTCTCCCCATTTGAAAATTGCTGGTGCTCTTGGTGGACCAACGTATTTTTCCGCAGGTTACAGCAACTGCAATAGACACTGCATGGTTTTCAGTCATGCATCTCTATGCTTCTTTCATCTTATTTTATTGCATTACAATCCACACACCATAGAGTTGAAACACAATCAGAAATCAATATGAACAGTTAACGCGGACCATGCTAAATAAAGTTCGCAGACCACTGGTGGTCCATGGATCACAGTTTGGGAAGCCCTGGCACAGGGAAAGCCCCCAGGGGCCAGTCTGGTTGCGGGGCCACATTTGTCCCTGGACCCGATGTTCCCCACCCCTGGCTTAAACTATAGGGCACCACAGAGATGCAAACCTGCGGCACTACAGATGCTGTCAGAACTAAAATTCCCCATCATCCCTGACCATTTGCCATTGCCAAGTCAAGTTTATACGCACAAACACAAACAGTGAATTCACGGGCAACACAAAACTCACAAGTGACCAAGCTCTTTCACTGTTACGAGTTGCTTCCACTGTTACAGAAGCCACCAAAGTCGGGGGGGGGGGGGCAGGGCATCTGTCCTGTTTTCAAGAGTCCTCTGCTTGGAAGGTTTGTCCAGTCCAAGCCCAATTTAAAGACAAAAAACCCTAAGAAGGGACAGCAGGCGGGGTCATAAAAAGCAAAGTAAGCAGGCACACAAGTCACACTACGGCTAACTATACAGTGAAATTTAATGCATTTCTGTTTAAAACATAGCAATTATTCTTGCTTTTGCTCCTATACATCGAAATCACCATATACTGATATTGTGCAACCTGGCACCCCCATTTGTATTTCTTCTCTTGGGTGTCCAATGCTTACGTGGTCATCCTAGTTTCCTATAATATCTGAAGCAGTGAACGACGACTGGCATAATCAGCCAGCAAAACCAGAGTTTGCAAGTTTGCACATAACAGCAAATCCATATTTTCCAGCGAAAAGCATAAGAAACTCATTAAGGAAGCAAGCGTCTGAGGCCAGGAATATGAGAGGCCTGGGTTTATTTATGCAAATGCCAAGCCATGTTTTTCATGTTAGATGTGAACCAACCAGAAGCTGTATGACAGTAGAGTAGAGGGGTAAGGACACAACGAAAGCAGGAGTTAAATGCTATTAAAGACATGAGAGACTGACTGCACATGAGTTCACGGCTCTCTCAATAAGGGTGAACTCTCTCTCTCTCTCTCTCCCCCTCTCCCCCCCCCCCCACTTTTTCTTCTTTTTTTAATCCCCAGGCCAGAAACCTTACACCGTGGGCAAATGTCATCCCTCAAAACCCCACGCAGACCAGCTTTGGGCAGAGAGAGAAAGAGAGAGACAAGAAGCAAGTCATAAAATAGCTTCTGAAGTGGATATTTTCATAATGGAGACGTTGACAGGGCCCGGAGAAAACAGCCGTGTGAACAACACACGAGTAACTGGAGATGATCCACCGTTGCATTCAGAGAAGCACAACCACATGCCAGTCTCCAATTACTCTTGGGAAACAGCCACGAAGCCACCTTACTAAGAACTCTGAGTAATGCTGCCCTGGGCTCCAGAAGGAAGTTTTAGAGGATGGTAAATAGCCCATGTCACCACCCCCTTCTCCAATGTACCATCAGGTGACGAGGAGAGAAATATGAGGCCTCCTAAGGCAAACATGACAAATCCACAACCCTGACTAAGAGCACAATCACCATTTTGAAAATGACAAAATGGACACACCCTCCAAAATCATCACGTCACGTTGCCCTCGTGAGATAATTTAGATTTTAGAAGGATGTGCTCACTCAATGAGACTTTAGCTGATGTTAAATTCTTCCCTCGCTCAATGTTTTGACATTCATTTTCAATGTATTTTAAAACATTTTTTAAAGACGGGGTGGAATAAGGCATTGCACTTCAGACTATAGGGTAATCACATTAAAAAAAAAACCACAGAATTGATTTAATAATCCCATAAGTTTTGCTTATGCTATTTGTTTCCTCAAAGGATTCAAAATGGCTTACATGGTTCTTCCCATACACACGATTTATCTTTACAACAACAATGCGAGGGAGGTTAGGTAGAGAGAATATTTGAATATGGCTCTCCCAACTCATTCATGATAACACATAGTGCTCTCCTCTGCAGGAACACAAACTCACCAACATCCTCTCCCCGCAAGGAGAAAACCAGCAAACAAGGACAAGCCTGGGCTTAAGCCACCCGCTCCTTGGTGAGCTAAAAGTGGCCCTCCAGATGTTGCTGGACTCTAACTCCCAGCATTCTTGATCATTGGCCATTCTGGCTGGGGCTGATGGGAGTTGGAGTCCAAAACCATCTGGCAGAGCCAAAGTTTGCCCATTCATGGCACAAGAAAAACATTTTTAAAAACTGCGCTCCCACTTGAAGTCTTAAAATGGTGACATATCCATTCTGCCACCTGGGTGAATAAAGCAAGCCTCAGACTGCATCAAACAAACCCTCTCTTAGACTATGGCGTGATTCAATGTAAACAGTAAGGCGAAAATCTGGATTACTGGGACCACAAGAACATGCTAGCTCACAAAGAGAGGGAGGAGTCAAACCCACTTTCTGCGTTCTCCAACCTTTAAGCTCAGATTGTGGTCAAGAAAGAAAAAGCTTTCACTGTTTGGGTAACACCCTAAGCCGAAACAGAGTTTACCTGCCAGCAAATTCGCGCATTAGTGCTAAGCCATGGTTTGGTTTTATGTTGTGTGTGAAAGTAGCAACTATTAGTTCATCAAAATCACCGCTGCTTTGCAGAAGCAGTGTAAATCATGGGTAGGCAAACTAAGGCCCGGGGGCCGGATCTGGCCCAATCACCTTTTAAATCCGGCCCACGGACGTTCTGGGAATCAGTGTGTTTTTACATGAGTAGAATATGTCCTTTTATGTAAAATGCATCTCTGGGTTATTTGTGGGGCCTGCCTTGTGTTTTTACATCAGTAGAATGTGTATTTTTATTTAAAATGCATCTCTGGGTTATTTGTAAAGGTAAAGGTAAAGGGACCCCTGACCATTAGGTCCAGTCGTGACCGACTCTGGGGTTGCGGCGCTCATCTCGCTTTATTGGCCGAGGGAGCCGGCGTACAGCTTCCGGGTCATGTGGCCAGACTGACTAAGCCACTTCTGGCGAACCAGAGCAGCGCACGGAAACACTGTTTACCTTCCCGCCACTTTGTGCTTTTGAACTGCTAGGTGGGCAGGAGCAGGGACCGAGCAACGGGAGCTCACCCCGTCACGGGGATTCGAACTGCCGACCTTCTGATCGGCAAGTCCTAGGCTCTGTGGTTTAACCCACAGCGCCACCTGCGTCCCAGGTTATTTGTAGGACATAGGAATTCATTCATTATTTTTTCAAAATATAGTCCCATCCCCGACAAGGTCTGAGGGGCAGTGGACCAGCCCCCTGCTGAAAAAGTTTGCTGACCCCTGAGTGTAAGTTGTTCTCCACACCCCAATTCAGTTAAGTAAACAAAGTCTGAACTCGGCAAAAATTTGAGGCGGGGGTCTTTCCAAGCCCCACCAGGAGATGCTTGGGAACTAAGAAGGGACCCTTCTGGATGCCAAGCACATGTTCCGCAACAGAGTTACAGCCCTTCCTGTAAACAGTGCATCGCACAGGAAACCCAAAGTGCTTCCTCCCTCCCTTTTACAGACTGACAAAACAGTTCTCTTTTTTTTATAGCAGGAGAAAACCAGCCAACTTTTAAAAGCATGTCTCGATGAAAAAAGCTGGTAGGGTTGTTGGGGCGGGTGCACAGAGACCAGATATACATTGCTTTCAGGGACTACATCAGACCACCACAGTTGGCCAGCCCTACTGGAAGACCACCTTGCATCAACAGTGTTTGCAATGGTTTGGAATGACCAAAGTAAGTTACAGTTTCTACTGAGGAGTCACGTCCCATTGAATCAAGTGGGAGCCTGCGCCCTGGAAATTAAGCTTATAATGACAGCCTTAGGAAAATGAGAAGCTGCCTTATACAGAGTCACATCCATGGTCCATCTAGCTCAGTACAGTGGTACCTCGGGTTAAGTACTTAATTCGTTCCAGAAGTCCGTTCTTAACCTGAAACTGTTCTTAACCTGAAGCACCACTTTAGCTAATGGGGCCTCCTGCTGCTGCCGCGCCGCCAAAGCACAATTTCTGTTCTCATCCTGAAGCAAAGTTCTTAACCCGAGGTAATATTTCTGGGTTAGCGGAGTCTGTAACCTGAAGCGTATGTAACCTGAAGCACCACTGTACCGTCTGCTGTGACTGGCAGCTGCTTTTCAAGGTTTCTCCCAGCCCTATCTGGCGACGGCAGAGATTGGATCGGGTCAGCAACCTTTTTCAGCCGTCGGCCGGTCCACCATCCCTCAGACCATGGGGCCGGACTATATTTTTTTGGGGGGGGGGGGAGAATGAATTCCTATGCCCCACAAATAACCCAGAGATGCATTTTAAATAAAAGGACACATTCTACTCATGTAAAAACACGCTGATTCCTGGACCATCCGTGGGCCGGATTGAGAAGGCGATTGGGCCGCATCCAGCCCCCTGGCGTTAGGTTGCCTACCCCGATCTAAGACATTCCTAGTGCAAAGCAGGTGTTCTACTGTCGAGTTACAGCCCTTTACCTTCAATATTTCTCTTTCCCGCCCTGCCCTTGATGCAGGTTTGCAGCACAAACTCATTCAGAGCAAGCTTGAAAACAGTTTCTAAAAATACTCGATTCCACCCTCATCGGGGTCAATCTCACTAGGTCTTCTGCGCACTGCTGGCCCCATTAGCACTACTCAATAATACATAGCTACAAACTAACTGGGACACAGTAGATTTCCAAAGCTTTTGAAACACCATTCAAGATCATGATGAAGACTTGTTACAGTGGAACCTCGTGTTATGTACAGTGGTACCTCGGGTTAAGTACTTAATTCGTTCCGGAGGTCCGTTCTTAACCTGAAACTGTTCTTAACCTGAAGCACCACTTTAGCTAATGGGGCCTCCTGCTGCTGCCGCCACACCGCCGGAGCATGATTTCTGTTCTCATCCTGAAGCAAAGTTCTTAACCCGAGGTACTATTTCTGGGTTAGAGGAGTCTGTAACCTGAAGCGTATGTAACCCGAGGTACCACTGTACGTCCTCCTTGAGAACGCTTTGGGTTATGAGCTCCGCTAACCCGGAAGTAGATGCCCCTTGTTGTGAACTTTGCCCCGGGATGCGAGCAGAAGTTGCACGCCGGCAGCGCCATGAGCGAAAGCACGCCTCATGTTAAGAACGGTTTCGGCTTAAGAACGGAGCTCCAGAACGAATTAAGTTCGTAACTGGCGGTATCACTGTACTAGGAAACGAGACAGAGGTGGGCTGGCTCTTGTATCTCATCCCCTTAACACAACTTTAACATGCCACAGCCAAGTGGGAGAACACCTGTTTCTCATGCTGAAGGTCCCAGATTCCATCTGCCGCCATCCCTAGGCAGGGCTGAGAGACTGAGGAAAGCAAAATGCCGCTTAAAAGGATCTGAAATGTTTTTTTTTAAGCTAGGATTTATTTTATTTTGGCTTGTCTTATTTGATGTTTTAATGTGTTGTAAACAGCTTTGAGAATTGTTCTTTAAAATGTAAAGTGGTATAGATGGTATTATTATTATATTATTATTATTTTCGGGGGGGGCAGAAACCCAGACATTCCATTGTAGTGACCATAACCTTGGTTTAAGGTGCCATTTAGCTGTTAGCTGAGTTTCTAACACTGGCAACCAGCTATCCTAGAGTCGCTTGCTTAAAACCTCTGATATCAAGGGACTGTTTGGATGCTCAGGGCTCATCCACACTCTGCCTCTCTCATGCCTAGAAAACAGGCATAGGCAAACTCGGCCCTCCATATGTTTTGGGACTACAACTCCCATCACCCCTAGCTAACACGACCAGTGGTCAGGGATATTGGGAGTTGTAGTCCCAAAACATTTGGAGGGCCGAGTTTGCCTATGCCTGCCCTAGTGGTTTTCCCCTTCCCCGGCATCTTTCCCAAGGAAAGCCTACTGTTGAAGCTCTAAACTGGAGCAAATGTCCATCTGGAGAAAACCAGAATTGTCATTTGCTCCGACTGAGCACTAAAGAGCAGTTTTCCCCTGGGTAGAGCAGCAGACCAGAGGAAGTGTCGACAAGCCCTCAAGCTGCCAAAGGTAATGGCCATGGAATGTTGACAAACAGAGCTGCAACTGTGAGGAAAGGGAAAGGTCAACTTAAGACGAGAGAGAACCACTTTGCAAATGTCCTCAAGGACAAAAAAATGATGAATACTTACGATGGGAAAGAAAGCAAGAAACTGTAGAAAAAGGGTCTTGTAAGTTAATGAACCGAGGTAGACATGGAAGTTACAGAATTTACAGTGTAGCAGCAGGGAGGTCATTAGGGGAAGAGTTCCTTTGAGATCTTGCGATAGCATTGCTCTCTGGTTTCAAGATTATTTCAATCTCTGGCAGCGGTAAAGTTGTTGCTGTCATTTGTGGTGAGCGGACAGCTAGTTCATGCCATCCTGGTTTCAACACTATTTAGATTTTGTAAACTCTCACGAAATTCAAACATAGCTTCCTTCTATGAAGTCATTCACTCCTCTCAGGTAGCAACATGTGCCACTCAAGATGCTGTTGGACAACAAACTCCCATCAGCCCCAACCAGCATGGCCAGGGACCAGGGATGAGGATGGGAATTGCAGATTGGCAACATCTGACAAGGGTTCCCCATCCCTGCTCTAAGAAATCCTTTAAAAGGAGCACTCAAACTATTAACATGCGGAGATTGTGCTCAGAGTACTGCAGCCTTGCGAATAAGCCCACAAAAGTTACCAGCCCGATAGTGAACCATAGCCGTTCAACAACAGCCTGCTCTGCTTTTTACACTGGGCACACTCACTCACATGTTAATTCCTTATTGCCTATGGCAGCCTTTCTCATCCTTGGGTCCCCAAGGAGTGGGCAAAGCACATGACCCCGCCTTCTCCCTCCGTCCACAAGTCAAGCTGCAGGTCTAGTTCTGCAATTTTACAAAGCTGTGTGGACAGGTGGAATGGGGAGGGACACACCCCGTGCATGGAAAAGGTGCTGGGTTTTGACCCTCGATTCTCTAGATAGGGCTGGGAAAGACTCCCAACCCCTGAGAGCATGAACTGCTTCTACACAGGCCAGGATTGGGCAACGTGTACCCATTCAGAAGGGACACGGGTGGCGCTGTGCGTTAAACCACATAGCCTAGGGCTTGCCGATCAGAAGGTCAGCGGTTTGAATCCCCGCGACGGGTTGAGCTCCCGTTGCTCGGTCCCAGCTCCTGCCCACCTAGCAGTTCAAAAGCACGTCAAAGTGCAAGTAGATAAATAGGTACCGCTCCAGCGGGAAAGCAAACGGCGTTTCCGTGCGCTGCTCTGGTTCGCCAGAAGCGGCTTAGTCATGCTGGCCACATGACCCGGAAACTGTACGCCGGGTCCCTTGGCCAATAAAGCGAGATGAGCACCGCAACCCCAGAGTCGTCCATGACTGGACCCAAAGGTCAGGGGTCCCTTCACCTTTACCCATTCAGAAGCTGTTGGACTCCCATCATCCCTGGGCATCAGCCATTCTGGCTGGGGCTGACTACAGAGGCCTATAGTTTCTCCATCTTTGGCAGATGATAAAGAACTAGATGGACCAATGGCCTGAGTCTGACTTGCATAAGACAGAGAGAAACAACAACACAGTGGAAGAACGCATACAAAACTTTTGTTGTTGTTGTTCCTGGGAATGGAAGAGGAAGCAACCTCTTGCGGCACAGAACAGCAGCATTTCAACAGAATGGCAGACTGGGTATTGCTCCTTCCGATGTTCTATTACCAAATTAAATCTATTATTATGTCAGTTCATGGCTTGTTTAAAAAATAAATAAATCATACGAACAAATAAAAAACTCCCCGTTTAGAAATTAAATGCAAGGCAAGTAGTGGCTGTGTGGTGGTCTACAGGATAGGTCCTCAACGAGTGGCCATTCCAGGTGGGTTGCAGCCAAGTTATTGCCACCATATGGCTCTCTAGCTAAGGCTTACTGGACCAAAGGAGAGGCATATGCCATTACTGGGCTGAGAAGCATTCTTCCGATGAGACACTCCTTTAACTTGGCAGGGAAAAGGCACGAGCCCTTTTCAATAGGATACATATTTCTGATCAATCATGTGCCCCTCTTTCCTACATCTAGGCCTGTAGGGAGGGAGCTCACTCTGGAACAGGCGCACTCTGTTCACTTTTGAGTCGATGTCTATCGTTTTCCAGGCTTCTCCTTAAATGGAATTTTGCTGAGGGGACCGGCATGCGGAAGTTTCAGCTGCGGTGGGTTAGTTAGGATTAGCTTGGCTGCCCACCAGGGCAGCAATGAGGGTCCTGGGATTAGCGATGGCAGTGAGAGCGCTTGGAGGGAGCAGGAATTCCACATCAGGATCACCTCACTTCCTTTAACCTGAAATAGGTCTGGGTCAACTCATGGGCCTCTCTCCCCATGACGCAAGCTGGAAGTCAGGGGTGGGTCTTGGGCCTGGACCAGTTGGAGACTGGTCTCCAAGCATGGGAGGTTAAGAAGTACACCCCCAAACCTATGGAGAGAACTGCTGGCAGATATGAGGTAGATCTGCAAGGCTGACTTCCTAATAGACAACAGCAACAGCAAAACTACATACTTTCCCAACTTAAGCTGGGGAAGAAAGATAACAGGGTTAGCTTGGCTGGTGTGTAAAAGGACTGCAAGCTCAGCTCAATTCGGATACTGAGAACAAATTCCAAGGATCAGAAGGTGCTCAGATGTACCCCAATCTAATTCTATTGGTTAATAAGGTCATATGCACAACAAGCATGAAGGCTGCCCACCCCAGTCTACAGTCACTGTGGTTTCATCAGCCATTTCCT
The DNA here is from genome assembly GCF_964106645.2 of Podarcis pityusensis. Taxonomy (NCBI): domain Eukaryota; kingdom Metazoa; phylum Chordata; class Lepidosauria; order Squamata; family Lacertidae; genus Podarcis; species Podarcis pityusensis. The sequence goes on from NC_138041.1 coordinate 33,663,760, forward strand.
TTGTGTGGTGGGGGGCAGGGAGAGTTACAGAGAGTCCCAATAAAGCCAGAAACATAAAGATTTGGAGGGGGAGGGAGGAAAGAAACCACAAAACAGGTAACAGCATCAACCCTCCAAAAGAAGCTATGTTTACAGCTTCCAGGGTGGCAGCTGTGTTGTGTCTGCTGCCGCAGACAAAAAGCATTCAGCACCACAGAAAAGGCAAAATATTTTAAGGTGGTATCTGCTTATCCAGTTGGGAAGTGGGAGAGTTTAGGCGACAATCAATCTTAAAAGATTGGGGGGGGGGGGAGTAGCACCAAATTGTACTTAAAAGGATCTCCACTTAACAGCAAAGTGTATGCAACAGCTTTCAAAGTCAAAACAATAAGACCTGCAAGGGATTCTCTTTTGCATTTGAACAAAGAAAACGGTAAACAAGGAGCTTGCCGCTTAAAAAAACCAAACAGCTTTCTGAACCAGCTGAATTACTACCATCCTGGCATCTCTGTCGGAGAACAAGATTTGGGGGCACTGAATTTCAGGGACCATGGGAGCTGTGGACTGACAACATCTGTCCCGACACACAGTGTCCATCCCTGGCCTACAGTTTACAACTGGTTCACTTTCGATTTAAGTACCAGGGCTGACCCTGCTGCAGCTACCATGCACATACAAGCAGACACAAACTAGCCTGAATTTCAGTCGTGCGAGGGCACTCAAAACACCTCCAATTTATATACTGCCTCTCAAAATACCAAGGCTGTGTACAATAACACAATTCAAGACAAAAGAATCCCAAATATGCTAAACCCCAATCTAATAAAAAAGAATGTATCACAAATATAGCAGCCTCGAATCACTCCACTGGTATCTGAGGCCAAGGGAAAAGCTTGAGTACATAGATATGCTTTTAAAAGCTGATGGAAGCTCACCCTGGCAGATGCCTAGCTCAGGCCACAGACTGGGGGGCCACCACGGAAAGGGCCCTTCAAATTGCCACAAGATGAACCTCTGCAGACCACAGCATAACAGGTTTATTTATCATTTTCTCCGTAAGAGCTCTGTGTATCAAAGACAGATTTAATGCTTCAATTCAAACCTCACCAAATATAATGCAACTTACTTTCAAGTTCAACGTGCATGGGACTGCAGCTTTATGTTTAAAAATCACAACGCAGCAACAAAACAATAAAAGCACAAGGGTCGTACGAAATGTGAGGCCAAGTAGGCCCACTGAGATTAATAGACTTAACTACCTAAGTTATTTTGCAATCCTATGCATTTCAAAAGCGGCGCTCTAGAGAAGACTACATCACAGGAAACTATAAGAGAAATCGAAAGGGATAATTCCATCAGCTTCCTGAGATACAGTTCCCGGAATTCCAAACAACAAGGAAGCCAAGAACCATTAAAGTGATTTACGTTTCGTCACATAGACACACCCAGGCAGATGCTTTATGATGCAGAACGGAGACCCGGTGACACATTTAGCACCCTGGCAGATCTGGCTGCAGGAAAGGAATTAGGATTCCCTCAAACTGGTTTGTCCTCACTGGGCAATGGCTGCAAGGCAGTCTTGGCCAAGAGGCAACTCTCAAAAGCCATTTGATAGCTCACCAGCAGCAGCTCTTGAAAGACCCCAGTAGGAAGCAACAGCAGAAAGGTCCCATTCAGATGCTAAAACACAACTGATGCAGGCTTTGTGTGGTTTGTGGGAGTGCTCACATGGTGTGTGTTGTGTGTGTGTGTGTGTGTGTGTGTGTGTGAGAGAGAGAGAGAGAGAGAGAGAGAGAGAGAGAGGCCCAGCAGGGCCTCAGGCTCAAGGCAGGAGTGGGTGTGGGTGTGTACACAGCCCACTTAATCCTGTTCTGGATTATTATGGAATTCAAACACTTGTTAATTTTTTAGACTCTGCACCCTTCAGGGTAGTCCCTTTCACTTTAATTCTGTACAGAGCCATGCACATTGATCGTGCTATATAAACGTTGAAAATAATGTTTTTTAAAGCCTTTGTGAAGTTTCACCACAATATCAAAAATATTACTCTTAATATTTATTACTTCCTTTACTTATTTTTTTAAAAAATGGCTCAAAGCAACTCACAAACCGAAACACTGAAACCAACTACAATAAACACAACCCATAAAAGCCTTTTTTTAAAAATAAACAAACAAATTCATTTCCACAAATAAAAGGCAGGTCTGGCAGCTCTTGCCCAGCCAAAACAGGTCACAAAGACCCTTCAAAATCCTGTTCATTAATATGGAAGCAAAATTCATGGGCTCTAAATCTTCCTCTTTCTGGTTTTGTTGACCAGGCAGCCCTGCAAATAGAGCAGAGATAGGGAACTACTTGCTCAAAGGTCCAATATGGCCTTTCCAGGCCTTCTGCCTCACTTCTGTGGCTTTCTCCAAGGCCTCACCTGCTCCCAAGACCACCCTACCCATGGTCACTCATGTGCTCTGGCTTAGCTGGGACATATACTGGAATTCTGATAATGCCTTTTGTTTGACTGGATGTAGAATGAAGAGACCTCTGGCTTTTCCATTACTGAAATACAGCCCGGTGTGCAAAGGCGAGAGCTGTATCCATCCTTTCACCTACTTTTTGCCTCTGGCCCTGGTAAGTTTGTCCATAATAAGGCCCTTTGCCCCTCCCCAAAAGGTTTTGCACCCCTGAAATAAAGGACTGTCCTCTATAAAGTATGATACACAGCAAAGCTATACTTTGGAACTCCCTGCCTAGTGAAATCAAACAGGCACCTTCACGGTATTCTTCTCAGCACCTGCTAAGAACATTTTAGTTCGGACACAACCCTGCAGACACGTGGAATGTCAATGTGTATTTTAGTCTGGCTTTTAGCTTTCTGTTGATTTTAATTATTATTTTTTGAACTAAAAATGGTGGATTTAAACTGTTTTTGACTGATAATTTTCTTGCTCTGCTCTTTTTGCAAGCCAGCTTTGAGGTTTTGTTGCAATCAAGCAGCTTGTAAAACTTGTGAAACAAACAAACAAACAAACAAACAAATACTTATTGCATTCTGAAGTAATATTCGTTACCACGTTAAGCTGGTGTGCTGTAAGACCAGAGTCTTGAATTACATAACAACACCTGCTACGTGAAAGGCCCTCTGAAACTGTGGCTCCCAAGGAATTCAAACCCAAGTGCCACCAAGCCCCACCCCAAAATGAAAACTGAGAATCTCATGATGTTGCAGATCCATGCACCTTGTGATTTGACATTCATGCACACAGATGCATACAGAAATATGACCCCCCCACCTCATCTAGTAAAACAACATAGTTGGTGTGGAAAGATACTAGCTAAGCAGGACTCAGTGGGGTAAGATACAGAAACTGTAGTCCACCTCCAAGGTCCTTGAACCAAGTCTACAGACTTGGGCTTAGTTCCCGCCGACGAAAGCACGAGTCTTGGCTGTGCCGCTCCAGAGTTCGCATGATGGAATGCTCCTTCATGCCAGTTAAGATACAGGATATCCCCGAAACTAGAGAACTAACATGACAGGGAGAAAAATAAGCTGGGCTGGAACCATCCCTGATAAGCATTTTCTACATGCAAGGATTAACTGTTGGTGCGAAAGAACCAACGTGTCCGTTCCTACCAGAGACACATGTTTATTAACTCAGGAAGATGCTTTGGGTTGCATTCAATGATAGCTCTACTCACAGAGTAGGCCCACTGAAATCAACAAACATGACTAACTGTAGTTCATTAATTTCAGTGGTTCTGGTCTGAGTAAAATTTAACTGAACACCACCCAATGGGGCTCAATTAAGATTCAAATTAAATGCTGGAGGCACTAAGGACCTAGTCAGGTTCTCCCCTGGAGGCAGATTTTGGCAGCATCCCACATCAGGTGTAGATAACTCACAAATAGCCAAACTGATGCATCACACAAGGTACTGTTTCTGGAAAACACCCTGAGTGGATGGGGCAACACAGTCAGATGGGTGGGGTATAAGGAATAAATTATCATCATCATCATCATCTCCAGATAGGTCTGGGAGAGACTTCACCTGAAACCCTAGAGCAGGCTTCCTCAACCTGGGCCCTCCAGATGTTTTTGGCCTACAACTCCCATGATCCCTAGCTAGCAGGACCAGTGGTCAGGGATGCGAATTGTAGTCCCAAAACAGCTGAAGGGCCGAGACTGAGGAAGCCTGCCCTAGAGAGCTGTTGCCAGTCAGTGTTGACGATACAAGGGATGGACCCTTGTATAAATCACATTCCTATGTTCCCACCTATCCCATCTGCCTAATCCACATGGGTGCATCTATCAAAATGGAATGAATAATACAGTGGTACCTCGGGTTACATAGGCTTCAGGTTACATACGCTTCAGGTTACAGACTCCGCTAAACCAGAAATATTACCTTGGGTTAAGAACTTTGCTTCAGGATGAGAACAGAAATCGTGCTCCGGCGGCGTAGCAGCAGTGGGAGGCCCCATTAGCTAAAGTGGTGCTTCAGGTTAAGAACAGTTTCAGGTTAAGAATGGACCTCCGGAACAAATTAAGTATGTAACCAGAGGTACCACTGTAATAATAATAATAATAATAATAATAATAATAATAAACGGGGTCTTTTGGACTGCAGCTGGGTGACCGAGGTTTCCTTAACACTAAGCAGAAAGAAAAGTAGCTCATGTGCAGATTTTTACAAACAAGAGCTGGCCTCTGGGATTTGCATGCATAACATGGTGTTTTGCCACACCAAGGTAACAAAAGCAAAGGTGTTGACCCAATGACTTTCGCAAGGTTTTCGAGGGAACAAAATCAGAATATTTATCCTTTGATTCTGCAAGAGAAAAGGCCTTGCTGCATTTCCTTAGGGCAACTGGAGGGCGGGAGGGGAGGAGAGAGAATTAAAGACTGGGGGTGGGGTGGGGGAAACATGCTGCTTTGTGCAAAACCGATCTGCTTCCTGATTATTTGACCTGAGATAACCCCACCCCCAGCAACATCCAGCCCCTATTTTTGAGACTGCAGAGGTACACTGGGAAAAAGAGTCCTTGCACCGAAGAAACCCAGAACCGAAAGGAAACAGAAGCCGAGAACTAGAGACTACGGCTCCCAGAAAGCATTGCACGCAGCCTGCGCCAAACACACAGGCAGGAATTTGGTTGCACTGATGATGCAAAGCCCTGACTCAACCAATCCCAGAGCGCAGGAGGAATGTCAACAAACAAGGAGGTCTGGAGGCCACATGACACCAGACAGCAACAAAGCTCAGATAAGCAACAGGGAGAACCAGGGTTCAGAGCTGGAACTCCTCCTCCTGTGGCTAGAAAAGCAACTGAAGGCTGTTCCTACCCAAACAACAAGAGGACTCCAAGGTGGAAATTGACACAGTGATCCAGTTCAAAACAGGATTTCTGGGCACACACCTTGGTCTGCCACAACTTAGTGGTGCGATTGTCATGTAAATAGATAAAACAAAACCTGCTTAAAAAATCAAAGGGAGATTTCATGATGGGGGGGTAGGAAAGGAGGGCTAACTAATTTCAGCCGTAAAGTGACAAATGTCCCTACAGATTTTGTAGAGTGAGCTAGTTCTCAGTCTGGGGAGCATCACAAGAGGAAAAGTTAAACCCCAAAGACAGAAAAGAATCCGGCATATGAGTATTTGCATAGAACATCGCAGACTGACAGCAACAAGGCCAAATGGATCAAAAGTGAGATTCAGCCAAGCCTTCCTAACTTTTGTCTGCATATACTGTACATTCAAAATACGATCCAACTGAGTAGCAGAACATGCCAAAGGGAGCAAAAGCAAACAGCCAGCCTAACAAGATGACTTTAGGTTAAGCACATCTACTGGACGCACACTCCATTTCAATGTCCACATTTTGAAGATGAAGAACCTTCCATTTCAAGGTACTGCCCCACTGATGAGATCCTGGCCTACAGTTAAAGCTTTCTGCCCTGCAGTTAAGCCTGTGTGACCCCTTGCTTATATTGGGTTATATATAGTTTTTACAAAGTGTACAGACTTTTCTCCCATCACTCTCCAAAACCTCCAATAACCCACAGCTCTCAGCAAAATTGTAAAGTATCACACCTTAACCCCTCCCTCTCCCTAAAACATCCTTCCAAGATAGAAGTAAACTAATACAGTACCTGGAAGTCATACAAGGCAACGATATTTTCATGCTTCAGTTCCTAGAAGGAAAGAGAGAGGAGATGGTGGTATAAGCATTTATAAAATCGCAAACAGTCACCTTAAATCGAAATGTCAATAGCAGCAAAAACATTCTCCCCACCCCCTTACCTTGAGTATTTTGATTTCCTTTCCCAAGAGAGTCTGGGATTTTGCCAAGTTTTTCTTGTTGATGCATTTTATTGCTACCTCCACTTCAGGTTTCTGAAAGTTAATAATAATAAAAAAGACAGATGCAGAATGTAAGTTGGAGGTGGCGAAGCCCGCATTTTATTTTCACATGCTCGGAAACACACATGCCCATCTCTCTAATGAGTCCATATGCTTTAAACCACAAGAGAGGTATTCAGAAAACCCTGCTTCCCTATCCCAAACCATATAGAGCACATGTCCAGGCTTGCCCTTTATTGAATTTGCATTTGTCAGGTACCAGGAAGAGGGGGAACAGATATTCATTTCAAATGGCTCTTTACGCTGCCATTATTCTCTTAATTTAAGCAATACAAATATTTGGATTGTAGAAGTTTATCCCCAGCTTTACGGATGATGTGAAAAAAGGTGCCCACCCATGGACTGTGTGTTTCTTTCGTTTAATCATTAAGTGATGTAGGAGACATATTTAACAATGCCAAGGACACTTTGGAGACATGGGCTAATCTTTAGGGATAAGGAAGCCAGACAGCAACAATGCTACAGAAGTCAGTCCAGCTTCCCAGGAACTTTCACCCCCTTGTTCAACAAGACAGTACAATGGCCTGGTAAAGAAAGCCGACAAGGTTACCGGTCCGCAGAGGGAGAGCCTTCCCTCCTCTGCCACCCTGTTTGGATTCCAGCCTGAATGCAGTTACTCTGTCGCCTATGGACTACCAGGCTAGTGTGCCTTAAATACAAAGCTGCAGAGCCACATAGATGAGTATTTATAGTTCCTCCAGTACTGCAATGTGTTTGTTAGCTTGTGGCCGCTTTAGATAGACAGGGTTGCCAAGCCGCCGAGATAAGGCCTGTTTTCATTTTGCCTATCCAAAGTCTCGGATTTCTTCTTGGCATGTTGAGAATAAATTGCATCGAACCTAAAGCTGATCAACTCCCTTGCGAAAGTTAACTTGCAGCATAGTAGCAATAGATCAAATTGATCTAACAGAATAATAAAATAACAACAGCAACAGCAACAACTTGGGAGTTTTTCTTGGAAGTGCATCCCTTGAAGTCAAGTGAGTCTGTCTTCTGAGTTGACTAGTTTAGAACTGGTCTCATCCTGACCCGATTTGCATGGCCAAGAGACCTGTTTATTACAACAGAGTGTTGCCTGGATCCACAGGACCAGCAAGCAAAGTGATCCAGTTCAGCTGTGTGTTTATTTAGGCTCTTCCAAAAGTAGATACGTGTATTGCCTAAGAGAGCAGTAGGGAAGGTGTGTGTGGCATACATATTACAAAAAGGAACAAAATAGTTTTAATACAAAACCCCCGAGAGGGGGGGGAGTGTGTGTGTGTGTGTGTGTTAAACTGCTACTTATCTCCCAAGTGCAAATGAGTAGAGCCACTAAAAAAAAGTTTGGAAAGAAGGATAAACATTGTATTTACCTCTTTGTGCCTCCCTTTGAAAACGACGGCGAAAGCTCCATGCCCGATCAAATCCTTCCTGCTGAACTCAAATTTCCCAACCGTCTCCATGCCTTTCCACGTTTGGGCCTCAAGTGTGAATGGCGAGAAGGAGCTTGGTAGCAACAGCAACAATATATGTATAGTTGAAAAGGGGGTGGGGGTGGGAAGGCGAGTCGAAGGCCTCCCCCAAACCCTCTTTGTTAAAGCGGGGGTGGGACACACAATAAAAATAATAATAAAGTTTTGAAAGACACCGAAGCCCTCTCTTTCAAGGACAATCAAGAGGAACTAGAAACTTGAAAAAGCAAAACTTCTCTCCTGTCCAGCTCTCGGCAGTTAAATTTCTGGCTTTGGACTCCCACCTCTTCTTCGGCCATCGGCTGTCTTTTTCTGTAAAAAGGCCGGGATTTAGTCATTGTTACGAAGGGACGGGAGGGGAGGGAGTTCGAGTCCCGGCTACCAAAGTTTCCCCATTTTTATTGCAGCCAGGAAAGTGGGGTGGGGGGAGAGAATTAAAACCAATATTTAAAACACGTATATAATGTGCAGACAGAATAGGTATCAAGTCTCCAAAATAAAGACCTTGTGAATGAGCCCCAGCACTAGAAAGAGCTCGTCCCGTTGGGCCGCCCGGCTACGAAAACCGACCCATCTCCGGCCATCCGGAGCTCAAAAACGCAAGCTGATGCAAGACGCGTAAATCCACACCAAAAAACACACCAGCCTCTCCAACCTTGACGTCAAATCCACCTTAAAAAGAAAGACCCAGCGAAAAGACCACCATCCACCTTAAGACCAAGTCCACCTTAAGAGTTGTTGTTGTGTTTTTTCACCCCCTCTCTGCCCCCCCTTCCTCTTCCAACCAGTTTTTTGTTTCTACAAACAGCTGCCCAGATGCGCGCCGGGGATGCCCTTCCTTCTTTCCTTCTTCTTCTTCTGGGATTCTTGCGGAGGGGGGAAATCCCTTTTTTGTTGTCTCTCGCAGGAGAAGGAGGAGAATTAAGTGTGGGGGGGTCCAAGCAGAGGCTCCCTTCTGGCTTGGCTGGCGGAGGAGAGGATCCGCGGAGCAGCCGCTGCTGTTTCCAGCTTCAGACAAAAGACCTGCGAGGCTCAGGGCGCAGGAGACCTCAGCTCTGCCTCTCCGCCTTATTTATTTATTTCCCTGGGAGCGCAGGCGCCGTTGCGACCGGAGAGAGAGAGAGACTAAATAAATGGAGTCAGCAGCAGCAGCAGCAGCAGCCACCTAAAGGCAAAAAGGAGGGATAAGCCGGGCGGCTTTTAAAGGCACAGCAAAGATCTCGTGAGTCACGCAGAGCGAAGCGCGCAGGCACACGCGCGCGCGCAAGTGGTTGCAGTTGGGCATTCTGCAACGAGTCAGGGATCGCTCAGCTTCGAGCATCACCTGAGACACCACATGCTGGAGCTGGAAGAGGGAGGGTGTCCCAAGTCCCTCCCCCCTCCCCAGCCCAAGGAGATTGTTGTTTTAACCCACGCTTTGTGTGGCGATGAGAAAACGATCGGTGATATTCCCTTCCTCTTGAAGTTCGCAAGGTCAGCAGGAAGGAAAGAGGGGCGGGGCTTGCAGAAGAAATGGATGGCCGGTGGCAATTTAGGCGCATGGGTTTCGATGGGTCTACCCCTGAGGTGAAAGAGGAGAGCACAAAATATGGTCCGAAACTCAACATCAAAAAAACTAAGATCATGGCCACTGGTCCCATCACCTCCTGGCAAATAGAAGGGGAAGAAATGGAGGCAGTGAGAGATTTTACTTGGGTTCCATGATCACTGCAGATGGTGACAGCAGTCACTAAATTAAAAAAACGCCTGCTTCTTGGGAGAAAAGCAATGACAAACGTAGAGAGCATCTTAAAAAGCAGAGACATCACCTTGCCAACAAAGGTCCGTATCGTTAAAGCTATGGTTTTCCCAGTAGTGATGTATGGAAGTGAGAGTTGGACCATAAAGAAGGCTGATCGCCGAAGAATGGATGCTTTTGAATTATGGTGCTGGAGGAGACTCTTGAGAGTCCCATGGACTGCAAGAAGATCAAACCTATCCATCCTTAAGGAAATCAGCCCTGAGTGTTCACTGGAAGTACAGATCCTGAAGCTGAGGCTCCAATACTTTGGCCACCTCATGAGAAGAGAAGACTCCCCGGAAAAGACCCTGACATTGGGAAAGATTGAGGACACAAGGAGAAGGGGACGACAGAGGACGAGATGGTTGGACAGTGTTCTTGAAGCTACCAGCATGAGTTTGACCAAACTGCGGGAGGCAGTGGAAGACAGGAGTGCCTGGCGTTTTCTGGTGCATGGGGTCGCGAAGAGTCGGACATGACTAAACGACTAAACAACAACAACCCTTGCGTAGAACGCGATTGACTATAACCCCATTATAGGAGACAGCTCCTAGGGGCAGAGGACCCTTCCCCCCCCCATAAAATATTTGAGGGGGACCAGTCCGTCCCCCCCAAAGTTGATGGGTTTCACCATTCAAATGATATTGTGATTGGTGGTGTTGGCCTGTGATGTGGTTTAATTTATTAACAAAAAGGGCTGCATGTAGCTTCCAGGAAATAAAGCTGCTGAAAGTGGTGTGTGAGAAGGGGAGAAAAGTGAATCCCTGCAAAGAGAAGCAGTCTGCAACTGAAGGCGACGGGGGCAAGACCACACATTGGAGAAGGACAGGCTGCCTGCCCTCAGGGAGTTGGAGGTGCATGCGAGCGTGCAAGGAAGAGCAGCGGAAGACTGCTGGATCGGTGCCTGCGGGGGTGCCAGGAAAAAGGGAACCAAAGCTTCTGCTGAATGTGTGGTGGGAGAGGAAAGTGTGCCAGTGGGCCTGGGAGCATGCTGGCACTTTCCCTAATGGGAGGGAGCACCCAGGAGCATAGCAAGGCTTTTGTGCCTGCAGAGCTGGCTGAAATAAAAACCGCCAGTGATTTTGCCCCAAGATGGCCTTGTGGCGTGGAGAATGGCCCCAGTGCTGGGTGCAGCCACCTCCTCCCGGGATCGGAAGGGGGCAAGAGTCCTTGGGAGAGTTACCTGCCTTGGTTGGGCCCAGTGCTGGATTTATGTATAAGCTAAACAAGCTATAGCTTAGGGCCCCTCTCTTTTGGGGGTCCCCCAAAAAATGTAAAGGAAAAGAAAACAGTGTGTGTACATTTCCAAAAAATAAGATAAAAAACAAATAAAACCTACATACAGCAACAGTTTTTGAATTATGGTGCTGGAGGAGACTCTTGAGAGGCCCATGGACTGCAAGAAGATCAAACCTCTCCATTCTGAAGGAAATCAGCCCTGAGTGTTCATTGGAAGGACAGATCGTGAAGTTGAGGCTTCAATACGTTGGCCACCTCATGAGAAGAGAAGACTCCCTGGAAAAGACCCTGATGTTGGGAAAGATGGAGGGCACAAGGAGTAGGGGACGACAGAGGACGAGATGGTTGGACAGTGTTCTCGAAGCTACCAGCATGAGTTTGACCAAACTGCGGGAGGCCGTGGAAGGCAGCAGTGCCTGGCGTGCTCCAATCCATGGGGTCACGAAGAGTCGGACACGACTAAACAGCAACAACAGCACAGTGTTTTGTGTTGTGTATGGATCTATGGGGTCCATAAATTACAATATAGCATATATTCAACACAAAAAACAGTGAGAATTTGTTGTTGACAAAGGACAGCTGGACATATAAAAAGGTAAAGGTACCCCTGCCCGTACGGGCCAGTCTTGACAGACTCTAGGGTTGTGTGCTCATCTCACTCTATAGGCCGGGAGCCAGCGCTGTCCGCAGACACTTCCGGGTCACGTGGCCAGCGTGACAAGCTGCATCTGGCGAGCCAGCGCAGCACACGGAACGCCATTTACCTTCCCGCTAGTAAGCGGTCCCTATTTATCTACTTGCACCCGGGGGTGCTTTCGAACTGCTAGGTTGGCAGGCGCTGGGACCGAACGACGGGAGCGCACCCCGCCGCGGGGATTCGAACCGCCGACCATGCGATCGGCAAGTCCTAGGTGCTGAGGTTTTACCCACAGCGCCACCCATGTCCCTAGCTGGACATATAAAGGGCCCCATTACCTACAGTAGCTTAGGGCCTCATCAAACCTAAATCTGGCCCTGGTTGGGCCCCCTGACGGGTTAAGAGAAGTTGGGAGTAGGCAGAGAGAGAAATTTCTGGCCTCCAAGGACAGGGGTGGGGGGTGGTCTGGATCAATCTGTTTGGAAGAAGTTTCCCTCCAACAGGGACTGGGCGCAGCCTGCTTCTTAATTTGCTTCCACTGTGAACAGTGTGAAGATCCAATGAAAGAGGAATTCTGTGTTAAGCTACTTGAACAAAAAACTCTGTGGAAACCCCAAGCCAATGGACCACTCAGGCAGCTGCCTGGAGGAGTGGGTGAGGGGTTTGGTCTATGGGGGCTCTTTGCTTTTCCTGCAAGTTAGCAGTGGTATTGTAATGCTGCTAAATTGTACTTTTTACATGTTTCTCATGGTCAGAACTGGTTACTTATTAATATTTTATTAAAACTGCTCAGATAATCATTGTGTGTAAAAGTTGTCTTTGAAATGCAGATGTGTCTGGAGTGTGTGCCCAGAAGGAAGGAAGAGGCTGGAAGATCCCTAAGGAAATAGATAGAAATAGTAAAAGGAATCAGTACCATGCTGGGTTGGGAGAAATGTGTAGTTGTGCTTTACGAAATGTCTTTATTAACATTCTGCTATTTTTCTATAGGGGAAGTATTTTTGTTAATAGTACATCCGGAAGCAGATGTGTCTTTCAAAAAGTGAGGCTATCAGTTTGTGAGGTGGGGCAGATTCCCCCAAACTCTTAAATGTAGTAAATGTTAGAATTTAGCTAATATTTGGAGTATTGAGGAAAGGTGCCAGATACTGAAATTAGCAGTGTAAAAATACAGACTATACTCGTTTTCCGTGTTCAGGAAATCAGCCGATACAGGTGACATTAAGAAACAAAGAGAGCAGAGTTCTGGGCCGTTAAGGGCGATTGACAAGGCAAATACTATCCTTCCCCTGGGAGGTTGCAGGGGGTATGATGTCACCACAGGGAAAAGTGTCATTTTCAGAAGGTTTTTGGCAAGGCTAAAAAGAAAGGTGAGGCAGAACTGCATGCAGGCTGAGTGGGAGAGGCTGTACCCAGAGCATGGCTGGCTTCTGCTCTTGAGGTGAAATATTCTGCACTCCCCCTATCAAGGCTCAGGTGTATATACAGTGGTACCTCGGGTTAACAACTTAATTCGTTCCGGAGGTCTATACTTAACCTGAAACTGTTCTTAACCTGAAGCACCACTTTAGCTAATGGAGCCTCCAGCCGCCGCCGTGCAATTTCTGTTCTCATCCTGAAGCAAAGTTCTTAACCTAAGGTACTATTTCTGGGTTAGCGGAGTCTGTAACCTGAAGCGTCTGTAACTCGAGGTACCACTGTATATGTAAATAAAACCATGCATCTTAAAGACACTACAGTCTCCGCTGCACAGTGCCTTATTTTTCTGAAGGAAACAAACCCTGGTTTAGTGCCAAGACCCTTGGAATCTCACAAAGATTGGCGTAGCTTGTAACAATATGTTTGAAATTATGTATTTTATTTTATTTATTGCTGAAGCTGTTACAGTGGTACCTCAGGTTACATACACTTCAGGTTACAGACTCTGCTAACCCAGAAATAGTGCTTCAGGTTAAGAACTTTGCTTCAGGATAAGAACAGAAATCGTGCTCTGGCGGCGCGGTGGCAGCAGGAGGCCCCATTAGCTAAAGTGGTGCTTCAGGTTAAGAACAGTTTCAGGTTAAGTACGGACCTCTGGAACGAATTAAGTACTTAACCTGAGGTACCACTGTATAAGAATTTTAAGGTCTTAGATATGTAATAGATGTTCATAAATGTACCAAGCAAACGTACATAAATATATAAACTACATGTCTGAAACTTCACAGAAAAAAGTCCTGAACAAATTGACTTCAAATATTTCTCTGCAAGGTCAAAGTGGGAAACCTCCCCATTGTCTCTTTCCTCACAAATCCTGTCTTAAGGGCACATTTAAGATATGAATAGGGTGTGAGCCTGTGATCTGGCTCAGGAACTAAGTATTTATCATTACAAAAGACTGGCCAGGCTCCCCAGGCAATCCAATCAAGTGAACATTAAACAGGTAACCTGCCAGACAGGAGATAAACAATGCACTCAGATTTCTGTTGTGTGGTGTATGTATGATGTTTCTGGGGGTGGGCAATTTAAAATGTCTATATAAGGGTGGGCACACCTTTGTTTGAGGTTCTCCTTCTCCTGTGTGTGAAGGGGGCACCCTGTTGTTGTTGTTTAGTCGTTTAGTCATGTCCGACTCTTCGTGACCCCATGGACCAGAGCACGCCAGGCACTCCTGTCTTCCACTGCCTCCCGCAGTTTGGCCAGACTCATGTTCGTAGCTTCAAGAACACTGTCCAGTCATCTCGTCCTCTGTCGTCCCCTTCTCCTTGCACCCTCCATCTTTCCCAACATCAGGGTTTTTTCCAGGAAGTCTTCTCTTCTCATGAGGTGGCCAAAGTATTGGAGCCTCAGCTTCACGAGCTGTCCTTCCAGTGAGCACTCAGGGCTGATTTCCTTAAGAATGGCACCCTGTTGCAACAGTTCAATAAAGATCAGGCTTACTAGCTGCTTTGCTTCTCAATATTCTCTGATTGGCCTCTGTTATTTTTCTCCGACCGATGGAGAATCTGCAAAGGACTCTACAAGGGCTTTTGTATTCCCCGTAAGGGAATAAGGGCAGATTTCCGTTTATTACAAAGCATTTCCAACTCTGGCCTGCTGTGGGAGGAGGGGCGGAACATTAATTTTATAAACGTATTATTGTTGTTGTTATTGCTATTATTGCTATACCTGTTATTTCAAGAGTTCAGCATTGCTGACATGGGAATTCTGCTTGCAATCTTGTCAACAAAGTCTGGAGGATCAGTCATGGGTTAAGGACTCATCCAGACTTCCATTTGCCCTGACTCTTCCCCCCAGGAAAAGCCACGGATTAGTGCTGGATCAAGAACAAACAGCAGTTGATTTTTCATTTTTTTGGCGCATTGCTGTTTGTTCCAATTTAGCACCAAATTGCAGGCTTTCCAGTGAAAGTAGCAGGGCAAATGTCCAAAACCTATGTCCAAAATGCATGGGACCAGTGCCAGATTTATGTATAAGCTAAACAAGCTATAGCTTAGGGCCCCACTCTCTTGGGGGGCCCCCAATTTTTTTTTAAGGAAAAAAAACCTGGATGTGCATTTCCAAAATATAAGATAAAAAACAAATAAAATAAAACCTACATACAGCAACAGTGCTCTGTGCTGTGTAGGCTCCTGTGATGTAAGTAATGGGCCCCGCCTGCTAGCCTGCTCCCTAAAATATCACTGGTTTGCTCGTTTCTATATACAATGGTATCTTGGTTCTCAAACTTAATCCATTCCGGATTTCAGTTCAACAATTACTTTGAAAAAATACATATTTTGTTATGTGCAAATGGCTTTAGATACCTATTAGGTCCATAAATTACCATTTAGCATATATTCAACACAAAAAACAGTGACAATTTTTGTTGACAAAGGACAGCTGGACATATAAAGGGCCCCATTACCTTCAGTAGCTTAGGGCCACATCAAACTTAAATCCAGCCCTGTATGGGACAAGTGTAGAGCCACTTGGACTGATGTTTTCTAGGTATGAGACAACCAGAAGTGTCCCTAAGAGCACAGACTTATTGTGTCTTGCAAAAAAAGAACAGGAAACAATAGGAATGAATGGCCATACTGGAAGGATCAATGGGGACTCCAAAGGTTCACTATTGGGACCTGTGCTTTTTAACTTGTTTGCAAGCGAGCTGAACTTAGGGGTGAGCAGGCCAGATTTGCCAGTGACACCCAGCTGTTCGAGGTGGGAAGAACGAAAGAGGGATTGCAAGGAGCTCTCCAAACTGGGTGAGTGGGCGTTTAAAGGGGCAAATGTGATTTAGTGCAAGCAAGTGTACAAGGATGCACGTTGGGGCAAAAATAAAATAAAAAATAATCCTAAAGGGGTTTGAACTGGTAGTGACTGGCCAGCAAAGAGATCTTGTAGTGCCGGATATAAATAAATAAATAAATAAACCTTTATTGTCACTACACCACCTGTGTGCAGTGAAATTAAATGAGCCCCCCCTCCCCCAATACACTCAGTCTTGTTCGCGCTCTGTGTGCTTGTCAGGAGTCAATTACACCACTTTTTTCCCCATTCAGCAGCCCAACAGCCCACGGATAAAAACTGTTCTTTAACCTGTTGGTGCTGCTGACTATACTTCTGTATCTCCTGCCCGAAGGTAGGAGATTAAAGAAGTGGTGGCCAGGGTGCGAGTCATCCCTAAGAATTTTCCTCGCTCTCCTGAGGCAGGGGTCTCCCGCGATGTCATCTAGCGAACTCTGAGGACAGCCCATGATGTCATGTGCTGTATTCGCCACCCTCTGTAGGGACTTCCTGTCCGTGGCTGTCATGATGAAAATGTCAAGCATACCTGCAGCAACTGTGGGTGTGTGTGGAAATGTGGGGTTCCATTTTGGGGGTTGTTAGGAAAAGGGATTGAAAATAAAAATTATGTGGTTATGATACATTGGGCCAAGGACTTTGGGTATAATATACAGTTAAAAGATTGGGGAAAACTGTGGAAGGAAGGATTAAAATTTACAGCATGGAATGCTTTGAAAGAAAATGTGATGAAAATGATGTATAGATGGTATATTACTCCAGTGAAATTAGCTAAAATGTATAAAATAAGTAATAAATGCTGGAAATGTAAAGAAAAAGAAGGATCTTTTTATCACATGTGGTGGGAATGTAAGAAAGTGAAATCGTCTGGGAAATGATATATAATGAGATGAAAAAGATGTTGAAATATACATTTATTAAAAAAACCAAAAGCATTGGCATTGTAGGGGAGGATATTAACAGACAGGATAGTAAATTGTTTTTATATGCAACAACGGCAGCAAGAATATTATTGGCACAGAAATGGAAACAAGAAGAACTACTGGTGAAAGAAGAATGGCAGACGAAATTAATGAACTATGCAGAATTAGATAAGATGACAGGAAGATGCGGGACCAGAGATTCTCAGAGGACTGGAGTAAATATTCGAACTATTTGAAAAGCAATTGTAATCAACAGATTACGCTAGTAGGACTGTAATAAATTTTGTAAGGAGGATTATGCGAAATATTGCAGAGAAGATTATGAAGAGAGTTACCGGTATTAGTTAAGGACAATTAAAAGTAATACAGAAATTAAGAAATGTAGATTAAGTGATAAAGTTGAAAAATCTTCAGATGCGGTTGATGGAAGTCCAAAACATTGTATAAGATAAGAAAGTATGTTATATGATTTTTGGAAATGATTTGTGTATATATATGGGACGCGGGTGGCGCTGTGGGTTAAATCACAGAGCCTAGGACTTGCCGATCAGAAGGTCGGTGGTTCGAATCCCTGCAATGGGGTGAGCGCCCGTTGCTCGGTCCCTGCTCCTGCCAACCTAGCAGTTCGAAAGCACACCAGCGCAAGTAGATAAATAGGTACTGCTCCGGCGGGAAGGTAAACTGCGTTTCCGTGCGCTGCTCTGGTTCGCCAGAAGCGGCTTAGTCATGCTGGCCACATGACCCGAAAGCTGTACGCCGGCTCCCTCGGCCAATAAAGCGAGATGAGTGCTGCAAGCCCAGAGTTGGTCCTTATTTGAGGCAAATAAGGAATATTCCTGAAAAAGCATGCATGGTGTGGAGTGGAGAATTGGAAAAGAGGTTCATCTTCTCCCTTTCACAAGACACCTGGGGGTATCCAATGAAGCTGAATGATGAAAGATTCAGGTGTGCGGAGTATACACCAGTACAGGAAAACCAGTATCAGGAGGGAACTGTTGTATGCATGCCTCCCACCCAGTCTGGTGTAATGGTTAAGAGTGTCGGACTATGACCTGGGAGGCCGGCGTTCGAATCTCCACTCAGCCACAAAGCTCACTAGGTGACCTTGGGCCCAGCCGCCACCTCTCCTTCAAACCTACCTCGCCGGGTTCTTGTGGGGATAAAACTGGGAGCGGAGAACCATGTACACGCCACCTTGAGGAAGAACTTAATAAAAAATTAACAAAATGGTGTGTTTCCCAGAGTCATCTAGATGGCTACATATGTGGGATTTGGGGGGGGGGGGAAGGTTGCTGCATTAGATGGGCTATAGATGTGATCTTGCGGACACTGACTTTTATTAACAAGCACAGAGCCACTAAAATGAATACCCCCCACTGCCCATGTATAGGATAACCTCCAACATTTCTCCAATGAAAATAGGGACGTCTAATAATAAAGTGGACGCTCGGGTCGCGAACGTGATCCATGCGGGACGCGCGTTCACAACCCGCAGCGTTTGCAACCCGCAGTGGCGCATGTGCGCATGCGTGGGTTGAGATTTGACGCTTCTGCACATGCGCAAAGCGCGATTTAGCGCTTCTGTGCATGTGCGACCGCCGAAATCCGGACGTAACCCATTTCAGTACTTCTGGGTTTTGGCAGTCCGCAACCCAAAAAAACGCAACCTGAAGCGTCTGTAACCCAAGGTATATATATATAGGATTGCTAGATGCTTACCCCACCCCCCACACCCAGACACCTCCCTTTGCTGCAGTTCCAGGCAGGCAATAAAAAAATGGGAAGTTTCAGGAGCCTCTGAGGATTCTCCCTGCCTCTTCTGGTTTTTGACAGTATGATTTACATAGCCATAAAAAAAGAAAAAGAAAAAAAGCCACAGTCACCTGGGGGATCTGAATGCTGTAGCCCATTGTGTCTACATTGTGTAACTTCCAGCTGTTTGTGCCTCAGAGAGGACTTTGCTAGAACTGTTTGGACAGAGGCGGAAGAGATCATCTCTCACTGATTTGCGATGGGGCTAGTTATTTATTTTTCCTTTTCAGCGGAGGACAGGTGTGTAATAGGTCACCAAATGTTTCCTCCTCTTGACTGTGAAAAGAATTACAACGAGAAGAATTGTCCCTAAGCTAGTGATTAGGATACATTTATGGATGCCCAACCAAATTTAGAGATTGCTTATTCATTAACTACGACAGTCCTGGTCAATTGTGTTTTACTCAGAATGAAGCTGCTGAGTGACATTAATGGGCTGTTGTTTTTAATGGAACTACTCCTGAGTAGGGCTAACATTGAATGCCACTCTTTGTATTCCTCCCTTCAACCCGAAGGGTTATGATCATCACTACAATCACTATAATGTACCACCCAGTGACTAACTATGTTTTGAGTTTTTTAAATGTTTCGGATAGTGCTTACTGTACATATACAGTGGTACCTCGGGTTACAGATGTTTCAGGTTACAGACGCTTCAGGTTACAGACTCCGCTAACCCAGAAATAGTACCTCGAGTTAAGAACTTTGCTTCAGGATGAGAACAGAAATCACGCAGTGGCGGCGCGGCGCAGTGGGAGGCCCCATTAGCTAAAGTGGTGCTTCAGGTTAAGAACAGTTTAAGGTTAAGAACGGACCTCCAGAACGAATTAAGTACTTAACCTGAGGTACCACTGTATGTTGAATTCTGTATCAGTTTGTGCATTCTGTGTTGATCCCTGCTTCAATTGACTGAGAAGTATAGATATTTGTATATCGTCATTAATTTGAATATCCTAATTTATATACTGCTTGATATATAGATATATATATATATATATAAAATATATATACCAAACCTGAGATTAAGAGTCTCACACCACACACACACACACACATTTTGTATCATTTTTGTATTCTTTGCTCTATATGTGTTTGCTGTATATGTGTGTGTGTGTGTATGCTTATATATATATATATATGAGCATACACACACACACACACACATATACAGCAAACACATAGAGAGCAAAGAATACAAAAATGATACAAAATGTGTGTGTGTGTGTGTGTGTGTGTGTGTGTGTGTGTGTGTGTGGTGTGAGACTCTTAATCTCAGGTTTGTGGGTTCAAGCCCCATGTTGGGCAAAAGATTCCTTCATTGCAGGGAGTTGGACTAGCTGACCCTCACAGTCCCTTCCAGCTCTATGATTCTATGAGTTCATATCTCTCTCTCCAAGCATCTATAATTTTATGTATTCTTTGTATATACAGTGGTACCTCGGGTTACATAAGCTTCAGGTTACAGACTCTGCTAACCCAGAAATATCACCTCGGGTTAAGAACTTTGCTTCAGGATGGGAACAGAAATTGTGCTCCGGTGGCGCGGCGGCAGCGGGAGGCCCCATTAGCTAAAGTAGTACCTCAGGTTAAGAACAGTTTCAGGTTAAGAGTGGACCTCCGGAACGAATTAAGTACTTAACCTGAGGTACCACTGTATACTATACAGAACAATATTATTAATACTACTAATAATATACAAAGTTATATATTAATCAAATAAAACTTATCGAAGCAGTTAACGAGGAAGAATACAGAAAATGTGTGTGTGTGTGTGTGTGTGTAGGAATTTTACATTGTGTTTTGTACTTTTTTGTTTGTGTGTGTGTGAATAAACTATCCAGAATAACTACAAACTCACTTCTGGTCACAGGACAGGACGTAACAGGGTATTGTATCTTAAGTTCTTAGAGTATATCCATTGAAATTAATGGAGCTAACTTAGTCATGTGCATAAATTTCAATGGACCTACCAGGAGCGTGACTAATGTTGGACACAGTACACAAATCAATACAAAATTACAGTGTGTGCGTGCGTGTGCAAACAACCTACAATCACCCTTGGCATCGTTTAATAGAGTGGCAGGTCAGGACTGTACAGGCAGACAACAACTCCTCTTCTTCCTCCCACCTTTTTGCCTATCCAGATTTTTCTCCTCCCCATTTCATCCTCACAACTGTGTTGTAGGTACTGCTGAAAGACAGTGACTGGCCCCAGGTTACCCGGTGAGATTTCTGACTGAGTGGGGATTTGAACTCGCCTCCCAAGCCCTCTTTGGGCCCTCTAGCCACAACAGTAATTCCCCAAGTATGTGCCACAGAAGAACTGCTAGTTCATTATCAGGCAATTAGCATTCAGCTGCTAAGAGAACCTGTGAGCAAGGCATCCAGCCTCAATTAGTTGCACTTAACTCCCACTGAAATGAATGTGAAAAGTTAATCATTATTAGCTTATGGGCCATCAATTTCAAGTGTGACTAACACTGCAATCCTATGCAGACTTACCTGGGAGTAAGACTCACGGAAATCAGTGGGACTTGCTTCTGAGTAGACAATAAAAGGATTGTGCTGCAACTTAGCTTGGACCCAACTAACAATGGTTGACCATTATTTCTTAATAACACTACTACTAATAAAAAACAATTGTTGACCATAAAAACACCAGGACGAGCAGTGATGGTTCAGCACACCTTCCAACATTTCTTTGAGGAAAATAGGGAGGTCCTAAATAATAATAATAGAAGGGAATGCAGGTGGCGCTGTGAGTTAAACCACAGAGTCTAGGACTTGCCGATCGGAAGGTCGGCGGTTCAAATCCCCGTGACGGGGTGAGCTCCCGTTGCTCGGTCCCTGCTCCTGCCAACCTAGCAGTTTGAAAGCACATCAGAGTGCAAGTAGATAAATAGGTACCACTCCGGCGGGAAGGTAAACGGCGTTTCCGTGCGCTGCTCTGGTTCGCCAGAAGCGGCTTAGTCATGCTGGCCACATGACCCGGAAGCTGTACGCCGGCTCCCTCGGCTAGTAAAGCGAGATGAGCGCCGCAACCCCAGAGTCGGCCACGACTGGACCTAATGGTCAGGGGTCCCTTTACCTTTAAATAATAATAATAATAATTAAATTAAATTAAACAAATAAATAATTTTACTATTTATACCCCACCCATCTGATTGGGTTGCCCCTGCCACTCTGGGCAGCTTCCAACATATATAAAAACAGTAAACATTAAGAAACGTCCCTATACAGGGCTGCCTTCCGATGGCTTGGGGGTCAGATAACTCCATACCCTCCAACATTTCTTTGATGAAAATAGAGACATCCTAAGGAAAGGTGAGACATTCCTGGATCAATTTAGAAACCGGGACGGTTTCTGTAAATCCGGAACTGTCCTTGAAAAATAGGGACACTTGGAGGGTCTGGATCAGGGCAAAGATCCATTCTAGTCCAGCCTCTTGTTTTCATAATGGCCAGCCAGATGCTTGTTCTTGTTGTTTAGTCGTTTAGTCGTGTCCGACTCTTTGTGACCCCATGGACCAGAGCACGCCAGGCACTCCTGTCTTCCACAGCCTCCCGCAGTTTGGTCAAACTCATGCTGGTAGCTTCGAGAACACTGTCCAACCATCTCGTCCTCTGTCGTCCCCTTCTCCTTGTGCCCTCCATCTTTCCCAACATCAGGGTCTTTTCCAGGGAGTCTTCTCTTCTCATGAGGTGGCCAAAGTATTGGAGCCTCAGCTTCAGGATCTGTCCTTCCAGTGAGCACTCAGGGCTGATTTCTTTCAGAATGGATAGGTTTGATCTTCTTGCAGTCCATGGGACTCTCAAGAGTCTCCTCCAGCACCATAATTCAAAAGCATCAATTCTTTGGCGATCAGCCTTCTTTATGGTCCAGCTCTCACTTCCATGCTTATAGGAAGTTTAAAAGCAGGACCTGAGCTGAACACTCTTGTGATTCTCAGCATTTCGTATTTAGAGGCATAGTGTCTCGACTTATTCCTTTTTCTTTTAAAAAAAATAATATTTATTAAAGTTTCAAAGGGAAAAAAAATCACATTAGTAAAAAAAAAAATAGCAATGAA
This sequence comes from Podarcis pityusensis, assembly GCF_964106645.2. Classification (NCBI taxonomy): domain Eukaryota; kingdom Metazoa; phylum Chordata; class Lepidosauria; order Squamata; family Lacertidae; genus Podarcis; species Podarcis pityusensis. Next base: position 33,686,333 of record NC_138041.1, read on the forward strand.
AAGGAAAAATACAAAGTAGAAAAAGAGAAAAAACAGTTAAAAACAATTCCATCTTTTCCTCACTTCTTTTACGTTTACTTGTTTCCCGGACCTCCTCATACCTCCCTCTTTTGTATTCCAATTAAATTTGTTAATCCAACAATTCCTTTCCCTCCTTTTTAATCCTAATCTTTAATCTTGATATATTATAACTTTAAATTTTTACATATTAAAAACCAATTTTTCCATATTCTTTTGTACCTGTACAGCTAGAAACCACTTAACTTCAATCCAACATCATTCTAACATTCATTAATTTTGCAATATTTCTGTAAATAGTCTTTAAATTTCTTCCAATCTTCTTCCACCGACTCTTCTCCCTGGTCACGGATTCTGCCAGTCATTTCCGCCAATTCCTCGACTTATTCCTTATTAAGCCTCCATCTGCTACAGTTTCTGGAGTGGAGTCAATCCCTATGCTCAGGGAACTCTGAGAATTATAGCTCTATTAGGGAAACAGTTATCTCCTAAGAACTCTCAGCGCCCTTAACAAACTACAGTTCCCAGGATTATGCAGTGGGCAAGGAAGGGGAGTCATGTCTGTTCAGGGTGGTATGTTTAGGATTGCAGTCTCAGTGCTGCAGAAAAGTGGGTTCCATTAAGGATAGGTAACCCACAACCATTACACACCCCAAATATTTAAAAATCATGTCCAATTCCCATTTCAGAACTGCTGTTAAAGGCACAATTTGTAAGTACCTCCTCTAACAGAACCCTGGGGAACCTCTGCTGTAGATAAAAGAACGTTTAGAAGATCACAGTCACCCTCGGACAAAAGAGGAATAACTGTACACCTGGCATTAGCTCACCTTTGTTCAGCGTGAATCAGAGGCATTGCTGCTTAATTTGTGGGATGGGACACGTTATGCTCAACGAGCCTGTGGTAGCTTGTTACCCAGTTATATAATACAATCAGTGACGTAATGGAGGAAAAGCGGGAAACAATGTTCATGGAGCATGGGACATCATTGGACATCCATGATCTTGGATGAGTTCCACTAGGGACTTTTGGGGGCTTCATGCAAGCTAAGATACTTCTGTGGCTGTTGGGTGACTCTTCTTTGGCTAGGCTAATAGTTATGGGGGTGGGAAGGTGCTGGTTAATGCTTAATTTCAGGGATGGAGGGTCCTCCAGATATTTTAGGACTTCAGGTGCTATGAGTGGCAGACAGGGGCAAAACAACCTCACACCCTCCAAGATTTTTCAGTTGTAAATATAGACATCCTATTCCACATTGGGATGCGGGTGGCACTGTGGTGTAAACCATTGAGCCTTGGACTTGCTGATCGGAAGGTCAGTGGTTTGAATCCCCGCGACGGGGTGAGCTCCTGTTGCTCGGTCCCAGCTCCTGCCAACCTAGCAGTTCGAAAGCACATCAAGTGCAAGTAGATAAATAGGTACCAATCTGGCGGGAAGTTAAACGGCATTTCCGTGCGCTGCTCTGGTTTCGCCAGAAGCGGCTTAGTCTTGCTTGCCGCATGACCCGGGAAAACTGTCTGCAGACAAATATTGGCTCCCTCAGCCAGTAAAGCGCGATGAGCGCTGCGACCCTAGAGTTGTTTGTGACTGGACTTAACTGTCAGGGGTCCTTTACCTTTTTATTCCACATCAGGGAGCTTCTGCGCTTGATCTTGCTGCACACATCAACGTCATATACACATTTACATCAGTCACCCTGAGCCAATTACAACCTTATCAGGAACATACCAGAGAGGAAATCTGAGCGAACTCAATGGGACTTAGTTCTGAGTAAAAAATACTTGAGGACGCAGCATAAGGCTGCACAGTCTGTACCCAGTTACCTGGGAATAAGCGCCATTGAATACAGTAGGACTTCTCAGATGGCATATTGCATTTTTAAAATCTTCTTTGGATTTCCCCCTCAAAACCAAACAAACTTTCTACAGTGGTGCCTCGCAAGACGAAATTAATTCGTTCCGCGAGTCTTTTCGTCTTGCGAAGCACGGTCCGTCGCAACTGCGCCTCTTCAAGCGGCTTTAAGAAAAAAGCGAACAAACTCGCAAGACGTTTTCGTCTTGCGAAGCAAGCCCATAGGGAAATTCGTCTAGCGAAGCAACGCAAAAACCGAAAAACCCTTTCGTCTAGCGAGTTTTTCGTTTTGCGAGGCATTCGTCTTGCGGGGCACCACTGTACAAGTAGAAAACTAGCAGAACAGTACATCTACCCTGAGGTGCAAGCCTGCTACTTGCAGTGGCTTTTATTTTTTTGTCTATACTTTGCTTCTCTCTCTTTCTCTCAAAGGAACGTTTAAAAACGGCACATCAGCCCACTCCAGCCTACCATCTTGGGATTCTACCAAGAATAACCTGCATTTTCAAGGTGGCACTACAGCACCCTGCTCGAGAATGACCTGTAGACTCAGCTGTGTTTCTCAGTGGCCCAGTCTTGTCCGCTCTTTGCAACTGTCCCTCTGTCCCTGCAAAAAAGCCAAAATTAAACTCAAACACTGGGGTGGTTGCCAGTTTACAAAGGAAGTAGCAGCTGAATACGCAAAGCTTGACTTAAAGCCTCTGTTTAGCCTCAGGGGCATCAGTCAACAAATATTTGGAGAGGGAAAGAGGACCAAAGACAGCAAGGATGGACAGTTATATATGCAGCAGTAACTGAAAGGGTTGAAAGAGTGCATTTCTAGCTGTTCACAGCCAGAATCTGAAAGCCAGGTCGATGTCTGCTACACTCCAGAGTTGTTTTATGGTGGTGACTCCCTGTTTGTGGAAAGGCCTCACTCGTCCATCTGCTTTTGTTGTTGTTATCAATAATAATAATGGGCATGAATAATAATAATAATAATAATAATAATAATAATAATTTTTATTTATACCCTGCCCTCCCCAGCCAAGGCCGGGCTCAGGGCAGCTAACAAGTAATAATAAAAACAAGTTGAATGAATACAACTTAAAAACAAGATTAAAATACAACATTAAAATATTGAAACATTAAAATATTAAAATGCAGCCTCATCACAGGAGGAGAAAGGAAAAAGGAAAAGGAAAAAAGAAAGAGGGGGAGGAGAAGGGAATCAAATTGGCTCCAAGCCATAGGCCAGGCGGAACAACTCTGTCTTACAGGCCCTGCAGAAAGAAATCAGATCCTGCAGGGCCCTGGTCTCATGAGGCAGAGCATTCCACCAGGCCGGGGCCAGTGTTGAAAAGGCCCTGGCTCTGGTTGAAGCTAATCTAACTTCCTTAGGGCCTGGGACCTCTAGGGTGTTGCTATTTATGGACCTTGATGCTCTCCATGGGATATACCGGGAGAGGCGGTCCCGTAAATACAAGGGTCCTAGGCCGTGAAGGACTTTAAAGGTCAAAACCAGCACCTTAAACCTGACCCTGTACTCCACTGGGAGCCAGTGCAGCTTAAAAAGCACTGGGTGAATATGCTCCCATGGCAGAGACCCCGTGAGGAGCCTCGCTGCAGCATTCTGCACCCACTGGAGTTTCTGGGACAGCTTCAAGGCAGCCCCGCGTAGAGCGGATTACAGCAGTCAAGCCTGGAGGCGACCGTCGCATGGATCACTGTGGCCAGGTCGGGGCGGGAAAGGTAAGGGACCAACTGCTTGATGCGGCGAAGGTGGAAAAATGTCGCCTTGGCTGTTGCTGTAACCTGCGCCTCCATGGAAAGGGAGGCGTCAAGGATTACACCCAAACTTTTAAGAGACATTGCGAAGCTCTGTGTGTGTGTGTGTGTGTGTGTGTGTGTGTGTGTGTGTTTTAAGGGGACCATTTCAGACTATTTGATCCTAAGGATTTCCTAAATCAGAACTCCTTTTTCAGTTGAAGATACTTGTGGTTTATTGTTTGTTTGGCTGGTTTATTTGATATCCCCACCCCGCCACCCTGCTTTGAATTAAAATCAATGGGAGTGAAAGCAATTATGGAAAATAACTGAAGCTTGAAGAGGGATGATTTGTAACACAAGGGAAACAAACGTGAAAATAAACAAATCAGAATTTGATGAAATTTATTTTAAAAAAACAGAATTGGCTTAAACTGAGAAATGGCATCCTGGGCATTGAATTCAGGATGGAGAGGTTCGAGTTCAAATCCCCAGCTTCACTCCCCGGATGACCCTGGACCACTCACTACCTTTTAAGCCAAGCTACCTCCCCAGAGGCTGAGTTCACAAGTCCCATAATACTGCGCATGTATTTTCTTTCCTGGGTTGTTAATGTCAGGAGTTCAGCCTACACTCGAGTAGGACCCTGGCAGAGACACAGCCCGACTGGCATGTTCTCTCCCTCCTGGTCGATCGTTCGGGAGCTTCAAAAGCTTTCTTCAGCCCGAACATCACAGCGACCGATGCCAACCGACACCGGCACACTTAGGGATCCGCAGAGTTTGCGCATCATGCGTGACAGACCTCAGCAACTCAGCATTTTGGCTAATCTACTTTATTTACATATAAACATACATGGAGCACTGCAATGTGGCTCCCTCTCTCTCTAGACAGCAAAGAGAAAAAGAAGAAAGGACAATAGTCCCACTTCACGGAATGCAGTAACACAAACATCCTGTCTCCGTCACTTCCCACTCTGTGGAGTCAAAACATATACCGTCATGTGAAAGACAAAAATCCCATGACTGCAATCATGGAGCAGGAATTCTAACAGTTAATCCATGTTAATAGTAAGCTCCGGCACCTCCTTTTTTCAAAAGAAAAATAGCACTGTATATGTCGTACTACTAGCACTCAGGGCCATTCAGTGAAGCTGGATGTGGGAAGATTCAGCACAGACCAAAGAAAAGTTTTTCACGCAGTGCACAGATAAAGCATGAAACTCATACAAGAGGTAGTGAGAGGCACCAATTTTGATGGTTTTCAAAGAGGATTTTATTTACTTTTTTGAACAAAATTTATATACTGCTTGATTGCTTGTTTTTGTTTGTTTGTTTGTTTGTTTTTAAAATCCTCTAAGCAGATTGGACAAATTCACCTGACCCGGTAAAGTTTAGACAAATTCATAGAGGTTAAGGCTATTGATGACTACTTGCCACAATTGCTATGTTCTCCCTCCCTTGTCAGACACAGTATGCCCCTGAATCACATCCAGGGAGAATACTGTTAAATTCAGGTGCTGCTTATAGAACCATTGCAGAGTTGAAAGGGACCCCCAGGGTCATCTAGTCTGACCCGCTGCAATTCAGCTTTCTCATGGACATCTGGCTGGCCCCTGTGAGAACACAGGGTTCGATCCAATGTTCTTTCTATTCCAGAGATGACCCACTGGACTTAATGGGTCTGACTAACCTACGAACATTCATTTTGATGATTCTTTGCTGAGTAGAACTTAGTTGGATACAACCAGGAGCGCTGGACTCAATGGGCCCTTGGGCTGATCCAGCAAGGCTCTTCTTTTGTTCCCTGACTCAAGACTGAGACAGCTTCCTTGAGTCCTAGTCCACTTTAACAATGTGATCTAGCACCACCCTGCATGTCTGGAACATTGAGTCTGGGAATTTAGTAAGGGAGGGAGGTTCGTGTGTGTGTGTGTGTGTGTGTGTGTGCGCGCGCGCGCGTGCGCGCGCACATGAGTGTGTGTGCATGACAAGCTTCTGACGCGACAAGCAATTTGGAGAACAGAGGAGCTCCTTTAAACCAGATAATCCAATTTGTCCCCTCACTCCAGTGTCATCTTCTGGGAGAGCTGCAAATTCAGTTGCAGGGCCGTCTTACCCATAGGTGCTAGGGGTGCTGGGCACCCGGGCGCGGGGCTCTCAGGGCACCAGGCCGAGAGTCTGGGGCCAGAGAGTTGAGTCTGGGGAAGAGCCCGCCCGTCGGTTGGAGTGCCGTGGCAGGCTCTTCTGCTGCAGGCAGCTCTGCGTTGTGAGTTCGGGGGCAACGAAGCCAGTGAGATGCTGAGGTGGCTGGCCAGCTCTGCCCTCCTGCGCGCCTGGGACTGGGCAACCCGTGTGGGGGGGCTCCAGGTGGATCTTTGCACCCCAGCACTGCATATGCTTAAGACAGCTGCTCACAATATGCATTTGCCAAGAGATTTTCCTCGATTCCAAAAGGTTCTGGAAGGCAAGACAGGAGCAAACAGGGGCTGCAAGTGCAACAGGCAGAGAACATTCAGTTTTTATTACTTAAGAACTAGTCTTGTTCTCAACCAACTAAGATGGTGGTGGAAGAGGAAGTGTTGCTTAGAAACCAGGCTGGGTTTACTGAGGTACCACATACGCTAATTGGTTGTGTAGTTCTGAGGGAGTTTTCCTTTGTATATCTGGTTGATAAACACAGTACAAGACCTGAGGTTAGACAGATAAAACCCCTCTGTTCTTTCCCACAGAAATAATGCAGGTTTTTTTCCAGCGGTGTTATTAGGGTATATTTTCTCTCTGGGCACTATGTTATTTAAGGGATTTAGCTCATGATAGGGGCATCATGAGTGGCGTGTTTAAACAGGGATAGATGTAGGGCTTATACCATTTTATAGAAGAAACTGTGCATCTGAGTATTCTGGCTTTTTTTTCTTACCTTGTTTACTCAACTCCCCATCTGGTTTAACCTTGACATTTCTTAAAGGCTTTGTTTTTGTTGATCTGAGAGGTGTGGGTGGGAACTGTGCATATGTGTTGGAAATCTGCTTTGATTCAACCAAGTTAATATCTCTCCAGACAGTTCATAGCCTCCAGGGAAGGCAGAATTTGTCCACTCTCCTTTAGTGAGTCAGTTTCATTGAAATGTTGAGTCAGTTTCTTTCAAATGTCACCTGCCAGGTTCACAGTCTTTCTGACACACAATAGCCAATAGCCAGGCTGTTGATGGAGCACAAGGTCCTGTTTCAAAAGCAACAGAGAACGTTTGCTACCCTTAAACCTCTGCTGTGATGAGGCAGGAAAAAGTTTGACCTGACTCACGCCCCTTGTGAACTAATTACATCATTAAATTAATGAATTGGGTACCAGCCTGGAGGTGTCCTTGATCCCAGGAATTCACTAAGTGACGTGGGTTGTACAGTATGTACCCAGGACGAGGCTTCTGGATCCTAAAAGATGAATAGAGAATCACAGGATGAGAGGAGAGAACAGACTGGAATCTCTGTGAAGCGCCATGCGTTTAAAGCACATGACTTCCCCCAAAGAATCCTGGGAACTCTGGTTTGTTAAAGGTGCTGGGAATTGTAAACTGCAGTTCCTAGGACTCAAGGGGTGTGTGTATGTGTGTGTGTAGCTACTTGGTTCAGTTTTATGGTGTGAAAAGCACTGGCAGTAGGAACCGGAGGTAGAGCAGTCATTTGTCCTGCTGTAAAGAGGGCCGTCTTCTGTTTCAGGGACAGGGAAACCTTTCCCAAGTTTGAGGGCAGAGCCAGAGGCAAAATGTGTGCAGGGCCAGAGGTAGGAAAAGGGGATGGGGTGGAGCACATGGATGCCACTGTACCATAGTCAACATCCCGGTCGTGCAAAAGCCAGAGGTTTCGATGCACATACAGCTCTCCATCCAGGCAAGAAAGAAGCATTCTCACAGCTTGAGAAGCACATCCTGGTCGGGAAACAGAACTGGGAAGTGGGGGGCCTATGGAGGAGGCATGTCTTGGGGAGAGTCCTGAGGGTCTGCAAGAGAGGCCTAAGACTCTGTTTGTAAGGCTGTCATAGAACAGACCTCTGTTCATAGGAGTTCTCTGTTGGAAGGTCTATTGGAGCATCACAGTGCCTGAAGACAGGTCATGTATTCACAGCAGTGACCAGAGGAGGAATGACCTCTGGGAGGAGCGCAGAGAGAATGTCAGGAGTCCAGGTTCCCAGATTGATAGCACAGTAAGTATAGCTAATTAAAAAGGAGGATTTATTGCAAAAACAAACAGGTAGCTCCGGATGGCTCTAACAAAGCCTCTGGCATCTTTACTCAAGATGACCCTTCTGAAGACTCCTTCCAGCGTCTCCAACAGATATTGAACTTATGACCCTTACGCGTCTTGTTTTGCTTCCTGTCTAACAACCCTCCCATTCTCCGACTCCTTGGACCTATTGGATCAACTCCAACCTCTTCCGGTTCTGAGAGGCTGTCTCTGAGTTTATTTGCACCTGATCGTGCTTCCGGCATGCTTTGGTTGTGTTCTAGTCTGCTCTCAGCTCTTGTCTTATCAGTCTTTATGTCAAGGTCAGGAAGAGCCGAAGTCTGCAGCTGCTGGCTCTCCCCTGTCTGACTAACATCAAACCCTCTCTGTTCCTGGCTGCTTTCTGCCATTGACTGCAAACCTTCGCTTGGAGCTGGCTCGTTCCTGGCAGAGAAGAAATGACATGGTGCATCTGCATCAGCACAACTGGATGTCTTCCTCTGCCCCAGCTGCAACAAAACTTGTATCTCCAATATTTGTCTCCACAGGCTCTCCAACAGTTTGACGTTGCCCCTGATGGCACACTCTTCCTTTGTCTCCCTAGACAGATGGATGCCAACAACGATGGGCAGAATTGTTCAGGACAAGCCTGGCTTAAGGATAAAGAACCTTCAGAAGGGAGAACAAGAGGGACCTCGGAGTTGACCATCCACAGTGAGTCCATGGACAGGCGACCGAGAAGTATTCCTTGCACTTCTATTTAGCTTATAACAATCCTTTCTAAATTTGCAGCTATGCCTATAAAGTAGCACCTGCAAGCTGCTGCCTTCCTTGGTCCTCTTTTGAGGGTGAATTACAGGTGCCCACCAGACAGCGCTTGGCGGGGAATGGCAGGCTCAAACCTGGAGCCATACCTGGCAACATGATGCCTCTAGCTGCAGAGAGAGCACCCAGGAAGCCACCTGATATTGAATTGGTTCATTGAGCTCAGTGTTGCCTACTCTGACCAACAGCAGATCTCCAGGGTTTCTAGGCAGGGGACATTCCAAGCTCTGCCTGGAGATGCTCTTTAAGGTAGCATGGAGATGCTGTGCACTCCAGGGCCAGTCCAAAAAAACAGGGTTTGATGGCCTGGGATTCGGACTCAGAGGCTGAACCTGAGGAATCCCAGCCTGCACAGGAGTCCCCGCCTCCAGAACCAGCTGAGCCGGGGCTGGGGCCTGAGCCTGAAGGGTCCTCACCTGTGCTGGATCTTCAGGTGCAGGCATCAGCTGAGTCTGCTCTGGCCCCTGAGGTGATGGAGGACCCATTGCCTGCAGGTGCTCCACTCTCAGCCCCATCAGGGGAAGAGGAGGTTGCCTCTGCGTCTGGTAACCCTTCAGCCTCTCCTGAGCTGCAGAGGCTCAGGGCAGAGAGGCGGAGGGAACTAAGTTCCTGCAGGAGGAGTGCTCGCCTCCAGGCCAGGAGAGGCAAGTCACCTGTGGACCGGGGCCGCCCTATGCCTCGGGGCAGATAAAAGCCAGTCAGCCCCAGTCCCAGGTTGTGGGAGCAACGTTGTTGCTAGCCTGTTCCTGCCTGCACCCTGTCCTGCTCTTCTGCCAGAGTTCCTGACCCCACCTGACTCCCCGCCTTGGACCCGGCTACAGCTTTGACGGACAGCCTCCATACCACACCATCGACCTCGGACTGGACCCGGACCTCGCCTCTCAGCCCCCGGGACCAGCACACAGAGTTTGCGACACAGGGTCAGGCAAGAGGCAGGGTCAGAGCAGTTCAAGGTCAAGTTTGGCACCAGCAGCGATCAGGTAGCAGGCAATGCTGGTCCTCCAACAGCTCCTGCAGCCCAGTGAGCACTCCACACCTCATCTTTAAAAGCTTGGTGGGTGGGTCATGGCAGCTGTTGGGACATCTTCGTTGTTTCCATTCAGTTCTGAACATTGCACCTGATTCCTGAACTTTGTGTTGCTGCCAAGTAAGTACCATTACTTACCCGAATAAAGACTTCTTACACACAAGAGCTCTTGTTGTTTGTGCAAGTATGTTATAGTATGATTGAGTAAGACTGCTTGGCTATAACAAGGCTGCTGCATCAGGTATGTTCAGACCATGCCCTGGGACCCAGGGCTGAGCTGCACTTCATCCAGTTGAAACACGTGATTTCCTTCAAAGAATCCTGGGCCTAGTAGTTTGCTTCTCACCGAGCTAAAATTCTCAGCATCCTTAACACACTATTGTTTGCAGGATTATTTGGGGAAAGTCATGTGCTTTATGATGCATATACAGCCTTCGAAAGCAATGTCAAGCTCCTGTGTGATGACGCGTTCAAGGAGAAAACCAGAGGTTACAAGGAGTTGAAAACTCTGGAAAGATAAATGGCCATTCTGTCATCCTGACATCATCCCATCAATTTTGTTCGATCTTATGAGAAATTAGGCGCCGTGGAGAGAAGGCCACCTGCCGCAGGTAGAATGTAACCAGAGTTATGTCATCTGCAGAGATTTTATTTTGCGATACCACCCACGAAGCAGGTCATGACGAGGCTGGGAAGGGGAATGTGGCCCACGATCACAAATTACAGAGTATGAGGATTCTGATTCACAATAACTTTAAAAAAAAAAAAAAAAATTATTAAAGTTTCAACATATTACAAACATGAGCGAAAAAAAGAAAAAGGAAAGCAGATGCAGAAAGAAAAAAGATATAAAAATACAAAAATACAAAATAAAAACAGTTAAACGAACAGATTAGTCTTTCTATGTCTTATCCTTCATTTACTTGTTTCCTCGACCTCCTCGCACCTCCCTTTTTTGTATTCCAGTTCACATATTTTGTTCAGCAGTTCCCTCCCCTCTTTTAAATATCCTAGTCAATAATCATAAAGATATTGTACTTTTAGATTTTTACATATTACATAGTAAACCCTTTTTTCATCTTCCCTTGTAACATTTCAGTTAAGAACCACTTAGTTTTTATCGAACATCATTCTAACATTCATTAACTTTACAATATTTCTGTAGATAATCTTTAAATTTCTTCCAATCTTCTTCCACCGACTCTTCTCCCTGGTCTCGGATTCTGCCAGTCATTTCCGCCAGTTCCATATAGTCCATCAGCTTCATCTGCCATTCTTCCAGGGTGGGTAGATCTTGTGTCTTCCAATACTTTGCAATAAGAATTCTTGCTGCTGTTGTGGCATACATAAAGAAAGTTCTGTCCCTCTTTAACACCAATTGGCCGACTATGCCCAGGAGAAAGGCCTCTGGTTTCTTCAAGAAGGTATATTTAAATACCTTTTTCAATTCATTATATATCATTTCCCAGAAAGCCTTAATCTTTGGGCATGTTCACCAAAGGTGAAAGAATGTACCTTCGTTTTCTTTACATTTCCAACATTTATTATCGGGCAAATGATAGATTTTTGCAAGCCTGACTGGAGTCATGTACCACCTGTATATCATTTTCATAATATTCTCTCTTACGGATTCACAAGGACTTTTAATCAGATAACAAAGAGGGAGCAAAACAGCCCTGCCCTGCCCTGCCCTGCTCAGGATAAATATTTTGAGCAGACTTTGGGGCCCCAGGAAGTCTGGGATGTTCAGTCACTTCCAGTATTTCTCTTTTGTGTGTGTTTGCAGTTCTCTTTTTAAAACAGCTGCAACAGAAACCCTGAGTCTTCTTGCTCCTGGGGTGCTCATCCCAACCAATCAGGGATTGCTCATTAAGAATGATGGTGTCCTGCTTTCACGTAGCCAATCAGAGCAGATGGTGCTTCCTGCCCTCACTCTGAATGTAGGATGCAACGTAGCCAATTGCATCTTGTTATCTAAAATAACAATAATCCTGTGGGAGGTGTTTATTGTTTTGTTTGTTACTATGTTGTGTGGTTTTTGTGTTTTTATATTGTAAACCGCCCTGTGATCCTCAGATGAAGGCCAGTATAGAAATGTATTAAATAATAATAATGTTCACATCCTAAAGCCTATTCAGAGAGAGGTCAGGAGGATTTTTTTTGTTTCGCAGTCCTCCAAAAATGGGGTGCGCGACAGAAAGAGGTATTCCACAGAGGTAAAAGCTTTTCGAAAAGGCCAGCCACCTGCTTCCTCTCATCTCTACTGCAAAGTCACTCAGGTAGTGACATCATTTGTATAGCCGATTAAGAGCTATTTTATGCAGTACAGTGGTACCTTGGGTTAAGAACTTAATTCATTCTGGAGGTCTGTTCTTAACCTGAAACTGTTCTTAACTTGAGGTGCCACTTTAGCTAATGGGACCTCCCGCTGCCACTGTGCCGCCGCCGCACAATTTCTGTTCTCATCCTGAAGCAAAGTTCTTAACCCGAGGTACTATTTCTGGGTTAGCGGAGTCTGTAACCTGAAGCGTATGTAACCTGAAGTGTCTGTAACCCGAGGTACCACTGTATGGTGTAGTGGTTACTATCAGACCAGGACCTGGGAGCACAGGGTTTAAATCCCTGCTCAGTCATGAGACTCACTGGGTGACCCTGGGCCCATCACTGCCTCTCAGCATAACCCTATCTTACAGGGTTCTTGTGAAGATAAAATGGGGAGAAGGAGAACAGTGTACAAGATCTTCAGCTCCTTAGAGAGAGAGATGGAATAGAAATGCAAAATCTATTTATTTATTTGTCTTAATGATGGACTTGCATTGTTTTCACCACCACCCCTTTTCTGTCTGGCAACAGGAGAAGGGTGGGGGTGGGAAATGGAATGGCAAATGACCACTTCCTAGACCTTATGCACTGTTGTTCTTTTAAGCACTAAATAGGATGATAAAAGATAAATTGGAACCAACTAGGGAAGCTTGAAATCCATGGCAACATCTACAAGGTTTTCTCACTGCAAAATTTAACAGGAGCCCAGACAACAGGCCAAAGTGGGGTTGTATAATTTAAGGAAGAGTAGCGGGGAGCAGAAACACTTTAGGAAGTGATCTAAAGGCTGCTAGATTAAGCATTGTAAGATAACATCTTGGCTGCTGTCAGCACTGGCACTTAATTGACTTTGGGTTGCTAGACCTGTTTGTGGCAGTGGTGATGAGTTGTCATCTTGGAAGAGTGATCCGAGCTGTCATGACAGAAATGAGCACGTCACATCCATTCCCTCCAGCATTTCTCCAATGAAAATAGGGCCATCCTCTCAGGGGTTGACCAAACCATCGAGTCCCTGGATTCCTTTAACGGAATACCCTTCACATAGGGATGGCGAGAGCGTTCTCCCATCCCTATCACCTGAACCAGAGCCTATCCACAACCTTACAAGTTGTAACGATTTGCTACGCGGCAGGCGAAACTCAAATGGCAACAGCCAATGAGCCAAGTGGGGAAAATTCCTGCCATGCCCCTGTCCCAATGACAGACGACACACAGCGGCATAGCAAGGTCAAGCGCAAAGCCCTAAAAGTAGGGACAGGTGGGTGGATGTTCTGAATGCAAGCACCAAAAGAGGAAGCTCTGGGTCATGTGCACGGGCATAAATAGGTCCCTCTAAACAGTTTGGACTGCGTCCCATGGCCAGATTGCACCCAGCTTCAAGGGACCTACCAATCGGGTGTTGTGGCTGACCAATTGTACCCACCCACAACACAGGGTGTCAGTTTTCCAGGTCTCACTGCAATACGTGCCCTCTTTAAGGGAGGACCCGATTTCTCTCTCCCTGTACAGACATTTCCTAAAAGAACAGGCAAACGCCACACTTCCCTATACAGGGCTGCTTTCAGATGTCTTCTAAAGGTTGTATAGTTACTTCTCTTCTTGGCTGGGGGGGTCGTATAACTCCATATCACCCAAAATTTATCCAAAGAAAATAGGGACGTCTTAAGGAAAAGCGGGGCATTCCAGGGTCAAATCAGAAACCAGGACAGCTTCTGTAAATCCGGGTCTGTCCGATAACTCATAAACTCCTATTCGATTCCCAAAGCCCCCATCTAGCAAACTATCTCAAAGTTCTACATAATGCTAAACACCGATGGGCATTTACCAGGGCCCGCTTTAACGCTCTCCCTTCAGCTCTTCTAGAGGGAAGATACAACAAAATACTGATCAAACAAAGATTATGTCCCTGTAACAGCAACGAAATTGAAACCATCGGGCATGTCATCTTATATTGCCCATTATATCGAGACTCAAGAAAAGAGCTGATTGAGCCGATTCTGAGGAAAATACCGCGTAGTACAGACGACACCTATATCAGACACCTCTTAGCTGACAAAGACCCCGAAATCAACAGGCCTGTGGCGAAGTACTGTTACATTGCAACAAGAATAAGACGAGCAATGATGACAGCAACGGAGTTCAAATTGCAAACATCGAAGGAACGATAATAAACGGTAGTGACATTTGAATTGAATCCTTAAAACCTTAAAAGTCGAAACCTGGTCATAAACATAAGTACCAATTTTGTGATCTGGCCATATCTCTACTGTTATCTGTAGTACAATAGTACTTATATTGTCATATTTTATTTTATAAATTGCTTGCTGGTCATTGACCGTATTAAAGATATTTGAATTTGAATCCGGGTCTGTCTTTGGAAAATAGGGACACTTGGAGGGTCTGCTCATCTAAAACTTGGCATATCACACGCACACACGGGGGCCTTCTCCAGTCACAAATGGTGGGTGGGGGACCCTGTTAAAGACGGCATCTTTCTTCAGGAGCCACCGATGGTGACACTGACCCCAAATCCAAATTTTGTCAGAGCCCAAGGCTTTCCAACCAGTGCCATTCTCCTGCCCTGCACAATGGCTTCTAATGAAGTTGGAATCTGCCCACTATTGCGTAACTAACTGATGAGTAAAAGTGGTGCAGTATCCGCAACATTAGCCTGACAAGGGAGGGCCCCTGCGCTGCAATGCAACATCACCACGCAGGAAACGTGTCATGAGCCTGACATCATCTTGCCACGAGAGCAGGCCCAGGTTGCTGCTTCGCACTCATCACTGTCCAGAGGCACCAGCTTGTGAGGATGATTGAGGGGCGGGGCAACTGTAGTGGAAATGCGGAAGACACTTGTATTTCGAGGAGTTAGGTGGCATGTCCCTTTCCCTTTAACATCCCCAGTTTGATTCTCATGTTTCACACACCTGTCGGGAGTTTCTTGGGTTCTTCTGTGTTGCAAGTGCTGTCTGGATGCCCGGCTGCAGGTAGTGGGAGACTCTCAGCCGCTCTGTATTAGTTCCATCTCAGGGTCCTGGGCTAATCATGAGTAATTCCAGGCGCACTTGATTGCATCAAGGCAGGCTATAAAAGCCATTGGTGGGAGGGGCCCGGTGAGCTTCTGCCCAGATCAAAGGACCTGATGCTGGGAGACTGACGGTCAGGGCCTTTCTCCTGCTGCTCTACCTGGGGCTCTGGGCAGCTGAAGGGGAGACTGGGTAGCCCCTGTTGGGTATTGTCAGAGCTGCTTCCAGATCCTAGCTCACAGAGGATCACGCTAGCCAGCGATCATTAAACAAAAGTCTTTACTGAGTTACAGTTTCCATTCTCAAGCTGCTGCGTGCAACTCTACGTCTCATGGTTAGATCGGCGAAGCTCCATCTGAGTCTCCGCCCCCTGTACACCAGTTTAAGATTCTAGCCTTACTCCACCTCTTCCGTCTCTCCTTTCTCCTCTGGGTCCTGCTACCCCCCGGGGTCCCTTCCTTCCTGGATTCTTCTGACGCTGACGTTGACCCCCCTGACTCCTCCCCGTCTTTTCGGCGGGCTTTGGGACCTGGCTCCCTATCCGGGCTGCCAACTGCACCGCCCTCCTGTACATTTGAACTTGGCGCGCGCGCCCAGCCTTCAACCTTCCTCTCGACCGTTTCCTCGCTCCCCGATGGAGGCGTGGCCAATCCTGACTCATGTCCTCCCACTGGCAGTGCGCCGCCTGATCCCGATGCCTGGGACTCCTCCCCCCTACTGCACTCTGGTGTGGACGCTGGTCCTGATTTCCAACTGCTTCTCTCTGAGTCCCCTCTGGCCCCTTCTTCCTGGGGTGTCCCCCTCGGCACCCCCCTTGCTCTGACCATGGGAGCCCCTTTCTGTGAATCTTCCGATTCGCTGGAAAGACTCAGAGACCTCGGACCGCTGTCATCGCTAACATTACCTTCGGACTCCTCCCCCTCGCTCTCTATTTCCTCCCTTTCCGGTGCCTCTGCTCCTGAACCCCTGACATCCATCCCCCCCTCGAAGCCCCCCCTTCCCCCCTCCCCTCCTTCAGGTGTGGGTACTGGGTGCTCCGTCGTTGTGGGGGTGAGTGCCGGATACAGTTCGTCCCCCGTGGCGTGCATCCAGCCGGATAAGTCCGGCTCGTCCTCCGTGCTCTCGCCGACCTCGATTTCCTCTGCTTCCATCTCTTTGCCGCCGTGCTCGAACCCAAGGTCCTCCCCCAACACGTCCATGTCCGTCTCTCCCCCGGTCTCCTCCGGGGACGTTGCCTGCCAAGGACCCCCCAGCCACTTCCTGCGCCACTGCTCCTCTGGTCGATCGTCCCACCAATAGGAACGGTCTGAGGCCGACCCCGAGGGTGATCCCTCCGGGGAACGTGTTTCTAGTGCCGGTTCCTCGTCCGAGGTGAACCCCTGGAATGTGCTGGCTGAAAATGTGGGTGTGAAAAGCCAGTCGTCGAAATACTCGGCTGGCATGGGCCTGTGTGGGAAAAGGGCATGAAACTCGTCCTTGAGAAGAGGCTCGTCCAAGGCATAGTCCGGCACCCAACTGTTGGCGCTGGCCGGGGTACCTTCTCTGGCGAGAAAATATTCTACACCCTCTTCCCCCCATCTCGAGTCTAAAATCTCTGTGACCTCGTTGATGGGTTCCCCCCTTGGCGACCCCCTCCTTGGGGGCGTCTCCCTGAGCGGGTCTGGTGCCGTGCCCGGCTCCTGAAATCTGTGAGGTGCTTTGTAGGGCGTGAGCACTGATCTATGGAACACTGGGTGCATTCTGGATCCCTCCGGAAGTGTCAACCGGAAGGCCACTGGATTGACCTGTGCCTCGACTTGGTAAGGGCCTAGCTGCTTATGTCCGAGCTTCTTCTTCGCTAACGATCTGGCCGGCACCGCCTGGGCTGCTAACCAAACCCAGTCTCCCACCTGTATGTCTTCCCCAACCCTTCTGTGCTTGTCAGCCTGCAGTTTGTATGCGTGCTTTGCTAGTTCTAACTGCCTCCGAAGCTGTTCGTGAACCTCCTGCAACTCTGACGCTAAGGCTTCCGCTGCCTGTGGCTCCCCCTCCCCCAGTCTCTCTAATCCTGGGAAGGTTCTGGGATGCCTCCCGTTGTTGGCGAAGAACGGTGTCACCCCCGTGGACACGTGCTTCGTGTTGTTGTAGGCGAACTCAGCGAGCGGCAGGTAGTCCACCCATGTTGCCGGCTGCTGATTTGCGTAGCATCTCAGGTACTGCTGCATGATGGCGTTGACTCGCTCCGCTTGTCCGTTGGTCTGCGGGTGTCTTGCCGACGCTAGGTTGATCTTGACGTTCAGGAAACCCATCAGCTTCTGCCAGAATTTCGAGATGAACTGTCGCCCCCGGTCGGACAGGATAGACTGTGGCAGACCGTGAACCCTGAACACGTGGTCTATGAACAGTTTGGCGGTCTGTTCCGCTGTGGCCACCTTTGCGCACGGAATGAAGTGGGCCATTTTGGTGAACATGTCCACCACCACTAGCACTGCCGTCTTGCCCCTCGAGCTGGGCAGATCCGTGACAAAGTCCAGGGCCACTCTCTCCCATGGTTCGAACGGAGTTTGCAGCGGTTCCAGCAGTCCGGCCGGGGGTCTGTGCACTGGTTTGGCCCTCTGGCAGGTGTCACACCTCGCCACGTAGTCCGCGACTTCCCCTCTCATTCCGGGCCACCAGAAGTCTCTGGCGACTAATTCCACCGTCTTCTCCTTGCCAAAGTGCCCGGCAGTGGGCGCGTCGTGCAGCTGCTGCAGTACCTTGGCGCGAAGTTCATCTCCCGGCACGTAGATGGCCCCTTTACGGATGAGCAATCCATCTCGCAGCTGGAACTCGTCGGTCGCTGCCGTGCCCTTGCGCACCTCTGCCATCTTTGCTTGCGCGAAGGAGTCATCCTGCAACGCTCATCGCACCGCCTCCAGGTCAACTGTTGCAGCAGCGCACGCCCACACTGTCGGTGCGAAGATGTGCATGGCGGCCGCTGGCGTTGCCTCCTCCAGATACTGTGGCTTACGGGAGAGAGCATCCGCCATGATGTTGGTGTCCCCCGGGACATACTCTATTCGGAAGTCGAAGTTCGCAAAGAACTCAGCCCAACGTATCTGCCTCTGGTTCAGGAACTGTGCCGTGCGCCAGTGCTCCAGATTCTTGTGGTCCGTGCAGACCTGCACCGTGTGCTTGGCGCCGATCAGGAAGTGCCTCCACGCTTTGAATGCTGCATGAATGGCCAGCAACTCCCTGTCCCAGATGGTGTAGTTCTGTTCAGACTTGCTGAGCTTCCTGGAGTAAAACGCTCCCGGCCTCCAAGCCCCCTGCGGGTCTTTCTGCAGCAGGACTGCTCCCACGGCTCTGTCCGAAGCGTCTGTCTCCACCCTCATCGGCCTGCTGGGGTTGACATGAAGCAGCTGCTCTTCC
The DNA here is from genome assembly GCF_964106645.2 of Podarcis pityusensis. Taxonomy (NCBI): domain Eukaryota; kingdom Metazoa; phylum Chordata; class Lepidosauria; order Squamata; family Lacertidae; genus Podarcis; species Podarcis pityusensis. Next base: position 33,704,761 of record NC_138041.1, read on the forward strand.
GACGCGAAGAGACGCTTGAGTGCCTGAAAGGACTGCTCCGCCTGCTCTGTCCAGATGAACTTCTTTTTCTTGGAGCTGAGCGTGTCCGTGATGGCCGCTGTCTGCATGGCAAAGCCTTTGATAAACTTGCGATAGAAGTTCGCGAAGCCGACAAACCGTTGGACCTCCTTCCGGTTGCGTGGGCTTTTCCAATCCAACACTGCTCGAACCTTGGCGCTGTCCATGGCGAGCCCCTTGTCAGACAACTTGTAGCCCAGGAAATCCACCTCGGTCACGTCGAATTGGCAGTTCTCCAGCTTGGCGTAAAGCCTATGTTGCTGTAGCCTGCTCAGCACTTCCTTGACGTGTCTGTCATGCTCCTGCTGCGATTCCGAAAAGATCAGGATGTCATCCAAGAAACAGACGCACGTCTTGTAGAGGAGCCCCGCCAACACGTGATGCATGAAAGCTTGAAAAACGTGGGAACCATTTTGCAATCCAAAAGGCATAACTCTATATTCGTAGGTGCCCAGGGGCGTGAACATGGCTGTCTTCCACTCATCTCCTTCCCGCATGCGAATGAGGTTGTACGCCCCTCGCAGGTCCAACTTGGTGAACACGCTGCCCTTCCGTACCTTTGCGAGGAGGTCGTCGATTCGGGGCATGGGGAAGTCCGATGGCTTGGTCACACTGTTCAAAATGCGATAGTCCACTACAAGTCTTTTTTGGGGCGTGTCCCGCTTCTTAACAAAGAATACCGGACTGCCCCCCGCTGCCTTGGACTCTCGGATGAAACCGCGCTCCAAATTATGATCTATGAACTCTTTGAGTTCCTGCAGTTCGTCCTCAGACATGGAATACAGCTTCCCTTTGGGCAGCGCCGCCCCCGGCAGCAGGTCAATTTTGCAGTCATATGGTCTGTGGGGGGGTAGCCTGTCTGCCTCCTTCTCGCAGAAAACCTCCAAAAATTCTGCGTACTTGTGGGGAACCGCTTGCAGCGTGCCTAGCTGCAGCTGTGACTCCTCTTCCTCTCCTTCCTGCCGGGGCACGATGCAGTGTTCAGCGCAAAAGGAAGAGCCGAAGGTCAGCTGCCTCTGGTACCAAGCCAGCGTCGGGCTGTGCTTGTCCAGCCAACTCATGCCCAATACAATGGGCGTGTCCGATGTTGAGTGACATTGAAGCTGATGATTTCCCTGTGATTCCCAAGTCGCATCACCATTGGTGGCGTCTGCTTCACCACTTGCCCCCCTAGCAGCTCCCTGCCATCCACCGTGACAACCTGCAGGGGCAGCGTGGCAGGCAGCAACTGTATAGCGTGCCGGTCGACAAAGTCCTGCCCTATAAAGTCCGCATTGCTTCCGGAGTCAATGGTGATTGGCACGTCCATGGTGATTCCATTGGGCAGCTGGAGCGACGCGGTGAGCCTCACTACTGGTTTGGGCGGGAGGGGGTCCATGGGCTGTAAAATCTCTGGGGACTGCTTCACTGACACGTCTGGCTGGGCCCCAGTGCCTCTTTCTCCAGCCAGACTCCGTCGTTTCCCTGCTGTGGTTCTCCTTGCTGCGTTGCTGCAGTTACCATTGCTGAGGCTGCAGTGTGCTTGTGGAGCCTCTGGGGACACTCTTTCGCCATATGCTGTGGATCATCGCAGATGTAACACTTCCTGTTCCCTCTAGGAGGCTTCGCTTTCACTGCTGCCGGTGCTAGGGCTCTGGCTGCTGACTGAGCCCTTGCACCTCCAACCTCCATAGGTTCCGCTCCTCCTCCTGGCGGAGGCGTGGATTGCGCACGCGCTGCTTCTCTGGGAAGGAAGGAGGAGCCCCTGGCTGGTTCGCGCCCTCCACGCCCTTCGTCCCTGCTCCACGGACGTTCTTCCAGCCGCACCCCCACCGCCAGCGCCCTCTGAACGATCTCCTGCGTGGTCCGGGGTCTCTCCCCCCTCGCAATTTCATCTTTAACCGAGCCGTGCAATCCCTCCCAAAACAGGTCTCTTACAGGAGCCGAATCTCTGTCCCATTCCAGAGCACTGACCAAAGCGAAAAAGCGGGCATGGTACTGCCTTACGCTGGCCCTCCCTTGCTTCAGTCCATGTATCTGCTGCCGAGCAAGATCCACGTCAATGCTTGATAAAAAGCACCCATCCATCGCTTTAATAAAGGCATCCGCATTTTGGAGCGCCGGATCCTTATCTCTCCACAAATTGCGCAGCCATGCTTTAGCATCTCCATGCAAATGGGACATGATGAATCCCACCTTCTCTTGCTCATCTCTAAAGTCTTTGTTCAGCAGTTGCAGTGCACACATTACATCTGCTCTAAAGTTGGGGTACTGTTGCAAATTCCCATCGAAGTGAGAGACCAGACCGCCTGTTCGTCTCCCCAACCCAATCCCCTCCGGTTTGGGTGTCAGTTGCCCTTGCTTCGTAAGCACTTCCAACCTGACCTGGAGATCCCTGTAGGCGGCAGCTGCGTCCTCCTCTCTCTTCCTGGATGCAAGAGCCTCGGCATTCAGTCGTGACACTGCTTCTCTGAGTTCCGCTATCTGCTGTTCGGCCGTCATATTGTCTGCCGTTCGTGAGCTCGCTAGTAGGCACCCGCTTTCTCTCCTCTCCGCGAGGCCGTAGATGCCCACAATTTAAGGGATGGAGCTTACTGTCAGAGCTGCTTCCAGATCCTAGCTCACAGAGGATCACGCTAGCCAGCGATCATTAAACAAAAGTCTTTACTGAGTTACAGTTTCCATTCTCAAGCTGCTGCGTGCAACTCTACGTCTCATGGTTAGATCGGCGAAGCTCCATCTGAGTCTCCGCCCCCTGTACACCAGTTTAAGATTCTAGCCTTACTCCACCTCTTCCGTCTCTCCTTTCTCCTCTGGGTCCTGCTACCCCCCGGGGTCCCTTCCTTCCTGGATTCTTCTGACGCTGACGTTGACCCCCCTGACTCCTCCCCGTCTTTTCGGCGGGCTTTGGGACCTGGCTCCCTATCCGGGCTGCCAACTGCACCGCCCTCCTGTACATTTGAACTTGGCGCGCGCGCCCAGCCTTCAACCTTCCTCTCGACCGTTTCCTCGCTCCCCGATGGAGGCGTGGCCAATCCTGACTCATGTCCTCCCACTGGCAGTGCGCCGCCTGATCCCGATGCCTGGGACTCCTCCCCCCTACTGCACTCTGGTGTGGACGCTGGTCCTGATTTCCAACTGCTTCTCTCTGAGTCCCCTCTGGCCCCTTCTTCCTGGGGTGTCCCCCTCGGCACCCCCCTTGCTCTGACCATGGGAGCCCCTTTCTGTGAATCTTCCGATTCGCTGGAAAGACTCAGAGACCTCGGACCGCTGTCATCGCTAACATTACCTTCGGACTCCTCCCCCTCGCTCTCTATTTCCTCCCTTTCCGGTGCCTCTGCTCCTGAACCCCTGACATCCATGTTTTATGTTATGTTTTGTATGCCTGCTGTTTATTTGTTAATAAAAATGTTTTGGTTCCCCTTCCATCTCCTCATTCCTTTTGTCCTGATATCCTTGGAAAGAACTGATGCATTTGGCAGCACAGCAACATAGTGCTCGTGATGTTAGGCCGTTGGGAACTTGGGGTGGAGCCGAACATGGCGGCAGCGCAGCTTCAATGGCCAGCAGCTCCTCTTCCACTTCCTCTTGGTACCACCTCCAGTGAGAGGCTGCTTCAACCATCCTTCCCCTCTGTGGCAGCAGGAGAAGGAGGAGGCAGCCACTGGAGCCAAGCCATGCTCGGCTCTGTGCTTTTGGGACATTGAGGGAGGTCCAGCACCCACCACAAAAAAATTTTTTGGGGGGAGCGAAGGGCTTGGCCCTCAGGAGCTGGTGCCCTTGCTTCCCATAGAGGTCCACTGGATGCCTTTCTGAGGCCCACAAACAGCAGCTGAGTGTAGCAGCTCTTTCCTCTCTTGTGAATCTCGACCGCTGGTGTTCTCTCCTCCTAGATATAATATGGTAAAAAGGTAAAGGTAAAGGACCCCATGGCGGTTAAGTCCAGTCAAAGGCGACTATGGGGTAGCTGCGCTCATCTCGCTTTCAGGCCGAAGGAGCCGGCATTTGTCCACAGACAGCTTTCCGGGTCATGCGGCCAGCTGGACTAAACTGCTTCCAGCACAACGGAACACTGCGACAGAAACCAGAGCGCAAGGTATTATAAGAATTTTAAGGTCATATATATATATATATATATATATATATATATATATATATAATGTTTATAAATGTGCCAAGCAAACACATACATTTATATATGAACCACATGTTTGAAACCCACAGAAAAAGTCCTGAAACCATTTGACCTCAAACATTTCTCTGCAAGATTGAAGGAAATGGGAAGCCTCCCCATTGTGTCTTTATTTACAAGTCCTGCCTCAAGGGCACATTTAAGATATGAATAGGGTGAGCCTGTGACCTGTGACCTGGATTCAGGGATTTAGTAGTTATAATAATAAAAGAGTGGCCAAAACCCAAGTAATGCAATCAGGTAATCTGGCAGACGGGAGATAACACACTCAGGATTCTGTTTTAGACCACCCCCTGTGATGTATATCTGCTGGAGACCACCTCTTTCTGTGATGTATGTATGATATATTGGGGGGTGGTCTTGGGCTACACCCCTTATTTGATGTATGTATGATGTTTCTGGGGTGGTCTTGGGCTCCAGGGCACGCCATTTAAAATGTCTATATAAGGGCTGGCACAGCTTTGTTCTGGGTTACTCCTCCCTTCTACATGTACCGAGTGAGGACCCTGTTGCAACAGTTTAATAAAGATCAGGCTTACTAGCTGCTTTGCTTCTCAATATTCTCTGGTTGGCCTCTATTATTTTCTCCTACTGATAGGGAACCCACTTAAGGACCCTATATGGGCTCTTGGGTACCCCATAAGGGAAAAAGGGCAGATTTTGTTTACAACAACAGAAATGCCATTTACCTTCCCATCGCAGCAGTACCTATTTATCTACTTGCACTGGCATGCTTTCAAACTGCTAGGTTGGCAGGAGCTGGGACAGAGCAACAGGAGTTCACGCCGTCACAGGGATTCGAACCGCTGACCTTCTGATTGCCAAGCCCAAAAGGCTCAGCGGTTTAGACCACAGTGCCACTGGGACTGGCAGCTATTGAGAGCCTTACTCTCCAGGAAACTGAGTGGCAAGCCGTTTGCAGAATGGGGATAATCGTATGAATGGATGTGGAGGGCCTCTGGGCAAAGGCAAATTATTTTCACACCCTTTCTTTGCAACACATTCCAGGGGCAAAGGAGGCTCTGGTGCCTTCAAGTGCTGTATAGGGGAGAGAATTTGAAAAAGTTCAGTTTCCCCCTCATTGTTGCATGTCAAGTGCCTCTTGCAAAAAGCCAGGCAAGGTCTGGGAGCCCCACTCTCCTCCTTTGTGTTGGACTGCGTGACGGAAAGGTCACCCAGTTCCATGCAGAGATTTTCCACGAGGCCTCATTGAGTTCCCCCTTACCCCAGATAACCAAGCTCTCTCTCGAATGTTTACCTCATTAAGTTGCAATGCATCTTATCAGCCCTCTCGTTAAGTGCATTTTCCAGGAATCCTTCCAGCTGCACTGGTCGTGCTGATTCCGAGAGTTATCGATTGACAGTTAGAAGCCCAGGTCTTCCTGAGGTGGCAAATCATACGAACACAAGAAGAGCCTTCCTGGATCAGACCCAGTGGCGTAGCGTGGGGGGTGCAGGGGGGCCGGCCGCACCGGGCGCAACATCTGGGGGGGGGGTGCGCGCTCGCACTCGCAGCTCTCTGCCCCTACCTGGCTCACTCACTCTCTCTCACTGCAGTGCTGGCTGTGCGAATCCGATCCGAGCCGCTGGGTCGCCACCCACTGTGGAGGGGGTGGGTGCCAGGCGTGCGGTGCGGAGAGAGAGCGAGGGACTATCTGGGGGAGGGACAGTGCAGCGGCCGCCCAGCGCAGCGCTGAGCGTGGGAGAGAACCACACCAGACCAGACCAGGCAGCAGCAAGAAGAAGCTGGCAGTGGTGGCAGGTTAGGGGTTAGGGGGCGCAAATTACTTGCCTTGCCCCGGGTGCTGACAACCCACGCTACGCCGCTGATCAGACCCATCCAGTCCAGCATCCTTTTTTCACAGGTGCAGAACACAGCACCCCTCTCCCGGCTTGTGATTCCCAAGCAACTGGTATTCAGAGAGATCCTGCCTCTGACAGGTGAGATAGAACGGTTGCTTTTTTAAGGGTGCTGGGAACTGTAGCTCTGTGAGAGGTCTCCTAACAACTCTCAGCACCCATAACAAACTACATCTCCCAAGATACAGTGGTACCTCTGGTTACATACTTACTTTGTTCCGGAGGTCTGTTCTTAACCTGAAGCACCACTTTAGCTAATGGGGCCTCCTGCTGCCACTGCGCCACCGGCGCACAATTTCTGTTCTCATCCTGAAGCAAAGTTCTTAACCCGAGGTACTATTTCTGGGTTAGCGGAGACTAACCTGAAGCGTCTGTAACCCGAGGTACCATTGTACTTTGTGGGAAGGCCATGCCTGTCAACGTGGTAAAAAGAATGCTTTAACTGTCTGGTGCGGATGTGATCAGAAGTGAGGTTGCTTCCAAAGCAATCTGTTCATTGAGCATTCATTCTGACTTGAGGGGAGGTTAGAGGATGTTGTGTCAGGCAGATGTGTGCAGAGGAGGGCAACCAAGATGATCAAGGGTCTGGAAACTTAAGCCTTATGAGGAACGGTTGAAAGATTTGGGTATGCTTAGTGGGTGGCGCCGTGGTCTAAACCACAGAGCCTAGGACTTGCTGATCAGAAGGTCGGCGGTTCGAATCCCCGTCACGGGGTGAGCTCCCATTGCTCGGTCCCTGCTCCTGCCAACCTAGCCGTTCGAAAGCACGTCAAAGTGCAAGTAGATAAATAGGTACCACTCCAGGGGGAAGGTAAATGGCATTTCCATGCGCTGCTCTGGTTTCGCCAGAAGCGGCTTAGTCATGCTGGCCACATGACGCAGAAGCTGTACGCTGGCTCCCTTGGCCAGTAAAGCGAGATGAGCGCCGCAACCCCAGAGTTGGTCACGGCTGGACCTAATGGACACGGGTCCCTTTACCTTTACCTATAGCCTGGAGAAGAGGAGACAGAGGAGACATGATAGCCATCTTCAAATATCTGAAGAGTTGTCAGATGGAAGATAGAGCAAGTTTGTTTTTCTCCTGCTCCGGAGGGTAGGACTCAAACCAATGGCTACAAATTACAAGAAAGGTGATTTCAACTAATCATCAGGAAGAACCTTCTGACAGCAAGAGCTGTCTGGCAGTGGGGTGGGCTTATCTTGGAAGACGGTGGACTTTCCTTCTTTGGAGGTTTTTTAAAGAGAGGTTGGGTGGCCATGTGTCATGGATGCTATGATCCCTGCATTGCAGGGGTTGGACTAGATGACTCTCATGGTACCTCCCAATTCTATGAAGTGGTATCCTACACTTACCAGCACCTTTCTCTGTCACTTCTTCTGTTGCAAAAAGTCCAATCTTTTTGGAAAGAGGATTTGTTGTGCAAGCAACAATAATTGTGCACCTTGAGTTTATCATTAGGTCACCTGAAAATAGTCTGTTTCTCTTTGCCCTGAATTGACTCCCTTTTTCTGCTTGGGGGGCTTTTGGAACGAGACTTGTAAAAGACTTTGCTCCATTCCATTTGGAGCTGCAAAATTGACAGCACTGCTGCTAAGATTTTGCTGGCTAAAAATTGGAAAACGCAAGAAGTGCCAACAGTGGAGGAATGGCAGATGAAGATGATGGACTTTTGAGAGCTAGCTGACCTGACCGGAAGAGTCCACGACCAGAAGGAGGAGGAGTACCAGGAGGAATGGATGAAATTTAAAGACTATTTAGCTAAATATGCTAAGATAACTTAAATAGAAATACTTGCAAGTACCAGACTGGCTTAGGATTTAAATATGTGATGTTATAGAATAATATGTTTAAAGTTAATTTGAAAAGAAAGAAAGATGTTAATTGGCTAAGTAAATTTTATGAGAAATTAGTTTTGGAAAACTGTTACAATGATATACATTGAAACTCAGCCAGGGGGATTCGAGGAAGTCACCTAACAATGTTAACAAAAGTGGAACTATTATAGTTAGGATTTTTGTTTGTTTGTTTATGTTTGTTTTAAATTTGGAAAATCAATTAAAAAATTTGGAAAACCCCCCCAAACAAAATTGACAGCACTTAGCAGCAAGCCAAATGTCTCAATGTTCTTCCTAAGTATCAATTCTGTTAGCGTAAAAGTCAGCTAGCCAAGAAGGGGATGGACAGAGCTGTTGCTTAGCAACCAGGTAGAGTGGCATGATCTTCACTAAGATAGACCATGCTCTGATTGGCTGTGTTGTTCTGAGGGAGTTGTCCCTGTTTGTTTTAGCTCAAATGTCTTCCTGCTATGTACAAGGCCTGAACTAAGAAAGACCAAACCCCTCTGTTTCTTTCCTTTCAAGTTATATTTTGTTATTTTTCAAGTTGCTCAGTAAAGCATCACAAGGATTTCATTTTCCTCTGCAGTGTGCGTTCAGTGACTAACACTCTGCCACCTGCTAACAAAATCTGTCAGGTCTTAAAAAAAAAAAAAAGTGCTACAGCTGGTTGTTGAGAGGAGTCTTGCCAAAGTTCCTGAAATACTTATCAGCATGGGAGACTTGCCTGACCATACATTGTGTGGAGGAGCAGAAGAGAGCAAAGAGGCCAAAATCAAACATGTAGGAAGCGAGCTGGATCACAGAACATGATTCTGTAAAGAAAAAGACGACCTCTGTAATTTATTTGTTTGCTTGTTTGTACTCCTTATTGTGGGGCAGTTGCCCTTGGTGATATATTTTTTTATGTGACTTTGCATTTTGCTAGTCTATCACTACCCTGTGTATTGTTTGTTGAAGTGCCCTTTGTACTGACATCGAGCTCAGGGGGAGGCATTGCCTGTCTGTTTCCTTCCTGCCCTGTGGAGAGCACAGCGTACAGAATTTACAGAGAGGGATAGTATCTCTAGTTGGGGTATAAGTGTTATTTTTCTAGAAGAGGTGCTGAAACTCACCACAAACACCTCCCTCGTTCTCTTAGAACAGCAATGGCACCCACTTGAAAAGTGCCTGAACTGGGTTTCAACTAAAATTCAAGACATATTCTGAAATTTCCAGGCATATTCTGGCATCTGGTGTTGCTAAGGGACCAGTCTCGTTCTCTCTCTTCCCGCACACACTTCCAGACCCTGTTAGAAACAGATATGAAAGCTGGGAGCTAAACAACACCTTAAGCTGAGGTTGTGCGTGCAACAATGGAATGTCCAGGCACACTTTTTTATAGCAAGAATACAGTTATGAAAATGAATGAACTGCAGCTAAAATATTATGTTCACGTAGTCTAAACCTTCCTCTGCGCACCCCCCTAATATTCTTAAGAGGGTCTCTTCTCCAGTCTTCAGAGAGTAGCTGGAAGTGGGCAGGCAGAAAAAGGTCCTTTTCCCCCACTCTGCAGTTTTAAACTGAAATCTTAGGCGCAGTACTGCGCCCAGAGCTCAGAAACTGCTTGCCCTAATGAAATTCCCCATCACAAAATGCACTTAGAACAATGGGAGTTTTGAGCACTGCTTCCAGAGTTCCAGATTCAATGGCACAGCGGCAAATTTCAGTTGTGCAGTTGAAATTGATTTGGTGCTCTTCTGCAGCAAACCTTCTCCGCCCTCAAAACCAGCCTTTTTGAAATCCAGAAAGTGACTGGAAAAGCCGTGGAAAGTGTGGGACGATTATTGGGCACAACAGTGTCTAATCTCCCTGCAAAAAAATCAGAATGGATCTTCAATAAACTGCCTATGTTGTCCAACCTCCATAGCAAACTTTGCGGGAACAAATCAGTGGATGTTCAATGAACAGGTTTTGCTCTCTACTGAATTGGGTTGTCTTTGCTGCCCCCATCTGGCAGGAAATGAAATTTTTCAGAACCCCCTTTACCCTGGTTTTGAAACTTGAGGGGTCAGGTTTTTTAAGGATCCAGCTTATTTCTGTGATCATAAGTTGTTTAAAAGGACATGGGTGGTCCTGTGGTCTAAACCACTGAGCCTCTTGGGCTTGCCAATCAGAAGGTTGGCGGTTCGAATCCCCACGACGGGGTGAGCTCCCATTGCTTGGTCCCAGCTCCTGCCAACCTAGCAGTTCGAAAGCACTTCAAAGTGCAAGTAGATAAATAGGTATCACTCTGGCGGGAAGGTAAACGGCGTTTCCGTGTGCTGCTCTGGTTTCGCCAGAAGCGGCTTAGTCATGCTGGCCACATGACCTGGAAAAACTGTCTACGGACAAACGCCGGCTCCCTCGGCCTGTAAAGCGAGATGAGCGCCACAACCCCAGAGTCGTCTGCGACTGGACTTAACCGTCAGGGGTCCTTTATCCTTACCTTTTTAAAAGTTGTTTAAAACTGCTTTTAATATTGTGTTTTAAAGTTGTGCAACACCCTGGGACTTCAGAGGGAAGTACAGGTAATCAATAACAGAAATAATATTGAGTCTACAGGCTGAAAACGCAGGGAGGTGTGTTTCAGATTGCATGATGGTTCACATCAGCATGGTTGCATGTGTTTCTGAGTAGCCTGCACTCAGTGGGCAGAGATGGGGCCTGGCTCTGTCTAGACAGCTTTACGTTTTCAAATTAAAACACATTGAAATGCAGGATTTCTCAGGAAAGCACAGGGTAGGTGTGAATTGTGGCTACGATAACGCATGCACAGCTTCACAAGCCATAGTTGGGGATGCACTGGTTGCAGGATTCCCAGTCACACCTGAAGACTCCAGGGATGGCACCTGTGGGCTTCTGCACTCAAAGCAGATATCCTACCACTGAGCTGTTGCCCTCCGCCAGCTGCATCTCTGATAGGAGCCTTTGAGGACTTCACCACTTTCTGAAACAGATGTGCCAGGTCTCAGTCCTCCGCCCGTGGAACCACAACCACATTTTTGTAATGGTGCCTTTTCCCCTTTCCTTTTCACGATTACCATGCAAACAGAATCGGCCACCAATGTACCCAGCCTTTCGCCTCCCGCCCCTGCCCACTATAACCGACGGCGGTTTCCTTCTTGCTGTCTTTCAAATGTCCAAAGCAATATAGACCTCTAATGAATATTTCCGATGGCAAGATGAGAGTCTTTATTCTTTTTTGGGGGGGGGAGGGGGCGGTGTGGTGGGACAAGGAAGTGAGGAGACAAGGATGGTCGGGGAGTGAGAAACCCACAGATGCTGCTGTCGAAGCTCATTAACTTAAAATAACACTATTCTTTTTTTTTCATTATTATTTTTTTTACAAAAATAACCAGAAAGGGGAAATAAAATAAAATAGAGGCTGTTCACTTCTCATGGAGAATCTGAAACATTTTCCTTCACGTTCCTAGGAATGTTAACTGTGTCGCTCATTTTAACGGCGTGTGGCATCCTGTGATTTTGTTCTTTGTTTTGCTTTCTTTCTAAAAAAACTATTTCATCCCTTTTGTTTGCATCCCTGAATTGCTGCGGTATGTTCTGCTCCACCTGACGCCCTCTGTCATAGCGATCTCTGAAGCTGTGCCGCTGTCCAAAGGCTGGCCAAGGCGAGGCCTACGCAGAGTCTGAGAGCTGAGCCGGATGAGGGCCACCCGGGAGAGGAAGACGTGCAGGAGCAGACTTCGCTCTCGGAGCGGCTCTCGTCGTGGTGCCCCTGCCTGGACCGGCCCCCTGTCCTGCTGCTCTCGGCCGGCTCAGGCGAATCCGCCTGCATGTCGCTGCACACCAGCCAGTCTCTGGCAATGGATTGTGGGTAACCGGGCTCAGCTTCCAAGTCACTGTCCATGACTTTCCAGTATTCTTTTCCCTTGAAGAAGTAGGTTGCCCCTGGAAAAGGAAGCAAAAGGGGAACCTGAGAAGAGCCTATCTGTCATGGAGCAAGTCAGTCAGTAAATCACACAGTTCAAAGCTGGAGTTAACTCGTTATTAGAAGAACATGATTTCCACAGACTCGGCTGGGTTTCAGGCCTAATGAGCACAGCGGTTGCTGAGATTAGAAGTCTGCCTTCCTACAGCCATCTATGTCTCCTCCCCTCCAGGGCTTCTTCCAAGCAATCAGAGACTGTGCCTGAATGCAGCCCATCTTTACTCCACCCATTTCATCCCTCTCCTGGTTTTGGGAGTCAGAGGGAGAGGGGACCTTGTTGCAGCAGGAGGAGGGACACTTGTGACTCTTCATTAGCCTGATTCATTTCTGCCTCTTGACTTCCCTCCTCCCACTTGCCTGCTTCAGCTTCTGCCTCTGATTCTCGACTGCTGTCTGCCATGTACTCCCCCAACTCACTGAGCCCTGTTACCCCTTCAGCTTCCGATAGCTCCTCTTCCTGGTCTTCTCCCTCTGACCACTCATCATTGTCCCACCACCGCTCCCCGGGCTCCGAGCTTTCTTCCCTTCATGGTTCCCCAGCTGGTTCCTCTCATCATTCCTCTCTGCATCCAACAAGTCCATGCCACTTGCTGGACCTGATTCATCTAGTTTGGTCTCCTGTTCTTGCAGAAGACAACCAGATGCCTATGAGAAGTCCACAAGGAAGACTCAAGTAGAACAGTGCTCCCTCTTCCTTTGTCCGTATTCATTCATTCCCTTTTCTCAGAAACATGTGGGCTGGAATCGTACTGTCTTTTCATTGAAAGGGCAATAGCTCAGTAACAGAGCACAGAGCCTTGTGTGCAGAAGGCCCTAGGTGCAACCCCTGGCACATCTGAGCAGGGCTGGGTGGCACATCTGTCTGAAACCTTAGAGCAGCCTTTCTCAACCTGTGGGTCAACAGATGTTGTTGGACAACAACTCCCATCACCCCTAGCTATCAGGACCAGTGGTCAGGGATGATAGGAGTTGTAGTCCAACAACATCTGGGGACCCGAGGTTGGGAAAGGCTGCTATAGACAATAATAAGCTAAATGGTAGAGTATATGGGAATTTAGGATGAGTCCTGTTGCATCAGGGCAAAGGCCCATCTAGTCCAGCATCTTGTTCTCACATTGGCTGCCCAGATGCCTATGAACATGCTCAGTAGCCACAGAATGCTAGCTGACCTCTGGGTGGGGAGAATGTTAAGGGGCTGAGCATGCAGGACAGAATGTTGGTTGATCCTTGGGAGGGGGAATGGAACGCAGTATCCTGGCAACGGGCATGGCCGGTACCCTGCATAGATGTGTTCCATGCGGCAACCTTTTGTTGTAGGCCCTGCATGCATATTTGAAATACAGTGGTACCTCGGGTTAAGTACTTAATTCGTTCCGGAGGTCCGTTCTTAACCTGAAACTGTTCTTAACCTGAAGCACCACTTTAGCTAATGGGGCCTCCTGCTGCCGCCGCGCTGCTGGAGCCCAATTTCTGTTCTTATCCTGAAGCACAGTTCTTAACCTGAAGCACTATTTCTGGGTTAGCAGAGTCTGTAACCTGAAGCGTATGTAACCCGAGGTACCACTGTATTGCAAATTTTTCAATTTTAGTTTGAACTTGCAAACTGAAGGCAGATAGACACATACAGTGGATGCTCGGGTTGCGAATGTGATCCGTGCGGGATGCACATTTGCAACCCGCATCTGTGCGTCTGTGAATGCGCGGGTTGTGATTCGGCGCTTCTGTGCGTGCGCAAAGCGCGATTTAGTGCTTCTGCGCATGCGCGACTGCTGAAACCCGGAAGTAACCCATTCCGGTACTTCCAGGTTTTGGCAGTCCGCAACCGGAAAAAACACAACCTGAAGCGGACGCAACATGAGGTATGACTGTACTTCATAGGTTCCATTGCATAATTATTCTCCCTCATACTAGGGCTTCCACCATTTATATGGATAGTTGGCCATTTCATGCATCCATGGATCAAAACAATTAGGCCATCAAGAGGTTTGCTGTGACCACAGCAAAAGCGTGTGCAGCTAGTTACACAGTGTTAATTATTTTAATTATTAAATACAAGTTGGGAGGCACACACACTCATTCTGGCCTTTATGTTGTAGCATTCTGAGCACAGGGCGAAGTCTCGCCACCTTGATGTACAGTCCCTCCCTCCTCCCGTTTGATCCAGTGCTTAACACTTACCGTCGGACCACCGCGTGGCATCATCCAGCCCACTGGGGACCCCCTTCCACAACATGGTCTCCAAAGGATAGCCAGGATCCATCCTCCGCTCGTGGTCATCATAGCACCAGTAGAGAGTGTCCTTAAAGAAATAAGTCTTGTCATTCTGGGCCCAGGAAAATGCGGCGTCGATGCCTCCCGGCGGCAAGCCAAAATCCGAGATGGGCCGGGGGTAACCTTCCTCCACATTATTGTCCTTGAAGACCCAGTATCTGTCCCCTGGGGAGAAGAAACAGACAGGTAGGTAGCAATGTCATTCCTGCTTCACAGCACAGAGCTAGCTTCTAAAAAAGAGAGAGGCTGTGGTAGTCTTTAGGTCTGAGTTCACAACGCTCCAGGAGGAGCAAATGCCCAAAAGTTAAGCACACGCGCGCGCACACACACACCACTTGCTGAGGAGTCTGTTTTAATGAGGATGTGTTGTGTGTTTTTTATTGGCCAGGGGGAAGACATCCTTACTGGTGCATGAAGGCAAACATGTTCCCTTCTCACGAGTTTCTAGTTAATGCATATGTGAGTTTAAACCACAAGAGGGTACTGTTTGTCTAGCAATCCAGCAAGCACTTGTTTGTAAGTCTCTCTAAGTTAACTTCACCCCTAAAAGCTGAACTTTTCCGTTTGCTGTTCTCTACAGAGAAGAACTATGCTATTTCTCTCCTCAGCCACTCATTGTGCAGATAGTTCCTGCATGAATAAAGCCTTTGAGCTCCAAAAACTGTGAATGATCTTTTTAACTCACTCAAGCTGTAGGTATGGTAAAACTAGAAGCATCACCTTACTCTTATATGCCTACTCAGGTGCATCAATCCGCAGAATTGGACTGCTACAAGTGCCACACAATGTCCATTTCACACTTGTAAGGAGGCATCTACTCTTTGGAACCCCCTGCCAATTGACATCAAGCAGTCACCTTCAGTGTACACTTTATAACACCTGCTAAAAACATTTTTATTCAGGCAAGCCTATCCCTAGATGTTTTAATCTGTCTTTGGTTATTTTTTTATTTAAATTATATTTTGAATTCCTAACTTCCTGTTTCTAACTCTTTCAAAGACAATTTTAATTAAAACAATTTTTTTTAAGCACTTGAAGGTTTTTTGTACAAGCAAGTGATATATAAAATTGTTAAATAAAATGAACTCAGCTTTTCCCAACTTGGTGCCTTTTAGATGTTGCTGGACTACAAAGCCCATCTTCTCTGACCAAATGGCCATTCTGGCTATGGCTGATGGAAGTCCAACAGCATCTAGGGGGTGCTAGGTTTGGGAAGGTTGGAGGAACTAAACGTATGTCCTCTAATGAGTTTCTACAGTGTGTCTTCTTCCACAGCAATATTTTAGAATTTATATATGAAGAGATAGTAACTGCATTTGAGCATAATGCCAGACCATGGTATAGCCTCTCCACAGGATCCCACTTTCCGTCTCTGTTTCCTGCAGCCACAAGGAGGAGATCGGAAGCTTCTGCTATGGTTATCCATTAGCTGCAACTTAGCACGTTGTCCTAAACTGTGGTTAATCTTAAACATCCTTAATACCAGCTTCATAAACAATGGCTTGGCTTGTTTTCACTAACTAACCATAGTTTATTGCCCAGATTCAAATGACATGGCAAACTGTGGCAACTCAGAAACGGAAGCAAAGCTTTCCGATCTCGGCCTTGCAGCCAAGGGAAGCCTGGGCTTGTTCCAAACAAGCCCATTAACTGGAAGAATGTTCCCAACTCGCTTAATGGCCACCCTTTGAGATAAATGCATTGAGATGGAAATGGGAAACCCATGGCCCTCCAAATGTTGTTGGAATACAACTCCCATCCTCCCTGACCAGGGGCCATGCTGACAGAGGCTGATGGGAGTTGGAGTCCAACTCTCTAGCCCTGCTGTAAGGTAAGCAGAGTCTACCTAGACAACTTGGAGACGTCTGGAGGACTTAAGGTCTGCTGTAAATTAAAATGCTGAGGCTCTTACTTAGATTATTAGCGGGAGATTTTGGAGTTGTGAATCTAAAATAGAAATAAGTAGAAATACTTTATTGTCACTGTACCACTTGTTTACAGTGAGAATAAACGAGCCCCCCCCCCCATCTCTCAGTCCTTGTTACACTCTGTGTGCTGTTGTATGACCACCAACCCAGAACATCAACTGCAATGTTGCTGTCTTCCATTCAGCAGCCTCATGGCCCACTGGTAGAAACTGTTCTTTAGCCTGTTGGTGCGGCTTATCATGCTTCTATACAGGCAGGAGATTAAAAAGGTGCTGGCCAGGGTGTGAGTCATCCCTGAGAATGTTCCTCGCTCTTCTGAGGCAACGGTCTCCTGCGATAACATCTAGCGGACTCAGAGGGCAGCCCATGATATCATGTGCTGTCTTCACCACCCTCTGTAGGGACTTTCTGTCCATGGCTGTCAAACCAGCGTACCACACAGTAATATAGTATGAGAGAACACTTTCTATCGTGGACCGATAGAAGGAAATCATCAGTTGCTGTCTAACATTGTTCTTTTGCAAGACCCTAAGGAAATGAAGTCTCTGTTGGGCCTTCCTAACCACCTGGGCTGTCTTGACCTTCCAAGTAAGATCTTCACTAAGATGGACTCCCAGGAATTTAAAGGAAGAGACTCTCTCCACACGGCCCCCGCTGATATACAAAGGGGCTAGCTCCCCTCTCTTCCTCCGAAAGCCCAACACCAATTGTCTTGCCAATGTTTAGGTGCAGATTCTTCTCTGAGCACCATGTGGATACCTTTTGAACCTCCCTCCTGTATGCAGATTCGTCTCCGCCTGTAATTAAACCCATTATGGTGGTGTCATCAGCAAACTTAATAATTGCAGTAGATAGCAAAGGACACCTCCTTCTTACCTTCATAGACTAGGGCTAAGACTACAGTATTGTCAGGTGTGGGGGAAAGGGAAAGGTTGGGGACCAAGGAGACTTCCCAAGGCTGTGTGTGTTTTGCCTTTCAGTTCTTGCTGGCTGTGGTTGTCCTTTCCCGATTAGCCAGTGGAGGGCAGCATTGCTCAGTCGACGAGCCAACACCAGGCTCTCCTAACAATATCCTTGACACATGTATAATTCCATGTTTGTGTCGTGTTTCCAATAAAGAGGACTAATCCCTCTCCCCGTCAACTCCTGCCATGCCATCTGATTTCAAGGGGAAGAAGACAAAGATGCAATTTCTTATTATGTCAGTGACTTTACGCAGAGGCTTTCTAGGTGAGTGAACTGCGGGGAGTGTGTTCACTTAGGAGTGGAGCACACATTGGCAAGCCTGCGTGTAATTGCCAGCCGCCATTCTCGGATGCTGGCAGAACAAGGTGTCTGGGTCAGAAGGAGGGGTGGAGGAGAAGTCTGGTTCAGTTTGCACTTAAAGGTAAACACCTGTGTGAATCCTAAATGAACCAAAATGCAGCAGTCCTTTGAAACTTGCACTTTTCTGAATTTTGCAATGCAGTTCTCTAGCCAAGTGGAAGTGAGAGCTGGACCATAAAGAAGGCTGATCGCCAAAGAATTGATGCTTTTGAATTATGGTGCTGGAGGAGACTCTTGAGAGTCCTATGGACTGCAAGAAGATCAAACCTATCCATTCTCAAGGAAATCAGCCCTGAGTGCTTACTGGAAGGACAGATCCTGAAGCTGAGACTCCAATACTTTGGCCACCTCATGAGAAGAGAAGACTCCCTGGAAAAGACCCTGATGTTGGGAAAGATGGAGGGCACAAGGAGAAGGGGACGACAGAGGACAAGATGGTTGCGTGGTGTTCTCGAAGCTACCAGCATGAGTTTGACCAAACTGCGGGAGGCAGTGGAGGACAGGAGTGCCTGGCGTGCTCTGGTCCATGGGGTCACGAAGAGTCGGACACGGCTAAATGACTAAACAACAACAGCCAAGTGTCATGGGCTGGTGGATGCAGAGGAATGGTATGAGGAACCAGCTGGGAAATCCCCAAGGGAAGAAGGTTCAGAGTCCTGGGATTGGAGGTGGGGCAATGATGAGTGGTCAGAGGCAGAAGAGGACTGGGAGAAGGAGGTAGCAGAAGAGGGAACAGGGTTTAGTGAGCAGGGAGAGTCTGTGGCAGAAAGAAGTCCAGAATTGGAGGCAGAAGCTGAAGCAGGGGAGGAGGGAGCCCAAAAGGCAGAGAGGAGTCAGACTAGTGAAGAATAATGGGTGTTTCCTCCAGCTGCTGTGATAAGCTCCCTTTCTCACTGCTCTCCCGGAACTAGAAGAGGCATGAAAAAGGCGGAGGAAAGCTTGACTTCAGGCAGGTACAGTCTCTGATTGCTGGAGAAAAGCCCTGGAGAGGAGGAGAGTTAGGCGGCTGTGGGAAGGTGGGGATTTTCAGTCTCAGAAACTGATCCATGGGGCAAGACGTACTGGAGATGAGCTGTTGTGCTCATTAGGACTGGCACTCCACCAAGTCTGGGCAGATGGTGTTCTTGCTAATAAAGAGTTAACTCCAACCTGAACAGTGTGATTTACTGATTGGCTCACTCCTGTCATAAAAAGTGAGGTGTACAAGTGTACAAAAACTATATGTACTGGAGTAAAGTGCACACAAAAATGCATATATGAATAAAAATAGCAAACAAAACTGCATTGCACTAGAAGAAGAGGAGTTTGGATTTGATATCCCGCTTTATCACTACCCGAAGGAGTCTCAAAGCGGCTAACATTCTTCTTTCCCTTCCTCCCCCACAACAAACACTCTGTGAGGTGAGTGAGGCTGAGAGACTTCAAAGAAGTGTGACTAGCCCAAGGTCACCCAGCAGCTGCATGTGGAGGAATGGGGAAGCGAACCAGGTTCACCAGATTACGAGACTACCTCTCTTAACCACTACACCACACTGGCTCCTGGGGGGAAATTGTTTTGCGAAAATGTGTAGATTAGGAAAAATTGTATTAGAATAAATTTGCAGTAAAATACTAATGAATTTGCAGCAGGATATATATATATATATATATATATATATATATATATCACAAATTGATGTGAAGAACTGAACCTAAGATGGGAAAACACAAGAAAGTGAAACTTACATTTTCGCCCCATCCAGAGTCAGAAGGAGTTGGTGAAATGTTGGCTGGAGGCATGTGGTGACAACACCCGGCGCAGGCCAATGATGTCATCAATCCATGTCAAGCACTATTGGCCCCCCAGTGATGCTCTTAGGACAGGACTTGAGGGCATTTTGGAGTAAATGAAGTGATGAACATTACCATCTAAAGTTAGAGTGGGGAACCTTTGGCCTTCGAGATGTTGCTGGAGTCCAGCACCCATCATCACTTCCCATTTGCTAGGCCAGTGGGATTTGGAATGCTGTGAATGTGTGGAATGCCACAGGTTCTCCACCCCTGATCTAAAAAGAGGCTTCCTTGCAAGATCATGCATTCCAAAGTCTAAAATTACCCAGGTGAGCCACAGCTCACCACAAGACATTAGTAACATGCAGCTGGGAAAGCCCAGGAGACTACTAGAGTGATGTTCAGCCTGATCATCTGGAATCAAATCAAAGCTTGTCATTTGAGACAAGTAATTTTCTTCCAGCTGTGCAATCTGTACTCTAAAGCTTAGAGTTGAGGCTCAAAGAGGCTTAAACACAGTGGGGGAACAAAGAATCTGGGAATGCCAAAGAGAAGGTCACCTACAACTGTGTCAAATGCTTTCTCTTACCTTTGAAGAACACAATCTTGTGGTCGTGGGTTCTCTCATAAACAGCATCCACGCTGTCCAGGTTCAGAGGCAGCCCTCGCCAGAAACGATGGATCTGAGCTGGCTGGAGGGAGACCAGATGTTTGTTGCGAGTCAGTCTCCAGAAGTATTTGCCTGGATGAAGAGGCATTGGTTAGTAGGAGATTGTTATGTACTGAGTTGAATAGGATCCAAAAGGCAGCAGTCTGATTGGTCCTAGAACAATAGGATCCAAAATGCAGCAGTCTGATTGGTCCTAGAACTATAAGATTCAGAATGCAGCAGTCTGATTGGTCCTAGAACAATGCAGCAGTATGATTGGTCTGCAGGAGCCACCCAATCCAGCTCCAGGTGGAAGTGAATCCACAACCTGATTGGCCTACAGGAGAATCCTGGAA
This sequence comes from Podarcis pityusensis, assembly GCF_964106645.2. NCBI lineage: Eukaryota > Metazoa > Chordata > Lepidosauria > Squamata > Lacertidae > Podarcis > Podarcis pityusensis. The sequence goes on from NC_138041.1 coordinate 33,724,955, forward strand.
TTAGCCAATCACATGCAGCGCATTGTATAAATAATGTATATAAAGCAGATATTTTGGGGAAACTTTCATCCCTCCTCACCACTAGGAGCTGAATAAAGAGCATGAAATCCACACTCGACTCCGAGTATATTTCAGAGATGCAACTCTTTCTTCCCCAGGGGCACTTCTTTTTCTCCCTTGACAATTTTTTATTTTTGCAGCCCTCTGAACAACAGCTGGTTGAAGGAAGCTTGTGGAACTTGTGGTCAGAGCCCCAGCAGCCTTTGTGGTTTTGTTAGCATTCACATGGGTAACCTCCTGTTCGATGCACATGCAGCTAAAATCCCATGGGAGGCGGGAAATGCTTTGCTAACTCAAGACGGCCCTTGCAAGTCTGTATTCAAGGTGGCTTGGCTCCTTCCTGACTTCTGCAATTCAAACAGGTGGTGACGTAGTCTTTCAGAAAATTGGATCCTAGCCTAATAGTGCAGAAGGCAAAAGGGGGGGGGGGAGCCCACAACACAACCCCCCTCTAAGCTCTTCAACATCTGCAGGGCGGTTCAATTTTTTTTCTTTTTAAAAATACAGTTGTAAGGATTTATTTCATCAGCTGGTAATTATGCACCACTTTGCATATTTGTTTTATATGACACGGGCCGATGCATGAATAATGCATTGGAATGCAGTCTGGATAGCAGCAATTACAAATTCTTTGAAGATGGTGGGGTTTTTTCTTTTTTTAAAAGGACGGGAAAATTAAAACCTCAGCCTTCGAATTGGGTGCTCTTTGCATGTTTATGGGAAATGCATGCAATTAGATCGAGATGTTCTTTGCATCCCTAATGAAGCTTTGGCTACAAAAAGGGCAGCTTCCCAATATTTCTGGGAGAAATATCACCGGGTCAATCGTTCCTCCCCAGCCTCCCCCTCCGAAAAGGTATTAAACACCCAAAGTTCAAAGTGTTCCAAAGCCAATTTGTCATAAATGCTGTCAGGAACACAGGGGAAGTGTAGCTTAGCGGGAGAGAATATGGTCTGCATGCAGAAGGTCCCAGTTTCTTTTCTGGATAACCTAATCCAGGTTTCAGGCTCTTTCCTACATAGAGAAGGGCAGGAGGAGCTCTGCAGGCGGCTGACTAGTTAAAAAGCTGCCAACCTCCAGAAGAAGACTATTATACTCTTTTGATGGGTATCCTTGCCCTTTCTTTGATTGCCTCCCTTGGGTCAATTTCTAGAGTGCAAGACGCACGGGACATGGGCCTGTCCTTTCATCACTTGCAAAGTACGATTTACGTGGGTGGCATTTATTATTCCTCCTCCCAGAGGAGCCAGCAAACTCCCGGCCTCACCATCTCCATCTGCAAAATGGGGCTAATAGTGCTGCTGTCCATTTCACATGGCTGCTCTAAGGATGTCAGGAACTGGGTGGTGGCTGAATGCTGAGGAGTGGGGCACCCGGAGAAGTGGGGGTTGGAGACTGACTTGGAAGAAGGGATTGGTGATCCGTAGGAGCCTGTTACAGCTGGGAGACGAGAGTCAGAGACAGGAGAAGGTGCAGGACTGGAGAATGAAGAAGAGGTGTAGAAGGAGAAAGAGATAGCTCAGGCTGATATAGAGCCAAGGGCTTCCACACCTCCTCCTGACCCCACCTCTCCTGCCCCACTGTCTCCCAGGACCAGAAGAGGAGTGAAGAGGGAGGAGCAGAGGCAGTTTACAAGCAGGTTGCAAGCCAAGGTCAGGGGTGAGGCCTTTTAGTTGCAGCAACTGCCTCATTGGCTGCACATCTAGGAGAAGTTGGGAGACATAGGATTGATGGACCTGCCTTTCCCTAACCTGACAATAAAGATTATATTCCTCACTCTGGATATTTCGTGCCTGTCAGCGCCATGACAAAGGGCTACTACTGTAATAAAGGTAAAGGTACCCCTGCCCATACGGGCCAGTCTTGACAGACTCTAGGGTTGTGCGCTCATCTCACTCTATAGGCCGGGAGCCAGCGCTGTCCGAAGACACTTCCGGGTCACGTGGCCAGCGTGACAAGCTGCATCTGGCGAGCCAGCGCAGCACACGGAACGCCGTTTACCTTCCCGCTAGTAAGCAGTCCCTATTTATCTACTTGCACCTGGGGGTGCTTTCGAACTGCTAGGTTGGCAGGCGCTGGGACCGAATGACGGGAGCGCACCCCGCCACGGGGATTCGAACCGCCGACCTTTTGATCGGCAAGTCCTAGGCGCTGAGGCTTTTACCCACAGCGCCACCCGCGTCCTCCCACAGCGTCCTCCCACAGCGTCACCCGCCACCTACTGTAATACTGAACGTGAAATGTTCTGAACACTCCATAAATACTAAATATGATGATACAGTTGTTGCTAATGATGATATTATTATTATTATTATTATTATTATTATTATTATTATTATTCTGGGGGGCGGTTCAGGCAGCGAAACGTACAAATATAATACGGGTTATGTCAGGCTGTCAGCAAGTCAGTAGAAAAGTGACGCTTGCTAGTATCCTCTTAGAATGATAGTACACTGGAGACAATGCATCCATGTAGGTTATTGGGGCAGGAAGAGATTAATATACAGTATATATAAGATCTAGAATACTTGGCTCAGTTAATCTCTTTTAAGAACCATGATAAGTTACAAAGAACAAATGGGTTGTCTTACATTGAATGACGTTGACTGCCTTTCTATGATTTGCATTTAGCATTTGGATAGTGTTTGTAGAATTATAAACAGGTGAATTTTTGTAGTGGCTGTTTTTCTTAAAAAATAGAATATTTTATTCAAAAACATTACTCCTAATAATCATATATCATCGTCATCAGAAAGAAGACGACAATGAAAGCAGAGGTGGCTTGGAACGAACGCTTTTGCAGTCAGAAAGCATCTTAGCCAAGGAACCATTGGAGATTCTCCAAATTTTGACTGCACAAGAGCTCTCGCGGGAGAGCAACCGAAGACGAGGCTGTACCCAAGCTTCTCTGCTTCTCTCCCTTTTTTCACTCCCGGACACGTCTTGCGAGCAGCTGTTGCAGAGTGTGATGCCAGATGGGTTGCATCATTAAGGCACACATAGCTGGAGTGTTAGGGACTTGAACAGAGTCTCAGGCTGGGGAGACAGAAGCCTTAGGGAAGGATTGGAAGGGGCCTCATCCATCCTAGAACAAGCATCAGGGCCTTGCCAGGGCTTGCTGGTACTGCCATGGGGCTCCTGTGGCTGCTGCAGCTCTTGCCTCTGCCTTGCTCATTTATGGCAGCAGCTGGCGGAGACTAGAGAGGTGACCCTTGCTTAGGGCTCACACACTAGAAGTTGCCACCATCATTACACCAGCCCTGCCCCTATATGCATACCAAGTCAGACCATTGATTCTTCTACTCAGGGCTGTCTACACGGGTGGCGCTGTGGTCTAAACCACTGAGCCTCCTGGGCTTGCTGATTGGAAGGTTGGCGGTTCGAATCCCCACGACAGAGTGAGCTCCCGTTGCTCTCTCCCAGCTCCTGTCAACCTAGCAGTTTGAAAGCACGCCAGTGCAAGTAGATAAATAGGTACCGCTTTGGCAGGAAGGTAAACGGCATTTCCATGCACTCTGGCTTCTGGCACGGTGTTCCGTTGTGCCAGAAGCAGTTTGGTCATGCTGGCCACATGGCCCAGTGTAGGAATGATCGCTGGGTGCGGAGCACACTTCTCACCCGCAGGCAGCCTCAGCTGTCTGCACGCGTGACCTTGGGGTGCAGGGCACACTCCCCCTCACAGATAAAGCCACAGCTGTCTGAACATCTTGCCCTCTGTGTAACCTTTTGCGGTCTCAGTAGTCTGCGGTGTCCTGTCTGTGACCTTTGTCTCTGAGACCTTTGTCTCCTTCGTCATACACTGTGCAAGGGGAAAATGACATGGTGGAAACACGTGCCAAAATAGCTTTGTACCACCCCACGATCTTGGGACTGGAAGATGTGTAAAGATCACAGCCCAAAATGTATCTGCCTGGGTTTGCATATTGTGTCAATAAAAGGAGCCTCCACAGAGCTGGCTGGCAGCTTGCTTGCAGCTCACCTGCATTATCAACTCCTGCCTCATGTTCTTCACTTCAGCCCAGAAAGCTGTCTGTGGACAAATGCCGGCTCCCTCGGCCTGAAAGCAAGATGAGCGCCTCAACCCTACAGTCACCTTTGACTGGACATAATTGTCCAGGGGTCCTTTAGCTTACCTTTTTTTTACACTGACTGTCAGTGGCTCTCCAGGGTTTGAGACAAGGGGCCTCTCCCAGACCTGCCTGGAGATGACAAGCATTGAACCAGCTATGATCTTTCCCCAACTAGTGTGGCCTGGAAGCAAACCCAAGCAGTGTGCTGTTTTTTTTAAAGGAAAAGAGCCACATGCTCACCTTTGAAAAAGAAAGCCTCTCCTCGAATCTGAGCCACTGCGTCAAAATGTGTGTTGCATCTGTTGGGCACGTCTCTTCTGAGCCTAGTGGAACACAAAACAAAACGGCGTTGCTTATCATTCGTGATGTCATAGGTTCTGTCCAATCAGGCAGGGCTACCCAAAGCTGTCAATAGCTAGGGCACAGTTGTTGCTTTTGCTCCCCCCTGCGGAACACTTCTTTATTGCACTCAAAAATGAGTTTTCGTTTCTTGATTATCTCTGAGAATAAGGGGCATTCTCCTTGCTACTGCAAGAAAGCCAAGGGCACCAGGTCTAGGAAATTCAATCCCTGGCATCTTCATTAAAAAAACCAGGTTGTTGTGATTTAAAAATAAAATAAAAATGGCAGATGAAGATGATGGACTATATGGAACTTGCCAAACTGACTGGGAGACTCTGAGACCAGAGAGAAGAGATGGTGGAAGAAGATTGGAAGAAGTTTAAAGAATATTTGAAAAAAATATGTTAATATTTAAATCTTAGAATAGCTTTGGAAGTGGATAGAGGCTGTAGGGTTAGAAGTAGAAGATAGCGTATTTTAAAATAGTATTATTTGTAAGTGACAAAATGTGAAGATTTTTATGGTAAAAGTAAACGTGATAAAAAAATGGTTAAAAATTAGGATATATGTAAACTGCTAAAGATGAGGTAAAATGAAAATCAGATGGGGGGACTTGGGGAAGCTCATCTAACAATGTTTAGAAAAAATAAGGATAATACAAGAATTTGTTTGTATTGTTTGTTTTTCTGTTTGTGTTGTTTAGTTGTGTTATAAAATGAATAATTTTTTTTTGAAAAAATATAATAAAATAAAAAATCCTTTGTCCTGGAGATCCACAAATCTGAGCCAGAGAAACACCTCTCAGCTTTTTCTAATATGCTGCATTAATTAGTCTACCAGAAGCTGCAGAGTGGCCCACTTTGGACATTTTACATCGTATACCTAATTTACGCCCTTTGGATCCGCATCTGTTCCAGTGCAAGAGATTTAGCAACACATTTAATTCTGAAATCAGTGGGATTTGAAAAGGTTTGAGTTTGTCTGGATCAAATATACTTTGGAGTTCTTCTTTCAGCTGAAAATTCTGAGGTGGTGCTGATGGACTACCTCTGCAGGGAGGGTCCTTGCCAAGCTCCCTTCCCAATGGCAGCTGGTGCCCCTGAAAACGGGTAAGGCAGAAAGTAGGGAGCCTCAACAGTAGATGGAGCCAGAGCCAATGGCAGATGGAGCCAATTTATTCTACTTTTGTCAGTGTTCTCCTCCTTGAGTTCTACAAGGGCAACACTGAGATGAAAGAGGAGGAAGCTAACAGGCCAGCTCCAGGGGACCGAGGTGTCTTCAGACCCCTTGAAATCTCTGGGCAAGGGGCCAGGCTCCCTCAATGTTGAGGGGGCGGAGGAGGCAGCTCCCAAAGGTTGGCCTTCTCGCCTGTCGACCTCCTCCATGTATTGTCACATGTCCACTGAAGGTCCAGCACTGTGGCGTGACCCTCTGAGGAGCCCCGCGTGCTGGTGCCAGGTGTGTGTGATGTCACACATGTGTGATGGCCTGGGACTTGGGCTTAGACTTGGAAGCAGAGGAGTCTCAGTCCGCACTGGATCCTTTGCCTCAGGCATCATCTGAACCAAGTCTGGGGCCTGATCCTGAAGAGTCCCAGTCTGCACAGGTTCCCCTGCAACAAACACCAGCTGGGCCGAGTCAGGGGCCTGAGCCTGCCCTGGCTCCAGATGTGGGGATTACCTCGTTGCCTTCAGCTGGGCCATCACTTACAGCTGCTCCACTACCAGTTTGGTCAGGGGAGGCTGAGGCTGCCTCTGGGTCTAGTCACCCACTGACGTCTCCCGAGCTGCAGAGACTCAGGTCTGGGAGAAGGAGAGACCTGAGTACTTGCAGGAGGAGTGCTCACCTTTGGGCGAGACAGGGAGGTGAGTCACTGGGGGATCAGGACTGGCCGTTACCTCGACAAAGATAAAAGGCTGTCGGACCCTGCCCCAGGTTACGGGAGCAACATTGCTGCTTGCTATAACCTGCCTGAAACCCTGCGCCCGACCTAGCCTGGTTTCCTGCTTGGGCCCTGTCGGACTGACTCCTCACGGAATCCTTGAATTCGGGACCGGACCTGGACCGCGTTGCTCGGGTTAACCCCTGGGCCCAGCACAACATGCACAACAGCCCCCTGCATAGCTGTCAACCTTCCCTTTTTTTGTGGGAAATTCCCTTATTCCAGCGCCATTTCCTGCTGCTATCCCGGATTGTTATATATCCCATAGACTGTCCCCGGGACAGGTGAGGCTGCTGATCCCTTATTTTCAAATCTGAAAGTTGACAGCTATGGCCCCCTGCAATGTTGTGTACAACTCAGTTCCTCTGGCTGGGTGTAAGTAAGTAGGCAGGTAATTGGAGACTGGTTGGGCGCAAACTAAGGCTGCTGAGGCAGGGCCCAATTCACACCAATAGACCAGCCTCCATTGCCCTATCTCTTATGATCTTTGGAGAATCCCACATGACACACAAGAATCATAGAATCGTAGAGTTGGAATGGACCCCAAGGGTCATCTAGTCCAACCCCTTGCAATGCAGGAATCTCAGCTCAAGCATCCATGACAGTTGGCCATCCAACCTCTGCTTAAAAACCTCCAAGGACAGAGAACCCACAACATCCCAAGGGAGACCATTCCACGGTCAAACAGCTCTTGCTGTCAGAAAGATTTTCCATATGTTTAGTCAGAATCTTCTTTCTTGTAGCTTGAAGCCACTGCTTCGAGTCCTACCCTCCACAGCAGGAGAAAACAAGCTTGTTTCCTCTTCCAAGCCCTTGAGATATTTGAAGATGGCTACCCAGCTCCTCATAAGGCTTGGTTTCCAGACCCTTGATCATCTCAGTTGCTCTCTTCTGCACACCTTCCAGCTTGTGCAGGGCTTTTTTCCAGGGAGAACTCATGGGAACTCAGTTCTGACACCCCTCAGGTGGACGCCATTACCATTCCTCTCCACACAGAAGACCTACCATTTGCTTGTTCTTCCTCTTTGCTTCAGACATAGACGAATAAACCTTTAAAAAATATTTTTAACCTCTCTTGCAGGCCTGAGCTCATTCTGAGCTTTAGCCAGCCTGACCTTCCCTTGCAACTGTTGGCTACTTGTGTAAACTCCTCCTTTGTGATTTCCCCTTCCACTTCTTATGCATGCCCTTCTTAGCTCATCTGTAAGCTCCTTATTCATTCACACAAGTTTCCTTAGATCCACTTTTTTTTTCTTGTTGAAACTGTCTGCATTACGCCCTTCAATAATTCTCCATTTAGAAACTCCCCTCCATCTTGGACTCCTTTCTCTTTGAGTATTTTTGACTACAGGATGTCACTCAGTAGCTCCTTAAGCTTTTTGAAATTGGCCTTCTTAAAGTCCAGAGTGCGTGTCAGACTACACTCAGCTTTCCCTTTCCTCTGTATCATGAAACCCAGGAAGACACGATCACTTCCTCCCAAGTTTCCGAGTACAGTGGTACCTCGGGTTAAGAACTTAATTCATTCTGGAGGTCTGTTCTTAACCTGAAACTGTTCTTAACCTGAAGACCACTGTAGCTAATGGGGCCTCCTGCTGCTGCCATGCCGCCGGAGCACGATTTCTGTTCTCATCCTGAAGCAAAGTTCTTAACCTGAAGCACTATTTCTGGGTTAGCAGAGTCTGTAACCTGAAGCATATTATAACCTGAAGTGTATGTAACCCAAGGTACCACTGTACCTTTATTGAACCCCCCTCCCTGCAAATAAACACCAATACCTCCCCCTAGATTTATTTGAGCCCCTCTAAACTGTGCCAGCCTTTCAGCCACCAAGCGAAACTGTGCGAGCGGAGAGATCGTGCAAATTTCAGGTGAGGAAGGGCACCGATTAAAATTTCATGTATGGCGAGTTCCCCCGAGAGTGATGGCGGACGAGTTTTCCCTGTCGTGCTGAGTAAGCTGCTGTGATACAAGGTGACTTGAGGACATGGAGAGGGAGCTGAACTTCTCTCCACCCTGCTGGGGAGCAATTCATTTTGTCAGTTATTAAAGGGTGGGCTCTGGTTCCCCCAGGAAAGAAGAGCCAGGAGATGGCGGTCCAGTCTAGAACAAGAGTAGCAAAACAGTAGCATGGGTGGGGAAGGACCATAGGTCAGTGGGAGAGCATCTGCTTTGGGTCTCAGGTTCAGTCCCCAGCATCTCCAACTCATGCTGGGGAAGCCTTCTTTCTGAAACCCTGGGGAGCCACTGCCAATCAGTGTGGGCAATATTGAGCTAGATAGACCAAAGGTCTGACTCATATTAAGCCAGCTTTCAATGTTCCTAAGTTCAGCAATAGGTACCCATATCCTTTTCAGACCACTGCATGGAGAATAAAAGTAGCTCATGAGCCTACAGAGACTGACCATCAATACAAAGGATGCCTATCCAGTGCAGTTGTCTCCAACCTGATGCCCTCCAGATGTTTTGGACTTCAACTCTCATCACCTCTAGTCACTAGCCATGCTGACTGGGGCTGGTGGGAATTGTCATCTGAAACATTTGGAGGGCACCAAGTTGGGGAAGGCTTGTCTAGAAGGCACTCAAATACCACATCAGCTGGAGAGAAGTGGGTTCAGATGTTAATTATTTTGTTTATACCTCACTTTCTGTGGGACGTGGGTGGCGCTGTGGGTTAAACCACAGAGCCTAGGACTTGCTGATCAGAAGGTCGGCGGTTCGAATCCCCATGACGGCGTGAGCTCCCGTTGCTCGGTCCCTGCTCCTGCCAACCTAGCAGTTCGAAAGCACGTCAAAGTGCAAGTAGATAAATAGGTACCGCTCCAGCGGGAAGGTAAACAGCGTTTCTGTGTGCTGCTCTGGTTCTCCAGAAGCGGCTTAGTCATGCTGGCCACATGACCCAGAAGCTGTACGCCGGCTCCCTAAGCCAATAAAGTGAAATGAGCGCCGCAACCCCAGAGTCGGTCACGACTGGACCTAATGGTCAGGGGTCCCTTTACCTTTACCTTTACCTCACTTTCTAGGCAAAATGGGCTCCCATACCATGCTCATATGCCTCCTGAGTGATCCTGCTCACTGCTTCTCTTGCCTCCCACCCACATGATTTCTATCATTCAAGGGGGAGGATGAGAGCTGGGTTCTTCATCATGTAGGGAGCCTACTTGAATAGCCGGGAAGAGCTGTAGCTTAGTGGTAGCACATCTGCTCTACGTGCAGATGGTCCCAGGTTCAATCCCTGGGAGGGAATTCAAATTCAGAATTTCAGTGTTTGCAAATGCGGATTTTGGAACTCCCACTCCTGTACTTCAAACTCAAAGTTTGATTGGAGAATTCCAGTTCTGTGCCCTACGTTTGCTTCTTTTCCACCGAAGAAGATGAGGATGGGTTGTTGACTCCTGAACTCAACTTACGGAACAGTGGAGCGATTCTCCGGTAAGTCTGGCAAGATGGGGTGGTCCTCTGTTTTCGATATTTCAGGTTTGGCTGTTGGGGACACAGACTCCCTGACCCCTGCATGCAAAGACAAGGATGAATTAGACCAGCAAGGGGTGGCTTATCCATCTTGGGGCAGAAGTAGAGAGAGGTCAGGCAAGCAGACAGACTGCCCAGCCAAGCTTTTCATGGGCTGGTAGGTCCCTAGCCTCACCATAAAAGCATGAAACCCTGTTCTGAGGAGTGTCTAGTTTTCCAGCTAATTTTTTCTGTGGGAGGTACCCTTCAAATGCAAAAAGAACGAAATGCAAAAACTCAAAACAAAACCCAGAGGCTGGAGGAAATTTGTGATCCTATCAAATGTCATAGAAGCCCAGGCTGCAAGCCCTATTGCTAAGGTGTTGATTGCATTCTGCCTGTTCTCTGTACCACCTCCTAGTGACTGGAGCAGGGAATTGCAAGCAGTTTGGGGTTGGGTTGAACCAATAGTGTGGGCAAACTCATGGACCACAACAGCAAAGAGGTCTATCATACGGGTGCCTGAAAATAACAGGGTGGTGTATAAATATCAGATCAGTGCGGAATCCTCTTGGCTGTGTCAGGTAATGCCAAGGAGCCAATGGCATGCCACCGGCTACTATATAAACCTTCTAGATCTGCTATGCTCCTCCCATCTGGGCCATTCATAATTGAAGATAGCTACCAGGCTATTCCCTCTGCTCCACCTACAGTGAGGATAGCTCAGTCGGTAGAGCACGAGACTCTTAATCTCAGGGTCTTGAGTTCAAGCCCCACATAGGACAAAAGATTCCTGCATTGCAGGGGGTTGGACTAGATAGCCCTCATGGTCCCTTCCAACTCTTCAATTCTATGATTCTATGATACTTGCCAGCCTATAGTTCCAAGCGCCTGACATCTCCGCTGTGCAGGGAAACGGAGCCATGCCTCCTGGTTTCTCAACACCAGTTCTTCACCCAACCAACTTGACATGTGCACAAACAGACCCGGGCTCACCATAGAGTTGCCATATCCGGACTTTGTCATCGTAAGGCAGGTCATACTTCAGGGGATCTCCGACGGGGCCCTGGTAGTACGGCCTCATGATCGACTCTATGGCAGAGATGTGGGTCAAGCCAATGGCGTGGCCAAACTCGTGGACTGCCACGGCAAACAGATCCATCCCATGGGTATCTGAAAATAACAAGCAGGCAGGGAAAGATGCACAAATAAGTAAATAAATGTATAACTGATTGCCCTTCCCATCCTTTTGCAAGCATACACATGCAATTTAAACAATAGAGGGGAGCTTCTTTCCCCTCCCTCGGAGTTCGTTTACGCAACAGCGTAAAATATAGAGGAGAAAATCTTCAGCAGGGTATCTAGAATAGAAAAAAACAACAACAAGATGACAGCGTCAATCAGAATGCAATCAAAAGAAAAATTAAGAAAGGAATGGAAATGTGTTGAAGAATATATTGTACAAAATCATTCTGTTAGAAACCTCTGGATAAGTATAGATTGAACCCATTAAGTTAAGAAGCTATATTTTTAATAGATGAATGATCATTCTAATGAACAAAACTGAACACAATATTAGAATTGTGTGTTTTTTTTAAAGTAACAAGTTGGATATAACGCATATGGGTGAAGGAAGTCAAATGGGTATTTGGGTAAAAGGAGAGGTGGTTATAGGGTTAGGTGTGGGGAATTTGTAGAAATAATATATTACATGTTATGTACAATGTTGAATGTGTCTGACAATTAACATGTACAGTCATACCTCGGGTTAAATATGCTTCAGGTTGAGCGTTTTCAGGTTGCGCTCTGTGGCGACCAGGAAGTAATGGAACGGGTTACTTCCGGGTTTTGTCGCTCGCGCATGCGCAAACGCTCAAAATGATATCACGCGCATGCGCAGAAGCGACGAATTGCGACCCGTGTATGTGCAGACGCAGGTTGCGTTCTACTCAGGATGCAAATGGGGCTCCGGAACGGATCCTGTTCACATCCAGAGGTACCACTGTAACGTGAATTATTTTTTTTTTAATAAAAAAGAATAGCTTGCTATATCAGGCTAATGGCCCATCTAGTTCAGTATCCTATTCTCACAGCGGCCAACTAGATGCCCCTGGGAGACCAGCAAGAAAGATCCTAGCACAAGAGCAATGCTCCCCTCCTGTGCATAGCTGTCAACTTTTCCCTTTTCTTGCGAGGAATCCTATTCGGAATAAGGGAAACGTTGACAGCTATGCTCCTGTGGCTTCCAGCAGCTGGTACTTAAAGCATTGCTGCCTCCAGCTGTGTGAGCAGAGCAGAGCTATCATCTCTAGGAGCCACTGATAGCCCTCTCCTCCATGAATTTGCCCAAGTCCATGAATATGTCCAAGCCATCTAAGTAGGTAGCCTTCACCACCTCCTGGCAGACTGATTTCCATAGTTTGACCATGTGGTGCATGAATAAATACTTTCTTTTATCTGCCCCAAATCTTTGGACGAAAACAGAAAATGACAACCTCCTCCCAGTTATTATTATTATTATTATTAATAAAAAATTTATTTATACCCCACCCATCTGGCTGGGTTTCCCTAGCCCCTCTGGGCGGCTCCCAACAGAATATTAAAAACATGATCAAACATTAAAAACTTCCCTAAACAGGGATGCCTTCAGATGTCTTCTAAACGTCAGATCGTAGTTTATTTCTTTGATATCTGATGGGAGGGTGTTACACAGGGCGGGCGCCACTACCAAGAAGGCTCTCTCCCACCTCTCACCTGGGAGCTTTCTTTTCCTCTCTCTTACTTGGAGAAACTGCCAGTGACCTGTTTCTCACTCGGGGTCCTTCCACCATCTACAGTATCTGCCACTCTCATTTTATTCTCTCTCTGTCCTTGCCAACAGGCCTTGGCTTGCAAAGAACCCAATCTCATTGTCAACAGCAAGCTGCCAATTAACAGCACACTGCTAGTGCAACATCTCCAGCCCGACTCCTTGGCTGGACAGCTCCACTGCTGCTTCAGCAACTCTTACTTTGGATCTGCTCCTGCTGCTACAGCAGTTGACCCACTGGAAGCCTTTCTCTTTCTTTTCTTTATATACATATACATATACATATACATATACATATACATATACATATACATGTTTGTGTGTGTGTGTGTGTGTACACACACACACACACACACACACACACACACACACATCATTTCCAACAGTCATTTATTTTCTTATACAATGTTTTAGACTTCCATCAACCGCATCTGAAGATTTTTCAGTCTTTGTCACTTAATCTACATTTCTTAATTTCTCTATTACTTTTGTCCTTAACTAATACCTCTTTTCATAGTCTTCATTTCAATATTTCGCATAATCCTCCTTATAAAACTTCTTGCAATCCTACTAGTGTAATCTGTTTATTACAATTTCGTTTCAAATAATTCAAGTGTCTACTCCAGTCCTCTAAGAATCTCTGGTCCCGCGGGTTTCGAATCCTTCCTGTCATCTTATCTAGTTCTGCATAGTCCATTAACTTCATTTGCCACTCTTCTTTCATTGGTAATTCTTCTTGTTTCCATTTTTGTGCCAATAATATTCTTGCTGTTGTTGTTGCATATAAAAACAATTTACTGACCTGTCTGTTAATATCCTCCCCTACAATGCCAAGTAAAAATGCTTCTTTTTTAAAAAATAAATGTATATTTCAACATCTTTTTCATCTCATTATATATAATTTCCCAGAAGCTTTTCACTTTCTTACGTTCCCACCATATGTGATAAAAAGTTCCTTCTTTTTCTTTACATTTCCAACATTTGTTACTGACTTTATACAGTGGTACCTTGGGTTACATACGCTTCAGGTTACATACGCTTCAGGTTACAGACTCCGCTAACCCAGAAATAGTGCTTCAGGTTAAGAACTTTGCTTCAGGATAAGAACAGAAATCGTGCTCCGGCAGCGCGGCAGCAGCAGGAGGCCCCATTAGCAAAAGTGGTGCTTCAGGTTAAGAACAGTTTCAGGTTAAGAACGGACCTCCAGAACGAATTAAGTACTTAACCCGAGGTACAACTGTACATTTTATACATGTATAAAGGAAGCCTTTCCCTTTCTATAGAGGTTCGTCCTCCTTTGGCCTCCCCCTTCTTCCCTCGACGCTCATGGAGGCAAACAGGGCACTCCCGCACATTTCCGCAGCTCTCTTACCCTGACGTACCTGATGATCGGAAAGTCCAATATTCATCATCGTCAAAGTGAGTGTCCCCGGCGGTGTGGTGTTCCCCTGGGAAGAAAGCGTGGGCGACTGTTCCGCCAGGACCGTCGAAGGGGTACCCATCGTTGTGGTCCGTTTTGGAGAAGTCGATCTGGATGTCGGCATTGTTGCCAGCCACTTCGTGGAAATTCAGCGGCGTGATGTCGCTCCACACCTTCAGGGCGTAGTACATGAGGGCGCGGACTGTGTCGTGGCCCAGATGAGATTCCTTGGGGAAAGTGCGAACTCTGGAATGGAAAAAAGGCAGCCCATGATCAGAAAAGAACAGCCCCAAACTAAATTATACTCAGGGTAAGGTAAAGGTAAGGGGACCCCTGACCATTAGGTCCAGTCGTGGCCGACTCTGGGGTTGCGGAGCTCATGTCGCTTTATTGGCCGAGGGAGCCGGCGTTCAGCTTCCGGGTCATGTGGCCAGCATGACTAAGCCGCTTCTGGCGAACCAGAGCAGTGCACGGAAACGCCGTTTACCTCCCTGCCGGAGCGGTATCTATTTATCTACTTGCACTTTGACGTGCTTTCAAACTGCTAGGTTGGCAGGAGCAGGGACTGAGCAACGGGAGCTCACCCCATTGCGGGGATCTGAACCGCCGACCTTTTGATCGGCAAGTCCTAGACTCAGGGTACTCAGGGTAGACCTACTGAAATTAATGGACCCAAGTTAGTCTTGTCTGTTATTTTCAATGGAAGCAACCCTGGATACAGCCACCTTTTTTGGATGACCGTGACACATTTGTTTTATATATTGTTATGTACTGAGTTGAATAGGATCCAAACTGTAGCAGTCTGATTGGTCCTAGAACAATAGGATCCAAAAGGCAGCAGTCTGATTGGTCCTAGAACAATAGGATTCAGAATGCAGCAGTCTGATTGGTCCTAGAACAATGCAGCAGTATGATTGGTTGGCAGGAACCACCCAATCCTGCTCCAGATAGAAGTGAATCCACAACCTGATTGGCTTACAGTAGAATTCCAGAATTAGCCAATCATGTGCAGCCCATTGTGTAAATAATGTATATAAAGCAGATACTGTGAGGGGACATTCATTCATTCCTCCTCACCACTATGAGCTGAATAAAGAGCATGAAATCACTTTGCGACTCTGAGTATATTTCACTGGCAACGAGGATGGGATCCCGCTGAGCTGACTGCCACACACAGCACCGCAGCACCGCCAACTGCCGCACCGCTGCCTCGCACCGTGTATCCAGGCTTCAGCTCCGGGGCACAAGGAACTCAGAATGGCAGCCAACAGCAGCTTCTCGCCATTCAACCCAGCATCTGGAGACTGGGAAGCGTACGCCTCCCGTTTCACCTTCCTCCTAGAAGCCAAAGGGGTCGCCGACGAAGAAGACGCCAAGAAGAGGGCGATATTCTTCAGCGTCTGCGGAGAGGAGACGTTTGAAATCGCCCGGGCTCTCCTTGCGCCTGAAGACGTCGCTACTGTTCCATACAAAACAATAATGGAACAGCTGAAGGGGCACTTTTCGCCGCAGCCCTCAGTGGTGGCTCGTCGAAATGCCTTCTACGCAAAGCGGCAAGCCCCTGGGGAAACCATAACTGGGTTTGTGACCTCTCTCCGCCAAGCCGCCCGGTTCTGCAACTTCTCAGAGCTGGAGAACATGCTTCGTGACCGCCTCGTCGGTGGCCTGAAGGATGAGAAGCTGCAACGACGCCTCTACGCTAAGAAGGACCTAACGTTCCAGGTCGCTCTGGAGGAGGCCCTGGCAACAGAAGCTGCCGAGAGGTCGACCCAAGAGGCACGGCCGAGCCTGCCATCCCAACCGAGGGTCCACCATGAAGACCTCACCGACGACTCAGGATCCGACAGGGAGGAGGTGCACCGAGTACAGCAGCGCACTCAAGCAGCGCACAGACCACAGCTGCCTCGACGAGAAGGAGGGAACTGCGCAAGCTGCGGGGAGAGTCACGAGAGGAGGACCTGCCGTTTCCGCAACGCAGAGTGCAGGCAGTGCAGAAAATCGGGACACATCGCCCGGGTGTGTCGGGCTCGGCCCACCCGACACCAGGCATCAGATGACCAATCCAAGAGCCCCAGGTCCCGGGGCCCAACGCACCAAGGCAACTCGACGGAGCTCACGGACTTCCAGGTATACCAGTTGCCCCACCCCAACGTAGAGAAAATTTATGTAGAGGTACAGATAGAGGGGGCCCCATGCCGCATGGAGCTTGACACGGGTTCAACTCTATCCATAATCTCGGCAAGGACCTTAAGGAAACTGTGTCCCACTGGGGGTCCCAAACTCAGGCCGGCCCCATTCACCCTCCGGGACTTCCAGAAACGTAAGGTCCCCACAATGGGGGTGGGGACCTTCAGGGTGCAATACCGAGGGCGGACGCGGCAACTGGACTTGCTTGTGGTCAAGGGCCCCTACATTAGCTTACTGGGATTGGCATGGTTTGGACCACTGGGGCTAGCTGTCACCGGGGTGAACCACACTAGCTTACAAGTGGACGTGGACGCCATATGCAAGGAATTTCCAGGGGTTTTCGATGGGAAATTGGGACAGTATACGGGCCCCCCCATTGCGCTACAGCTTGACCCCGCAGTACGACCGGTCAGGCTCAAGGCCCGCCGGGTCCCGTTCGCCTTGAAACCCCGTATAGACGAGGAATTGGACCGACTCGTAGAGCAAGGAGTGCTGGAGCCGGTGCGTACTTTTCCCAGACACTCAACACAACCGAGCGGAACTACTCGCAAATCGACAAGGAGGGTCTGGCAATCGTAAAGGGAGTAAAAAAATTCCATGATTTCTTGTATGGGCGGCCCTTCACCGTGGTGACTGACCACAAGCCGTTGCTTGGCTTGTTTGCCCCCGAAAAGCAGACCCCCCAAGTGCTGTCTCCTCGCGTCCTCAGGTGGTCAATTTTCCTTGCCAGCTACCAGTATGCACTGATTCACCGACCTGGGAAGGCGATGGGCCATGCGGACGCCCTCAGCAGGCTACCACTACCGGAAACAGGCCCTGACCCAGCACCTGCACAAGAGGTTATGAGCCTGGAGCTGCTTCCCGACCGCCCCATTCAGGCACAAGAAGTTGCACACCATTCCAAGAAAGATAGGGTCATCTCCCGGGTCCTGGACTGGGGGTGGAGGGGATGGCCCAGCAGCAGCCCCGGGCCAGAATTCGCCGGCTACACAACCCGCAAACATGAACTGTCGGCCCACAAGGGGTGCCTGTTATGGGGAAGCAGAGTCGTTGTTCCCCAGCCCCTCTGCAAAAGGGTCCTCACAGCCCTACACGAGACACATCCAGGGGTAGTAAGAATGAAGGCCCTTGCCAGGAGTTATGTGTGGTGGCCGGGGATCGATGGAGAGATAGAGGCCTGGGTCAAACACTGCCAGGCCTGCCAAGAATCCCGCCCAGATCCCCCAAGGGCCCCAGTCCAGTCCTGGGAGTCCGCCCGAGCACCATGGTCACGCCTGCATGTGGATTTCGCTGGCCCCTTTCAGGGGAAAACATTCTTCATAGTGGTGGACTCCTACACCAAATGGCTGGAAGTCGCACTGGTACCGTCCACTTCCACGTCCGCAGCCATCCGGGTACTACGCAGGCTGTTTGCAACCCACGGGCTCCCTGACACTCTCGTCTCAGACAACGGGACTGCATTTACGTCAGGAGAATTCCAAACCTTCACAGCGCAGAACGCCATCCGCCACATCCGTTCGGCGCCGTTCCACCCTGCCACCAATGGCCAAGCAGAACGCATGGTGCGGACCACCAAGGACACCCTTCGCCGCATGACGCAAGGGGACTGGGAGTACCGCCTTGCCACATTCCTTCTAGCACAGCACAGCACCCCCAGCTCAACGACTGGCCGGAGCCCCGCTGAGCTACTAATGGGTCGGCGCCTTGCAATCAGATTGGACCGCCTTCACCCCGATAGAGCTCAGGATGAGGTAGTGGTGGGGGAAGGCAGGAACCCCCGGACCTTCGAGGCCCAGGACCCAGTGTACGCAAAGAATTTTGGGGCAGGCCCAGCATGGGTACCCGCCACAATCACCAGGGTCACTGGCCCCGTGTCGTACGAGGTGCTAACGGATGGGGGGCAATGCTGGCGCCGCCACTGCGACCAGATACGGCGACGATTCCCGGGAGAAAACCAGGAGGAGGACAGGTCAGAGGAGTCCCAAGGGAACAGCGGGGCAGTGAGGCCCATAGAGCAGGAGGGGCCAGCAGGAGAGGCAGAATCAGTAAATACAGAGAGGACCCGTGAGGCCGAAAGGACACCGGAACCAGAACCACGACTGAGCGAGCCGGTTGCACCAGACCAAACAGCCGCATCACAGCCAGCATCCTTGGAACACGAGCCAGAACCCGGAGCCCGGACCAGGGAACACCCCAGGCCACAACGCACACGTAGGCCGCCGGCATACCTTGAGGACTATGAATGCGACCTCCCGGGCAGGACTGGAACTTAGAGGGGAGGGGTGTTATGTACTGAGTTGAATAGGATCCAAACTGTAGCAGTCTGATTGGTCCTAGAACAATAGGATCCAAAAGGCAGCAGTCTGATTGGTCCTAGAACAATAGGATTCAGAATGCAGCAGTCTGATTGGTCCTAGAACAATGCAGCAGTATGATTGGTTGGCAGGAACCACCCAATCCTGCTCCAGATAGAAGTGAATCCACAACCTGATTGGCTTACAGTAGAATTCCAGAATTAGCCAATCATGTGCAGCCCATTGTGTAAATAATGTATATAAAGCAGATACTGTGAGGGGACATTCATTCATTCCTCCTCACCACTATGAGCTGAATAAAGAGCATGAAATCACTTTGCGACTCTGAGTATATTTCATATATATATGTACAGTGGTACCTCGGGTTACAGACGCTTCAGGTTACAGACTCCGCTAACCCAGAAATAGGACCTCGGGTTAAGAACTTTGCTTCAGGATGAGAACAGAAATCGCGTGGCAGCAGGAGGCCCCATTAGCTAAAGTGGTACCTCAGGTTAAGAACAGTTTCAGGTTAAGAACGGACCTCCGGAACGAATTAAGTTCTTAACCCAAAGTACCACTCTATTTATTAAAGATTTCTTAGTTTACAAAAATAATTTGCATTCTCTCTCTTCCCCCCCTCCAAGTTGCATTTTCTACAGATCAGTTTCATTTGTTGTGAGACATTAGTGTTACATACAGTGTTAGGTTAAGAAGAAAATAGGGGGAAAGAGGGGGAGGAAGGAATGGTGAGTGGGGTGAGTTCGGGTGGCAATGCTTCTATTCTTCTACTTATTGTATGTGTGGGGTTTTGTGTACTCTTACTATTCACTTGTTGTATTTCCTTGGTGGTGAGAGAGGTTGAGGGTGGTCTAGGGTGTGGTTGGTTGTCTTTGGTCGGCTGTAGTGAGATTTGTTTTTTGTGTGTGTGTGGTGTGTGTGTGTGTGTGTGTGTGTGTGTGTGTGTTTGGCTCAAGATAGCCAGATTGATTTGTATGCTGTTGGCGGATTCTTGTCGTTGTCTTGTTGGGCTGTGTATGTGATAAAGGGGAACCATACCAGGGTGTAGGCGTCTTCTTCTATTTGTCCCCATGTCAGTTTCAGTTTATTGGTTAGTTTTTCTAATAAGGCTGTTTTCCATCAAATGGTACAGTGGTACCTCGGGTTACATATGCTTCAGGTTACAGACTCCGCTAACCCAGAAATAGTACCTCAGGTTAAGAACTTTGCTTCAGGATGAGAACAGAAATTGTGCTTCGGCGGCGCAGCGGCAGCAGGACGCCCCATTAGCTAAAGTGGTGCTTCAGGTTAAGAACAGTTTCAGGTTAAGAACAGACCCCCAGAACAAATTAAGTACTGAACCTGAGGTACCACTGTATTTGATACCACTGGTCCATGTTCACTCCTGACAGGTCTCAGGATGCTGTGACTTTTTTTTTAATGAGGGCAGAGACTGTCTTACTACTGATCTTTGCAAGCCGCTCTGGGAAGGTTTTCTGGCCAAGCAGTGGGGCAAAAACTGTTTAAATAACTAAAAAAAAGAAAGAAAGAAAGAAAGAACCCTAAAAATGAAAGTGCTAAAATTAGGTTTGCTGCTTGTTTGAAGAAAGCTTAGTTGATTAATTTGATGAGCTTTCAAGTGAGTGAAGAAATCTGCATAAATGCGTGTGCAGTTTTGAAGAGGAAAAAGAGAGAAAACATGTTTTGTGTGTCTTTAAGATTGTGCATGTGAAGACACACACACACACACACACACACACACACACACACACCTCATTCCCCCATGTGACAGTGAATGGCAGATGCCTCTTTTAAAATGGAGCCCTGCTTCCTGCAACCTTTGTAAACACTTACAAGATTTGTTTTGGAAAAAAAAATGTCATCTGATGAATTAGAGTGCTTTTTCAATTTCTTTAAAGGGTTTTTAATTAATCAAGCCGGTGAATTAATTAAAGGCTGCAGCCCCAATTAAAATTCCATGCCACACCCTACTGTGATTTAAAGACAAAGACAGGAACTCAAGGACCTGTAGCCATTGTTATGGAACCATGGAGCCAGGAGGAAACTCTGAAGGCCATCTAGCTCAACCAGCGCAGGAATTCTGCAAACTGGCATCCCTGATAGATGGAGGTCCCTCTTCCCCAAAGGGTTAAGGACTATTTTTCTGGAAAAAGAGGTGCCGGATCACACCATGAACTCCTCTATTGTTCTCTTAGAATGGCAATGGCGCCCACCTGAGAGGTGCTGGAACTGAGTTCTGGCAAGCCCCGGTTGAAAAAAGCCCTGAGCGTTGCTCTCTCCCTTTGCTTCTTTGATCAAATCTGGAGCTCTCCACAACTGGAAGAATCTGGAGCCATTTTTCTTTGGCCCAAGAAGCAACTTTGCTTGTCGGAAATACAGCGAAGTAATTTTCCTGGTGTTTTTTTCCTTTTCCTTTTTTAAAAAAATGAAAAACGACTGGTTATCTACAGGCAACAGTCTCCTGCTGAGACCTTTAAGACTGAAACGAAAGGGGGGAGACGGAGAGCGGTGGAGGATTTGAAGCGAAGAAGGAGAGCAGGAGAGAGCGAGCCTCGTCTCTGGAGGGGCCACGCGGTGTGGCACTCTCAAAACCAAGCGCAGCTGCTGCCTGACAAGAGCAGCAATTAGCCTGAGAGAGTCCCCTTGTGTACCAGCCAATGCCACAGGCTCGGTCTTGTCGCGATAGAGCCAGTGAGTCCTTTTCAAGAAACCCCCAACTTTCAATTTGGCCTGAGCGAAGGCGACAAATCCAGTTATCTCCCAGTGCCACAGGTCTGGAGCCAGTTAGCAGTTGATTTGCGCAAAGTCCCTTAAGAATCCGATTGGACAAATTCATTAGTTGGAAGCGTGTTCGCTAATGAATCCCTGCAGGACACATAGAGGATGGCAGAGGCTTAGTTATCTCTCTGTACAGGTGACGTGTGGCTTCTTCTGTTGCTGTTTGTGAGCGTCCCTGCCCAACCGAACACACTGTCCAGCTTCTCAAAAGCAGGCTGGTCAGATCAGACTCTCTCACCCAAAATAAAAAGGAGATCCGCTCACTTAGAGGTTTTTATTTCTTTACGACAGCGGTAGGGAACCAATTTCAGCCCTGAGGCTACACCCTTCCCTAGTGAACCTTCCAGGGGCCACATGGCAATGGCGCATGAAGCCAGAGGCAAAAGCAGGTGGAGCAATGATTGTGAAAGTTACTTCTGTGCAGTAGGCTAGTTCCTACACACACACACACACACACACACACACACACACACACACACATTTCTCTATCCAGGTGTTATAAGAATTTTAAGGCTTCAAATATAAAATCAATATTCATAAATGCACACATATCTAAATACAGTGGAACCTTGGGTTGCAAATGTGATCCGTGCGGGAGGCACGTTTGCAACCTGCAGCGCCATGCCTGCACACGCGTGTGATGCAATTTGGGCTTCTGCGCATGCACAAAGCGCGATTTAGTGTTTCTGCGCATGCATGAGTGCCGAAACCCGGAAGTAACCCATACCGGTACTTCCGGATTTTGGCACATCCGTAACCTGAAAACGCGTAACCCGAAGTGTCTGTAACCTGAGGTACCACTATATATGAATCATGTGCCTGAAATAGTATGGGAGAGCAATCCTGGAGCCATTTTGACTCTCCCAATAACCTCAAATATTCCTCTGCAGGAAGGGAGGCAAATGGGGAAAGCCTTCCCATTGATATTTTGCTTGCACATCCTGCCTTAAGGGCGTATTTGTGTATGAAAAGGGTGAGCCTGTGACATGGATTCAGGAACTAAAGTATTAAGCATCACAAAAGAATGGCCAGGCTGCCCAGATAATGCAATCAGTGACCGTTATCAGGTATCCTGGCAGACAGGCTTTCTGCTGTAGATGCCTCCTTCTGTGATGTATGTATGATGTTTTGGGGGTGGTGGTGGTATTGGGCTACAGGGTGGGCAATTTCAAAAGTTTATATGAGGGCTTGCGCACCATTGTTCAGGGTTCTCCTCCTTCCTGCGTGTGGTGAGTGGGGACCCTGTTGCAACAGTTCCTTGAATAAAGATTAGGCTTACTAGCCGCTTTGCTTCTCAATATATAGTCATACCTCAGGTTATGAACGCTATGGGTTTCGCATTTTTGGGTTGCAGACCACACTGCACCTGGAAGTACTGGAATGGGTTACTTCCAGGTTTCGGCACTTGCGCATTGTGCAGAAGCTCAAAATGACATCATGTGCATGCGCAGAAGCGCCGAATTGCGTCACGTGCGTGCGCAGACATGGCGCTTCAGGCTGCGAACACTACGGGTTGTGAACGTGCCTCCTGCATGGATTACGTTCGCAACCTGAGGTATGACTCTACTCTCGATGGCCTCTGTTATTTTCTCCTACTGATGGGGAACCCACTTAAGGACTCTATACGGGCTCTGGAATACCCCATAAGAGTTCAAGGACACATTTCAGCCAGGCAAAAGAAACTGGGGGGGAGTGCAAGGCAGGGCTGGTGAGGGGTGTGGTCCGGGGGGAAGAGTCCCCAGGGCCACAGAGAGAGAACCAGAGGGCCACATTTAGCCCTGGGGCTTGATGCTCCCCACACCTTTCTGGAAGATCTGAGCAGGCCTTTTGACACCCTCAGGATCCACCGGGTTAGGCTTCCAAGCCTCTGAGTTCTGTGCCAACAAACAAATTTTTAACAGCTTGGTGCCCTTGATTTCTGCCTCCACAAATCCCCCTTCTGCCTGCCCTTCTCCCTGGCCTTGTCACACAAAGCAGACAAGCATCCACAGCTCACTTGGCAGTGGCATGTTGACAAACAGCTCCAGCTGCTGACCTGCCTTTTTCTTAAAATGGCAGCTACTAACAGCATACGAATCAATCTGGCGAACCTGATTCAAAAACATCCACCCACCCCACTCACACATGAAAGTTCACCACAACCAATCACAAACAAGCAACCGGACCCTAGGCCAACCCCAATTTCTCTCACCACCAAAGGAACACAAGCGAATAGCAAAGAGAACCCTCACAAATGACGCTGACACAAAACCCCATACATACATTAAGCAAATTAGAAACATCGCCTCCCGACCCCCCCTCGCCTTCCCCCCCTTTTCTTTCTAATGTAACCCTAATGTCTCAACAAATGAAACTGACCTATGGAAAATGTAACTAGAAAAAAGAGACATGGCGCATACCTTTGTAAACCAAGAAAACTTTAATAAAAATATTAAAAATAAAATAAAAATGGCAGCTTCTTGAGCAGAACTAGTCCCTGGGACATGAGGCATGTTTGGGAGGGTGGGTTTGCCATGGATGTGGCACAAACAGGCTCTGTGGAGGACACAAAGTCGTGCAGGAATGCAATTGTGAAGCGGCAGGCATGCTTTCCTGCTTTGTGTTGCTACCTGGCCACACCTGGCTTAGCTCTTTAGTATATCCTTCGGGACACTCAGTTACTTTTGACAAAAAAACAAAACAAAACAGATGTCCAGAGCAACTTAAAAAGCTCAGGTCTAATTATGGATGCAAGAAGACACCATTTTCCATTTTCTACCTTTTATTTGTCACACGTGGCACTGTTTCCATTCCACTGCAGTTCATCCCCTGCCAAAAAGTATGCCATTCACCTCACTGCCTCACCTGAGAGAAATGACGCAACTTGCATTATTTTTGTAACCCAGTTAAGTACATGACGTAAAAGACGTTGCCATTAAATTGTTCCTCGCCGTTCATTTCAGCGCGAAGGAAACGCAACGCAAGCAGGAGGGAAACAAAACCAATTAAGGACCGAAAGCAACAGCAGAGAACGTATTCGCTGGATTGATTCCCATTCCGGTTTGTGGGATGAATAAGCAAAGACTGGCAATTCCTGCTCCCACATTCCCATTTTTAATAGAAATCTCTGACATCCTGAGATCTGATTCATATGTTACCCAGCTGGTGTGGGTGCTGCTTCTTCATGTCCGTATCTCAGAAATAATGTGGTAACAAATGAGTTGGCTTGAGAGCTGAAACAGAAGCTCAGCGTGACGTTTTCTACTTCTGGACTGAACAATGTTTAGACGGAAGCAGGGGGATCTTAGTGGTTCGAGTCTTCTCCTTGGGGCCATCAATCTTGGATCCAGCATCAGGGGTTGGCGCTGTTGGGCCCCAGTTGGGGGCACACCGTCAATGCTCTGAGCCTCCTGCCTTGTTGCTGCCGGTTTGCTTGCAGTTTCTCCATGGCAAGCAGAGAGAAGAAGGAGCAGGTTAGGCTGAGACCGGTGACCATAAGGTCACCCAGGGAGCTTAAAGGCTGAGTGGGAATCTGAACTCTGTTCTCCCAGGTCAAACTCCAACACTAACCATGGCACCGTTTGTACACAATCGGGTCCAGAGGGCGAGGCAAGGAGAAAGAAGAGGTGCACGGCAGGTATATCCATTTGGGGCACTAGTCCAGCAACTTCTGGGGACGCAGCTGGCACTGTGGTCTAAACCACTGAGCCTCTTGGGCTTGTGATCTGAAGGTTGGCGGTTCGAATCCCTTCGAATCCCATTGCTCTGTCCCAGTTCCTGCCAACCTAGCAGTTCGAAAGCACGCCAGTGCAAGTAGATAAATAGGTACCACTATGGGGGGAAAGTAAACAGCGTTTCCATGCACTTTGGTTTCTGTCACGGTGTTCCGTTGTGCCAGAAGTGGTTTAGTCATGCTGGCCACATGACCCGGAAATCTGTCTGTGGACAAACGCTGGCTCCCTCGGCCTGAAAGCGAGATGAGCGCCACAACCCCATAGTCGCCTTTGACTGGGCTTAACCGTCCAGGGGTCCTTTACCCACCTTTTACCTTATCAGCAACTTTAGCTCACTATTTTCTGTTCACTTTCCCTCAGCAAGCCCCCACTTGCTTTTTTGGGGGGGGGGGAGTTGTTTTGGAAATATCTCACCCCCCCAAAAAAATAAGTCTTTGGGCTTTCTGGGGATTTTTTCAACATTTTTCTTTAAAAATCCTCATGGACGCCATTTTGACAGTGCGATTCCCGGACGTGTCTGGGAAAACCCAGACATA
This sequence comes from Podarcis pityusensis, assembly GCF_964106645.2. Classification (NCBI taxonomy): domain Eukaryota; kingdom Metazoa; phylum Chordata; class Lepidosauria; order Squamata; family Lacertidae; genus Podarcis; species Podarcis pityusensis. The sequence continues at coordinate 33,750,578 of NC_138041.1, forward strand.
TGGCAGCTTAAGGGTTAATTCTGTTAAAGTCACCTAGCCAAGAAGAGGGTGGGTAGAGGTGCTGCTTAGCAACCAGCATGATCTTTGCTGAGGTAGCACATGCTCTCTGATTGGCTGTGCCGTTCTGAGAAGTTTCCACCTGTATGTTTCGTTGAATGTCACCCTGTACGTTTAAGGCGAGACTTTTGCTGTTCTCCTTAAATCATACACTGTTTTTGTTCAGTTTCCTCAGTAAAATGTTACCAAGATTTCTTTTCTCTCTGGACTCTCTGGTCTGCATTATTTAAGGAACTTTGCCAACATGCCAGCCATTGGTTTTACCTATCACTGGCTCTGTCTGGCTCCACTTGCTTCTTCTCTTTGGCTACTGCCCTACAAGTCCCAATGGGCTTGCCAAGCACAACTGCATTTTGTAGTAGCTTCACATGTGGCAGGAAGCAGCAACTGAACCACAGCTCCCTCCTCTGTGTGTGTGCGTGCGTGTGCGATTTGTTCCACAGTTAACACAATAGAAAGCAATTAATATTAGCATTAATATTCTCCCTGCCCCCCTGCCTAGTAATGCAAGCTGTCTCCAGGGGGTGGGTGGGGGGTGAGCGCTGTTGCTCCTTATTGTGACTCAGCAACCCTCCACCTGCTCTTTGCTGTAAGCCTAACTGGCATTTGAAAGCCGGCTGAGAGCCAAGCTGTCTGCGGGGATTGTTTTGGCATCAAAAGACCACGCAGAGTCGATGACTTGAAAAAACACAGAGCTCTTCCTTTCATTGAGATTGACAGCAGCCAGGTTGAATTGCTGTGTGGGGACGCTGAGTCAGCTCACAGGCCTTGCTCCTACGATTGCTGAGTCAGCTTGCATCACCAAGTCCCCGCTCGCTTCTCTGAGCAACGAAATATGACAGGCAGGGTTATGCCTGAGCAATTTCATGAGAAAGGAGAGAAATCTTTTCTCCTGCCCTCTCTGGCTCCAGCATATTGACTTCCCTGCTGATCGGGGACCATCTTCCTTTTCTAAGCCCTGCTCCTAGGAAATCAACCACCACACATCTCTTTGTGTGGGATGCTTTGTTAAAATGCTGTTTAGAGCGAGCGGCTAGATCAAAGTGATTGTGTTCTGGGGCTCAGCGTCTTCCCCAGGGTCTTTGCAAAGGTGACTTTTCAGGTGGTGAAAGGTCTGAGCTGCTCCAGACTGATTTTTTATTTTCCACAGGTGTGTTCTGCAACATGCCATTGATGCAGTGATAGTACAATACAGTGGTACCACGGGTTAAGAGCTTAATTCGTTCTGGAGGTCCGTTCTTAACTTGAAACTGTTCTTAACCTGAGGTACCACTTCAGCTAATGGGGCCTCCCGCTGCCGCCACACCACCAGAGCACGATTTCTGTTCTCATCCTGGGGCAAAGTTCTTAACCCGAGGTACTATTTCTGGGTTAGCGGAATCTGTAACCTGAAGCGTCTGTACCCTGAAGCATCTGTAACCTGAGGTACCACTGTAGTGGCAGATTTATACTGGACATAGTTTGTACATTGGCCATATCCACACTATACACGAAAACAGCAATGATACCACTTTAAACAGCCATGGCTTCCTGCAAAGAATTATGGGAGGTGTAGTTTGTTCAGGGTGCTGAGAGTAATTAGGAAACCCCTATTTCCCTCACACAGGAACAATTCCCAGAGTTCCTTGGATGTTAGACCACACTGGGAATTGTAGCTCTGTGGAACTGTAGCTCTGTAGCTCTCTGCAAAATGAATAAAATCAACGGTTTAAAGAATACATTCTAAGCTAAAAGTATAGATTAAAATAGGCATCACCTTTATTATACAGTGGCACCTTGGTTCTTGAATGCCTTGTGACTTGAACGTTTTGGCTCCCAAATGCCGCAAACCTGGAAGTGAGTTTTCCGGTTTGCGAACATTTTTTGGAAGCCGAACATCCGACTTGGCTTCCGATTGAGTGCAGGAAGTTCCTGCAGCCAATCGGAAGCCGTGCCTTGGTTTTCAAACATTTTCGGAAGTTGAACGGACTTCCGGAACGGATTCTGTTCGAGAACCAAGGTACGACTGTACTGGGTATCCGGTATATTCTGTTCATGTTTAACCATTATATGCTTATATTGTGGTTACTGATTTTATACAGTCCTTTAAAAAAAAAGGTGAAAAATACACATCAACTTTACATTGCCTGCCTGAACAGAAAGGTTTTAAGGAGGCACTGAAAAAAATAGAGGGAAGGCACCTGCCTAAAGTCAATGGGTGCAGGAGACGCCACACTAAAAGATTGGTCCCTTAAAAGTGCAGAATAAATATTACTTGGTACTTGTTTTAAAAGTGCCAGTTCCACAGTTCTAAGTGCCTGAACGGGCAGATGGCCCCATGTTGTTCAGTGCAAAGGAGAACAGAAGACTCAGGAATATACCACTGGACAACATAAAGGAATATTCACGGAGGCCTGTTTATTTTTTATTACAAGCTGGGAATCCCTTTACGATTTCTGAGTCACTACTGTTGGGCTTTGTGTTCACCAACACCTGATTTTTGCAAGCGGCAGCAGGGGGCGCTCTTGCCACATGGAGGTCCCAGAACTAAAGCGCATGAGCTGCAGTGCTTGGAGTTCCAGCCTGCCTTTTCCCCTGGGGACAGCAGAGCTCCAACTACTGCGGTTGTTAAAAATCCAAACAACAGAATAAATCAAACGCAAACCCCCACATTTATCTACTTTCCACTTGATCTCGGTTCAACCTGTTGAGGACTCTGGTAACGATGTTCTTCCCCAGCACAGGAGGACCATTAAGCCGAATATCTCTCCTGAAAGCAGCCAAGCGCTCCTGCAAGATAAAGCTGTCACGATGGCCGCCACCAACTGCTTGGGAACTCCAGTGGGGAGGGTGCCATTGTGCCCATGTCTGGCTCGTGGGCTTCCTAGAAGCAATAGTATACAACTTTAAACAATTGTGGCTTCCCCTAAAGAATTCTGAGAACTGTACTTTGCTAAGGGAGTTGTTAAGAGACCCCAATTTCCCTCACACAGCTACAATTTCCACAGTGGTTTACCTATCAATTGCTTTTCCCAAGGAACTCTGGGAATTGTAGCTCTGTGGGGGAATAAGGGTCTCCTAACAACTTGCAGCTCCTTCGCAAATAGAAGGGGAAGAAATGGAGACAGTGAGATATTTTACTTTCTTGGGCTCCGTGATCACTGCAGACGGTGACAGAGGTCACGAAATTAAAAGACGCCTGCTTCTTGGGAGAAAAGCGATGACAAACCTAGACAGCATCTTAAAAAGCAGACATCACCTTGCCAACAAAGGTCCTTATAGTAAAAGCTATGGTTTTCCCAGTAGTGATGTATGGAAGTGAGAGCTGGACCATAAAGAAGGCTGATCGCTGAAGAATTGATGCTTTTGAATTATGGTGCTGGAGAAGACTCTTGAGAGTCCCATGGACTGCAAGAACATCAAACCTATCCATTCTTAAGGAAATCAGCCCTGAGTGCTCACTAGAAGGACAGATCCTGAAGCTGAGGTGCCAATACTTTGGCCACCTCATGAGAAGAGAAGACTCCTTGGAAAAGACCCTGATGTTGGGAAAGATTGAGGGCACAAGGAGAAGGGGATGACAGAGGATGAGATGGTTGGAAAGTGTTCTCAAAGCTACCAGCATGAGTTTGACCAAACCGCGGGAGGCAGTGGAAGACAGGAGTGCCTGGCGTGCTCTGGTCCATGGGGTCACGAAGAGTCAGACACGACTAAATGACAACAACAACAACTCACAGCTTCCTTAGCAAAGCACAGTCCCCAGAATTCTTTGGGGAAAGCCACAATGGTTTAAACTGGTATGATACTGCTTTAAATGTGTAACTGCAAAGTTGGCCACCATCTAATGTCCCCCGGAAACAAATCAGAATGCATACTCAGCAAATACCGAACCTCCCTGCAGGCTTTTTTTGGGCAGCAAACGAACAGGGATGAACGTTCCACAGACAGGCTACCTTGAAGTGCCCTTCGATCAGCAGTGGCCCCATTCAAGCACGCAAATAATCACGGACGGCTGAATCAGCCCTTGAGCCGTTCCTCCCCACCGGCACTGCAAGTGCAAAAGATTTAACAGCCAACCTCCAAGATAAGTTCCTTTTGTTCCACTTGGTTGCTGACTGAGCATGCCTCTTCCTCCTTGCTTCCGATTCAGCGAGATCAGGGAGAGAGCACCGAGGTGTCTTCATCAATTTCAGCGTGGCTTCATCTATATTTCAAAAGAGAAAAGTCACTCAGGCAGGGGAGATGGGGAGAGTTTCTGCCTTGAAACAGCAACATCAACAGTGTATTTCCATAACAGCCATTTCAGATATGAAACATACCTCCCCACCATGCACTATAGGTAAAGGTAAAGGGACCCCTGACCATTAGGTCCAGTCATGGCCAACTCTGGGGTTGCGGCGCTCATCTCGCTTTATTGGCCGAGGGAGCCGGCGTACAGCTTCCGGGTCATGTGGCCAGCATGATTAAGCCGCTTCTGGCGAACCAGAGCAGCGCACGGAATAGGCGGTACCTATTTATCTGCTTGCACTTTGATGTGCTTTCGAACTGCTAGCTTGGCAGGAGCTGGGACCCAGCAATGGAAGCTCACCCCGTCGCGGGGATTCAAACCGCCGACCTTCTGATTGGCAAGTTCTAGGCTCTCTGGTTTAACCCACAGCGCCACCTGCGTCCCCACCATGCACTATACAAAGCAGCTAATATAGGAACGTGGTAAATATCCACTGATTCATGTAGCTCACTATTCCCTGCACTGGTTGGCAGAATTTCTCTCCAGGATTTCAGACACGATTCTTTCATAGCCTGACCTGGAGATGCTGTGGATTGAACAGATGTCCTGGTGCAGAGCCATAGTTTTTCCCGACAGAGAAAACACGTGTCTGAATTTGCATATACCCTACTGTAGATGCAACCAGAGTATTTCAGAACTGTTTGCTCTGGTTGCTAATAAGATATCATCTCCTAAAGCAGCCTGGAGGAGTGTTGTCTAGCAATAAATATAATATACAGAAAAACAGCACTATTCAGAAGTATGCAAAACCCCCTGAGTAAATCCATAATATAACTTGTGTTTGGTATTCATCTGCTGCTCTTTTCTTTTCCTCCTGTTAAGCGAGTTCTTAAGACTATTTTATTTGAGTGTGTATTTTTTTATTTAAAAAAGCACCAGAGCCTGTGTTTATTATTATTATTTGAATGCCCAGGTGCAGATACCCCCCTCCCCTTCCCACCCCCAGAAATCAGACAACACATCAGGTAAAATGCAGGACAACATACTTGGGATTAAAACGGCCACAGCTTTCTTAATTTCAAATGTAGGAAAACCTTGGCTTAGGCATTGGGCATGTATCCCTCTCAGCCCCCTTGCTGGGGGTCTGAAGCAAAACAGGGTCAGTCGGCGATATGGGGATATTGCAGAATGTGCGTTTACACAGCTGGCCCCAATCCACATTGCTGAGGGGAGTTCTATGACCCACCACCGTATTCTTGTGGCCTGAGACTCCCCTCAATACCCCCTTTAATGGGGTCCCTGGTATTACCGCCGCAGGTGGGGTGTGTCACCACACCACCCCTTCTATCGATTGATGGACTAGACTGGATTCCGTCCAAGGCCTAAAACCGCAAAAGGTGTGATAATTGCTACGGGGAAGGCAAAACCTGCAGAGCAGGGCAAATTCCTTCCCGGCTCTGAAAGACAGCAACCATCATCCGACCGCAGCAACATTCATGGACCTGGAAAGGAGAAGGTTAGCCTGTAAAGAAAGAAACCATTAGAGGGAGGGCTGGGTGGGTGACGCTCTGAGGCAGCTGCGCTGCCAGTGTCGGTTCCGACCTCTTTTTAAATCTAAGGAGCGGACCAGAGTGAAGCCTACGCTTCCACGGTCCTCTCCTTCAGCTCAAGCCTCCTGGCCCACTGCGGATTGGCTGATTCAAATATGGAGGTTCGGCGGGAACCCATAGGCCTCTGCCCAGGGATCAGAGCGCTGGCCCAACAGCACAGCGTGGCTTCAGGTGGGTGGCGGGGCTGCGTGCTGGGCCGCAAAACGTCGCCCACCGCCGGAGACACGGCGAGCGTCCATTATTAAATTTGTATACCGCCCTTCCCCTGAAGATCTCAGGGAAGCTCACAGCATAAAAATACAAGATAAAAAAAACCACAAAATACATAATGGAAAAGGAACGAAAACAAACCAAAACAATAACCCCCTTCCCTGCTCTCCCGCCTCCCACAAACACAATTACAGTAAAAGGAAATAGGATGTTAATCAGCCAAAGGCTTGGTTGGTTGAAGAGGAATGTTTTCGCCAGGCACTTAAAGGTCTTTAAAGAAGGCACCAGGCGAGTCTCCCTAGGGAGAGCATTCCACAAATGGGGAGCCACTGCAGAAAAATCTTGCGGACCTCTCACGGAGGAGGCACATGAAGAATTATATATTTAGACATGTCTGCTGATATATAGAGGTTTTTTTAAATTACATTGTTTGCTGTTAATTGTTAGGATCGTTTTTCATTTGTATGGTTCATAAGCCGCCTTAAGTATGATTTATCATTGAAAGGCAGCGTATTGATGCAGAATCGACCAGTCTTTGCTCCAACAGGAAAGCGAACATATCCAAGATTTATTTCTGATACCCCAGACCATGGCTTGAAGAATGGTCTAAATTGGCCCATTAGAAAGCTGTCGCCCCCCACCCCCCGCAGTCATCGCAGACTCCTGACTCATTATGCATTTATAAATGATATAATTACTGCCTGAAAAATGACTCAGAAATCTGCAAGTTCATAACATCAGAACTCGTGGACACTCAATGGAGCTGAATGTTAATAGATTCAGGAACAGATGAAAGAAAGGACTTCATCCATGGAGGAGAGGGCCTTCTAGGGTTACTAGTCATGATGGATATCTCTCCACAGTTGGGAGGCAGCAATGAATGCTTTCAAATGCTAGTTGTTGGAAATCACCGGAGGAGAGAGAGCTCTTGTGCTCGGTCCTGCTTACGGGTTTCCCATAGGCATTTGTTTGTTCCCTGCAAGAACAGGATGCTGGACTAGAGTGGCCATTTGGCTGACCCAGCAAGCTAGTATCATGTTCTTAAGGACTGGGAGATCTTTCCTACCTCTGCCTCTGAATACCAGTCAGTGAGGACCATGAGGAGGGCAGGCTTTTCATAGGCATCTGATAGGCCACTGTGACATCAGGATACTGAACGAGGTAGACCTTTGGTCTTATTCCAGAGGGCGCTTCTTATGTTATACCTGGAGGAGCATCTCCACCCCCATCGTTCAGCCTGGATACTGAGGTCCAGCTCTGAGGGCCTTCTGGCAGTTCCCTCACTACGAGAAGTCAAGTAACAGGGAACCAGGCAGAGGGTATTCTCGGTGGTGGCACCTGCCCTGTGGAATGCCCTCCCGTCAGATGTCAAGGAAACAAACAACTATCTGACTTTTAGAAGACCTTTGAAGGCAGCCCTGTTTAGGGAAGTTTTTAATGTTTGATGTCTTATCATGTTTTTAATATTCTGTTGGGGGCCACCCAGAGTACCTGGGGAATGAATAAATAAATAAATAAATTATTATTATTATTATTATTATTATTACACTCACTGTTTTTCTTTACATAAAGTCAGTGCAACCCCTGAAGGTCCACACACAAGATACGTGCTGGGAATTGCTTCGAGTTTCCTCAAAAGGAAAAACAAAAACAAAAAACAGGCACGTCCTGCCATTTTCAAGCTGCTCTTTAAGAGAGAACAGATTACACGCTCTCCTTTAAATTTAAGTGGCGTGCACTTCCAATTTCAACGAAAGCGCGGGCCAACCAATAAAAGCAAACTGTTCCTTCTTTTCGCTCCTGGGCACCTTGGTGCATCCGATAAGACGGGGGAGAAATAATTACATGAATTTAATTAGGAACTGAGAAGGAGAGTCCCGGCGATGTGGCGATATGGGAGGGGGAGGCGGAGGAGAAGCTTGAAGAGCTGTTCAAAAGAGAGTGGCTGCTGTTCAAAGCCTGAGTCACACAGAGCTGCCCTAAAAGCGTCTCTGCACTTGGCAAAGAAAGAGGGCATCATAATTAGCAGGTTCCTTCAAGCTTTTTCCGAAACCAGAGGGAGGGGAGCCCCTGGCCCAGGAGCTGCGAGCGGCCCTCACATCCTCTCTATCTGGCCCTCAGAATTCTCCCCAGGCCCTGCCTTTACAACCCAAATAGGTTTTTGCCTGGCTGCACTGTGTCATTGAACTGAAGATGCTTCCTGCTCGCCTGGATGGAAGACAGCAAGGTCCGTGAGGTTGTGTGCATAGAAAGTAGCCAACTTAGAACAGTGGTGAAATGTACTCCCTTTTTGCCCCACCCACTTTTGCTTGTGGCCCCTCCCACCAGTGGCATACGACCCCCAGAAAGTTGCCCGGAAGGGAATTTTCCTCCCTTGGGGAGAAAAAAGCTCTCTGTTCCTCTGAAACAGAGAGCCACTTTTTTGGCTGTGGGCAACATGGAAATCCTGCGTTGAGAAAACTAGCCTTCTGCAAAAAGATGCACGATTCCCTTCATTTCGCTTAGCTGTCTCTGGATTTTGGGTCGTCGTGGGGAGAGAAGAGGAGCTACCACCAGCAGCAAATAAGTACTCAGGCCTTATGGTGAAAGGTGAAGGGGGTTGTTTATACCCGTGGAATGAATTCTAAAGGACGTTAGCAGTTAGAAAAAGATGCTTTCAGGTAGAGAGGGGGAAAACCAGTGGTTTTCCTGGGCTCCCATGGCAGTGAAATGAAACCACCTTTTCAGGAAGACAGCATAACTTAAGTCAAGGGGTCTACTCTGAGTAAAGCTTAGATGGCTGCAACCCATTAATATTATTATCTCATGAGACCAGGGCCCTGTGGGATATGATTTCTTTCCGCAGGGCCTGCAAGACAGAGCTGTTCTGCCTGGCCTTTGGTTTGGACTCAGTCTGAGCCTTATGTTTCCCTCCCCTTATGGTTTTGATCTATGGGCTACTTTTAAAATGAGGCTGCATTTTAAATTGCATTTTAACATGTATTTTAAATTGTTCCCCCCCCCCCGCCCCTATTATGTTTTTTTACTGTAATTTTACTGGTGTTAGCCCTGAGCTTGGCTCTAGCCGGGGAGGGTGGGGTATAAATAAAAATTATTATTTATTATCATATTATTATTATTTGGTAATAACCACAATGCACAATCAACCCCCCCCCATATGATTTTGTCACAAAGCTGTGGCTTGTCTTTCACCTAGCTCATTTTAGCTGTGCTTAAGGTCAACTTTGATAAAGTCGTTAGCAATCTGCAAAGTAATTATGTGGGGAGGGGTGGGAAAGAAATAAAGCGAAACAGGGGCAGGAGGGTTTTTGGGAGCGTTGAGGAGGAAAAGGCATACCAGATGTCTGGACGGCTCACGTGTTTCAGAGGTGGGAAGACAGGCAGAGACAGAAAGCTCTCCGCATCACATTGCGGAAACCCCCCACCCCACCCCAGAAGCGTGAGAAGCTGGCAAAATAATTGCCCGCCTCGGGTTGTCGGCCGCACGGGGCGACAAAACACCTGAGCCATGTAATTACTTCCCCAGGATGGCAGGCGAGCCCGTCTGCTTCTCGCACGCAGGGATCCTTCCTCTCCCAGCGGAAGCTGCCAAGAGGCCACGAGAGCAGCTGCAGAATGGAAGGGTGAAGCTACCGCTTCTGGTTCCCTTCTGGACAGAAGGCTGCATTGGGGCGGGTGGGTTGGGGGGCAAGCAGACTGGCCTTGCAAACTCTCCTCCAGCCTTTGCATAACTTTCATTTCCTTCGAGTCATTCTGAACATATGTTACCGGAATCACAAAACAGAGAAACCAGTAGGAGAACACTTCAATCTCCCAGGACATTCTATACAAGATCTCAAAGTAGCTGTTTTACTACAAAGGAATTTCAGAAATAGACTGGAAAGAGAAGCTGCTGAATTGCAACTCATTACCAAACTTAAAACCATGGAGAGACCTGGTTTGAACAAAGACATTGGATTCTTATCTCATTATACATGACTAAGCCATTTCTCACCTTCTCACCCCTTGCCTTTTCCTGTAAGACCTATTACAGTCGTTAAGAGTCGTCAGCAGGCTCATCTCAGCTATCTGCCAATCTCCCATTCCCACCACCCTTCTGAGTAATACCCCTCCCCACCTTCTCACTATATAGAAGGATCTGGCAACTTCTGTTTCAGTGTATCTGAAGAAGTGTGCTTGCACACGAAAGCTCATACCAAGAACTAACTTAGTTGGTCTTAAAGGTGCTGCTGGAAGGATTTTTTTTATTTTGAATATGTTACCGGTAACAGCCTTTCCTCTTCTGAGGGGACGAGGTGGTGTTTTCCAAGGAATGCCTGCACTGTTAAGCTTGCTCACATCATGGCGTTTCAGTCAGAGTGTTGGACTAGGGGTCTGGGAGAGCAGGGTTCGAATTCCCACTCCGCCATGAAGCTCCCTGGGTGGTGACTTTGAGCCAGTCCCTGCCTCTCTCTCTCTCTCTCTCTCTCTGCCTAACCTACCTATCAGGGTTGTTGTCAGGATTAAGAGAGAAGGCGGGCGGAGAGAACCACATATGGCACTTTGAGCTCCTCAGATAGAAAGGCAGGATGGAGAAGTGCAATAAAAGATACACGGTTTGTATCCAAGCCGATTGTATCTCCCCTTTTCATCGTTTGGTTCTGCTTTGCAATGGTCTAATAGAAAAAAGACAGTGATGCAACTGAGAAATTGCACAAAGCAAATGAAATACCACGAAAATCCCTGAAACGAGAAGTAATCGACTAGAAACATTATCTTGTGGAAATAAACTAAATAATAAAAATCAAAAAGCTTAAGGAAAAAATTAGAAAAACCTAAAATAGAACAAAGCCTTAACGGGATGCCGGCTACAAACCTCGTTTCACAGAACTATTCAGTTTCCTCAGAAGGAAATAGAAGAATCATAAATGACCAAAATTAAAAAAAGGATAGAACCCCCCAAAATTCTGAAGTATTATAATCCTAGCTCGACCTAGGTAAAGCGAAGTGCAGTAATAAAGGATTGAGGACTCAAAAGTACAGTTTCTAACCTTTTTCGTGAATTCAGTATTAAAGGTAAAGGGACCCCTGACCGTTAGGTCCAGTCGTGACCGACTCTGGGGTTGCGGCGCTCATCTCGCTTTATTGGCCGAGGGAGCTGGCATACAGCTTCTGGGTCATGTGGCCAGCATGACTAAGCTGCTTCTGGCGAACCAGAGCAGCGCACGGAAACGCCGTTTACCTTCCCGCCGGAGCGGTACCTATTTATCTAATTGCACTTTGACGTTCTTTCAAACTGCTAGGTTGGCAGGAGCAGGGACTGAGAAACGGGAGCTCACCCCATTGCAGGGTTTCGAACCGCCGACCTTCTGATCGGCAAGTCCTAGGCTCTGTGGTTTAACCCACAGCACCACCTGTGTGCCATTAAAAAATTCAGTATTAGGAACTGAATTATTATCCACAAGATAATATTTCTAGTCGATTACTTCTCATTTCAGGGATTTTCACAGTATTTCACTTGTTTTTTGCAATGGTCTAAGGCAGGGGTCAGCAAACTTTTTCAGCAGGGGGCCAGTCCACTGCCCCTCAGACCTTGTGGGGGGGCCGGACTATATTTTGGGGAAAAAATGATGCAAGAGCACTACGAGCCCCGGTGACTGCTTACCTGTGTCTTGCGAGCGGCAGGGGCTGGTGGCAGCGGTGGTGGTGGAGGGATGATGAGCAGTGCGTGAAAGGGCTCTGGAGAGGGGCTGCTTAAAATGGCGGCCGCTTGAGTGCTGCTGCTGCTGGCACCAACAAAGCCCAGCCCCCTTCCTCCTCTAGTCACGGGCGGGGAGAAGCCAGGAGGAGGGAGGGAGGAGGCGCCACTGCCGTGTGAGGGAGAGGGATGGAGAGGGAAATAACACACGCACTGGTGATCCACACGGCGATTCCCGGACCATCTGCGGGCCGGATCCAGAAGGCAATTGGGCCTGATCTGGCCGGAGGGCCTTAGTTTGTCGACCCATGGACTAAGGAGCCAATTGCCAATCTGGTGCCATCCAGATGTTTTGGACTGCAACTCCAACAGCCCTAGTCATCACCTTTTAAAAACATATGGAGGGCATCAGGTTGGCAAAGGCCGGTCTACAGACAAACAAACCCGCACCTGAAATCTGAATCTTCCAGACAGATTTCCACATTGTTTTCGTGTGATATAAAAGCCACTTCCAGAACCAAAGTGCTCATTTCTATGTTATTTGCTTCCTGAAACAAAACATCAGTTGCAATTAATGTGGAAATGAGTAGTAAGCTCATTCTGCATGCAAAGGACATGGTCAACCACTAAGCCAGGGTCTGCTAGCATGGCGCCTGGGGCACTCTTGAGGTCTTTATCCGGTGCCCGTGAAGTCTCTGAGCCCCCTGACACACTGCCCCCTTGGGTCCTAAGGTGGTGTAATGGTCACTCCCCCCCCTTGCTTGGAAAGCCGAAAGAAGTTGAGAAGAATGATGCTCTTCTGTCAACTCTATGTGCTTTTCAAGCTCAGATGAATTCTGTTCAGTCTGACTTTTGCCTAGATTCCTTGGAAATGCAATGAGTTCTCTCTCCCTCTCTTTCTCCCTCTCTTTCTCTCTCTCTTTCTTAGGGAGGTGGGTGGTTTTTATCAAAGGAAGAGGCAGTGAAATGACCAGATGGGGTGGCACTCACAAATACAAATGGGCCCACCAGCATTAAAAAAAAATGGCACCCACTGCATTGAGCTATGTTGGACACAACAAATGTTCTCCTCCCAATTCTCTACTCACCTAGAATCCCAGTGGTTTCAAGGCCGCCAAACTGCTGCATGGCCACAATGGCTTTGGTGAGCTCTTCCTGTGTCTGCAGTTTTCCTGTGATGGGGTCTGGAGGGGGCAGATAGCCGAATTTTGTCAGCCAATCCTGTTAAAACCAAAAAAACGGAGAAGGTTGGGAAAAGAAAGAAATGATTCAATACGTCAAAGGGTCTCTTTAGTTGCACCTCACCTAGTCTCTCTCTCTCACACACACTCTTACATGTTTACACTCGGCTACCACATTGAATGCCGCATCCCTCGTTAACAAATGGATGTGTCAGAACAGATCTATGTACATTACTTTAAGTAATGGAATCTGATGACCTTCATGCATCCTGGAGCTGACATTTAATTTTCCTAACCAGCTACAAAACACTTTTGATTACATAGACGAGCAGTTATAGGAAACTCGGGGTTGCACTTCCATTTTCTCGCTAAAGGGGTCCATGTGCGTCACGGTGAGATAACAGCGAAGGGGAAGGTGATGTTCCTTTCTCCCACTCTTGCTCTGGGTAAGAGACAGGGGTCTTTCAGAAACCCAGTGAAGGAGAAGATCTACTGCGAAACTAATGATGCCTAATTCTGAAGGGGCCCCAGAAACCACTTCAGTCCACGTTGCTTTAAAAATTTGCTTTGAAAAGTGCATCATGCAGGTATACAACATTTTCCTAATTACTCAAAAAGGATAAGACATAGGAAAGTTTTATTCACACACCAGGGACTTTGACATGTGAAACAATCCAGTACAGCAATTTTAATCAAAAAATAAGATGTAGTTATATATAGTGGTGCCTCGGTTTACAAACTTATTCCATTCCAGAAGTCCGTTCTTAAACCGAAACTGTTCTTAAACCGAGGCGCGCTTTCCCTAATGAGGCCTCCTGCCGCTGGTGCTCTTCCACTGTTTGGATTCCGTAATTAGACTGAGGTAAAATTCGCAAACCAGGACACTACTTCTGGTTTTGCGGAGTTCGTAAACCGAATCGTTCTTAAACAGTACTGTTCCTAAACTGGGGTACCGCTGTACAGTAAAGGTAAAGGGTAAAGGGAACCCTAACCATTAGGTCCAGTCGTGGCCGACTCTGGGGTTGTGGCACTCATCTTGCTTTACTGGCCAAGGGAGCCGGCGTACAGCTTCCGGGTCATGTGGCCAGCATGACAAAGCCGCTTCTGGCGAATCAGAGCAGCGCACGGAAATGCTGTTTACCTTCCCGCCGGAGCGGTACCTATTTATCTACTTGCACCTCGATGTGCTTTCGAACTGCTAGGTTGGTAGGAGCAGGGACCGAGCAACAGGAGCTCACCCCGTCATGGGGATTCGAACCACCGACCTTCAGATTGGCAAGTCCTAGGCTCTGTGGTTTAACCCACAGCACCACCCGCGTCCCACATCATTTCCCTACTTCCTCCTAATTACTCAAAAAGGATAAGGCATAGGAAAGTTTTATTCACACCAGGGACTTTGACATGTGAAACAATCCACTATAGCAATTTTAATCAAAGTATGAGACGTTGTAGTTTTATATAGTGGTACCTTGGTTTATGAACTCAATCCATTCCGGAAGTCCGTTCTTAAACCGAAACCATTCTTAAACCGAGGCGCACTTTTCCTAATGAGGCCTTCTGCAGCCGGTCCCCTTCCACCGTTCGGATTCCATTCTTAGACCGAGGTAAAGTTTGCAAACTGGGACACTACTTCTGGTTTTGCGGAGTTCGTAAACCGAATCGTTCTTAAACAGGACTGTTCTTAAACCGAGGTACTGCTGTACAGTATATATACAGTGATACCTCGGGTTACATACGCTTCAGGTTACAGACTCCGCTAACCCAGAAATATCACCTCGTGTTAAGAACTTTGCTTCAGGATGAGAACAGAAATCGTGCTCCGGCGGCGCGGCTGCAGCAGGAGGCCCCATTAGCTAAAGTGCTGCTTCAGGTTAAGAACAGTTTCAGGTTAAGAACGGACTTCCGGAACGAATTAAGTTCTTAACCCGAGGTACCACTGTATATATCATACATTGTGATGATCTGTCATGGAACAACCCCACTGAAGAAGATAACAATGGTTACCCAGACCTCATTGCTGGTTGCGAAGGGCCCCCCCGGGACAGTTCAGGCTTCAGGGCCCCCAAACATAGGCACCAACTCTATAGGGCTGAGGTGTTTTCAGCCCCCCCAAGTCTTTTGGGATGGGACTGAGCCCTCCAAATCTTGAGGGGTTGAAGGAAACAGAGTATGGCATCTCCACCACCCACTCAGCTCCTTTATTGTGATGGAGCGGCCAGGACTGCCTGGAGAGTCCTGGGGTGTTTCACTGGGGGGGGGGAGGGGGAGGGGAAAGGGTCCCACAAGGTCTCCTGGAGCAGTGACGAAAGGATGCCCCCCCAATGTAGGTCCACCACAGCCGGTGTGATGCACTTAAGAGAGTTGGATAACAGATTACAAAAAACAAGCAAAACTGGAAAAACGCTCTGTGAAACCCAAACAGAGTCAAAGGGCACATGCACACCCAAGGTTTAAATTCTCTTTTCCCACAAAGGTGAACTCAATGCTACTTACAAAAACAAGCATTAAAAAGTGCAAAAGCAAGAGTAAAAACACTAAATGTCGCTCAAATGTGTGTGTGTGTGTGTGTGTGTGTAGAGTCAATTCTACCCCACCCAAAGATAAGCAGAAAATTAAGGTCGAATGACCTGGGTCAGGGGTCAGCAAACTCTTTCAGCAGGGGGCCAGTCCACTGTCCCACGGACCTTGTGGGGGGCCGGACTATATTTTGAAAAAAAATAATGAACAAATTCCTATGCCCCACAAATAACCCAGAGATTCATTTTAAATAAAAACACACATTCTACTCATGCTGATTCCTGGACCGTTCGCAGGCCGGATTTAGAAGGCAATTGGGCCGGATCCAGCCCCCGGGCCTTAGTTTGCCTACCCATGACCTGGGTGAATCAGAAGGTTTTTGCTTGGCACCTAAAAATGAACAGTGATGAAGCCAGGCCCATCTTGCTTGGGAGAGAATTCCACAGATGGGGTGCCACCACTGAGAAGGCCCATTCTCATGTCACTGCCCTCCATACATCCCTTGGGAGGGAGCATATGGAGAATGGCTTCATATGACAACTACAGGGTCTGGGTTGGTTCCTGCAGGGAGAGGAGTTTTGAGATATTGGGGTTAACGACAGGAACAGGGGAACCCACCACCCTCTAGATCAGTGGTTCTCAACCTGTGGGTCCTCAGATGTTGTTGGACTACAACTCCCATCATCTCTGAGCTCTGGCCTTGCTAGCTAGGGGTGATGGGAGTTGTAGTCCAACAACATCTGGGGACCCACAGGTTGAGAAAGGCTGCTCTAGATCTTGTTGGAGTGCATCTCCTATCACCCCACTGGCCACGTTGGCTGGGGTTGATGGGTGCTGGAGTTTAACCTTCAAGTGGAGGGCTGCAGTTTCTCCAGACTGGACCACAGGCCAGTCTGGGGCTGGTGGGACTTCTGCAACCACACCCATAGGTATCTGGCTTGCCTCAGCATGCCCACCTGAGATATTGGGGGTTGGGGATGTGATTGCTGTGGGGATACCTGTAGCATCAACAGTTTTGGTGAGAAGCTGAGGGTTGATTGCTGTGGGGTCGACTGCTCTTCCTGAATGGACAAAAGCAGAGGCTTCCAGAATAAGCAACCCCTCACTACTTAGCAAAAAAGGTTGATCAAATGTTTGCTAGAGGATGAGGATGCTGGATCTGTGCAGCACAATTCTAAGGGGATGAAATGCACTCAATCATTTTGACAATTCACACCCATCTTCCATCTGCAGAGGAAACAGAAGGTTTGATGGTGATTGGGGTGACAACGGTCATTGTTCTTGATCAGTACCTAAGAAGTATCGAAATATCGAGCTGTTAAGGGCTGCTATCAACCTGGGGCTTTTAACTGGGTCAATACCCCATTAAGTCCTCTCTCTTTGCAATGATTAATGTTGAGTGTCAACATCAGGTTAGAACAGCAGTGCTTGACCGCTTCATGTCTAAGTCACACCCCAGGAGATGGTTGGGACAGCACAGCAGAAAATTCTCAGGTTCTGAATTGTTCTGATGGGAAACTGGCCTCTGCACGTCTCCCTATCTTGGCTTCCCTTTGAGTTGCTTAGTATTTTGATCTCCACCATCCATTGCAGCAGTGTCTGGGGGGCTACTGTAACTGGTAGGGCAGAAGGCAAGGAGCACAGCAACAAGCGGAGCCAGAGACAATGACTGGAGGAGTCAACCAGCTACATCCCTTGCCCCTTCCCACCTGTTGAGTTCTACAAAGGCAATATTCAGACCAAGGAGGAGGAAACCAATGGGCAGTGCCACACCCTAGTAAGGGCAGAGCCCCATTTACCCTAATGGACTACCTTCCAGTGCACCCCTGAGATTCTGATGCAAAAGAGAGCATGAGATAGATTTCACTAGTGTTTAGTGATGTTCCTGCAACTTCACTGTGAATCACGTTATATACGAAAGGAGACTCTTGAGAGTCCCATGGACTGCAAGAAGATCAAACCTATCCATTCTTAAGGAAATCAGCCACTGGAAGGACAGATCGTGAAGCTGAGGCTCCAATACTTTGGCCACCTCATGAGAAGAGAAGACTCCCTGGAAAAGACCCTGATGTTGGGAAAGATGGATGGCACAAGGAGAAGGGGATGACAGAGGACGAGATGGTTGGACGGTGTTCTCGAGGCTACCAGCATGAGTTTGACCAAGCTGCAGGAGGCGGTGGAGGACAGGGGTGCCTGGCGTGCTCTGGTCCATGAGGTTACGAAGAGTCGGACACGACTAAACGACTAAACAACAACAATTTTTTTTTAAAAAAAACATTTGCCACATGGCTCTGTCAACCATTGGCTGAGATGCTGTGATGCCACAGATTGTTCCAACTGCTTGTGGGAAACTGCAGTAAAACATAACTATGCGTGAGTGCCAGTTAGTGCATGATGAGGTTTGGACTGCAGGGTTAGATTCCTAGACTCAGATAGGTCTTCTCCAAGTGAAGCCTTCTCTTCCTCTTCCCTCTCTCTCTGCACCATGCAAGTGACCAAGGAAGATGTGCCTAAGCAAACTCCAAGCTTAGAGCATGTCTATTTCTGTATTTTCTACCCAAGAGTATTCTGCCTGTATTCTCCTTGCTGCTGCTTGGATAAATGCATGAATCTGACCTTTGGGACATTTTGTAAGCAAAGCATTTTAAAACTTACCTAACAGTGTGTGGTCTGTTGTTACAATTATAATGCCCTGTGCTCGAC
This sequence comes from Podarcis pityusensis, assembly GCF_964106645.2. Classification (NCBI taxonomy): domain Eukaryota; kingdom Metazoa; phylum Chordata; class Lepidosauria; order Squamata; family Lacertidae; genus Podarcis; species Podarcis pityusensis. Next base: position 33,768,740 of record NC_138041.1, read on the forward strand.
AATGTTGAGGGATTGAACCAGGGACTTTCCCCACGCAAGGCAGATGCTCTAGCACTGACCCATGATCTTCACAAGAGATATCACAATTGGTACTGAAACTGGGAATCCCCTTCCCATTTTATTGCTGGTGACATTCTTGTAAGTCTCCTTGTTTGTAAGCTGCTTTGGGTGGCTTTGGGCAAGTTAAAATGACTAAAAATATCAATTAATAGCAAATTCAATAATAACAGTAAGTTTGTTGATCATTTGCATCCACCCATCTGTCTTGTTTTTGTTTTTTAAAATCATCCATCCTTCTCTTTCTTTTTCCTTCATCCATTCGTCCTTCTCCTTTCTTTTATTACATGCACCATACCTCTTTGCTTTCATCTTCTACATCCATCCATTTTTCCTCGATTCATTCATTCATTCATTTATTCTTCCTTTCTTCCCTTCATTTTTGCATCACCATTCCTTCTTATCCAAGCCATTCTTTCTTCCATATTCCCATTCATCACCTCCCTTCCTATACAATCCATTCATGCTCTTGACCCCTCCAATCTCCCACCACGCCTTCCTTCCTGATTCCATTGGCAACCATTTGTTAGGAGCACGTCCCCCGAACCAGCCCCTGGGAAAGCAACCTCTTCATCGCCAGGCAAGTGTGGTCCAGGAGGCAGCCTGCACGATCCTTGTCAGCTCCCCGCTGCAATTATTTGTTCCTTTGTACAGCAAAAGTAGCTGCGACAGAAATGAGATACACAATTTGCTCTTGATGGGTCCTGAAAAATCATCTCAGACATGCAACCCTACATTGGCCCATCGATCGCCAAGTCTTGGCAGAGCGCAATTTGGTTTTCTCGACATCTACGGAACCCATGTCCTTAATCCTCTAATTGTTAAGGAAGCTTTGGTATGCTTCAGAATGGGCCGATTTGGCTGATTGTGGAGCATTTCTGGAAGGAAAATCATTGCAGGAACCTCAGCAAAGACAAAGACCGCACGCTCTTCAAAACGAAGAATGTGAGAGATGAAAAAGCATTTATAGCAGGGTGGTGAACCCATGAGTCAAATCTGACCTTTATGCCTCTCTATTCATGCCAAGGGAGGAGCGAGGGAGCACTGGCTGGGGGGTTATTCAGTGATGGGGCTGACCTCAACGTGGTGTGACCGAAAGGCAGCCTGGCCTCAGGAATGTGCCCTTGGGAGTGCAAGGAAGGCAGACAGAGCCCTCTGCCTGGCCTGCATGGAGCCTTCATGGTTACTGGCCTCTGTTGGGGATGCGGCTGTGAGACCAGGATGAGCTCCAGGGCCCCGAGACCCCTGGTGGCAGGTGACAGGGAAGGATGGGAAGTTGGGATGGAGCCTGCCAGGATGTGCCTGGACGGCAGCAGCCTCCCCATGGGCTCCTGGGGTGTGTGTGTGTGTGTGTGTATGTTAGGACTGGCAATGTTTAGATGCATCATCCAAAATCGGTTTGAAGTCCACATCATGTTAATGGTTTCATAATATCTGACATGGTGATATATCATGAATCATAATGTGTGTGTGTGTGTGTATGTATGTATGTGTGTGTGTGTGTGTGCTATGTAAAAAAAATTGTGATATGGGAAAAAACATGTAGCTGGTCATCCCTTCTCTCATGATTCCTGCTGCCCCTGTTGCTCTGTACTACAAAATAACAGCTGTTAAAGGCAAGTAAATATATATATATATCAGTTTTAGACCCCTAAGTACTAGCAGTTGCCAGGACATCACCCCGTTTGCCTCTACATAGTTGCATCCTTATGTCAGACATTGTGCTATATTAGTATATTACGATGTTTAGCTGGTGATGTACCACAATGTTGGAATCCAGATATTGCCCAGCCCTAGTCCCCAATGGCACCATGCTGTTCAGCTGCTCCAAGCAGCTTTAAAGTGTTAAGAATGAATGAAAGAAAGAAAGAAATAGTGATTTGATCTTATCGAAGCCGGTCTTCAACTGATAGGGATCATGTTAAACCTTGCATTGCTCCAATGTGGAAAACCCCAAACCCTCAAATTGTAACAGATTGGCTGAAATCAACACCAGGAAAGGGACATATAATGGGGAAACTATTTGTATTAATTATCAAAATATATTAATGGAAAAACCGACCTCGTTCGTCAAATACTGGAATGACAAAACAGCAGGTTATGTGTCTCCTTATAATTTATTCACTGTAATTTAACTTTCCACCAAAATGTACTTTTCTGAGATGATTTATCCCCTCTTCTTCTTCATCATCTTTCTACTCTACTGTGGTCAAATGGAATAGGATTGGCTAAACCAAACAGACCCAGATTCAAATCCAGACCCGACATCTACTCAGTTCACAGCATGACCTGCGATGGGCTCATCACTTATCTCTCAGCCTAACTTAGGTCACAAGGATAAAATTGGACTCTTCCTTGTATGCATGATATCTAGAAGCTTAGTTTCAGTGCTTAAAAGAAAGTGAACAGGTGAACATATTTGAGGATTTGAGGAACATATAAAGGGTGAGATGGTCTCTAAGATTTGTGGGTTCTAGACTGTGTTGGGTTTTCATACCAGGACCTTGAATGGGCTTGGAAGCCAACTAGTGATGAGGATATATTCTGAAATGTAACACAACAGTCCTGTGAGGTAGGTCAGACTGAAATTAATGAGGCTGCAGAATCTGAAGTGTTATGTACTGAAGTTCTCACCCTGGGCCAGCAGGGGGATACTGTAGATAGTTATGCAAATGAAGGATCGAAAGTGACGTTCAGTGATTGGATGGATACTGTAGATAGTTATGCAAATGGAGGATCAAAAGTGACGTTCAGTGATTGGATAGTTTTAGAAAGTTGCTACAGTAATGTTGTACTGGAGGCAGGCTGACTGAGCCCTTCAGTTCAGTTCTGTTGTGGCCTCTGAATAAAGAAGAGCTGTTTGAAGAATTGCTGTGTCGTCTGATATGTTCACCCACAACTTAACATGAAGCAACTGAATCTATTCAATTGTCTTCAAGGGCAACTGTGAGCCAGCTGCACCTTACAGCTGTCAAGCTTGAAGGTTACAGCAACATGGCTCAGTGTGGTGACCTATCTTCACAACAACCTTATAAGGGAGGCCAGTGGCTTGCCCAAAGTCACTGGGGCTTTGATCCCATAACCTAACCCTACTCTAAATCCACTGCTCTAGCCACCACAATGTCTGGATCCAGAAGCCCCTGAGTTCATTGTAAGGTAAAGGTAAAGGGACCCCTGACTATTAGGTCCAGTCATAACCAACTCTGGGGTTGTGGCGCTCATCTCGCTTTATTGGCCGAGGGAGCCAGCGTACAGCTTTTGGGTCATGTGGCCAGCATGACTAAGCCACTTCTGGCGAACCAGAGCAGCGCACGGAAATGCTGTTTACCTTCCCGCTGGAGCGGTGCCTATTTATCTACTTGCACTTTGACGTGCTTTCGAATTGCTAGGTTGGCAGGAGCAGGGACCGAGCAATGGGAGCTCACCCCGTCGCAGGGATTCGAACCGCCGACCTTCTGATCGGCAAGCCCAAGAGGCTCTGTGGTTTAACCCACAGCACCACCTGCGTCCCTGTTGAGTTCATTGTACATCCTAGCATATAACGGCCTCTTTTCAACAGCCTGTTTGACATGCTTTCTCTTCCAGTTCTCAAAACTTCCTCCAAGGAACAAACAAAAAGATGCAATGTGAAAATAAAAAAAATTCAGATGTTCCAGCATTATTGCTGAACGCTAAAAAGTTTGGAGAGAAAAAGCTGTGCCATTGTTCCGGTGCTCAGAAGAGAATAATAATAATAATACTAATAAAAAAGTCAGAAGTGCTGGGATAGGCAGAAATGTCTGAGATATTTTCCTTCTCGCAGAGACCTCGCTTTGTGCCGCTCCCTGTGGTAAACACAGCTGGGCCAGAATCCCACCACTGCGCCTTCAGGTGCTGAACAAAAGGCTGCCTTCGATTGCAAATGTCTCTGGAACCAGGGTGACATTTGCGGCTCGATCCGATGCTCATTTTTCTCCAGGGGTGCGAAGCCTGTGACCTGTGGGCCATTCTTGGTCCACCAGAGGGGTCAGATAAGGCTTGCAAAGCCTTTGAAGTAAAAAAAAATCTCCACCCACCAATAAAATGACTTCACTCCGATGGACGGGGTTTGAGTCTGTGGGTACAAAGCTCAGTGGGTTACAGCATCTACTTCACACGCAGCAGCTGCCTGTTTGAATCCCCTGCATCTATGGGTAGGACAGGGAGAGAGACCCCTGCCTTGAAACCACAAATATGAGAAAGACAAGAAATCTTAGGAAGGCCAGGATGCTCTCTCTCTCTCTCTCTCTCTCTCTGTGTGTGTGTGTGTATGTCACATTTCACATACAGTGGTACCTCGGGTTAAGAACTTAATTCGTTCTGGTAGTCCGTTCTTAACCTGAAACTGTTCTTATTCTGAGGTACCACTTTAGCTAATGGGGCCTCCCACTGCCGCCGCATGATTTCTGTTCTCATCCTGAAGCAAAGTTCTTAACCCGAGGTACTATTTCTGGGTTCGCAGAGTCTGTAACCTGAAGCATCTGTAACCCAAGGTACCACTGTATTGATCCAAAATGCCCAAACCTTTGCCTGCAGGGCTTTCATGTATGGTCAGATACGAGGCATGCTGTTGGAGTTACAAGTCTCTGAGCGACATTTGCCAAGTGTGCATGGGAATTATAACCCCTATTGTTCAGCCCAGACACTGAGATCCTCCTCTAAAGGTCTTCTACTGGTTTGCGCACTGTGAGAAGTGAGGTTATAGGGAACCAGGAAGATGGCCTTCTCAGTAGTGGCGCCCTCCCTGTGCAACGCCCTCCCTTCAGCCTGGTGTAGTAGTTAAGACCGGTGGCCTCATAATCTGGTGAACTGGGTTCAATTCCCCACTCCTCCACATGCAGCTGCTGGGTGACCTCGGGCTAGTCACACTTCTCTGAAGTCTCTCAGCCCCACTCACCTCACAGAGTGTTTGTTGTGGGGGAGGAAGGGAAAGGAGATTGTTAGCCTCTTTGAGACTCCTGAAGGGGAGTGAAAGGTGGGATATCAAGTCCAAACTCCTCCTCCTCCTCCTCTTCTTCTTCTTCTTCTTCTTCTTCTTCTTCTTCTTCTTCTTCAGATATCAAGGAAATGAACAACTATCTTTTAGAAGACATCTGAAGGCAGCTCTGTATCGGGAAGTTTTTAATGTTTGATGTGTTAATATGTTCTGATATATGCTATGAGCCGCCCAGGGTGGCTGGGGGAAACAAGCCAGATGGGCGGGGTATAAATAGTAAAATATTATTATTATTATTATTATTATTATTATTATTATTATTATCTGCAGCCAGCCAGTATAGCATATGGTGTCCTGGTTGGATTCAGTCCTGGAGACCAGGATTCAAATCCCCACTCAGCCATGAAGCATAAGCTGCCAACTTTTCCCTTTTCTTGCAAGGAATCCTATTTGGAATAAGGGAATTTCCCTTGAAAAAAGGGAAACATTGACAGTAATGCCATGAAGCTCCCTGGGCGACTTTAGGTCAGTTGCTCTCCCTCAGAGTCACCTACCTCATAGGGTCGTTGTGGGGACAGAATGAAGACGAGGAGGAGGACCATGAGTGCCACTTTGAACTCCTTGGAGCAGTCTGGTCTCCTTCAGATGTTTTGGACTACAATTCCCACGCCTGGCTGGGGCTGGTGGGAGATGTGGTCCAAAACATCTAGACGCTGCCTGGTTAATCAGGGCTTAGCTAGACGGACAAAGAGCATGAGATGAAACAAGGCAGCTTCCTGCCGCAAGTTATTGAAGACCTACAGCAATGTTGAAAAGGAGAAGAGAGCAGCTTTTGTTATGAAATGCATTTGACAGCATTCATCTGACCAAAACGGGCAGCTCAGCTTTGGATTACAACCATTTGTGGGTCTCCCAGCCGCTGCTTATTTAAAGGAGACTGTTCTCTAGGTTTCCCCTCCTGGTGTTCATTATTGGCACTGTTTAGTTTTGAAGCAACATTAAAAAAAATAAATCCTGCCAGGATGTAGTTTAATGAAGCACTTTGATGACCCTGGGCTCAATACATTTTTGCAAAGGCGGGACTGTCAATGGAAATGCTATAATTTTGAAACTGCTTGCTTTAATGCATTTTCTGTCGGCACTTTCCCCCCGCTGCTTTTTTTCGGTGGATGATGAATTATTGAAAAACACATTTTCAAAGCAGAGCCTTTCAACCTTCAAAAACAGAAGAGAAGATGACCCCCAAAAATGACCCTCCCTGCTCAGCCAGAGTTAAATCAGCTTGTTTTACTAACTTGAGTGAAGTTAGAAATTACTTTGTGTAACTTTGGTGTACACTTAGAATTTCTCGCCTTGTCAGATGCAACGGATGGTGTACCCATTATGCAGAATGAAGGGATGGACTGCAGGGATATACAGAGGGGTCATATTCTTAACCTCCCCCCCCCCCAATGTAAAGCACTCCTTGCTTGTAGTAAACTAGCACATTGCATTTTTCTATAAAATGCACACTTACCGCATGCTGGATGATTTATTAATTTTTATTAACACAGCGGAAAGATTTTTAAAAATCTACCTCCCATTTCAGGCTGAAGCAGTATAATCTAAAAGTTCAGCATCACCTTCTGATTATTTATTTAGCTAATCATTATTATTTATATCGCACCCTTCCTCCCAAATGAGCTCAGGTTGATGTGCACAGAGTAGACCCAGCACCAACCACCTCTGTATCCTCACATCAACTCTGACTGACCTAAGTGAGCTTCATGGCTGAGTGGGAAGGTGTAGACCAGGGGTCAGCAAACTGTTTCAGCAGGGGGCTGGTCCATTGTCCCTCAGACCTTGTGGGGGGCCAGACTATATTTTGGGTGGGGAAAAATAATGAACAAATTCCTATGCCCCACAAATAACCCAGAGATGCATTTTAAATAAAAGCACACATTCTACTCATGTATAAACACACTGATTCCCGGACTGTCCGCGGGCCGGACTTAGAGGGCGATTGGGCCGGATCAGGCCCCCGGGCCTTAGTTTGCCTACCCATGGTGTAGACATAGAGTCCTCCTTCATGCTACACTTTCAGGTCCTCTTTGGAGAAAAAGACATTTGTTCCCGTCAGTAGAAAAGGCAGTCTACATAAGAGGCCTCTTCTTCAAGAAATCAGATTTTCTGACATTGGTGCTTTTGACCCTGCTCTCTAGACCCAGGGTCAGGTCCCTAACACACACACACACACACACACACACACACACACACACAGAAGGCTTGTTCATGCATTTCAGGGAACACAGATACAATATATCTCTATAGATGCACAAGGATTTGAATGAAAACCCTGTACACGTTGATATTTACAGCTCTGCTGTTGTGTACCCAGATACACAGACTGTATACTTGGCGTATACAGTTCACCGACTGTACAAGTGCACAGCTCAATACAGAAGGGGGTGTACACACCTTTCATTCAACGACCGTACAACATGGGTATCTGTGCACAAACATAGTCATGATGTACACTTTGCACAGCCATTCACATATAATGGCCCTATCATCGGTGTACCTCTGTACACAACAGCTGAGCTGTATAAATGAACAAGTGTAACCCCTTCACACAAACACTTGGGCATGGTGTAGCACAGCAAGTGTTCAGTGTCATATGTGAACAACCCTAGAACAACCCTAGATACACACAGATTGTACGCTTGTTGAATGCAACATGTAAACACACCCCTCAAGTCACAACTGGTTCACATCTGGACCAAACATCCCAAGTACTCTGGTTGCCAAAAAGAAGCAAATAAACTCTATCCTGAATGGGGTAACTGTGCCCCTGAAGGACCAGGTGTGCAGCATGGGAGTCATTTTGGACTCACAGCTGTCCATGGAGGTGCAGATTAATTCTGTGTCCAGGGCAGCTGTCTACCAGCTCCACCTGGTACACAGACTGAGACCCTACCTGCCCGCAGACTGTTTCGCCAGAGTGGGGCATGCTCCAGTTATCTCCCGCTTGGACTACTGCAAGGCACTCTATGTGGGGATACCTTTGAAGGTGACTCGGAAACTGCAATTAATCCAGAATGCGGCAGCTAGACTGGTGACTGGGAGTGGCTGCCAAGACCATATAACACCGGTCCTGAAAGATCTTCATTGGCTCCCAGTACGTTTCTGAGCACAATTCAAAGTGTTGGTGCTGACCTTTAAAGCCCTAAACGGCCTCGGTCCTGTATACCTGAAGGAGTGTCTCCACCCCCATCGTCCAGCTGGACACTGAGTCCAGCGCCGAGGGCCTTCTGGCAGTTCCATCGCTGTGAGAAATGAGGTTACAGGGAACCAGGCAGAGGGCCTTCTCGGTAGTGGAACAACCTCCCAGCAGATGTCAAGGCAATAAGCAACTATTCTACTTTTCAAAGACAACGGAAGGCAGCCCTGTTTAGGCAAGTTTTTAATGTCTGATGCTGTATTGTTTTTAATATTCAGTTGGAAGCCACCCAGAGTGGCTGGGAAAACCCAGCCAGATGGGCAGGGCATAAATGATAAATTATTTTTATTATATTATTATTATTATTTCCATCTCTTCAAAAAGCAGCTTTTCTATTTGTCTGGCCCATATTCTTTAAAGTCCTTGCAGTGCTGTTCAAGGAAAGCTACTGAGAATGCCTGCTAATGAGAAGGATGCCTAAGGAACAGATTCCCTTCCTTCGTTCCAAGGAAACCTCCTTTCTGGGGAGTTTCCTCCCTTTCTTCGTCAACTTGGGCTCCAAAAGCGACTCCTCACCTCTCTAATGAGCAGCCGTCCGCAGTTCACCGGCCGATTAATTCATTAGGAGGACAAACGGCGGCTCTGGAACAGGCCCAGGTCCTAGTCACTGGACAAAAGGGGAGGCTTCATTAGCAGAGGCCGGAGGAGTTTGCTCAAAGCCTGACATTTTTTATTTGATCTGAGCTGACTCCAAGAACGGGGTGGCGGCAGGGGTGGAAATGTTCCTGCTAATGAACTTCCCCCGCCATACCCCAACCCCTTTCCAAGCATGCGGTGACTTTAGAAAACAGTGACAATGCAAGGGGGGGGGGCACAACTGGCACCTCTTGTCTGCCGTGCTGCAGAAAACAGTCTCTGATGATGCTGAAGATTCTCCTAAGGATGCAGTGATGAGAGGGGAGAGCCTTGTTTCTCATTAGCTAGCAGACATGGGTGCTACTCATTGGGTTGGTCTCTATGTGAAAAGGATATGTTTGGCCAGCAAGTTTTCCCATCTGCTCTGCCCCCCTCCCCAAATGCCTGGGACTTTTATAGCTTGCATGGGAGGGGGCAGTCTGGGAGTTTATTCCAATGCATTCTAACATTTCTTGGGGGGCTTTTTGGGAGGGAGGGGAGGGGAAAGGAACTTGCATTTTCTTGTGGCAAGAGGATGGGTGTATTTGGGCATGAGACTCTTTTGAAGACATTGTTGGTAGGAATTTTGTCCATTTGGCTGATTGGCTGGTGCCATTTGGTTTTTGCCTACTGCGTAGCAAATCGTCACAACTTGTAAGGTTGCGGTCAGGCATTGGTTTTGGTTTGGTTGGTTGAGGGGTATGGATTGGCTGTGCCTGCCCCTCTAATGCTGCTGCTGCAAGGGTATTCCGTTAAAGGAATACAGGGGCTCACCATTGCTTTTGTCCGAACCTTGTCAAGGGGCTAGGGCCACGCAAGAGCCCCTGGTTGCATTTGGGGAGGGCTGAGGGCAGGTTCCCTGCTCCGTCGCTACCCCCAACATGTATTCCCCTTTTCTGACTTTCGCAGGCATGCGAAATGTCAGTCTGTCCCCACCGGGGGCAGATAGTCACAACCAATGCCTAAGCAACCACTCACATTTTTTGTATTTTGTATTGTGGCCAAAATTATGCCAAAAACCTTAAACAAAAATTCTGTGTGATGTGTGAGTTATTTGGGGTGCCTTGAGGACCTCGACACGCAACTGCAAGCAGCAACAGTAGTGAATACCACTCGTGGCCACTGGATTTATTTATGTTCCGGATACACCAGGATTCCCCTGTTTCTATATTTATTGGGGTTCTCAAGTATCCCTAGGACTGACCCCCAGCTTTCCCAGAGGAAGCAGGCAATGGGGAAAACCCTTCTCCACCCGAAACCTTGCTGAATCAGTGTGGACAACAGGCTAGGGATGGATAAATAGTTCCCTTTGGGGCTAGGCAGTTTCCTACGACCCATTTCCAAATCTGCCCTCTGCCAGATTTATAATGCCCTAAATGCCAGAAACTCAGCTGAGCACTAAGCTTTCTTCCTGCCACACTACACCTGAATTTCTCAGTGCTGCAGGTACAGTAGTTAGCAATCCACCAGTCATCAGCAGTCACTGGACAAGAAGCAGGCTGTTCTGATGATAGCCCATCATTTGTAATCATCTCACGGCTGGCAAAGAGAGAGAGAAGGGAGAGAGATTCAGAATCTTCCTTCGATCTCTCTCTCTCTTTCTCTCTCTCTCTCTCTCTCTCTCTCTTATGCTCAGCCTGCCAAGAGTCTCTCTGCTTCTCTGCCTCACTCTAAGCCGCTCAATAAGAGACCTCGCAGTGACAATTTGTTTCTGTAAAAACAAAGGCAAAGTGACCTGGTCAATAAACCTGGAAATTGCCAAGGCCATGTTACGAATGGTATGACCGGGCAACTACCAGATTGCCCAACCTTTGCTGTTGTACATAGGAGTACAACTGGATCTTGTGATCTCGCCAGCTTCTTACAAGCTGCATGCCACTCTGGTTGCTATGGTAATTGCTTGTTATTATTATTATTATTATTTAGCTCAGGGGAAAAAAACCATTCAGGAGCTGGATGGAAAAAGCCTTTTCTGCCTGCAAACATACTACTTTCCTCCTCATCTAAAGGCTGAACTAGTCAAATCAACTTTTGCCAGCTGAGGTTCCTCTAGGGTAGCAATCACCGGAGAAGGTTTTTCCTTAAGAAATCTCTATGTTTAAAGGCCGTGTTATCATTAAAAGGAAAGAGACACCAATAGCAGAGAAGTGTTGTGCCAAACACAATATACAAACTTCTCATTCATTTCTGACACTGAGGCAGACCATTGGTCTATCAAGCTCAGTGCTGTCTTCAGCAGAGCTGTGGAGCCTCTAACATATGGGTCAAACCCAGTCCACCCGGCCATTTTGGGCCAGCCACCTGACACCACTTTCATGGGAACATTTGCTAAAACAACGAGGGGGAAATGCTTCATGTTACCAGTGCCTTGCTGCTTGCAACGTCAAAGCACCAGATCGCGAGACATTACCTGCCCACGTGCCAAATTTGTCCTGCGAGGCATCTCCTAATAAAAATATTGTGCAGGGTGCCAAAACAGGTTCCCCAACCTCCGGGGTCCCAGCCCTACCGGGAGATATTCTCCTGCCCCAAGCAAAGCTGGTGAGGAAGGCTAAAGTTTTACTCACTAGCCTCGCCAGAGCAACAAAACGCTCACCATGGTGAGTGGAACGGTGGATGCCTGAACTTAAAAGATGCACAAAATGGGCAACACAAAGGACCCTACATGCTACCGACTGATTATACTGAACACTCCTGCTGCTGGCAATTTCTCTCTCCATCTCCCCTCCCAACTTCATGTGCATTTAACAATACACACTCGCACTCCCTCTTTCGCTAGGTTAATGAGTTGCTTTTAAACTCTGTGACTTTCCCCCTTCCCGACTCAATTAGCCACGCATTTAGCTGCGTGGCAATTCCCTGCTAATGTAGGCTAATCGCCTCCATTGCTTGAGAGGACTGTTTGTTTCCCATCAGCCTTGTTCGCTTTGTTCCCTGTGGCAATTTTCGCACAGACCCATTACTGCTCCCGGTGACATGGCAGCAGCGGGGCTGCCGCGCAGGAGAGGAAACTCACATTAAAACATACAGAAATTTGTGGGATGCTTCCAAACATGAAGAGAAGTGCCTGTGTGAGACCAGGTTTGTAAAACGGCAGCTTGCCTAGGGCGGGCCACAATGGTCTGCAGGCAACCAGACAGGGAGAGGTCGCGTTTCCATTTCTTCCAAGCTGTTGGCATGTTAAAAGTTCCTTGCTCCGATTGCGCATGAGTACCAGGCGACCTTTGTGGGTTTCTTTGCAAGGCTGAACTGCAAGCCATACAAGGTGCAACAGGGAAGGTTGTAGCTCAATGGCAGGATATCTGCTTTGAGTGCAGAAGGTCCCAGGTTCAATTCTCAGCAGGTAGAGTTAGGAAAGACCCCTTGTCTGAAACTCAGGTGCCGAGGAGTGCAGACATTCCTTATTTTGATGGCCTGGTGGTCTGACTCAATATAAGGTCGTTTTTTGTGTTCTTAATGGTCCACAGAAACCAGCAGGAGACCTGACTACTAGGCTGACTCTTGATAGTACAGCACACAGAGTTAGGATAGGCATAGCACACAGAGTTAGGATAGGCACAAAAGGATCCTGTGCACAGACAAGGATCACAGGTGGAGCTGAAATAATAATAATAATATAATATAATAATAAAATAAAATAAAATAAAATAAAATATATAATAATAATAATAATAATAATAATAATAATAATAATAACAACAACAACAACAATAATAATAACAATAATAATAATTTATTATTTATACTCCGCCCATCTGGCTGAGTTTCCCCAGCCACTCTGGGCGGCTCCCAATCAAGTGTTAAAAACAGTACAGCGTTAAATGTTAAAAACTTCCCTGAACAGGGCTGCCTTCAGATGTCTTTTAAAGATAGGATAGCTGCTTATTTCCTTCACATCTGAAGGGAGGGTGTTCCACAGGGTGGGCGCCACTACCGAGAAGGCCCTCTGCCTGGTTCCCTGTAACCTCACTTCTTGCAATGAGGGAACCGCCAGAAGGCCCTTGGGGCTGGATCTCAGTGTCCAGGCAGTACGATGGGGGTGGAGATGCTCCTTCAGGTATACAGGACCGAGGCCGTTTAGGGCTTTAAAGGTCAGCACCAACACTTTGAATTGTGCTCGGAAACATACTGGGAGCCAATGAAGATCTCTCAGAACTGGTGTTATGTGGTCCCGGCGGCCACTCCCAGTCACCAATGAAACACATTGAAATGTGCAGATGTGGGCAGCAGCCCCTTCCAGTGTACCAGCAGGCCCCTTCCTTTTCCAGGGACAGTCCTGGATTTACGGAAGCTGTCCCGCTTTTCCTTAGGACGCCCCTATTTTCATCAGAGAAGTGTTAGAGGGTATGGTAAGTAAAGGTAATGGGACCTCTGACTATTAGGTCCAGTCGCAGACGACTCTGGGGTTGCGGCGCTCATCTCACTTTATTGGCCGAGGGAGCTGGCGTACAGCTTCCGGGTCATGTGGCCAGCATGACTAAGCCAGCATGTGGCCAGCATGGCAAACCAGAGCAGCGCATGGAAACGCCGTTTACCTTCCTGCCAGAGCAGTACCTATTTATCTATTTGCACTTGTATGTGCTTTTGAACTGCTAGGTTGGCAGGAGCAGGGACCGAGCAACGGGAGCTCACCCCGTTGTGGGGATTTGAACCACTAACCTTCTGATCAGCAAGCCCTAGGCTCAGTGGTTTAACCCACAGCGCCACCCATGTCCCTATAGTGTATGGTAGGACGTTCCTATTTTCAGTGGAGAAAAGTTGGAACTTGGAGGGCACAGAGTTATGTCACCCCCAAGCATAGCATACCCCAGAACTGAATGGTGTCATCTTCTTACAGCAGGCTCCAACAACTGACCTAGATGCACCCCAACATCAATTTTGGGGCAGCACTGTAAGCAGGAGGGTTCAGTCTGGTGGGTGCCTCTCCACCCGATGCCTTACTCCCTGATAGGCCCAGATCGCTCCAGGCAGCCTGACCCAATCCAAGGCAATTTGGGGTTGTCTCTGCCTGACTCAGTCAAAGCATGGATCAGCCGAATTCTGTTTGGCTTTGGGCAAAATCTGGGGCACAGGCCTAATGCCTGCGAGGAGAATGTCTTAGAATCTGGGCATCACATGGTCCCCTCTTGTCCGGAACATTTTGTCTTGCTACAGTCATCTTTGGGCTGGACCACACACTATCTTTGGGGAAGCTGGCTAGGAAGACAATGCAATCTGCACCAGTGTGCTCACACTAGACAATCTGACTCTGGGGTGCAATTTCATCATAATTTATTTCTGGCACTAGATTTGAATGAACGTGTCAAAAGAACAACATCTGCACATTGTTGAAATCCTTGGTTGTTTTCCTGAGAGGCATCAGGCTTTATAAACGCCCGTCACAACACTCTCAGAAGGCGGGTATTCTCTTAGGTCTAGTTCTGTTTGTTTAAAGACACGGGAAGCAATTGTGAGGCTGATGTCTCTCGCCTGAAACGCCAAGAGAATGAGGGTGGAATCTAATCATGTCACACAGAGAATCTGTTCTTGCAAACTACTTCAGCTACATGCACTGCCAGATGGAAGCAGAAGAAATACTAGCAATTTGCCAAAAAGAGAAAGAAAACTGGCCAGTAACTGCTGTGCTCACAAAGTTCGCAGTTATTGCACGTACAAGACAAGCTTAAACATAAAGATTGCTTCCTCTTCACTGAGCATTCATTCTACAGGGAGGTTAGGTGACACCAACTATTTAAATGAGCATTCATTGTGATTTCATGGTGGGAGGTTAGATAAATGCACTGTGATGCTGCAGTGGCAAGTCATATTTTTACAAAATTCTCCCCCACATCATGTCAAGTATCTAGGGGGTCTTAGTAGACTGAAAGCTTAACATGAGTCAACAGTGTGACGCAGCAGCAAAAAAGGCAAATGCGATTCTAGGCTGCTTCAACAGACGTACAGTGACAAGATAAAAGGAAATAATAGTATCTCTCTGTTCTGCCTTGGTCAGACCTCATCTGGAGTCCTGTGTCCAGTTAAGTAGGATATTGATAAGCGCTCTCTCTGTGTGTGTGTGTGTGTGTGTGAGAGAGAGAGAGAGAGAGAGAGAGCATAATAAAGCATATATTAATGAAAATAACATATAAACATGCATTAAACTAGGGAAATAATACTAATACTACTAATAATTATTTATTTATTATTTCTACCCTGCCCATCTGGCTGGGTTTTCCCAGCCGCTCTGGGCTGCTTCCAACAAAAGATTAAAAATACATTAAAACATTGCAAAAATGTGTATATGGGGCAAATTTGCCCATAAATTTGGAGCAATTTACACTAAGATGAAAATGAATCTTCACGAGTGTTTTTTTTAAATTTTAAATAAAATTGCAAATTTTAGAAGAACAGATCGGAAAAACAAGAAACTGAGAAAAACCACTGTAAGGAAAGCATGTTGGTCTAGGTGGGCCAATGGCCTGATCCAGCACAGCTCTCCTTATGTTCTAAACTCAAATGGACAGATTTACCCAACCGTATAGAAGGTACTTTGTCGAGGGCCCCTTCAAACCTAAACATTGGCCCTGCTGAAAGATATTCCTCAAAATCAAGGCTCGTCTTCCATCATGCAGGCCAAGTTGCCACAATTGAAGCAGATGAGCTGTTGTTGCCCAATTATGTTCATTTTTCTGCCTGCTGAGCCACAGGTAAAACCTGAAGCAGCAGAAGAGGTGGGAAATGTTTCCCTGGCTCGAGGAAGAAACAAACTTGGCAGGCAATAAGAAGGATGATTTAAGTGTTTGAAGCGCAGCACATGTTTCCTTTTATTTTAAACATGCTGAACGCCCCCCCCCCCAAATCAGCGTTCAAAACTCCCATTGTTCTAGAACGCGTTTTGCGACAGGGAATATCATAAATGTGAGCAGTTTCTGAGCTTTGGGCTCAGTACTGCGCCGAAGTTTTCAGATTAAAACGGCCACTGCTGGAAGGAAAGAAGGAGCTTTTTCTGCCTCCCCACTTCCAGTCACTCTTTGAAGACTGGAGAAGAGACCCTCTTAAGAATATAAGGGGGGTGGGCAGGGGAAGGACTAGACCATGTGAAAAATGAACATAAGATTTTAGCTGCAGTTAATTCACTTTCAGCTTTGTATTCTTGTTATAAGAAAGCACGTCTCCATTGCGGCACCATTAGGTTTAAGGCACCATTTAGCTCCCAGCTTTCATATCTCAGTTTCTAACACCACACAATTCATACTTTTTGGGGGTACAAAAATCCCTGTGATGGGGAGGGGGCACATTATTGTGGTTCTAATGACGACTCTTGGTGTGTGTGTGTGTGTGTGTGTGTGTGTGTGTGTGTTTTAAGACAAGGTGATGTGTAATAGCCAAAAATCCCAATGAGAATGCGTGTTCAAATACGTGGATGTTGTTAGCAGGGGTTGCTCAAATAATGCCTACAGCGTCCAGAGAAAGAAGAAATCCTGATAATACTTTACTGAACAAATTGAGTAAAACAGTATATAACTTGAGGAGAGAGAAACAGAGTGATCTTGTGTTTTAGGCGGAGGGCTTGTTGAGAACAGGGTTAAAGTCAACTGTACCTCCAGGGGAAAAACCACTTAGAGGTAGAGAGCGTGTGCTACCTCACTAGAGGTCATGCCACCTACCAGGTTGCTAACACCTCCCCTTCCACCTTCTAACAGTGATAGAATTAACCCTTACATTGCAAATGGAATGATCCCTGCTGCTGCCCTGCCAACAGATGTAAATTTAAAAGTTTCTGAGAATATAAGGCAAGCCTGCTGGATTGGCCTGGCTAGTGAAGCATCCTCTTTTCACAGCAGCCAACTTGATGCCCGTAGGAATCCTGTAAACAGGACATGAGCGGCCACTCTGCCGGTCTGTGATTCCTAGAAAATGGTATTTAGAATCAAGTTGCCTCTGATGCCAAAGAGTAGAACTTAGCCTTATTCTCCTTCATGGATTTCTCTACTCCTTCCAGGGGACGGCAACCCTATCTAGAACAAAGCCATCTTCCACCCACCTGGACTTGAGAACTCCGAATGCATAACACCGCTGTCTTTTCAGATTTCAGTTTCAATGTTTGTACCATCTACTGAACAGACCTGGCCCTGCTTCTCCATTATGCATCTGTATTGGTGGCTGGCAGATGTTGAGGTTCAACCTTCCCTACTCATAGTCTACCAGCAGCAATGGGTAGCCAGCAGGAACCTTTACATCAGGGGTCAGCAAACTTTTTCAGCAGGGCCCACTGTCCCTCAGACCTTGTGGGGAGCCAGACTATATTTTGAAAACACACACGAATGAATTCCTATGCCCCACAAATAACCCAGAGATGCATTTTAAATTCTACTCATGTAAAAACACCAGGCAGGCCCCACAAATAACCCAGAGATGCATTTTAAATAAAAGGGCACATTCTACTCATGTAAAAACAAGCTGATTCCCGGACCATCCGTGAGCCGGATTTAGAAGGCGATTGGGCTGGATCCAGCCCCTGGGCCTTAGTTTGCCTATCCATGCTTTACATCCTTTAAAGCCTTTTTTGGCCAAAGGCACAGTGAAGTGCAGAATTATGGGGACCAAAAAAAACCACACCAACATGTAACATAATTCACTATCCCACCTTACTGCTGTTAATTGGGCAAAAACTTTGCAGAAATCAATAATGTCAAATTGCCAAGTGTGGATTGGTCCCATGGCCTGCTTCAAAAGGCCAGAGGATGAGAACACCCTTCCCAGACTTTGATCTTAATTGGAAATCAGCTATGGGAATAAGAAGAGGCAGGGATAAGCTGCAAATAATCAAGGACTTCTAGATTTTTCTTTTTAACCTACATTCACTGCAAAGCTTAGAGTACATTTAGAGAGTTTCTGGCAAATCATATAATTTAGGTTCATTACTGGAAGTTCAGGCTAATTCACACTTTGTGTATTCAGGTAGAGATGCCAAAGCAAAAATATACCCAAGTGTTGCAATCTACAGTGGGTGGCACATATTCATTTAATTGCGCTGGTATTTAAAAAAGAGAGAGATTTACCCCATTCCCAATAAAGCAAAGCAAAGCAAAATACAATTATAGCCAATGTAGCACTAAGCTAAATTACTTAGTGGCATAATTTTTGCACTGGCAGAAGATTATTATTTTTTTAATTTAACTTCCGGGGTGGCGCCATCGGCAATGGCGGACTCCCTCTGAACAGGAGGGACTAGCTCCGCGGGAAACGGGTCTTTTCCGCTACGGCGAAGCGGGGACCCTTTTAAAAATCACAGGCGGATGAAGCCTGTGACCATGGGACTTGGCGGGCACCTTTAGCGCCCCCCCAACTCGCTAAGGAACCCACTAACGGGCTCCGAAGTGAAGAGGGGGAAGTGGCACGGTGCTGTGAGTCAACTGCTATTTCCGTGGAGCGAAGCTGCACAGCTGTTGCCAGAGAGCGCTGCCTTTTTCCTGGGACAATTCGGACTCTAAAATAAGCACCCGTGAGTACTTAGACTTTGAACAACTGGACATTAGATAAGGACTTGCGAGCAGAAAGGAATTGGATTTTAAAAACCTATTTAAATTTGGTACGGAACGGGAAGGTTTAAACAGGAAGTCAGCCTTCCGTTCTTCTGTAGACAGAATAAAGCAATGACAACATAAACTAGAGCTTAGAAAATCGCCTTTAAAGGATTGGATTTCATCATTTAAAATTGTGGACCCCCCTTCGACAGCAGGAGAAGGAGGGGGATCTTTTCCGGACTGTTTAAAGTGAGTTTAAAGTAAAGTAACTTTCCTCCGTCCTGATCCTGGAGCGGGGTGTCAGGACTGACGTTTGAAGTTCATTGACCAGAGACAAGCGTTTTTGACAGATAGCTAAAAGAAGAGAAACATAGCGATTCCACTGCTTCCCTTCGCATCTTTAAGCAACAAATATTGACAAAGTATCTCAAAAAGGGAAACTTTGTTGCAAGAACAAATAGAAGTTTTCCCCCTAGAGGGAGACTGTGTAACTGTAACCAACTCCAGGGAGCCGGCAGCTGTTACAGATAACAATCCTGGGAACAGGCATTTGACCTTGCAGGACAATGTATTCAGAAGCTTTGTTGTGTGCTTTCTATAAAACAAATGCCCTACTGGAACAATTACATGAAAAGGTGAATTGGATGGCGACTTCGACTAGAAATTTTGAACAGGCAGTGGGAAATTTTGAACAGACAGTGGGAAAATATGTGGAGCCCACTAAGGAATTAAATCAGGAGTGTGTCCTGACAGAACAGGCCCAACAGGAATATGAGTTTTCGGATTTGACAAATGAACTTGGAAAAAGCCAGATTTGGAAAGAAAAAGTTTGGTTTGGCTTGGAAATGGGGGGCTGGATTGACCCCCCTATGCTGGGATGTTTGGACTTTTCAAATCTGGCAATGGGCCGTGAGATGTTTGGGATTGTGGGGGCTCTTAATTTTGGAGGGTCTTTGAAACATGCTTTTAAATACCATATGGAATTCAGTGTTGAATATGGAAAAGGGGCTGACCTGTCGAGAAGGGTTAAAAATATTGCCAAGCTGGAGTTACCACGAGCAGGAGATAAGGGAAAATACAGTTACAAATATGAAGAAGAGCTGCGGAAGGGACATGGAAGAGACTTGAGGGCCTCGGATATAAGGCTGCCAGGTTAATGGGCTAGATCGACGGGATAATAAGGACTGACAAAACCCGGAACCAGGAGGAAGGGACGTTGGATGAAGATTGGATTTGTTTGTATTTCTTTTTTCTACCATTAGAACTGTTTTATAAAATTGATGAATGTTAGAAAAATGTTGGAATGAAATTACTTGGCTTTAGTAAAGATGTTTAAAGAATTATGAAAGAATATTATGGTCATGAGAAGTTGGTAAGGATAAGATTTAAGTTTCAAGCTTTAAGGTTTATTTTATTATAGAAAGATAAGATTAAAACAGTTTAGGGTAATGTAATGACAGAATATTATGAAATATGGAAAGGATTTGCTGGGATAATTAATAACTAGGATACAAAGAAAGGGAGGAGGAGGAGGTCAAAGAAAGAAGGTAATGACAGTTGAGGATTTGAGAATAATGAATTTGTTTTTAAATGTTTCTTAATTGTGTGTGATGTATTTCTGTATTTTCTTTTTTCCCCTTTTTTTTGGGTCACTTTTTCTTATCTTTGAATTTGTATTCATACGGTTGGAAGGGGTTTGTTTTTTTTTCTTTTTCTACTTTGTTAATTATTTTTATTTTGTATTTTCTACTGCTTTTATTTTATTTGGTAACACTTTGAAAATTTCAATAAATATCTTATAAAAATAAAAAATCATACCCCATTTTTCACCATGGAGGTCTCAAAGCAACTTACAACTATGAAAAATATGACATTTAAAACATTAAACAACCCACCCACCCCCAAATTAAAAATATTCAGAATTTAAAATCTTTTTAAAAAGTAGGATATCAGAGAAGTTAAGTCCAAAGGAGGAGCCAGGAGGTGAGATTGAGAAGCCCACCTGAAGTCAGGATGGAAGAGTAAGCCAGGTCAAGAAGGGCAAGTCAATAGGCAGGGCTAAAGATAATGGAAGACTCTAAAGCGCAAATGGAACAGCAAAACCTCTTCTATCCTTCCTGCCCAATGAGGATTCATTGGCCAGTCTGAGTGGATGGAGTCAGCCCAGGGCCTGATGTTTTTTTGTTTTGTTTGCATCTGCCTGTCTCAAGAGACAATGGAGTGCACCTCTGGGGGTGAAGGACTGCACCCTGAAGAGATCACTTTGGTGCTGCTAACACAGCAAAAACAACATGAATGAGGACAGCCACAAGTTCCTTTCCCTGGTTAATTCATAGTCCTGTTGATTCATAGAATCACAGAGTTGTAAGGGATCCTGAGGATCATCTAGTCCAAACCCCTTCAATGCAAGAATATGCAGTTGTCCCAAATGAGGATTAAATCTGCAAACATAGCATTATCGGTACAGTACCATGCTCTAACCAACTGAGCTATCCAGGAAAATAAAACCCCCAATGGCACTCAGTATTCCCAAGCAGTCTCACATGCAAGTACTAACCAGGCCTGACCCTGCTTAGCTTCTGCGATGAGGCAAGTTAAGGGACGCGGGTGGCGCTGTGGGTTAAACCACTGAGTCTTGGGCTTGCTGATCAGAAGGTCAGAGGTTTGAATCCCCGTGACAGGGTGAGCTCCCGTTGCTCAGTCCCAGCTCCTGCCAACCTAGCAGTTCAAAAGCACATCCAAAGTGCAAGTAGATAATTAGGTACTACTCCGGCGGGAAGGTAAACGGTGTTTCCGTGCGCTGCTCTGGTTTCACCAGAAGTGGCTTAGTCTTCTGGCCACATGACCCAGAAAAACTGTCTGCGGACAAACACCAGCTCCTTTGGCCAGTAAAGCGAGATGAGCGCTGCAACCCCAGAGTCGTTAACAACTGGACTTAACTGTCAGGGGTCCTTTACCTTTACCTTTACCTTTAAGGGTAGTACAGCCCTATTTGCCACTCATTTCCCTCCATGGCAGCCTTTCTCAACCTGTGGGTCCCCAGATGTTGTGGAACTACAACTCCCATCACCCCTAGCTAGCAAGGCCAGAGCTCAGGGATGAGGGGAGTTGTAGTCCAACATCTGGGCACCCACAGGTTGAGTACCGCTGCTCCACAGCATGTGCAGTTACCTCCTTCTTTACTACTGGATCCACTCCCAGTCTTGTCCACTCCATCTGCCAGAGCCTGTCTTCACATGCAGGGGAAGTCCTTAACTCACCAAGGGTTTGAGACCCATCGCCTACCCTCACCTGGTTTAGCCAGCCAGTTGAAGCCATTTCCGGGGGGGGGGGTTGGCCACTGTCTCATGCTCCTAGGAGACACAGGTGAGAGCTGAGTGGACCAAAGGTGGACAACCTGCCCCAGAAGGAGCATGATGTTTCTCTCACCAGATGTTCTACCCTAAGAAACTGCAACCTGCAGTTGAGAGGCTTGCCACATGGGGCAGCTCCAGGCACACAATATAAACTACAGAGCCACATGTGCATTGGATAAGGTTCATAGTATAAGACCCAGATCATGTGACAACAGTTTATTCTGGCTGCTAACACCTTATAAGCAAAATGTGGGATTCAAAGTGGGGAGGAAGCAGCCACCCACAGACTTTTTTGATGTGTTTTATTAATGGGACACACAGCTGAGAGATAACACAAGTTCACATCCCAACCATCAATCTTGATTAAGCGGAGCGAAGTGGGAGGGAAGTGTCAAGGCGACTTCGTTGCATCTCTTGATGGTCGACATCAAACGTATCAAGATAAAGGCTCCCCCCCCCCGAAAGTCTACTCCAGTGATCATTCTCCAAGAGACTGGTTAGAAACGGAAGTGTTAGATATGTCTTAATGAACTGTTCCCTTGAGAAATCTCAGGTCGGCAGCAATTTGGCTTTATGGATATGTAACAATTTTATACAGGCGCTTTCCAGTCTGATGGAAAGTTTTTTCCACTACGTTTAGAATAGGATTATTACATTTTGTAAGGGGGAGGATGGGCAGAAATACAGTGCCTTCAACAGCTACACACCAGTGACCTGGGATCTTGGGAAGTGTAATGGAAAGGGAGTGTTGATGGTAAAGCTGGTCCATTCTTTTACTAATTACAAACTTTCCTACTAATCTAATGGAAGTCAAAAGGCTAATGAGATTGACTATAAGCTTGCAAGATTCTCGTCTGGTCAGTTGCACAAATAAGGAGAAAAGTAAGAAGGAAACTCATATGAACGAGGAATGATGAAAGAGCGAATTACTGTCTAAACGAGCACTTCCTTTGGACTGTTACGAATCTATTGCCAGTCATAACTTTATATCCCTTGATCATGCCATACTTTTTCCAAACTAAAAAGTCACAAATGCCTTTAGGGTTGGTGCTCCAACCAGCACTCTACTTATTTTAGTTGCCCTTTTCTGCACATTTCCCAACTCTACAATACAGTGGTACCTCGGGTTACAGACGCTTCAGGTTACAGACTCCGCTAACACAGAAATAGTACCTCGGGTTAAGAACTTTGCTTCAGGATGAGAACAGAAATTGCATGGTGGTGGTGAAGTGGCAGCGGGAGGCCCCATTAGCTAAAGCAGTAACTCTGGTTAAGAACAGTTTCAGGTTAAGAACGGACCTCCAGAACGAATTAAGTTCTTAACCCGAGGTACCACCGTACTTGGTTTTGTCTGTCCCGAATCTCCCAACATTCATCTTCATTGATGACCTTGGGTTCTACTATTATGAGAGAGATAAGTGAAGAGTTTGAATTATGGTGCTGTTTTGAATTATGATGCTGGAGGAGACTCCTGAGAGTCCCATGGACTGCGAGAAGATCAAACCTATCCATTCTGAAGAAATCAGCCCTGAGTGCTCACTGGAAGGACAGATCCTGAAGCTGAGGTGCCAATACTTTGGCCACCTCATGAGAAGAGAAGACTCCCTGGAAAAGACCCTGATATTGGGAAAGATGGAGGGCACAAGGAGAAGGAGACAACAGAGGATGAGATGGTTGGATAGTGTTCTCGAAGCTACCAGCATGAGTTTGACCAAACTGCGGGAGGCAGTGGAGGACAGGAGTGCCTGGCGTGCTCTGGTCCATGGGGTCACAAAGAGTCGGACACGACTAAACGACTAAACAAAACAAAATGGAAAAAAGAGACTTGCATCTAGATAACTGAAGTTACCCCAGACTGTTTTCCTTTCTCCCTCTCAATGCAACTTAAAACACTTATAGGTCACCAGCTCATTAGTCCTTTAAAGGGGTCCATGTGAGTAACTGAAGGCCGTTTCATGTGTCTATCCTACTGGGGTCACCCTGGTCCCATTCTAATTTGGGTGCTGTAATGAATCATTGAACACTGGAACAAAGGAGCAGCAGTGTTCCTTCAGTGTTGAAATAAACACTGTGTTAGCATTCAAGTTTATTTCTAATGCACAACATATAGCATCTTGATGTCACAGAAGCATACATCTCCCACCACCCGCTGTTAGTCACAAATATCAACTCATTTAATTCCTTTTATTAGCTCATTACCACACAAGTCCCTTGTCAATGAAACATTCTTGTCACCAGCTTTCTCTGCCTCTTGTTGCCTTTTATGTTAATGTCACAAGATGAACATTTGGGCAGAATTAGTCAGAGGTGGGCTGTGGGATCTTTGTTGTGTAGTAGGAGATCACACGAACATGGAGGTCTAGGACAGAACTCGAGAAGGAATGAAATAAACGGAATGGCCTGGGTAGGCGTTAAAACTGAGCGGCTGTGCTGGAGTTGGTGGGCAGACAGACTGACACAGCTATAAAAGCATGGGGGTGGGTATTGTTTCGGTTTGCAGCCAGACACAAAATGTGTAGTTGGAAAGATTTATGTGCAATTGGAAAAATGACCGAGTGCAAGTTGGAACATGGGTGAATTAGACATGTTAGATATACAGTGGTACCTCAGTTTACAAACTTAATCCGTTCCGGAAGTCCGTTCTTTTTTTAAAAAAAATGTTTTTATTAACAATTTCAACATAGCAAAATATCAAAACATATCATATTCATTATTTCCCCTTCTTTTTTCCCACCTCCCCATCACTCCCCCCTGAGACCAGAAGTCCATTCTTAAACCAAGGCGTGCTTTCCCTAATGAGCCCTCCTACCACCGGTGCCCTTCCACCATTCAGATTCTGTTCTGAGGTAAAGGTACCCCTGACCGTTAGGTCCAGTCATGGACGACTCTGGGGTTGCGGCGCTCATCTCGCTCTATAGGCCAAGGGAGCTGGCGTTTGTCTGCATACAGCTTCCGGGTCATGTGACCAGCAGGACTAAGTCGCTTCTGGCGAACCAGAGCAGCACACGGAAACACCGTTTACCTTCCCGCCAGAGCAGTACCTATTTATCTACTTGTACTCTGATGTGCTTTCAAACTGCTAGGTTGGCAGGAGCAGGGAGCAACGGGAGCTCACCCCGTCACAGGGATTCGAACCACCGATATTCTGATTGGCAAGCCCTAGGTTCTGTGGTTTAGACCACAGTGCCACCTGCGTCCTTTCCGGTTTTGCGAAGTTTGTAAACCAAATTGTTCTTAAACTGGACTGTTCTTAATCCAAGGTACCACTGTATATGCTTGATGAGCACTTGATGGGCAGGCAATGGCAGGGATGTCAAACAGTTTTGTTTCCTGTATACTATTCAGGTCACTTCACCTCAAAAGGGATATTGCAGAGTTGGAAAAGGTTCTGAAAAGAGCATCAAGGGGATGGAGCAACTTCCCAATGAAGAACAGTTGCAGCGTTTGGAACTTTTTAGTTTAGAGAGCAGGCCAGTAAGAAGTGATGTGATAGAATTTTTATAAAATTATGCATGACATGCAAACCGCCCCCCCCAACCCACAACAATTTGGGTTTTCCACGGAGCACTGGCCGGAACTTTAAAGCACAGACTATGCCTGGAAATTGTGGAGGAAAGGTATGTGTGGACAAGCCCTTCTGCTCCTCCCGTGCCTGGAAAGCACAGGCCTGACAAGCTTTCCCATTGCCTGGCTCCTTTCCCAGGAAACACCTGCTCTGTAGTGCTAAATCGTAGCAAATGCCAATCCGGAGAAAACCCGAATTGCCGTTTGCTCTGACTGGTCACCAGGTAGCTGCTTTCCCCAGGAGAAAGCCATAGGACGAGATAAGCCTTCAGAAGAGGATTAGAGAATTTAATGGAGGAGAGGGCTGTCAAAGGCTATTAGCCATGATGACTATGTTCTGCCTCTAAAGCTGGAGGAAGCAGAGCTTCTGAATACCACTAGATCCAGAGCCAATGGCAGCCAGGCGCGGAAGGCCGACAGGTGGTGGATCCAGAGACACTGGCAGGAAGAGTCAACTAACTCTAGTTTTGCTTCCATCCTCCTCCCTGTTGAGTGACACTGAGGTGGAGGAGGAGGAAGCAGACAGCCAAGGCCACCGCCTGGACCTCTTGTAAATAAGGAGGCAGGCAGGTGGGGAATGGCTAAGGCAGAGTGAGGTCGGTGGGGCAGGGTCACCATTGTCCTAATGGACCATCCCCACTGCCTACTGGACATAGTCCCAAAGGATAGAGGAAGCAAGAACAAAGAGGAAGGCGAATGGAGCAATGTCAGTGGGAAGGGAGGTTACCTTCCAACCCAAGTATCTCCTCAGAGATACAATTCTCAGAAGGGCTCTAAGATACCTCTTCCCAGGGATTTTTTAGTTTTGTGAGGGGAATAGTGGTCTCCCAGCAACTCCTGGCACCCATAACCATGGGATTCTTTGGGGATAAGCCTTGGTATAAGTCAAGTGGAATCCTACTGCTCTAAAGGCATAATGTAGATGGGGATTCTGTGTTTGAATGGATGACATATCCATCTTGAATTCAAGAGTGAGAGTTATGCCTATTGGCTTTTCTTTGGTCCTAGGCATTGCTCTGCCCATTAAAGCTCAGCTCCACTAATGGAAATTTAGGGGAAACAGATTTACTGTGATGGGTCCCAGTGTAGTTAATACAGAGTGAATTTATGCTGCTTTCAGAGAGCATTTAAGGGAGCACTTAGAGCCATGTGTGCTTGGCAGGCCAAGCACGGTTATGCTGACCTTACACTGAAGCCAAGTATGCCTCTTTCTCTTCCCTCGTTTTGCCCTTCTAAACTACTCCACCTCTGTGCACACCAAACTCACACCAGCCATTCATTTCTTGGTTCCTCTTACAGGAGTTGCAACCACTCTCGCCACCCTATGACCAAGGGGGCAGTGAGTGTGGGCAGAGTGGGGCTCAGAGGCTTTGTGGGTCCCCACAGACCTTGAGGTCCTCCTCAAGCACCCAGAAAGTCTCTGAGATCACCCCCATCACTGCCTCCATTGTCTCTTGAGACATAGACAGATGCCCACAACAACATGATGCCACTGCTATAAAAAGGCTCAGTCTCAGCTGGTTCCTGCTGGAGCAGCTTTGGAGCTCTGCATCCTACCAGGTGTCCAATCTGACCCTCAACTTGTCCTACATCCAGTTGAGCCTTGCCACACCACAGAGCTGGGTGATTGCCTAGGTGTGTTTGGAGCAAGCCTGCTCTGCGGTGAGCCATGCTTTCTAAAGTGGGCCAGGCTTGTGTTGATTGAATAAATGTATGGGTAAAGGTAAAGGTAAAGGTAAAGGGACCCCTGACCATTAGGCCCAGTCGTGGCCGACTCTGGGGTTGCGGAGCTCATCTCACTTTATTGGCTGAGGGAACCGACGTACAGCTTCCGGGTCATGTGGCCAGCATGACTAAGCCGCTTCTGGCAAACCAGAGCAGTGCACGGAAACGCCGTTTACCTTCCCACCTATTTATCTACTTGCACTTTGACGTGCTTTTCAACTGCTAGGTTGGCAGGAGCAGGGACCGAGCAACGGGAGCTCACCCCATCGCGGGGATTCGAATAGCTGACCTTCTGATCGGCAAGCCCTAGGCTCTGTGGTTTAACCCACAGCGCCACCCGCATCCCATAATGTATGGGTGGTGGGATCTAATTCAGGAGCCCTGGACAGAGCAGGCCAGCCGGATGAGAACATGTTGCAAGTCACAACATTGTTGGCTTCTGATGGATGTGTTTAAGGGAAGCCTGAGGAACAAAGTGTGTTCAGATCGTTCTGGTAACACTTAATCTGGCTAAAAGCAATTAAACCGCCCCCCCCCCAAAGGGAGACACCAGCTGAAAAGAAGCATGTGGTAACTCCAGCCCACATAGCTCAGTGGGATGAATTTTAATGGACTTCTCAGCCTGCGTCAGAACGTTACTTTCTGACAGGAGGCCGTTCTTACTGCCTCTAGGTGAGGAACCTTGTCTCAGAAATAGGTTAGGAATAGAGGAGAAATTCAATTAAGTTCACTTTTAAAGGCAACCCCCCACTCTCCCCGGTCTGTGCTTTCCAAAACAGTACACAAAGTGGAGCTATCCTACAAATTTCGCACTTGACTGAATTTTGCAATGCAGTTCTCTTTCCCAGTTTTTGTTATTGTTTTGCAGTCCCAGGCGGGCAGAGAAAATACAACCAGCCAGGAGGCTTATGAAGCCCCTGGTGGGATGCCACGCATGGCTGGCAGCCTGCAGTTGCCTCACTGGTGGATGGATTGGGTAGACCTGGCACAGAATCAGGACTGTACCCCTGCCAGCCTCTCCTGCACTGCTGCATCTTTCCAGGCTGATTAGGGTGGCAGGAGGGCCATGGAATGGGGCCGGGAGCTGCACCAGCATGGTGCCATATTGGAGGTCGGAAACCGCTTTTGGCCTGCGGTCTGCATTGGAACACAACCAACATCTTGAAGTCCACAATCCAAAGGTGGGGGTGGCCAAAGTGGACGACTCATGCCTCACACAATGCCTGGCATGGGAAAGGCAAAGCTGTGCCTGCAATGGGAGCTGCTGGGTACATCTGATCCTTGCTGAAAGGAGCGTGACATGGAAAGGCACCAAGTTCAACTGGCAATGGGAGAATCAGCGATGCGCTCTAAAACTCAGAGTGTGCTCCTGGCTGTTGCTTTGCAGCTGTGGGCTTTATTCTGCCTGTGGCTGACATGACAGGTGATGGACATGTGAGTGGCTTGCCTGGGGCAGCTTCGTGGGCCAAACGACAGCCTAATTAGTCTGTGGGCAGAAGGATCACCAGCACTGTGCTATGCATGCTCTGAATTTTCCCCAAGACAAAGCTAAGGGGCAGTGCCTGGCAGGAGGGGGCGGAGTCTGGTATGTTAAAGGAGCTGCCTGCAAGGGGCAGAAATCAGGACCTACCAAGTGAAGGGAAGAGACTGGCTGTGCCTGATGCACATGGGTGGTAGGAGCAGAATGAAGAAAAGCTATCAAGCTAAGCAGAAACTGTCCTGTTCCTCTCCTCCTTGATCCTAATCCTTCACCCTGGGGGTGCTGGTATGGAATTTCAACCCCCTGGAATTTCATGTCAAACCCTAAGCCACAACTGAATAAGCATTTGCACCTGTCAGAAAACCAGAAGCACCTCAGCAGCAGTGGCTAATGTACAGTTGAATTAATTGAACTGCGCTAAAGTACACTGAGCGGGACACAGGTGGTGCTGTGGGTTAAACCACAGAGCCTAGGATTTGCCAATCAGAAGGTCGGCGGTTCGAATCCCTGCGATGGGGTGAGCTCCTGTTTTTCAGACCCTGCTCCTGCCCACCTAGCAGCTCGAAAGCACGTCAAAGTGCAAGTAGATAAATAGGTACCGCTCCGGCGGGAAGGTAAACGGCGTTTCTGTGAGCTGCTCTGGTTCGCCAGAAGCAGCTTAGTCATGCTGGCCACATGACCCGGAAGCTGTATGATGGCTCCCTTGGCCAATAAAGCGAGATGAGCACCGCAACCCCAGAGTCGGCCATGACTGGACCTAATGGTCAGGGATCCCTTTACCTTTACCTAAAGTACACTGAAGTGCATAGCATGGTTGTTTTTCTGTCTGTCAGCAAGTGACACCAGCACCTTCTTTGCTTCTATCACAAAGAACTTCTTACATTCAAGGAAGAAAATGTACATTTTCCCAGAGTGGCTGGGGAAACCCAGCCAGGTGGGAAGGGTATAAATAATAAATTATTATTATAAATTATTATTAAATCTAGGACCAGCAGTAAGATTTTCACTGCTACCGAGAATTCAAACTGGCCACACCAAAATGCATCGTTTGCCAACCTGCTGAAAACCAGAGCTAAATTTCTCCATTTCATTTGCACCCGATGGAAACCCTGATGGATGACTCCCGGACATCAAATACTGTTGAGAATGAAACACAGAACACAGTCTGAAAATAGCTACGCCTTGCTCCTGAGCATGAAAGGCAGCGGGGCATGTCATCTGGTATAAAAGTGGCAAATCTGATCAGGAAACAAATCTGAGCCATACGGACCAATTTCACACCAGCCTGCTCCCAAAAAGATGTCCGTCTCCACCGGAGCTTGCCTAAGCACTCGAAAAACCTGCTCAGCCCTGAAAAGGAAGCAAAGGGATGCTTGGCAAGGAATCAGAGCTGCAGGCAACGTGTCAGTATGCATGCAAACTTTGAACCATTCAGTACAAAGCTAACTTGTGGTACAGGCAGACAAGGGGGCACACAGAGGACAGGATTTGGCCGCTGGGAGAACAGAGTGCTGGATGAGATGGGCCTATGGTTTGATCCAGCAGGGCTCTTATGTTTGATTCAGACCCCAGTCAGGTACTTTGGAAAACCACTTGTCTCAACCTAAGGCACTTTGTAGCTTCAATACTGCTTAGGGTCCATCTGTGGTGGAGTGGTAGAGCATCTGCTTTGCATGCAGGAGGTTCTGGGTTCAATCCCTGGTATCTCCAGGTAGGGTTGGGCTCTTCCACTGTCTGAAAACCATGAGAGCCATGTCAATATAGACAACACTGAGCTAGATGGCCTGACCTGACCAGTATTGGATTTAGGGAGGTTCCCTCGCACATGGCGCTGAGCTGAGGGGGCACAAAACCGAGAAGATCCAAAATTGAGAGGATCCATTTGGGGGCACCAAATTTTGGCCTCGCTTAGGGTGCCATATTACCAAAGATTACTAAAGTCTGCCCCGACCTGACTCAGTATAAGGCAGCTTCTTATGTTTCTATGGGTCCAGTTCAGCTTCCTCCCTACATTATCAGTCAGTCTCAGAAATGCCTGCTCCCTCCACACATTTCCTACATAGAGCAACATCCCTGTGACTATGGCTTAAGCAACTTTTCAGCATGTCTTAACTCGCTCCGATGTCTTTTTGGTCCATGCTGTAAAGACCTAATCTGGGTATTCCTGGATGCAGTTGTGAATCAGACTGCTGCTAACAAACGAGTTTAATTTTCCACTGTGTACAAAAATGTGCATTCCATGGGGGAAGTGCTTACAAAGCTCCGTATTTTAGGGTGGAAATGCGTGCAAAATTAGTATTTTAGCAGAACGTGTGCACAAAACCGCACATTCAACTAGGTTTGAATAAACCCACTGAAGCTAATTTCAATGGGTCTACTATGAGTCAAACTTAGTTGAATGCCATCCATACAATTTGAATGCAAATTCCCCGTTTGTCTGCTTAATCCTCAATTAACCACTTGGAATGGCCCCTGCTGTTTATTTGATTCCATTTGTGGATCGCTTCCCATAACATATCTCATAGCAATTGCTGAACACATGCAGGACTGCCACAAAATGCAAATAAGCAGATCTGACCACCCTGGTTCTGAAGCAGAACTGAAGTTGATCAAGATTTCCTTTAAAAGGGCTGGTTCCACGTTTGAACTGTCCTTCAAACACCAAACACCGGCCTGACCATGAGGCAAAGTAAGGTGACTGCCTCCAGCAGCAGGTCCACAAGGCGGCACTCCTATGGGTGCCTCATCTGCCCAGTTGCCTCCACCATCAGTGGAGAAACAGTGTCTTCGTTGGCACTAGTTTCTGGTGAGATTTTGCAGGAAGCCAGCACTCTGGCTGGTGTTTCTTGGGAGCCACCATGCAATGCAGGTAAGGCAGGCTTCAGTGGTGAAACAGGATGCACCAACCCTGTGGACTCTCCTCCTTCAACAGTGGACTTCCTGTCACTGCAGGCTTTGCTGGCAGGAGTAGCACACCAACTGAGCTGTATTTAAATTCCCCACAGTGCTTGGGAGCAATGCCATGTCAAGAGCACAGAGGGAAATTAAATTAATGAGTGTGGAGGGGTCCCGCCAGGTCAGCAGGGCCCCAGCAGCTGCCTGAGGATGCTGTCTGCCAATGCTAGACTTGATCTTTAACCTAGGACCTGAAACCCACTTGAAAGCATCAGATAAGCCAGAGGCATCATAGGAAATGTAAATTCTGATGAATGATATGGAGTGGGTGGGTGTGTGGCTCCCTCAAAATGTCCTTTCCGTTTTGCCGTGATGACTTGTGCTCATGATAGTATCTGGGTGGTTATACATGATTCTGCTTTCAGGTTTTGTGGCAGACCTACGTACTGTTTCATTTCCAGCTGGTGGATACAAAGTTATGTTCTTTGAAGGTAAAGAAAAAGAACTGTACTGTGGTACCTCTGGTTACGAACTTAATTCATTCTGAAGGTCCGTTCTTAACCTGAATCCATTCTTAACCTGAGGTACCATTTTAGCTAATGCAGCCTCCCGTTGCCGCTGCGCCACTAGCACGCAATTTGTGTTCTCATCCTGAGGTAAAGTTCTTAACCCGAGGTACTACTTCCGGGTTAGCAGAGTCTGTAACCCGAAGTGTTTGTAACCTGAGGTACCACTGTATACGATCACATGACATTTCTTTCTTTCTTGAACAGTGTAACAGTTTGTTTTAACAAACAAAATTGAAAAAGATATACTATATAATTATAAGCGTTAACAATAAAATACCATATATACTTATTTAAGTATTATTATTATTATTATTATTATTATTATTATCCAAATATATGTTTATTTTTAACCTGCTATATTTTGCATAAATGCATTCCAAATATCATTATAGTTGTCCATCCAAAGTCTACGTCTAAAGTGGAACCTCAGCTCTTGAACGCCTTGGGAGCTGAATGTTCTGGCTCCCGAACGAACAAAAACTGAAAGTAATTGTTCCAGTTTTTGAACATTCTTTGGAAGCCGAACACCCAGTGTGGCTTCTGCAGCTTCTGATTGGCTGCAGGAAGCTGCTGCAGCCAATCAGAAGCCGTGCCTTGGTTCCTGAACTGTTCTAGGAATCGAACAGACTCCCGGAACGGCTTAAGTTCAGGAACCAATCCATTCCTAAGCTGCAATTCTGAACTTGACCATCTTGGAAAGTAAACAAATGGGAAACTTTCATATTACATGAAAGTACCGTGAACAGCATAGGAGGTGGTGGCGCCTCCAATTTCCTGAGCAATGCTTACAAAAGTATTTCATGCTGTTTGTGCACTTGGAAACAGCCCAAGAAAGCCATCGCCTCCCCTCCCCGCAGTCCCAATCTCCTGCCTAAACTTACTATTTAAACAAGTGTGTGCAAGGAGTGGTTATCAGTGGCAGATTGCTCTTAATGGGGTCCATTATACCCGCAGAAGAGTGCCAAATGACCAGCATCGTCACTGCCTCATCTGCCTCTGTCCCCCACAATCACAGTACTTTGTAGCATTATCCTGAGAGCTGGTAATTGGTGGCTGATAGACGGTGCATGTCATGCTTCCTGCAAAAATGGACTGTGATGACTCCCATAAATAAGCCCCAACCCTGTACGTGTCCCCCAAATGTTCCTAAACAAACATGTTGCTGATGCTCCTGCCTTCAGCCAGTCCCCGTCTACCTACCTCCTTAAAGGTAAAGGGACCCCTGACCGTTAGGTCCAGTCATGGACGACTCTGGGGTTGCGGTGCTCATGTTGCTTTACTGGCTGAGGGAGCCGGCGTACAGCTTCTGGGTCATGTGGCCAGCATGACTAAGCCGCTTCTGGCGAACCAGAGCAGTGCACGGAAATGCTGTTTACCTTCCCGCCGGAGCGGTACCTATTTATCTACTTGCACTTTGTGCTTTCGAACTGCTAGGTTGGCAGGAGCAGGGACCGAGCAACGGGAGCTCACCCCGTCACGGGGATTCGAACTGCCAACCTTCTGATCGGCAAGCCCTAGGCTCAGTGGTTTATCCCACAGCACCACCTGCGTCCCTACCTACCTCCTTACTTGTAAGTTAAAACCAGGCTAGGAGGTGGCACTGCCTGCCAGCTTCCAGGAGGGAGGAGGAGGATGCAGGCAAAACTAGGATTAGTTGGCTCTGTTTCTCATTGGTTCTGGCTCCAGCCTTATGTCTCACCATCCCCAAGAGTCCCCAGCCATCACTGCACAAAATGACCCTTTAAAAAAACCCACCAAGCTGATCAAGGGTCATGAAGCCAAGCCTTATGAGGAATGTTTGAGGGAACTGGGTAGGTTTAGCCTGGAAAAGAGAAGACCGAGAGGAGATATGATAGCCATCTTCAAAGATCTGAAAGGATGGAGCAAGTTTGTTTTCAGCTGTTCCAGAGGGTAGGACCGGAACCCCTTGGATTCAAGTTACAAGATTCCAACTAAACATTAGGAAGAACTTTCTGATAGAACGAGTGGAGTGAATGACCTTGGAAAGGGGTGGACTCTGCTTTGTTGGTGGTTTCTAAACAGAGGTTGGATGGCCATCTGTCAGGGATTATTTAACGGGACCTTTAAAGCCTTTTGTGGCTTCGGGCCCTCGTATCTACGGGACTGCCTCTCCTGCTATGCCCACAGACGACCTTAAGGTCCATGAATAACCATAGTTTAGAGGTCCTGGACCAGGGCCTTTTCAGTGATGGCCCCTGACCTGGTGGAATGCTCTGTCCCATGAGACTAGGGTCCTTTAGGATTTAACCTCCCCCCGTTGGGCCTGTAAGACAGAGCTATTCTGCCTGGCCTTTAATTTGAATTCAGCCTGATCTTTTATTTCCCTTCCCTTCTCTTCCCTCCCCCTCCCCTTTTTATGATGATCACCCGCTCTGAGACCCCACAGCTAATTCTCCCCTGGCCTCCTCGCTGGCCCAAGTAGGACCAATTCAGCCACCTAGCCCTGGGGATTATCTAATTGATTTTTGAATTTTATTGTTATTCATGTTTTTATACTGTATTTTATGCTGCTTTTATAATTAAGTGCTTTAAAGTGTTTTAAATTTGTTGTTAGCCGCCCTGAGCCCAGTTCTTGAACCGGGAAGGGTGGGGTATAAATAAAAAATTATTATTATTATTATTGTTATTATTGTTATTATTATTATTATTATTATTATTATTATTATTTAGCTGTGACACCTGCATTGCAGGGGGTTGGACTAGATACTAGATGACCCTTGGTGTCCCTTCCTACTCTGTAATTCTATGATTCTATACAATAAAATAAAAGAATAAAAAGGAAAACATAACAAAAACGCAAAGTATTATTAGCCTGAAAAATATAGTGCCTCAACACGGCCTTAAATATCAGTTTTACTATTCATCCCCTGCCATGTGTGTTAATGATCATAAGTTTAGTTCATTGCCCTTTCCAATTGTCTTTCTCATCTTCCAGACTTCACCCCTTCCTCTCTTCTCTCCTATGGACTCACCCTTTGCTTCTCCTAAAATATTTATAGCAATTCTATTACTCACAAGGAGGATCCCCCCCCCCCACTTCCTGCACTTTTATAATACAGCCAGCCATGCAATGCCAAGGATTTACGTTTCAAAAATAATAATAATCAGGCTTAGACATCTGTGCAGCGCAGAAGACATTCTCTTCATTTTAAGATGTCAAGCGGGATTAACCCTCCAAGGTTTCTTTCTAAGAAATGATGTCCAAACATCCCAGCTTTTGGCTTCTAAAATATTCACGAAACACCTGTGCCATCTGCCTTCATTTTCACTCCAGGCATCTGAGTCTCCTTCCCCACCCTTCAGTCAGCTAGGGTTCAGTTTGGTGCAAGGCATGCTTTGCAACCTTAATGAAAAACCGCTCCAAAATACTCCAAGCACAGTGTATGCAAGAAGCTCAGCAAAATTTAAAAAAAAATCCTAGCAGATTATCCTTTATTATTTATATCGAAAGCTTCTGGATAGACACTTTATAATTAATAATTTCACAGTTATTTGTTTTGAATATTCACCTGCTACTTTCCTGTCGGACAGCAGAATGCTAAGAGGATGCCAGGGGTGCAGTGGCGGGGAATTAAAACACAATCAACATAAGGAAATGTGATCCTAATAAAGAGCCGCCTGAAATAGAATCAGGAAGATTCCTCCTACTGCAGGAGTGGGCTGGGGAACCTCTGGCCCTCCCAGATGTTGCTGAACAAAAACCCCCAATTGTGGTCAATGGCCAGGGATGAAGGATGTTGTAGTTCATCAACATCTGGGGTGCTTAATGGTTCCTCACACCTGCCCCTCAGTGGATGCTCCCTTTTAATTATTTTGCCTTAAAAATAAATGGAAGTGGGGTGAAAATGAGATTCATTGGCTGGTGGGTGGGTGAGTCACTGGCCATCCTATCGACCTCATTTTTCACCTCCTCCATCCAAGGTAATGCATTCCAGATTTTGCCTCTATTTGAACAGCCCTGGTCCAATCCCAATTGTGAGTCTAACTGAGGACAGAGGGAAATCTCAGGCTCTGGGGTCAAATCTGGCCTTCAGAACTCTTTCCAGGCCCCACCCCTCACCAATCCTGCTCCACATTCTTTTTAATCCTGAGGGGCAGTTCAGTCAGTAGAGACTGAGACTCTTAATCTCAGGGTTGTGTGTTTGAGCCCCACACTGGGTGAAAGATGCCTGCATTGTAGGGGGTTTGGACTAGAAAGGGGTCAGCAAACTTTTTCAGCAGGGGGCCGGTCCACTGTCCCTCAGACCTAGTGGGGGGCCAGACTATATTTTGAAGAAAAGAAACAATAAGAACGAATTCCTATGCCCCACAAATAACCCAGAGATGCCTTTTAAATAAAAGCACTCATTCTACTCATGTAAAAACACCAGGCAGGCCCCACAAATAACCCAGAGATGCATTTTAAATACAGTGGAAACTCGGGTTGTGAATGTGATCCATGAGGGAGGCACATTTGCAACCTGCACTGTTCACAACCTGCAGTGCCGTGTCTGTGCATACGCAAAGCGCGATTTAGTGTTTCTGCACATGCGCAAGTGCTGAAACCTGGAAGTAACTTGTTCTGGTACTTCTGGGTTTGGTGCGGTGCGCACCCCAAAATCGCGTAACCTGAAGCGTCTGTAACCCGGGGTCCCACTGTAAAAGGATACATTCTACTCATGTAAAAACACACTGATTCCCGGACTGTCCATAGGCCAGATTTAGAAGGTGATTGGGCCGGATCCAGCCCCCAGGCCTTAGTTTGCCTACCCATGGACTAGATGATCCTCATGGTCCCTTCCAACTCTAGAATTCAAGCTTAACTGTTTTTGCCTGGCTGGAAA
Source organism: Podarcis pityusensis (assembly GCF_964106645.2). NCBI lineage: Eukaryota > Metazoa > Chordata > Lepidosauria > Squamata > Lacertidae > Podarcis > Podarcis pityusensis. The sequence goes on from NC_138041.1 coordinate 33,805,564, forward strand.
GTTTCATTGAACTTGGGCAATGCATTCCTGGATGGAGAACAGAGAGGGGTGTGTGAATGTGGATAGAAGCTAGTATACTGTACAACGGGAAGCATCAAAAATATTTTTTCATCCATTTTTGCCTCTGGTTCCATCCACCACTAGGATATGGCCCCTAGAAGGTTGCCCAGATCAGAATGTGGCCCTCTGTTGGAAGTGCCAAGAGGTGGAAGGCACTTTCTTCCACATGTGGTGGACATGCGAAAAAGCAAAAACATATTGGGAAATGATCCATGGGGAAATGAAAAAGATGCAGAAAATGACGTTCCCCCCAAAAAGCCAGAGGCCTTCTTTCTAGGAATAACAAATTTGGATATCCCCCCCCCCCATGTACTTGCTCTATTTTTTTATACGCAACAATTGCAGCAAGAACAATGTATGCACAAAGGTGGAAAGATCAAGGTAAAGGTAAAGGTAAAGGGACCCTTGACCATTGGGTCCAGTCGTGACCGACTCTGGAGTTGTGGTGCACATCTCGCTTTATTGGCCGAGGGAGCCAGCGTACAGCTTCCAGGTCATGTGGTCAGCATGACTAAGCCGCTTCTGGCGAACCATAGCAGCGCACAGAAACTCTGTTTACCTTCCCGCTGGAGTGGTACCTATTTATCTACTTGCACTTTGACGTGCTTTCGAACTGCTAGGTTGGCAGGAGCAGGGACCGAGCAACGGGAGCTCACCCCGTCATGGGGTTTTTGTCACAGCTAAAATGGCCGCTGTTTCTTAAATGCGAATAAAGCTGGGTCAGCATGACTCAGCGGTCTGCACCAAGTTGTATATATAAGTGAGAAATGTTAGTTTGTTGCTGAGGCTGGTGTTTGGGTTGGTTGGTGCTGGTGTGTATAGTTATTCAGTCGTGTTTTGCACAAGGACTTTTAAGAATAAAACTCTGCAAGGATATTCTCGTGGACTCTTTTTGTGCCGACAAGGGTCCGAGGACCAGGCTGAGGAGACAAAGGGTGGTCAGAACCTTTTCCTCCTTTTTTTGCTTTTAACAAACACTGACAGTTTTGAACCGCCGACCTTCTGATCGGCAAGTCCTAGGCTCTGTGGTTTAACCCACAGCGCCATCTGCGTCTCTGGAAAGATCAAGAGATATCAGCTAAAGGGGAGTGGCAAAATGAATTGATAGAATCCGTGGAGTTGGCGGGTTACGACAACAGAAATCAGAGACCAAGAGGAGTCATTGTTAAGGGATGAGTGGAAACCCTTTGTAGATTAGCTGAAGAAGTATAATAGTCAGATAAACTTACAAGTAGGACAAGGACTCAGAGCAGCTGTGGAAAACAGATAGTAAATCAATAATAATAATAATAATAATAATTTTTATTTATATCCCACCCTCCCTGGCTATACCAGGCTCAGGGCGGCTAACATCAAAGTATATAATACATTAAAACATTAAATCCAGCAATTGACTGAAATACAGCTTAAAATCAGCTTAAAATCAGAATAAATCAGATGGCAGCCCACAATTTATAACTATAACTATAAGGGTTGGGAACATTAAGCGCTCACCAGGCTCAGCTATTTGTATGAGCCAGTGAGAAGAGTTAGAGAGGTCGCTTATATGCAAGGTCTTGTAAAAAGAGGGGTGGGTGGGTATAAATATAAATCTAGGAAGAAGAGGGTGGTTAAGAATGATATGCAGCAAGACGAGGAGGCCAGGGAAGGATGGTGGGGAAGTATACACATAAGAGAAGGAAATCAAAACTGGATGGTTTGAATCTTGAATATAGTAATTTTTTTTGGAGGGGGGGACAGAAGGTGGACCTCATGCCTGCCCTCACTCTTCCACCGCTAAAGCAAAGGAGGTGGGGAGGGGAAGAGAGAAGGGAGGGACACACGCAACCCCTTCACTACCGCTGAGTTAAAATGCTGGCCTGCTGTATCCCCGCACAGACCCCTCTGCGTCAGTCCATACATCCATGTAGCTTGATTAAAGGAGCCAGCCTCCATTTGCGGAACAGCATTTAAACAGAAAATTAGCTTTCCAAGCACTCCTGCAGAGAATAAATAGTCTGTCACAATGCATTTGCCAATGGATTGAACTTGATTGAATGCGACAGCTGAGCTGGTTGGCTCGAGCCAGGAACCCAGAGCCAGATCCTGAGAATGAGTCCCCCTCCCCCCATCACTTCTCAGTGAGGAAAAGCCACACAGCCAAGTCATAGATAAATAACGAAAACACTATTCGCCCTGGCAAATCTGCTTATCCGGCAGAGAAAGCGATGGTGGGGAAAGGAGGACAATGGTGGAGAGTGGCTGGTAGCGGTTTACTCAACCTGAGTGAGAACTGCCGGCCGAGGAGGACAGGGTCTATGTGCAGCTCCTCCGTGCAGCGAGCTGCTGAACTGCAGGGAGCAGTTCAAAGAAGTACGATACTATACGATAATCTTTATTGTCATTGCCCCATACAGAACAACGAAATTGAAAAAATCTACATCAGACATTCAAAAACCAACAAGCCTGCTATCCCAGCCTGGTTAGCCCCCTAAAAACTCTGATACCGCATAATTAAATACAATATACTCCCATAGAGACTACCTTAAAAAGGTAAAGGTAAAGGGTAAAGGGACCTCTGACCATTAGGTCCAGTCGTGGCCGACTCTGGGGTTGCAGCACTCATTTCGCCTTATTGGCCAAGGGAGTCGATGTACAGCTTCCGGGTCATGTGGCCAGCATGACTAAGCCGCTTCTGGCGAACCAGAGCAGCGCATGGAAATACCGTTTACCTTCCCGCCGGAGCGGTACCTATTTATCTACTTGCACTTTGACATGCTTTCGAACTGCTAGGTTGGCAGGAAGAGACTACCTTAAAGGTAAAGGTAAAGGTACCCCTGCCCGTACGGGCCAGTCGTGTCCGACTCTAGGGTTGTGCGCCCATCTCACTTAAGAGGCCGGGGGCCAGCGCTGTCCGGAGACACTTCCGGGTCACATGGCCAGCGTGACGAAGCTGCTCTGGCGAGCCAGCACCAGCGCAGCACATGGAAACGCCGTTTACCTTCCCGCTATAAAGCGGTACCTATTTATCTACTTGCACTTAAGGGTGCTTTCAAACTGCTAGGTGGGCAGGAGCTGGGACCGAAAGACGGGAGCTCACCCTGCCATGGGGATTCGAACCGCCGACCATGCAATCGGCAAGCCCTAGGCACTGAGGTTTTACCCACAGTGCCACCCGCGTTCCTTACACTGCGTTTAAAACCAAAATCGCATTTGGATAGAAACTGTTTCTCAGGTGTCTAGTTCTAGTCTTTAGAACCCTGTACCTTCTTCCCACGACGGGCTGAGCATGAAAATCTCCCATGACGGGGGATTTTCAGGAGGATCTAAAAATAAATACACTGCAAGCTGCTGCAGAAATGCAGAGAGCTGGATTTAAGATTGGGAAAATGAGAAGCTGAGAGAATGGAAATCGACAGGATCTGTCCAGTCCTAGCAGCCACTGATAGCTGTATATCCTCCATGAATTGGTTGAATCCCAGGGAAGGACTTTGGTAATATGGAGCAGAATTTGTTAAAGTGCCCTCCCTGCCCCCTTGCCTCCCATTCTGTGCATGCTTTCAAGTGTACAGTTGTACCTCTGGTTACGAACTTAATTCATTCCAGAGGTCCATTCTTAACCTGAAACCATTCTTAACCTGAGGTACCACTTTAGCGTAGGGACGTGGGTGGCGCTGTGGTCTAAACCACTGAGCCTAGGGCTTGCTGATCGGAAGGTCAGAGGTTTGAATCTCCACGACGGGGAGAGCTCCCGTCGCTCTGTCCCAGCTCCTGCCAACCTAGCAGTTCAAAAGCACACCAGTGCAAGTAGATAAATAGGTACCGCTCTGGAGGGAAGGTAAATGGCGTTTCCGTGCGCTGCTCTGGTTTTGCCAGAAGTGGCTTAGTCATGCTGGCCACATGACGCGGAAAAACTGTCTGCGGACAAATGCCAGCTCCCTTGGCCAGTAAAGAGAGATGAGCGCCACAACCCCAGAGTCGTCCGTGACTGGACTTAACTGTCAGGGGTCCTTTACCTTTTTACCTTTACCGCTTTAGCTAATGGGGCCTGCTGCTTCCGCCGCGCCGCCGCTGCGCGGTTTCTGTTCTCATCCTGAGGTAAAGTTATTAATCCGAGGTACCACTTCCAGGTTAGCGGAGTCTGTAACCTGAGGTGTTTGTAACCCAAAGTGTTTGTAACTTGAGGCACCACTGTATTATTTTGGGTCCCCTTGGCTTGGCACCCTCTGCTAGGGAAAAATCCACACCTGACTAAATCTGGCATTCTTTTCATCATTTAAAGCTGTCCAAACTGGAGGCCATTGCTGCTTCTTGAGGAAGAGCACATTCCATAGTTGAACTACGAGCTGAGCAAAGAAGCCATTTCTATTGTCTGGCCTGATTCTTCCTGCATTCGGCACTGTTGGATGCTGCTTGGATTCTGACCCCATAACTTGGTCGCAGTCTGCATCTTAAGAGCGCTGTACACCATGTATCTCTCTGAAATGTGCAGAAATCTGGATCTGGGCATGCCTCCAGATTCTGAAAAGAAAATTAAACATCCAGGTCCCTATTAGCAAGTCTTGGATAGACTTCTCCAGGGCAATATGGCCTGAGTCATTCCCAGCAGCCATGAACCACGGTGCTGGTGACACCTTAACCCACCCAGAGAGCACATCTTTTGTCTGCTCTGCTCTCCTCCGCAGGTCAGACAGGCAGGTGGGTGCCTGCCATTGTGATGGAGATGGGAACCTGTACCACTTTTGCATTTTTTATGAAGTGAAGGTCAATTAAAAATTGAATCGGGCTGCCTCCAGGGAGGAAAACTCATCCAGTCATCTAGTTGCGCGGCTAGGCTCAAAGCAAGCTGTCGTTAAGGGGAAAAGAGAGAGGAGGAACTGGGTTATTTTCCACCTGTCCATTTCCACCTGGCAGCCAAGACAGATGCAAAATAGAAGACAGGACTTCAGCTGACAGCCTGATTGACTTTGATCTGGCTCAGAAATAGCTGCCAATTGGAGTACTTATAGAAGGAGACATTAAGCTGTGGTGGGAGAGGGAAGGGGTGGAAAGGCACTTAGATGGTTTGAAGATCTGTTCTTTTCAAAACTTCTGTGTTCTTAAGCCTTTCTGTGGAACTTGGCAGCCTAGCCCAGCCACCCAGCAAGGCAGATTCTTTCAAGAGAGAGATGGCAGAAGACGGAATTGGGAAAAACAGACAAAGCCTTTCATTGTCCTGAAGCAATAAAGGAGGCCAAAAGGCCCCTCAATGCCTGCATCTATTTCTTTATTTATGCCACAATCCCCAAGGCACACTCAGCTAGGGAAATAAGGCCCATTGAATAAAGGATCACACTGAAAGAGGATTTAGGCTGCTTCAGATGATAGCTGCTCAGAAGGATTAGGGATGTTTTAAAACACCGCTGCTCCCATCAAAACCATCTTTTACAAGTGCCACATAATGTTTGTTCTGCAATTCTGAAGAAACCAATCTTTTAGCATGGTGGCCCCTATTATTTGGAACTCCCTTGGAACTCCCTGCCTATTGATATTAGGCAGGAACATGAACTGCACAGTTTTCAACACCTGTTCTCATCATGTTTTCTTTTTTGCTCTGGCAAGCCTACCCAGACACTTCTTATTATGCACATTTGTTTTTAAAATCTATATTTTGATGATTTTATTAATCTTCTGCTTTTATTACTATTCTTAATGAATATTTTATATCATCTTATGCAAAATATGCTGAGAGGAGTTTATTTTTTTAAAAAAAATTAAGTAGAATATTAATCTTGCTAAATGAATAAAGCAAATAATTAAAAAAGGATTAGGCAAATTCATGGAAGATAAGGCTGTCATGGCTGTTGGTCATGATACCTATGTACTTGCTCCAGTATTGGAGGAAGTATCCCTCCAAATACCATTTTGGTGCCAGCGTCAGAGCCAGCTTGGTGTAGTGGTTGGAGAATCGGACTAGGACCTGGGAGACCAGGGTTCAAATCTGCACTTGGCCATGAAGCTCACTGGGTGACCTTGGGCCAGACACTTGCTCACAGACTAACCAAACTCATAGGGTTGCTGTGGGGGTTAAATGAGCTGGGGGTGAGCCACATACACCACCTTGAGCGGTATATAAATGCAATTAATTAATTAACCCAGTTGCTTGCACATCTGGCTACTGATCAAGTCATTTTCGTTGAGTGAGGACTGCAGGGCCTGCTCCCTTCCAGGGCCTTTTCCAACTGGCCCAGGGGGCATGGCCCAGGCCCTCTCTCCCAGCTATAAAGGGACTCCTGCTGCGGGGAAGCCTCGGACCATCGGATGGTCCGCCCCCGCCACTTAATGGATCCCTTCCAGGGCCTTTTCCAACTGGCCCAGGGGGCATGGCCCAGGCCCTTATTTGGAACAAACTTTTGGGGAAGTGTGGGAAGTGTTCTGCCATTGCTTCCCTGTTCCAGGTGATTAATGTGCTTTAAAATGTCCTCAAGCAGTCGGTGGCAATTTAAATTTTTATTCCTTTTTTCCCTTTTTTCCTTTGTTGGGGGTGGGTGGGTGGGATGGATAGTTGGTTGGGGATTAATTTTAGTATAATTGTTCTGTTCCTTTTTGTTGTTGTTGTTTTATTGGTTCTGTATAGTTTGTGTTTTGTTTTTAAGGGGCGGGATCAGGGCTGCCTGGGAGTGGCTCCCCAGCCAACACGATGGCTGGGACAAGTTCCACAGGGGGGGAAGCACTGGGACATCTGATCTCGGTGATCATGGGCAGGAGGCGGAGTTACGCTAAGACCAGACCATGTCATTACCGAGGAGGCAGGTTTAGTTGTTGTTTGAAGACTATCCCTGCCTCCGGGTCTGGCCTTGACCGGATGGATACTGGAATCAACAGGGGAAACCCACATGACCTGAAAGTGTTGCTGTGCAATGCCAGGTCAATGATGAATAAAACCACTGCCATCCACGACTTGATTGTGGATGGAGGATTTAACCTGGCATGTGTGACAGAGACCTGGTTGGAGGAAGCAGATGGGCCTGTCCTTGCCGCTGCTTGCCCACCAGGTTTCTCTTACGCACAGCAACCCAGGTCATGTGGGCGGGGAGGGGGGGGGTTGCAGTGATTTTTAGGAAGTCACTAGCTTGCACCAGGCGTCCTACTGGGAAGATCCAGTTCTCTGAGTGCATGTTCTGGAAGTTGGGCAATAGGGGCAGTACAGGATTCCTTTTGGTGTACCGACCTCCCCGCTGCACCAAGGATTCCCTGTCCGAGCTGCTTCAGGTCGTGGCGGATTTTCTCCTGGAGACACCTAGTTTGGTTGTCCTAGGGGATTTTAACATCCATGCCAACACGACCTTACAAGGGGCCGCTCGGGACTTCGTGGAAAGCATGGCCTCTATGGGGCTGTCCCTGAATAAGTTTGGCCCAACTCATAGTCATGGACATGCCTTAGACCTGGTGTTCACCTCTAGTGACGTGGGTGATCTGACACTAAGTAAAAGTGAAACAAAAGAAGTGCCATGGTCAGATCACTTCCTGGTGCAACTGGACTTCTCCGCGACCCTTCCCCTCTGCAGGGAGGTGGGACCAATTCGGATGGTCCGCCCCCGCCACTTAATGGATCCAAATGGTTTCCAGAGAGTGGTAGGGGATGCTTTAGCCCATGTTGATGGCCTTTCAGCTGATTCCCTGGTGGCCCGCTGGAATGTGGAGTTAACCAAGGCTATCGACTGTCTGGCTCCGAAGCGCCCTCTCCGATTGCATGGAGCCCAGACAGCCCCGTGGTTTTCTTCGGAGCTGAGGGCGATGAAACAATCGCTGAGACGGCTAGAGCGTCGGTGGCAGAAAACTCACTCCGAATCTGACTGGACACAGGTTAGAGCTCAACGTCGAGCCTACCAAGTGGCGATAGCGACGGCGAAGAAGACTTTCTTCACCGCCTCTATTGCATCTGCAGAAAATAGTAACAGGAGACTCTTTCAGGTGGTTCGCAATTTAACGGAACCACCTTTACCACCGGGGCCTTGTAAAGACCCCAAGATCTCCTGCAACGATTTTGCAAAGTTTTTTGCAGATAAAATCACTCATATTCGGAAGGAGCTAGACACCACCGTGGGAGCAGGGCCAGGGCGGGAGAGTGCTAGAGCTCTGTTTGGTCAAGTTGCATGGAATCAATTTCAATCCGTTACCCCCGAGGATGTGGACAGGCTGCTTGGACGCGTGAAACCAACCACCTGTCTCCTCGATCCTTGCCCATCCTGGCTAATAAAAGCAAGCCGGGAAGGGCTGGGCGATGGGCTCTGCGGGGTGGTGAATGCTTCCCTCTGTGAGGGAACATTCCCAGATCCGCTGAAAGAGGCGGTCATTAAACCGCTTCTTAAAAAAACATCTTTAGACCCGGCCAGTATGGCCAACTATCGCCCAGTCTCAAATCTTCCATTCTTGGGCAAGGTGATTGAGCGCGTGGTTGCTGAACAACTCAGCCACGCCTGGAGGATGCGGACCATTTGGATCCCTTCCAATCGGGATTCAGGCCTCACCATGGACTGAAACTGCCTTGGTCGCGCTGGTTGATGATCTCCGGCGAGCTAGGGACAAAGGTGAGAGTTGTTTCCTGGTTCTGCTGGATCTCTCAGCGGCCTTTGATACAATCGACCCATAACATCCTTCTGGCCATCTAGAGGGGCTGGGAGCTGGGGGCACTGTTATACAGTGGTTTCGCTCCTTCCTCCTGGGCCGTGTTCAGAAAGTGGTGGTGGGGGATGAGTGTTCAGACCCCTGGGCCCTCACTTGTGGGGTGCCTCAGGGTTCCGTCCTCTCCCCCATGCTTTTTAACATCTATATGAAGCCGCTGGGAGAGATCATCAGGGGATTTGGACTGGGTGTCCATCAATATGCAGATGATACCCAGCTCTACCTCTCTTTCAAATCAGAACCAGTGAAGGCGGTGAAGGTCCTGTGTGAGTGCCTGGAGGCGGTTGGAGGATGGAAGGCGGCTAATGGATTGAAGTTGAATCCTGACAAGACAGAAGTATTGTTTTTGGGGGGCGGGGGGGGGGGGGCTGGTGTGGAGGACTCCCTGGTCCTGAATAGGGTAACTGTGCCCCTGAAGGACCAGGTGCGCAGCCTGGGAGTCATTTTGGACTCACAGCTGTCCATGGAGGCACAGGTCAATTCTGTATCCAGGGCAGCTGTCTACCAACTCCACCTGGTACGCAGGCTGAGACCCTACCTGCCCACGGACTGTCTCGCCAGAGTGGTGCATGCTCTAGTTATCTCCCGCTTGGACTACTGCAATGCGCTCTACGTGGGGCTACCTTTGAAGGTGACCCGGAAACTACAACTAATCCAGAATGCGGCAGCTAGACTGGTGACTGGGGGCGGCCGCCGAGACCACATAACACCGGTCTTGAAAGACCTACATTGGCTCCCAATACGTTTCCGAGCACAATTCAAAGTGCTGGTGTTGACCTTTAAAGCCCTAAACGGCCTCGGCCCAGTATACCTGAAGGAGCGTCTCCACCCCCATCGTTCAGCCCAGACGCTGAGGTCCAGCGCTGAGGGCCTTCTGGCGGTTCCCTCATTGCGAGAAGCAAAGCTACAGGGAACCAGGCAGAGGGCCTTCTCGGTAGTGGCGCCCGCCCTGTGGAACGCCCTCCCATCAGATGTCAAAGCGATAAATAACTACCTGACATTTAGAAGACATCTTAAGGCAGCCCTGTTCAGGGAAGTTTTTAATCTGTGATATTTTACTGTATTTTTGGTTTCTATGGAAGCCGCCCAGAGTGGCTGGGGAAACCCAGCCAGATGGGCGGGGTACAAATTATAAATTATTATTATTATTATTATTATTATTATTATTATTATTATTAAGGAAAGCTGACAAGCCAAGCAAGGGGCAGCTTTTCTTTGTAATTCAAATTACAAATGGATTCTAAAGATCCTGCTCAGGTGAAAAATCTCAATATTCATAGAATCCTGGAGGTGGAAGGACTGTAAGGGACATCTAGTCTAACCCCCCTGCAAGGCGGGAACCCAGTATAGGGTTCAAACCCACAACCCTGAGATTATGAGTCTCATGCTTTACCGACTGAGCTATCCAGGTGTCCAAGGTACTGTCAGGTTTAGCACCTCTCCCGCACAAGACACGAATCACTGACAGTTCGGCTGGTTGAGGTTTAGTATCAACAACAGGCTTTCAGCAATCCGAGCTTCCCACAACTTATATCCCACTGTTAGAATCAGTTGACTCAATTGGCTTCTGGCCTCTTCCAAGGCCAGATATACGCCAAGCCTGCCCCCGCTTTCTGCTGGTCTTCCTTTGTTCTAATCGCTTGGTCCACCTCCTGCTTCTTGGAGACTCAGGTGCAGCCAATTCCTCCTCCTCTGTAGAGAGCCAGTGTGGTGTAGTGGTTAAGAGCGGTAGTCTCGTAATCTGGGGAACCGGGTTCGTGTCTCCGCTCCTCCACATGCAGCTGCTGAGTGACCTTGGGCCAGTCACACTTCTCTGAAGTCTCTCAGCCCCACTCACCTCACAGAGTGTTTGTTGTGGGGGAGGAAGGGAAAGGAGAATGTTAGCCGCTTTGAGACTCCTGAAGGGGAGTGAAAGGCGGGATATCAAATCCAAACTCTTCTTCTTCTTCTTCTAGTTGAATCCAACCCTCTACTACCACCTGCATCCTGCTCCTTCATTTCTGTGTTGCTGCGAAAACTTACAGTCAGCAATCCAGAGCGAGAAGGGCTTATCTCACTTTCATGGTGTGAATGAACCAAGTTCCTGTTATCCTCTGCTTCCTCCTCCCCCTCTGCAGAGTCCTCACTGCCGGCCATGTCTCTGACAGGTACATAAGAAGCAGCTTTATACCAAGTCAGACCATCGTTCCATCCAGCTCAGCAATGGCTAGTGGCTCCCCCAGCCCCGCCTGGAGATGCTTGGGATTGAACTTGGGACTGGCTGAATGCAGAGGAACAGTGGGAGGAACCAGCTGGGGAACTGTTAGGTCGTGGGTTGACATAGCAGCCGGCACAGCGATTTCTTCAAGTAGCTCTTTATTATGGCAAGCTGGAATAGAACTGACTGCGAACAGCTCAGCCGGCCTGTATTTATAGGCAGCCGGCTATCAACATTGTAACCACAACAGCCCAGAGTTCCCGCCAAAAATAACTGGCGCGGACCTGAGTGAAAACTATCTACAGACCTGAGTGAAAACTATATACAGTATCCCCCTGTTGGCCCAGGGTGAAACTACACTACATAACAGGAACAACCAAGGGGAAAAGGCCCAGAGCCTGGGGATTGGTGGTGGGACAATGATGAGTGGTCACAGGGAGAAGATTGGGAAGAGGAGATGTCGGAAGCTGAAAAGGTAACAGGGTGTCTGTGGCAAAGAGAAGTCCAGACTCAAAGACAGAAGCTGAAGCAAGAGAGGAGGGAGGCCAAGAGGCAGAGATGAGTCCGCCTGCTGGAGAGGCATGGCTATCTCCCACTCCTGCTGCAATAAGCTCACCTTCTCTCTTGGTCTCTCAGAACCAGAAGAGGCATGAAAAGGGCAGAGGAGAGGTTGGCTTCACTCAGGCGCAGTCTCTGGTTGCTTGAGAAAAACCCTGGAAAGGAAGGGACTTAGAAGGCTGTGGGGAGGCAAGGACTTTCAGTCTTGGCAACTGATCCATGCCGTAAGACCTACTGGGAATGAGCTGCTACGCTCATTAGACCCAACACTCAAGCCAAGTCTGTGCAGATGTTGTTCTTCCTAATACAGTGGTACCTCGGGTTAAGTACTTAATTCGTTCCAGAGGTCTGTTCTTAACCTGAAAGTGTACTTAACCTGAAGCACCACTTTAGCTAACGGGGCTTCCTGCTGCCATCGCGCCACTGGAGCACGATTTCTGTTCTCATCCTGAAGCAAAGTTCTTAACCTGAAGCACTATTTCTGGGTTAGCGGAGTCTGTAACCTGAAGCGTATGTAACCTGAAGCGTATGTAACCCAAGGTACCACTGTAGTTAACTCCAACTTGAGAAGTGTGATTTACTGCCTGCTCGTTCCTGACACAAAGCAGATACTCTACCATTAAGCTATTGTCCTTCTCCTCAAAATGGGTGCACAAAGAAAACTGCCTGATGCTGAGTCAAGACCCACTGCTCCATCTCGCTCAGTATTGCCTACACTGACTGGCAGCGACTCCCTTGGATTTGAGGAAGGGGTCTTCCCCAGTCCTGCCTGGAGATGCCTGGGATTGGACCTGGGGGCTCTCTGTGTGAGGCTGCTGCCCTGCCGCTGAGTCACGGCCCTTTCCCAACTGCATGATGGCAAAAAGCAAGGCTTTGGGGGGGAAAAACACAGTTCCTTGGAAGCAGCAAGCTTTCTCCAGCCAGGTGCACAAAGGAGGGAGGCTTAATGGGAAGGGACAGCAGTGATGAGATGTAGAAAACAGGTCTGGGCAGCAGCAACCTTGTTATTTCTAAGGGGGACAGGGAAGCGGTTAGGAGTTAATAGGTTTACATACTGCAGGTGCACCACGAAGGAATCCTAGAATATAAATCATTGGTTACCAATCAATCTTCATCCCTAGGATGCCTAGCAAGGGAGAGGTGCAATTTGAGGCAATCCACTGGCTCAAAAGTTATCTGCCTCTTTTGGATTGATATGCCTTGTAATCCCCAAAGGCCAACCAGGGAGCTGATGCAGTGGAGAGAGTGGAAGAATAGAGACATCAGGGGAACAGGGAAAGAGAGATGGAAAACTTGTGGGAAAATGAAAGGATCTTGATTTCCTGGGCAGCTGCCTTATGTCAAGTCACACTAAAAACTCCTTATATTGTTGGCACTGTCTGTCTCTTAGGATCTCTGGCAGGGGGTCTTTCAAAAGACATCTAACCTTTCCAAAGACCTCTAACCCGGGAAACCTCAGGTCCAGGGGGGTCATGGCACTGTCCATGCCTCTTGGCTTGTCTCTTGGGACTCTTCCCAGGCTGACCTGCTCACTGGCCCTGCTGTAGGCCCACTTCTAGTGACTCTGCTTGGCTGGAATATGAGTTTTGGGTGTTAAGATGGGTGCCAAAATTATGGAATACCAGCCTAAAATTTACAGCATGTACATTGTTAAAAGAAAATCTGTTAAAAATGATGTACAGATAGGAAACCAGTAGAATTAAAATAATATCTCATAACGGGAAAATACAAGAAATTTACTGGATAATAATATCAAAATGAATTAAAAATGTATATTAGGATTATTACTGAACAATATTTGTAAATGAATATAGACAGACAGCAAGAATTTGTATATATAGAAAGATTTATTTGTTTACGGACATTTAATGAAAAAATGAAGAAGAACAATCTTGTGGAAAATGGACAAAGACAATGCGAAAAGTCACAAGAGGACACAAAAAAGCCAGAAGAAGGAAGGAGGGAAGTCAGCTCGGGAGAGCAAGAACAAAATGTGAAATATAATGTATGTATATGTACAGTATGTAACTAAAAATTCAATAAAGATAATCTGGAAAGAAAGAAAAAAAGATGGGTGCCAGACCCCTTTAATCTCTGGATCCAGTAAGTGTGAAAATATAATCTAATCAAGAAAATCTAATCAAACCAAGCTAGTTTCCTGGTTAGGGGAAAGCTCAGAGGTCCAGAGCTTAGAGTTGAGGGTGAGCAGTGATGTGAGCTAGAAGCAAAGCAGCAAGGAGAGAGAGAGAGAGAGAGAGAGAGAGAGAGAAAGAGAGAGAGAACCATGCCAGATCTGCGTTCGAATGCAAGGCTGTGGCTATGGGGAAAACAGGACTATTTTGGGGGGTGTTAGCGCTGTGAGCCCCTCCATCACAGGCTCAGGTTCTATATATGTGTGTAAATAAACCATTTATCCTAAAGACACCACAGTCTCTACTGTGTCTCATTTCCAAAAGGAAACACAAACCCTGGGTAGCGCCTGGAACCTCTGGAATCTCTCACTTTTCTGAGATTGTGGTGGCATGCAAGAGTATCTTCAAATTATAATAAGGCATCTTGTTTATCTGGATGGGGGATGGAGGCTGTGTGTGTGTGTGTGTGTGTGTGTGTGTGTGTACCTCTGGCATTCACATAACTGGAATGTAGCTTACCATGCAAAGTAACTGTTGCCCCACCCACTTTTGTCTCTGGCCCCACCCACCACTAGCATATGGTTCTCCAAAGGTTTTCCATGAAGCAATGTGGCCCTTGGGCTGAAAAATGGCCCCCTGCTCCTTTTCTACTTGATCTACAACAAAATAAGCACCAGAATATTTCCGGTATATATGATACGGGATTTCAGCAGGAAGATACGGGATATGAACTGATAGGCAACAAAGCAGTATGCCCATCCCAAAAACCTTTGCAGGTGGAAGAAGTGTTAAAAATGGATGGTGTATGAGTGCCCCGACACAATCATGAGCACAAATAATCATGAATGCATAATAAAATTATGGTGCCTGAAGGTCTTTCATTCAGATTTAGGAATCAAGCCATTCACGTTGCTCCTGCAAGATGAAGGCAAGGCTGCCAACTAAAACAAACTGATGGGTTATTTGAAAATGGACAAGCCTGAACAAACATACCACAAAAGCACAGAGGAGCATCATTCAACCTGCAAACCCTCCATTTCATAGCCATTCTAAGAAATTAATTTCCGTGGGCAAAGGTGGGGAGAAGAACCTGGAAAAGAGAAGACTGAGAGGTGATGTGGTAGCCATCTTCAAATATGTGAAGGGCTGCAACACATGGAAGAAGGAGCGAGCTTGTTTTCCACTGCTCCAGAGGATCGGACTCAAACTAATGGATCAAAATGACAATAGAAGATCCCAACTCACAATAGGAAGAGCTTTCTGATGACAAGAGCTTGTTCAACAGGGCAACGGACTCCCTTAGAAGGTGGTGGACTCTCTTTCTTTGGAGGTTTTGCTTCTTGGCTCTGCTGAGAAGCCAACTCCATCAGGTTCCTCCTTTCACCAGCTGCCATCTGGGAGCAGCCCTCCCATCAGGCTGCTGCTGAGGGAGAGAAGGGGCACTCCATCCACTCTGCCGAAGGAGTAGCACAGGCATAGGCAAACTCCGACCCTCCAGATGTTTGGGACTACAATTCCCATCATCCCTAGCTAATAGGACCAGTGGTCAGGGATGATGGGAATTGTAGTCCCAAACGTCTGGAGGGCCGGAGTTTGCCTATGCCTGGAGTAGCAGCTCTCGGTGTGTGTCCCTTCCTCAAACCATTTCGCTTCTGGCTGGCCTTATGGAGAACTTAGAATCATAGAAATGTAGAGTTAGAAGGGACCGCAAGGGCCATCTACTCCAACCCTTTGCAATGTGGGAATCCAGCCACAGCTGTCCCTAAAGGTAAAGGGACCTCTGACCATTAGGTCCAGTCATGGATGACTCTGGGATTGCAGCACGCATCTCGCTTTACTGGCCAAGGGAGCTGGCGTACAGCTTCTGGGTCATGTGGCCAGCATGACTAAGCCACTTCTGGCAAACCAGAGTAGCACACGGAAATGCTGTTTACCTTCCCGCCGGAGTGGTACCTATTTATCTACTTGCACTTTGATGTGCTTTCGAACTGCTAGGTTGGCAGGAGCTGGGACCGAGCAACGGAATCTCACCCTGTGGCAGGGATTTGAACTGTCGACCTTCTGATCGGCAAGCCCTAGGCTCTGTGGTTTAACCTACAGCACCACCCGCGTCTCACAGCTGTCCCTAGCTGGGCTCAAACTACCAATCTTCTGGTTAATAGCCAGATGCACTGATCCACTGTGCCATCTGACTCTGAACACAAACTTTGTAACTCAGTAACTACATTTCCTCATTCCACACTTCCAGTTCCTTGTGGGTTGGCTCTTTCTAAATGGTAAACTTGAGGGCAGGGACTGTTGTTGTTGAAGCGGCTCTGGATGCAAAAAAATTGGGGGGGGGGGCTGGGGGCTGGAATTTTTGTTAAAAAAGAACTTCAAATAAATTAATAATGAATTGTCATCCCAGGTGGTAAAGTTCTAGTCCTATGCACACCTAACTGTGAGAGTGGGAGCAGCTTACTGGTATTTATATCATGTACCTCTTGCTTTTAAGTAAATGAGATACTCCTAAAAATGCTAGTGGAAGTCAAATGCATTTGTCTGATCACAGTCTAAAAGATACATGGCTTCCGGGAAGGAAAGTAGAATATGTACCAGGTTGAAGATATACTGTTGACAAGTTCAGTGTTATTATAAACTTACTCAAACATCCAAATTTATTGGTAGCCCTTAATTGCATTATAGGAATATTTATTTTCTGAGCTTTCTGCCTAAAAATATGAGTTCCATCTGCTTTGGCATGATCGCGTTGAGGTCCGCATAAGCCTTCTGAGCCCACATAATAAAACCTTGCTTTGTTTACTTCAGTGTTGACAGTTTCCATTTCAACTTGGTTTTTTTCACCCCTATTTTCCCAACCGGCAAAAACAAAGATGTATTAGAGGTTCCATAAGCCGAGGCAGCTTGCGGCTCTCTCTCTATGACATGGGATGCATTTTTAATTGGTGATTGAAGAACATTAAGGGATTTATACTTGTCAAATTCTAATGGTACAATTGCTCAAGTAACTGAGACATATACAAGGCATTTCATATTTGTAGGATGTAAATATGGCCCCTGGGAAGATGCGACGTGGCATCAAGCAAAATGGCTGCCATGGAGGCATGGCATAACTCAAAATGGCTGCCACAACCAAAGAACAGAAAAAGAGACAGCACCACAAAATGGTGTGGGGATGCCCCTACACCAGCCACCCATCAACGGTGGGAAGGAGAAGCACCTACACCAACCACAGTCAATCAGAGAGAGAAACCTTTTACACCTCTGTTCATTACAAAAGGGCGGGCAGTTGTCCAAACTTGGTAAACGCACAGAGAAACGCAAGAAAACTTGGATGCAATTATCTAAGACGCATGTCGAAATAGAAACATAAAAGAACTAAATGATACAGACTTCCAACAGATTTATAGTCGTCAAAAAACCGAGCTGAAGAAGGCGTGTACTCCGAAACAGGGCCCTGTCCTGGTTACCACCACTGAACCGTACATCTGATTCACACTCCGGATACTCCTTTTTGGCCCCATTTGATCCTTCATTCTTTATTCTTTAATCTAATTTTATATAATGTGGACTCGTTTTGACTGCTATTGAGACTTGTATAAAACAATTGTTGTGCACTGGTATTTCATGTACCTTTGTACTATATCATTGTATATTTGAAACGACATTATTTCTGCACTTAAACGTTGTATCCAAACTTACCATTACTTTAAAACTATCATACTTATACGTTGTGTTTAAATCTACTACTAGCTTCAAACTGTTATTCTTAGCAGAATACACACGTTTTT
Source organism: Podarcis pityusensis (assembly GCF_964106645.2). Lineage (NCBI taxonomy): Eukaryota > Metazoa > Chordata > Lepidosauria > Squamata > Lacertidae > Podarcis > Podarcis pityusensis. The sequence goes on from NC_138041.1 coordinate 33,822,945, forward strand.
CATTTCAACTCTTGAGTAGGAATTATTCCTTATATTGAAACTTTTGGCCAGAGTTCTTGATATATCCTTTTCAGTGTAGTTTCAACAAGAACTCCAATTTCTTTAAGTTGTCCAAACTTGGCATCCCATGAAAAGCGGAAATGTTTAAGCAATATGTGCATGTTCAACATAGGCGAAGACCGAGTCTGTGCATTGCATTGTGGATTCTCAAAGATATATTTCACTGAGACCATTAGTGGGTGTCCCAGAAAGTGCTTTGGGGCACACTAGCACCTGCAGTGGCCGTTGAGACCATATAACACTGGTCCCGAAAGACCTACATTGGCTCCCACTATGTTTCCAGGCACAATTCAAAGTGCTGGTGCTGACCTTTAAAGACCTAAATGGCCTCGGCCCAGTATACCTGAAGGAGCGTCTCCACCTGCATTGCTCAGCCCAGACACTGAGGTCCTTCTCAGAGGGCCTTCTGGTGATTCCCTCACTGCAAGAAGCGAAGTTACAGGGAACCAGACAGAGGGCCTTCTCAGTAGTGGCGCCCTCCCTGTGGAACGCCCTCCCACCAGATGTCAAAAAAAATAAACAACTATCTGACTTTTAGAATACATCTGAAGGCAGCCCTGTTTAGGGAAGCTTTTAATATTTGCTGAATTATTGTACAGTGGTACCTCAGGTTAAGAACTTAATTCGTTCTGGAGGTCCGTTCTTAACCTGAAACTGTTCTTAACCTGAGATACCACTTTAGCTAATGGGGCCTCCCGCTGCCACCCCGCTGCGTGATTTCTGTTCTCACCCTGAAGCAAAGTTCTTAACCTGAGGTACTATTTCTGGGTTAGCGGAGTCTGTAACCTGAAGTGTCTGTAACCTGAAGCGTCTGTAACCTGAGGTACCACTGTATTTTAATATTTTGCTGGAAGCTGCCCAGAGCGGCTGGGGAAACCCAGCCAGATGGGCAGGGTATAAATAATAAATGGTGATGATGATGATGATGATGATGATGATGATGCAGGCAGCACATTGACAACTAAGCCAACAGCAGTCGGGGTTGCCAAAGCACAGCCAAGGAACGCTGTGGCGTCAAAACCAATTACCCATTTGCTAGGAGGCAGTTGCAGCCAAGACCTATATCTGTACCAGTTATGTTTCATTTATGTATGCTGCTTGCGCAAAGACGTGAGGCTGACGTCACAGCACACAGGTCTGCCCCCTACGACAAGGGATGATGCGGCTGTCACGCAAACTGACCTTGCACTTTTGTACAACTGAGAATCACAGGCGTTGCTTATTCAGTCCCATTCTCTGTTGAGCTGCCTGCAGCCTGTAATTTGTACGTTCCTTCCTCTCCTCATCCTACATACGGCCGGCATTACTTATGTTCGGGGAGACAGCTATTTTGTAAATTATTCAACCCAGGAGCGGTTCGACTGTAAACAAGAGAAAGCGGTAGTGGAAATGGGAACATACAATTTATTGCAGGAATTAAAAAAATGGGGTGGGGGAGAGAGAGAGATACCTAAGCAAAATGAGTTTAAAGAATAATTATAATGTGCCTGGTGAAAGGAACTGTATTGACTGCATTGAATACTGACAGCTGTTTACTACCCAGAACTGGAAATAGTAATTTGTGGCTAACGCTTCTGAATGTTTTATTTATTGGATTTTAATTCCCCCTTCCTTCAAGAGAAGCATGAGGAAAACCCAACTGGATCAAACCAAAGACACATCACGTCCAGGATCCCATCTACTGGAAGCCCACCAGCACAGCCATGCTCCCCAGTTGCAATTCCCAGTATGTTGCCCCCTACAAGCAGAATATAGCCAGACATCATAAACCCAGTTAATAGGAAAAAGCTTATTTCAAATGCCTCCTGCAAAAATAAAGGAAAGTCTTCACCGAGCCCTGAAAGTTGAACAGGGAGGAAAAAAATTCTGCAGAATTGAGACCACAGTACTGAACCAGACTGTCCAAGTGTCCCTGTTTTCCAGGGACAGTCCCTGATTTAGAGAAGCCATCCTGGTTTCTGATTTGATCCCAGAATGTCCCGCTTTTCCCTATTTCCATCAGAGAAATGTTGGAGGGCATGTTAGGACATCCTTATTTTCATTGGAGGGTATGGAGTTATGCGACCCCCGAGCCAAGGAGATAAGTAACTTTACAACCTTTAGAAGATATCTGAAGGCAGCCCTGTACAGGGAAGGTGTTTTTTAAAAAAATGTTTAATGTTTTATTATGTTTTTATATATGTTGGAAGCCTCCCACAGTGGCTGGGGCAACCCTGTCATATGGATGGGGTATAAACAATTATTATTATTATTATTATTATTATTATTATTGAATAGGACGCCCCCATTTTCATCAGAGAAATGTTGGAGGGTATGCAGAACTCACAATCCTGGTGGAAATGAGCTGTGTGTCTGACCCACCGGGGTCCACTAGCAGTGATTCCTCCCAAAACCTCGGTGGTTGGGTAGGGATATAAGTCACCAAGCAGACCTGAAGGTATCTTGGGTCCAAGTTGCAAATGGCCTGAACTTGGCTGTGTAGCATGTGGGCAGCCAACATAAGATTTCCGAGCTCTGAGATCAGAACTGGGAAAGGACATCTGTTGAAGCAACTTCCCAGGTTACCAGTCTGTTTCTAGACATAAATCCAAGTGATGGTTACAACCTATAGCAGGGGTCAGCAAACTTTTTCATCAGGGGCCGGCCCACTGTCCCTCGGACCTTGTGGGGGGGCCAGACTATTTTTTTTTGGGGGGGATGAACAAATTCCTATGCCCCACAAATAACCCAGAGATGCATTTAAAATAAAAGGACACATTTTACTCATATAAAAACACGCTGATTCCCGGACCATCCGCGGGCTGGATTTAGAATGTGATTGGGCCGGATCCGGCCCCTGGGCCTTAGTTTGCCTACCCATGACCTATACAGTGGTACCTTGGGTTACATATGCTTCAGGTTACATACGCTTCAGGTTACAGACTCCGCTAACCCAGAAATAGTGCTTCAGGTTAAGAACTTTGCTTCAGGATGAGAACAGAAATCGTGCTCTGGCGGCACGGCAGCAGCAGGAGGCCCCATTAGCTAAAGTGGTGCTTCAGGTTAAGACCAGTTTCAGGTTAAGTACAGACCTCCGGAACGAATTAAGTACTTAACCTGAGGTACCACTGTAGTCATATGGCTTGGGCCCAAGTTACCTGAAAGAGTGTATACCCCTTTATGAACCTGCCCTGGTGCTAAGCCCCTCAACATCAGAGGCACAGTTAGTGGTGACACAAGAAAAAGCCTTTTCTGGGGCTGCTCCCAGATTCTGGAATTCCCAATAGAGGTTAGACTGGATCCCTCGTCATCTTTCCAGCAGCAGGCTAAGACCTCCCCATTCAGACAGGTCTTTGGAAACTAAGGTACAGGGGATCCTGATCCCTGGGCAAACCATACTATAATGCTGTTTTTTTAATGTGTTTTATTGTATTTGAACTATTGCTTTTAACTCATTTGTTTTCATTCCTTTGCATTTTATAATGATTTTTTTTTTTAAAGCTGGAAGCCACCTTGAATCCCAACTTAACAAAGGCAGGATTATAAATATTAAACAGAATCATAGAATTGTACAGTTGGAGGGGACCACAAGGGTCAATTACTCCAACTGCCTGCAATTCAGGAATCTTTTGCCTCACGTGGGGCTCAAACCCACTACCCTGAGATTAAGCGCCTCATGCTCTACTGACTGAGCTATCCATAAACGAAGAACCTTGAAAAAAAAAGAAAAGAAAAGAAAACCCCTTTTGAGTTAAATAAATGCTCTATAGAACATTTTAGGATAGGAGGCAAAGTTTCCCTCTGCTCCGTCATTTGTCTGAAAAGCAGTGAAAGAAAAGATTCCCGTGGCAGAAGGGGAGGATTTTAAACTTTCAGCTACTGGCATGTTGGGAAGAGAGTATTATCTCCTTCAAACCTCTTTGACACACAGCACTCTGTCTCTTCTGCGGCCTGCCATGGGATTTTTCTTCAATTAGCTCTCTCTCAGCCTTGGCTCCCTTCTAGGGAAAGCCTCCATTTGGAGGGAACGAACCATCACCTCGCTGGAGGGAGTTGCTCCCGAGAAGCAGCAGAGGCAGAGAAATGAGTCCTCGGGTGTCTCTGCTCCCATTGAAAACAGAAGTTTCATCAGCGCCAACTGATGGTCAGCGGAATCCCAGCGGCGCCCCTTCCCCTGCCAATTAGGCCAAGCAGAGCCTCTCAAGTGAAAGAAAAATGAAAATAATTTGTTCTCTCTCTCTCGTGCGCTTGTGCTCGTGTACAGAGACACCAACCAACCCACCCGCTCACTCAAATGAAAGCCAACCAGCTGTGTCCCCTGCGTCTGTCCTGCTTTTGGCTCATTTGCTCAGCGGCACATGGCAGTTCCCTTTCCCACATGCGGCTGTCTGTCCACAAATCCTTTTCCGCACAGCCATCTTGCCTCAATTCCCAGGACACCACAGGGCCAGACAAATGACATCTTCTTTTCTTAAAAAGTGCCATTGCGGTACAAGAGAATCGTTTCATGGTGTTTCATTTGGGAGTTTGGCTCACCATCTGCCCATATAACAACAACACCATGGGCTGCGTGGAGTTTCTTTCAAATGTGGTGCAGTGGTTAGAGTTTCGGACCTGGGAGACCAGAGTTCAAATCCACATTCACCCACGAAGCTGACGGGGTGACCTTGGGCCAGTTACTGCCTCTCAGCCTAAACTGGGATGTTGCAGGGACTAAATGAGGGAGGAAAAGAACCACATCTTGCTCAGTATGGTCGATCCATGCTCTACTTTAGGTAAAGGTAAAGGGACCCCTGGCCATAAGGTCCAGTCGTGGCCGACTCTGGGGTTGCGGTGCTCATCTCACTTTACTGGCCAAGGGAGCCGGCATGCAGCTTCCGGGTCATGTGGCCAGCATGACTAAGCCGCTTCTGGTGAACCAGAGCAGCGCACGGAAATGCCGTTTACCTTCCCGCTGGAGTGGTACCTATTTATCTACTTGCACTTTGATGTGCTTTCGAACTGCTAGGTTGGCAGGAGCAGGGACTGAGCAACGGGAGCTCACCCCGTCATGGGGATTCGAACCGCCGGCCTTCTGATTGGCAAGTCCTAGGCTCTGTGGTTTAACCCACAGTGCCACCTGCATCCATGGTCTGCTTTAATATATGGCAATTTCTTATGGTTTTTTTTTTTTTTTTTGCTGGGGAGGCAATAACTCACGGGTAGGGCACTTGCTTCGTAGACAACGAGCTTAAGCTGAGTCAGCAGTGTGATGCAGCAGCAGAAAAAGCTAATGCAGTTTTAGTCTGCATCAGTGGAAGTATAGGGTCCACAAGGGACTTAATAGTAATATTTTGCCTTGGTCAGACCACATCTGGAGTCCTGTGTCCAGTTCTGAGCACCACCATTTAAGAAGGATGTCAACAAGCTGGAAAGTGGGCAGAGGAGGGCGTCCAAGATGATCAAGGGTATGGAAAGCAAGCCTTATGAGGAACAGTTGAGGGATCTGGGTATGTTTAGCCTGGAAAAGAGGAGACTGAGAGGAGCTATGATAGCCACCTTCAAAGATCTAAAGGGCTAAATTGCATGGGAAATGGAACAAGCTTGTTTTCTCCTGCTCCAGAGGGCAGGAATCGAATCAGTGGCTTCAAGTTATGAGAAAGGAGATTCCAACTAAATATCTGGAAGAATTTCCTGATGGTAAGAGCTGTTTGACAGTGGAACGTACCTCAGGAAGTGGTGGGCTCTCCTTCACTGGAGATATTTAAACATGGCCATCTGTCAGGAATTATTTAGCTGTGATTCCTGCATTGCAGAGGGTTGGACTAGATAACCCTTGGTGTCCCTCTCCACTCTAGAGTTCTGTGCTCTATGCAAAAGGTCCAAGCTTCAATCCCTGTCACCCTGAGATAGATCTAGGATTGTCCCTTGTATGACACCTTGGAGAGCCTCTGCCAGTCAGTGTAGAGAATACTGAGCTAGATAGATCAATTGTCGGACTCAGTATAAGGCAACATCCTATTCTCTTGCATTCCTTGTTTATTCAATGGCTGCTTTGGGATTCAATATTTCAGCTATGCCGCTGGGTTTAATTTGGGGGTTGTTATCTGGTTATCTGTTTTGTAGCATTCTGTTAACTGATGTGGATGCCCCTTCTTTGCAAAATTAGGAAGGATAGATTTATTTGTAAATAAAAGCATGAAACAAAATTAAGAGGAGTCCTGCCATTCAAAAGTCACAGACCCTAACAGGAGAAGAGGAAGCCAGCAGCTGGTTAAAGCCTTGGAAGAGAGAAAATGAGATGCATGAAGAAAGCCCACTGGCATGTGCCAAAAGTGGAAATTCTGCCAAAGCCCCTAGATAATGGTGGTAATCCAGAATAATTAGTTCATGTCCCAGGCATTGTTGCCAGTGCTGCGGGTTAAGTGCATGTCTAAAAGCATTTTGAACAGCAGCAGTTGATCTGCCAAAGGGGGACACAAAGACATAACATCAGAATTGCCCATATGAATAATCCTGCACTGCCTGGGTGCCAGGTATGCTGGCGTGTTCCTTAAAGCTCTTGCAGACACATATGCCGGTCATCAGCCTCCTGTGTATTCTCTAAACAGACAGAGATCCAAGAGGATGCCTCAGCGAAGGATGCTTTCTGAGCCCAGGAAATGCAAGGTTCTGCTTTTCTTAGCATGAGAATCTCTTCTGCCATTGCTCCAGGGGACAGCAGGAAGGGAAACATAACCAAGAGTGTCACAAGAAAGCAGAGAGTTATCTGTCTCGACTTCACAGATTATCCGTTTTAAAAATGCAACAGGAAGCAGAGGCTCGAGGGAGATGGAAAGCAGCTCTCTCTCTCTCTCTCTCTCTCTCTCTCTCTCTCTGGCCAGTTTTCTAAGAAGCTTGACACAAACTGCAGACTTCCTTGCATGGTGGAATGGCTTCAGCAAGCTTCTCTCACCTGGTGCCTTCCAGATGTTCGGACTAGATTAGGAATAAGGAATCTGTGGCCCTCCAAATGTTGCAAAGCTACATCTCCCATTATTTTAGATCATTGGCCATGTTTGCAGGGGCTGGTGCAAGCTGGAATCCCATCACATTTGACTGAATGATCGGGGGGGGGGGGAGACTGAGCATCTCCCCTATGAAGAACGGTTGCAGCATTTGGGACTTTTTAGTTTAGAGAAAAGGTGAATAAGAAGGGAAACGACAGAAGTTTATAAAATCATTCATGGTCTTGAGAGAGTAGGTAGAGAAAAGTACTTCTCCCTCTCTTGGACATCTAACGAAGCTGAAGATTTAGGACAGGTAAAAGGATTTCTTCATGCAATACATCGTCAACTATGGAACTCGCTCCCCCATGAGGCAGTGATGGCCCCCAATTTGGGTGGTCTTAAAGAGGACTGGGACGCGGGTGGCGCTGTGGATTAAACCACAGAGCCTTAGGCTTGCCGATCAGAAGGTCGGCGGTTCGAATCCCTGTGACGAGGTGAGCTCCCGTTGCTCGGTCCCTGCTCCTGCCAACCTAGCAGTTCGAAAACATGTCAAAGTGCTAGTAGATAAATAGGTACCACTCTGGCGGAAAGGTAAACGGCATTTCCGTGCGCTGCTCTGGTTCGCCAGAAGTGGCTTAGTCATGCTGGCCACATGACCCGGAAGCTGTACGCTGGCTCCCTCGGCCAATAAAGCGAGATGAGTGCCCAGAGTCGGCCACAACTGGATCTAATAGTCAGCGGTCCATTTACCTTTTTAAAAGAAGACTACAGACATTCCGGGGACGCGGGTGACGCAGTGGGTTAAACCACAGAGCCTAGGAGTTGCCGATCAGAAGGTCGGTGGTTCGAATCCCTGCAACGGGGTGAGCTCCCGTTGCTCAGTCCCTGCTCCTGCCAACCTAGCAGTTCGAAAGCACATCAAAGTGCAAGTAGATAAATAGGTACCGCTCCAGTGGGAGGGTAAACGGTGTTTCCGTGCGCTGCTCTGGTTCGCCAGAAGTGGCTTAGTCATGCTGGCCACATGACCCGGAAGCTGTACGCCGGCTCCCTCGGCCAATAAAGCGAGATGAGAGCTGCAACCCCAGAGTCGGTCACGACTGGACCTAATGGTCAGGGGTCCCTTTACCTTTACAGACATTCCTGGAAGAGAGGGCTATCACAGCTGGAGGCAGCAATGCTTCTGAATTCCATTTCCTGGGAACCACAAGAGGGGAGTCGCTTGGACCCTGCTTGCTGGTTTCCCAGAGGCATCTAGTCAGCCACTATGAGAACAGGATGCTGGACTAGATAGGTCATTGGCCTGATCCAGCGGGCTCTGTGGTTGGGCAACCTGTAGTCCTCCAGATGTTGCAGGACTACAACTCCCATCACCCTTGAGCGTTGGTCATGTTGGCAGGAGCTGATGGCAGTTGGACAATATCCACAACATCTGGAAGGCCACTGTTCCCCATTCTCTGGAATAGATGCACCCCTTTGTCCCCATTCAGCAGGGACCGTCTTATATTTTTTTATTCAGAAGTGGTGCAGTCTGGGACGTTGGTGTTAATTTATAACATCCTTTTATGGATAAAACGCCTCTTAATATAAGTTATCTGGGTGTTTACAGATTTGTTTATTTTTTTAAAAGCATAACAATAAAACAATGCTCTAATAAAAACCCAACACAGATTCCAAAATATCCAGCCAGCAAAAGTCAAATATAAGTGACCCGCACAATAGAATGCAATGAAAAGCGGTGAAGCTAAAACCATTATCAAATGCAGGAGTCTGGAAACACCATCCTCACTGCCAGCACTAAAGGCACAATCTTAAAAGGCTTGTGTGTAGGTGAGAGGGAGAGACCTGGGATGCTGCCCACAGGACAACAATGTACATAGGAAGCTTCTGTCAGGGCATCAGGGACTGGGAAATGCTCCAAAGACCGTGTGGCAGAAGCAGTGTGGCCAGAGGCTAATCCAGGGGGAGGGGGTAGCGATTTATGGGCTTTTGCATCTCCCGCGAGGCAGGAGCCAGGGCTGGATGAAGGGCAGGACATGCCAGGAGTGGAGGAAGAGATGGTGTCTGAGAGGAGGGGGCTGGTAGAATCCCCTCTGTCCCCCAGACTGGGGAGAGGGCCTTCTCTTCTGCATAAGAGAAGTTGCCTGTTACGTGTGTGTGTGTGTGTGTGTGTGTGCTGTCATGGACTGGCTGGGTGCATGGGAGGGAGGCATCAGCTGTCATGGACTGGCTGGGAGCAATGGTGGGAGGCATCAGCTGGGGGAAAAGGTTCAGAGCCCAGGGATTGGTGGAGGGTTGACAATGAGTGGTCACGGGGAGAAGACTGGGAGAAGGCGGTGTCGGAAGCTGGAGAGGTAACAGGGCTTAGTGAGCTGGGAGAGTCTGTGGCAGAAAGCGGTCCAGAATCAGAGGCAGAAGCTGCAGCAGGACATTGGGATGAAGGAGGCCAAAAGAGGCACCAATGAGTTAGGCTGGTGAAGAAGCACAGGTGTCTCCTGCTCCAACAAGCTCCGCTCCCCCTGGTCTCCCCCTCCCCCCAAAAACCCCCACACTATTTTTTTTTTAGGAGAGTTCACCCTTAATTCCTTACATCTGACAAAGTGCACTGTAGCCCAAGCTTCTGCAATAATAAAAACCCAAGGACCATACGACTCTATGTCTTGTTATTTTGGGAGTCTCAGAATGGACAAGGCTAGCCACATAAAAGCACCACCAAAATATTGTTCCAGCTATCTATCCCCACGCGGAGCATGACGTATTTCCACTGGCATCTACTTCCCTTCCTTCTTTAAAAAAAGGCTTGCAAGCATATTCTCATTCCCGCATATGGTCCCTTTCCTCCCGATTACGATGGTAGCTGTCCAATTTCTGCAACATATTGCAGTTCCCTCTCCCCGCCTCTGCCCTCTGAACAACTTCCGATATACGAACCAGTGCCAGAGAGCACCTGAGCCACAGCGTCACCTGGAGATGATGAATTGGCCTCTCCCTTCTCTTTTACACAGATTCTCACTAGTCTGGAGGGTACCATTTGCCCTTCGATCCAGTTCTGCATTGCAAAATTTCCTTTCCCTTTTAGGAATCAACTGTCAGTAAGGACAGGGGAAAGAGATAGCCTTCTTCTTAAAACTAAAACAGAATCCCTAGGAGAAGCTTACTCCTGAAAGGTATTTATTATCAGTTGCTCCAAGCTTAGGACGTGGCCAGGGGCAGACCTTCCCAATATGTGCCAGAAGACCTATATCTCAGGCGTGGGGAAGTGGATCTGGACCTGGCAGGATGGAACCTCATCTCTCCCTGCCCCCCACTCCCTGATAGATCAGGTGATCCATTTTTGCTTGTGCAGTTTGAAATCACTGGGCTTTGCCCTGGGCTTTCCAAATGCCACCAATCAGCTAATCCGAGAATCCTGGGCTGCTTCAAGGTCATGAACAAACAGCCCCCCCCCCAACTCCCTGCCTTTGCTAATGAATGACATCACAACTAAACAAGTGGGAGCTGCCGCAAAAATGTTGTAGCATGAAGTCCTGCTGCTCAGGATTCCAGCCACTCCCACCCCAATCTTCCCACCCCCTGGGCATCAGCCTACATGCCAGAGTTACTGAATATGCTCAGTCTTTATGGCGCTGTTTTTGGAATCCTCCCTTTGCAAGTTTTTTTCCTCCCTAAAGATACACTCGCCTCCACTTCTGCACACCTCAGGTTTCCCTCAAATGTGCAGATTTCCTCCCTCTCGTGTGGGGGTGGTGCCATTTTGGCAATTAAGCAAACAGGAACCCACCGCTTGCAGATGAGAAATAGATGGATATCTATAACTGTATCTCTCTATGCACATAAATATATGTGGGCAAGTTTCCACGCACACCGTAACATTCTTGGACTAGCAGATAATGTTTGAGCATGATCAAATGACTGAAGGTTAACTATTTGACCGATCAATTCATTTATTTAGCAAAATTTATATACTGCTTGATTGTAGGGGGGGGCGAACAAACCCACACCTCTAAGTCCTTTATAAAAATAGAAAGCGGGACAGTCCCTTATCTCAGCGCCATGTCCCGCTGCTGTCCCTTATTGATGATGTCCCTTAAATTTCCCAGGTTTCAAAGGAAGCAGCTCCTCTCCCTCCCTCCCTGCCGGCCAGGGAGGAGGGAGGCTCCAACTGTGTTGCTTGGCTGTGTTGGTCACCCAATAAGGAGTCTAAGAACGGCTGGGGGGGGTGGAGCATGCATGCCTTGTGCCGATCAAATCGGCTGCGTTGCCTGGGGACTCGCTTTTGCTCAGCGCTTCCCAGCAGAGAGGTGAAGGTGGTTTTCCTTGCTGCATCCCCTTTGCCGGGTTGCTGTGCTATGGGAACCACCACTTGAGGCTTCATTTGGCTGCTGGTTGTCTAAAATACCTTATTTTGGCTGCTGATCCCTTATTTTCAAGGCTGCTGGTCCCTTATTTTCAAGGCTGCTGATCCCTTATTTTCAAGGCTGCTGGTCCCTTATTTTCAAATCTGTAAGTTGACAGCTATGTTACAATTCTAGGTTTTTTAAAAAACAAACTGTTTGAAACAGGTTTATAGAAGCATTCAAAAGATGAAAACGAACAGTAGTTAAAAAGAGATAAAAGTTCTACGTGTCTGGATCAGCTTGCTTGGGCAAAAAATATATGTGTTAAACAGGTGTCGAAAAGAACGCAGCAAGGGTGCCTGCCTGGTGTCACTGGGAGTTGCAAAGTGCAGGTCCTGTCACACTAAAAGAATAACTTCTTACAACAGCCAAACAGGTATTACGCAGCAGCTCTAACAGCGCCAGCTCTGCAGATTTTGAAGCAGTCCATCCAAAACATTGCAGCACAAAGTCCTGCTGCTCAGGAATTTCAACCACTCCAATCAATTGAAACAGGCATGTATGGGATAGGGCGATCCTGCAACTAAGTGGGACTGAGGAATCGCTCATCGTATCAACCGGAGTCCAGCATCCTATTTCAAAAGAGGCTTGCCCCAGCCTCCCCCAACACGGGCTGGATCTAGACTCACCAAAGAAGCGTTTCACTTAAACGCGTTGCAAACTTTGTGTGAGAAATCGGGTTGGCGAAAACAGGAACTCCACAGCGCCATCTGGTGTCATGGTGTTATAATGCATATACAACGCATATAAAGAGCTTTTTCTTTGCCAATGTAGCTGAGGCCAGGGTGTTCTCTAAATATTTTGGACTACAAATCCCAGCATTCAGTGCTTGCTAGAGCCAATGGGAGCCACAGTCCAACAACAGCAGGATGAGGGTACCTCTTAGCCAAATGGAAACCCACAAACAGTTTAACAGACCTGCTGTGTTAGTCCTCCCAGCAACTGGTAGTCCTGACTCTGTACAGCAGGGATGGGGAGCTTGCTAGACTCAATCTCCCAGCAGCCCTGATCATTGGGCCATGCTGGCTGGGGCTGATGGGAGCTGGAGTCCAGTAACATCTGGAAGCCTACAGGTTCCCTATCCTTGCTATAGAACATTTGGTGTTACAGGGCAAAGGGCAATTGACCGGCACACGCTGACTCTTCATAAGGTGTTGGTATCTGTCTGTCTCGGAAGTCAGTGGAGGAGTGTGCCCTTAGTGGTGAGGTCAAACTGTTGGAAGGCTGCATCACCTGCTGTGTCTGTAGGGACTGATGTGGGAGAGAGATGTTTTGTTGCAGCCGGGGCAGATGAAGGCATCCGGTTGTGCTGCTGCGGATGCACCATGGCATTTATTCTCTCTGCATTCCTTCCAGCGGTCATTTCTTCTCTGGTTCCTGCTGTGGATACACGACCTGACTGTGTCTCTAGGCACAGCAGTAATCTGCAAGGGATTCCCACACAGAGGGGGTGATGTCAGGGGTGCCATCTGGGTGGAGGGAGGGACCAAGCCCCCCAAAATTTTCAAGGAGAGGGACCCGGCCATCTCAATATTCTCAAGGACCACATCTTTCCATAGGGACCTACCCGGACAATGAGATCATCTTCCAAGGCCCTCCTTTGTGTGCCTGCTCCTCAAGAGGTCCGGAGGCTGGCAACACGAGAACGGGGCCTTCTCTGCAGTGGCTCCCTGCCGGTGGAATGCTCTCCCCAGGCAAATTTGCCTGGTGCCTTCATTATACACCTTTAGACACAAGGCAAAAATGTTCCTTTTTAACCAGGCCTTTGGTTGATCAGATAGACATCCTATGCCCTTTTTAAAAATGTGGGTTGTTTTTTTTGGGGGGGGGCTATTGGGTGGTTGTTTGTATTTTTATTATGTATTTTCTGGTTTTATATCTTGATTTTATTTTGTGAACCGCCCTGAGATCCCTGGGTATAGGGTGGTATATAAATTCAATAAAAGTAAAGGTAAAGGGACCCCTGACCGTTAGGTCCAGTTGTGGACGACTCTGGGGTTGCGGCGCTCATCTCAATTTATTGGCCAAGGGAGCTGGTGTACAGCTCCCGAGTCATGTGGCCAGCATGACTAAGCCGCTTCTGGCTAACCAGAGCAGCGCACGGAAATGCCATTTATCTTCCCGCCAGAGCAGTACCTATTTATCTACTTGCACTTTGATGTGCTTTCTAACTGCTAGGTTGGCGGGAGCAGGGACCATTGCAGGGATTCAAACCGCCGACCTTCTGATCGGCAAGTCCTAGGCTCAGTGGTTTAACCCACAGCGCCACCCGCATCCCATATTCAATAAATAATAATAATAATAAAAACGTTCAGCAGCAACATGCACACGTTGTGTGCTCATACTGCGTGACATGCTCGCATCACACACGCAAGTCACACGGCATGCTCATGACCTGTCAGCATCTCATGTGGCATGTGTGCATGATGTGAGCACGGGGGAAGCTGGTGTGCGAGGTTGATGTTGCCAGCTTCCGTGTCACATCTGCAGACACCTTCAAAAGTGCTCCAAACAGAGGTGATTAGCAGCCCCTTCCCTTGCAGTGAAGCCAGAAAACTCCCTCGCCACCAGAAAGTTTGCAACAGTCCTGGCTTTCCATCACAGCCCTTGAAGCTAGATGCTCCCTGCCTTGGCAGCTCACACAGGAACGCACGACCGAAAGGGCAGCGGCTGGTAAACTGGGCAAACATAAGGAGGCACGGTTGGGTATTTAAGTGGGTAGAAAGGATGAATAAATGCACAGCTCATCACCGGGGGCTGTGCTCTCTCTGTGTGGAGGATGTGTTGCGTTAAATGGTATTTGCAAAAACAGAAGGGAAAGCTGACTGCGACATAACCCCTTCCGGCAGGCACAGATTTCGTGCGGCACAGAAAAAATGCCAGTATAAACAATCGTGCACGGAAGCCGCAGGGCGGCTACCATGATAATCCCCCCCAGTGTTTATACTAAAAGAAAACGCTTCACCATTTTTGTCGGCCTCAGGAGGATATTAAGGTTGCAAACCTGCCACCGTAACCTCCTTACAGGCCCAGTGGTAAGGAGTTTAGCGTCTCACGAAAAAGGAAAGGGGAATGATGACAGGCAGGTGACAGGCAGCTGCCTTATACTGAGACAGGCCATTCATCCACTTAGCTCAATATTGCCTACACTCACTGACAGCAGCCTTCCCAGGTTTCAGAGAGGATTTCTCTCTGCAGATGCCAGGGACTGAACCTGGGATCTTCTGCATGCAAAGCAGATGTTCTGCTGCTGAACTATGATCCTTCCCCATGTGACTTTGCTGCCAGAATCACCAGGAGGTTGTCTCCAGCTGGTTACTAGCCTAACCTATCTCACAGGGTTGTTGTGAGGGTAAAATGGGGATGTGGTGGGAAGAACCCCATCTTGAGCTACTTGGAGAAAGGGCAGAGTTTAAATGTCCTCTATAAATTATGATTGCATTTATTTATACCCTGCCTTTCCCCCGTGATAGGACTCAAGGCGGGTTACAGGTAAAATAAATAACAATTAAAATCAAATAGGCAAGGTTGCCCTTGCAGAAAGAGAACTTGGTGCCTTCCTGAACTACAACTCCATGCTGCCTCCACGTTAGCCTTCCTACCACTCTGAACCATCACTAACTGAAGGTCCCCATCCTACTAGGAGACTGCTCTTTACATCAGGGTTGGGAATAGGAGGCCTTCCAGGCATCACTGTGTGGCCCTCAGGATTACCCCCAGGCCCCTACACACCCTCTCCCCAGGCCACCCCCCTCCCTGGCCCAACTTTCCTCCTTCTTGAGTACTGTCTACAGCAGATGTTGTTGGACTACAACTCCCATCATCCCTGAGCTCTGGCCTTGCTAGCTAGGTGTGATGGGAGTTGTAGTTCAACAACATCTGGGGACCCACAGGTTGAGAAAGGCTGGTCTACAGCCACTGATTCTCAAACTTGGCTCCCCACCAGTTGTGGGACTACAACTCCCACCATCCCCTGGTCCTGCTAGCTAGGGATGATGGGAATTGTAGTCCTACAACTGTCAGGGCTACCCAGGCTTGAGAAACACTGGCCTACACTGACTATCAGTGGATGTTGAGGGTTTCAGGCAGGAGTCTCCCAACCTTACCTGGAGATGCTGGGAATTGAACCCGGGACTTCCTGCTTGCAAGGCAGATGCTCTACCACTGAGCTATGGCCCTTGAATCTGGTGGTGCCTCTTCCTTGCTTGGATGTCAGGTAAAGTGGTGTGTGTAGAAACCAGGTTGCTGTACAAAAGTAGGATGCTTATTCATTGCTCTGCTCACTTTTACCTTTGGCAGGTGGCCCTCCGGAGGTTGCCCAGAAAGGAATGTGGCCCCTGGGCCAGAAAAGTTTCCCTGCCCCTGCTTTTCATGCTCAGGTCCCTGCAGTCCAGCACCAGCAGCTCCTTTGTTCAGAAGCATCGAGATATTAGCAGCTGCTGCAGCTGTAAAGAAGAGCCAGGAGGCATCCTTCTTGCAGAGAAGTGAGACCCACAAGGGGGCACCACAATACAGTGGAAAGGCACCTTCCTCTCGCTTCCTCACAGAGCCTTGTTTATTTCCCTCTTTTCTCCTGTGCCTCCCCCTCCCCCGCCTCAAATCCCAGCTTTTGACACACATGCAAAAGCCCTTCAAGATTTATGGGAGTTGTAATCCAAACCTCTTTGGCTCAAAAGCCTTGAGGAGCTAAATCACAATATGGCTTTGACAAGCATGTGTGGGTGTTAAACACACCAGAGTTCAATGCAGACCTGACAGTGCTTTGGGGACCATCTTAAAGGACACCCAGGAAGCCCTTCCCGTGGGGTTCCTTAAGATGGGGTGGGTGGGGTGCAGAGTCCAACGGATCCCTAAAGAGTTTTATTAAAAGAATAAAAACAGCACAACAAGGGGCTTGGGGACTGACCTTCAATCCTGCCCCCTAGTTTGTTCTTTGGGCTTGAGGTAAAGGGAAAGGGAAAGGATGCCTGGACGGTTAAGTCCAGTCAAAGGCAACTATGGGGTTGTGGCGCTCACCTCGCTTTCAGGCCGAGGGAGCCGGTGTTTGTCCACAGACAGCTTTCCAAGTCATGTGGCCAGCAGAACTAAACCGCTTCTGGTGCAACAGAACACCATGACGGAAACCAGAGTGCACGGAAACGACGTTTACCTTCCCACCACAGTGGTACCTATTTATCTACTTGCACTGGCACACTTTCAAACTGCTAGGTAGGCAGGAGCTGGGACAGAGCAACGGGAGCTCATCCCGTTGTGCAGATCTGAACCGCCAACCTTCTGATTGGCAAGCCCCAGAGGCTCAGTTGTTTAGACCACAGCGCCACCCGCATCCCTTCTTTGGGCTTGGCCACTGGCTGGTCCCATGGCTCCTGGCTCACCCCCCCCCCCCCAGATGACTACTACTTCAGCCCAGCCCTGAGAGGATTGTTAGCTGCAGTGGACACCTCCATAGTCAGACAAAAGATGCTTCTAAGTTCCAGATGCTGGAAACAGCAGGAGGGGCATGTGCAGTTGCCGTCAAATTCTGCTTGTGAGCTTCCTACAGGATCCCGGTTGGCCACCATGAGAGTAGGATGATGGACTCGAGAGGCCAACTGGCCTGATCCAGAAGGGCTGTTCTTACATTCTTACTTCCCTGAGTAAAAGCACGCAGACTGAACTGATTACCTCCTCAAGGCTCGCTTCCAAATCTCTGTTGCATGACCCTCAGGAATCAGCAATACACAGAGACATGGGGAAGAGATCCCCTTTTATCTCTTGCCCACCAAGAAACGGGAACAGTTTGCAAATCATCTCCCCTGAATACCTCAACGCCCGGATCAGGCACAGAACAATGAGGTTACAGAACGGAGATCCGTGAATACGTGCAGCCCAGCCACAGGGAGTCATCGCTAAAGCGCTTTGCAATGTGCAAAATCACTGACATGCTGGATTTATTCTCCAGAGCAGTGCTGCAAGATAAAGTCCCTGTTATTGCCAGAAGGAGAACTGAAGGTGAGTGCCTTGGCTTGCCTAAGAACACATCAAAGAGCACCGTCTAAGGCAGGAGTGGGGAACCTGTGGTTTCCCAGAGGTTGGTGGGCACCAGCTCCCATCAGCCATGCAGTAATCGAACCTAGAGGTTACCAGAGCATAGACAGCAGTCCCTGTGCAGGTAGGGTCACAGCTGAGCCAGCAGCCAAAGATGATGGGAGGCACTCCAGGATACTGAGGCCACCTGAGCCTCAAGCAACAGGATCCAAAAACACGCCCAAGCTCCATGCCCACTCCTTCAGAGGGAGTGTAACCCCATCAAGAGCAGGCAACCTCTTGGGAACCACACCCACTAACTGTGCTGGTCCCGGGGGGGGGTACCGTGAGGCGTGGTCAAAGTCTGGTCCTGGGCCGAGGGTCTGGAGACTGTCCACCAAGGGGGAAGCGGGGTCCAAAGCAAGAAGTCGGGCGTGGTCGGGAACTCGGGAAAAACAGGTCTGGGTACAGGCAGAAACAGGTTTCCAACGTCGTTGCTCCCGCAACCTGGGACTAGGCTGACTGGCCTTTATCTCCTCTGAGGCCCACAGGTGACCCGCCTCCCCTGGCCTTAAGGCGAGCACTCCTCCTGAGAGAACCCAGTTCCCTCCGCCTCTCTGCCCTGAGCCTCTGCAGCTCAGGAGAGGCTGGAGGGTTACTGGACCCAGAGGCAGCCTCACCTTCTCCTGACAGAGCTGGGAGAGGAGCCAGAGTGGATTCATCTGGTGTCTGCGCCTGAGGATCCGGCACAGGTGCGGGCCCTTCAGATTCAAGGCCCTGCCCCGGCTCAGCCGGCCCTGGAGGCAGGGACTCCTGTGCAGGCTGGGATTCCTCCGGTTCAGCCTCTAAATCAGATTCCCAGGCCATCACACTAACAGTGCCTGAATCTTATCTGGACTGAGCTTCAGTTTGTTGGCTCTCATCCATTCCATCAGTGAGGCAAGGCAATGGTCCAGTACATCCACAGATGTAAAGCAGAAGGAGAGCTGTGTGTCACCAGCATATTGCTGACAACGTTCTCCAAAACTCAGGATAACCCCACTCAGCGGTTTCATGTAGATGTTAAACAGCATAGGGGGGAAATTTGAATGCTGAGGAACCCCGCACTGAAAGCTCCATGGGGCCAAAGACCACTCCCCAAGCATCACCCTCTGGAAATGACCATCCAAGTAGCAACGGAACCACCACAAATCAATGGCACATTTCCACCACCTCTCTCCCAACAAGAGGTCATTATACATGGTGACCAAAGCAGCGGGATCACATTCACTCAGTGCTATGCCAGCTGCACTGGCTCCCAATGGAGTACAGGATCAGGTTTAAGGTGCTGGTTTTAACCTTTAAAGCCCTATACGGCCTAGGCCCCTCTTCTGGTATGCCCCACGGAGGACCTTACGGTCTGCTGACAACAACTTCTTGAAGATCCCGGGGCCAAGGGAAATTAGACTGGCCTCGCCTAGAGCCAGGGCCTTTTCGGCCATGGCCCAGGCCTGGTGGAACACTCTCCCACAAGAGACCAGGGCCCTGCAGGATTTGACATCTTTCTTTTCCACCAGGCCTTTGGGCAGGATGCAGTTTGACTTACTTTCCTTTGTATAAAACAAGCCCAAAGGAGGCCTCCAACCCGCTCCTTGTATGATCAGTGGAAACAGTTGGTCCTAGCAAGTATCAACCACTCTCAATTCCAACCTGATAATTGCCACCTGCCCAGATTTTAACTTGTCTGAATTAATTTTAAGATGTATTTTAATTAATTGATGTCTGTTTTTATGCATATTGTATTGTTTTTATGATGTTAGCCGCTCTGAGCCCGGCCTCGGCTGGGGAGGGTGGGATACAAACAAACAAACAAACAAACAAATAAATAAATAAATAAATAAATAAATAAATAAATAAAATAATAATAATAATAATAATAATTCTTTGGCAAAATCAGACCATGGATGAGGGAAGTCTAACTCAGAGCTGGCATTCAGAAACAGCAGCTGCAGACCCAAGGGCTGGCTGATAGGACAACCTCAGTTCCCCAGGTAACCAATTCCAGAAAGGCTAAAGCTGTAACACTAAAAGTCCAGTACTCTCAGCACTGTTCCATCTGAAGAATGCAGTTGCCAGGCAAGAATATATGAGGTGATGTGGCCCCTTGGTATATAAGCTGTTATTCCTTGGTTAGTGTGCACACTCTATGGCAAACCTGGGTTTACTGTTGAGTAATGGATAAAACAGCCCAGAGATAACAGACCTGAACATTTGCGTATCCTTGGTTGTCCCAGGTCAAGGTGACCTAGAAGACAATGCGGTGCATTTTTAATTTATAGATGAATTAGTCACTACTCTACTTCACAGTGACCTGCAAGCATACACCCGGGAGCTGTTTACACAGAGCTTTTCTATAAGTCATCAGTATTACTGCATGTTCCCTACTTCACCAAGTGATAAGACATCTCAGGGACAGCACTACTCTGTTTAAGCTTCCTTTGAAAGCGAGAGGAGACTAAAGACTTATAGAGGACCCAGCTGGATGAAACACTCAACTTAGTTTAGCATTACAAGAGCAAGTCTAGGCACCCCTTGGGCTCCTGTGCTTCTACCTCCCTGCTCGTCCTCTAGCTGAAGTTGATCAGTAAAACAAAGCCAGCTCCATATGGGAATGTTCAGGGATGCAGGAGAGGATATATGGTTTGTTTATAGCCTTTCCGACTTGTGTTAACAAGTTCCACAATTTAGCAGAGTAACATTCCCCTTTTTAAACTCACAGCGGATGCATTTGCTCAGGCTCACTAAAGCCTCTATAATAACTGTCCTGGTATTTTCCCCTTATTCCCTTATAAAAGATAAGACACGACACAATCTTCTATAAAAGTACAAAAAGAGTTTACTCAAATTCTGTTCACAATAGGATCCCAGAAGGCAGACTTATCTTAGAAAAGTAACACACACCTGGAAACTATCCCATAAGGAGACAGCCCCTCTGTCCTCTCTTGGCTGGAAGCCAAGACAGCATCTTTGGCTAAGCAGATGTTGCTTCTTCGATGAAAGTAGTCACAGAGAGAGAGATGGCTGTCCTGCTCTGTGCTTTAGTCGTTACCTGCACAGGTGAGGCCACGCCCACCTCTAGTCACATGCAGAGGAAGTCTGTCCCAGCCCAGAAGGAAACAGGAAGTTTACCTGCTGGCTGGACAAGCATTCCTCCCCATGTGCAAACATGTTCACTCTAGGAATGTTGTACTTGACTGCTGTTGTGTTTCACATCCCACACTCCACAACTTTGGTTTAAAGCCAGGTTGTTTCCACAGTTTCAGCAGTCTGTCTGGGTTCAGACAGCATAACAAGCTGCACTCAATTTACTGGAGGTGGAGGAGGGTGGCTGCCCACGAGGCCAAGGCTTGTAAGCCAAAGGAGTCAGAGATCTTTGGAGCATTTGCAAATATCCAAGCTGATCAAAACAGTGGAGGCAGACGGGTACTACCACAAGGGAGGTCCCCAGAGAAGAGATCCTGCTCCTGGAGGTAATATATACACGACTAGTAGCCACTGATAGCTGTATCCTCCATTACTATGCTTAACCCCCCTTTAAAGCTATCCATGCTGGTACCCATCACAGCATCTTGCAGGAGAGACCTCCATTGTTCAACAGTGCAGAGTGTGAAGAAGTATTTTATTTTGTCTGTTCTCAACACTGAGCTTCACTGGGTGGCCCTGGGTTATGGTATTCTACAAGACAGAGGGGGGTCCTCTCCATTTTCTCCAGTGTGCTGTAGTGGTTAAGAGAGGTAGACACGTAATCTGGTGAACCGGGTTCGATTCCCCGCTCTTCCACATGCAGCTGCTGGGTGACCTTGGGCTAGTCACACTTCTCTGAAGTCTCTCAGCCTCACTCACCTCACAGAGTGTTTGTTGTGGGGGAGGAAGGGAAGGAAGAATGTTAGCTGCTTTGAGACTCCTTAGGGTAGTCTCTAAGCGGGATATCAAACCCAAACTCTTCTTCTTCTTCTTCCAATCCATCCATCATTTTATATATCTCTATCATATGCCTCACCTTTCTTGCCTTTTCCCCTAGACTAAAAAGCCCCAGATGTTGTAACCTGCAGAGGTGCTCCAGCCCCCTGGTAAGTCTTTTTCTGTACCCTTTCCAGCTCTGTAAAATGTTCTATTTTACGTGAGGGTTATGCAAAAAGCTGAAACTCTTTTTCTGTTCTGGAGCCAACTGGGAGCCAGGATCTGTCCAAGGCTGTTTGGATGAACTCAGTCTGGTTACTAGGGCCCTTTACCTTTTTTTTGGGGGGGGGGTTCTTTTTGCCTGTCCCTCCATTAGCTACGCAGTTGGCCTCTCAGCCTGCCTTGTTGCTGAATGGCTGCTCTGGGAAGACTTGGTTTCAAATGCCCCTTTCTCCTATTCATTCCTCCTCCTGCCATGTGGAAAGAAATTAACCCAAGAACAGTTTCCTGGCAACAAGAACAATGCTCGTGGTGAGGTCACTGCTGGGCTGGCTCTCAACGTAGCCGCAGACCAATGGGCAAATTACAAAAAAGGAAAAAGGGCACAAGACACCAAAACAGGGCATTGCCTCGACCTCCCAGGAATGCTCTCACACATGGTTGGTGGTGGGAACAGAGGTTCATGCCACAAATGGAGCAAAGTTTCTTTTTTTATAACAGGGAGAAACAATCGCAGCAGCAATAAAATTTACATGGGGAGCCTGTGGCCACCCAGATGATCCTCAATGGGCTGTAGCTCTATGGGAGAGCATCACCTTTGCCTGCAGATGGACCCGGGTTCAATCACCACCCTCTCCATGTAGGGCTGGGAGCATCCCCTGTCTGAAACCCTAGAGAGAGGCTGCCAGTCAGTGTAGACCATGGGTAGGCAAACTAAGGCCTGGGGGCCAGATCCAGCCCAATTGCCTTCTAAATCTGGCCCACGGACGGTCCAGGAATCAGCGTGTTTTTACACGAGTAGAATGTGTCCTTTTACAGTGGTACCTCGTGTTACAGACACTTCAGGTTACACAATTTTGGGTTGCGCACCATGCCGAACCTGGAAGTACCGGAACGGGTTACTTCTGGGTTTTGGCGCTCGTACATGCGCAGAAGCGCTAAATCATGTGTGCAGACGTGGTGCTGCGGGTTGCGAACGGTGCGGGTTGCAAACATGCCTCCCACACGGATCACGTTCGCAACCCGAGGTTCCACTGTACAGTGGTACCTCGGGTTAAGTACTTAATTCGTTCCGGAGGGCCGTTCTTAACCTGAAACTGTTCTTAACCTGAAGCACCACTTTAGCTAATGGGGCCTCCTGCTGCCACCACGCCACCGGAGCACGATTTCTGTTCTCATCCTGAAGCAAAGTTCTTAACCTGAGGTACTATTTCTGGGTTAGTGGAGTCTGTAACCCGAAGCGCATGTATCCTGAAGGATATGTAAGCCGAGGTACCACTGTATTTAAAATGCATCTCTGGGTTATTTGTGGGGTCTGCCTGGTGTTTTTACATGAGTAGAATGTGTACTTTTATTTAAAATGCATCTCTGGGTTATCTGTGGGTCATACGAATTTGTTATTTTTTTTCTTTTCTTCAAAATATAGTCCGGCTCCCCACAAGGTCTGAGGGACAGTGGACCAGCTCCCTGTTGAAAAATTTTGCTGACCCCTGGTGTAGACAATACTAAACTAGATGGTGATGGACTACATGGAATTGGCGGAAATGACTGGCAGAATCCGAGACCAGGGAGAAGAGTCGGTGGAAGAAGATTGGAAGAAATTTAAAGACTATTTACAGAAATACTGTAAAATTAATGAATGTTAAAATGATGTCAGAATGAAGTTAAGTGGTTTTAGCAGCAATGTTATAAAGGTGTATGTAAAAATGGATTGTTAACAGGTGAGAACCTAAAGCTATAATATATTAAGTTAAAGGATTAAGATAAAAACAAAGAGATAAAGGAATTGCTGCATTAATTAACTGAACTGGAATACAAAAAAGGGAGGCGTGAGGAGGTCAGGGAAACAAGTAAATGAAATGTAAGGCATGGAAAGATTGATTTGTTTTTTAAGTCTCTTTTATTTTTTCTGTATTTTGTATTTTTTCTTTTTTCTATTTTTCTTTTTTTATATATGTAACTTTTTTTTTTTTGAAACCTTAATAAATATCATTTTTTAAAAAATAAAAAAACCACTAAACTAGATGGAAGACCAAACGTCTGACTTGGTATAAGGTAGCTCCCTTTGTTTCTGTGTAACGGGATGGTTCACAGAAGTAATAATAATAATAATAATAATAATAATAATAATAATAATAATTTATTATTTGTACCCCGCCCATCTGGCTGGGTTTCCCCAGCCACTCTGGGCAGCTTCCACAGAGACCAAAAATACACTAAAATGTCACACATTAAAAACTTCCCTGAACAGGGCTGCCTTAAGATGTCTTCTGAATGTCAGGTAGTTGTTTATCGCTTTGACATCTGATGGGAGGGCGTTCCACAGGGCGGGCGCCACTACCGAGAAGGCCCTCTGCCTGGTTCCCTGTAGCTTTGCTTCTCGCAATGAGGGAACCGCCAGAAGGCCCTCGGCGCTGGACCTCAGCATCCGGGCAGAATGATGGGGGTGGAGTTGCTCCTTCAGGTATACTGGGCCGAGGCCGTTTAGGGCTTTAAAGGTCGACACAAACTCTTTGAATTGTGCTCGGAAAAGTGGTGGAGAGGGGCGATACTAAAAAAACACATTTCTTTTAAGTGCTCACAAATAAGGAAGGCTCAGCCTGATGCTTATTTCACCAGTGATTTGGGCTTATGAATCACGCTTTCTTAGAAGAGGTTATCACAGCAAGCTATTGTATCTCTTCAGGCAAACAGGAAAGATCGTGGTTGAGGCGTGTGAAGTGGACATGTTAATAAAACGCTGTCAACAAACGGACGAGAAGTCTCCGGTGCCACAGCTTTCCTCGGCTGCCAGGAATGCCTCTCAGAGGCTCCTTCTCTCCCTCAATCCCTTCCCCACAAACTTATACATATGTGTCTTCAGTGCTTGTTTGCTTTAAATACACTGGTAGCATGAAATAATGAAGTGGGTCAGGCGGCTACACAGCAACCTACAGGGATTTTACGTGACGGAGGAGCGCTGGATAGGAGACAGGTGGAAGAAAAGCCAATTTTAACAGAGACAATTTATCAAAGCAAGCGAGATTTCTCTTGAGAGGCCTCAGCTACCATAGTTCTGTATCCTAACCCGCTAAATGGGGACCAAAGAGGCGACTCAGATAATAAGGTCCCAATGCAGTCGCAAGACTATCACTCAGCAACAGAAGCAAAGGCTTCCGTTCCCCAAACCGCTTTGCGAAAGGCTCATCTCTTGGCAAAGCCCATTACCATCCTTGGGATAAAGAGGTCTTTTGAATAACTCATTCACAAAAAACCCCCCACCATAATAACATTGTTGGGAGTAAAGCAGAAAGGCTCAGGGGGGAGTTTGCAGTGTAATTCTCCTCAGACAAGCTGGTGCTTGCTTTTGAAATAAAGAATTACACTGCAAACACACAAACACCAAGGAGCTACTGGATCTTCCCTAAGTAATGGACACATCCTTCTACCACAAATTAAACGGTCCCTCCCATAGTGAATTTGAAGATGCCACAATGCCATTTTAGTAACTCATCCCATGAGGTGGCATGGTAATGCCCCTTAGGGCAAGTGAGAGCTATGCAAATGTTTTCAGGAGTGTGGAAAAACACACCAATATGATTGTATGGAGCCCTTATTGCCTTGCTTGATGTTGGGAAAGATGGAGGGCACAAGGAGAAGGGGACGACAGAGGACGAGATGGTTGGATAGTGTTCTCAAAGCTACCAGCATGAGTTTGACCAAACTGCGGGAGGCAGTGGAAGACAGGAGTGCCTGGCGTGCTCTGATCCATGGGGTCACGAAGAGTCGGACACGACTAAACAACTAAACAACAACATTGCCTTGGAAAGACCTATCTTAAAACTTGGCCAGTTCTAAGAATTGAAGCACATTCATGGAAGATAATGGCCACTAACCATAATGGCTGTGTTGGAGGCAATATGCCTATTTTATTTTATTTTTTGAAATCATTTTTATTGGTTTTACAAATACAAAATGCAAATAAACAGAGAATTAAAAAGTATATCTATATAAAGAGATTCTCCAAATCTCAAGACTTCCCTCCATCCCCTCCACGGGGTCTCATTTTAAACATCTACTACGGCATATTCATCAGTAATCAATTTTTTTTATATCAAACCATATTATCCATTGTAATTTTTATACTGCAAGCGAAATCAAAATCCTGCCTTTGCTTCCATCTGTTTACAGTGGTCTCCTAAATAGCTTATAGTTTTTTCCCCATTCTTTTATAAAGTTTGCACCCTCTTGGTTTCTGAGTTTGCAGTTTTGCCATCTCAGCATAGTCCATCAGCTTGGTTTGCCAGAGGCAATATTCCTCTCAATCTCAGCTGCACAAACAGAGTGAGTGCTGCTTCTCTCAGGTCCTGCGTATGGACTTCTCATAAACATTTGTTTGGCCTGAGAACAGGGTGCTGGACCAGATGGGCCTTTGGCCTGATCCACCAGAGCTCTGCTTTTGTTCTTACACACGTCTCAAAGTGATGTACAGTGGTACCTCGGGTTAAGAACTTAATTCGTTCTGGAGGTCCGTTCTTAACCTGAAACTATTCTTAACCTGAGGTGCCACATTAGCTAATGGGGTGTCCCGCTGCCACCGTGCCGCCACCGTGCAATTTCTGTTCTCATCCTGAAGTAAAGTTCTTAACCTGAAGTACTTTTTCGGGATTAGTGGAATCTGTAACCAGAAGCATCTGTAACCTGAAGTGTCTGTAACCCGAGGTACCACTGTGCAGTAGAAGCAGTTAAGAAGCAGTGGATATTTTTTTGAAAAACAACAACACCCAAAAATCCAATTGCCTTCAGAAAAAGCAACCACTGCCATCAGAATGCCCGCCGCCAAACAGACACAATGTGAGAACCACGCAGAAAGTCTGGTGAGTCGGGAAGAGAGTTGTTGCTCAGGCAAAGTGCCAGCCAAGAACAAGGAGTCATTGATCCCACTTCCTGTTCAAGAGGGACCAATGGTCAGGCAGGGTGGGCGGGGGTCAGTCCAGAGCCTGCAAGCAGAACCTCTTCCCAGCAGGGAAGCAAACAGCAGTCTTTGTACCACATGGGGCAGCTGACCACAGATCCAACCACCACCTGGCCCCGGCTCCTGACAACATCCTGCCCCCAAATGTTTCTGCTCCCAACAAAATCTGAGTCCCCTCTGGCTGCTTTAGAGTTAACAAGTTTCACTGCAGAATCTGGGTTCCCAAGGAGGCTGTTGCATTGCTTTGTGTGTTACATTTCCCCTGCTCCCCTTAGGGAAGAAAATCTCCGCGGGTGTGAAGGGGCATATGATGGAGCCTTGCACAGAATCAGGCCACTGGTCCATGCCATATTGCACAAGTATCCAGTTTTGTGTGGGACATCCCAGATTAACAGAAGCCACACTGCGGTGGTGACAGTGGCTGCGGCTGCAGAGGTAGCAGAAGAAGAAGAGGAGTTTGGAGTTGATATCCCGCTTTATCACTACACCAAAGGAGTCTCAAAGCAGCTAAGAATCTCCTTTCCTTTCCTCCCCCACAACAAACACTCTCTGAGGTGAGCGGGGCTGAGAGATTTCAGAGAAGTGTCACTAGCCCAAGGTCACCCAGCAGCTGCATGTGGAAGAGCAGAGTCGTGAACCCGGTTTACCAGATTACGAGTCTACCGCTCTTAACCACTACACCACACTGGCTCTCAGCAGAGGCTGTGGCAGCAGGGAAAGAGAGAGAGGTCCACTGTTGGCACTGAGACACCCACCCAGGATGTCGTAGCATAAGTGCTCCAAGGAAGCCTCAGGTGGCAATGGCATGAGCTGGCAAAGGTAAAGTGGCAGTAGTATGTGTGTGAGTGGGACAGCAGCTTGGAGCGGGTGTGTGTGTGTGTGTGTGTGCAGGGCTGTCTTAAGCATATCCGGTGCTGTGGGGCAAAGATCCCTCTGGCGCCCCCCCCGGCAACTCCAAAACAAGGGAGGGGGCTGTGGAAAATGTCCTCTGCCTCCCCCACTGCCACGATCCCTGGCATGGTGGCGTCGATCAAGCAGGAAAATGTGCTGGTGGATATGTTATCTGGCATTGGGGCGCCCAAGAAGGCAGCCCAGGAAGGCTGCGCGCCGCCTTTCGCCAGGAAGCAGGACGAGCACAGCGACTGGGATCAGGGCCATCTTTAACAGATGCAGAGGCTTGGGAGGGAAGCTGCGTGCCCGCCAGCCATATAGTTGGCGGGGTGCAGCTGGCAGGTGTGCAGGGAAAGGGGAGGCTGCCAGCAAAGCCGCACAGCTCCCCCACTCGCTAGGGCGCCCCTGGGAGGCCAGCGCCCTGGCGCAACGAACCACTAACATCAATGGGAAAGACGGCTGTGTGTGTGTGTGTCCCAATTTGCCCTCCCCAAAAGTTGGAGAGAATGTTATCCATCTCTACAGCATAACCTTCCCATGGTGCGCCACATTAATAATAATAATAATAATAATAATAATAATAATAACAACAACAACAACAACCATCACCAGCCCATCTAGCTAGGTTTCCCCAGCTACTCTGGGCAGCTTCCAACAAAATATTAAAATACAATAATTCATCAAACATTAAAAGCGTCCCTAAACAGGGCTGCCTTCAGATGTCTTCTAAAAGGCTGATAGTTGTTTATTTCTTTGACACCCGGTGGGAGGGCGTTCCACAGGGCGAGAAGGCCCTCTGCCTGGTTCCCTGTAACTTTGCTTCTTGCAGTGAGGGAACCGCCAGAAAGCCCTCGACCTGACCATTCAGCAGTGGAGCAGCACGTCTGTGGCTCTCCAGATGTTGCTGGACTCTCAACTCCTGCCAGCTCCAGCCAGCAGGGCCAGTGGTCAGCAATTATGGGAGCTGTAGCCTGGCAACTCCTGGAGGGCCACTGGTTCCCCAACTTTGCATTAGGTCACATTCAGGAAGAAAGAATCCCTGTGAAAACCAGTGAAATAAAGATCCTTTAAAATGCGTAAATACTATCTGAGTGTTTTCTTGCCATCCATAGCAAATAGCTTCCTTCTATACTTGCTTATCATGCAAAGCCTTTTTTAAAAAAACAAAAACAACAATGAAAACACTCCATTAACTAAGCATCCTCATTGTGCAAATTGCAAACCACTGCATGACAAACAAAATTATAGGTTTGAGACACACTCAATGAATGTGTGGAAGAGCACTTCTGAAAGGGTTGTACTAAGGTCTTTGGGAGTCTTTCGTGATGCAATTGAATTCTTCCCCCTTGGTAGAATTCCCATTGTTCCAGATTTGCAGCCTGAAACACCCCACGTAACTAGCTTGTGAGCAAGTGCCCAATTGCTACAGAGCCAAAAGGCAACTATGGGGAGCCTTTGGCCTTCCAGATGTTGCTGAACTGCAAATCCCATCATCCTCAGCAAGCATGGTCAATAGCTAGGGATAATGGGAGCTGTGGTTCAGCAAGAGGTCCAGAGTCTCACACTTGGATTCTGGACTCTGCCAGTAGACAGGCCATCAAGGGCCACAGGGCAGCTTGCTCTCAAGAAAAACGTCATCACAAGGGCAAGACCCACCTGGCTGCATCCACCAGCCAGTGAAGCTGCATCCCTGGAGCAGCAGAAAATAATCCGGGATGCTGGGCTGGCATCTTTAGTATGGAAAGGCTGCATAAATCATTATTGCCAGCATGAGACGTGTTGCAGTAAAGTGACAAATGTGGGCTTGCATCAGCTTGTCACTTTTCAAACCCACAATGTTGCTCCATTTTGTGGGGCCTTTTGTAGGACAGAAGCAATTGCCGGTCTGCGATGCTCGTAATCCATCGCTTTCCCGTCTTTTGGCTTCATTTTATTTTATTTTTACAAGTCCACCTTGAGTGGTGATGCTAAAAGAAAGCAGTTAAAGACAACCTGAAAAGCAAACTGCGAGTTTGAGGGGCGGAATAGAACCGTTTGGTAGACGAAATAAAGCAGGATGCAGTTAACTTTTTTGCCTTCTGGAAAGAATGACTGCCAGAAAAGAACAATTATTGCCTATCTGATTTTTTGTGTTTTTTTTTTAAAAAGGCAAGCACCTACTTTAAGAATGATTTGTAGGTTGTGGGTTTTCAGAAGGTGCAATCAGCTGAAGAACTATTTTGCATTTTGCTTCTGGTCTTCTTTCTTTTTCCTTTTTCTTTTCTGCTGTACTTTCAGATGATGTTGGAGTGTATCACCCATATTTCACCCCAAAGCATCTTTGTTTGGTTTTGTGGAGGCCATGGAAGTGGTGTAGAGAAGCTGCCAAGGCTCATGGCAAATGTGCGCATTTATTCTCTCTCTCTCTCTCTCTCTCTCTCTCTCTCTCTCTCTCACACACACACACACACACACACACTCCACTTCCATTGAGCAAACCAGATTTGCACATCTTTGTAGGACTGCAAGCTACCCCATGGGAAACTTACTGACACATACATACAATTTATAGGTTGCCCTATAACTAAAGTTCACTGAGCAGCTTGCAGGGATTAAATCACACATCAATTACAATAAAAGACAAAATGCAAGCGATGCAATACCATCCCATACCCACCCTACAATCTTTCCAAGACTGGAGGGGCAAATAAGATTGCTAGCCCCAGGGTGGGCATATTCCTCCCCACCACCCTAAGACTGTACTGGGGAAACAGAAGGGGATCCTGCCATGATTCACCCCCTGGCAGGCAGAACACCACCTCATACTGAGAGAGATCCTTGGTCCATCTACCTCAGAATTTTTTTTTATTCAAAATTATAACAAGACATATTATCCAAAAACATACCATCCTTGTTTTCCCCCTCCCATTTTTCCTCCCTCCCCCCCCCACAAACCCCCCCCCCACCCCCCGACTTCCCTCAGTTCCAGTCTTTGGTTTCTCTAATAATGCTGTTTTCTGCATGTTACAAAGTTGTATAGATCCTCAAACTATTTAGCTGATTATTATCAATTCTTGACACTGGCTGGCAGCAGCTCACTGGGGTTTCAGGACAGGATTCCTTCCCAGTTGTATCTGAAGATGCCAGGGATTCAGCAGATGCTCTCTCCTTGATCTACAGACTCTCCCCACCAGCTGTAAGGTTTTCAGCAGCTGCATCAAGGAAGCCTCCATGGCGGCTCCTGTTCCTTCCAGGCACCAAGGGATTGCTCACCCCCTTATTCCTCCCTCCCCCCCAAAAAAGTTGAGATTCCAAGAATGTTTGCACCCAATAGGAAGTAGCTGGCGCAGAACCCTCAGACACGCACAGAGGGGGAGCCACACCAACAACATTTGGTCTGCACACTTGTTTTTTCATGGCATCCATTTAATTAATTAATTTGCTTAACAGGACGTATATACTTGCTTTATCATCAAAACCTCTAAGTGGCTTCCGGAATAACATACATTGAAATCACTAAATACAATCAGATGTTGAAAATGAGTTAAGGTCTTTAAGGTAAAGGGACCCCTGACAATTAAGTCCAGTCACAAACGACTCTGGGATTGTGGCGCTCATCTCGCTTTAAAGGCTGAGGGAGCCGGCGTTTGTCTGCTTCCACAGACAGTTTTTCCGGGTCATGTGGCCCGCATGACTAAGCCATTTCTGGCGAAACCAGAGCAGTGCACGGAAACGCCGTTTACCTTCCTGCCAGAGCGGTACCTATTTATCTACTTGCACTGGTGTGCTTTTGAACTGCTAGGTTGGCAGGAGCAGGGACCGAACAACGGGAGCTCATCCCGTCGTGGGGATTTGAACTGCCGACCTTTCTATCAGCAAGCCCAAGGCTCAGTGGTTTAACCCACAGCACCACCTGCGTCCCTTTACCTAAGTATAAATAAAACCAACTTATTATTTAAGAAACCACATACATTATCAAATAAAATAGCGCATCAAAATTATGCCTGGGGGCAGGCTTGCTTAATTATTATAATTATTTTTAAGGTAGCAAAAGCAAGACAGTGAAAGCACCGGCCGAATGTCAATAGGCAGGGCCAACTTGTAGCTGTTGCCGCAATGATAGATCGATCCCTGGCAAGGGTATGTGGAAAGTGTCACTTGGGAATGTGCGCATTTCGGCCGACCAAAGCGGTCAGGTGGTCATATGTTGGATAGAATGAGAAGCAATTAGAAGCAAGTGCTTCAAACAGGCAATTGTGCCATACCCTACCCAATCATTAAGCCTGACTTAAGGCGTCAGCCTCTTCCTTGAAGGCCTCTCTTCCTGGTGAACCTCATTGTCTCCTCTTTGCCGTGTCACCTGGATCCCTTCTGCAAAATTAAAGCACCAGGCAGACGCAAGGACGTTGCAATCCAAATCTCAGCGGCATCTCCATCTCTTTTCGCCCCCGCACTGGTGCACTAAACCTTTTGTTTCTATTGGACTGAAGAGTTGGGGGGGAGGGTTCAGTTTGTTTTCCCTCTTTTCTTTTTAATATAAACATCAAATCTCTTAATTCTCTGACCCAGAAATCACAAGCAATCCTCATAATAAAAAAAATCTGGGACAAACGCTCTCTCCCTCTAAACACATATTCCCAGATGTACAGACTTGAAGATCCTCTGAAACTCCCAAATCTCCCTATTTAAAGTGATTTTGATTGATGTTTTATAATGTTTGTATGCAAACTCATTCTACCCCGATTATGGAGTTGTTTTCTGGTACCACCAGCTCCCTGCTATTAAACAATATGCACTTCTGCTTCTTGCAAGCAAGGTAGTTTCTTCTTTGCTGCCTTTCCCAGTGACTGGGAAGCAGGGGTGCTTCTGGAATTTGGGCTTTGCAAATATCGATACTAATATAATAATAATAATAAATTTTATTTATATCCCGCCCTCCCCAGCTGAAGCTGGGCTCAGGGCGGCTAACAACAATCAAATAATCAAACAATCAAATACTACACCCTCCAACATGTCCAGGCCAAAAACCAGGTCACATGAGATCATGGGCACCAAAAAATGTGTGTTTTGGGGAGCCGCAATCTCATGCAACTGGATCCCCAAAACAGGACAGCTGAGGGTTGTGTTGATACAATGGTTCTGCGGACCCATCTCCATCCAGCCATAGAAACTCTCTCCAGACTATGCCCCAGCTCCCTAAGCCATGTCCCTTGCCAGCAGTGCTCCATTGCCTTTGCCTAAGTGGAATGTGTCCTTGAACACTGGTGTAAATGTCCCTTGCTTGCCTGGATGGAGCAATGGGCGAGTGCAGAATCTACTTGCAATTGTAGAAGTGGAGGAGGAAGAGACTCACAACACCGCTTCTGTGCCCCCCCCACTATGTGAACAGCCACTCACATTGGGTGAGTATAAGGTCCCTCCAGGTAGTGAAACATTATAAAAGTTGCATCACCAACACACACACACGCACACACACACACACACACACACACACACACACACACACTCTCTCTCTCTCTTTTAGGGCATCTGTGACTAATGTGGGCACAGGTGAGCAATTTGGACAGCGAGAGGGTTTTTGTTGGCTAGTGTACTTCCGCGGAGTGATTTGCAATGTTGAGTTTTTCCATCTCGCTCTACAGAAAAGATTTGCAGAGTTATGACACAGCAGGCAGCAAATCCATAACAGCAGAAGTGTTGGAAGCATTGTCGCATAATTAATAAATCCTGACTAGAAGCCTGCGACTCAGGTTTGGCTAGTTGGTGCAAATCACTGTGAAATTCAGCTCTCTCCCACTATCCATTCTATAGCCTGGAGGTCTTAGGGTTTTCACCTTGTAACATCAGCCTGACACTTGTGAAGCTCCAGTGGAGATTTCCAGTAAGGAAAGTGTCAGCTGCTTAAATCAGCCTTTCTCTGGTCCCCTTGCTTTGGTTTGCTGTTTCCAGCTTATCACACACACTGCCCTCTTCCTTCTGGCCCCGCCTAGGGACTCCTTGCATCTCAGCTTCCTTACAGAGTGATATCCCTGCCAAACTGACAACTTGTCCTTCCATCACAGAAGCCAAACTGCATATATTCCGCTGCCTTTTTTTCTTTAATTCCCTGAGCGTCTGGAATATTGGCGACATCACAGCAGATCAGCCAATAAGAGGATTTGTTGCCAGGAACCTGCTACACAATCTTGGAGACATTTTTGATGACGGTGACGCACATGGAATACAGATGGTCCCAGTACTTTCTGATGAGCTTGCACAGGTGCACAGTTTAGAAGGTGCGGGGGACGCAGCAAATACACTTATGCTGACGCTACCAAAGGAATTATTGGATTCTCTCAGGGCTTTGCTGCCTCTTTCGGACTAAGCAGAACATACTCTTAACCCAGACATTGAAGTCAGCAAATCGGATTGCTGAGAGCATACATCTTGAGAAAGTGGCATGTTTTGAAACTAGGTTGGAAAAGCAGAAGACTCTGCCAGGGGAGATTTGGCAGCTGGTTCACTTATAGGTTGAAATATTAACTTACATTTCTGCAGCACACTGTAAGCCATGGTGCTTAAGCCATGGGAAACTGAACAGTCAGTAGAATCACAAGGGCTGCCCATATCATGAACCACCCAGACATCTACTGTATAAGTGAGCAGACACAATATAGCAAACCATGCTTGCTTGCACTTGAACCATACACGTTCTCAAATGTGAAGGATGAGCTGTTCCATCTCTCCCCACCATATAGCCTGGATCTCCAAAAAGATGAATGTATGAACCAGCGTCCCTCAACCCTTGTATACCCCTCCCCATTTGTGACATGCTAGTGATGTAGTGATGATGTCTCAATGATGCTGCTCAAAGTGTATTCTGGGGGAAAGAGGGAAGTTTTAAAAGAGGATATCACCGCATGCTCGGGGTTCTTACTCCTGTGGGGACCTGTTGCGCAACAATAAAGATCGTGGTCTACTGACTGCTGCTTTGCTCCAAATTACTTGGCAGGAACTTCCTTCTTTTACTGACTGCATAGATCCACAGGGGACTTGCACCCCGACGAGCTTGGCTGTTGAATAGTTTCTCACCCTGGAATTTTCTCCATAACGGTGTCAAACTGGGTCTTTAACCAGGGTGAAATAAAGCCTAGTTTCGCCCCTGGCCAAACAAATATCAACGATGGATCGAGATGGCTTCTCACATGACAGACAAAGAAGGGAACCTCACTCAGGGATTCTATAGAAGGTAGGCAGCCCAAATGACGTCCTTTCAGGATCAAAGCACAAGCTACCCATCAGACACTGCCAGAGTTTGGGCTGGTGTAAATCTGGCCTTTTCTAGAGAAAGAGAGAGATGCTTTTTTATAAAAAAGAACACTGGCAACTTTCCATTTCCAGAGCTTTGCCGGCTGGCTCTCAGGAATGCTCATGGAAAGCAAAGTCTCATTATCATGAGTAATTTAGCGTAACTACCCACAGAAATTCAGTAAGGCCAAGCTGGCGACAGCGACGCAGGAGAGGAGCGAATTGCATCGGCGCATCCCGAGATCAGCCATTCCCAGAGCTCAAAACGAAGTTGCCATCTTAATGAGACGGAGCCTTGTTCCCCCCTCCCCCCCCCCGAAATTAAAACACAGGATTTAAAAGCATCCGCAGATCCCAGGCCTGCTTGAGAAAGAACCCAGCCAACGTTTTGTCAAACTGATTTACCCAGCCCCGCACCTTGGCCCCAAGGCTCGCTCTTAAATCGTAGACTGCATTTTGACAAGTGACACTTAAAACATACTTGGAGGAGGAAACGACCAGCAGCACTTCTTAGAGAAGCAGTAAAAGTTCCAGTGGCACCAAAGGCTGAGGGCTGGAGGTAGAGTACAGGGGGGCTCATTACTGCTCATTTTAAAGACCGGCTACATTATTCATGGGATGCAGGTGGCGCTGTGGGTTAAACCACAGAGCCTAGGACTTGCCGATCAGAAGGTCGGCGGTTCGAATTCCCACGACAGGGTGAGCTCCTGTTGCTTGGTCCCTGCGCCTGCCAACCTAGCAGTTCAAAAGCATGTCAAAGTGCAAGTAGATAAATAAGTACCGCTCCGGCGGGAAGGTAAACGGCGTTTCCGTGTGCTGCTCTGGTTCGCCAGAAGCGGCTTAGTCATGCTGGCCACATGACCCAGAAGCTGTACGCTGGCTCCCTCGGCCAGTAAAGCGAGATGAGCGCCACAACCCCAGAGCTGGTCATGACTTGACCTAATGGTCAGAGGTCCCTTTACCTTTAATTATTCATGTTTCTACATTTGAAAAACGTAGTGGTGGCTTGCGATTCTGGGGGGTTACTTGGATTCTGGGTGCAAAGGGTGCATCCTTTGAGCAACAATTATAATGACTTGTTCCATATAGAGTTCATGATTATTATTATTATTATTATTAAGCAGCTATTTCATCAGTGAGAAAGGTAATAAAATACTGCACTTGCCCTCTTCATTTGAATTAGCAACATAGGAAGCTGCCATCTTCTGAGTCAAGCCATTAATCCATTTAGTGTGTACTGTCTACACACTGACAGTCAGCAGCTCTCCAGGGTTTCAGGCAGAAGTCTCTTTCAGCTCCGCCTGGGATGCCAGGGACTGAACCTGGGACCTTCTGCATGCAAGGCAGACAATCTTACCACTGAGCTGCAGACCAGTGGTAGAGCATCAGTTAGGCAGGGGGGCAGCTTTTGCAAAGTCTGAATTCTAGAGTCAAGATTCAACAAGCAACACATGGTGTCAGAAGTTGGCCCGCAGCCTCAACCAGAAACTGGTGCAAAGAGAAATAAATGCCACATTCAGATTGTTGAACTGGAAATATTACAGAGAACTGGGCTTAGAAAGAAGGAGCTGATCCGTACAGGATAAGAGGCTAGAGGTTTACAAGTCCACAGTGCTACTTATTTCTAATATAGACAGGTCTGAAGGGCAGGGTTATCTGTAGACGAGTGCGAGTCACTGGAGGAACGACTGCAGAATTATACTGGAAAGACCTGACATTTTTGCTGCCTCTCTAATAAAGCTGATACTTGGGGTGAACTAATGAAATGGATAAGGAGCAGATTCAGACCAGACCAGTGAAAGGACTTCTCCAAGCTTGACATCATTAACTTATGGACTCTGCTCCTGTGAGATGTGATGGTGGTTCACATGGCTTTGGAAGAGGACTTGGCAAAAACATGAAGGGTAGGCTTACCAAAGGCCGATTATTCCCAGTAGACAAGCAGAACCTCCAGCATCAAACGCAAATCTGCCTTGAGTGCCAGTCGCTGGGAACCAACAGAAAGAGAAGCCCATTGCAAGTTGCTCATCTAGATATGGGGTGGGTAACCTATGGTCCTCCGAGCCCCTCTATATGGCCCCAGGGACTCACCCCAAACCACACACCCTCTTTCCCCCACCACACCTACTTTGTGTGGCTGGAATGTGTCCTCGGACTCTGATAATGTCTTTTGCTGGCCTGGGTATAAGATAGAGAGGGGTGCATGAATGTGTGCAGAAACCAGCCCCCTGTACAAAGGAAAAATCTACATTTATTCCTCCACTTGCTTTTTCCTCTGGCCCTGCCCACCAGGAACATGTGGCCCCTGGAAAGCTGCCCAGGAGAGAATACTGCCCTCAAGCTGAGAAAGGTTCCCAACCCGTAGACTTGATGGACCTTTGGCCAGATGCAAAAGCCCTCTCCCTGTGTTTCCTCTGTTCTCCAGCTTCCCTGCAGCAATCGTCTGTGTAAAAGCAAACACACACAACCCTCTTTTCTCCCCCTTGAAGTTCCAGTACAGATGGATGAATCTCAATCCAATGCACAGTTCGGCCCCCAAACCTGAAGGAATGCCTGCGCAAATACCAAGTAACTCTGTTCCCACAGACTGGAGCTCTCTCTACCCAATTGTCTTTGATCGCATCCACGGACGAACATCTGAACTTTGCAGTTGTGCCAAGCAGCACTGGGGATCGGTGGGGGTGAGAGACTCAGCGAGACACCTGCTTCTCCTTCCATCTTTGTCGCCCAGCTAAAATGCACAGACAAAAGACAGCTAGCAAGCGCAACTCCTTTGGGACAAAGCCATCGGAGAAAAGGAGTCTGGCAGAGGAAGATTCTTTCCCGTGGCCTCCAGTTATGAATACAAATGTTTGTATTCCCTCTTAGAACTTAAATTCGCCCAAAGGGCAGCCGGCGATGGCATGGAGAGAAGCAAAATGAAAGGAGGTATTGGAGCAAAGAGGATATTCAGAGCAGAACAGGGACTGAGGCTTTCCCCCCAATGTGAGGGGGGGGGGGGGAGAGAAACTTTGAAGAGAAACTTTGCTCTAGCCTCTCTCTAGCAGGGGTTGAACTAGATGTGACAGCAACAGACACCTCTATTTAACGGGAGGCAAATGTTGAAACTAAAACAGGGCATTGTACGTTTACATTTTAGAAAGTTCTATAAATCGCTGTGTCAAAAAGCTTTCAGAGTGGTGTGCATGACAAATTTACAGATAACACAGCTAAAACCCGTGAAACTATTAAGAGGAAGGAATATGTACACATCATGATCACCATTAAAGCACAAATAAAAATCAGTAGAACTTTTAAAACATGGATAGGCAAACTAAGGCCCGGGGGCCGAATCTGGCCCAATCGCCTTCTAAACCCAGCCCGTGGACAGTCTGGGAATCAGCGTGTTTTTACATGAGTAGAATGTGTGCTTTTATTTAAAATGCATCTCTGAGTTATTTGTGGGGCATAGGAATTCGTTCATTCCACCCCCTTCCAAAATATAGTCTGGCCCCCCACAAGGTCTGAGGGACGGTGGACTGGCCCCCTGTTGAAAAAGTTTGCTGACCCCTGTTTTAAAACAAGCATAAGTACAGTGGTACCTCGGGTTACAGACGCTTCAGGTTACACATGCTTCAGGTTACAGACTCCGCTAACTCAGAAATAGTACCTCGAGTTAAGAACATTGCTTCAGGATGAGAACAGAAATCGTGCTCCGGTGGCGCGGCAGCGGCAGGAGGCCCCATTACCTAAAGTGGTGTTTCAGGTTAAGAGCGGACCTCCAGAACGAATTAAGTTCTTAACCCGAGGTACCACTGTAACTGCATGACAGGTCTGGGTGGGCTTGCTGAAATCAGTCCAGAAAGAGTTCCTATCTCCTTGAATTCATTTCCAGCAAATAATTTGGCCTTCCTTGGGGCCAGTGCCTTTTGAAGCAGGATGCGCTAGCTTCCATTTCATTGAGCTGGCAAAGTGAATGCAAAAAGGCAAAAACATTGTGATTGCTTAACTGGCTCTATACTACTTCCAAGGTCGGTGCAGGACAAACTTCCACATAGTAAATTCACACCAACAGCAAGGGCTGCCAACCTTTCTGCCGACCCCTGTAAACTGCACACTCTGTCATGGTGTGTCTCCATCATTTCTTAAGAACCAGCCTGTTCCCTAATGGCTGATGCCTTCTGTGTGTCTTGATGATGTTTCATTGCACTGACATGTTTTACCACGATTGCATTAATTCGTTGTTGTAAACCGCTTTGGAATTTATTGTTTAAAAAAACAAAAACAAAAAAGAGTTTCCTTATGAATAAATAAAAAAACAGAAAATTAAAAAAAAAGATTTGTAGCTAGAATGATGGAGACCAAAGAAAATAAAAGCAAATAAACATTTAAAGGATGAAAGACACAGACACTAATAAGAGAATATAAAAAGTTTCACAACACTGGGAAGAAAACATATGCTGGTACTTCATTGTGTTAATTATTGTTTTGACAAATAATAAACAAAGAGAGAATCGCTCCAGTTTTTGAAAATATGTTCTTGTCCTCCCCCCTTATTAAACAAATTGGCTCACAGTTTCACACTTCCCCCTCCCTCCCACTCCGCTAACTTCTGATTAAAATCTGGTAGGGTCCTGAGTGTTGGTAGTACAACAGCAAGGATCACTCAGTATGCAGCTTTAACATTGATTCCGCTAATGATAAAGTCAAGTAGACAAGAAGGGGACCAATGGGAGTGTTGCCTAGCAACCAGGAAGGATGGGATGATCTTTGCTGAGCTGGCACGTGCTCCAATGGTTTGGGGCAGTTCTGAGGCAGTTTTCCCCTGTAAGTTTGCATGTATGTCTCCCAGCTATGTACAAGAAAGACAAAGCCCTTTCTCTTCAAATTATACACTGTTTTTGTTCAGTTTGCTTAGTAAATCGGAATCAGGATTTTTCTCTCTGGACCCCATCTGCATTAGTTTAAGTGACTTTGTTAAGAATGATCATCCAGATAAAATTGCCCTGGAGACTTAGGAACATAAGAGCCCTGTTTAGATCAGACCAAAGGCCGTCTAGCCCAACATCCTCTTTCCCCCTGGAACCAGTCGGATGCTTTCAGAAAGCCCACAAAACAGGCACGTTGATGCGTCAGTTTTCATGTCCTGTAAGCCCCCTCTGCCCTGCAGCTTCTAGGAATACAGTGGTACCTCGAGTTAAGAACTTAATTCATTCTGGAGGTCCGTTCTTAACCTGAAACTGTTCTTAACCTGAAGCACCACTTTAGCTAATGGGGCCTCCCCTGCTGCCGCACCACCAGAGCACGATTTCTGTTCTAATCCTGAAGCAAAGTTCTTAACCCAAGGTACTATTTCTGGGTTAGCGGAGTCTGTAACCTGAAGTGTCTGTAACCCGAGGTACCACTGTAGTGGCTTCATACTAGATGGAGATTATTTCCTAACCATCAGAGTCAAGTAGGTAGCCATGTTGGTCTGCCGTAGTCAAAACAAAATAAAAAAATTCCTTCCAGTAGTACCTTAGAAACCAACTAAGTTTGTTATTGGTATGAGCTTTCATTTGCATGCACACGAAAGCTCATACCAATAACAAACTTAGTTGGTCTATAAGGTGCTACTAGAAGGAATTTTTTTATTTTGTTTCATCAGAGTCAAGGAAAACATGAAAGGTGCACAGTTGGATTAGAGAAAGGGGTTGTCTGTCATTATTTTGTGGGGAAGATCCAGGCGCATACCTGGAAATGTAGGTTTGCACAACTGAAGTAGATTAAAGCACTCTGTGAACAAATGCTCCCTGTGAACAAATGCTCGTCAAAGACTGGACATGGTCTATCTTCCATCATGGAAGCAAATCAGGATGGATGCTCAATAAACAAGCCACCTGGAGGAGCCTATGGTCCACATAATCCAGCATCATGCAGATGTTTTCTGGAACACCCACAAGCAAAGTATGATGGCTAAAAAATCCCAACCCTTTCCAAGTGGTTACCCTCCAGAATGCCACCTCTGAACCTCAAATAGCTAAAAGCAATAAAGGCTGATTTGCTAGGTTGATCAGCTGGCTCTGTCTGCCTCTGCCTCAGGCTCCCTCTACGGTTGGTCTCCCTGGCTCCCACCCTACCAGCCTCAATAGGCACCAATCACCATGAGCTAAAAGCCATTCATCTGGCCCTCCTTGAGCTGAACCACCTGAATTCAGAAGAAGAGGAGAGGAGAGGGAGGGATGGGTGCTAAGCACCAGCATGATCTCTTCGCATTCGAGGCAGGCTCCAACTAACCATTTTGTTTTTGCTCCCTTGGCTAGACTGCCTACTGAGGAATATAGCAGACTGCAAAGCAACCTGGATTCAGAAGGCAAAGCGGGAGAATGACAATGCGAGCCATCCATCAGCTTTCACGTTTCTTTGGGCAGCTTATTAGGAAGTCGTGCCATCAAATTAAAATTCAGTTAGGGGGAAGGGAACGGAGGCGATCCCCAAGTTTTAATCTAGCTAACATCATTGGAATGCTTCACCCCAGTCTGACACGGCACAGGA
Source organism: Podarcis pityusensis (assembly GCF_964106645.2). Taxonomy (NCBI): domain Eukaryota; kingdom Metazoa; phylum Chordata; class Lepidosauria; order Squamata; family Lacertidae; genus Podarcis; species Podarcis pityusensis. The sequence continues at coordinate 33,864,134 of NC_138041.1, forward strand.
AGAGTCTATAACTCTCCTGCAAGCTTCGATTCTCTTGCTCTTTTTCTTCTAATCATGCAGAATGGCATCTTAGCTGCAATTTTCAGTGGAGAGGAGGGGGTGTGAGAGCCATCATTCTAAAGTGCAAGAGCTCTATTCACATTGTATTTACTGCAGAAAGTACTTGGAGACATAATATTCCTCCAAAGGTTAGCACAATTCTCTATCGCTGTCGTTTCATGCTTCCTGACTTTCAAATATGATGGGGGTAACGCTTCAGCAGCCTTGGGGTTTATTTGCGTGGATTCCAAAACAGGATGTCTTCGAGAGAGAGCGCTGCCTCTCTACGCAGAGATTCGCAAACACACTTGCTGCAAACAAGCCACTTCAGTAACTGTCTTGTATTTTCCACTCATCACTGCTGAGACCTCTGCCAAAACAAAGACTTCTTTGTTCTCCCGTTCATCGGCAGCCTCGTTCCCACCCAGTCGAGATGACCCAATGGATTTATGGCTTCAGCTGAAAGTCACTGTGGTGCAGTGGATGGAAACATAGGAAGCTGCCTTCTGCAGAGTCCGGTAGTTGGTCCATCTGTGCTCAGCATTGTCTGCACTGACTGGCAGCAGCTGTCCAGGATTCTAGGCAGCATTCTTTCCTGGCCCTACCTAGAGAGGCCAGGGATTGAACTTGGGATCTTCTGCATGCAAAGCAGATGCTCTACTACTGAGCTAGAGGCCTTCTGTGGACTACAGACACACAAGAGAAGGTTCACATCCTTATTTAGTCATTTGGCTTCCCAAGTGACCTTGGGTAAGCGCTCTTTCTCAGCCAAATCTACTGTATTTTTCGCTCTATAGGACACACTTTTTCCCCTCCAAAAATTAAGGGGAAATGTGTGTGTGTCCTATGGAGAGAATGCAGGCTCCTTGGCTTCAGCGATAGCAACGCGAAGCCTCTGAAGCGCAGAGGGAGCGCTCCCTCCACGCTCCGGAGGCTTCGCGTTGCTTTCGCTGAAGCCTGGAGAGCGAGAGGGGTTGGTGTGCACCAACCCCTCTTGCTCTCCAGGCTTCAGCGAAAGCAACGCGAAAAGCCTTCGGAGTGCAGCGCGAGTTCCCGCTGCGCTCCGCAGGCTTCAGGTTCCTTTTGCTGAAGCCAGGAGAGCAAGACTCTCCTGGCTTCAGCAGAGAGGGAGAGCTTCGCAGCGCCCCTTCAACCAAGCGGGAGGAGAAATTGAAGGGGCTCCGTTTCTCCTGCCACTTCACTGAAGGGGTGCTGAGCAGAGAGGGGGAGATTTTTTTTTCTTGTTCTCCTCCTCTAAAACAAGGTGTGTCCTATGGTTCGGTGCATCCTATAGAGCAAAAAATACGGTACTTTGCAGCGTTGCTGAGGAAAACAGTGGGAGTGAAGGGAAAGAGGAACCTGGTGGGCTGCCCTGAACTCTTTGGAGGAAAAGGGGAGATTAAAAAATGTTGTTGTTTTTTTAAAAATTGCTGCAATGACCATCTGGTCCAACATCCTCGTAGCGTTTGCCCTCCAATGTGTGTGACATCGTACTGGGTTCATAGGAAAAGTGTTAACTAATTGTAAAATGACTAACCAGTGGGAACCCAGGGGGCAGAGTTAACTGTGTATAAGGTTTAAGCACAGAGGGGTTTTTTTGAGAGAGAGTTAGAGTTGTGAAGAAGACAGTCTGGAGTTAGAAGAGACAGAGAAGATAAGTCTGTGGTTTGGGCTAGTCTGGTGGGAGAGAGTGAGAGAATTTGTTAAGAAGGGTCAGTCAAACAGTTGAGATAATCAGTCAGAAGGTATTAGGAAGGTATAGGCTAGTAAAGAAACTAAAGTTAAGATGCTGACAGGAATATTATCTGAGAAACCATAAACTTGTTAACGTTTGTAAAATAACTTGGTTTTTTCGGTTCACTTTTAACAACTGACTGGACTCAGTGTTTTACCAGAGAGTAACTGGTTGGTGGCAGCGGGGAAGTGAGCACAGTGGTGGCACAGGGATCAATAGACCGTTAAACGTCCGGGGACCCTGTGTGATCGACACAATCCTGTTCACACCCTGGCCAACCAGAATCTGAAAGCAACATCACTCTCTCCACCTATCACAGCGTCCTCAGGTACAGAATGTCCAGAGCAAGGAATTAACTCTTCATTGTCAAAAGCACACCGCCTACAAGTTAGGGAGAGGCATGTTCACCAGTCTTACGTCTCTCAGCTACTCCTAGGTGGGCAGCTAAGGAGGCTGTTGCTGCAACAGAGAGGCCCTGTCCCTAATCTGTGCATCTCCCCCAGCTGAGCTGCAGGCAAAGCAGACACAGACTCTGCCTCTGTGTAACCTTCTGCCCCCCCTGGTAGCGAGAGAGAGGTGGGCAGCAGCAGGAGGAAGAAGAGGAGGCATGGAAGCCCTTGACTTTACACCAGCCTGATCTCTCTCTCCCACTTCCTGCACCTGTTCTTCACTCTCCAATCCCGAAGCTTCTCCTGCCTGATCTCCCAGCTGTTCCAAGCTCCCTAAGATCACCGATTCCTTCTTCCAAGTCAGACTCCAACCACGCCCCCTTTCTCCAGGTGCCCACTCTTCAGCAGCCGGTCAGCATTCTGCAGTGTCCAGCTCATCCCTAAAACCACCTGTGATTCCCAGCAACTGCTCTTCAGAGACATACTGCCTTCAACGGAGTGGAGGTGTGAACATAGCCATCATGGCTACTAGCCATCAAAAATCTTATTTCCCATGAATTTGCCTAATCTTTGTTTACAGCCCTCCATGTTTGTGGCCATCAACTACCTCTTGTGGGGAGCAAATTCCACAATTTAACTAGGCACTGTGTGAAAAGTCCTTTTTTGGTCTGTCCTGAATCTTCCAGCATTCACTGGATGCCAACAAGTTCTAATATTATGAAAGAGGGGGAAGAAAAGACTCTCTGCTCGATGCAAAATTGCATATACCTTTATATATTCTGGGGGTTTTTTTGGTACGTGACATCCCATTCAACCAAACACCCTCCCAAGGGAAGACAGTTAAACCCACCCTGTTGGGGGAGAAAATCAGAAAACTACCGTATTTTTTGCACCATAACACTCACTTTTTTCCTCCTAAAAAGTAAGGGGAAATGTCTGTGCGTGTTATGGAGGGAATGCCTACGGGTGGCATGCCTACGGATTTTCCTCCTCTAAAAACTACGTGCGTGTTATGGTCGGGTGTGTGTTATAGAGCGAAAAATACGGTATCCCTCCATATGAAACTATTTAATGATAATAAATCATACTTGGATTAGATTAGGCTGGAGAGTTTGCAGCCCATTGAAAGACATTATATTTATCCAGTTCCCCTTTTACTTGATTTGCAGTCATATTTTATAGTGGCCTTTTAATCTCATTTCACAGCATAAACCACTTTGGGAATCCCCACACAAGCAAGGTGTACATTTGAGAAATAAATAAAAAACATAAAAAATGAGGTCAAAGGTGCAGTTGAAGCCCTGGATTTCTCCTGCAATCAGCACAGCCTTTCCCAGGGGCTCACAAACTGAACACTGTATTCCCTACTGAGTTTTAAGAGGAAGAAGCGGCTGATTGACTTTCTGCATGGTTTTGAGAGTGTCTCTCTGAACGCCAAGGCAGCCACTGTGATGATAGAGCTGTTAGCTTAATGATCTAATTAGACAGGAAACAGCATTTCCAGAGGGCTTACCTATTACATCTATTGATTCCCACCCATTTTAAAGATATCTCCCTCTCTCTCAGGAACAGAGGAACCTGCCTTATACAGAGTCAGACCACTGGCTCATCTAGCTCATTATTGCTTGCACTGACTGACAGTGGCTTTCCAGGATTTCAAACAGAGGTCTCTCCCAGCCCTATCTGGAGATGCTGGGGGTTGGATGTGGGACCTTCTGCATGCAAGGTTAATATTAACTGTTGCTTAGCATTATGTGCAAATCCAGACCAGCTTCTTAACTATGGCTAAGGCATGTTCTGTGAGGTGATAAACCAAGGTTTAAAGGATTGTCTGTCAGATATGCCTCTGCTTTAACCATGGTCTATTAACCATGGTGAGCATTAACCAGGATTCAGCACTACGTGCAAACCAGGCTAGTGTGAGTTTCATGGCTGAGCGAGGATTCAAAGTCAGGTTGCCTTATTCCTAGTCCAACGCTTGCAATTGCATGCTCTATCCCCTTCGCAGATATGAGAAAACAACACAGCAAGCTAAGGTAACAGTTCCTGCCCCAATAAGTGCTTCAATTTCATTAGGTCTTTTGGGGCTCCTACAAAGATGCAAAATCGATTTGAGCATCTTCTCAGGTGACTGTACCACTTCAAAATGTGAAAGGTGGAGTTTGATGGCACTTCCTTCTATTACGGAAAGCTTACATGTCAAGGAAGTGGCTGCAGGAAAAGAGTCAGGCAGGCAGGCCTTCCCATGGGGGAAGACGCCAAACAAGAATTCCCCTCTACCTGAACTTGGAGGTGGTACGGTCCTCTCAGAACAGTGAACTGCCTGAGTGGTTGGATCACTGAATAGATTCTTAATGCGATTCTTCAGTGAGTCCCAGACCCATCTACTCCCAGCGATTTCCCAATATAAAAAGACACACCTCATTGATTCATTCTTTCTTTCTTTAAAAAGAAGAAAAGGGCTACTTTAAAAACTACCCATGAACAAACCCAACACCTCTAGTGGAGTTGTTCATGTCATCCCATTTGCAGAATGTCCCACACAAACAGTATAAGCAGGTGAGGTGCTCCATACCAGAAATGTAGGCAAAGATAGACTGTTGCTTCCAGAGTCAGGTGTTGGTCTGATGCAGTAGAAATATAAAAATAAAATAATAAAATTGTCCAGTAGCACCTTAGAGACCAACTAAGTTTGTTCTTGGTAGAAGTGTGCATGTACACGAAAGCTCATACAAGGAACGAACTTAGTTGGTCTCTAAGGTGCTACTGGACAAATTTTTTGTTGCTTCCAGACAGCCAGTATATTGCTGGAGGGAATCGGGTAAACACTGGGAATTTAGATTTGCACAATTGAAGTGGATTAAAGTGCTCTGTCAACCCAGCACAACAAATTCACCACTGTTTTTGTGGATAGGAAAGTAATGGGGGGAACATGCTGAAAAGCATGGGATGAACGATAAACAGTAAGACCAATAAACCCCACACAAGCAAACCAGGATGAATGAGCACTGTTATATAACCTCCCTGCCAACAAATCAGAACGGAAGCTCAATAAAGACTGGGCATAGTTTAACCTCTGCATAGGTTCCCTGCAAGCAAATCATGATGACCACTCTGCAATTTGGAAGAGCCACTGGTGTGCTCAGCACATTCCATTAGGAATTCTTGACCATGGAAGTGGTCAAGAAGCCCAAACAGGATATTTTTCCTGCAGAGAAAAAGACCAGTGCCAAGCAAACCAGAGGGCAGATCTGGAGGGACGTGGGTGGGCTGGCTCCTTGTTGCTTGCATGCCAAAACAGCAGCCTCCACAAGATCTCTCAGCACAAAAAAATGAGAGCAAAGCTTGGATGAAGACAGAGCTATGAGACAGAGACAGGCGCAGGCAGAAGAAAAAGGCTGGGATGGATCTGCAGCTTCTGCCTGCAGAGCAGGGAGTCCCCCTTCCTTCCATACTGCTGCTGCTGCTGGAACCAGTCACCCCACCGCCAGGCAAAAGCTGCAGATCCATTCGAAATTAAAACCAGTCTTTTTCATTCTGCCTGCATTTCTGCCTGCTTCCCTGGATTTAAAAAAGGGGAGTGCCTGGCACGCCCAGGACACCCCCCATGCACGCCCATGGGAGGGGCCCTTTAAATCTGAAAGCAAGCCCAAGTCATTCCTCTCCACAATACACCATTTAAACCCTGTCTCTGACAGAAGATGAAATTCAATCTATTTCGTTTCAAAAAAAAAGATAATCATGTGCCTGCCGTCTTTCAGTTTACAAAATAAAATTAAATCCCAGGACAACCACCAGCAAAGTAAAACAATATTGAAGACACAATCAAGCGATACATAAAAAAAAGCTTCGCACTGGAGGAACAGAGCAATAAATGGCGGGGCAAACTAGACTTGACACTAAATGCATCTTTGCAACTATGGTGCAGAGACTGGTTGTTTTTACATGCAAATTGCATCTCCTGGGGGGCAGCTGATAATTAAGATGAGAGGAGGCATGGAGAGGGAGTTTAACCCTTTCTTTCCCTGTTGCGATCCTGAGAAAAATACCTCTTCTGAAGTTTGCATTTGCTTTCGGGGGGGCAGAAGAAAAACCATACATTGGAGGGAGCTGCCTTATAATGAGTCAGATCATTGGCCCCTTGAGCTCAGTATTGTCTGCACTGACTGCCAGAGGCTTCACAAAGTTTCAGGCAGGGGTTTTCCCCAGCCCTACCTGGAGGCGCTTAAGATTGAACCTGGAACGGACCCTCTGTAAAACCCTCTACAGGTTTAGTTGCTAAATCAAATTTAAGGTCAAGCGTAGCTTGCCCGGCAATGCAAACCACCAGCTAAAAGTTAACTAGGTAACATGCTAGTTACATAAGAAGGTTGTCGAAAAGTACATCAAATCTCATGTCAGGTGAAGTCTCTTGGCACCCACACATCTAGGAGGGAAAGACGGGGTGGGGGGATAGAATAATCCATAGGAATTCCAACAGAGATTCAAAGCATGCGCACTTAGAGCCAGCAAGTCAATGTGATGTTGCGTGTAGAGTATCAGATTAGGACTTGGGAGATCAGGTTTATTAGCTAATCCCTCTTCCGTGGAAATTGTAGCTCAGTGAGGATGATAGGGGTCTCCTAACAACTCTTAGGATCTTCCCAAAGGACAGTTCCCAGGATGCTTTGGCAGCAAGAGGGCGGGGAGCAATCACTGCTCAAAGTAGTACGATACTGCTTAAATGTTTACTGGAGATGGGGTCTCAGTTAAAGGTGATCCCTAGCAAATCCACATCATGTCCCATAACTTTTCATATCTTAACTACTGTGATTTCTGGGTTGCCTTCCTAGGAGCATATGGGCAGAAATAAGAAACACTTCTACCCGTTCGGAACATAGGGAGAGTTGCCTGGTAACCAGGCCCTGAAACACTCTAGCTGCTGGCTTTTGTATTACTACTACTACTACTATTATTATTAAAATCAGATATGGAGCACAGCTATACCACCTGAGTGATCAAGAGGTTTTACACCCATTGTCTCAGGATTTGTTAACACCACTTAAGTGAGAGTTTCTCCCAGTCCCACAAATTTATCTTGGTTAAAGCCACCAGGTGCATCCATCAGAGGCAATTATCAAACCAGAAGCATCTTGGTTTATGACTCACTTCCTGAGTTTATTTATTTCATAGATCTATAGCAGTGATGGGGGACCATTTTCCACCTGAGGGACACTTTCCCTTCTAGACAAACTTCTGAGAGCACCAGGTCAGTGTTGGGCAAGGCCAGAAGCAAAAGTGGTCAGAGCAATGGGTGCAAATTCCATCTTTGTACACCAGGCTTAGTTCCTGCACACACTCATGAAGGTTTCAGTTCAACTCAGTGTTTGACTTGCATGGCTTGCATTTCTCCCTCTACGATATATAGAGCTCAACATTCAACTCAAGTCTTCTCTCCACCAGATCAGAGTTGGCCAAACCATGACCATTATTATCCAGTTCCTCTGAGTCGGCCAGACGTTTCCACAAAGACGGAATGAAAGTTTTTGCTCAGTTCTGAAACATCAATCAAACTGGCTTTGGAAAGTTTCATGCTCACTATCTCATACTTCAATATGATTGCCTCTCACTTTGGGATTTTCCACCTCAACTGCCCTGAAATTCAATAGCTACTTGGATAAACAAGGCTCTCACAGACAACAAGGTTCTTACAGCTAGGCGACCGAGTTTATTACAGAGCACGGTCATCATCCATGGGGGGCGGGCAGAGCCTGTGGCAAACTGCAGTTCTGTCCCCTAAAATGGCCATGAGTGCAATAGAGCAACTTCTATAAACTTGGTCATTTTATAAGGTACAGGGCAGCCCTGCTTTGCATCTCTGGAGGATGCCGCTAGCAGTAAGGTGGCAACTATCTAGGCCAGGTAACTCCAACTTTCTCAGACCTAGGGCCCACTTTGAACCCAGACACGCATTTGGAGACCCATTGTATGTTGGATCAGGCTGCGACCCACCAGTTGTTGGCCAGTGAGCTAGGCCAGCAAGGGAGATAACCAGCCATCACCAATAGGCTCAATAGCTTCTGCTGCACATATACAGACCCGGGTTAGGGAAGAGATTCCAACAAATGCCCAAATAAGGATGGATTGATTCCAGGGCACCAGTTGGTTGAGGGGGAGCCTTCTTGACGTCTTTGATGGAAAAACCAATAACCAGAATCATCTTTGCCTAACGCCTACCATACAGTGAAGGAGGAAAGAACCACACAGAGACAAATAACGATAATAATGGCATTAATTTTTTAACCATTAGTATTAACCACAGACAGAGATATTTCCTCTTTGCCTTTTCACAGCAGACCAACAGGTTACTAAATCAGCAAAGGACTAGAAGTGGCAGCAAGACCATTGCTTTCCTAAACACGCCCCACCCGCACCCCACAAGGCAAGGGATTTAAAAGCCTGAGGAAACTGGTGGGCACCACTACCAACTGCAGTGCTTTCCCACTTTCTGGCCGCCGCCGCCACCACCAAGCGGCTGACTCAGACCGCAACCGTACACCCACATTTATTAGCGGTGAGCCCCCATCCTTCCTCTAAAAACAGCGGGACTTACTTCAGACAAGAGACTGCGCTGCAAAAGCGGCCGATCCCTGCGCCCTTTCCCGGGAGTAAAGTCCCCGTTGAAGGAACACTGAGACTTACTTCCGAGGAATCAGACCAGAGGATGGCTGCAATCCAAAACAAACACGCGCGCATACACACGCACACACAAAAGGAGAACGCTCTTTGGAGAGCTGCGTCGTCTCCTCTCGAGTAACCCGCGCCGCGCTGGCAAGCAATAACCTGTCTCCCTGCTCACGCCACCTCTCCCCCTCTTTTTACCGCTGGTGACCAGCTCCATCCCGCGGCACCTCAAACATACACACACACCACAAAAACCTGCGCACCCCCCCCCCAGGAAATAGGAGGAGCCCTTGTTTGATCGTGCGCCCGCAGATACCCCAGAGCGCGCAGCAAGCTCCGCACACGCCCAACACAAGCGGCGCTGGGAATGGGGTTCGCGGGTGAGGCGGGGGGACCTTTGGCTTCCCGTGATGATCAGAATGGGGCGGGAGATTAAATAAAGAGAATACACCCCCCCAAAAAACAGCCGCCAACTTCATCCTTGCAGCCATGGACAGCCCTTTTCAGCTGCTTGGCGTACGACTCTCTCGCGCTGTTTCTTCGGATGCCCCCCCTTCCTTTCCCTCCCCGGGCAGAAAACCCCACGAAGAGCCCGCCAGGTGCCAACTCACAACTCCCAGCGTGATGTCCTCAGCGGTCGGAGTGGGCGCTGCCAGGGTCCGCCGCGAAGCCAGGCAGAAGGCGAGCATCAGAAACATCTCCTGCGGGAAAGCACTCTGCCGGGGGGCCCCGCTCCACAGCATCCCTCCTGCGCTTAGTCCGCCGCCACCGCCGCCTCCTGCAGCTGCCGAGGCTCCTCAGAGGAAGGGGGCAGAGGGCGTCCAGCACCGCCGAACCGAAGCGGGAGAGAGGCGGGCGGCGACATCCGAGCTCCGCGGCCTCCGGGTAGCGCCGCCGCTGCTGCGGGAGCTGCTGTTGGCCACGCCGCCGCCAGCCCGCCACCTCGGGCGTCAAGAGGCAAGCAGTGGGGAGGACATAGTACGTCCTTGCTCTCCGGTTCGCTTTCCTGGCGGGAGAGTGCAGGGAGGCGAGGGCGAGAGGGGAGGATTTGAAAATGAAAATAAAGGACAGATCCGAAGGTGTAAAAGAAAAAGGCAGCCAAACGCTCCAACTTTTTTACGCGCGCCGGGCTCCCTTTGCAGCGCAGCCGCGCGCCTTCGGGGAAGCGAGCGGGAGATGCAAGCCAAAGCGACGGAGCCCTGGCTTCTCGGACCGCAAGAAAACAGAGAAAACCTGTTGGCAGTGGGTCCCTTTCACCGCGCCCGCCCCTTCCCTCTTCTCTTCTAAAAAGAGTAATAGAATAAAATCCAGCTCCGGATTGCGCTACGCGCCATCCTCTCCAAGCCGCGCGAACACCGGCGAGCAAACCACGTCGAGGAACCGCCGCCGCTCCGCTCTCGCTCGTCTCTGAAGGCGGCACAGCTCCAGCCGGGGAAGTCCTTCGGCTGAGGAGGCGGCGAGAGGCGAAGGAGGGCGGCGCTAAGGGGAAAGAGGAGGGGCCGGCTCAGTCTCGGGAAAACGCTCCCTCGGTGGGCAGCGAGAAACCGAGGCGGTGGTGTGCTGCTGCTGCCGCCACCGCCACCAGCGCCTCCTTTTCCTCCTCTTCCAGAAGCAGCCATTGGCTAAGACCCGAATCCACGTTTCCTTGGGGGTAAGGCACCCACCCCCACCCCCGTTCTCACGGAGGTTCGCTCTCCGCCTCCAGGGGCTCGCGGGGCTGAGATCCGACGCGCACTTTTTTGGAGAGCTCCGTGGAATTAAGAGGGACGGTCGACCTCCGAAGAAAGGGGCGCGCGGAATCTGGCGGCGCGCGCGTCTCTTCTGGGAGAGCATTGGGGCCGCTGCTGCAGTTTCCGCGAGCGAGGCTTCGGGCACCTTGGACTGCTTCCCAACGCGGCTGGTTTAGGCTGTCGAGGTGCCAGGATCAGTCCTCGGGCCAATCCCTGGCTGTGCCATGAGTCCCCCTCCCTTCCTCCGCTGTCCTCCATTTTTCTTATCAACCATTTCCAAGCGCCTGGGGGTTAGCATTTAACCCAAAGGTGCGATACTCACAGCGCCATCGCACCTATATTTGCTTAAAAGGAAGCCACGCTGTGAGAAGAATTTGCCCATCCTCAGCGTATTTCATGTCCATTTTTGCTTGTGTGTGTGTGTGGATTTGGTTCAGGTTCCTGTATTCTTCACACTTTCCACTCCCAGAATGATTTGTTGAGCCTCCTGTTAAGGGTTGTACTGCACCTTCTCAAACTGTGTGATATAGAAGCCTATTGTCCCCTTATTTAAGTGCCAAGAACATCTTTGTTCCTTGGGTGAGATTACAAACATATATAGAGCCAGTGAGGTGAAATGGTTAGAGTGTTAGACTAGGACTTAAGAGACCAGCCTTGAAGCTCCCTGGGTAACCTTGGGCCAGCACTCATCTCTCAGCCTAACCTACCTCACTACCTGTTGTGAGGATAAGATGCCACCCTCATTAAACTTACTACAGGGCCAACTGCATAGGACTGGGTTCATATTCCTAGGTGAGAATGAGGTTTTCAGCGAAGGGAGATATGCAGTTCTATGCTTAGGTATTCTAAGTGCCATTTAACTTTGCAAGGGTTGCCAATATGGGTTTTAAATATACCCAGAGAGGAAATTTTGATTGGCCAAGGGGTGGAGCCAATGCCTACGTTTGCATGTCCAGGAGTGGAACCTGGTAGATTAAGGGTTCAGTCAATTTAGTATTTTATTTGTTATTGGTTGTGTGGATCCTCTATGCTCAGAAGCTGGAAGGCTGCCATCATAACACCACTTACTTAAGAGTAAGCTCCATTGAGTTGACACACACAATAAGCCACTAACAAACACTTGTCAGATGGCAACACATTGCAGGGGCTATTACCTGCATGCCCTACTTGTGGGCATCTGATTGGCCACTGTGAAAATCAAGATGCTGGATCACATTTGGTCTAATCCAGCAGGGATCTCATTAGTTTTGTATTTCAAGTGGTTCAACTTGGCTCACAGACCCCTAAAATAAAGAATACACATTTGATAGATTGGGAAACGAGCAGAGTGAAACCAACAACGCACACAAAAATGTTAAGCATGGTATATATAAGATTAGTAACATTGCAGAACATTCCTAAGTAATGATATAATAACTTTAGACTCAAAGCAACTCCAGTCATTCATTCATTCTTTAAATTTCTTTACCACCCTTCATCCAAGGATCACGGGGCAGTTTACAAAAATACATAACATATTAATGAACAGAATGCACCCCTGCAGAGATAGAAGTACCCTTGTCTATGAAAATCCTTCAATAAAAACAGTTGTTTAATTAGCCAAAGGCCTGTTTGAAAAGAAATGTTTTTGCTTGGTGCTTAAAGATGAAGGTGCCAGGCAAGCCTCTCTGGAGAGAACATTCCACAAACGGGGCCACTACAGAAAAGGCCTGTTATCGTGTTGATGGTCTCCATGCTTCTCATGGAGGAGGGACATGAAGAAGGGCTTCAGATGGCTATCGCAGGATTCAGGTTGATTTATATGGGGTGAGACAGTCCTTGAGGTATTGCAGTCTGGAGCCTTTTAAGGCTTTAAAGGGCAATGCTAGCACTTTGAATTGGGCCCAGAAACTAATTGGCAGTTCCTGCAGTTTGGCCAAAAAACCATCTTGCCCTGGCCACGGAATTCTGCACTGGTTGAAGCTTCCAAACTGTCTTCAGAGGCAGCCCCACATATAATGCATTGCAGTATAGTGGTACCTCAGGTTAAGAATTTAATTTGTTCTGGAGGTCCGTTCTTAACCTGAAACTGTTCTTAATCTGAGGTACCACTTTAGCTAATGGGGCCTCCTACTGTGGTCGCACTGCTGCTGCACAATTTTTGTTCTCATCCTGAAGCAAAGTTCTTAACCCGAGGTGCTATTTCTGGGTGAGCGGAATCTGTAACCTGAAGCGTCTGTAACCTGAGGTACCATTGTAATCCAAGGCCATTTAGAGACCCTAAGCACTTAAAAGATTTTGGTGCTCCCATATATATCTATAATTCAAAATATAAACAATAGTAAACCGTAAAATATTGACCTCTACCTTTATTTTATGAAGTTCAGCATAACTGAATATTGTTTCTACACCCCCACCCCCGAACTTGTGACATAAATATCGTGGGAGCCTTTTTTGTGGAACCTGCTTCCGCTGCACCATATAATCGATGGTAAATCTGGCGATGGAAAATTTCTGTGCTGCCCCTCTTCCCTTGATGCCCTAAGCATGTGCTTATTTTGCTTAATGGTTAATCCTGCAGTTAATCTAATCTTCCCCTTAATATCAGCGGTCTTGTTTTAATGGATGCAGCAAGTCCTCATGGGTTAACAAGGCTTAGCATTTTTATCTCAGGGAGTAAAATAGCCTTAACAGTTTTAAATCCTCACCATGCACACACACAGAAATAAGCCCCATTGAGTTCAAGGGGGCTTACTCCCAGGTAGCTGACTAAAGGTGCCATTTTAGAATGTATCTCCTACCCACTGACTTGGGCGTGAGCCCCATTGAATTCAGGCAGATTTACTTCTGAGTACACAGGCTGAGGAACCATTTTCAGCCCTTCCAGAGGCTACTTACCCATGAGGGACATGCAAGAGTGGGAGGAGCAATATACATACACAATACACATGTTTCTACACATACTCTCACCCTTTGTATCCTCTACCCAGACAAGCAAGAGACACCATCAGAGTCCAAGGGCACGTTTTAGTCAGGCAAAAGCACTCAAGGAGGGTGCAAAACAGGGGCAGTAAGGGGTGTGGCCTGGGGGGAGATCCAAGGGTCTGGCAGAGAGGTCTGAAGGTTCCCTACCTCTAGGATCAAGGACTGTACAGTGGTACCTTGGTACTCAAACAACTTGGAACCCAAACACTGCAAACCCAGAAGAGTGTGTTCTGGTTTGCGAACTTCTTTCAGAAGCCGAGCGTGCTCCGTTTTGAGTGTTATGCTTCTGATTTGAGTGTCACGCTTCCGTTTTGAGTGTTATGCTGAGGTCAGCCTGTTTTTGCTATATATTTTGCATTTTTGTTTTTGCGGCTCTTTTTGTTTTGTTTTTGTGACTGTGTGGAACCCAGTTCAGCTACTGATTGATTGTGTGACTGCACTACATTGTTTATTGCTTTCATTTTATGGATCAATGGTCTCGTTAGAGGGTAAAATTCATGTTAATTTGCTGTTTTAGGGGTTGTTTTTAAAAGTCTGGAATGGATTGATCCATTTTGCATTACTTTCTATGGGAAAGCATGCCTTGGTTTTGGAACGCTTTGGTTTTGGAACAGACTTCCAGAAGGGATTAAGTTTGAGAACCAAGGTACCACTGTACTGTAAAAGAATGTGGCTCCATCCCAGTGCAACATGGCTGGGTTGTGAGGAAGACAGCAAGTTGGAGGGGTGGGGGAAGAATGAATTGTTGCTCTTGATTGGCAATTCACTTTCTTGCAGCAGACGAAAGCAAGCCGCATTTGTTTCAGCTGTGCCAAGGCAGATTTATTTTAATAATTCAAAATACTTCCAGGGCAGGAGATGCTTGCCACAGGCTAAATGTGCAACTGCTTGCACTCATTCAAAGTGCTCCTCTCTGCCTTCTCGCTCCCCAGTGTCACAGCCCTTCACTCTGGCAGAGAAATACAAGCTCCCCCTGATCCCAAAGAGCCACTTGCCAGCCCGCAATGCAACCCTTCCTTCTCGGATAAGCCTTTGGTCTGGCACTGTTTGGAGTTACAAGGCACGACCTGCCAGCCAGCAATTCTAACGAGCTTTGGGTATCGGCGCACAAGGAAAGCGTCGGCAGGCCTCATTACATCGTGTTTATATATGCTGGAAGCAGGACAGAAGCTCCAAGAGCTCAACAGGCACATCGGTGCCTTTGAGACTGGCTGAGTCTGGGCTCAGCAGTCACAGAGACTTGATGCAGCTGGTGAAGGAGGTAGATGTGAGCAAACATGTCCCCCCCACACCAATGCCCAGGCTACAATATACCACTTAACCCCCATCAGTGCCATCAAACTGTCTCTCACTGTGCCATTAAGATTATGAAAGTGCCATCAGTATAGCTCATAACCTGGGACGAAGAAGAAGAAGAAGAAGAAGAAGAAGAAGAAGAAGAAGAAGAAGAGGAAGAAGAAGTTATTTATACCCCGCCCATCTGGCTGGGTGGGGACGCGGGTGACATTGTGGGTTAAATCACAGAGCTTAGGACTTGCCGATCAGAAGGCTGGCAGTTCGAATCCCCACAATGGGGTGAGCTCCTGTTGCTCGGTCCCTGCTCCTGCCAATCTAGCAGTTTGAAAGCATGTCAAAGTGCAAGTAGATAAATAGGTACCGCTCCAACGGGAAGGTAAATGGTGTGGTACCTATTTATCTACTTGCACTTCGTGCTTTTGAACTGCTAGGTTGGCAGGAGCAGGGACCAAGCAACGGGAGCTCACCCCATCGCAGGGATTCAAACCACCAACCTTCTGATCGGCAAGTCCTAGGCTCTGTGGCTTGACCCACAGCGCCACCCACGTCCCTTATTAATGTCTGTACTTACTGACAAACACCATCTCCCCAAGGTTTCTGGCAAGGGTCTCTCCCAGTCTTAACCGAAGATGCCAGGGATTGAACCAGAGACCTTCTGCATTGAAAGCAAATGCTGAGCAGCAACCTTTCTCCACAACGCCTTGTGGATTTTCTGGAGTTACCGGAAAGCCGATGCTCAATCTTCCCAGGAAAGCGGCCTTACCCAGAAATGATTAAACATTCATCTTTCATATCCTCTCTTATTGTGAAATTGCACTAGGATTCTCAGCAGGTTTTTCCGCTTGCCTGTACCTTTTAATTTCTCCATTCTCTTCTGCTATCAATCTTTCATTATAACCGTGTTATTTAACCAGCTAACATTAGTTAGCATACGAGAGGTGCGGGATGGGAGTCGAATCATGTTGAATGTGAATAACATACATTTTTATATGAAGTTACATTAGGCCGTGCTTGTCAGGAACGATTATGCTGTAGGGGAAAGTGCCAAGAAGGCCCTTCTCAGGGGGCTGTTGGACTTCTGCTGTGATGCAAAGTAATCCTGGTAAAATGGAGCAGACAAGACCTTCAGAATTTTCAATTAAAATAAACTATAATTTTGGATCCAGGAAAGGGGAACCCTTATTTTTCAAATTGGCGCTACAGATTGTAATGAAAGGGCACAAGGAATCTTCTAATCCAGTGGTTCTCAACCTGTGGGCCCCCAGATGTTGGACTACAACTCCCATCATCCCTGAGCTCTGGCCTTGCTAGATAGGGGTGATGGGAGTTGTAGTCCAACAACATCTGGGGACCCACAGGTTGAGAAAGGCTGTATCTATTCCCTTTCCTTCACAGTGTCCTGCCTGGGTAGGCCACTCATGCTAGAGGCTATCAAGTAAGCTGCAAACCACCACCTCCATGTTTCCAGGAGTCAAAGGGAAATATTTACAAGGTGGCACAAAGCTAGCATCCGCCTCTTTCCATATGAACCTATCTGGATCTTGAGATCATCTTCTGAGGTCCTCCTTCGTGTGCCTCCTCCTTGAGAGGTGCAGAGGCTGGCAACACAAGAACGGGCTTTCTCTGTAGTGGCTCCCCATCTGGCTGTTTCATATGCCACCTGCACTCCCAAACCACACCACGCACCAAATTAATGTAACACAAAAATTTGGCCAGGAGCCTTCCAGCTGGCTCAAGGAGGATATAGAGGGGTGTGTGTAGAAACTAGCCTACAATTGCAAAGGTAAAGTGTGCATTCCTTGCTGTGCCTCTGGCTCTGCTGACCACAACAGGTATGTGATCCCCAGAAGACATGGCATGTTACTGCAAAAGGTTCCTCACCTCTGCATTTGGCTGCCTGGTCACTTTCCACCCACATCTCAGTCATGCTAGTGAAAGCAGCCCAGAGGGGCTGTAGCTTAGTGGTGTGGTCTCTGCTTTGCATGCGGAAGGTCCCAAGGTTCAATCCACAGCATCTCCAAACAGGACTGGGGAAAATTTGCTGAATGTGTGGAGGAAAACGTAAACACATTGCAGAGTTCTGTCAAATGAGCATAACGGTCACAAATCCAATGCATTCAGGATTGGCACAGTCCATAAGAAATCCAGTTGCAGCAGACTTCTCTAAACTTAACAATAACTTATGAGACTAAACCTTAACACTATACAGTGGTACCTTGGGTTACAAACACCTCAGGTTACAAACACTTTGGGTTACAAACTCCACTAACCCAGAAATAGTGCCTCGGGTTAAGAACTTTGCCCCAGGATGAGAACAGAAATTGCGTGGCGGTGGCATGGTGGCAGTGGGAGGCCCCATTAGCTAAAGTGGTACCTCAGGTTAAGAATGGTTTCAGGTTAAGAACGGACCTCCGGAACGAATTACGTTCATAACCAGAGGTACAGTGTTACCTTAGTTTCCGAGCATCTCGGAAGCTGAACAGTTCGGTTTTCAAATGCCGAAAACCCAGAAATAATTGCTTCTGTTTTCAAACACGCCCCAGAAGTCAAACGGCTTCCATTGCACCCCCCCCCCCATTTTTCTCAATTGAAATTGCAGATGGCCCTTTGCGCCTTGGTTTTCAAACGTTTCAGAAGCGGAACGGTCTTCCGGAATGGATTATGTTCTAAAACCAAGGTACCCCTGTATACAGAACAGAACAGATAACAGAAGCAGTTTAAACCATCTGCACTCAGCTTCCCGGAAGGAATAACCCAAACATCAGAAACCTGCTGCCTGCTTCTTTCACATAGAAAGAAACCTTCCAGAACACTCTTGAACTAAGTATAATAGGAAAGATCAAATCAGAGCAATACTTTCGGTACTAAGAAATGCAAACTGACAAAATTATCTGCCTGAAACTGCAGAGAGTTTCTGCTAGTCCAGTGTAGGCAATGCCGGACTAACTGGACCAATGGTCTGACTCAGCCCAAGACAGCTTCCGAGGTTACAGAGTAATAGAACTGTAGAGTTGGAAGGGACCACAGGGGTCATTTAATCCAAACCCCTGCAAGGCAGGATTCTTTTTGGTGAACACGGGGTTCAAGCACACAACCCTGAGATTAAGAGTCTTGTGCTCTACTGACTGAACTATCTCTCTGTCGTATGCTTCTTGCTTAGGACCTGATTTGCCTTGCCATTATATTTCAAGAAGGAAGCACAGTTCCCTGTTTCCCTTCACAGTGGCTGGCTGGCTGGCTGAGCACAACTGCTGATGGGCTGGGGGTTGGGGAAGGGGCAGAAGCTATCATTGCTCAGCGGATTAGCTGATTAGAACCATCCAGAATTTAACAGCGAGAGAAGGCATGATCACAGAGCAGTCAGTGGAAAAGCTGAGGCACATATATAACGCAGCAAATACGTCTGGTGTGCGTCACTGTAATTGGAAAATTAAATTGTCCAGTTGTGGTGGTGTATGTTAAAGCCCGCCAACGGCATTCAGCATTTTCCATGCAGTGCATATGGCTGCTAAGCAATTAAGTCCCTTTTCGTTCATGTTTAATGAAGGAGCTTAAGATGACATATTGTATATTGTTCTCCCGCCTCCTCATTTAATCCCCACAACAACCCTATGAGGTAGGTTAGAAGAGAAGAAGAGTTTGGATTTGACATCCCGCTTTATCACTACCCGAAGGAGTCTCAAAGTGGCTAACGTTCTCCTTTCCCTTCCTCCCCCACAACAAATACTCTGTGAGGTGAGTGGGGCTGAGAGACTTCAAAGAAGTGTGACTAGCTCAAGATCACCCAGCAGCTGCATGTGGAGGAGTGGAGATGCGAACCCGGTTCCCCAGATTACAAGTCCACCGCTCTTAACCACTACACCACACTGGTTAGGCTGAGAGGCAGTGCCTGACCCAAAGTCACACCCAATGAGCTTCGTGGTCAAGTGGGGATTCAATCACTGGTCTCACAGGTCCAACTCCCTACCCAGGCTGGCTCCAGGTTTTCATTCTCACCAGGTCACCAACTAGAACTAGTTTTTAAGTGTCATCAAATTACATCGGCCTAGGACCCACGTACCTACGGGACCACCTCTCCTGGTATGCTCCATGGAGGACCTTAAGGTCCACAAATGACAACATTTTGGAGGTCCCAAGTCGCAAGGTGGTTAGATTGGTCCCAACTAGGGCCAGGGCCTTTTCAGTACTGGCCCCGACTTGGTGGAATGCTCTGTCACAAGAGACTAGGGCCCTGCAGGACTTGACATCTTTCCACAGGGCCTGCAAGACAGAGCTGTTCCGCCTGGCCTTTGGTTTGGACTCAGTCTGACCCTTATGTTTCCCTCCCCTTATGGTTTTGATCTATGGGCTACTTTTAAAATGAAGCTGCATTTTAAATTGTATTTTAACCTGTATTTTAAATTGGTCCCACCCCCATTATGTTTTTATTGTAATTTTACTGGTGTTAGCCGCCCTGAGCCCGGCTCTGGCCGGGGAGGGCGGGGTATAAATAAAATTTATTATTATTTATCATCATCATCATACTCACATTTAAAATGGGCAGATCTGCAGCACTGGAAGTTATATTTCCTTCTCCTCTACGATGAAAGCAAACATGTCTGTGCAGAAACTTTCAGTCAGGGATGTCAAGAGTCCAACAAAAGGTTGCTTTAGGGTTTGTTTGTTTGTTTGTTTGTTTGCAGGGGGTGTAGTGTTGTTTTTGTTTTGAGGGACTGTGTTTTGTGGGGGATTTGCTTGGGGAGAAATTAGCACCAAAAAGCTGGTGAATTTCCATGAGGATTTTTCAAATTAGTGTAGAAATGTGGAGAACTAAATGTACACATCGTTTGTCCCTGTTTGTGGACACAAAGTGCTTGAGCAACAACTTTGCACCCATGCCTGACTTGGGCCTCGGAGACCAGGGTTCGAATCCCCACTCATGAAACTCTTTGGGTGTGACCTTGGGCCAGTTGCTGCCTCTCAGCCTACCTTACCTTCACAGGTGTGCTGGGCCCAGGGGTAACCCATAAAACATGGTCGAGGACCCGACCAGAATCCAAAGGTTCCACTAGGAGACAGTCTGACAGGGTCAAGGCAGGACACAAAACAGGAAACCAGACAAGGACAGGTACAGGATCTCAGGCAGAATCTAGCACACAGCAATGTTGCTCCCGCAACCTGGGGCGGGGTCTGACAGCCTTTTATCTTTGTCAGGGTAGCGGATGGTCCTGATCCCCCGGCAACTCACTTCCCTGTTTTGCACTCCTTCTGCGAGTACTCAGGTCTCTCCTTCTCTCAGACCTTAGTCTCTGTAGTTCAGGAGACGTCGGTGGGTTAACCACTAGACCCAGGGGCCACCTCAGCCTCCCCTGACCCAACTGGTAGTGGAGCAGCTGTAAGTGATGGCCCAGCTGAAGGCAACGAGGTAATCCTCGCATCTGGAGCCAGGGCAGGCTCAGGCTCCCGATTCGGCCCAGCTGGTGTTTGTTGCAGGGGAACCTGTGCAGACTGGGACTCTTCAGGATCAGGCCCCAGACTTGGTTCAGATGATGCCTGAGGCAAAGGATCCAGTGCAGATTGAGTCTCCTCTGGTTCTGAGCCCAAGTCCGAGTCCCAGGCCATCACAACAGGGTTGTTGTGAGGATAAAGTGGGGAAGAAGAAAGCTATGTTCACCAACTCGAGCTCCTTGGAGGAAAGGTGGATTATAAATGCGATAAAGAAATAAAAACACTGGTCCTCTATTTTGACTGGACTACTGTAAGACTGTGATTCTGGGATTGCCCCTGCTGTGTCACAGCGGTAGGAGGGTCAAAGGGGGCTCCATGGTGAAACTCCAGGTGCCAAAAGAATATGTGCCCCCCTTCCCCCGCAAACCTGAGCTGGAGTTGCCAAACATGGCGACTTCTCTGCAAGTGACCATCGCTTACCATTATTACTAAACGCATTTGCCTCCAGCGTATGTATACTCACTTTGCATCCCTCTGCAGGGAAATGTTGATCTGCCCGGAGTCATGTCAACTGCCAAGTGATGCAACTCCTATTAAGAAAGAGATTCTGAAGCTACTTACTTGAAACTTCACCCTGCGTGGTGTTGCTAAGCAATGTCACGCCACCACAAAAATGCTCCAAGATAAATGCCTTCTTACAACTAGAACGCAGTTGGTCTGTGTGTGAGTGTGTGTTAAGGCTGAATGGTTTTGACAGAGCAATTGACTGAGAAAAGTCAGAGGCTTGGATGCTAAGAGGAGCTAATAATTGAAATAAGTTCATGGGAGGGAATGGTGGGGCAGAAAGCAGGGAGTTCAAGTGTAGGTGGCAGGGCCGTCTTTAGCATATGCGCTCCCGGGGTGCAAAGATCCACCCAGCGCCCTGTTGCTTTTCACTGCCGCCGATCAAGAGGGACTGGTATGCAGTAGGTAATAATTTGGCACCCGGGTGCACCGCACCCCTTGCACCCCGGGTAAAGATGGCCCTGTTCGGATTATTTACACCGGACAAGAGGGTACACAGAGACTGAACATGGAGCCCGGCACCGCTTCCGTTGCGGAACTCTGCAAGCTATCCGTGCCTCCTGCAAAAGTCCTCCTCAGGCCTCTTTCTCTTGCCGGTAGCAGAGCGAAACACAGCGGTGAGAAGCAGAGTGCAGCACGTGTGGAATAAATCAGTCCAGACACAAGGCAGTCCTTATCTACTCTTGCCTTTTAATCATGAAGAATAACATCATAAATTCAGACCTGGCGAGAACTGACACATTCTCCCTTTCGCATCACGTCCGAAAGTCAGACTGAAACACACGGAGTCAAACCCCTCCCTTAAGTGTTTCTAACCACGCCTCAGGAAAGAGACGTCACCAGAACTCTTTAACTCTGTGAGTTCTGAAACCATTAACACCCCCTCTCGTCACGAATCCTGAGGGAAACTGTGAACCCCTATTTACAGACCTCTTTGAGTTCAACTCACCTCCCATTGCCTTTTGCCTCCCACTGGCATCCATCCCAGGCAATTGTTGAATCCCTTCCACACTCCCAGAATCACACTGTGCGAAACCAACCCACGCACTGGTGACCTGAAACCTCTCCGGTGGAATCCCCTTTGTGGTCCGAGTTGACCGCCGGAGCACAACCTCGGGCGCTCCTCCTGACCCACTGGGGTCAGCAAGTGTGTCTCCAGCAAGCTCAGAAGACTCCCCCTCTGACTTGCTGCGTCTTCGGGCTTCCTGCACTTGGCTAACAGGAGATGAAGGCTCACTCTTGGGTTCCCTCTTAACCTGTGGAGAAACCCACCCCTGTGCTTGACCATCATCAGCAACCTGGTCTTCAGCAACAGGCTCCGCCTCTGCCTCTCCTTCCTCCCCTTCTTCCTCCTTTTCCTCCCCCTCAGAATCGGACAAGCAGTCTGAGAGAAAATCAGAACCATACCTAGGCTGTGACCAACCATCCTGCTCAAAGAACTCAGCATGCTTGCTGACCAGCAGCGTGGTCTGATCACCCTCTGGGTATGCAAACTTCCACCCATTTGTTGCAGGATCATACCCACAGAAGATCATGTCCTGGTACCTAGGACCACCCTCCTTCCGTTGCGCTGTTGGTATTGGCACTGAAGCCTTGGAACCAAACGAACGGAAGAAATGCACCTGTGGCTTTCTCTTGTGCAACAGAAAATACGGTGTGTCACCTACATCGTGATTGTAGGACCTGTTAAAAACAAAGTTGGCAGCTTTCCAAGCTTCACTCCAAAAGCTCTGAGGCAGCCCAGAGTCACCCAGCAAAACTCTGACAGCTTCAGCCAGTGTTTCACTCCTGTGCTCTGCCACGCCTCTCCTTTGAGGAGACTTTGCACCCGTCACGTGGTGACGTATTCCCTTTTCCTTGAAAAACTCCTCCAGAGCAGACCCAGTAAACTGTGACCCTCGGTCGCTCTTGAACCCTTGCACCCTGGTGGAAAACCTTCGTTCCACCTCCGCAACCCAATCCTGGATCAGTTGCGCCGCCTCCCCCTGTGATTTGAGAGAGAAACACCAGCCAACCTGGCTGTGGTCATCTGTCAGCGATAGCACATACTTGGCCCCACCCAGACTCTCACACCTCATGGGTCCTGACAGATCTGTGTGAATCAACTCAAAAGGTTTTGTGGTTACCCTCTTTACCCCGGGAAACCTGCACCTTTGAACCTTGCTGCATGCCCTGCACACTAGGGATCCCTCACATGGTGTGATTTTACAACCTTCGGTGCAGCCTGGCAGCCTCTTAACATCCTCCAGACAAGCACGAGACATTCTCTTGTGCCATACATGAACACATGAATCATGGCTGGGAACACTAGCACACTGCGCCTGTGCTTTCCCTGCATTCCCACCACCCTCCAGAGGTGTTTCCAGAACAAAGAGATTGTCCTTGCTCTCCACGTTGACAAGTTGCCTCCCCCCTCTGAAAATGGAACAGGTGTTATTTTCAAAACAAATTTTGTATCCCTGCTTCGCCAGAGCAGAAACCGATAACAGGCAACACTTCATCCCTGGTACTATGAAGCACTCCAGCTCAGCCTGCAAAACAGAATTATAGACATTTGCCACTTTAGATACATTTCGTTTTTTCCCGTCAGCAAATTTACAAGTCATTCCAGTTAAAACAGCCCTGCAATTCTGCAGCTCCCCAGCAGATG
Source organism: Podarcis pityusensis (assembly GCF_964106645.2). Taxonomy (NCBI): domain Eukaryota; kingdom Metazoa; phylum Chordata; class Lepidosauria; order Squamata; family Lacertidae; genus Podarcis; species Podarcis pityusensis. The sequence goes on from NC_138041.1 coordinate 33,887,591, forward strand.
GCGTTATCAGGTGATGACTCGCTCCTGAGTCCAGCACCCACTTCATAGTTGTGTCCCTGCTGGCATTGTTGTTCAAAGTTGCCAGAGAAGCCGCGAGATGATAACAGTCTCCCTTCTCTGAGTCACGTCCTTCCTTCGCGTTCCCACGCTGGCCTCCTCTCCGAGACTGGTTCCCATGAGAACTCAGCTGGTTGACCTTGGAGATATCCTGCCCGGCCTCTCTGCTCTTCTGCGGACAAGCCCGTTTTAGGTGGCTGTTCGATCCACAGACATAACATCGACGAGTGGAAAAAGCCTGAACACAGCTCTCATCTGGCTTGCCCCCCCCACCTCTGCAACCGGTGGAGCTGCCTGCGCCAGACCTGCCTTCTCGGACACGCCTCTCCTGTTCGTCCGAAAGACGCCCTGTCACGTACGATAGCGTCAAATCCTGTGGACTCATCGATTCCATAGACAGACACAAATTGTCATAACTTTTGTCCAGAGAGCTGAGCAAAATATAAACCTTCAGCTCTTCTGAAAAGTTGACCTGTAACAGGCGCAACTCATTAAAAACAGATAGCATCTCAGTAACATGCTGTCTGATGTTCCCACCGGGACGCAGCTTCATCTCAAACAAGCGTCTGGTGGTGTGGATCTTTGCACCAGCCGTGGTTCTGTGGTGCACCCTCTCAAGGGCTTGGTAGGCCTCCTGAGCAGTCTCAAGCCCTTCAACCAGAGGAAGTTGGGAACCCTCCAAACTGAGCACTATAGCTCCCAGGGCTTTCTGGTTTTTCCTCTGCGACGCGTGAGCAGCCGCTATGTCCGCTGCCGCTGCTCCTGCTGCAGGTGGTGGGAGAGGGGGCCCCTGGGTCGCCTCCCACAACCCCTTGGCTACCAGCCAGGCCTTTAGCTTCCGGCTCCATTCGGCCCAATTTTGTCCATTTAATTTCTCAAAGGGAACTGAGAATGATTCACGATCGTCTGCCATCTCCTCCCCGGGGGCTAAGCTTACTCACGTCTCCCGGCAGTAGCTTTCTCCGCCTCCCGGCTCCGGCAGATCGCTTCTCCCCAGCGAGCTCCTTCCAGCTTCAAAGACACAGCTCCAGAGCTCCAGCTGGACCCCAGCAACTTTCCTGCTGGCTTCCCCCACACGTGGGACGTTCCTGCACTGCTTCAAAGCTTTGGCGAGCTTCCATAACCTGTTCGGATTATTTACACCGGACAAGAGGGTACACAGAGACTGAACATGGAGCCCGGCACCGCTTCCGTTGCGGAACTCTGCAAGCTATCCGTGCCTCCTGCAAAAGTCCTCCTCAGGCCTCTTTCTCTTGCCGGTAGCAGAGCGAAACACAGCGGTGAGAAGCAGAGTGCAGCACGTGTGGAATAAATCAGTCCAGACACAAGGCAGTCCTTATCTACTCTTGCCTTTTAATCATGAAGAATAACATCATAAATTCAGACCTGGCGAGAACTGACACATTCTCCCTTTCGCATCACGTCCGAAAGTCAGACTGAAACACACGGAGTCAAACCCCTCCCTTAAGTGTTTCTAACCACGCCTCAGGAAAGAGACGTCACCAGAACTCTTTAACTCTGTGAGTTCTGAAACCATTAACAGGCCCTAGTAGGCGGACTCCAAGCCAATGACAGGCACAATCAACTAATTGTAGTTTTCCCCACCTATGTTCTGGATTATGATATTGGCAGGGTTATGTCCCCGCCCCACAATTCCATCCCCAACAATCCCTAGCATGGAATTTGCCTTTCAATGGCCATTGCACACTGGGTTGATGCCTTCATTAAGCTATCTGCTATGATCCCAGGGTCTTGTTCCTGGTCCATCAGTGACAGTTGAGAACACCCAGGCATGAGACCTCATGATCGTATATGTAAAACTAAGATTATGCCCCCACATGCCTCACTTTTATTTTACCACCTATTTGCTCAGTTTGAAGAGATCCTTCTGGAGCGTTTGACAATCTCTTTTTGTTTTAATAACCCTGGACAAATGTAGTATTGTCAGCAAACCTAGCCACTTCACTGCTCACCCCTAACTCTAGATCATTTATGAACAAGTTAAAAAGAACAGGCCCTAATATTGATCCTTAGGGGACTCCACTTTCTACATCTCTCCTGATATTTAACCAATTCCTGATCCACAAGAGGACCTCTCCTCTTATTCCATGACTGCCAAGCTTACTCTGGAATCTTTGGTGAGGTACCTTGTCAAAAGCCCAAGTACACTATGTCAACTGTCTATATGGTTGCTGACACACTCAAAGAACTCCAACAGGTTTGTGAGATGGGACTTGCGCTTGCAGAAGCCATGCTAACTCTGCTTCAGCAGGGCTTTTCCCTCTATATGCTTGGTTATTTCATGCTTAATAATACTTGCCACCAGTTCTCCCAGGACAGACACTAAGGTAACCAGCCTGTGGTTTCCAGGATTCCCCCTAGATTTCTTTTTTAAAATTGGCACTACATTGGCTACTGTCCAGTCCTCAGGCATGGAGGCTGATCTGAGGGATAAGTTACATATTTTTGTTAGAAGATCAGGAATTTCACATTTGCCTTCTTCACATTTGCCATACAGATCTGGTGATTTGTCCTTTCTTATTTTGCCTGTTAGGCCTAGAACTTCATCTTTCATCGCCACTACCTGCCCCAGTTCCTCAGACTCCCCTCCTGCAAAAGTTCCTTCAAAAATTGGTTCAGCCTTCCCGGCAAAATGCCAGGTTGCTTGCTTGGTCTAAGGAACAGAACCACTTGCCATGCTAAGTTGTGGCAGGGCGTGTGTCATTGCTGGATCAATGTCTGTGCTGGCATAGCCCTTGCTGTGCCTTTAAACTGCATCTTGCCTATGTGCCACATCAATCTGGGCATTCAAGATTTTGGTAAGAACCACAACCAGAGTTTGAGTCCTTCATGTAAGGCAATTATAATGGTCTCCCTTTTTCATTTGTAAAAAAGCTGGATGGTATTTGATGCTTGAATTATTGCCATAAGGAACCCAGGAGGTCAATAAACCAGAGGCGGAACTTCATTTCTTCCCCCTCTTAATCCATCTTTGGAAATAAATTAAGTGCAAACATTATTTCAGTGTGTGTGTGTGTTTCTATTTGTACGTCTTTGCTTGCATATGAGATTTTACATGAGGCTACTGATGAGCTGTTGCCCTCTCATTATGGACCTTTAATGGGCATTTTGCATCTTCTATTGATGGGGAGAAAGATAGAAAATTGCACATTGTGCAGAGAGGGACAGGAACCAATTTAATTGTCAGATGCTCCATGTCACCTTGTGGAAATGGCAGTCTTGTTAATGTGGCTTGTCCATTGGCAGAGCGTGTCACACCAGTATGCTTAAGGGGACATTTTTATCTTCATAGCATCCATTTAAGTGTTCCTTCGGCGGGGGTAACTGAGTAGCTGATGTGTAGCATTATGGGAAGACTTTTCTCTCTCTCTGCCAAATGCCTTTTGATTTCTTTTCTCCGGGTGGATTCCAGCAACCTCCATCCTGCCAGACTTCAGGCAAAGTTAGCTTCAAGCTGTTGGGTTCCAAGGCCAGGGAAGCTAACTATTAAAGCCTGGGCCATGGGTACCAGTCTGAGGTGAGCCAAAAGCTGGGAACCAGAAGCTGTGGGACAAGTCAGGCTGAAGGATAAACTAGGTGGCAGGGTCAAAGAGCAAGCCAGGTGTCAGGCTCACTCCATCATCATGGATGCAGGAGCATAGCAACGCTCAAGAGGACCACATTTCTCAAATGAAACTCAACTGGCACAGGAAGTCTTCTTACACACCTTTCTGCCCAGAAGGATTCAGTGGCCAGCCTGGATGAGCTCCTGCAGAGACAACCCATTGGGCTGACAGTATCAAAAGCCACAGAGAGATTATGAAGAATCAACAGGATCACAGTGCAATACCAACATCATGGGGATGGGGAACCTCAAGCCCAGAGGCCAAATGCAGCCCTCCTTGCTTTTCCATCTGGCCCCCAGGGCTCTCTGCAGGCCACAGCCCTTCCTCAGCCACACTTTTCACCATTCTTGACCTGCAACCTCCTTGAGTGCTTTTGCCTGCTTGGAATGTGTCCTTGAACTACGCTCACGCCTTTTGTTTGTCTGCATGGAGGACAGAGAGGGGTGTGTTCCTGTGCGCAGAAATGAGGCTACAGTCCAAAAGTAAAACTTGTGTGTGTTACTCCGCCCACTTTGGCCCCTCCCACCACTAGCATGTGGCCCTCAGGAGACTGTCCAGAAGGCAATGTGGCCCTCGGGTTGAAAAAGTTCTGCTCTGACTGCTCATAAAAAAAGAGAAGGCTAGATTCTGAATGTCAGAGCATTAAAAAACACATTAATGTATTCATCCTTGTAAATGAATTAAGTTGATCTCACTTTTTGTAGTTACGGTGCATCTCAAAAAATACAGAGGAACCATTCAGGAGTGGCCCTTATTGGTGCCTCAGTTTACCTGATGGGGGAGGGCAGACTGGCTGTAGTTTCCCTTCAGAGCATCTAATCCAGTGGGAGATACAGTAGGTTGTCCTATATAGATATAATGCTTTTGGAAGCATTTGTGTTCCTTATTTGAGTTTTTCTTTTACTCCCCAAACACAGTCCTCTTCACTGTTCATTTCTTGGCTTATTTGATTTACCAGAGGCTTTGGCTTGTTTGTTCTTCTTTTGCTTCAGTACATCACTTTAGCGGAATAATTCTTCCTGCAAAAAAGGGGGAGAAAGGGTGGCAAGTCTATTTTCCTTCTGTGAAGTATGCAGTTTTATGGAGAGAATTGCCTCCACTGAATCAGCAGGAACTTTTTATTTATTTTTTATTTTTGCACTAACGGGTCTTATCCCACCTTCTCGATTTGCTTGTTTTATCTTCCTTCTACTGTATTTATTTTACATTTCTCTATAAAAGTATTTCTATACCACCATATCATGTGACATCAAGGTAGCATGCAAGAATAAATCCGGAAACATAAACCACAATGGAAAGCAACACAAATAGTCATTAAAATAACTGGACAAACCATTTGAACAGCTGCAAAGCCCTGTCAGCATAAGAAGGTGGGGAGCTTCTGCTAGGCAGGGGCTCCAGGGCCAGTAGCGGCAGTAGCCAGTAGATACCAGTAGCGACCAGTGGATACCAGTAGCAGCAGATCCAGGAAGCAGAGTCAAGATCCAGCAAGACAAGCTCAGACAAAGCAGGGATCAAAGTCCTAACACAGTGGTGTCCAAACTTTTTTCAAAGAGGGCCAGATTTGATGAAGTGAAGGGCTGTGAGGGCCTACCAAAGTTGCTGACCTTTTCTTTAGGATTGACGTTGTTGAGCTTTTTTTAGGGTTGAAGTGGTTGAGGTTTCTTTAGGATTTTACCCCAGGAAATAAACTGCCACAGGGGCCGGATTAAGCCTCCGAAATGGACTTTGGACATGCCTGTCCTAAAGGCAAGGAAGCAAGGTGATCAGCACCCTGAACAGCTCCAAGTGGTAATTTAGTCTGCAAATCAAAGAAGGGAAGCTCCAACATTGCTCCAACACCCAGAAAACTCGGGCTAGGTCTTAAGTAGGAAAGCATGCATGGAGCCAGGAGTAGGAAACAAAACAAAGCTGCTCTCTCTCTCGCCTCACTCTGTGTTTCTATATGAAATAATTGGAACATTTAATTGCTTGAGGGTATGTGAATTTCTTTTAATGGTCGCCCCAGAAAGCCCCATATGCCAGCTAGTTGGTTGTGTGACGCTACGTTCATATCTGCTTGCTCTGGTGCATACTCTGGTTATCTCTTGCTTGGACTACTGCAATGCGCTCTATGTGGGGCTACCTTTGTTTTGTTTTTTTTTAAAAAAAGATATTTATTAGAGTTTAAGAATTACAAAAAAAAAGAAGAAAGAAATACAAGCAGTGAACAGTTACAAAACCTCAAAAACAAAAGAAAATACAATAAAACAAAACAACAACAGTCCCTGGTCCTGAATAGGGTAGCTGTGCCCCTGAAGGACCAGGTGCGCAGCCTGGGAGTCATTTTGGACTCACAGCTGTCCATGGAGGCGCAGGTCAATTCTGTATCCAGGGCAGCTGTCTACCAACTCCACCTGGTACACAGGCTGAGACCCTACCTGCCCACGGACTGTCTCGCCAGAGTGGTGCATGCTCTAGTTATCTCCCGCTTGGACTACTGCAATGTGCTCTACGTGGGGCTACCTTTGAAGGTGACCCGGAAACTACAACTAATCCAGAATGCGGCAGCTAGACTGGTGACTGGGAGCAGCCGCCGAGACCATATAACACCGGTCTTGAAAGACCTACATTGGCTCCCAGTACGTTTCCGAGCACAATTCAAAGTGTTGGTGCTGACCTTTAAAGCCCTAAACGGCCTCGGCCCAGTATACCTGAAGGAGCATCTCCACCCCCATCGTTCTACCCAGACACCGAGGGCTTTCTGGCGGTTCCCTCCCTGCGAGAAGCCAAGTTACAGGGAACCAGGCAGAGGGCCTTCTTGGTAGTGGCACCTGCCCTGTGGAACACCCTCCCACCAGATGTCAAAGAGAAGAACAACTACCAGACTTTTAGAAGACATCTGAAGGCAGCCCTGTTTAGGGAAGCTTTTAATGTTTGATGCATTACTGTATTTTAATATTTTGTTGGAAGCCTCCCAGAGTGGCTGGGGAAGCCCAGCCAGATGGGCAGGGTATAAATAATAAATTATTATTATTATTATTATTATTATTATTATTATTATTATTATCTTCCATGAAGGGCCACAGCTCAGAGGTACAGCACCTGCTTTGCATGGAGACGGTCCCAGGTCCAATCCTCAGCATCTCCAGGTAGGCCTGGGAAAGCCACTGCCTGCCCATCTCAGTATCAAGCAACTCCCTGTGTTCCTATGACATACACAGAATGAAAACTAAAACACAACAGAACAAAAATGAACGTGTGTTAACTCTTATTTCTTTTACCAAGAGCAAATGATTTGTTTTTTGTTTTGTTTTTTTGTTGAAGAAAATGCATTTGCCGCTGGTCTGTAAGAAAAGCGCATGCCAATTTACAACAATATGATGTTACAGAAACACCGACTGATGCTGCAGAACCATCGAACCAAATTGCCTATGACCCTCCTCACTTGAAGCCTCTTGTAAATCTTTTTGTTTATCATAATATCCAGAGAAGGAGAAGATATTACACGCCATTAAAGACTCGTTGGAAACTCCTCCACTGTAACTCAATCATAATCCTTCCCCCCCACCCCCTCCGTGTCTGTTGCCACCCCAATGTTTTCTCTCTCTCCTTTCTTTTCCCCAGCATTGGTTATCAAACCACATTTTAGCTCCATTTCTGGGCTTGTGGGTAGAGGCAGGAGAGCAGTCGTCCATTAGTAAGTCTTCCAGTAACACATATATATTTCAATCCATTATATAACCCAGCATTTCATGATAGTTATCTAACAGAAAGCTGTCCACAGGGAGATTCTATATTTTATGACACTTAGCAAAATCATCTTTGTACAACTCAATGGATTTCTTTCCATTTTATTTTATCTTTAAAAAATAAGTTTCCTACTTAATATAATCTCTGTATGGCAGGGGTGGGGAGGAACTGACCTGGTGGCCTGACCTGGCTCACCCAGCTTTCCCCAGTGGCCTGCCAGTCCCAGCCCAGTATTCTGTCATGCATGACTATAGCAGCATTGCAGAGTCAGGCATGACAACACTCCATTTAGACTTCCATTTAAACCACCTAACCCTATAAAGACCCAATCTCAGAGCTTCTTGGTGTGAGCACCTTGTCCATGTTCTTGGTCTGTTTCCTCGACTGCTTATTTGGATCTTGAGCCCTGCCAGGTTTTGCACCTGGCTCGAGAACTCAGTCCCTGTCTGTTTTGGACTATGTATCTGCTCCTGGGAGATGTATGGGGTGTTTTGGGAGGGGCAGTACCTCTGGTGGGGGACACATTGTGCTCCTTCTGAGGTAGTTTGTCCACCTTTGGTCCCTACCCTGCACTCAGCTCTCACCTGTGGCTCCTAGAAGCTGTCAGCATGCAACAGCGGCCACCCCCCGGGAATGACTTCAACTGGCCAGCTAAACCAGCTGAGGGTAGCTGATGGGTCTCAAACCCTCGGTGAGTTAGGGACTTCTGCTGCATAATAATAACAATAATAATAATTTATTATTTATACCCTGCCCACCTGGCTGAGTTTCCCCAGCCACTCTGGGCGGCTCCCAATCGAGTGTTAAAAACAATACAGCATTAAATATTAAAAGCTTCCCTAAACAGGGCTGCCTTCAGATGTCTTTTAAAGATAGGATAGCTGCTTATTTCCTTCACATCTGAAGGGAGGGCGTTCCACAGGGCGGGCGCCACTACCGAGAAGGCCCTCTGTCTGGTTCCCTGTAACCTCACTTCTCACAATGAGGGAAGCGCCAGAAGGCCCTCGGCGCTGGATCTCAGTGTCCAGGCTGAACGATGGGGGTGGAGATGCTCCTTCAAGTATACTGGGCCGAGGCCGTGAAGACAGGCATGTGAAGACAGGCTCTACCAGATGGAGTGGACAAAACCTATAGTGGGTCCAATGGTCAAGAAGGTGGTTTCTGCACGTGCTGTAGAGGGGTCTTGTAGTTTGGGCAGCCTGGGACCTCTATGCACACTGCCCAGGCTTGTGCCTGCAGGAGGTCACTTCGGTGGTGCTAAGGCAGTGGTTTCACTTCATCACCAGAGGTCCTTTGTCTCTCTAGATCAGGCATAGAAGAAGAGGAGTTTGGATTTGATATCCCGCTTTATCACTACCCTAAGGAGTCTCAAAGCAAACTCATAGGGAAACTCAGATGTTTTGGGACTACAATTCCCATCATCCCTGACCACTGGTCCTATTAGCTAGGGATCATGGGAGTTGTAGGCCAAAAACATCTGGAGGGCCGAGGTTGAGGAAGTCTGCTTTAGATGGATGGATGCCAGCAGTCATTTGCTCCTGGCTCACTTGAGCTGAAAACAACCCCCTTTGAATCCAATTGCCTGGAGCCTGAGGTTATCATCACAGATGATATTGACCAGGGATTTCAGCCATTCGTTCTGTCACTTCCTTAAAAGTGAAGGTGCAGAATCTCTGGCTCACAGGACTAATTAGCCCCACAAAGCTGCAAAGGATATAGTCTGAATGCGCACAACATGTTGTGCGGAAGTTTGCATTTGCAGGGAATTGTAGCAAGTGCAGGAAGGTGCAAAAAGAGGGTGGTGTATTTGTTTCAATTTTATGTTATTGATTACTCATTCCTGGTTCCCTTTCAGAAGCTGCCAGCATGTTGAAGAAACAATTGTTTATCTGAATCTCTCAGCATGTTGAAGAAACAATTGTTTATCAAAGGTGCGGCTTGTGGGGCTTTTGAAACTCCAGGGATCCGCTGACAACTGGCAGAACTGGAAGATGCCTGGGGACTCACATGGAGGATTCTAGGCAGCTGTACTTCCTGCTTTACTGGGGCAGTTTTCAAGCCAAAGGAGGTATTAACGTCATGTTTGTTGTGTTGAAGCACCATCCATGTAACAGCCAAGAAAAGCATCTTTGTATAACAACAAATAAGGGACGTGGGTGGCGCTGTGGGTTAAACCACAGAGCCTAGGACTTGCCGATCAGAAGGTCAGCGGTTCGAATCCTCGTGACGGGGTGAGCTCCATTGCTCGGTCCCTGCTCCTGCCAACCTAGCAGTTCGAAAGCACGTCAAAGTGCAAGTAGATAAATAGGTACCGCTCTGGCGGGAAGGTAAATGGCATCTCCGTGTGCTGCTCTGGTTCGCCAGAAGCGGCTTAGTCATGCTGGCCACATGACCCAGAAGCTGTACCTCAGCCAATAAAGCGAGATGAGCGCCGCAACCCCAGAGTCGGTCACGACTGGACCTAATGGTCAGGGTTACCTTTACCTTTACTTATAACAACAAATATAATGTTTTTTGATATCTGTCGAAAACAAAGAAAGAAATACAACAACTTGGAACTGTGTGTGAAAAGAATGTAGAAATAATAATACAATGAGTCTAATCGGAAGTCAACTGTGTTTCTTTTCTTTTCTTTTCTTTTTCCTTTTTCCTTTCCCCCCTCCCCCTCCCTCCCTCCCCTTTCTTCTTCCTCTTTTTATTTCTTTTTTGTGTGTGTCTCCTTTCTTGGTCTTTTTCTTTTTGATATGTTAAGAAAGAGATAAAGAGATAAAAGTGTAATATGAAAACTTCAGTAAGTTAAAAATGAGGTTGTGTAATTATTTGTATTACTATTTATATATTGTTAAAATTGGTTAATTGTAATGCATTAATGTAGCAACTACTGTGGTGGGTTTTTTTTGTTAGTGTTGAATTCTAAATAAAGTTCTTGTTTTGTTTTGTTTTTAAAAAAGAGCATCTGGCTGGCTCTATATAACTGCTACTTCAGGTTTTATTCATCAGTCTAGAGCAGGAGTGGGGAACCTCAGACGTGGGCCCAGCAGCAGAGCATCTGTCTGCGCTGCCCAGGGCAGGCACTCTCTCAAGGGGCATGGAGGGGTATGGAGGGTGCCATCCCAGGCCCAGGATAGCTTTTTTTTTTTTTAATGATATTTATTAAAAGTTTAAAAATTACAGAAGAAAAAAAGAAATAACAATAAAGTAGAAAACAAACAATAACAAAACACATAAAACATATAAAAACCATACAATAATACAGCAAAAAAAACAACAACAGGCAAAAAAGAAACTAAAAAACACATCCAATATTCCATGTCTTTGCCTTTCCTTAACTTATTTCATCGACCTCCTCACACCTCCCTTTTTTTGTATTCTAGTTCAATTCACTATTTCAGCAAGTTCTTCCCATCTTTCTCAGTTTTGATAGTTTTAACGATCTAACCTTAAGTTTTTTCAATTTAACCCAATATCAATCAACTTTTACTTAATTCTTTGTTGCATTTCTACTAAAACCATGTTAATTCATTCCCACATCCTTCTAACACTCATTAATTTTACAATGTTTCTGTAAGTATACTTTAAATTTTTTCCAATCTTCTTCCACCGACTCTTCTCCCTGGTCTCGAATTCTGCCAGTCATTTCCGCCAGTTCCATGTAATCCATCAACTTCATCTGCCAACCAGGCCCAGGATAGCTGCTCGGTTGCATGGAGTGGTACATGCACCCTGTAGCCAGGGACGGAATGAGCTACCCATGGAAGCAGAGTGAGCTGCCAATGACGGACATTCAGCATGCCGCCCACCCACGACTCCCAAGCCTCCCCCAGCTGTCAAAACGAAGGGGAAAGGGGGGGAATGCCATCGCCAAAGCGGCGCAGCTCACCCCTTACCCCGACGGCTTGGGGTAGGTTTGGGAATCGTGGGCGGGCGGTGTGCTGAATGTCACCCCCCTCAGCGAAAACACCTGGGGCAGACCGCCCCCCTTCCTCCACCCCCCCTGCCTGGGCCACCAAATGTGGCAGCAAGCTTCTCTGTCTGGTCCTGTGCAGGAGGCTCCAGTGGCCAGCCTGGATGGGCAGAGTCAGTCCAGGATTGATTTGATTGACATCCTATGCCCTTTTAAAATGTTGGGGTTTTTTTGAGTGTGTGTGGGTTATTGGGTTGTTGCTTTTATTTTGATAATGTATTTTAGAGGTTTTATATTTTTATTTTATTCTGTGAACCGACCTGAGACCTCTGGGTATAGGGCAGTATATAAATTCAAATAATAATAATAATAATAATAATAATAATAATAATAATAATAAGTATAAGTCTGAAGTCGGCTGCCAACTGCAGTTCCTCAGCTCACCAAGTAGGGGAGCTGCAGACAAACCCAACAGTGGGTTTCTGCTTGAGGACAAGGAAGAGCTGACACCTTTTTTTTTTACAACTTACATCTTCACACACAAAAATGGCAGGGAGTTTGAAAGCCCACCTTCTTCCTTGGTCATCAATTGCTCTATGGCACATGGAAGGAGAGACACTGCAAAGTGGAACATCATGAGAAAGGTGTTTTCAGCTGCGCCACCCCCTGCCCTTGGAAGCTCTGTAAGAAGCTACTGCAAGAGCAGAACTGTGAGCAACATCATGCGAGGGTGGGAACACAAAGCTGTGAAACGCCCTTGTTATTTTTGCTATTAGGTGTTGCAAGTCGTTCCTGTAATCTTGCTATATTTATAGGATTGAAATGTGGGTCCTCCCCTATAATTTTTATTAAATTTTCTGTTTTACATTTTAGAATATTCATTTAAACAACCTTAAAATATCATTGACTTCCCTTCTTCTCTTTCCATGGTTCATTTTGCATAACATAAATCGCTTCATATCTGATATAAACTAAACCATTCAGTATTCCATTATTACATCCATCAAACCCCATTTACACTGTTGAATTTATCTCGACGATGCCCACGTTTTCAAATGTACACAATTTCCCCCCATATATTCAATAAACATTTTCCAATCTTCTCTAAACGTACGTTCTTCTTGTTCTCTTATTCTATGTGTTAGGTCCGCAAGCTGTGCATATTCCATGACCCCTGAAATTTGGGGTTTTATATGTTATTACATTTGCTACTGTTTTGCTCCGGGTATAGGGCGGTATGTAAATTCAAATAATAATAATAAATAATAATCTGATAATGAAATTGTTTTTCTTGAAATGCATTCCTGTTTTCTTTATTGTAAGCTGATTTGAGAATGGTGTGTGTGTGTGTGTGTGTGTAAAAGCGGCATACAAATAAAATGAATGAATGAATGAATGTACAATGGTATCATAGAATCATAGAATCATAGAATCATAGAGTTGGAAGAGACCACAAGGGCCATTGAGTCCAACCCCCTGCCAAGCAGGAAACACCATCAGAGCACTCCTGACATATGGTTGTCAAGCCTCTGCTTAAAGACCTCCAAAGAAGGAGACTCCACCACACTCCTTGGCAGCAAATTCCACTGTCGAACAGCTCTTACTGTCAGGAAGTTCTTCCTAATGTTTAGGTGGAATCTTCTTTCTTGTAGTTTGGATCCATTGCTCCGTGTCCGCTTCTCTGGAGCAGTAGTAAACAACCTTTCTCCCTCCTCTATGTGACCTCGGGTTACGAATTTAATTCATTCTGGAGGTCCGTTCTTAACCCGAAATCATTCTTAACCTGAGGCTCACTTCCGCTAATGGGGCCTCCTGCTGCCACCGCGCAATTTCCATTCTCATCCTGGGGCAAAGTTCAAAACCTGAGGTACTACTTCCGGGTTAGCAGAGTCTGTAACCCAAAGTGTTTGTATCCTGAAGCGTTTGTAACCTGAGGTACCACTGTAGTGGTTGCATGATTCCCCACCCTTCACTCCTTGCACAGGACAAAATTCTTGGCATTTTAGTGGTTCTCAGTGTAGCTGTAGTGATGTATAGAAGTGAGAGCTGGACCATAAAGAAGGCTAATCGCCGAAGAATTGATGCTTTTGAGTTATGGTGCTGGAGGAGACTCTGGAGAGTCCTATGGACTACAAGAAGATCAAACCTCTCCATTCTGAAGGAAATCAGCCCTGAGTGCTCACTGGAAGGACAGATCCTGAAGCTGAGGCTCCAATACTTTGGTCACCTCATGAGAAGAGAAGACTCCGTGGAAAAGACCCTGATGTCGGGAAAGACTGAGGGCACAAGGAGAAGGGGACGACAGAGGATGAGATGGTTGGACAGTGTTCTCGAAGCTACCAGTATGAGTTTGACCAAACTGCGGGAGGCAGTGGAAGACAGGAGTCCCTGGCGTGCTCTGGTCCATGGGGTCACAAAGAGTCGGACACGACTAAATGACAAAACAACAACAACAAGTGTAGCTGTTAATAAATGAAAGTGCAAATGTTTTTTTCTATTCTGTGCTAGTCTCTTAAATAGCAGTAATGATGCCCCAAAGTCATTGGGGGGGGGGTGTCAACGAAAGCTCAGAGCTGATACTGTCTATGATGAGAGAAGCCGTGGATGCTTTAGCTGAGATTCCTGCATTGCAGGGGGTTGGACTAGACAACCCTTGATTCTATGAGTCCAAGTGTCAGGCAGCTAAATGCAAGCTACAGCAAATACCAACTGGAGTGAGTGTGTATTTGCCATAGATTAGATGGGGGGAGAGGAAACAGCTTATGGATAAACAAGAAAGCTGTAGATGGCATTAAGATGGCTGAATGCTCTATACACTAAGTGACTAGCTGCAGCCAATTTGAAAGTGAGAACATTTCACATTTCAATTACAGACGGAAAAATATTATGCGGGAGTATTCTTAGAAGTGTGATTATGTTCGAGAGGCACATTTAAAATGCAGCAATCTCGACGCTTGATAGGGAAATGATACCATGGTAGCCGTAATCAAAAATTAGAGGAAGTGGGTGTTAGGGAGGCTACCAATTGTGAAGCTAAATGCTACTTTGAAACAGAGGCATACTGGCTGCAAAGCTCAGATTTTAACAAGCAATATTATCAGAAAGGAAGTGGGAGAACTTCAGAAAGCCGCAGGACTGAAAAACCAATGGAAAAGGGTGTTAGTAAGCACAGCAAGTTATCTGTCCAGCAGTAAGTCCCATGGACAGGGCAGCCCTACTAATATCTAGAGGTAAAGGGACCCCTGACTGTTAAGTCCAGTCACAAACGACTCTGGGGTTGCACGCTCATCTCACTTTACTGGCCGAGGGAGCCGACGTTTGTCTGCAGACAAACCGGGTCATGTGGCCAGCATGACTAAGCTGCTTCTGGCGAAACCAGAGCAGTGCACGGAAATGCCGTTTACCTTCCCACCGGAGCCGTACCTATTTATCTACTTGCACTTTGACGTGCTTTCGAACTGCTAGGTTGGCCGGAGCTGGGACCGAACAACAGGAGCTCACCCCGTCACAGGGATTCAAACAGCCGACCTTCTGATCGGCAAGCCCTAGGCTCTGTGGTTTAGACCACAGCGCCACCCGCGTCCCCTAATGTTTACTTAGAAGTACAGTGGTACTTCTAGATACGAACGGGATCTCTTCTGGAGCCCCGTTCGCATCTAGAAGCAAACGTAACTAGCGACAGCACGTCTGCGCACGCGCACGTCGCTTTTTTCTGCTTCTGCGCATGCGCGTGACATCATTTTGAGCGTCTGCGCATGCGCAAGCAGCGAAACCCGGAAGTAACATGCTCTGTTACTTCCGGGTTGCCGCGGAGCACAACTTGAACACGCTCAACCCGAAGCACATTCAACCCGATGTATGACTGTAAATCATATTGAAGCCAATGAGACTTACACCCAGGAAAGTGTGTATATAGCCCCGGTTCTTCAGTCGGATTGCTTACCATGCTAGCATGGGACACATGTTTCTATATACAGCTGGAAGATAACTTTTCCGTGTGAGGTATAAGCTGTCCTGGAACATGACAGGGGAGGAGGAAATAACTCAAGTACTTCAAATACTTATGTATTTATGTATTTATGCAGCAGGACTGAACTAGATGACCTTACAAGGTGCCCTCCCAATTCTATATGCCACTTCCTGGTATTCTCAGATACCTTGCCCAGAAGCTCCCAGATGGTGCTGAATGGAGAGGCCAGACTTCTGATGGGGCATCTGGTCAACAACATGTGGCACCATGCTTAAGATATCTGCAACTGGCTCCCCATCTGCTACCAAGGGAGGTTCAAGGCCCTTGTATTGACATGCAAAGCCTTGAACAGCATAGGTCCAGGGCACTTTTGGAACTGCCCCTGGGTCCTTATGCCTAACTTCCGGGGCAGCCTTTTGGGACCTGGTGTGAAATGCCCCCTGCACCTCTGTGATGGGGGGGGGGGATGAGGCTCTGCAATGGCTTCTTCAGTTGTTGAAAACCACAGGAGGGGAGACTGCTGTTGCGCTCAGGTCCTGCTTGTAGGCTTCTCATGGGCATCTGGTTGCTACTGTGAGAATGTTGGACTTGATGGGCTTTTGGTCTGATCCAGCAGGTTTTTCTTAACTTCTTGTTGATGGAGAACCTCTGTATACAGGCACAAAGTAGGTGCAAGAGGATAGGTACTAGGTGAGCAAGGCCTAAACTAGACTTTTACCCAGGCATACATCAAGCTGAGAAAATAGATTGACAGTTGCTAAGACCTTGAAGACATCCAGGACAGCTAAGAATCTTCCTTCCTTCCTTCCTTCCTTCCTTCCTTCCTTCCTTCCTTCCTTCCTTCCTTCCTCTTTCTTTCTTTCTTTCTTTCTTTCTTTCTTTCTTTCTTTCTTTCTTTCTTTCTCCCAAGCTCTGTGTCACTGACACAGTTCAAGATGGTGTGAAAGAATTCAAGGAGGTTTGGAGCAGGGTCAGTAAGAAGTGTGGCCAGAGGCACCGTGTTGCGCACAAGAGTGGAGGGGGCGGAGTGTGTTGTGCGTGTGTGATGTCATGCGTGCTCTGCATCATTGGGAAGAGGCCAAATGGGGAGTCAGCACGGCACAGTTCAATGGCTGGCTCCTCCTGAGTGCGAGAGAGGAAGTTTTGTGTATGACATCACACACACAAGCAAAGTTGGGATGAGGACGAGTGGAGAGCCCAGCGCAGCGTGGCTTCCTTCAGTGGCGAAGCTGCATGCTCCAGCACTGGGGGTAGAGACCAGGCAGGGGCGTGGCTGGCACACATCCGAGGGGGCATCACGCATGTCCCGGGGGCATGGCACATCGCATGGTGCGCATCCTGGGGGCATGACACCCGGCGCAGTTGGGGGGGTTGCGCAGTGTGTGTTCAGGGGCGGCTGTGATGGTACCCCCCTCCCCAATGGTGCTGGGGGTGGTGCGCTCCCCCCGCCCCCCGTTCCTCCGCCAGTGGCTTCCTCTCATGCTCAGGAGGAGCCAGCCATTGAACTGCATCACACCCAGCCTCCTCAACACCAAGGGGGCCGGCCCCCTGCCAGAAAATATTGAGGGGTACCGAAGACCCCAGCACTCCTAGGAGTTGGCGTGCCAGAGTGTGACCCAGGGCTAGAAACAGTCCTAAGGACCGGAGTGAAATCCCTGCATACAGCTGCTCTGAACTCTTATTTCCACCCGTGACCTTGACAATGTTTGCGCCATGTCTAGAAAACATGCATGTTGCCTCCTGCACTTCATTCGTTGTTTTTAATCATCCTGCGTCATTGGAGGAGGCAGCACTGTGATATTGGTTCACATTCCCAGCAGTCTAATAAATGGAAGCCTCCTCCATAGGCACTGGTGTATTCAGTTCCCTGCTTGGGGCAAGGTTTCTGAAGGAGCAGGAAGGCCACTAAGTCCTGCCTTGACCTGCTGCCAGGCCACCCTTTGGATGTCTTCTGATATCATGGCTCCACATGACACAGGCGTACATGCCTTCTGCCTCATGCTGCTGTGATACCACAACCATGCAAGCGGCAGGAAAGGAAGGAGGAGGCAGCAGCTCGTTTTGTTTTACAGCCTTAGCGACCGAACCCTCCCCTCGCCTCGTTGGGCTTTACGATCCATAGGACCTTTTGCCTCATGAGCATCTCTGAAATTAACGCTGTTAAAAAGTGCGCAGAAGGTCTGCGGAGGTGGGTGGCCTGCCTGATTAAATAAGGCTAAATAAAAGGGTCATCAACATCTGCCACAGAGGGGCAGAAGAAGAAAGGCAGCAGTTGGGGCAGAGGGGCTGTGTGTGTGTGTGCGTGCGCGCACACACACACATGCCCGCACAAAGCAAAGACCTGACTGGGAAGCACTGAAAGTCCATCAGCTCCCGCCAACTAGCTGGCTCCCCAGGGAGAAATATTTCTAGTTTAATGATCACCATAAAACGAACAGAGCTTCTTCAAAATACAAGCCTCTCCACTGAGTTGGTTTTCTGGATGAGAGGGGATGTGGGGACCATTAAATGGGATTCTGAGTCATAGCATAACTAGCTTAAGAAAGGAGCTTGTAGGATCAGTGCTTTGAATAGGGCAGCGTTGCTCAGATTTAGGCTCCTATCTGGGGAACCAAAATTGGGGAAGTCCAGCTTTCACCTAGAATCATAGAAATGCTGGGCAAATCTCCAGGACTGGATGGGCTGACTTCTAGATATTATAGATCTTTGAAAGAGTGGCTATTACAACCTTTGAAGGAAGTCTGTAATGAAATATTGGAAGGGAAAAGGGCACCAGAGTCGTGGAAAGAGGCGTACATTACACTTATACCGAAAACAGAGACTGAAAAGACTCAGCTTAAGAACTACCGCCCTATATCGTTACTTAATGTGGATTACAAAATTTTTGCAGACATTTTGGCCAAGAGATTGAAAAAAGTATTGATGGAAGAGATCCATAAAGACCAAGCGGGCTTTCTCCCAGGAAGACACTTGTCTGATAATTTGAGAAATATAATTGATATTTTGGAAAAACTAGAAGTGAATATAAACACTAAAGCAGTTCTGATATTTGTGGACGCGGAGAAAGCCTTTGACAATATCTCTTGGAGCTTCATGAAGAAGAACCTACAGGGGATGGGGGTAGGCCAAGGTTTTGAAAATGGTATAGGTGCAATATACTCTGAACAAAAGGCTAAATTAATTGTAAATAATGTGGTGATGGAAGAATTTAAGATAGAAAAAGGGACACGACAGGGGTGCCCAATCTCCCCACTGCTTTTTATATCGGTTCTGGAGGTTCTGCTGAATATGATTAGAAGGGTTAAAGGTTGGTTAAAGGTATACAGGTCGGAGCCAAACAGTACAAATTGAGAGCATTTGCAGATGACTTAGTATTGACGTTACAGGAGCCAGAATCTAGTACTAAAAGGGTTTTAGAACTAATTCAAGAATTTGGTCAACTGGCAGGATTTAAACTGAACAAGTTAAAAACTAAGGTTTTAGAGAAAAAATTAACATTGATTGAAAGAGAGAGGTTTCAGAATGAGACAGGCCTGACTGTGGTTAAGAAAGTGAAATACCTGGGGATTAACATGACAGCCAAAAATGGGAACTTATTTAAAGATAATTATGAAAAATGTTGGACGGAAGTGAAAAAAGATTTAGAAATCTGGTCAAATTTGAAGCTTTCACTGTTGGGTCATATTGCTGTGATAAAAATGAATCTATTGCCTAGAATGCTGTTTTTGTTTCAAACATTGCAAATTGTGGACAAGATGGACTGTTTCAAGAAGTGGCAGAGAGATATTTCTAGATTTGTCTGGCAGGGCAAGAAGCCCAGAATAAAATTTAAGATATTAACTGATGCAAAGGAAAGGGGTGGATTTGCCCTGCCAGACTTTAAACTTTACTATGAATCAGCAGCTTTTTGCTGGTTGAAAGAATGGCTACTTCTTGAAAACACAGACATTTTGGACTTAGAAGGTTTTAACAATGTATTTGGATGGCATGCATATCTGTGGTATGACAAGGTTAAAGCGCACAAAGCATTTAAAAACCATATTGTCAGGAAAGCACTGTTTAATGTTTGGATAAGATACAAGGATTTGTTGGAAAACAAAACCCCAAGGTGGCTGTCACCGATGGAGCGAAAGCCTTGAAAAGGCTCAATATGGAGGCCAATTGGCCGAAATATTGGGAAATTTTGGAACAAGATGGAGATAGACTGAAACTGCAGAGTTTTGAGAAACTAAAAAATAAAGTGCGAGACTGGCTTCATTATTATCAGATAATGGAGGCATATAATTTGGACAAGAAAATTGGCTTCCAGGTGGAAAAATCAAAATTAGAAACAGAACTGTTAGAACCCAAAACTAAGAATTTGTCAAGAATGTATAACTTGCTGTTGAAATGGAATACTCAGGATGAAACGGTGAAATCTGCTATGATTAAATGGGCACAAGATGTTGGACATAACATTATGTTTGCTGACTGGGAACAGTTATGGAACACAGGTATGAAGTTTACGGCATGTAATGCCCTAAGAGAGAATATTATGAAAATGATATACAGGTGGTACATGACCCCAGTCAAGCTTGCAAAAATCTATCATTTGCCCGACAATAAATGCTGGAAATGTAAAGAAACTGAAGGTACATTCTTTCACCTTTGGTGGACGTGCCCAAGGATTAAGGCCTTCTGGGAAATGATATATAATGAACTGAAAAAGGTATTTAAACATACCTTCTTGAAGAAACCAGAGGCCTTTCTCCTGGGCATAGTCGGCCAATTGGTGCCAAAGAAGGACAGAACTTTTTTTATGTATGCCACAACAGCAGCAAGAATACTCATTGCAAAGTATTGGAAGACACAAGATTTACCCACTCTGGAAGAATGGCAGATGAAGGTGATGGACTATATGGAACTGGCAGAAATGACTGGCAGAATCCGAGACCAGGGAGAAGAGTCGGTGGAAGAAGACTGGAAGAAATTTAAAGATTATCTACAGAAATATTGTAAAATTAATGAATGTTAGAATGATGTTGGATAGTAATTAAGTGGTTTCCAGCTGTAATGCTTTAAGGGAATATGAAAAAAGGGTTATAAATAGGTAAAAATTTAAAATTATTACTTTTAAAGGATTTGCTGAACCAACAGATTGAAGTGGAATACAAAAAAGGGAGGTATGAGGAGGTCCGGGAAATAAGTCAAAGGAAAATAAGTAATGGAAAATCTGTGTGTTTTTAACTATTTTTATTTTGTATTTTTGTCATTTCCCCCCCCCCCATTATTATTGTAATATTTTTTAAAAAATCTTAATAAATATATTATTAAAAAAAAATAGAATCATAGAAATGCTAGGTTCTCTGGCTGAAATGGACTATCTGTTGTAGTGGAAGACTGAGAGACACAGAAGGCATGAGCACTCCACCCCCGGACATTCCGGGCCAGAGGCTTTGGCTCTATGTGACTCCCCCTACTCAGAGGGCATGCCCATGCAGCCTTAACCACTTCTGTGATATAGGAGCCAGCGGCTGAAGAATTGTGCAATGCCCCTTTAGGAAACAGAGATGAGCTCCTCAGAGAGGGTGGAGCTAATACCAGGCCCAGACTAGGGTGCCATGGAAGCATTAGCCACATTGAAGCTGTCCAGGGTACTGAATTATGATTCTGCATAGTTCAGTGATGGCCAAACTTGGCCCTCCAGCTGTTTTGGGACTACAACTCCTATCATCCCTAGCTAACAGGACCAGTGGTCAGGGATGATGGGAACTGTAGTCCCAAGACAGCTGGAGGGCCAAGTTTGGCCATCACTGGCATAGTTTGTGTCAACTCTGTTCTGATGGGTGTTGCTCTTCCGGTAAGCAACATTGCTTTAAATCAGGGGTGGCAAACTCTCAGTTCAAAGGCTTGATCTGTTCCCCCTCGTCAAATTTTCCATGGCATCTAGCACTCCACTGATTTTAGTGACAAGTCCTCTCCTCAGCTGATCTGCATGGATCAGCTGAGGAGGGGGAGGGGTGTGTGTATGTGCACGCATGTGTGCCCAGGTGTGCCTGGCTTTGTGTGTATGCAAGCGTGTGGGGTAGTCACATCCTGTGATAGCACGCAGTTCCTGGAAAGCTGGCTAAAGGTGAATGGGGTTCATAAGCCAAAGCCAATTAGTCACCCCTGCTTTAAGCTAGGCTTCCCTAAGAGCTTTGAACTGAACTAGGACAGGTCCCAAATTTCCGAAATTAAAACGGTAGCATATTGTGCAGCGCCATCGATTTCAATTAATTATTATTATGTCACTTATGTACCGCTTAATGTTAAAATGGGCTTCTAAGGGGTTTCCAAGCATAAAAATCAATGATGCAAACAGTAAAATAGAAATGTCCATAGTTGAAGCATCCAATAGAACAATCCCATCAAAGCAACATGCAAATTAAAACAGGAGACAGATGTCCAGAGATTAAGGGGATTCCTGTGTAAACAGGTGCATCTTCAAAAGCCGGTGGAATGCCAGTGCAGATGGGACTGCTTGCATTTTAGCAGGGGGTGCATTCCATAATAGGGGTGCCACCAGCGAAAAAACCCACATCTGGAAATTAAAACAGAGACAGAGCTCCAGACAATTAGGCCTTGACAATATTAACCAAGTTCCATTTGTTCAACATGAGCAATGGAAGGAAAGTTGATTTTCAACGGAAAATGCATGGAAGTTTTATTTCTATAACAAACTTGGCAATTGTGCTCATCAGTCCTCAGAAAGGCATGTCTCCAGGTGAGCAAGATTTGCTAAACTGGGTGAGATTTTATTGCCCATTTGTTGCTGGCAGTGGCTGGGACCCATTCCTGATGAGTAGGTGATGAATAGACTTGGGAAGAGCAACAGTATAAATATGTTGGGTGACTCTCTCCAATCCCTCCCCAATCCTTTTCCCTGTCACGGGCGATCAAAGTCCTGGCTGAGGACGTCGGGACTGGGAGCAAGATGGCGGGGTGGGAGCAGGAATGAGAGTCCAGAAGCCAGGGGTCTGAGGGTCAGGAAGCAGGGCGTCATGAAGTCAAGGTTCCGAGGCTCGAGAAGCAAGGTGTCACAAAGTCAAGGTTACGAGGGTCGAGAAGCAAGGAGTCAAGGAGTTGAGGTCCGGGGATCAGGAAGCAAGGAGCCAAACGCAGCACGGCAGGAAACGTGTTGCTGTGGCAAAGAGCCAAAGGGAAATGCTGACCTTATATCCCTTCCCGGCTCTTGCCACCAGGTGCAGTGAGTTACCAATTGGCCTCACCTGTGCGGCTGTGCCTTGCCTCTCCAGAGCAAACTTAGGAAGGCCCCTGTCCTGCAAAGCCCTACCGGTCACAGGGCCTGGCTCCTGCACGCACTCCTGACATTCCCGTCATCCAAAGTCACTTCAGGCTCATATATGCACCAAAACAGCTTTCTGAATGCACACCTCTAGCGTGATGGAGGAAATGGCACGTGTGCATGGGTGCTGCAATTCCACGGGGGATGCATGCATATATCCCAGGTTCTGTTAAAATTTTTCAGCAGGGGGCCAGTCCACTGTCCCTTAGAAAGGGCTCCGGAGAGGGGCTGCTTTAAATGGCAGTCACTCAAGTGATCACGCTGCTGCTGGCACCAATCAAAGCCCAGCCCCTTCCTCCACAGGGCAGAGAGAAGCCAGGAGGAGGGAGAGAGGAGACACCACCCTGTGTGTGTGAGGGGGGCGGGGAATGGCGCAGCCCGAATGATCAGAATCTGATCTACACCGATCCACGCAGCAATTCCCAGACCGTCCGTGGGCCGGATCCAGAAGGCAATTGGGCCGGATCCAGCCCCCAGGCCTTAGTTTGCCAACCCATGATATATCTCCTGTTAAAGAAGTTGGGCATTGTCTTGGCTCCTATCCCAAAACATGGAAGTAAAATACAAGCTCAGCAGTAGACAAAGGGATCAGGAGTTCAGGAGCAGGGCCATTGGGATGGGTGGATCTGCTCCTATCTGTGAAGATGGTGCCTGGTTCTAGGCTACTGTTCAGTTTAGTTGCCACCACCTTCTGTTTTGCATCCCCACTCGGCTGCTCAAATCCCTTGCCAGCCTCCAATGAGTCTCTCTACTCAGTAAAGAACAGGCACCCCCAAACTCGGCCCTCCAGCTGTCTGGGGACTACAAGTCCCTGTTGGAATAACACCAGGGGGTCCACGCAGCCCCAGGGGTGAGAGAAACCTCTCTGGCATCTTCCTGATAAAGTGCAGCTCAGGACGTCCATAAATCTCCAGTTCTGGCACACTTCCAGCAACACATAACAGAAGTCTATGTGCTCGCCAATCACTCAACTCAGCAGAGTATAGCAGAAACGAGCTGGAGCTTGGAGTGTGCATTCTAAGTATTTATTAAGCAATATATACAGGGCAAAGGAATCATGGCGTCCTCTGCCTTCTTCTCCGAGAGAGAGAGAGAGAATAATCCCTAGCTAATATCATCCCTAGCTAACAGGACCAGTGGTCAGGGATGATGGGAATTGTAGTCCCCAAACAGCTGGAGGGCCGAGTTTGGGGGTGCCTGGTATAGAAGGTTGGAGTGAGAGACAGCACCTCTGTTTTCCCTTCCAAAGTGGCTGAAGTCAGGGAAGGAAGAGGAGATCCCCTCCTCTAACCCAGGTTTCCATAATCACTCCCCCTCACCTGTTTCTTCCTTCTGCTGTGTTAGAGCCTGCCAATCCATACTCAACCCCAATAATACTTTGTAGGGCTTATAACAGGCCTCTGAAGACCTGAGATGAGAAGCAGGGGTCTGAAGGCAGGCTCCTCTCCACACCAAGCAGCTGATTTGCATGATTTTAGATTCATTTAAGGGGCTACGCTCCAGAAGGACATTGAAATATCACATGTACACACTAGAATAAAAATTGAATGATACCAGCCTAATGGAATTAAGTTGGTTGCTGAGAAATCTACGTTCCTTCTCAAGAAACTTAACATTCTTCTCCCCCGATGCAGCCATCCATGCCAATGCAATTTAGAGGCAAGGAGAGATGTTACAGTCGTAATGCGATTATGGCATTGAACCTCATTTGAATCTTGCTCTTAATGCAATCAGCTACATCCAGCAGATACGGGAAGGATGTAACTTACAAGGAGAGCAGAGAGGGTAGGCCATTTTGATGGGGCAGCTGGTTTGCATTGCATTTCCAAACATGTCCTGCTTCATTTTAGGGGTCAGGAGCCAAACTTGCTACCAATGATCTCTGTTTCTAAAAATGGGTGCCTGATCCATTGAGGAGACACAATTTTAAATTTCATGTTAGGCATGAAATTGTCATTGAAAAATGCTAAAGAGGATTACAATAGCTTAAAGCCACATGAGTAGCAGGTTTTAAATGAATGAATGAATGAATGAAGTGGTAGATTTAGACCAGGGATAGAGAAGCTGAGGTCCTCCAGATATTGCTGGACTTCTACAACTCCTGACAGTGTCACTGAATATTGGCCATGCTGGCTGGGGCTAATGTGAGTTGAAATTCAATGATATACATTTAAACAAAAATAGATGAGGGAACACTTAGAACAGATAGGATAGAGGGATAGGAGTAGCAGTTACACTTCTTGAGGCTTCATTGACAGCCACAGAAATGCCAGTTTTCCTTCACATATCCTTAACTGAAAATTGCAACCCCTCCATATACTAGGAATACACACCAGCTCTGGGTGAGAGCTGAATACTGCAAAAAAATTGGGATGATATAGCGGATTTGCAGCCCCTTGAGTCAAAGCGCAATGTCAATAAACCCTGAGTCTAGTCTAGTGCCACTCTGTTCTTATGCTTTTCTGTGTTATATACACAGCTTTATATGTTCTTCTCTATTTCTCTAGCTCCATGGGCATTGCAGTAAATGAGGCTATGCAAAATGTCACCTGCAGAGCATTGAAGAACTCTGGATTTTACCATAAAGTGGTGGAGGATTTTTTTTTTAAGGTTATAAGATTCATTGAAGCATTTTATAAAAAAACTTAGGTTGCTTTGCTTTAGCAACAACAGCCCACAGGTCCACAGAATTCCAGAGGCAGAGTTCTAGACACCGTCACATTTTAAGGACCGTTGGAGGACACGGTCAACTGAAAGAAAGGGCCACATGAAGCTGCAAAGTTTTAAAAAATGTATAAGCAAGCCTGCTCTTCCCTCTCCAAAAGAAATATGAAGGAAAGTGTTCCCAGATCCTATTCGTTTGCAATTTGGCCAAATAAATCCACTCTAGAGGGCCTCCAGTGCCTGCAAATTTTATTCACTTTGGCCAAAGGGGGGGGGGAAAGAGTTTTAGCTGTTTTTAGATTCCCAGTGACAGTGAAGCTCACAGAGCTTCATTTTATACAGAGAAGCTTAGAACACAAAATGCAGGTCAAAGCAGAGAGAGCACAGGTTGACTCAGAAACAGTAGAATTTTACAAAATGCACAAGTACGAGGCAAATCTTGGGAACCGTGAGGATCCCGGCCATATATCTGCAGCAGAAAGTGTGTGCAGACAGAGACTCACTGCATCCCTCTATGCCAGGAATTATACACATGGGGAAGCATTCAGCTGAGAAGATCTCCTGAATCTTATTTATTAGTTTTTCACAAAGGAAAAAAAACACCTTTACAAATGTTAACATAATCCCTAAGTTACTTTATCAATTGACTTCCTGTCCTCCTCTTCCATGGTTTCCATATCTACCCCTGAATGCTACATATTTCCTCTATACTAGTCAATAAATTCGATTTAACCTATTTGTCTTTATAATTTGTGCTGTTCCTCATCTTTCAAGTCCTGCTTGCATTTTCATCTTGCTATAGTAGTTCTTTAAATACTCCATTAAAAGTTTCCAGTCCTCAGTGAATTTTCCATCATTTTGGTCTCTAATCTTTGCTGCCAGTATTGCCAGCCCTCCTGAATCTAATTATTCCATGATGCATAAGGCTGGTCATGTTATGAGGTTACATTTTCAAACGGATCTTTAAATTACTGTAGGTCAACACCTTCAAAAAGAAAAAGGGGAAAGGGGGAAAAACAGAGTGTGCAGCAGCCGGAAGGGGTTCGGCCAAATACTTTCCCAAATGGACGTTCTTTGAGGATCAGTTGATGCAGTCAGACACATGCACTTCCATCAGGCCCAATTAGGCCCATGAGCTAGATCAGGGCCATGGCTTTTCTAAAGTGTAATGTACAGGCAAGCACTTTTGTCTTTCTGTGTCTTGATGGCATAGGCAGTCACTTGCTTTATTTTTAAATGCCCTTTGCCGTTGTCCCTGTCAGAATTTTCCCCCATTGAGCAAATGCTCAAGCACTTCTGTTTTCCTTCCTTCTCAGTGATCATGGTCACTGCTAATTCAAGCATGCCAAATCTTAAAAGGGAAGAGGTCTGGAGCGGAATAGATACTAACGTGACAGGAGCAAAGCGGGGAGCAAGTGAGAGATAAAGGTTTGTGTGTGTAGGAAACGGGTGTCAGAAGCCTCCCCCTCCATCTTTTCTGTATTTCACGTCTGGGCCGACCTGAAAGGAGGTGGGTGTCTTCTTGATCATCTCACGCTCTAAGAAAGTGGAAAAGTGGATAAGGAAAACTTTTGTCCCCCTCTCTCATAAGACTAGAACCTGGCGGGTTAATCGATAAAGCTGAATGCTGGAAGATTCCGGACAGGCAAAAAGAAAAGGCTTCTTCACACAGTGTGGAACGGTTGAAGGAGCTGGGTATGCTCAGCCTAGATAAGAGAAGACTGAGAGGTGTTGTGATTTTGTTGTTGTTGTTTAGTCATGTCCGACTCTTCGTGACCCCATGGACCAGAGCACGCCAGGCACTCCTTTCTTCCACTGCCTTCCGCAGTTTGGTCAAACTCATGCTGGTAGCTTCAAGAACACTGTCCAACCATCTCTTCCTCTGTTGTCCCCTTCTCCTTGTGCCCTCCATCTTTCCCAACATCAGGGTCTTTTCCAGGGAGTCTTCTCTTCTCATGAGGTGGCCAAAGTAGTGGAGCCTCAGCTTCAGGATCTGTCCTTCCAGTGAGCACTCAGGGCTGATTTCCTTAAGAGTGGATAGGTTTGATCTTCTTGCAGTCCATGGGACTCTCAAGAGTCGATGGCCATCCCCAAATATCTACATGGGGGATGGAGCAAGCTTGTTTCCTCCTGCTCTGGAGGGTTGGACTCAAACCAATGGATTCAAATTACCAGAAAAGAGATTCTGAATAAGCAGTAGGAAGAACTTTCTGGCACCGAGAGCTGTTCAACAGTGGAACGGACTACCTCAGAAGGTGGTGGACACTCCTTCATTGGAAATTTTTAAAGAGAGGTTGGATGGCCATATGTCAGGAATGCTTATCTGTGAGTCCTGAATCGCAGGGGGGTGGCCTAGAAGACCTTTGGATCACCTACAATTCTATGAACAGGAAACCTGTTGCTCTCTGGATGCTGTTGGAATCCAGTTCCCATCAACCTCAACCAGCATGACCAATGGTCAGGGATGATGGGGGCTCGATTCCTGCAACATCTGGAGTGCCATAGTTTCCTGCCTTGGAGAAATGATCAGCGTGCCAATATAGGAACCTAGCATTAGAGACATGAGTGTGATGAAGAAGATGAGCCCTTATTGCCACTGAAAGAAATGAAAATCTATGTTTTGGCTGGAATGTCAGAGAAGTGTTCTCTCTCACTCTCTTAGACTTCCCTAATCACATCAATGAAGATTATAGCTGCAATGGACAAGCCCCATTCACTCAGGCTATAACTTTAATTAAGAGGATTAAGAGAGATTTAGTGGTTGGAATTAACATTGCGGAGACAGGTGATTCCCCCCCCCCCGAAAATCATATAATAGTAACAAGTCCAAAATCTTACATCTGGGAATCACACTTTCTGCCCATTAGAACAAAGGCTTAAAGAATACCTCTTTGATACAGTGTGTGTATATGCACTGAAATTGGCTTTTAAAAGAAAGCTCCTGCCACCGCAATTATTATATGTGATTGGGGACTACCGATACCTGCAGCAGTTAAAAGGAAAGATCGTATTGCAGTGGTACAGCTGCCTGCTTTGTATGCAGGAGGTTCATGGTTCAATTCCTGGCTCAGAAGCTCCAGCGGGTGCAAAACTCTGTGGCTAGACTGTTGATGGGGACAGACTATCGCCAGAACATAGCTCCAATGCTCAAAACTCAGCATTGGCTGCCCATATGCTAGGTTCAAGGTCCTTGTGTTCATCTACAAGGCTTTTAACTAGCTGGGTTTAGGATATCTCAGGATATGCCTGAACGCTTAGGTCCCTGCCTGATCTCTGAGGTTTTCAAGGGACGTCAGCGGGTCCTTCCTGGCCCCTGCCCCACCAGGAACCGTGTGTTTAGTATTGTGAGGTCAGTTCTATGGAACACCCTTCCAGTTGAGGTCAGACAGGCCCACTCCCATAAGATGTCAAGGAAATAAAAAGTCACCTGTCTTTTAGAAGACATCTGGAAGCAGCCCTTGTTTAGGGAAGTTTTTACTGTTTGATCTTTTACTGTGTTTTTAATGTTCTGTTGGGAGCCGCCCAGTATATACGTGGAGTATAAATAAATTATTATTATTATTACCCATGGGTAGGCAAACTAAGGCCCGGGGGCTAGATCCGGCCCAATCACCTTCTAAATCCGGCCTGTGGACGGTCCGGGAATCAGCTTGCATTTTGCAAATGGCTTAGAGACTATTGTAGTTAAGTGGTATGTTGTTTAAACGAAGGAATCCCCAGCATCTCCAGGCAAGGCGGGGAAAGATTCCTGTCTGAATCTCTGGGTAACCCTTGGCCAGTCATTTTACTTGATACTGAATGAGATGGACCAGCATTATGACTCTGGCATGGGAGGTGCATTTCTTTAAAGTGCCCTGCCTAGGACCCACGTACCTACGGGACCGCCTCTCCTGGTATGCCCCATGGAGGACCTTTTTGGACAACTTTTTGGAGGTCCCAAGTCGCAAGGTGGTTAGATTGGTCTCAACTAGGGCCAGGGCCTTCTCAGTACTGGCCCCGACCTGGTGAAACGCTCTGTCACAAGAGACTAGGGCTCTGCAGGATTTGACATCTTTCCGCAGGGCCTGTAAGACAGAGCTGTTCTGCCTGGCCTTTGGTATGGATTCAGTCTGACCCTTATGTTTCCCTCCCTTATGGTCTGGATTTATCGGCTACTTTTAAAATGAGGCTGCATTTTAAATTGCATTTTAACCTGCATTTTGAATTGGTCTCTCCCCCCCCCTAATGTTTTTAGTGTGATTTTATTGGTGTTAGCTGCCCTGAGCCCGGCTCTGGCCAGGGAGGGCAGGGTATAAATAAATTTATTATTATTATTATTATTTATTATTATTATTATTATTATTATTATTATCAAGATTGAGGGTGGTGCCATGTTTAATGTGCTCTACCTCCACTGTTGGAGGCGGTCACAAGCAGGGAGGGCGTTGTTGGGGCCAGGTCCTGCTTCCAGGCTTCCCATAGGTTGACCACTATGAGAACAGAATGCTGGACTGGATGAGCCATTGGCTAGGGTTGTGCGTTGGCTCTGGTTCAATCCTAGATCCCAAACCGAATCAGGCTGAATGATGAGTGGGTCAATCTATGATTTGGGTGGGGTGAGCTGAGGCAGCTCTTGATCACCCAAGGTTGGATAAGGTTCACCCGGAGTGACATGCAGCTCTCAAAAGGGTGATATTTGGGTGGCAAGACAGGGAGGAGATGCAGACAGGCAGCCCCTGTGGGTCTCCTTCTCCTCCCTGACCACATGTGTATTTAGGGTTTTAAACCCTCATTAAGCACTGCCCAAGACCACTGATTTGGTTCAGGGCCCAGATCAGGGCTGGGTTAGCCCTGATTCTCCCAGGTCAGATTAGGGCCGCTCAAATCATGCCCAAGATCAGATTGGGATGGGAGTGAGGTCATGCACAGCCCTAGTAAAGGTAAAGGGACCTCTGACCATTAGGTCCAGTTGTGACCGACTCTGGGGTTGCGGCCCTCATCTCGCTTTATTGGCCGAGGGAGCTGGCGTACAGCTTCCGAGTCATGTGGCCAGCAGGACTAAGCCGCTTCCGGCGAACCAGAGCAGCGCACGGAAACGCCGTTTACCTTCCCACCGGAGCAGTACCTATTTATCTACTTGCACTTTGACGTGCTTTCGAACTGCTAGGTTGGCAGGAGCAGGGACCGAGCAACGGGAGCTCACCCCGTCGCAGGGATTCGAACCGCCGACCTTCTGATCGGCAAGCCCTAGGCTCTGTGGTTTAACCCACAGCGCAACCCACGTCCCACCACATGCACAGCCCTACCATTGGCCTAATCCAAAAGGCTCTCCTTAACGTTCCAGTTAGGGATTTGTAGATTTGCATTCAAATCCCCACTCAGCCATAAAGCTTGTTGGGTTGACTTTGGGTCACTCACACTCTCTGGTTCTAACCTACCTCACAGGGTTGTTGTGAGGGTTCAAAGAGGGGGGAAACAATGCATGCTGCCTTATGCTTCCTGGAGGAAAGGTGAGATATAAATGCAAAGATCAGTAACGTTGGCCTGTGGATGCAGCATTTGATAGCAGTCTGTATTCTGCAGAAAAGGATAGTCCTGATACCACTGTGTTGTTTCTCTATGGTCCTAATTTGGCTACAATCCTGTTGGCACTCACCAGCTGAATTCATTATTAGGGGAGCAGCAGTAGCAGCAATGATTATTATAAATGAGGCTTAGTGATTATTAGCAAACTGGAAAGGCAGACTCTCATATGCTAGTAGCAAATTCCTTCTCCACTTATGGATGACTAGGAAGGCACAAATGACATACTGTACAAGAGGGGCGTATCAGGGTTGGGTGAATCTGTCTATTTCAGTTTCTCTTAGGTCTTCATTTCCCCCCGTGTTGAGTTCAGTTCTCCACATTTCCACAACAGTTTGCATTATTTTTTTTAAGTCCTCATGAAAATTAATCAGCATTTAAGTTCAAATTTCTCCCCAAAAAGCTTCTAATTTTATTTTGCAATTTAGCTTAATTTTTGCAAAGCCATTTCACCCAATGTAAATGCAGTTTTGTATGCTGCTTTCACTAATATATGCATTTAGAAGCAAAATTTCACCTGGTAGATGCATTTCCTTGGCCAGAGAACTGCATTGCAAAATTCAAAAAAGTGTGAACTTTGAAGGATGCCACCATTTAGGTTCAGGCATTGCTTTGTAAAGTGCAAATTTGGTGGGTTTGCCTTTACATGGAAAACTAATCCACATTTTATCCTGTCCCTAGGCTTGGGGAATCCCAAGGTTACAGAAGTACCAAAGACCATTAGCAGAAAAACCTAAATGGGAATTCCACCCCCCCAAAGGAAAAAAAAATAGCCCAATGAGCATCTTCAGTGGTTCCTGAATGCCGACTGACTATTGGGTGAAATAATTGAAAGCCAGGTGGGATGGAGCATGAAGGGAATGGAGTGTCCTGGAAGAGAACATGGCTGGCTAGAACCCTGAACAGGAGCGTTCCACATTGCAACATTTTGTTGTCAAGTCACACTTGTGGTTTCTTGTGCACTGAAGAAGAAGAAGAGGAGTTTGGATTTGATATCCTGCCTTTCACTCCCCTTCAGGAGTCTCAAAGCGGCTAACATTCTCCTTTCCCTTCCTCCTCCACAACAAACACTCTGTGAGGTGAGTGGGGCTGAGAGACTTCAAAGAAGTGTGACTGGCCCAAGGTCACCCAGCAGCTGCATGTGGAGGAGAGGGGAAGTGAACCCGGTTCCCCAGATTACGAGACTACCGCTCTTAACCACTACACCACACTGGCTCTGGTGCTTTAATCCATAGCGACCGAAAATAATAGAGTGGGTTTCACCTCTGTGGCTTAATCTTTCTAGCATCTCCTCTGTGCCCCTTAACAGATGATTATCCCTGCCATGCCACTGTAATTTCCATGCAGCGAAGTACGTAGAAATCTGTTGCCTCCTGTTTGTTCTTCGTATGGATCATTGCCTTTCCACCCCCTTTGCAATAAAAGCCAGCTATAAAATTTAAAAAAGAGAGAGAGGAATGAGGCCATCCCATAGGATGTACTTGGTACATTCAAGAAGCGTCTGGCAACAGATGGTTACGATCAGATGCCAAGGCAGGAAAACCTCCAGATGAATCCAGGAAACACAATGGAACTTTCGGTTTCCGTTTCAGAAGAGAACCACACTCGCCAGGGGACAGAAGGACAAACCAGGTGCCAGAAACAGGGCTCTATCTATCCAGCGTTCTCTGCCCACTAACGCAAGAGCCCAGTGCAACAATTGTGCCGACTGAGGCTTGTTACACAATAGCTGATCCTTGTTGTGCAACCCACTGCACAACAATCTTTTTTAATCTACTTGTGTTTTCCTTTGTGCAGCAATGCTCTGCCAGCATGAGCATAAAATATCTTTAACGTAGCAACCTACAGTGTAGTGCTGGCCATAGCTCAGTGGCAGAGAACCTGCTTTGGATGCAGAAGGTCTCGGGTTGAGTCCCCAGCATCTGTCCTCCATTAATGAATGAATTGATCTTTATTTGCATCAGCCATTGGCCATAGCAATAAAAGAACAATGCGATATACAAAGAACAGAGACAAAAGTCAGTTATATAAAGCACACATTAGGGTCCTGAATCAACAGTCGAATAGTGGACCTTATTCTGATTGCCCCAGCTAAAAACCTTGCAACCTTTGCTGTCACCTGCTCATCTTGATCTGCCAAGAGAAAGGACACTGCGGCAGTGGCTGGGTGCCCGGGAATGGACAATAAAAGAGGGGTGATAATTTTGTTCCTCAAGTCTTTATAAAGAGTGCAAGCCAGAAGGGGGTATGCCACTGATTCGGTACTGCCATCTCCACAGGGACATAAGCGTTTTTCGTGGAGAATCTGTTGGAATCGGACCTCAAGTACCACCGAGGGCAGTACATTCAATCATGCGAGGGTAAAAGCACGTCTATATTTCAGAATTGCTAGGTTATGCAGATAGGGTGCCAGAGAATCGAAACGGGAAGGTGGAAAACAGTCATTGTGGTGTAGTGGTTAAGAGCAGTGGACTCGTAATCTGGTGAACCGGGTTTGATTCCCCACTCCTTCACATGCAGCTGCTGGGTGACTTTGGGCTAGTCACACTTCTCTGAAGTCTCTCAGCCTCACTCACCTCACAGAGTGTTTGTTGTGAAAGAGGAAGGGAAAGGAGATTGTTAGCTGCTTTGAGACAACTTAGGGTAGTGATAAAGCGGGATATCAAATCCAAACTCTTCTTCTTCATACCATGGGCAAAATTTCCTTACTGTGGCCAAGTTGTTCTGATGCAGGGAAAGTCCCCTGCCTGAAACCTTGGAGATATTATTCTCATCAGTATGTATACCAGCTCTCCTCCAACCAAGTGGCCCCCAGCTGTGATGGACCACAACTGCCATCATTCCTGACCATTAGCAATGCAGTCTGGGGCTGATGGCTGTGGTCATTCAAAACATATTGCGAAAGCCTTGAGGAAGCCTTGGGATATACAGTACAGAGCTAGATTTAAGGTGCTGGTTTTAACCTTCAAAGCCCTATACGGCCTAGGACCCTCGTATCTACGGGACCGCCTCTCCTGGTATGCCCCACAGAGGAACCTACGGTCTTCAAATAAAAACATCTTGAAGGTCCCAGGCCTCAGAGAGGTTAGGCTGGCCTCAACTAGAGCCAGGGCTTTTTCGGCTGCGGCTCCATCCTGGTGGAACGCTCTGTCACAAGAGACAAGGGCCCTCCAGGACTTGACATCTTTCCGCAGGGCCTGCAAGACAGAGCTGTTCCACCAGGCCTTTGGTCAGGGCGCAGCCTGACTCCCTCCTTTGGCAATCTTTACAATACTTTAGTTTATGGTTGCCATCAATTTTGATTTTAATTAATTCTTTGATGTTTTTATAATGTTGCACTATTTTAGTGTTGTTAGCCGCCCTGAGCCCGGCTTCGGCTGGGGAGGGCGGGATATAAATAAAATTTATTATTATTATTATTATTATTATTATTATTATAGATGGCAGAGCTGTGCAGCGACCACCACAAGATGCATCTTGACAATTTCCCTCGTACCTCTAGCATTTGGAAGCCATTCATGATTCAGGCCTGAATCTGATCAGTTAAATGTGCAGCTCTGTTTTGTCCCCAGTGCCTGTAATGGGCAACCTAAAAACAGCTACAGCTCCTCCCCTTCTTACATAAGTGGATGAATATCTTAGGCAAAGGAGCCCTTCCAGAGTGGATTAAGCCTGTCAGAGTTCAGTCCACTCCACCCAGGGGTTTTCATGCAGGGGAACTTTTAACTCTCAGATGTTTTTATTTGGATGCAAATTGTAGGCACGGTCATCCTTTCCGACGGTATGAAGACTGCCAAATTTCAGAGAGATAGCTGCAGCAATTCTCCCTGCAAGGACAAACTTTGCCTTTTTGGGGGGGTGGGGTGAGGCAGGCAGGGTAGAAATAATGGGTTTTATCCAATGCTAGTCACAGTAGACCCATTGGAATTAATGGACACGACTAACTTAGGTTCATTAATTGCAATAGGTCTACTCTGAGTAAGATTAGCAACAGATACAACTCAATGTTCTCTCTACTGGTTTTTTTTGGGGGGGGGGAACAATCCATCTGGAAACTGGCGGTGTGTGGGAGGTGGTCCTGAGCACAAAACCTGCCAAAGTACAAACCAATAGGTCCAGTGATTATTGTGATAAGGTGATTTTAGTCAGGGGTTTCCCCCCCTTCACCACTTCCTAAAAAGTGAAGAACAGAGGTGGGAGGTGAGGGAGTGATTATTTTTAATGGTTTACTCGGGGGGGGGGGGATGATTGGGAAGGAAGCAGGCCACCCCAGTAGTCTACTGCTTAGGCCCAGGTCTCACAGCCAAACCTCGTAGTATGATGATTCTTGAGGGGGAAAACAACTCTGTTTATTTTCTTCAACATCCCTCCTGCAAATTGCTGTGATTGGAGTGGCCTCAGAAAACAATTCACTGTGATTAAAAGCTATGTCTGTCCACTTCTCTGCCCCAACCCTCCACCCCCGCCATGAGCTCTGAGAATTTCCATAGTCACACTGGCTTTGTTTCTTTGGGGGGGGGAGCTGGGGGCAGAGAATGTCTATGCATTTATCTTCATGGAGAAACAGAGCTACTCGGAAGATTGATCCTCCTCCCCGACACGCCTTGTTAATGGTGCAATTTGACTTACAAATGAGTGTATTCCCTAAATCCAGTGGTGGAGAAAGGGGCGTGCGGTGGGGGCGTCCCACCCGGGGTGTCATCCCTGAGGGGGGGTGACAAAATCCCCCTGGGTGGTTCGCTGTCACACCGATATGGACAGCTGTAGGGACAGGACGGAATGCGTGGTGCCCATAGGGACAGGGCCTCAGCCGCCCTACAGCTGGGTGGGGCAGCAGACAGACAGCGGATGGGACAGGCCATCATGGCCATCCCTATGGGAAGCCATGCATGCCGTGTCCCTATGGGCAGTCTGTCCCGTCCCTATGTGTGGTTTGCCCCACCCCTCGGCGTGTCTACCCAAGTGCTTGAGAGGCTTCCTCCGATGCTGCCTAAATCACACCAGTTCACTTCATTGTTGGGGTATGAAAAGTGGAATGGCATAGCTGTCAACTTACAGATTTGAAAATAAGGGACCAGCAGCCTCGAAAATAAGGGATCAGCAGCCAAAATAAGGAATTTTGGCTTAGCTTATACATAAATCTGCCACTGATGGAGCCATGCTGCTTTTGCTGCGACTGACTGTGTTTTGCAGGGGGTTGGACTAGATGATCCTAAGGGTCTACAACTCCGACCAAAGAAGAGGGGCAGACAAAACTGATGAACGACGTCGAGATGGCAAAGCTTACAGGCAGAATTAGAAACCAGGAAGAGGACCTCGTTAATAAAGAATGGGGAAAGTTTATAATTTATTTGAAAAGCTATTGTAAAGAGTTACATACATTGGTAGGGTTGACAGAAAACTTGTAGTAAAAATTTGAACTATGGATGGACAAATGACTTCTAAAAATAGAGTTATGAAAAAGGGATGCAGAGGGGGAAATCACTACATTAAGATGCTGCACTGGTTGGAGGGTATGCTAAGCAGCACGTTAGGGCTGCCGTCGTCCTGGCGCGAGGAGTTCCATCGGCCCTTCCCCGCCCGAGAGAGAGGGAGGGAGGGAGAGAGACTCACGCCACCCACAAGCCCGGCATGAGGCAGTTGCGGCACCACAGCAGCCGCTGAAGCGCCACCCTTCTGCGTCCCTCCCCATCCCCTCCTCTTCCTCCTCCCTCAGGCCGCCTCCTCAGCCGCTGCCGCAGCCACCTCCGGTTTCCCCTGGCAGCACGGCAGAAGTCTTGCAAGAGAGGGGATGCCTGCCTGCCCGCCGCCACCCGTCTCCTCACGATGCGCCCGAGGGGGAAAAGGGAGAGACGGAGACACGGCAGTTCGTGCGCGTGTGCTCTCTCACGACGGAGGACCCTGAGCCGCTGCTTCCCTCCTGAGCCGGGCGAGCATGAAACCCAGGAAATTTAAGGAACATCATCAATAAGGGACAGCAGGGGGGGGCACGGCGCTGGGATAAGGGAGTTTCCCGCCAAATAAGGGACGGTTGACAGCTATGTGGAATGGTCCCCCTCAGATGATTGTGGACATTCCTTCCTTGGAGGTTTTTAAGAAGAGGTTGGATGGCCATCTGTCATGGATGCTTTAGCTGAGTTTCCTGCATTGCAGGCGGTTGAATAAGATGACCCTTGGGTCCCTTCCAACTCTACAAGTCTATAATTTAATCAAAAATTAAAAAAGGAGTGGGGATGTTTTGATGAATAATGGTAAAATATTGCTCAAAAAAAGATTTGCTAATATGCCTAGATTAAAATGTAAAGTATCCGAGGGAAGGTAAATTAGTAAGGAAAGATAATAAGACTATATAGAAGATGTGAGAAGATTGTAAAATGCAAAGATAAATGTAATCCCAGAATATAGAGGAAATCAAGTGGGGGTGGAGGGAAGCGGGGGGAGGGACAAAAGAATATTAGGTTTGATTGATGGATATATGGGGGGATGTGGTGAGGGCTTTGGTTTATTTATATTGTGATGTAATATGGAAAAAACCTATAAAATATTGTATTGAAATTCAAAGAAAAACAACAACTCTACAAGTCTATGATTTTCCTTCTAGAAGGGCCAGTGGTCTGTCTGGGGGTGCAGTAGCTTCCATACTCTCATACAGTGTTGCTTATGCATTTGTTCAACTTTTGAATACTTTCTCTCTCTCCTTTGTGGCCCAATTGACAACATTAATGCATGGTGTGTTTGCACACCTTTTCCCTTTTCACCAGAGATGATGGATTTTCAAGTGCCGCAATCTCTCACACCATTTGCGGCGCGGACACTGGTGCTGTTTCTTCCCCTGTCAATAACAAGGATAATAAGGAAACAAATGAACATTAAACACAACACTGGTCATGTGGGTTATGAGTGATGGCTCAGTGGTAGAACATCTGCTTTGCATGCAGAAGGTTCATTCCCCAGCATCTCTGGGTTGGGATGGAAGATGCCCCTGCCTGGAAACCTGGAGACACCCCCCCCTGCTAGTCAGTTTCAGGGGCTGGACTGAGGAGGAATGGTGGGGGCCACCCCCCTTCTCCTGAACCTTCCCAAGAACAGGAGGACAGTATAGATTTAGAACAGTGGTTTGCAGAAGGACATAGTTCAGAGGGGAAAAGCTGGGAAATATTGGACGAGGAATAGCAGGAAGAAAAAACGTCGGGAGAGAGACAGCTGGCAGACTCAGTGTCTTTGGAGAGAATTCCTGAGCCCCCCTCTCCCAGAACTAGGCGGGCATTGAGAGTGGTAGAACAGTGGCAGAAAGCTCAGATTAGCTGGTGTAGGAGTGACGTACAATAAGGGAGACAGAGGTGGCTGGGCTTTACTAGGGGCAATGCCATTATTCAGTAGAGACTGTGTTCCTTTCTCACTCTCTGTGAATACTGAATAAATTGTGTGGTAAGAACTCTTTTTGGTTATCTGCATTTGACTGCCACCGGAGGAGGGATCTGATTTCCTAAAGCTTTGACAATCAATGCAGACAACACTAAGGCATGTGGTCTAAACCATGGGTAGGCAAACTAAGGCCCGGGGGCCGGATCCGGCCCAATCACCTTCTCAATCCGTCCCGCAGAGTGTTTTTACATGAGTAGAATGTGTCCTTTTATTTAAAATGCATCTCTGGGTTATTTGTGGGGCATAGGAATGTATTCATTCCCCCCCCCCCGCAAAATATAGTCGTGCCCCACACAAGGTCTGAGGGACAGTGGACCGGCCCCCTGCTGAAAAGGTTTGCTGACCCCTGGTCTAAACAAATAGGAATATAAGAAGTCGGTTGGTTTGATTCAGTGCCCTTGTTCATGTACAGAGTGCTGCTGCCGCCAGCATGTCCCTTCCCTGTCCTCCCTACAGAATTTGCATTCAGAGAGTCCACTAGTTCTCTCTATTTTTTTATGCTAACAACAACAACAACAACAACAACAACAACATGTAGCCCATCTGACTGGGTTGCCCCAGCCACTTTGGGCAGCTTCCAGCAAAATATGAAAATGCAGTAAAACATCAAACATTAAATATTTCCCTATATCAGTGTGGTTCTTCCATTTCACCAACTTGGCTCAGAAGCTATCAGGTCAGATGGATTGACACCCACATTGCGAACCTGGATTTTCAGGAGTCAGGTAATTAGAGTCTCACTGTATTGTTTTGGAACAATCAAGACAGCAAATCCGAGAGAGACAGAGCTCTGAAAAGTAACCGTGCAGACTTCTTTTGTAGGAAAAATGAAACGAAAAGACACCAGAGGCACTCCCTTGCTATTTCCCGCAGGGGGGGAATCACTGTGATTTTAAAATGACTGCCAAGTAATGCTAGGAATTTTCAACAAACTGCAAATATCAACGTCCTCAAATGGTTCCATTTTTATTTTAGTCTGTTCCACTAACAGGTGCATTAGCTATCCTAGCCCACTTAGGGAAAGTAGAAGACCGGCCCATTTTCGGAGGCGAAAGAAGTACTCTGACTGTTTCAAGTTAACCTGCCTGACAATCCGCAGTGATGCATTTGCTGCCATCCCCAGGCACTCTGGTACTACGGGCAGTTCTCATCTGACAGGAATTCTCATCTTGAGTCTTTTCAAGGCCAAATGTCACTCAGGAAGCACAAAAATTGCCTCCGAAACGTCCGACTCCGAGGCAATTTGAAATTATCCAGCCTAATTCACCGGCTTCGTTTTGAAGCACTTACTCCACTCTCGGGCTGGGAATAAATGTGGATCCTGGAGGGCAAACATGCTCTTTCTAAAGGACGACCCACTGCACATTTTGAAAAAGTGCTCATCTCCCCTTTGCCCAAGCCACTCGCCTCAGCAGTTCTCCTCTTCTGGTACTCAGCTCAGAGTCCTTCCGGACGTTCCAGTTTCCCTGTTCAGAACTGTACTCCTTCGAGATGATGAAAAACCCCAATTTAGGCCCAGTGGACACATATACAAATCAAAGGATAAAAGGGGCTCCAGCAGAGTTGTCACTCATTGAGGTGGACTTTCATGTAACACACAAACAAACAAAACAGATCTGGAAAGCTATGGTGACTCCAGCTGTATATATTGTCTGCAGCTGCTCTATACCTGTAAAGCTCATGGCTTCCCCCAAATATTTTTGGGGGCTCTAGTTTGTTAAGGGCACTGGGAAATGTAGCTCTGTGATGGGTAAACTACACCTCCCAAGAAGTTGCAGGAAGTCATGTGCTTTAAACATGTTTTGCATTGTTACACATGCTCCAATTTTCCTCCCACATGCATCAAGTTTCCTTTGAAATGAAAGGCTTGCACATTGAAATAAATGGGGCAGCTTAACGTAACGACAATGTAATTAAGTTATGAAATGCATGAATTATGCAAGTTAAATAATTTCGCCACAATGGACAGCGAGATGGATAACATTGCTTTTGGTGGAAGATGAACTGCAGCAGAACTCAAACAGTACAACCTGCAGTGAATATGGAAAACTAAGCTTGGAACAGAAACGAGGGCTCCTTGCATCTTTTGGGGGAGAGTAAACAGAGAAAAAGGCTCAAGGACTAAACAATAAGAGTCAGGAGAACGACAAGACCTTTGGCAACAGAGACATTTTTGGGTGAAAAACTCTGTACTGCCCCAAGGAGTATTCCACCATTGTCCTGCTCCACCCATCACTTCGTGCTGCTAGAACGGCCATCTTGTTATACCAAGCAACCATCTTTGGTAACTATTTCCCTGTAGACCATCTATGAATGCATAGTATGACAGAGAGTTCTTGACATATTAACAAATTGTTTTTGAAAATTGGTTCTTGGACTCTGTGCTTTCCTCGTCTGATTCTGCATTCCAGTCATGACAACAGGTCCTAGAACACCCCTTCAGTTTGGCTTAGTAGACAAATACTGAGCTAGGTTTGGTCTGACCAAGTGAAGTGGTACCTTGGTTCTCAAATGCCTTGGTACTCAAACAACTTGGAATTCAAGCACTGCAAACCTGGAAGTAAGTATTAAAGTTTGCAAACATTTTTTGGAAGCCGAACATGCTCCATTTTGAGTGTTACGCTTCTGATTTGAGTGTTATGCTGAGGTCAGTCTGTTTTTGCTATTTATTTTGCATTTTTGTTTTTGCGGCTCTTTTTGTTTTGTTTTTGTGACTGTGTGGAACCCAGTTCAGCTACTGATTGATTGTTTGTGTGGCTGCACTACATTGTTTATTGCTTTCATTTTATGGATCAATGGTCTCATTAGATAGTAAAATTCATGTTCATTTGCTGTTTTAGGGGTTGTTTTTAAAAATCTGGAATGGATTCATCCATTTTGCATTACTTTCTATGGGAAAGCGTGCCTCGGTTTTGGAACGCTTTGGTTTTGGAACGGACTTCCAGAATGGATTAAGTTTGAGAACCAAGGTACCACTGTATAAGGCAGACTCCAATGTAACATTTGCTCCACTCCCCATGAATGCTTGGATGAAAGCTATGTTTCAGGCAGGAGTCTCTCCCAGTCCTACTGGGAGCTGTTGAGGACTGAACCTAGGAGCTTCTGCATATATGGGAGATGCTCTACCATCAAGGTGTAACCTTTCCCCTAATGATAGGGCCGGTCCAAATCGGGAAACCAGCTGCCAGCCTCTCTGCAGCATTCTCTCATGGAACTGGCCATCTCCGCAAAGTAAAGTTTCAGAAATAGCTGCACTTGACCGGATTCCAGGGTCTTGTTCGTGCCTTTCAGTGCAGGGAGGGTGAACTGCTGGAGATGTTGCCTTGCCTTTGCAAATGAGCTTTCTTGAGTAGCCTTCAGATTTGCCTCCAAGCAGTGCAAGAGTGGGTGGCTCTTAGAGGGAAGTCTGCCCTCTCTCAAAGTCTTAATGGAAATATGTGTGGGCAGCAGCTTCAATTATGACAGGGCACATTTAGACAAATTTAAGGGTCAACTAAGTGGTTATTAATATTGCATGTGGATGGGAAATAGAGGCTGAGGCTCCTCATTGCTTGTCTCAGCAGTGCCATGAATGCGCCCATTGTGTTATTGAACATCTCTCTCTCTCTCTAACGGATCAATTGTCAAAGGCCCATTAAGAGAGAGAGAGAGAGAGAGAGAGAGAGAAAGAGAGAGAGAGCTTTTGCCGCTCACTTGTTTCAGACCCTCCCATTCAAGCTGAACAGCAATATTCCTCTTGATCTTCTCCAAAGAACGAACGAGGGCAAAAGCCAAAGACCCCCCAAAGTGGTGGAAAGTGCAAAGGGGTTTTTAGGGGAATAAGGTTTGTTTGCTTGCTTTGTTCCTTCCAAATTAAAGTCCTTTTTTGGATGGTAAGCAATCTCCCCTGCCCCTGTGTAATTCACAGAAGGGAATTTGGAAACCGATTCCATTCAAAACCGAACTCTCCCCCCACTCCCTAGGACTGGTTTGGGGGCCTCAGCGGGTGGGTGGGTGGGAATTGTTAGGAAATAGCTGGTTGAAATGACCATGACAGCGGCACTAATGGCTTTTCCCTCGCGCAGACAAAGAGTTGGTTTTTGTTCGCTGGAATGTTTATGCTGACAACGTGAGTAATGTTGAGAACGTTCTTTACAAAATTAAATTGCCACAAATTGAGGATAATCAGCCTGTGCCCTGAGGAAGATGGTAGCATTAGTATTAGCGAAAAGGAAAACACACACATAATAAGCACAACTTGGAGCGCGTGAAGAATCCTTTGGATAATGTGAATGTTTCACTTATTTCCCACTTTCTCCTCTTCTGTCCGCTCTGTAAACATTTGGAGCCCAAGGCTGAAGATGCACCATTGTCAGAATCTGTATTAGATTGAAGTCTATATCTGACAAAGGCTTCAACATCCAATATTGGTGTCACAGGAAGCCAGCAATTCTCAGCTGGGAGTAAACTCAATTGAAAACAGTATGACTTGCCAATATAATAAATACAGTGGTACCTCGGGTTACAGACGCTTCAGGTTACAGACTCCGCTAACCCAGAAATAGTACCTTGGGTTAAGAAGTTTACCTCAGGATGAGAACATGCGGCGGCAGCGGGAGGCCCCATTAGCTAAAGTGGTGCTTCAGGTTAAGAACAGTTTCAGGTTAAGAACGGACCTCCAGAAAGAATTAAGTTCTTAACCCGAGGTACCACTGTATATTTATATCTCTTACTTCTTTCTTCCTTTCTGGAGTTTCTGCTTTTATTCTTTTCTTTTTTGCTCTCACTACGTAAGTTTTTGTATTTTCTTTTTTTTTGTTTAAGTTTGTGCGTTTTGATTTATGTATATGTGCCATACAATCAATCAATCAATCAATCAATCAATCAATCAATAAAAGAAAAAAAGGGGGGGAGAGAGAAGAATTTTTTTTGTGTGTGTGGAAATTGTTCTGTTTGGTTATGTAGTTTTTAAGGTGCTTTATTTATTTTTATGACTACTTTGCTGTGTTTGTAATTACGTAAAATGATGATGATGATGATGGGATCAGATTTTCTCAGGCTGTTCCATTTCCTGCTGCAGGGGTGAAAGGGAAACCTTCTGCCTGTGACATCACAAAATGCTCAGCCAATGGCTTGAGGGGAGAGACCTTCCAGGCACTGGCCAGCTTCATTTAGCTTATGATGTAACATTTACAGTCTCCAGAGTCCGTGGTGAAATTTTCAAACACTTCAAAGATATAGCCTTCTTCTTTGGTTTTAAAAAGAACTTTGGGTGGCTTGGTGTTTTTTGAGCCCCTTTGTACACAACGTCCTTTGTGACATGAAAGACAGATCCAGATTTTTGCAAGCTCCTTTCATGTGGAAATTTACAGCTGTCTGTAAGGAAGCAATTTCTTCCAACCCTCATTTACCCTCAGAAAAGGTGTCCGCCATGGTTGCATTCTCTGACATTGTAAAGAAGCTGAGTGATGTTTTTTCCCACCTTTCCAGTCAATCTGCCCACTTTCATCTGCGTTTCGCTGTCGCTGTTATTTGCTATTAATGGCAGTTACAGCAAACAAGCAAACAATATTTTAAGTAAGCAGAGAGGTGAAGCAGTGCTTATGTTACAGATATCTAAATTATACAGTTATCTAAATTATTTCCCTCCCATTTGATTCTACACAGAGTTTTGACACGTTGAAACAGCTTGTGTGTGTGTGTGTGTGTGTGTGTACACACAAAAAATACTGTGTTGAACAGAGTATTGTTTGTGTAGCAAATCGTTTCAGCTTCCTCCATCAGATGTTCTGAAGGAGGAAACTGAAACATTTTACCACATATATTTAAAAAAAATGCACTGTTCTGTTAATCACAGAAACAACATATATATTATTTTAGTGATTTACTGAATCCTCAAAGGGAACCAGAGCAAACCTGTGAGAAGCACTGTCTGATGTTTTCATAACTGTCTGGGAAGTGAGATTGGATAACACCTATTGACAACATTTGGGCAGAGAGTCTGTTCAAAGGCGCTGTTTCCCTCGCTGTTTCAGGCAATCAGCAGTGAATAGAACAAAACGAAACAGTTCATTTGATGCATTATTCATTGCTCAGCTTTGCAATCTGCCGCTTCTTTCAAGAAAGATAACTTTTACGGCGCGCCATTCTGGGGAATTCAGAAGGGAGCAGATTGTTTTATTGCATTCAGAGAATTTATAAACCGCTTTCCAGCACAATGAAGTACCAAAACAAACAAAACAAACAAAAACAACGTAAGAGTGAATACAGTTTAGGGTGGAGGGTAAGTGGGTGTTCAGTTCAGAGGCACCAGCTTGCAAGGGCGATGGGGTGTGTGTGTGTCAACATCGTGCGTGTGATGTCACGACATCAGGAGGAACTGGGTGTGGAGTCAAACATAGTGGCCGCATGGCTTCAATGGCCAACAGCTCCTCCTCTCCCTGCTCTTGGTCTTGCCATTGGCCGCAGGCTGTCTTGACCCTCCTTCCTCTCCACAGCAGCAGGAAGAAAGAAGAAGCCAGATGTTGCAGCCATGCTGTGCTGAGCTCCATGCTTTGCCTCTGTGTTTTTGGAACATTGGGCAGGGCCCCTGGCTCCTACCCCCTAAATATTGAGGGGGCCTAAAAGCGCTCAGCCCTTGGGAGCTGGTTCCTCTGGTGTAGTAGAAGTGTAGCTCCATCTGGTACCCTATTGTCTCGCCAGAGTGGTGCATGCTCTGGT
This sequence comes from Podarcis pityusensis, assembly GCF_964106645.2. Taxonomy (NCBI): domain Eukaryota; kingdom Metazoa; phylum Chordata; class Lepidosauria; order Squamata; family Lacertidae; genus Podarcis; species Podarcis pityusensis. The sequence continues at coordinate 33,932,557 of NC_138041.1, forward strand.
TATCTCCCACTTGGACTACTGCAATGCGCTCTATGTGGGGCTACCTTTGAAGGTGACCTGGAAACTACAACTAATCCAGAATGTGGCAGTCAGACTGGTGACTGGGAGTGGGTGCCAAGACCATGTAACACCAGTCCTGAAAGATCTTCATTGGCTCCCAGTACGTTTCCGGGCACAATTCAAAGTGTTGGTGCTGACCTTTAAAGCCCTAAATGGCCTCGGTCCAGTATACCTGAAGAGCATCTCCACCCCCATCATTCTATCTGGACACTGAGGTCCATTGCCCAGGGCCTTCTGGCAGTTCCCTCACTGCGAGAACTGAGGCTACAGGGAACCAGGCAGAGAGCCTTCTCGGTAGTGACGCCCGCCCTGTGGAATGCTCTCCCATCAGACGTCAAGGAAATAAGCAACCATTGGACTTTTAGAAGACAACTGAAGGCAGCCCTGTTTAGGGAAGTTTTTTAATGTTTGATGTTTTATCAGTTATTATTATAATAATATTCTGTGGGGAGCCGCCCAGAGTGGCTGGGGAAACCCAGCCAGATGGGCGGGGTATAAATGAATTATTATTATTATTATTATTATTATTATTATTATTATTATTATTATGCAACTTAGCAATTTTACTGGCCAAAGCCAGCATGCTCTGTTGAGCCTAAAAATAAAGTCCTTCACCTGTGGCAGCATGTAGTTGTCATTCTAATCTCCAATGATCATTTCGTGTCCGGTGAGACTTCCCAGGCACGAGAAATGCGCTGGGGTCCTATCATACGTTAAAGCAACCTCACATTGGTCCATGTCTCCGGTTGCCAAAACAGCCACAGACAGAAAGTGCTTACCTCTGTAACTAACTTAAGGGTGGGTGGATTGGCTCTCAGACGTGAACACTGCCAACAGAGGGAACAGTGGCGTTTTTATTGCAACGTTTGTTTCTATTGGCAGTTGATATTTGGCAGTCTTTTGCAGCTGTCCTGCAATAGTATTTAGGACATTACTGTATTTGAACGTTGGCATGCGATGTTGTTTAGTATTTGACAGCTGACAGTTTATGAGCTCTTATGGTTGATGCCTGCCAAAACAATCAAGCGAAGCCAACAATTTTTTTATATACAAAGAAAAGAAGGAAAAGCACTCTTATTTCCAAAAACTACTGATGGGTGAGCACTGCCTGGCTTGACTCAGAAAGGAACTAGCAATTATGAGTTACCTTAGATAATGTGTTTGTTTTTTAAAGCTACCCGCCCCACAAAAGTTCTAAATTAACTTATAATTACCCCTGTAATCTCTCAAGTTGCTTTACCTACAGGAGGTGTTGCACTCCCCCCCCCCCCATCTGCAGTATCTGGAATCATCCCAGCCCCTGGGGACCCTGGGATATGTAGTTTTCCCTGAGCCACTGATTTCTTATGGATTTAAGGTAGCCTGGGAAATTATGGTACCTTCCTTCCACCCTACTGTTACAGCAGCAGTAGCAGCAGCAACAACCAGTAAGTGGATGGGGAGAGGTTAATATTCATCTCGGTTTGCAATAGCTTTGGGGAGAATGGGACTGGTTTGGAATACGGGCTTACATCACTACAGCGTTAAATTCATATTCTGCTCTGGGTATTTGCTTAATTTGATGGTACTTCTATTCAAATGATGCCCCTCCTTGAAGCGGAAAACCTCTCTCTCTCTCCTTAAAATAGATTTGTTCGTTCTTTGCTACTAGAAGTGCAACAGGCATGAAAATCCCTTTGAGAAAATGAAATAATGCACTTATTCCCAGCCCAACTCCACATAAATGTATGAAACTGTGTTATACGGCAACAAAATGATGGACCCGCTAGCCCAGTGCAGATATTGGACTGCAACCCATATCCTCCTTGACTCAGTGCCCATTGGAAAGGTCAGGGTGGAAGGCAGTGGAGCGGGCAAACAGGAGGTGGAGCAGGAGCAAATGACAGGCAGAGCCAACTAATACCATTCTCCCATCTTCCACTTCCCTGTTGGGTTCTACACGGGACAACACTGAGATGAAGGAAGAAGCCGACAGCTAATGTCACCCATGAGACTGGTTGCACGTAAGGAGGTAGGCAGGTGTGGGCTGGCTGAGTGCAGACTGAGCTTTGTGGGGCAGTGCCTTGCAGGATCTGATTTCTTTCCACAGGGCCTGTAAGACAGAGTTGTTCCACCTGGCCTTTGGCTTGGAATCAACTTGATCCCCTCCCCCTCTTTCCTTTTTCCTTTCTCCTTCTGTGATGGAACTCCTATTTGGGGACTTCCCTGGCTTTTTTCTGGCCCACGTAGGTCCAGTCTGGATAGCTGGCCTTGGTGAAGATTTGACGTTTTCATCCCCAAAAAGTTTTTGATTTGAGTTTCTACTGAAATGAGGCTGAATTTAATGTTGTGTTTGTTGAGTCTCTGGACCATAATAAAGATTGATTGATAATGAGTATTTTAATCTTTTTAAGTTGTATTTTAATCAATTGTTTTTATACCTGGTGTTAGCCGCCCTGAGCCTGGTCTTGATTGGGGAGGGCAGGGTATAAATAATTTTTATTATTATTATTATTATTATTATTATTATTATTATTATTATTATTATTTGCCCTTGTGGACCAGAGTTCACTGCCATTGATTATGCTGGCTGGGCCTTGTGGGAGTCAGAGTCCAAACATCTGGAAGGCCACAGGTTCTCCATACCTGTTTTAAATGATGGTGGTGTTCTGCCTCCGCAGTTAGGGGCAGTAATGCTTCTGAATACCAGTTGCAGGAAACTGCAACTGGGGAGGTGTGGTGCTCTTGTGCTCTGGTCCTGCTCACAGGTCCCCCAAAGTTAGAATCATAGAACTGTAGAGTTGAAAGGGATTCCGAGGGCCATCTAGTTCAACCCCCTGCTATGCAGGAATCTCAACTCAAGATTCTGCGAGGACGGGATGCTGGGCTAAGATGGGCCATTGGCCAGATCCAGCAATCCCTTTTTCATATCTTAATGGAAGGTGTTAGGTTTTGAACCAAGGGCCTCCTGTACAAAATGGCATATATCCTGCCACCAAGCCAAGGCTCCTTCCAGTTTGATTACTCCCTTGTAGGGAACGGCCATGGCTCAGGGGAACCCCCCATTCTTTACCTGCAAAAGGCTCAATCTCTGGCAACTCCAGTTAGAAAAGGGGAAAAGGTCAGGCAGCAGGTGATTTCTGCCAGAGATCTACACAACCTGATGCTAGTCAGACAATCCTGGGTTGGGTAGATGAATGGCAGCTTTATGTGCTAGAAAGGGACTGGAACTAAGCAGTACAGCTGGAGTTAAATTCCTGGCATGGCCGAAAAAGAAAAGATTAGGAAGCAGTTGACCTCGCCTAAGACCCTGGAGCCTTTGACTGTGTCGACCACAGCAAACTATGGCAAGTTCTTAAAGAAATGGGAGTGCCTGATCACCTCATCTGTCTCTTGAGAAATCTCTATGTGGGACAAGAAGCTACAGTTAGAACTGGATATGGAACAACTGATTGGTTCAAAATTGGGAAAGGAGTACGACAAGGCTGCATATTGTCTCCCTGCTTATTTAACTTATATGCAGAATTCATCAAGCGAAAGGCTGGGCTGGATGAATCCCAAGCCAGAATTAAGATTGCCGGAAGAAATATCAACAACCTCAGATATGCAGATGACACAACCTTGATGGCAGAAAGTGAGGAGGAATTAAAGAACCTTTTAATGAGGGTGAAAGAGGAGAGCGCAAAATATGGTCTGAAGCACAACATCAAAAAAACTAAGATCATGGCCACTGGGCCCATCACCTCCTGGCAAATAGAAGGGGAAGAAATGGAGGCAGTGATAGATTTTACTTTCTTGGGCTCCATGATCACTGCAGATGGTGACTGCAGTCATGAAATTAAAAGATGCCTGCTTCTTGGGAGAAAAGCAGTGACAAACTTAGACAGCATCTTAAAAAGCAGAGACATCACCTTGCTGACAAAGGTCCGTATAGTTAAAGCTATGGTTTTCCCAGTAGTGATGTATGGAAGTGAGAGCTGGACCATAAAGAAGGCTGATGGCCGAAGAATTGATGCTTTTGAATTATGGTGCTGGAGGAGACTCTTGAGAGTCCCACGAACTGCAAGAAGATCAAACCTATCCACTCTGAAGGAAATCAGCCCTGAGTGTTCACTGGAAGGACAGATCGTGAAGCTGAGGCTCCAATACTTTGGCCACCTCATGAGAAGAGAAGACTCCTTGGAAAAGTCCCTGATGTTGGGAAAGATGGAGGGCACAAGGAGAAGGGGACGACAGAGGACGAGATGGTTGGACAGTGTTCTCAAAGCTACCAGCATGAGTTTGACCAAACTGCCGGAGGCAGTGGAAGACAGGAGTGCCTGGTGTGCTCTGGTCCATGGGGTCATGAAGAGTCGGACATGACTAAACGACTAAACAACAACAACAAAGACCCTGGAGATCTGCTGCTAGTCAGAGTAGACAATACTGGGGTAGCTGGACAAGTGACAACTTCTGCTGCTGTTGCATATTACAAAGATAACACATTTTCAATACTCTCTGTTCATCACAACTCTGGCTGCAGTTTCATATGCATGTGTAGGTTTGCGTATAGAGTCACTATAGCTTGCAGGAAGGAAGCACACAACATAATTTATTCTGACTATACTTTCTATCTGATTTCCACAGACAGCTGAATTTATTTTTTTGCAATGATGATAGGCGACACTGAACCAAGGCTATGATGAGGACAACAGCTAGCTCAGAAGTTTTGTGTGTTTTTTTAATTGAGTCTGTACTTTCTGCAAATACAGACTCAATTTTCTCCTTTGATGAAAAAACCCACCATCCAGTGTGTCAGTCTCTTCAGCCCCCCCCCCCCGAGGCAATAGAAGTTAACATTTTCAAATGGAAAAGAAGAAGCAAGAGGGAAACATCTGCTTGAAGAACATTTTTAGAGCTTGTCCCTCTTGCAGCCTTCAGTCATGATGATTAAAGTCAGTGACAACTTTGGGCAGAATTGTGGATGTGGAGTTAGGGAAGCAAGGAGGGGCCATTAATTTCAGCGGGTCTGCTCTGGGTATAACTTCCAACCCCCTGTCATTGGTAAGTCAAATACTACCTATAGTGTGATTAAAAACAACCCAGACACATCCAGATTTAGTAAACTGCTTTGAGGGGCTCCTACCCCCTGTCAAGCTGTGTATAAATTTTATGAAATAAATAAATATGTGATAGCACTGAACTTCCTGGTGAATTTTAATTCACAAATTCCCTGTTGCAGTCTCCCTTGAAGTTTCCTTGTGCTCTGATGTCCACCTAAAGATCAGGTACCAAGTGTCCTGGGAGATTGAATTGTTCCTCCACTGGTTTTTGGATACTGCCATTACTGATGTCAGATTTGTGGTTGTTTTTACACATTTTTATATCCACCATCCAGGCAAACAAGAAGCATTAGCATTCTTCAAGGACACTGTCACGGTCCAGTTTACGGACGGTCGAAGTCCCGGCTGAGGACATCGGGACCAGGGGCAAGAGGGTGGGGTGGGAGCAGGAATGGGAGTCCAGAAGTCAGGAGTCAGGAAGCCAAGGGTCCGAGGGTCAGGAAGCAAGGAGTCAAGAAGCCAAATGCAGCAAGGCAGGAAGCGTGTTGCTGTGGCAAAGAGCCAAAGGGAAATGCTGACCTTATATCCCTCCCTGGCTCTTTCCACCAGGTGCTGTGAGTTATCAATCGGCCTCACCTGTGTGGCCATGCCTTGCCTCTTCAGAACAAACTTAGGAAGGCCCCAGTCCTGCAAAGCCCTACCAGTCACAGGGCCTGGCTCTTCCAGCCAAGAAGAAGAAGAGGAAGAAAATTCAAGGGTTTAAAGTAGGGATACACCCAGTACCTTTTACCATATGTGGTGGATGTGTAAGGTAACAAAAGCATTCTGGGAAATGATATATAATGAACTGGGAAAAAATGTTCAAAATATCCTTTAAAAACAACAACCCAGAAGCCTTTTTATTAGGAATTGTAAGTACTGAAATTCCAAAGGAACAGAAAAGACTCGATGTACACAACAACAGGCACATGGATGCTACTAGCCCAGAGATGGAAAGAAGACAAAGTCCCTACCAGAGAGGAATGGCAAAGCAAGCTGATGGATTATGCCAAAATGGCAAAGCTGACCGGAAAACTCAGGAACCAAGAAGACCAAAACTTCAATAAAGAATGGGGAAAATTCATAACTTACTTGAGAGACCACTGTAAGCAGATGAAAACATTAGCAGAATTGTAATAACACTTGTAATGTAGAAGACATTGTGGACAAAATGGAGAGTCATAACATTTGGATGATGAAATAATATTCCGTTGAAAAGGTTTATAATAGAGGGAAAGGTGGGAAGTCTAGAGATTTGGAGAAATCTCTAAATATCGATATGTATTTTGTATTGTTATAACTTTATACTTGTAAAATCAAATACGAATTATTTCAGAAAAAAAATAAAGTGGGGATACACCCAAGGGCCAGATGGGGTTGAACAGGAATGTTAAGAATCTCAAAGCAGAAGCTGTCCAGCCCATTGCCATTCTCCCTGTGACCCTCTTCCAAAATCAGCGAGTATACTGGATATACTAAACGATTTATTTGTGTGGACTTATGAACTGAGTGGGAGAATAGCATGCAGTCCCCAAGGGATAGATAACACAGCGGCAGAGAGAAACTCAGAGCGATAGGATAATTGGCAGTGAGCAAAATGTGTTATATTCTGTGATGGATTTTAAGCATGGCGATTGATAGGAAATTATGATCAATGCCAGCAGAAATGAAAATACATCACTAACAGCTGCCAGAGAACTCCCTGACAGGGAGCGGGACGTTCTGATCAGTCAGGATTGATTAATGGCATTGATTTGAAGGATGGCAGTTTATGAGTGGATGAATACAGTATTCATGGGTGCATATAAAGTCATTTCTGGAATAACTTTTCCACACCCATTTCCCTGCATTTACCATTTATGCAGATCGAATATACACGATTCCAGGTATTCCTTTAAAAATGAGTGATTCTAACCGGGTTAGATAAAAAGCACAATAGATCCTTGAAGACCTTCAGGGTCGCTAGACTTGTTGTTGTTGTTGTTTAGTCATGTAGTAGTGTCCGACTCTTCGTGACCCCATGGACCAGAGCACGCCAGGCACTCCTATCTTCCACTGCCTCCCACAGTTTGGTCAAACTCATGCTGGTAGCTTCAAGAACACTGTCCAACCATCTCGTCCTCACTAGACTTAGAGCACCCCCAATCTCTTGTTGAAGCCCTCCAGCAAGGAAGAGCCCACCCCCCTTGTAGGAAGTTGCTTCCATTTGCCATGCTGCTCTTTCAACCAAGAAGTTTTTTCCTGGTGTTCAGCTGAAATCTACCTGTCCTGCAACTAGGGATGGATCTGTCAATTCCATTTTCTTTCCCTTTTCCCATCTTAAATCCAGTTTTCCACGCGTCTGTAGCATTTTGCATTTTTTTTTTTTTAAAAAGAATCTTCATGAAAATTGAGCCACATTTTAGTACAAATTTCTCCTAGCATACATATTTTTCTATGCTAATATGCACATTTTTGCAAGTGCCCCCCAGATTGCATTATGCTATTTCCACAAATATATGCATTTTCATGCAAATTGTCCCCTAATATGTGCATCTTTGCACACATTGTGTGGCGTCACATAATTTGGAGGACATCTTGGTTTGAGACCTGTGATTTAATTTCTCATTGAAACACAATCAAAATTTGAATTACTCCTCCAGCCATTAGATTGAATCTTGCCCACTGAGACCTTAATTTTCTACCTTTGACCAAGGATGGGTGAATAGCAAGCTTGAATATCTGAGTCCCCATGGATTTGTACCTAGGCCAGGTGAACCTCTTGTACTCCTGATGTCATTGAGCATGGATAGGCAAACTAAGGCCCAATCACCTTCTAAATCCGGCCTGCAAATGGTCTGGGAATCAGCATGTTTTCACATGAGTAGAATGTGTCCTTTTATTTAAAATGCGTCTCTGGGTTATTTGTGGGGCATAGGAATTTGTTCTTTTCCCCAAAAAATATAGCCCGGCCCCCCCACAAGGTCTGAGGGACAGTGGACTGGCCCCCTGCTGAAAAAGTTTGCCGACCCCTGTGACACTGAGCTACAAATCGCATCCGCTTATAGACAGCAAGGCCAATCATCACGGATGATGGGAGTTGTAGTTCCGCAAATTCTGAAGGGATGCAAGTCTCCCGCTTTTGACCTAAGCAGTCAAAAGCTGTACGTGGATGATCCCTGAATTTCCCCACAGTTCTCTTGAGCAAAGTAGGTAAGTGGTTATGATGACTCGAGAGCAAAAGTCCCAGGGGAGAGAGAAGCATTCTGGAGGTCAAAAGCGCAACACCTGCTGTTTAAGCCAGGATGCAGCTCTATCCAAGTGACAAAGGCAGAAACAAGCAGGGCAGGACTGCTGATGGTTTTCACTCCCCCTGCAGCTTCTGCTCTATTATTTTGGCTTTGATTACCAGTTTTGTGACGACCTGTGATACCGAGAAAGCAGAAAACCTGCAACGCTGAGAGAAGTAAATGGAGAAGCAAAGAAAGTGTCAGTTCACACTTTCAGCCTTGGGGAGGCGGGGAAGGAGGGGAGAAACTGAAGCGCCCTTTTCACTTTCGGTTAATTGAAGTGGGGAAGAGTTGATTCTCCCCACAGCACCATATGTCAGCTATTGCAGACAGCTGTTAATAGGAGGAGGAAAGCTGCAGAGGGCCAAGGCTAAACAGAGCAGCAACAGGTCAGAATCCGAAGTGAAAGTTTTCCAGAATGTATGTTGAAACTTGTGGGGCCTATGTGAGAAACAGGAATAAAGAGCTGAAGGGGTAAGATGGCAGGGGTGAAGAACTCTTCTGCACTTATTCTGATGTATAGAAAAAAAAGATAAATCATAGCCAGGACTTCCAACTGCACTTCCACAGAAGCACACTGTTTGTTGAAAAACTTGGATCATAATTTAGGAACAAGGAAGCAAATTTCTAGCTCTCAAGACCCCAAAGATATAAACTACAGTATTACCTCAGGTTACATATGCTTCAGGTTACAGACTCTGCTAACCCAGAAATAGTGCTTCAGGTTAAGAACTTTGCTTCAGGATGAGAACAGAAATTGTGCTCCGGCGGTGCGGCGGCAGCAGGAGGCCCCATTAGCTAAAGTGGTGCTTCAGGTTAAGAACAGTTTCAGGTTAAGTACGGACCTCCGGAACGAATTAAGTACTTAACCCAAGGTACCACTGTAAAATAGCTGCTGGGTGACCTTGGGCCAGTCACACTTCTTTGAAGTCTCTCAGCCCCACTCACCTCACAGAGGGTTTGTTGTGGAGGAGGAAGGGAAAGGAGAATGTTAGCCGCTTTGAGACTCCTTAAAGGGAGTGAAAGGCGGGATATCAAATCCAAACTCTTCTTCTTCTTCTTCTACTAAAGGAACCTGCCCTGGGCTAAACATTCTGAATGTTTAACCCTAGATAGAGCTCCCTGTGGTTTTCAGATTCACTCATCTGTATAGCAAAGGGATGGGAAACCTTTGGTCCTCAAGATGCCATTGAACAACAACACCCATCATCCCTGGCTATTGGCCATGTTTGCTGGGGCTGAAGTAGGGGTAGTTCAGCAACATCTGGAGGGTCAGCGGTCACTCACATCTTCTCTAGCATCAGGTAACGTGACAATAAAAATTGAGCACACATTCAACATTCAGACAAATAGAAATTCCATGTTAAAAATAATTTCTAACCAATTGATGGAACATTTTTTCCCCTGTCCCAGTGTTTGGCGAGTACTCACAAGAGGAGGGCGTATTTTCTTTATAAAACAGAATGCATCCCTTAATAACACTTTTACCTGCATTTTTTTTTTTAAATGGAGCCTGCGTATCCAAGAAGGTAATCAGCTCCCAAATGTTACAAGCAAGTAAACATCTTGTTTTATCCCTCAAGCTAAGAAGCATTTATGAGGATGGTCAAGTGCATTATAGTAAAATGCCTTGTGTTGAGGGAGAGTAGGAAGAATACATTTGTAAGCAGCATTCCCCCCTCTAAATGGCAGCATATCTACAGAAATGCCATTAAATATCCCTTGGAGAACGCTTAAAGCAATGCATTTAGTAGGGGGGCTTTTTGGGGGGCGGGGGAGAAAAACAGCCACCCACGCCTGGGAGTACGTTGAATACACAAGAAAGCCTGAGCAAAGACATCAGGAACACAATGTGAAAATGAAGGTAAATGTTCCATTATGCTGGAGCTAATACTCCATCTTGTTTTGCTATAAAATGTACTGTGAAGGTGTCAAAAACTATGAGTCACAACCAAGTTTAAGAAGAAGAAGAGTTTGGACTTGATATCCCGCTTTATCACTACCCGAAGGAGTCTCAAAGCGGCTAACATTCTCCTTTCCCTTCCTCCCCCACAACAAACACTCTGTGAGGTGAGTGGGGCTGAGAGACTTCAGAGAAGTGTGACTGGCCCAAGGTCACCCAGCAGCTGCATGTGGAGGAGCAGAGAAGCGAACCCGGTTCACCAGATTACGAGTATACCACTCTTAACCACTACACCACACTGGCTCTCTAGTTTAAGAAACTAGTAGTAAGTAGCTACTTAAGGCAACCATGGTGGATGGAGATCTCCAACATTGTAATTGCTTGGGTCACAAGACATCCAGGAAGGAACTCTATTGCTAGTATGGAGTTCCTAAATGGTTTATTGCACCTTCTGTCTTCCTGGCTCGAAGAAAAACAAAGCCAAAACAAAACACAGGCCTATTCCTCAGGTGTTGATAGCTTTCCTCCTCCTCTTCCTCCTCCTCTTCTTTACAGAGTCATTTTGCTCAAAAGCCCCTCTGAATAAGGCATCAGTGTTTAGTTCCCAATTATTGCCGGTAAAACAGAGGGGAGCCCAGTGGGAAACTATATGATGAGCACTTTTAGGGCAGAGAGAAAGTTCACAGCAAGTAGATCGAAATGTTCTCCTGTCTGTGGATGAAGCCTGATGCGTCAGATTAAGTTCAAGATGTCAATTCCTTGTCTCAGTTGAAACTGACTTGGAAAAGATTATGTTTGCAAGGGCTCAAGACTCGAGATATTGAGGCTTTAGCTCCTCAACCGACTGAACTATTTAAGGACATCCTGTCAGGGGGCACTGCCCCCCGCCACCAAACCTCTAGAATTGTATTAATCCCTAAGCCTAATGCCGACCCCACTGTGGTGGAATCATATAGACTTACAGCATTATTGAATGTTAATGCAAAATTACTATAATCTGCAATGGCCCAACAACTCAGTGTGTTTATTGGCAATTATTAAGCTCTGGACCAACTGGTTTTATTCCTCAGAGGATAATTTCTTATGCTATGAGAAGGGCTCTCAATATAATTCACCATGCATGCAACTTTCAATTTCACTAGATGCCTTCAAGGCCTTTGGTTGTATTGAATGGAGCTATCTCAAGAGACTCTTATCAAACATGTTGTTTGGGAATAGATTTTTACATTTAATTGAATAATTTATTTGGAATCCTTGGCTTGCATTACCATTAATGGGGTTAACTCTGCTCATTTCACAAATGAAGGAACAAACAAGGCTGTCAGTATCGCTCCTCCTATTTGCAGTGGCAGTAGAGGTTTTCATTACGATTCTGAGATTCTCCACTGAAATTGAAGATATCTAAATTCAGGGAACTGAACACAAATTAAATATGTTCGCAGACAATCTGCTATTAATGTTCTGTCATCCCCTCTTGCCACTATAGCAGGATCTTAATACATTGGCTAAGGCTGCTGGGTTAAAAATCAATTACAACAAATTGGTCATATTGCCTATAATTTCCATGACTTCAGAACACAACTGGTTAAGGTCTAACTCTTGTTTTAAATTGTGTGGTGGATTTATCTTGATGGAGTTACGTCAACTTGGCTGAAGGAACTTTGGGAATCGTCATAAAAAGACCACAAAGAGCTTCAGTCTTGGAAGTGTTTAAATTTAAATGGGTTAGGCTGACGCAGAAGTGAAGATATATATTCTCCCTAAATTCTTCTCTTTCATTCAGACCCTGCCCATACCTATCCATAATTCTCAATTGGCTTGATGGCAACACTTGATTAAAATTTTACTTCAGGAGGTAGAAGAAGAAAGGTGAGCGGTCTAACCCTGTATTGACCAAGAACTAAATAAGGTATTCGTGCCCTAAATCTTAAGTTGTATTATGAGACTTTCCAATTAAAAGTTGACACATATGATTTGACAACTCGGCTTCAACTCTTATGTATCAAAATGGAACTGGAACCCTCACCACCCTCTCTAAATGCCTTATCATTCCTGAAAACTTATTGGGCATGCATTAACAAAATATGTAATGTGACCTTCCAAATATGGTGTAAATGGCAATCTTTAGCTCTGATTTTCGACCACCCGGCCTTTTGCTTTAATGCTAAATATCACCAGTTCCTATTTTGGAGAAAAAGGAGAAATCTGTACAATTAAATATATTTTGCCCAAAAGTCAACCTATTTCGGAAAGCTCACTTAAGGACAAATTAAAATATGTCTCACTAGAAATCTAACATATCCCCCTCTCGGGAGGAGTGGTTTGGAAGAATTTGGGACATTTCATTGCAGAACACCTAACACAGCAAAGGAAAGCACTTAGAGGTGAGTCAAAAATAGACTTGTTTTCATTTGATGTGGCACAAACACTTTTCCTTTGTCAACGCAGATGCAAAACCCACCAAACCTCCACAATTTCCTAGGTTACTATGTGGAGACTTCATAAAAGTTTAGCCTACTTTCTTATTCCTCTCCCTGTATGTTCTATTTATGATCACTTTGTAAAGTTGCATTGCATGCTTCTGCAACATCCTGGTTTCCCCCTCCCGATTTGTGGTGTTTTATTGCTGTCCCATTTATTGGGAAAAGTCTATGTAACTTGTGCTTCTCCTCTCATAACAAAATGACAATAAAGTTCTTTCTTTCTTTCTTTCTTTCTTTCTCTTTCTTTCTAGTATCGAGATCTGGCTTAGTCTAGTCTATATTTCCCATCATTCCCACTATTGCTTTAAATCAGGGGTTATGAACATTTTTCAACCCCTTTCAGAGGGCCATATGACAAAAGTGGGTAGAGTAGTGGATGTTAATTTTACCTTTACACACTTGTACACCCTTCCGTATCATTCAACCAAGCAAGTAGTACTGTCAGCATTCAACTCATTTCAGCCAGATAAAAGCACTCAACTAGGCTGCAAAGGAGACCAAAGTAAGGGGTGGGGTCTCTGAGAATACTACACAGCACTGGCCATCTTGAGCTTATTAGACAAAATGCAATGTTTGTTAATGTAGCCGATACATTTGCAAAGATTAATTGCGCCCAAGCAATTCATGCAGTACCTGAAGCTAATGCACAACATGAACAGATGGAACAGATCCTGAGCTAAGCCACTGCTCGATGCCCACACAGCTTCTCCCACCAACACAAGTCAAATTGACCACCATGCGTTAAGAGGTGCACTCTCTTTAGAACAGGCATGGCCAAACTTGGCCCTCCAGCTGTTTGGGGACTACAGTTCCCATCATCCCTGACCACTGGGTCCTGTTAGCTAGGGGTGATGAGAGTTGTAGTCCCAAAACAGCTGGAGGGCCAAGTTTGGCCATGCCTGCTTTAAAAGGACTAAACCTGGATTAGATGATCATGCTTTTCATGTTGTTGTTTTTTTAAAAAACAAATGCACTCTTTTTGCACAAGTATTTTGGTTGTTGAACTGATGGTTATCCACTCATTTTAAAGGGGATGGAAATGGCTGGTGATGCTGAATTGCTGCTGTTTAGATTTTCTGCTCTGGTTTTGCATGGTGCTTTTGGAATATTTTAGAAGTGTGACTGCAAGCTGCTGTAAAAATCCCGCAGGCTAGCGGGACATAAATTTTAGTAATAAATAAACCCATTAAAGGGGCATCTTAAATGGTTGTTTAGCAGGTGGGAAACTTCCTTTTGAGGACTGTCAAACTGTGTCCTTCCTCACGTGATGCTAGTCTTGTCTGAGCAACACGTTTTTGAGGATTCTTGCGTTGATCGTCATCTCAGATACTGATAATGAAAATAGTTTTGATAGACTAAACTGTCCTGAAATGAGAGTATTAAATGGATCATTTCCTTAACAGGATGTAGTAATGGTTAATCCCACTCTTCCCTATTATCAGTTTCACAATGTGAAACACTCCACCTGCTCTACCAGTTGAAATAAATTAACAGGAGGACAAAATACTTGACCTTTTAATTTAGGGAACTGTTCTTTCTATAGATCATATCCAGCCTAAAGAATTGGTTGTCTTCTCTCTTACTTTTAAACAGTCAAATTTAAAGGGTTATTATCACACAGTATACTGTAAAACTATATTGCTTAAGAACTATGGAAACAGGTCACTGATTAACATTTTTATCTCCTGGTCCCCCCCCCCGCCGCCCCAAGCCACTGTTTAAAATATTGCCATTTTATTTTGAAAAAGGGTTATTGCACTGAACTTCAATCTGTATGATAAATGAATTTGTAATTATAGGAAGCGCATAAGATTTAGCATATAATTGCTATTTGCCACTAGCCATTTATAAAAGCAAGATAGCATCTTCACTAACTTTCAAGACTATTTCTCCCTTTAGCATGGAGTGGGGAGTTAAAGAAGAGAAGTCTTGGATCTCTGGAGAATGGTAGCTATTTTGTATTTGGGGAAATGATGGCAGATCTAAGAACATGTCAAAGAAAAATAGGTCAGCGACTAAGGGTACGTGAAGTGGTATGCTTCAATGACACACTGAACAGTTTTTCAGATATCAAAATGGTTAATGCTAAAAGCTTTAGGAGTTTTTTTTATATTTTAACCGTCAAAGTCGGATTAATTATATTTTTTTGTATTCATGTTATTATAACTCTTATTCCAGACGGAATTCACTCTTCCATTGACTACAGTTAGTACCAAGTGGCAGAAGCTCTAATAAAATTAGATTCAGACTGTACACCTTTGATATCGGAAGGGGAATTAACATGCCGATTTTATATGAACTCCATTGGCTGCTGACTAGTTTTCAGGCTAAATTCAAAGCACTGATGCTTACCTTTAAAGCCCTTTCTAATCAGAATCTGGTATATTTGAGGAAACTCAATTCTTGTTCAAGAGTGGAACTACTGTCTTAGTGGCCCCCAGCCTTATTCAGAACAAGATCCCCCCAGAGATGGTCTTTAAACTGCAGAACAGACTCTTCACTAGAGTACCATACACTACTATAAAATGGGCACCTGTTTAGACAGTTAAAGAGTTTTCCTTTGGGTCAGGGTCTTCATAAACAATGCCCCTTTGCCTTTACAGTTTTTTTATGGCTTTATGCTGCAATTTCTCATTTGTTCACACCGCTTTGGAGAACCCGGACTGAAAAGTGGATCCAAAGTAATCAAGTAAGAGAAAAAAAAACTAATTTCCAGAAAGTATCTAATAAAAATGGTTTATCTGCATTTTAATTTGTGTTAACATCCGCAGGAACATTTTATTTACAAATATACAGACATTGCTCATGGTAAGATTCTTACTGAAGAACTGGTCAAAATGTAATTTACAAAACCCCCAAAGGCTTATTTTATCAAAAGGAAGTTTGACGTGGAAAAATCATTGAAGTTCCAATGAGATCTTCTGTACACAACAAGGATGTCAGCTCCTTGAACTCTGTTGTTGGGAACCACTGGAACCAAGTTTCCTTCTGTACACGGTATTCTGAATAGTCCCTCCTTCTGGTCTCAGGAGGCACTAGTTGGGATGTTTTTGGAAGCTGCGAGCATTGCCCTCACCTTGGCCATAAGATCCTGCAACGAATACAGGAAACATTGAGAGCTTTTCAGAAAAGTCATGCTGAGGATGTTCACATTGTACACAGCAGGAAAAGTCAATGTGGTGGCTCCCATGAGCCCTAGCCAACCTAGACCAACCGTCAGGGATGATGGGAGCTGGACTCCAGGAACATCTGGAGAGTAACACATTGGATACCTCTGATATAGAGACAGAAATTGCATGTAAGTAAAGGTAAGGGGACCCCTGACCATTAGGTCCAGTCGTGACCGACTCTGGGGTTGTGGCGCTCATCTCGCTTTAGTGGCCGAGGGAGCCGGCGTACAGCTTCCGGGTCATGTGGCCAGCATGACTAAGCCGCTTCTGGCAAACCAGAGCAGCACACAGAAACGCCGTTTACCTTCCCGCTGGAGCGGTACCTATTTATCCACTTGCACTTTGACATGCTTTCGAACTGCTAGGTTGGCAGGAGGAAATTGCATGTACCATACAAAAAAAGGAGATTTTCTCAACTGATAAAAGGCAAAATGTAGAAAAAGTAATACAAAGGGTGTTCCAGGCATTTTCCTGAACACACAAAACTGAATTTGTGAACAGGTCTTCCCTGTGTTGAGCCGGAAGGTCTGCTGGTGGCTTGTTCTTGTGTTTGCCTGAACACCAGCAGAACACTGCACATGACTGGAGACCCTGATATATCAGGGCTCTCAATTCACGAGACGTCCTACATGGGTACCAGCCCCTTGCAGATCTTCACCACTCAACAGAGGGAAGCTGGGACCTGAGTAGATGGGGACCACAAGTGTGGGTAAACTGATGGCAGGGCTTGTATGCGTGGCCCTAACCTTCCAACGCCTGAACTTGCATACAGAATTTCTCGGCAAAGACACAGTTTCTAAACACTGAGGCAAACAGGTGAAAAACGGAGGACTTAAAATGTCCGCTGTAAAGTGAGCTATTCCAGGATGCCGAAAAGCATTTTCAAACAAATTTCTAAAGAAGCCAAAGGCACTGAATTGCAACTCTGCTTGCACTTTATGCAGGAGATATCCCAGAGCACAATGTAATCTTTTAGGTAAACTGAGAACTGTGGCAGTCTTAAATTACTCACTTGCTATGGTCTGAAAGGTCTAAATTACTCACTATGGTTTGAAAGAGCCACACTTTTACTGAAGGCAGAGAAATGGGCTGCAGGACATGTATGCATGATGGTTTATTTCAGGGGTGAGGAACTTGTCTCTATGGGTAATACTGGCATGCCGGTGGAGTCCAATTTCTCTTTCTGCTCTCTCCCACCTGCCCCTTTAAATATCTGAACAGATGAGCAAGCAGGTGGCGGGTGGGGAAGATGAAAAAATATGCTGTACACTGAACCCCCCTACCCGCCTCCCTTCAGGGCTCTGAAAGTCTCCCCATGTTTCCCCTTTAAACCTCATAGGTTTAAAGAGGGAGTGTGGGGAGACTCTGAAAGCCACACAAGGTTCTCCAGGATCGGGCTGCATCTCCTTTAGAGGAGTTAATTCTCTTAATCAAAACTCCACCAAGTTCTATCCATTTAAGTATAAAAGGATCACATCTAACAAAAACAGCAAGCAGAACGCTGCTTGTTCAATAATTGCACTCTTGAAAAATGACACAAATTATTAAAAGCACCAAACACAATTTCTCAAGACTAACATATTAAGAGAAATTCAAATATCCGTTTAGGAGCTATCCTGCCGAGTCAAATTAAATTTGCAATAAGCAAAACAAAAAGATGCATTTTTATGACAAGTGAAACTGAACAGTGTGATCACAGAATTATTGTTTTCTTGACTATATTGCGTGAAGGAAATTGAACACATTCTATGCACTTTGCTTAGTGTGCCGAAGGCTAGATGTGATGATTCAAGGCACTGCACTAAAGTGGTGACCCACAACGAAGTAGGGGGTGCTCTTATTATATCCAGATCAGTAAACAAACCTCACTGTATCTTTTGACAGTGCAGTGGTTCTTGCACTATTCTAGTTAACAACATATTCTAATTATTTCCAAAGTACTCATCAGCTTTAATTAGAAATATTCTGTAAGTTTACAACTAGCAAAATGCTTATTGCCATGATGAACGAGAGGGAGTCTGGGAAGTGATGTGTGTGTGATGCAAGGACTCACAGGGAGGGGTTGCAGCAAGCTGTGCCAGGTAGAGCTGGATTTGCCATGGCTGGGGAAAGAGAATTTTGTCCAAGTGCGGTGGTTTGCTTCTCCAAGCAGGAGACTGGAAGCCACTTGCATATATGGGAAGAAGGGGTGCATGTGGGGGACACAGCTGGAGGGCTACACCCACTCTGTTTTCCTTCCCTCCCTGTGATCCAAGCCATTGATGATCAAGCTTACCTTGCTTTTTGGTCAAAACTACAGTGACACAAGAACCTTGGGAAAGAGGCTGTGGGGCTGGGTACATTACAAAGACTTTGTTCTGTGTGTGTGTGCGCATGTGAGTGTTGGAGGGTATTTGTGGAAAAGCAAGGGTCTGTGGATGGGTTTGAAGCAGGGGAGGGAAGGGAAGGGGAGGGAAGGGGAGGGATGAGATGAGATGAGAACACTATACAGTTGGGAGAGAATTCCAGGTGTTAAGAGGCAGAAAAGGGGAACGGGAAGAGTCATTCAAGGGAGCAATACCAGAGACTACAGCTTTGTAACAAAACAAGTTTAAAATCTGGAAGTATATGCTGATTACATACCATTTGCGGTGCTCTTTTCAATACTGAAAACAGCAATTCAAACAAAATGCAATGTGAGCATTACAAAATTGAGACAATTTAGTAATCATTACTAAATGGAACGTTTCAAGTGGTACCTGAGTTATTTTACTCTGCACTGACGACACAATCGCTGAAGAGATCTGGCCGTCTTTTTCCAAAGAAACTCCCCTAAAAGAATTTTTAGAAGGGGGACATTCAGTCAAGACAGTCAAGTAATAGACAATTAATGCACAGATATAATATATCCAGATACTTCAAACATGAAAAAATCCCCAAGTGAATGAAATGTATTGGCTAAGAGAATGAGCTTTAAGTTCAAATGTCAACTCTGCCATGAATTCAGCAGAAAGTCTTAACAAGCCCCTCGAAGCCTGTCATCCCACCGCCTCCCTGTCCCCGTATTGATGATACTGGTCTGCCTTCTAGGCTTCTTGTAAAGATTAATGAGACAATTGATGTGGGTACCTATGAGTAGTCAGGTTAAGGTTTAAGTAAGGCTAAACATAATTGGGTATCATCAGATGGAGGTGCCATGATTTAAAACATATCTAGATAAATGGAAGCCGTTCTGAGCTATGTGGATTCTCTCATCCTTGGTGTATTCTCATAAGCGGTTTATGACTGCAGTTGGTGCTAAGTTACAACTGAAAGAGAGCCAAAGGACACTGACTACCATTTCCCCCATGCACTTGAGAGATATGTGAAGTTCTCTCAGCAGCAGCAGCTCACTGGAATGGCTTGCAACATCCCAGCCCAGCATTCAGTGCTCTCTCATTCAAAGCAGGAGAATAGAAAAACAAAACAAAACCCATCACTATGGAGAACATAGGGAAGCCACGATTAAACCGTGATGAATCCAACGAGGAGGTTGTATTCACAGGACAGAGGCTAAGCATTTCATTCCTAAAATTAATGCAAGGAGAAGCCGCAGCTGCTTGGAAACAGTAGGTATAGATATGCTCATGAACTGAAAGACCATTTAATCATTGTATGCATCATACATTGCTATACATGTGGAACCACATGAGGTTGGTAAAGTGAACTACAGGCGTATTTTGGTTGCCAAACACCTTGGAACTCTTATGTTTTGGCTCCCAAACGATCGAAAACTGGAAGTGAGCGTTCCAGTTTTTGAACGATTTTCAGAAGCCAAATGTCTGGCGCAGCTTTTGATTGATTGGCTGCAGGACACTCCTGCAGCCAACTGGAAGCCACGTCTTGGTTTTCGAACAGTTCTGCAAGTTGAACCGACTCCTGGAACGCATTCTGTTCAAGAACCAAGGTATGACTGTATTTGACTTCTGACTGAAGAAAATCCTTAATTAAATGCTATCATGCAAAAAATAAAAATTCTTGCAAGTAGAAAACTGGCACATCACGGAGAAGTGCTGGTTTTCCACTTGCAAGAAGTAGTCTGCTGCTGGAACTTTAAATGCAGGAGAGCTTCCAAAAATTATGACGCCTCGCCTGCTGCACAACATTATACAATCCTGCCTCATTTGCTGTGTGTATGAATCCTTCTGTATTATCCTGCTAAGCAGTAAAAAGGATCAAGTCACTGCCCTGGTTCCTCAAATTTCCCATCAACAGTCTAGCTGCAGTGTTTTGCACCAGGGAAGTGCCAGTGCCTAGAATTTAGAAAGGGCTCAATACCCAGAACGTTCTTGGCTGGATCCCCTACTCTCCACAGGAGAGACACTGGCTGAATGGGTGGAGTTCTTATGTGCAGATTGTTTGCCTGGAGAGATGGATGGCGAATGAGACCTCGCTTTGGACTTGGTGTGGGAGTGAGATCTCCTTTTCTTCTTTTCATGGGGACTTCTGGGGGGAAAAAAGAGAAAATAACATATTGATTAATATAAAGCTATGCCATTAGCTATAGAAAGAATGTAATCTCCCAGGTCTTTTCAGCTCCACCGAAACAGACACCCATTCTCCGCATCAAATACAACTCTTTTTTAAATGCCAATGTTAAAATATAGTGAGACCCACAACCCTCCACAAAATATAACTTTAGTTTGGACCCTGAATAATTATTTACCCTTTTAACTTATATAATGAAAATTGCAATGATCATACCTAATCATCTATAAATATTTGGTTTTGCAGATGGCGAAAGAAACTGTAGCACAGAAACCAAAGCATGTGGCAAGTAGCTGTATCTATAAGCAACTCCATCCCCTCCTGCTGCCTCCATATGGCACAACCCCCTGGTTTCCATGCCCTACTGCAGTGGTCTTCAGCTGGACCACACCGAAGACACACCTCTGACTTACAACCTCCAATATGGACCCACTTTCAAACTTTCACTTTTGGTTTATACTTACTGGTGTTAACGCACTTTATCGATCCTAAAATGGCAATTCACAAAGCAATATACATAGTGTTACCTTAGCATTGCTCCTAAATAAAAACCCAGTGATTTTTATACTTTATCAAGAAGCAGTGACTTAAAAATAGACCCCCTCACAATTTCAGTGGGATGTCTGGCTATGTTCTCCAGATTTCATTCCGGTGAGGGGTGATATTAGAAAGGCTAACCCCTATCTCATTTCCTACAGCTAAACTCTGGGGCTTTTTTTGTTTTTGTTTTTACGGTTACCACTGTTGAGAAGTCTTGTTCACAAAGATAGGTAGTATCTCAAAGATAGGTAGTACCAAATGGCAGCAGATAAATGGCAGCTTCCAAGGTCTTCTTTACTAACCAAAATCCAGAACTTCAGTAATGTTATCTGTTGAACTTGCACTTTTACACTTGTGTAACAAGACAGTTCAAGGAATTATTTCTGCAACTCAAAGCTTAATTCTAATGACTTGTGCACCCACAGTGAATCATGATCATATCCGCTATGAATCTTCACACATTTTTTTTGAGAGAAATAAAATTTCTTTTGAAAGAAGCAAAATTTACTGTTTGATCTTCATTTGAAAAAATGGTGCAACAGTCAGAAACCTGTCAAGAACATTTTCCAAATAGCACCTCAACCAAAGTCTCAGTATTTTTCTCTGAATGACTTTAAAAAAACACACAAAAAACATAGCCCAAACTGTAAAATTAGATTTGGAGCAGATTTGTGAGCAAAGTAGATCAGAACACTTCCTCTTCCTGTCACAGATGGAACAAAGTTTTCCTGCTCTTCAAAAACTAGTTGTCCTTTCATTGAAAAAATATCTCAAGTGGCTTGTTTGGAAAACGGGCACGCTTTGTTTCTAAATGCCACAACAACTTCGATCACTTTCATCTGCTGGCATCTTGCCACATTTCACACACCTTTAATACTTCTGCCCTCTCTCTGCTCCCCTTTCAGTGAAGCCTGTCTTCAATACAGAGCAAGAGGGCAAGTCATAATTGTTATGTTTGTATTTTATTATAAAAATAATAATTTGAGGCATCCAACAGGATTCTGTGGTACAGTCATACCTCGGGTTAAAGTCGCTTCAGGTTGAGCGTTTTCAGGTTACACTCCGCTGCGACCCGGAAGTAACGGAACGCATTACTTCCGGGTTTCGTCGCTCGCGCATGCGCAGATGCTCAAAATGACATCATGTGCATGCGCAGAAGTGGTGAATCGCAACCCGTGCACGCGGGTTGCATTCTGCTCAGAATACGAACGGGGCTCCAGAACGGATCCTGTTCACATCCAGAGGTACCAGTGAATTTGGCTGTTAACCAGAAGGTTGGTGATTCAAGCGCATCCAGGGCAGGATTCCTGCATTGAAGGGGGTTGGACTAAATGACACTTGGGGTCCCTTCCAACTCTACGATTCTATGAAATTTCCCTCACTTCCTGCATCTCCCCTTCCCTTCCATTTCTTTTGCCACTGCCTTTCTTTCTCTCACTTTGCCCCTCCCTACCTCCTTGCACTTTTTGTCCTCTGTCACCTGTTCACACCTTCTGCCTTCTTTTTGCCTCCTTCTTGCATTCTCCCAGTCCCTTCTGTTGCCATTCTTGCCTTCTTTCACAATTCTCTACGCTCCAGCTGTCAGCCTGTTGCCTTTCTCTCTCTGCTGACATCTTATTCCACTTTCCCTTCCCACACATTTCAATCATTTCCTTCTCTCACCTTCTTCTACTTTCTTTCACCTGCTGTTGGATTCCTACAGGTATTCACAGCCATTCCGTTCCACTCCCGTGATTAGAACAGAGCCAGCTACAAATCTCTTTCCATCCTCTTCAACACACTAAAATATCCCTCTGACATACATTCACAGCTCTGTGCTCTTTCCTTATAGCCCACCAGAATATATGAGACTGTCTGAGGTGGGCACAGCTGATACCTGTGCATTCTGGTTCCAGCATAGATTCCTTCCAGGAAGTCTACAAAGCTGTAGAACAGGGGTCAGCAAACTTTTCTAGCAGGGAGCTGGTCTACTGTCCCTCAGACCTTGTGGGGGGCTGGACTATATTTTGAAAAAATAATAATGAACAAATTCCTATGCCCCACAAATAATCCAGAGATGCATTTTAAATAAAAGGGCACATTCTACTCATGTAAAAACCTGGATTTAGAAGGCGATTGGGCTGGATCTGGCCCCCGGGCCTAAGTTTGCCTACCCATGCTGTAGAAGCTAGGGATGGGCAGAATATTGATATACCGTCCAAAACCGGTTTTGGTCCAAATCGTGATTGCGGTTTCATAATTTTTGACCTGACAATATATTGCGAATCATGTGTGTGTGTGTGTGTGTGTGTGTGTGTGAGAGAGAGAGAGAGAGAGAGAGAGAGAATGTATGCTATGCAAAAATCAAAACGTGGAGAAAACTGTGAAGCCAGCCAATGCATTTCTCAATTGCTCCAGCCCCTGTTAACTCTGCCGGCTCAGTTCTCGTCTGCCTGACATTCCTGTACATCCTAACCCTCTGGTTGAAGATCTATGTCCTACTGTAACCCAGTGTGAACTGAGCCTAAGTACATAAAACTAAAACAACTGCAAATTGCTTTCCTGTTTAGTTTTTGCCTCCCCTTCTCTGGTCTCCTCTGGGCTAAATTTGAGATTGTAAACTCCTTGGGGTAGAGAACTTTCCAACTGCATATTGTAAAGTGCTATGCACACTTAAGGCACAATGGAAATTAAGAATAAATTTAGCAAGTGTAAACACCATGGCTTTTCAGTTTGACATGCTTCCAGGGTGGCTTATGATCAGTGAGTTATGAACAATGAATATAAAATGATAAAAACAATGAATTTAAAATAATAAAATTAACCAGTGCACAGTTGCCACCCAGAGAACACTGTTATTGAGCCGTATATAAATGCTGTCAAATAAGAAAGCAAGTTCTTAATCGAAGTTCTAATCCAATAATGTAATGAAAAGACCCAGGCAGATTAAAATATATGTACCTGGAACTGGGTGGCATCTTTACAAGGGCAAGTCTTTTCTTTGGTTGTCAGACACCTAATCTATGAAGGCACCATCTGTGCCCCATTTTGGGGAACCCCCACACCTAGACAACATGCAGACTTTGCAGCTTTGCTACACAGTTGTGCACGCTGTGTTTTTACATAAGATGGCCTCTTAAATCCAAGAAACACAGGCTTCTTCTTATAAAAAGCTTCCAAATAAAACAACATTTCGCATGGGAATATAAAAACACTAATTCAAACCATCTCACTGCAGCAGTCAGCATGAGGTTGTTTTGAATTGGTAATGTAACTGGCAGACATAAGTGAAAATTGCTAGCATAGGAGGCAGAAGTTTTATGGTCACATAAAACCCTTTTTACTGTAGATTTAACAAAAGGACAGAACAAAGTACTTGGCAATCTATCACAGGGCTGAGACAGCTACCAGCCCTGTAGCATACAGCTTCCATGATAGCGTCTGTCTCCAAGGGATGACTTGTGCCACATACTCTTGGTGAAGTTGTCCCAATTGCTTCATCAGGACATTCAACTCAGGGGCAGACCAGCATGCATTTCCTGATAAGGCAAGGGAAAGGCTAGCTCTGGCCAGGAAGTGCAATTCCCAAGGGAGTATCTTTCTTCTAGGTCCTGCCACCTACTGGACAGAGAGAGGACAACCCAGTATTCTGCACTACTGGTAGGCAATGAAGTAGGGAGAACTTCTAGATCAATGTTTCCCAAAATGGGCGGTGCTGCTCTTTGGGCATGCTGAAACCCAAGGGGGGCAGTAGTAGCCTTAGGTGCAATAGGGGGTCATTGAATAAAAATAAGGGGGTGGTGAAAACATAGAGAAAGAAGAGATTTTTGAGAAACCATTTGTACATGTTTCATCTGTTGTGTAATGATGCTTACCGCCAGGTCGGGTGCCACTGTGGGACGGCAACAACACCTCCCCTGGATACAGCAGTCGTGCTGGAGGTGAGGGGTTTCCCCATGCTTGAGTGAACCCTTTTAGTCTTCACCTATGCCCAGGAACTGGACCACAGCTTGCCTGACTATTTGGCCAATGGCAGTTACAGTGAGAGAAAAAGTATTTGATCCCCTGCTAAATTTGACCAGTCCATAATTTTAATGGTAGGTTTATTGTAGCTGTGAGAGACAGAATAACAACAGGAAAACGCCCAGAAATAATCCCACCATTAAAATTATGAACTGGTCATTTCTTTGTCAGGGGGCAAATGGGCAAATTTAGCAGGGGATCAAATACCTTCCCCCCTCACTGCAGGCTGCGGTGCTGGCCCTGTGCCTGGGGTGGATCAGACTGAGCCAGCAAGCTTCACTTGGGTCTACCCCGTGGGGCCTAGTCCCCACCCTCATCCCGCTTTGAAAAACCATGCGTACACAGGTAGAAATACAGATCCATAAAAGAACACAAATTTGTCACTGCATCTTTCTGCTTGTTTGCTTAAAGGAGGTAAATTTGCAGGGGGGCGCAGAGTAATTTTTTTTCTAAAAGGGGGGGCGGTAGGCCCTATAAGTTTGGGGACCTCTGTTCTAGATATTGCACTTGAATTTCAAGTACCCTTTGAGTGCCATGCTACAACAAGTAGTAGCACAGCTAAAGGCTCAAGCATTTATGGGTGGGACCATGGCTGCAGTAGGCCCGAAGTTCAGTCTCCTTGGCATCACCAGCACCACCACCTCAATTAATATGCACTTAAATGCCAGAATAGGCTTCTGAGAGGTTTAAAAAGCAGGAACATAGAAAGCTGCCTCATAACTGAGTCATACCATCAGAGGAACTGGTATTGTCTACACTGACCAGCAGTGGCTCTTCAGGGTTTCAGACAGGAGTACTCTCCCAGCCCTACATGCAGATGTTGGGGATAGAACCTGGAACTGTCTGCACACAAATGAGATGATCTACTACTGACTTACATCACTTCTGCAGCATAAAAGCCAGTTGTGCAAAGTTTAAATATAACCATCCATAATTTAAATATAAAAAAATCAGCAAGAACTTTCTGACAGTAAGAGCTATTCAACAGTGGGATGGACTCCCTTGGGAGGCTCTGAACTCTCCTTCATTGGAGATTTTTAAAGCAGAGATGGGGAAGCCACATCTGTCATGGATGCTTTAGCTGAGATTCCTGCATTGCAGAGGGTTGGGCTAGATGACCCCCGGAGTCCCTTCCAACTCTACAATTCTATGATTCTATTGTTCGAATTCCACTCAAAAGATTAAAATTAACAGCCATATTAAAATACCTTTAAAAAAAATCAATCCCATTAAAAACAGTACAGAAATGAAAATAGTACATACACTCAGGTCAATAGGACAATGAGGGATTTGACATCTTTCCGCAGGGCCTGAAAGATGGAGCTGTTCCGCTAGGCTTTTGGTCCGGGCTCAGTCTGACCCCTTCTTTCCATGAAACCCTGTATGTAAGTGGTCCTTTCTATCGGCCCATATGGGACCAGAACAGGTGACCGGGCCTGGCGAATATTTAATATTCCTACCTTCATGGCTGTGATTCGTGGGTTGGCCACTTAATTTTATTCTGATTTTACTGTGATTTTGAGCTGTGTTTTAATCAATTGTTTGATTTTGTGTTTTTAATGTATTATATATTTGGTGTTAACCGCCCTGAGCCCAGCCTTGGCCAGGGAGGGCAGGGTATAGATAAATATTATTATTATTATTATTATTATTATTATTATTATTATTAGAGATGCAAGAGATGACTGTGTAAACAGGCACATCTTCAAAAGCTGGTGGAATGCCAACAGAGATAAGAACGTAAGAATAGCTCGCTGGATCAGAACAACGGACTATCTAGTTCAGCATCCTGTTTTCACAGTGGCCAACCAGATGCCCCTTGTATTTCAGCAGGGAGTGTCTATCTGTCTCTATCTGAGATTCTGGGGAGCTGCTGCCAGTCAGAGCACACAATACTGGGCTACATGCCCTAATACAGGAGT
This sequence comes from Podarcis pityusensis, assembly GCF_964106645.2. Taxonomy (NCBI): domain Eukaryota; kingdom Metazoa; phylum Chordata; class Lepidosauria; order Squamata; family Lacertidae; genus Podarcis; species Podarcis pityusensis. The sequence goes on from NC_138041.1 coordinate 33,959,472, forward strand.
TCACAATGTGAACCTAGCCCCGAAGGGGAAAAGCATCATTCACTCGTGCTCTCTTAAAGAGAAGCTGAAGAATCTGTCCTGGGAGCCAAGAGTGTCAACACTCCTTCTGGAGAAGTGGAACATGCATAATGATGCTCTAAATAAAACTAAACAGTAGCTCCTACACCAGAAACTCTGCAGGCTGACAGCACGCAACACAACCGTATTAGAGCTGCTTTAGCAATCCTGCTGTGACAGCTTCTTACACAGCCGGCTGATTGTGTACAGCTGCCACCACACGCAAGATTATAAGCAGGCTGTCTGAAAAATGGCATTTGTACCGATAAGGGGGAGAAAAGCCTGAATCTTGCACATGGTTGGCAGCTGCAGTTTCTTCTTGTTGGTTTTCCAACACTTGCCCAGGTGCCCAACACATACCAGCTGCACAGACTTTTTACAGGCCACCCTGAGCTACCTAACAACTTGCCAGCATCAAATTACTTTTAATTAAGATTACCAGTTCAACCTTCTAAGCTGAAACTCAACACATTTACATTTCTCTTGCCTGCTGTGTTGTGCTTTTCCCTTTTTTTTACAAGTATGATGAACAACCCCAAGTATTAACCTTAGCTGTGGCAGCCAAGGTGCCTTGCTCTAACTTTTTACAAGCTATACACTTGAGGCAACTGTATGAGGTTGATTGCTTTAACGGGGCCCGCAAAAAACTGCGAAGTGTCATTTTCTAAATGTATTTGCGGCAGATGAAAGGAACCGTCTCCATGGAATTGTCCCTCCTATTAAAATCCCAACTAATGAACTGTTTTAAAAGGCACTTGCTAACCAAAAGATCACCTTCAGTCTGAAAAGTCAGAGTTATCCATGGAGTGAGCATACCACCTCCTGCGCATTTCTTTCTGAGCCACCCCAGTAGCTGCTGCTGGAGAACAGAATAGTTTAAGGAACAAGCTAGATAAGCAAGTTTGCATAAGTCCCCGGTTTTTCTGAAAGTCACACCCACATCTTACTATTAAAGCACTAATAAGCCACTTTAACAGTAATGGCTTCCAGGGAACTGTCATTTAACAGTAATGGCTTCCAGGGAGCTGACAGTGAGGAAGCCCCGAATCCCATCACAGAGCTGCAATTCCCAGAGTGGTTTAAAAATCAATGCCTCTTCCCAGAGAACTCTGGATACTGTAGCTCTGGCATGGCCAAATTTGGTCCTCCAGCTGTTTTGGGACTACAATTCCCACCATCCCTGACCACTGGTCCTGTTAGCTAGGGATGATGGGAGTTGTAGTCCCAAAACAGCTGGAGGGCCAAGTTTGGCCATGCCTGCTGTAGCTCCAGGAGGGGAGCAGGAGTCTCCTAACAACCCTCCTTACAAACTACATTTACCAGGATTCTTTGGGGGAAACCATGACTGTTCACATAGTATAGTGCTTTAAATATAAGGTGTAGATATGATTCAAGCATTCGGAACATCTATGTGGGGCTTTGTTTGGGATTTGTTTGGACACTTGCAGCTGGTGCAGAAAGCTATGCCATTCTAAGCGTAGAATCTGGAGATGAACAAGTTGCACTTATGGTGAAGCAAGTGCACTTGCTACGGATGAGCTACTGGGCTGTGTTCAAGGTCGCGTTGCTATCATTTAAAGCCATAAACTCAGAAATAGGTCGCCTGAAGGCCCACCTACTCCTGAAAAGAGAGATTTTATGAAGAAATTTTACTTGTGGCACAGAACATCATAGGGTGGTAACACAAAAACAAGGATTTTTGGCCATTGCCCTGCACTGTAACGATCTTCCCTCTACCATAAATGAAACATCATCCAGCAGTTGCCTCACTTGATTGGTAGGGTATTTTGCCTAGTCTTTTGCTGACTCGTAAGACTAGACTATTTTATAACTTGATTTCTGTTTTCCAATCATTTTTCTGTTCAAACACTTGTATTTTTGTATACCACTTAAAGAGATATTAAACATTAAGAGGCTTGTAAATGCCTTTAAATAAATAATACTGCCTCTGATACTGGAGCTGGAGAAAACACCATTATGATGGGTAGCCACTGTTAAAGCCTTATCCTCCATGAATTTGTCAAAGTTCACCAACCAAGATGTACACAGAAGCAAGTACATTGGGAGGCCAAGTGGCTAATTAAGAATAATGCTTCGCTATGCAGCTCACATCTCATTGGGAAAGCAACAGCAAAAAGTATATATAAGCCACAGGAAAGAACACGGCATTCCCCTCGACCTCTCAGTGGCTTTTGATACCATCCACCATGGTACCCTTCTGAAGCAGCTGTCAGTTAGGGGTTGGTAGAACCACTTTGCGGTAGTTCTGGTCCTACTTGGATGGATGTTTCCAGACGGGATTGCTTTGGGAGTGTTCTCCAGCCCTGTGAAGCTGTCAATGTGGGGGTTCTTGGGGTTCAATTTTACCCCCTATTGCTTGTAAACATCTACATGAAAACACTGAGTGGGGTTATCTGGAGGTTTGGAGTATGCTCTTCGTCTTGCCTCAGTAATGGACTGGATGAGAGCCAAGAAACTGAAGCTCAATCCAGATGAGACAAAGATCCCACCAAGCCTCAATAGAGTTTATTTTTTAGCCACCCACCATTTGCTCCAATAAAAAAAGTAACTTCAAAATATATTAACGTTAAGATCATCACCTTTTTCAAGCTAGGCTTTCTGTACCCTTTGTGTGTGATTTGGGCAGGGGCAAAGGAGGGGAAACAGGCAACAAGCACAGAAACCAAACAGGCCTACTTAAAATAAATTGATTTCTTTGCTCAAGTGTGTCAGAAGCAACTTTCAAGAATCATATACCACATGCTGAGATGGAATGTCACATGAACAGAGAAAAGCAAACCAAGCACTAGCAGTGCAGACAAGAAATATGCAGATAATTAGTCCATAATATACAGAAAAGGTTGAGGGAAGGAAATATTAATTCTGTTTCTATGGCGAATGTGATTTCAGCAGTATATGCTTACCATGGATGCCTGCTTGTAAAAGCCCGTGGCATTTCTCAGAGATTACAGGGGGGAAGCCATTTTTTTTTTGGTTCATTTTCTTGCATGAAAAATTTAGCACTCTTACGATAGGGAAGCCAATCTACGGCCTATGTGTGCCTTCACTTCTCCTCCTCCTTCGTCTGGATAGAAAGCCAAATATAATGAAATACAGTACCATGTTGAATCTCTAACAGGATATCCAATCTCTATTGAAGAAAGAGACTATTAAAAATGGAGGGTTCTGGGAGATGAAGCTCAATATAAAAAAAACTAAGATCATGGCCACTGGTCCCATCACCTCCTGGCAAATAGAAGGGGAAGAAATGGAGGCAGTGAGAAGTTTTACTTTCTTGGGCTCCATGATCACTGCAGATGGTGACAGCAGTCATGAAATTAAAAGACGCCTGCTTCTTGGGAGAAAAGCAATGACAAACCTAGAGAGCATCTTAAAAAGCAGAGACATCACCTTGCCAACAAAGGCCCGTATAGTTAAAGCTATGGTTTTCCCAGTAGTGATGTATGGAAGTGAGAGTTGGACCATAAAGAAGGCTGATCACCGAAGAATTGATGCTTTTGAATTATGGTGCTGGAGGAGACTCTTGAGAGGCCCATGGACTACAAGAAGATCAAACCTGTCCATTCTGAAGGAAATCAGCCCTGAGTGCTCACTGGAAGGACAGATCCTAAAGCTGAGGCTCCAATTCTTTGGCCACCTCATGAGAAGAGAAGACTCCGTGGAAAAGACCCTGATGTCGGGAAAGACTGAGGGCACAAAGAGAAGGGAACGACAGAGGACAAGATGGTTGAACAGTGTTCTTGAAGCTATGAACATGAGTTTGACCAAACTGCGGGAGGCAGTGGAAGACAGGAGTGCCTGGCGTGCTCTGGTCCATGGGGTCACGAAGAGTCGGACACGACTAAACGACTAATCAACAACAATTGTGCCAGTTCACATATTATCCAAAGGCTTACCCTCTCTCAGAGTACAAACTGTTCATGCTGGGGTATGTTGACAACCTAGCATGAAGAGAATGCACTCAAGTCTAACTTCTATTTGTTTTTAATGTCTAAGACAATTTACTGGCATTATGCTCAAAATGTGGATATTCTGTGAATGACACATTTATGTCTTAGATAAGACACATATTTATCCCGTCTGTTCCAGCTTGCTGCCAGTTAACTGGCAAGTGATTTCTGCAACTGAAAGCTTTCCAGAAAAAAGAGACTGCTGGCAACCCACAAATACCCAAACATTGTCCAGAAAGCTGATAATCCAATGCACACAGAGTACTGGGATGGGTAGGCTCCTGTGTTATTAAGGAACCATAGCTATGTGTTCCTATGACCATGGTATTACCACTGCAGGATTTATTGTTTGGCCATTATTAATTATCCCCATTATCTCCTCAGCCACCAGCTTTGTGGCATGCATTTTGCTTGCCTCCATATCGGTCTTTTATGTACAATGAGAAAGATGAAAAAGGTAAAAGAATTTTTATTTACTTTCTGAGATCACAGAGCAAATCATGCAGTCACAATACAGCAGTTAGCAAAACTATAAAAGGGAAAGGACTTTTAAGCTGTCAGTGGCAGATGTCCCCAACAGATATAAAAATTAACAGCTTGGAAAGTGGCAGTCTGCAACTTCAGGGGGAAACACCCCCCCATTACTCACAACTCCACCACATACATAGACAGTGTTGGACTCTCAACAACACACTACTTTTACAATAGATCCAGTGCACAAGTTGTGTAACCAGGAAGTTGATAAACCCAAGATGAATATAAAAACATAAGGCCCTTTCTTCTGTTCAACTCTGCCAAGCAACTGTACATCCAATTTGATAGTACTTTTTGCTTTTGTTGCACATAAAAGACTATGAAGGCTGTGCTGTTCCTTGTTACAAGGAACCACTCTGAAATTAGGAAGGTGCATTTGAAAGGAAGAAAACACTGTATTTTGTATTTAAGGTGATGCCCCCCCCCGATACTTTGGACTCCTAACTTCCAACATTTCCAGCCAGCATGCAAGCTGGAAATTAACGAAGAAAACCTCTAACATTCCAAAAGACAAACTTGTTTTAGAATGTTACAGCTAAATTTCTGAAATGGGGCTGCTGCTGCATTAATTCATTTTTTAAAAGTTGCATGTTATTTTAAGTGATTGCAATCATCATACAACGCCCCCTTGTATCTTCTTGTGCCCCCTACATGACAGGTCTGGAGGATGGCAACACCCTGCCCCCAGGAAGGTTCAGCTGGTGCCTTCATTATGTACCTTTAGGAACAAGGCAAAAACATTCCTCTTCTCCTGGACCTTTTGACTAATTAACCTACCCATGGCCTTTTAAGCTCTCTGTGTGTGGTGTGGTGTGGTGTGTGTGTTGTTGTTGTTTTGCTTGTCATTATGTTATGTAACCTTGTGTTTTTATATTGTAAACCTCCCAGTGATACCTGGATGGAGGACGGCATATCAAACAAGCAAGCAATGTTGTAAGCCACTTTGCAAATAGGAATATTTTAAAGAAGTAAAAAGCCAAAAAAAAAAAAAAGCCAGGGAAACCTTCAACTGAAACACAGCCTCATACCTGGAACGTGTGCGCCGCCTACTCATTCCTGGACTGTTGCTGACACGATATGCAGTTGGGACGCTCCTCTCCTCCCTGCGCCTTTCAGGTGTGTGAGCTCTTCTCCTGGGTGATCGTGAGCGAGACCTGAACAGGAGGCAGAAGAGGGAAATGTTCAAAATCCCGAGTGGGAAGGGATGGGCCTTAATTTCATTACCTGATTTCAGTAGGTGTGCATTCTCTTCAAACCTCATTACAAGATGTACATCCTGTTACACCACAAATATATATACATATATTTAAAGAACCAGCAGATAGGTGGCTCAGTTGGTTAGGGCGTGGTGCTGATAATGCCAAGGTCAACATGGCTTCCGATAACCCGTATGGGCCAGCTGATTATTCCTGCATTGCAGGGGGTTGGTCTGGATGATCCTCTGGGTCTCTTACAACTCTACAATTCTATGACAACATATTGTTCACTGGAGATACTGTCAGCTTCCTGAGGGTCCTTCTTCCACACACCCACACATGTTTTGAGTTCTCAATTATTTGATTCCAAAGCCATATGCATTTTAAGATTTATAAGCAGTGATTTGATATGTTAAGTAGGTGAGCAAACGAAGCTGCCTTATACTGAATCAGACCACTGGTCTATCTAGCTCAAGACTGCCTACCCAGACTGGCAGCAGCACTCCAGAATTTTAGACACGGTTCTTTCGCAGTCCTAGCCTAGAGGTGCTAAGAATTTTTTTTTGGGGGGGGGGGAGCTGCTATGTACTGCACTGCAGAGTGACTGCAGTTTGCCTTGAAAATCTGATCTTATCCCCGATCTTTCACAGAAGGACAGTGATAGCGGTAATAGTAAAGAGGGATAAAAACCAAGACTGAAGAAGCTGGAGATCAGTCAGAACCTTGATGCTTTAGCAGGATTTTCCTCTAAAGGCTCAGCAGTCATCTCTTTGCACTAATGAAGCTGCCTGAGAGCTCTTGCACTCAGATGCTGCTCCCACTGATGGGCTGCTCCATGCTCTACATCCCTGCGGATTCTGGGATTAGATATGGATGCACACACTTCACCTTCATAATAGTAATAAATAGGCTGCTTTGGGAAGTTAAGAAGGGTCACTAAAAGGGCTCAGATCCCTCAACTGCAGCTGAATTTTTCAGCCTACAAGGGCTCAGACGAATAAGGAAGCTATTTGCTTAAACTACTTTGTAAGTAGCTGTGTCATGCTCTTTAATTTCAAGTGGTTCTGCTTTCTTCTGGGGGTACGCAGGGGGACACATACCCCTAAACATTTTGTGAATCTTTGAACTTTTGTCCATTTACTGTATTTATTTTTCCCAATTTGAACTATAAAATGGTGATTTTCTTGAGTCAAAATGAGAGTACTGTATGTTCTACTGTATATAGAAAAAATGTTTCTATAAACATTTTTTATAGAAAAAACCCTCTATCTATCTATCTATCTATCTGTCTAAAAACAAACACAGATTTGACTATGGTGCTTTCCCGCCCCACCCCACAGTATTAAATAGAGAAGAGCTGCTTTTACTAGCTTGAATAAAAGCCTTATTTTAACATGATAAATCCTAAGGATATTATTTGATAAGGTGTGAAATATTAATAAGGCCTTCCCTTTCAATTGTGTTGCTAAACAAGGTCTGTTTAAAGTTCTATTATGTTGGAAAGATTTGGCATATAATCCTACATCTTAAGGAGTAGCACTGGTGCGAAAAGATGTTGCCTCCAAGGGAAATGAATGGATTTTGAAGCAACGCAGCACACAAATTTGCACCATTTTAACAAAGGGAAACCATTTTGCGCCCTAGCCTAGTTGATTCTTTGAAACTGAGACAATAAGCATGTTAACTTTACCTCTGCCAATCAGCTAATCTTAAAAGTAATCCTTTAATCATGCCTCTCTCTGCTAATTACTATACAGGGTTTGTTAGCTGGGTAAACAGAGTAGGTGGCTTAGCAAAGTAATCTATTAGTGAAATACATAAAGAAAATTAATGTGAAATGAAATTCTTGGCTGAACTGAAATGCAAACTTGGGAGTCTGACAATCCTCCACACCCATTTATCAGGAGCAGCCTGAGATAGATAGGCCCCCAGAACAAGTGTCGTATCCTTCTGTAGGTGGGACTTTGTGAACAAGTGGCCTGAGGATTTTCAGGTGTAAAATCTAACTGCAAAATTGAATCACTCACTGTGTAACCACTTATTTTTATGATCTTATCTCTGCCTCCACCCTTTGACATACAATGCCAACCTCATTCAACAAACTTTGTAAGCAAAAATAAAGAACATTTACATATTCATAATTAATATGTTCCTTATTTGTATTAACTGTGAGTTTTCTCAACCAGGATACCATGCATTAGGTATTCCAAGACTGACGGTTCACAGCTACTAAACCACTGTAATGTTGAGATCCATTTTATGCTTATGTGTGAGGCCAACCGAGCAAACACAAGGATCAGGTGCTGGATTCAGCTCAACAAAAGGGGCCCCAAAGTGATCATTTTTCCTATGTGTTAGGGAAAAAGATCCTCCACTGGGGCATGAGCCAATAGGGAAAAACTGGAATGAGTCTAGAAAGCTGACAAGGAAAGAAAACTTGAGGTTTTCCTCACAGTAATGTATCTGAAACATATTAATATGGCCACCCAACAACAGGACATACTGATACTGTGGAGTATCTTGCCATGCTGAAATGCAGAAGAAGGTTCACTTTACCAGCTGATGAAAGATAAGAGACATTTTTATTCCTGCAGGCTTTTTGCCTGCTAAGTATATTCTGTTTTATATAAAGGTTATGCTTTTATCTGTGGTCTGGCTGCATTTTTAATGCTGCCTTGCTAGCATACTTAATGTGTATTAAAATGTCTTTTATTGTTTTGTTATGACATTTTGATTTCAACTAGTTGTAAGCTGCCCTGAGTGGCGCTTCAGCACTATAAAGGCAGGACAAAAATTTCTACCGAAATGAATTCATATTTGCTATCCATGAATGGCTTTGCTATGCAGCAAAAATCTCTACAGGGAAAAGCTGATTAAAAAGGGCGTACGTATATGCTGTACATATGGCCTGATTTGCAGACCAGCACCTGGTCTTTGAGAAATCTGATTAATATAAGATAGGAACCCAGAACCCCTCAATATTCTTGCCCCCCCCCAATATATTCCCGCTGGCAACAGGTCCAAATGGGAACAAGTGACTCAGCACTTGTACAGCCATTCCCTAGTCATGCTCTCTTTGTGTCTGGCCCTTTTAGGCATATTTTCACACTTCTATCTACAATGGTGTGGTCCTTTAAAAGTTGTAACTGTAGTTCTAAGCTAACAGCTATCAGGTTTCCAAGGTGTATCTGAAGCTGCATGAGGTTTGAGGAACCATTTGCTGCCAGAGGCCCTCTAGCCCCATATATGCTAGTGCTGGAACACAGGAAGCTGCCTTTTATTAGGTTGGATTATTTGTCTGACTAGCTCAGGGCTGTGTACACTAGTTGTCAGGGAACTGCCATCAGTGCCGGAGGGAGAGAGCAAAATCCAGAGGGATTCCGGAGAGCGTCCCGGGAGTGGGAGAGGCAGCCCATCTTCTGGGGAAGAGAATCAGCGTAGCACCAGTGGAGAAGGGGGGCAGATGGGGGAAGCGGCGAGGCGGTCCCATGACTCCTTGCTGGGGACCAGCGGGGAGAGTAGAGGTCCTCCGCTGCCTATGCCCTCCTTGCGCAGAAGGCTTTCACGCAGAAAGAGTAGGAGGAGACTAGGCGTCAAAGAGCTTCTTTGCTGGAAGAAGTTTAAGAAATGCCCACTGACGGATTCTGCCAGCGATTGAGACAGCCACGGGTGAGTGGCTGTCCAGACAGGAAAGGTTCACTCAGGCAACCCAGCCGGGTGTTTGCACCGGCTTACGCACGAGCAACCCCTAGAACCATTACACTAGTCTTTCCCAATTTGATGCCCTCTAGATGTTTTGAACTACAACTCCCATCATCCCCGATCAAGGGCCATGCTGGCCATGACTGATGGGAGCTTTAGTCCAAAAACATGAAACACATCTATTTCAGGGACCAGAGAGTGGTAAATATATGCTGAGAACACACAAAGCTTTGCTAGGGCTCTCTTATGCAAGGAATGCCCCTTGTTCCGAATAGCACCACATTCCCACACAACATTGTTGGGTTTTTTTAGAACAAGACCATGCCTGCTTTCAAAATTGGCCTGGTAACTCAGCGAAGAAGAAGAAAAGGAGCAGCAGGATGCCCCTAGAAGGACTCTGAATATCACTTTGTGCAAGGTATGAATTGTGCACAGTGCCATTTGTTCCAAAAGCCCTCTTTAGCTTTCAAACTCACAGACTACCCGAACTTCAATTCATCTTCTCGAGGTAAATGAGTCCTAAAGGTTGTTTAATCAAATCAAAACAAAGTTTTAACACCAGTTCCTAACAAAATGTGTGCCAACTTACTAGAACAAAACCAAGTTAAGTTGCGCTCCTGAAAGCAAAAGCAAAACTGCTGGGTGGCTATGCCCAATTAAAAAAAAGTTCAATATAGATTAACACTCAGAATATCTCAAGTACTGAGCTTCTGTAATCTTTATAGCAACCCTGTAAAGCAGGAGGCCTGTATTTTAATTCCTATATTACAATGCTAGAGGGTAGGTTTTTGGGGGGGATGGGGAGGCTGAGAAATGGTGGCTTCTCTGAGGCCAAAGAAGTAGTGCTTTATTTTAAAATGACACACCTTGCTTCCAAAACAGCATAAGGCGTGTGCGCCCCATGTGATCAGCTGCAGCTCTCTATAACCTTTTAATGTGTGGAAGACAGGGCATAAGCACAAAAACGAAACATGCATTTGCTTGAGACATTACAGTTTTAGGCAATATATCATAAAGATCTAATCTGAACCTGGTGTAGCATGTATGGCAGCCTCACAAAGGCGGCACCGCCGAGGAAAAAGAAATGAGCGTAGAAAAGCACTTAACAATAACATCAGTTCAGAAAACCCACCTGGAATGCCGGACAGTTCTATAGGCAGTGGGAAGTGAGTGCTTGGCTTTTGAATGTGATCGAACCCTGGATTTAGACGAAGAGTGATATTTGGAAGGAGGCGACCTTGACCTTGACCGGGATCTTTTCTTGTGCTTTTTTTTCTTTTTCTCCCGCTCTTCTTCCCTGGGCAGATCTCTGCTTCTGCTTGAAGGCCTTTCAGGTGCCTTTGCTTCCAAGGTTGGCAATGTCCTGATGCCAGTCAACAGGGGACACTGCATGTTACCAACAGTCTGAAATAAAGCCAGGCAGGTTTTAGCATTGTGTCAATATGTACACAGTATATACATTACTTTGGAAGTCTAGGTTAAAATCGAAAAACCCCTCTGCAGTCCCTTGTTAATCTTTGGCCAGTTATTAGCCTAAATCTCCTAACTGTAAAAAGGGATCATTAATGACCTATTGTTCCATGGCTGCTCTGAGAATGGAGATGGAGGAAACATTTTGCATATTTAACAGTGATAAACTGAAGAAATTAGCCCAGGATTTTTCAGTCAATCATGAATAAAGTTGAGTCCATGTGCTCATCAAATCAGACTCAATTCAACAATCTGGCCCATCACATGACCTGTAAAGGAACACCAACTCAATGGTGTAACATTATCTTTCCACAAGGGCCAACATTGATGCCAAAATCCAGCATCGCCTGAGCTCTGCGAGTGTAGCTTTCTCCCGACTGAAGTGCAGAGTGTTTGAGGACCAGAACATTCACAGGGAAACCAAAATGCTTGTTTACAAAGCTACTGTACCACCAACCTTACTGTATGCTTGTGAAACATGGACTACATAAACCCCATCTCCAACTCCTTGAAATATTCCATCAACGGTGTCTCCAAATTTTTTTTACACATCACTTGGGAAGACAAGCAAACTAATGCCAGTGTACTGGAAGAAGCAAAGATCACCAGTGTTGAAGCAACTATTCTCCAACATCAATTTCTTCCAAAGCAACTACTCTATTCCAAGCTTAAAAATGGAAAGCGTAATGCTGATGGTCAACAAAAGGGGTTTAAACATTCTCAAGACAAATTTTTAAAAATGTAGTTTTTAAAACTGTGTCTGCTCCCCCAGGTATCACGGAATAACCCCACCACTTGGCCTTCCATCATACATGTCATCTCTTTCATCTGTACCACACCGACTTGCATTTATTCGTGCAAGGTTCAATGTCCTTCCATCGAACCTGCTGAGCCACAGATTTTCCAAGGGTTTGGTGTCTCCGCTATGCGTGTGTGACGGGAAAACTGTTGATTCTCTCCCACATATAATGTTCAACTGTCCCCTACATAGCATAGCCAGGACTAAATTCCTGGGTCCTGCTTTACTGCGCTTGGTTGGCAGGCCTGCTGAGTCACATGCCGCACTACTTTTGCAGGATACAGATCCTTCTGTAACTCTGCAGGTGGCGAGATTCCTGAATGCGGTTATCTCACACACAAAAACCACCAAAAACAACAACATCAAAAACTAATCGGACAGTTTTGAAGAGAGTGCATGTCGGATCTCGTCTTCAGTTTTCCTTTTTCTGGGATCCGTCCCTTGGAGCTCTCCGGGCCCCAAGCTGTTATCTGGCTCTGCTCAATGACCCACCCCTGCATCATGGTGTTCACCTTCTGGTGCCGAATATATCGGTCTTTATGCCTCTGTGCTTTTATGTTTGTACATACTTTATGGGCTAATAGCCGTAAGTAAATAAATAAATAAATAAATAAATAAATAAAGTATAAATCCAACAATTGGGAAACACTGGCCTGCGAGTGCTCCAATTGGAGAACAGCCTTTACCAAAGATATAATGGACTTTGAAGACACTTGAACTCAGGACGAAAGCGAGAAACGTTCCAAGAGGAAGGCACATTTGGCAAACCCTCACCATGATCAACTCCTGCCCAGAAAGCTATGGCCTCATTGTGGAAGGACATGTAGATCCAGAACTGGCCTCCACTGTCACTTACGGCCTCACTGTTAAAACCGTGTTCATGGAAGACAATCTTACTCGGCTATGAGTGATTACCAAAGAAGAAAGAAAAGGAAGGCTTTTCACTAGCAATGAGCCCCATCACATTCAGCTTCCCACTTCTAAGTCAAAAGTAATCAGACAAGGAGTAACTAAGTAGGAACTGAATATGCTGAATCACTGGATGTCACCTGAGAGTTGGAACCCAGAAGTGGGTCACACTTTGACCTAAGATGAGAGTAATAACACCAGTGTTGTATCTACATCTCTTAATAGAATACTTCTCCTAACAAAAAGTTTCCATCCTTGTCAAAAGCGTAACTCAGCAGAGGTCCTAACAGGTAACGAACATGTTGTGAAACTTTACACCAGAGTACAAAAGTCAGTAGCTGGCATCTTTCCACCTTTCCTACGTTGTAGGTCAGGAAAGTTTGTTGTAGTGACTTTGTATTACGTGAGAAATGTGTGACTGGCTAGCTGAAGTTATTTTACAAAAAGAAGCAGAGAAGGTTTGTAATGGTAGATCTGGCATCTACTTTAGATATCTAGCTTCCAAACAAGAGTAGAGAGCAGAATGTTTAAAGTGCTCTACTGCCTCACTGTGATACCCACTGCACATTCAACTTTCAACTGGAAATAAAGTGAGCACAAGGCTTAATCAGCACCTCCTGAAATCACATTTTTTCACCTATTACTGTTTCTTTCAGAATTCTGCTCCACGTATTGTTTCAGGATGCAAGCTGCCTTGGAATTTGTAAAGGAGTGTATAATTGTTTTAAAGGAAATAAAATAAACTTAGTGCAGCCATCTTCCACTCTTTCAAACCCAAGGCTCATCTAGAACATCAACCTATAACATGGGATCCACATTTAATATTTTTACCCCACATACCCATTTTCAACAAGTTTCTGAGAGGTAGACAGACTAGAGGGAAAGGACTTTAATAATGTATAAAGTATTGGTAGGCAAGAATGAAAAGTTGTATTTGCTGAATTTTGATCTTTCATTGCTTCTTGACATTTTCTGGGAAAAGACCCAAATAAAGAAAGAAACTGTCACAATTATTATTACCCTGTCCTTTTTTTGCATTTGGATGCTACTTTCTTCTCATTTTCTCAATCTTATTCTAACAAGGTCACTTTCTATGAGGGACTGAAGCACAGCAACATTTATCTGCTGCAGCAGTCTGCAAGGCTTGGGAAACTTGGACAATCTTGCTCAGAGCAAGAGATGACCCAATAAAAAGGAATAATCTGTACTTGATGTGCTGGTTTTGATGAGACACCTCACATCCAGCAAGACAGAATATAACTTTCTAATTTTCACAAGCATTGCATACATATTCAGCAGTAATTCCTCAGCCAAATAAATGGTTTCATCTTCAGAAGCCTATGTGATTTCTCACCTGCCCCCCACGTAAAAAAACACCACCAGGTTTCTCAACCACCCTTCACATTCAAATGGGATAGTAATGTAAAGTTATACTTGTTTCACAGTGCAGCTGACATATTCCTGATGAAAATGTAAATTACATATAAAGCTTTTCTACAAAGATTCAGACTGTCAGTACTGTCTACACTTGGTGGGCAGCTCTCCAGAGTTTCATAGAAGGGGCTTTCCCACTTCTACATGGAGATGCTAATGATAAGCCTCTCCCCCATCTTGTCTACACATATGGACACCTGATGTTCAGCGAATGCAACAAGGTTAAACTTAAGACATAGTACTACCTCAATCAAGTCACTGTTGCCACAATGATCTCCCAACATGAACCTGTGCTGGTATAAATATATAATAATATGTATGAGAGATACCCTAGAAATGGTTTTATCCAACCAACACCCATGTGAAGTTAAATGAACATTCTAACATTCCTCACACTGGATGCACCGGCACTTCACACTAAACCATGTTTTATTGCTAATACACAAAGTGAAATGAGTCTAATTAAAAAATCTAGGGTTTGGTCACTCCCGCCCCCCCCCCCATTCCTTCTGAATGGCTGGGAATAGCAATTCGCTAGCATTTAGTTTCACTTTCCTCTGAAATTTTTCGTGAACCAAATCCAGGGCATATCACAAATTCTGGTTAGTTAAATAAGCCTGGTGAACAGAGACTGGCAAGAGTCTGGATTAAAACCATGGTCTTTGTTCATAGGCAGCAAGCCAAGATTAACTGAAATGAAAGACCAGCCAAGTTCTTATCCACACAGTGTAGGAGGAGGGAAAAGGAGAATGGGAGCCCGAGGCTTTAGTCTGCCTCATTCCAGTTTGTGCATGCAAGTGATGTAGTGCTATGCGCAAACTGGACCATTAAGGAACACCAAAACCTGGCTTGTCACCGAACATCAACTCAGAGACCTGCAGACAATAACAGATTCTTGCCAAGTACACCTGCATAGCAACATGCATTTGTTGCATCCTCCCCTATATTTTTCATTTGTAAACTTAAAATAAAGAAGTAATTTATAAAGTGTCCCTAAACTTCAGTCAATTTAATATAGCATAATGTACCAGGAAATATGCAAATTGCCATTTTGTGCCTCTACAAAAAATGAAAAGAAAAAGAAATCTAGCACCACAGGCCTTCCTCCTCCCCCAACAGCCACCTTCCATATGAAATGTTCCATTAAGATCTCATCTGCTATTTTAAGCTGGAGAAATTCTATGCATCTGCTATAAACCAGGATTGGGGAACATGTGGCCTCTTTAATTGTTGTTGGACTCCATCGACCCCAGCCAGCCTGGACAACCGTCAGGGATGATGGGAGTTGCAGTCCAACATCAACTGGAGGGTCACTGGTTCCCAACTTTGCCTATCTTATCCTTGCCTTACTTAACATGGAAAGGCTTAGAAGAATTTTAGTAAGAATCTCTTACAATAAAGAAAACCAATTAAAAATGATGGCTCTAGGTTTGCCTTCTGCTTCTTCAACTGTGATTATGTTGGACAATACACAAAGGTAATGGAAAGCCAAATTTCAGATATGAGGGAGACACATCTCTCTTTGAGTGCTAATTGACAGTGGTTTTTTATGACCATGTTTGGGGGGGGGGGGAGCGCCACACAGTAGTAAAGCTACCCTTTGGTAATTTTGCTTCAAGGACCATAAAGAATTTTACAGCATTGCCATGTGAATTAAATGCAACTATCCCCCTCATCTCAGGATGACTGGCTTACTGGAGGCTCCTAGCAAATAAAACAAGCAAAAATGGAAGGCACAAATGCTAGAAGCAATGAATCAGAACTGAAAGGGCTTCAGTGAAAAGAATATGAGATGCTGACAATGTAAACAGATAATTGAGACAGAAGCAGAACACACGGAATAAGTCCACTGGTGCACATATTATTTTTAGTAGTAACAAATGCTGAAATTGTCTTTGCATTTACACTTGTTTATAAATATCTGGATTGCTATTCATACAAAATTAGCAGAGCAGTTTGCAATAATCTTATATAAAACAATGTATTTTAAACTATATAAAGTAAGAGATCATCTATTACTTCTCATTCACATGTTTTTTTCTCTCTCAACCATATTTGTATCACCTCAAATGCTTTATATCCCCCTTTCAACTTCAGGATTCCAACCCCCCCAAAAAATACTCTGTTACAGTACACATTCTCCAAATCCAAATACAGTTGTACCTTGGAAGTCGAACAGAATCTGTTCCGGAAGAATGCTTGACTTCCAAAATGTTCTGAAACTAAGGTGCGGCCTCCGATTGGCTGTAGGAAGCTCCTGCAGACAATCGGAACCCGTGGAGGACTTTCGGGTGGTCAGACAGTCCACACATTTAGAGCAGAGGAGAATACTGTATCGGCTAGAAAGATGTGTCCAATTTGTGCTACTGTACTGGCCTGTTAAGTAATGCTCAGGATGAAGCGGACAGGAAGACATGCTTGCTATTGCCAACCTTTTACTGTACACCTGTATCAAAGCAGGCACTCGTAACAACCTTAATACATTGCAAGACATCAGGAATTGCATCCAATGTTAGGCCTACTCAGAGAAGACCCCTGCAAAATAAATGCACACGGCCAACTTAGGTGGGTCACTGAGTATAACTTAGTTGGATAAAAAACCTCAGCTGATCTGCTGCGGCAAACTACTATTGAACAAAGTGCATTTAATATATTTATAAATTTTTACCCTGCATTTCCACTGAAAGATTCCCTACCACGCGTAACATGTGATCTACAGCAGAACAGGAAATGGGTATAGCATTTATATACAAGGGAAGGGCTGTAACTCAGAGCTCCACCTTTGCATGCAGATGATCGCAGGTTCAATTCTTGGCATCTCCAGGTATGGCTGGAAGTGACTCCTGGGTCTGAAATCCCGGGGAGCAACTGCCAGCCAGTGTGCAGAGTTCTAAGCTAGATGGATCAATGGTCTGATTCCATATAAGGCACTTCTCATGTTCCCCTGCAATGAGCTTGTGATTTTTAAACATGGAAGGACTGCCTCAAACAAGGAAGCGAATAGGCTGCTTAAGCAAGGGTTTTGATTCTGAGGAGTCATGCAGAACACGCAGAATTGGTCCTTCCAGACAACTGCCACCAAGCTGGGCAATAACAGAATGTTGTGGCTTAGCTTTAATATTCAGAGAATGGAAATGCTCTCCAAAGTCAACTGAAAAAAGGGGGCTGATAGGCAGTCTGTTGGTTTTCTAAGGTGACCTTTTCTAATCTAACACAAATGCAAACGTTCCTGCAATATTCACAAAAAGTGCTGACTTATTCTGATGCGAAAAATATGAGGGTTGTCAGAAGGAGAACTTCAAAGCGGATATGCAATTTCCACTCTAGCTGTGCCCTGGAATTACTTCAGGCCTATGCTGAAATTCTACCCACTGGTGTGCCTTGAAGCTCTGCAAGACCTCTAAGGTACAGGATCAATAAGAAATTGTGTTTCAAAAAGCTGTAAGAGGACATGGTAATTGCTGGATGTATTGAACACTTCTAACTTTAGCTGCCCCTTAAGAGGTTCTTCTAGCACATCCCTACATTGAAAAAAAGTGAAAGGTTCACCTTGCAAAGAAGGGTTAAAACCACAACTGCAAACACACAAAAAGATAACCATGTCGTAGAAGAATTTAACGAATGTTCCATAAGGTTCTGCACAAGAGATGTGAATTGTTGCTATTAATATTATGTTTGCAGTCACAATCAATAATTTTATTATTATTTAGTATTTCAAAGTCAGCAGGTGATTCTGAGCACCCCAGATAACTCAGTTGGGATGTATGCATCTTGGTTTTATGCGAAATATGAATGAGTCTCAGTGTAATGAGTCCCAAGACAGCGTCCTGGAGGGGCTGTTTCAACAGGGGGCAGGGGCGGGTTGAGATGCCCAAAGATTACCCTGGGGAAGACCCCAGCAGGTTAAGGTGAGTCATATCAGGACCCTAGGAGTCATCTGAGCTGTTAGGGAATTCGTTCGTGGGTGAGTAACTTGACCCTGAGGATGGGCCCACTAGATTGCCATGCTACTGGCCCCCACCAGCCTCTGCTGACAAGCCACCACCCACCCAGGAAGTGCTCAATGTCCAGTATGAAACCTCTCCATCGTCTAGAATACAGAGATGCAAGCACCAGTGTAAAAAGACAGCCCATCCCCTTGGATGGAGTTCCTGTTCGCAGGCACAAAACCAGGTCCCACCTTGTTTGCTGTGCTAAAGTCATGACCACCCCTCTCTATTACAGGAGTGTGTGTCAACTGTTGGAACAATGTTTCAGCTCACCTGGTCATGACCCGTACCTGCTGTGTTGGTGATCCTTGTATTGATTTTGTACAGTACTGAGCAATCATACAGTAGTAAATGAGATCCGAGTTAAGAGTCCTTTGTCCTGCAGGAGCCAGGACACTCGGCTCTACATTTGCATGGCCTGTTCCCTCCTCAACATGTTGTAATTCAACACTTCTGGATTAGATAATCAGTTTCCCATTACATATGAACCAAGAAACTGTAGATACTATAGATATACATTATAAATGGCATATTTGGAAGAAATAAAATCAACCATAGCAAAATAATGCATTCCACCTTTTTATCATACTAAAAACTTCCACTGGACACACGTACACTCTCAAGGCATACCTTAAATCATGCTCTGAATCACAGCCTCTTGCAGTAAGGATGACTTTAATACTACACAACTTGACACACACTCTAGTTTTAAAAGCCCTGGTACATGTGAAATGTCATAAAATTCAATGCTTCTTTGTTTGGGGAATGTTCTATGACAATTTGCAAAAGGTAGGGGGGAGGGAGGGAGGGAGGGAGAGACAGACAGACAGACAGACAGACAGACAGAGAGAGTGTCATAGAGTCAGTAACGGTAATTACTATTCAAAGGAAAAGGAAAATAATTTCAAACTGTAAGATTATTCGTAGTTCAGACTAATGCTGTAAATGCTTTTTTCTGGATGCAACAAGGATGTATTTAATAATCCAGTCATGAAATGTAGTAAAGTACTGTACTGAATTTATTTTAATGACCACCATGGTAAAAATGAAAAACATGAGAAATCAAAAGATTAAGACCCTATTTTGAGCACTGTACTAAAGACTTGGCCTTTATTATTAAATTGTATTCCTATCAACAGTATTTGCCACAGAGCCCCTTCAGATATTGATATTGTAAGAAACTGGTCAAAGAGAACAGTCCTGAAAACAAAGTAAGATTTTTGAAACTTAAAAGGGCAGAAGACCAGGGAAATGGGAAGCTGAGATAAAGTGGTAGAGATTTTCGATATATGAAAGGAGCAGAAAAATTGACCCGTATTTTGAATGGCATTTTCTGAGGTTTCACAGCTGAATCTCAAGAAAGGCTGGGGCAGGGAATCAAAGTGGGTCCCCAGTGCTGAGATATCTGGCAGGGGAGCACAGAAGCTCTCATTAAAATGCCAAAATGTTCCCTGAAGTGTAGCTGATAGAACTGCACAAGAGACATGTCAGGGCAGAGGAAGTATAAAACTGCTGGGGGCGGGGGGGGGGGGGGGACAATAACAGAGACACATAGAAGCTTTCCATTACTTCTACCACCTGTGGAAATTAGCTGTGACCAGAGTTATCTACGTGGAGAGGTGCCAAGAAATGCAAAGCAGCTATTTGAACAGTTGCCATGTTAACAAAATGCACAACTTGGTTGCTCTGCTAATACCTTTTCAATTTGATTTTCAGACTGCAGCAGAGAAATCAGGATTCATCCATATAAAAGTTCAGGGCAAACCCCCCCCCCCAAAGCCTTCATTTACCCCACAAACAGCAGAATTCAGAAAATGCACTGTGCTAAAACTTCTAAAGACAAAATGGAACCCTTCCCCACCTTATAATTTTCCTAGAGAAACTGATCTTATAAAGTATGAAAGAAAGTCAACCTTCATAGCAAATTCTGATTTTATAGGTTTTCCACTAGTGTGATGAGGCTTTACTGCCCCCCCCCCCAACTGGTGCTGAGGTTGGGAGAGACAGCACAACAGCAGGCTGGGGAAAGAGAGAGGGGATTGTTCCATATGGCAAGATGAAATGTTTATGCTGACAGAGCAACTGCCCTAGGGCTACACTGATTTTCCCTCCAATTATCTGAAGTTCAAACTGGGTCTAGCTATAATGGTCAATAATGGTCATTCAAAACATCAGGTTGTGGAAGCCTGCTTCCCACCAACTGGGGGGTTTCAGACAGGAGTTTTTCCAAGCCCTACTCTGGGGTTTAAACCTTGGACCTTTTGCATACAAAGCATGTACTCTTCCACTAAGACATCCACCCCTCCTACTACAACTTATAATGCAGAGCAAAGTTCCTATTGAGGGGGCAAGGAGTATATTTGAGAGTCAATCTTGAATTGTGGACAGTAATAAAGGCCATCAGGAATACTAGCCCCACTTTCTAAGATTAGGGAGCAAGTCTTTCAGATGGGATGGGGCTTCCAGACAAAGTCAAGTCTCAGCACCATTTACAGTTAATACATACGGCACTCCAAACTTAGTTTTGCCACTTTTATTTGGAGTTCACTTTAGCAGAAGTTTGACAATACAGTAATAACTTGGAAATAAAGTAGCCTAAAAAATTGCTGCAGCCCTCTTAAAGCCCTGGTTTCAGCTTCTAGTGTAAACAATATATATTTTTTCCTGAGCAGGGGAGCAGGAAAGGCCTACTGTTGACAAAAATTGGTGACAGCAAAAGCAAAAACCCAACTATTTTGTTTGGGAAATATTGTTTCAGGCAAGTAATCCTGAAAATATCAGAAACTAGAGCACAGAAACATTTTTATCAGTCGTCTCAGAGGAATCAATATTTTGTTTGAAGGCATAAAAATATTTGACACAGTTCAAACACAAACAACGCTAGTTTTAGTTCAGTAAAACTGTGGTAAGATCTGATAAGAAGTGCTTCATTTTGGCACCTTTCCACACAGCTGTGACATGCGTACCTTTTCACCACATCTGGTAATGGGTTTAAAAAAAGTATCAAAACTATATGGAGTCCAAGAAGAATCCGGATGGTTTTCATATTATAAATACTGTGTGTGTGTGTGTGTGTGTGTGTGTGTCTAAGACAGACAGACACAGACAGCCACCAAGAATGGATGGGAAGAAGAGAAAGGGATGAGCAATTAGCAATTACATAATTAGCAAGTAAGTTAGCTACAGGATTTCTGAGATAATTCCAATGTACTGCTTAGAACATAACTTCTGCTGGTTGCTATGTTAAAGGGGAAATTTTTAAAAAATCTCCATCCACATGGAGTCATACAGTGTACCACAAGCAGACCTGAACTGTTTCAGGTACCACTGCAAATTGACTGCACTTGTACTTGTGTACACACACACAAACAAACACACACACACACACACAGAAAATCAGGATTTTGTGAAGACACGGTTTCTAAGGATGAGGAAATGGGAAGCTGTAGCCACCAGAGTCCAGAAGGTCAACAGTAAGGATGAACTGAAAACTATTTACCAACCCTAATCCTAATCCTGCTGAAAGCCATCTAATTAGATTTTAATTTGATCCTGACTTGTTTTTAGGAGGTAATTTAATTATTGTTTGATTTTATACCAATGTTATATATTTGATGTTAGCCGCCCTGAGCCCAGTCTCGGCTGGGGAAGACAGGGTATAAATAAAAGTTGTATCATCATCTCAGAGAGGTTCATGAAAAGCAAACACTAGAGAAGCGATAAAATAAAAGCAAGAAAGTTCCAAGGCTGCCCCATACTTCTGCACAAATATCTTGCAAGAGTTATTTCAACAGAAAGTCAGAGGACAGATCTCTCCTGAGCTCTTAGAGGCATTTATTTAATCAGTTCTCCTCCTCTGAATGTCAATTATTCCTCCTTTATGAGAAATGCAGGCTTTGCTCCAATGCCTATTATGGGCAGAAACCATTTACTGTGGTCTAGTTATCGACATACCTAGTTGATATACAGTGAATGGAAAGTGTAAGCTAAGCCTCAGATGTGAAGCAGGGTAAGTGCATACTAACATTTATAAACCTGTAGCAAATCAGGTTTATTATGACAGACCATTACTATATTAGAAAATACAAAAGACAAGTTGATAACAAAGACTCTCCCCCCCCCAACAAAACAAAACAAACAGATGGTATAAAGTTTGTCCACTGCTGATGTTGGAATTTTAATTCACTGGGTTGATAAGGCAATTGAATACCCTTCCAGAAATAACTGTTCTGGGCCAGGATCAGTTCCTGACACAGCAGCGTATCACGACGAGTAAAGGGATTAAATCAAGCATACACCCTGTGGGTGGTAACAAAGACTACCATTATCAAGGAATACTGAAGGGTGGCAGATCAAGTCTCTTGTCTACCTTCTCAAAGTGCCTTCTCAGAGAAGTTATGCACTGAATAGCATCACCCTATAAAGATTGCAGCTGTTGGTGCATGCAAATACACACAGTCCTGCTTGGCGTTCACAGCTTACTGTCTCATATCACTGAACTGTTTGGTATAAACCTGTTCCAAATCTGAAGGACAAGACCAGTGCTCCAGTTCTCGGGCCAAGCATGTTAAAGGATGTTTGGTACCGCATAACCAACAAAAGGCTTTAATCTGCCTAGGAGGATAGATGTTAACGTACAAGCAAAAAGCTTGGGTGGAGAGAAGTGAAATGGACTACATTCTTTCCGTCCAGCAAATGTGGTGCAAGGTGCCGTGGGCCACAACCTCTTGTTTTACAGTGGGGAGAAAACCTCCCACTACTTTCCTGCCTTCGAAAACTCCTTTCACTAGAAAAAACTTCTATTCATAGGAAGAGAATGTACACAAGAAAGGAGCCTTGCATTGGGCCACTGCATCCCAATGACCCCCCCCCCGCAATAGTCTTTGAACAATATCTGGTAGAGATGGATACAGGGTGTTCTTCTTTCACCATGCAACTTGCTAATCGCCTGTACCTTTTAAGGAAATTTTTAATGAATGTCACTACTATACTTTTATCGTTTTTAGGTAAGCCACTTACAAGATTTTTTAAAAATTACATTAAGCAGAACAAAAAATTATAACACACGCATCCTTTAGATATTTCAAACTGCACAATTTGATATCTGCAAACCATACTAGTATGTCTGATTTTGCCAGATAAAGCCGGTGCTTTTTATCTCAATTTTCAAAGCCATTCCCACCTTCGAGAACAAGGTGGACTTGATTCCTTCATAATCATAAGTCCACTTAGGTCTTCATCAGGATGCAGCTTTGCTTCACTTTGTCAGAAACATCATGTATCATTCACCCAAAAGCAGAAAGAGAACCAGAAAGATCACACTGTGTGTACTGCTGAACTGGGTGATCAAGGAATAAGCTCTCAAAGTACTTTGGAACAAAGCAAAATTGAGGAAGGGGGGGAGAACTTGAGAGTCGCTGGTGGCTAATAATATACAATTTGCCATGTCATTCACAGCAACCAATTTAATTACAAGTATTGTTGTTCGGGAGCAATTGAAGATATTCATTGTCTAACTTTAAATTTGCATTTCCATGTGCTCATTAATAACCATGAACAGTGCTATTAAAAAAACAAAAGCTATTAAGAAAGATTTAAAACAAAGACATCTCATTTGCATACAATTCCAGTTATTTTTAGCACAGGCATGGAACATTTCTGAAGTCTCATTCATAGGACTAATTTTTTGTGGGGGTGGGGAGCTGAGCACTTAAGGCAACCTTTCCCAGCCTGGTGCCATCTGTTCCAGTTGGAGCTGACGGGAGTTGTAGCCTAAAACATCTGGCACCAAGCTGGGTAAAGCTGCCTTGCTTGGAACCGTTACTTGGCTAGGGCATTAACACAAGTCCCAGTTCAGTGGACACATAAGTGCTGTGTAACTGGCTGTCACAGATACACCTCTCTTCCCACAGTTCAAATATTTTAGTGTTTTGTGTTTTGACAAGGAATATATCCATGGGGTTCAAGGTCCCAACAGGTTAAAAATAAGCAAATACCCCTTTAACATGGGCTAGGGCAGAGCTTTCCAAACTTTTCATGTTGGTGACACACTTTTCAGACATGCATCATTTCATGACAAAGTAATTCAGTTTTACTAGTAAACTGGAGGTTAAACTAGCTGCAGCCGACACACTAACATGTCATGACACACAGTTTGGAAAGCTCTGGGCTAGGGCTATGCTTTTAACCCTGATAGCTCAGCTCTGCGTCAAGCATGGAGATTAGTGAAAAGGATTCATGCAGGACTGGCATTTCTCTCTCTTAGTAAAAGGCTACAAGAGGAGGGAGATGGTGTTAGGGAAAGGAGAAGGTATGGCTGAGCAAGGGGAATAGAGGTGGCCAATCTCAGAATGTATATAGTTAATTTACTGCTTATTTCCAGAAAGGCTTAATCTGATTTGTAGACCATAGACCATCTGTAAAATGCCATTGTGTTTGTCTTCCAACTTCACCTTCATTCTGAAAGTTGCCATTACTAAGCAATAAAAGAGTGTCTCCATTTTCCTTGACCCGTAGGTGGCTTCTGTGAGACTTGAATGCTGGCTGGTAGGCACCCTGAACAGGAGCACTCCCAGGCCCCACTTGTGACCAAAACACACTTTTCTAGGATTCTACTGGCAGCCCATAAAACAAGATGACTAAAAATGTGTGCGCTGAGTAGCAAGAGCAGAACCTAGCAGTAAGGAAATTCCACAAACATTGAAGGAAGCTCTTTTCCTAGAGCATAAAGAAGTGTTAGGAGCTTTCGACCAGCATATGATCGTGCCATAGGAGACAAAGCAGAACTGAAGAGCAGAGAACCCTATGAGAAGAAGCCAAGCGCTAAAGATTTGTCGTATTTTTTACCATCACACTTCCAAAGAAGCCAAGAACTCCTCCCTATTAAGGCTAACCTGATTTGCCAGATAAAAGCAGGTGGGTCAGTGTTTTCCAGACACAGACTTGTAAACTCAAATGGGGGGACCCAAAGGAAACCATGCGAACAAACGCCCAACAGGAGCCTAAAACCTTTGTTTCATACCCAACAGATTAAGTGACTGCACATGGGTACTAATAATTTGCCTTCAAGGAAATATGCCTGCATTTGCAAGTATGCAGACTGTGGCATTATCAGGCACCACAAGGCATGTGTTTACATTGCCACAGCTTCTTCTAATGAATGCTTGGAGTTACAGTTCTGCAAGTGTGTCAGGCACCTCTTAGGAACTCTCCTCTGCACCTCTGGAAAGTGCAAGAAGGGAAACCATAATACCACCAACACCAGCTGCATGCACATCCTTCATCCTCACCACCTAGAGCCATCTCCCACCTGCGAAAAGCAGAATGGGAAAGGGCATGTGTGAACCTGAGCTGCGGTTTTGATCAGTCCTCAGAAGAATTCCCATGTAAAAATACATCTGGACAGCCCACTGCCTTCAATTATGAGACAGGAGCTGCCCTAGATAAAGAGAAGTGACATCCTATGGAAAAGGTAGCTTCCACCCCCGCTGTGCTTGCTAGTTAATGTAAGAGAAACACAAAGGTAGTCTACGGACTCTGCCTCAGAAGTATAATTCTCTGAGGCAGCTCATTAATAATTTTCATCCTTCAGCAAGAAAAGCAACTCTGGTTTAGGTGA
Organism: Podarcis pityusensis; assembly: GCF_964106645.2. NCBI lineage: Eukaryota > Metazoa > Chordata > Lepidosauria > Squamata > Lacertidae > Podarcis > Podarcis pityusensis. The sequence continues at coordinate 33,985,151 of NC_138041.1, forward strand.
ATACAAGAAGGGAAGAGAAAGGTTTTCGAAAAAGATTCCTTGGCATTAATTAAAGACTTAAAGCTACTGAACATACATTGTACGGACACAATTAGCAAATTAAAGTGGAAGGAAATTCACTAGCCTACAATGGTTTCCTTCATTTAAGATAAAACAGCAATACCAATAATAGTGAGCAATTTTTACAGAACTGTTAGACCCTAAAGTTAAGAATTTGTCAAGAATGTATAACTTGCTGTTGAAATGGAATACTCAAGATGTAACAGTGAAATCTGTTATGATTAAATGGGCACAAGATGTTGGACATAACATTATGATGGCTGACTGGGAACAGTTATGGACCACAGGTATGAAGTTCACGGCATGTAATGCCTTAAGAGAGAATATTATGAAAATGATATACAGGTGGTACATGACACCAGTCAAGCTTGCAAAAATCTATCATTTGCCCGATAATAAATGTTGGAAATGTAAAGAAACTGAAGGTACATTCTTTCACCTTTGGTGGACGTGCCCAAGGATTAAGGCTTTCTGGGAGATGATCTATAATGAAATGAAAAAGGTATTCAAATATACCTTCCTGAAGAAACCAGAGGCCTTTCTCCTGGGCATAGTCGGCCAATTGGTGCCAAAGAAGGATAGAATTTTCTTTATGTATGCCACAACAGCAGCAAGAATACTTATTGCAAAGTACTGGAAGACACAAGATCTACCCACCCTGGAAGAATGGCAGATGAAGGTGATGGACTATATGGAACTGGCGGAAATGACTGGCAGAATCCGAGACCAGGGAGAAGAGTCGGTGGAAGAAGATTGGAAGAAATTTAAAGACTATTTACAGAAATACTGTAAAATTAATGAATGTTAGAATGATGTCGGAATGAAGCTAAGGGGTTTTTAGTAGCAATGTTACAAGGAGTATGTAAAAACGGACTGCTAACAGATGAGAATATACAGTTATTACATATTAAGACAAAGGACTAAGATAAAAACAAAGAGGGAAAGGATTTGCTGAATTAACTTACTGAACTGGAATACAAAAAGGGGAGGTGTGAGGAGGTCAGGGAAACAAGTAAATGAAAGACAAGATATGGAAAGATTGATTTGTTTTTTAATTGTTTTTACTTTTTTGTATTTTGTATTCTCTTTTTTCTGCTTTATTTTTTTTCTTATTATTATTATTGTAACTTTTTTATTTTTGAAACTTTAATAAATATCTTATAAAAAAAAATAGTGAGCAATTTTTAAAAGAACTTTAGAGTGTTCAAAACACTTTATACATGTAACTTCCCCATGTTACAGATGTTTAACTGTCTTAGTCAGAAGTTGGGCATTTATTATTGCTAGTCCCACGTTATAAACACTCTTGAAGCAGAGACTGGTTTTGACTTGTCTCTCTTGAAGGCTTTTTTATGTTGGCGTGCCTTTATTATTACCCCCGTATTGCATAGGGAAGATTCAAACCCAGGGAATTCCTTATTTGTACTACAGCCTCTATGCTACATGAGTTTACAAAGGTACAACTGATATGTCAAGGTTTTGGCACAGCTCTACCTTCATTATTGTGAAATACAAGCTTGCAGTACAGATTTTCCAGCAACGAATCCCATAAGCATCACATTCTGTCCAAAATGATGTTTACTTCTCCATGATGGCAAAAAATCACTATACCTCAAGGACCACCTCTCGCCATATGAACCCCGCCTGGACCCTGAGATCATCCACTGAGGCCATTCTGCATGTGCCTCCTCCGCTAGAGCTCCAGAGAGTAGCAAAAAGAGAACGGGCCTTTTCTGCTGTGGCTCCCAGTTTGTGGAATCCTCTCTCCAGGGAGGTTCATCTGGCGCCTTCTTTACACACTTTTAGGTACTAGGTGAAAACGCACCTCTTTAACCAGGCCTTTGGCTGATTGACAATTAATGCCCTTTTAAATGTATTGTGGAAAGGGGGGTTATTGAGTTGTCTTTGTTGATATTGTAATTTTATGTTGTAAACCACCCTGAGTTCTACGGGTGTAGGGCGTTAAATAAATAATAAAATAAAAATTATATTTTGACTGAACCAGCTCAAGACATCCTTATCAAAAAGGAATACTGGTAGCTTCACCATTTTCTACATTAAAGAAAAAAAGGGGGGGTAGACTATGCCACCAACAGAATGACTAAAAAAGAGAGGGGCAATATTAAAGAGTAGCTGTAGATTAAATAAGTGCTTGATTATGCCACTGCTGCAACCAGTATTTCATGAAATTGAATTACAGAAATTCTTTACTATTGATTTATAGGGCTGTTATTTCAAAATACGTCAGAACTAAAAATATACCTGTACAGCTGTAGACCATTTTTTTAGGAGATCATATACTATTTTAAAATCAATAAACCAGACGGCAATCTGGTTTAGAATAGTACACATGCTAAAATACAACACATACTTTCAACATGGGCAAGTGTTTAAAGCTATTTTTGCACAAAAGATTTTAGGAAAGCAAATGAAATAAAATGGGAATAAAATTAGCCCACAACTGGGTATGGTCAGCAAGATATCACAAAAGGCTTTAGGAGTATTGATCACAAGAAATTCTTTCAATATGGTCCATTAACTACAAGGCAGCTGGCTGTGGCAGCCGCCTGTAAAAATTGTTTAATGATTCAGTTTTAATTGCAGTGTGGTAGTTCTAATAATCATCATGTTCAGTAATAGAAGGCAACTGCCCTTCTAGAAGACAACTGCCCCTCATTTCACTGACCCATAGTCACTTAAAAGAGTAAATTGCCACACTTATTATTATTATTACTTGTTTTACTGCCCAGAGTTATAATTTTCAAATTCTTGTTCAATACTGCAAACATGTGCAGAATACTGAAAATATATCCCCCCAAATAAACAGGATTCTAGAAGCTCCCAGTTCTGCCAGAAATTCTGATGTGAAAATTTGCTTAAGTACTTAGAACAAGAATTTAGAATACAGTGGTACCTCGGGTTACATATGCTTCAGGTTACATACGCTTCAGGTTACAGACTCCGCTAACCCAGAAATAGTACCTTGGGTTAAGAACTTTGCTTCAGGATGAGAACAGAAATCATGCTCCGGCGGCACAGCGGCAGCAGGAGGCCCTATTAGCTAAAGTGGTGCTTCAGGTTAAGAACAGTTTCAGGTTAAGAATGGACCTCCGGAACGAATTAAGTACTTAACCCGAGGTACCACTGTACCTTTTAAACCAGGCTTATAAATAAGCCCATAGTCTGCATCTGTATTTGAGCTATTTTAAATTTTTGTTATTGTTTTACATTTATTTTATGGTTGCGATAGTTTTGTTTATAGTTGCATACTTTATTGCTGCAACCCATCCTGGGACGTTGTGGTGAAGCGTGCATAAGAAATCTAGTAAAATAAATTAAATAAACGTTACTAGCCTCAAAAGCAAGAACAATAAACCTTAATTGCCTGTTGGGAGGGGATGTCGGCTCTTTCCCTCCTCCAACAACCTGCTGCATTTCTATGAGGGATATGGAGGACAACTCGGGAAGCCCAAGGTATTTCCTTGCTCAATACGAAGACAGTGTTTAGAGTTTAAAAAAACAACAGCAATATAGTATCCTAGATTTTTTAAAAAATATTCCCATTCAATCTTTACTGAGTAAGACCAACCATCTATCTGCAGGGCTTGAGACCGGGAATCTTTCCCAGCCCAACCTGCAGATGCTGTGGATTGAACCTAGATGCAAAGCAGATGCTCTATCTCTGGACCACAGCCCTATTAGAGCCCCTCGTGAAAACATTCCAAGCATTACCTTAAGGAGGAGGAGGGGCCATAGCTCAGAATATGCTTTGCATCGGAGGACCCCAGGTATAAACTCTGCTCTCTCTGGTCAAAGCAGATCAGGAAACTGGGTTGTGCAATGTATTTGCATGAAGACCGTGGGAGAACTGACTCACCTTACCCCACTTGCAACTTCTAAAGGAACTGGATCCCACACTTCATTATTATTTTGATTGGGTGGACCATGTGTCACAGGTGGAAGATGCTGACACTTACTGGTCAACACTCTCCCCACCCCATAAGTGGTGATAAACAGCTTGAAAACAGCTTGACCTACCATAGTAATGGCCTTTGCATCTGAGCCCACAAATGTCCTTCCACACAAATCCTTACATTTCCCCTCACCATAATGTTTTTTTAAAAGATATTCTCAAAATGATCACTTCTGTGTCAGATACTGAGCTTCATGTATGCATAATTAGATACACTGTCCATGAGGAATACTCAGAGGAATCTCCTCTTCCCCACAACCTATTGATCTTAGTTATAAAACTGTTTCCTTCCTTCCTGTTTTCTCCTTCTTCAAACAGAAGCCCTTGGATGGCTGCTGCTAGCCATCCAATATTCACTTGCTCCAAAGACTGAGCAATATGCAGTTTCATCATCTTACTAATTTAATTTGACTTTGCTAATTTTTTTGCCACATGCTTCCAACTTTCACCAGCTAGGCCTGCTCCAGCCCATTGGATATTTCAGCTCCCAAGGATCTTCTGAGGTTGCTCCTGGCAACCTAGTACATTTAAGTGCTCATCCTTTGCCACTATCTCAAATATTATTTATTTCATTTAAGAGCCACCCAAACACAATAGTTCTCTGGGTGACACACAAATATATATTTTTAAATACATGTTTAAAAACTCAACAAAAATTAGAGCAACAAACACTTTAATGATACAAAAACCCCCGTTTTGACGCAGATATATCAAGATTGAAACATCACACACAATTAATACAGAGTCAAAGCAATAAATTTCACACAGCTGTAGAAGCATGCTAAAACCACTGTGTAATGCAAAGATTAAACGTTTAGAGATTTAAATCTAAAGATTTAAAAGGGCTGAGAAAATAAAAAGGCCTTTGCCTAGTACCAAGAAGACATTAAGGTGGGCACCAAGGGGAACTCTTGTGAGTACTCTGTACAAACAACCTTGGCAGATAAAAGTAATTAATAAAACAAAAGCCAGATGCTTACATCACTCCTGAATGCACAGACACTACTGAAATCAAATGATGTGCAACTGGCAGAGTGACTGCACCCCCATAGCCTCTCAGACAGCCCCCCTCTCTCACACTACTTGCCTAGGGCCAACTGTGTCCTTATCCTTGTCCAGAAACACCAGCAAAAGCTTGCATTTTGCCTTAAATGCCTTGATTCTGATAAAAGCACTTCTGAATCTTGAATTTAAGTGAAGCCTGAAGGAATTGGGGGGGTGTCTCACAACATTTGTAGCTTTTAAAAAGAGAGATTCACATAAAATATTCAGTTTACACAACAATGTGAAATCTCAAGTTATTCAGGTACCATTTAGTTATTTGCGGGAGGGTTTTTTTTTGGGGGGGGGCACGCGCTTATTTTTTTCCTTAGTGCTTTTAAACTACATCAGAATTTCAAATGCTAGCTCTAACGTGAGCTAGCCTTATTTTATGACACATGAGCATCCACCGTAGTGGTTAGAGCACTGGACAAGGGAGAGCAGAGTTCAAATCCCTGCTCAGTCATGAAGCTCTTTGGATGACTTCAGGTGAGTCAATATCCAGCTGAAGTTGAACTACAGGATTATTGTAAGGAAAAAATAGAATAGCCCCAAAATGAGCTCCACGGAGGAAGGGTGGGGTACAAATGTTAAAGAGAATGAGAAATTAACCATGGGTGTGATTCGTGTCAGAACACAAGATGCAAAAGGTGTACACATGGAATCTGGGGGTACCACTGCTGAAACTTCAAAGGATGTATAGTGAAGGATGGGGTAGCAAACTTATCACTCTTTTAAAAAAGGGGGAACACTGGAAACAGAGAATATTGGCCCAATTCAATATTTCTTCTATATCATTTCAGCAACTTTGATGTAGCCCAACATGCTATTAATTTCAGATCTATTTTCCCTCTGGAAAAAGCTTTCATTCAAGTCTAATAAATACTAACATTTCAAGCAATGCTGGCTTCTCTCTCCTACCCTGCCCCAAGCAAAGTTCTTTGCAGTATATGCTACTATGGTTAGAAACACCTTTGCTTTGCTCACCTCTATATTGAAGGCATGTTCCTCCATTTTCTCAACCTCTGCATCTGCCAGGGGATTCTTCAGGTTCTGCAAGAACAGTGCCGCTTTTCGTTTTCGTTCCGCCTGAAGCTGCTTTTCTTTCGATTCCTTGGAGGCTTGGGCTAGCTTTTCCCTTGCCGCCGCCGCTAATCTGTCCTCTAGTTTCTGCTTTGCTAGGGGAAAAAAGGGATGCAGAATGTGGAGTTTACAAGGAGGTAACTTGCTTATCACATTAGGAGGTCAACCGTTTTTTAGCCTGAGCTGCACCCTTGAGTCTAGAAAATGCACATCTATGTAGCTCCTAAAGAGCACCTTGGGATATATATATATATATATGCCTTAAAATGCAGTAGAAGCTGTACAAAATGAAAGCAGAGGGGAGAAACCATTTGGTTGGGAGAGATTAAAAGACAAAACAATGTAAGATTGTGAACACTGGATTAGGAAGGAAGAAAGAAAGAAAAGATGAGTTTTGTAATAGAGTGCAACAGAAACTGAGAGTTCAGTTCACCAAGAGAGAGAAGTCACAGAAATGAACAACAGAACAGGAGAGGAGGTTTAATAGGAATGTCAGGACCACTGGCTCACCTAACTCAGAAATGTCTATAAAGACAAGCAACAACTATTCAGGGTTTCAGACAGAGATTCTTCCCAGTTCTATGTAAATACCAGAGAACGGCTTTTCAAATGTAAAAAACTGAACTACAAGCCTTAAATTAGTGTCTGATGAATGGAGAAACTGAGATGGGGAACAGGGAGCATGCAACATAGATAGATAAGAAGGCACAGGACCATGGCGAGACTTAAAGGTTAAAAGGAAGAAATTGAAACTTAATACAAAACAATAGAGGAAGCCAGTGGAGTGAAACATATAGAGAGTAACATGATTTAAGTAAGAAGAAGAAAAAGTTAACAGCCTGAGAAATCCTTTTGGATAAAGGTGCATGCTGCAAAATTTTGTGGGGTGCATTCTTGCTTACGAATAGATAGGACTGGATGTGATCTGCTCTGGATGGGGTCACACTCCCTCAGAAGCAGCCAATATATAGCTTGGTTTTTTTCTGGGTGTATTACTTTTGTATGAGGCTTAAGTAGCTTTGGTGGTGTGGATTGCCTTCCATCAGCTTCGACTGGTGGATCAGTGCACCCTTCTGGACAGGGACAGCCTAACCTCCGTTGTCTATGCCCTGGTAACCACTAGGTTGAATTACTGCAATGTGTTATAGGTTGGGTTGCCTTTTAAAACAGTTCAAAAAGTACAGCTGAAGCACAATTTGGCAGCTAGACTGCTGACGGGGGCAAGGCAGTCTGAAAATACAACACCATTTCTGGCCCAACTTGTTTCGGGGCTAATTTGAGGTGCTGGTTTTGACTGACAGGAGCTGTATGCAGCTCAGGCCATTTCAGTGGTGGCACTATGCTTGTGGAATGCACTCACCAGGGAGGCACAACTGGTGCCATCTTTATATCTTTTTAGGTATCCAGAAACAACTTTCTTCTTTACTTGCACTTTTGGCCTTTAATTTGACATCTACTTGTATATAATTTCACGCCCACTGACTCTCCCCGACTACCTAATTAAGATGGTTGGACATGAATGTGGAGGGGGCTCCCCACACAGAGTTTGCAGGGTGTATGTATAAGCCACATGGTTTTAGAAATGTACCTGATGAATTTGCCTAGAAACCAATAATTTCAGAGCACAGATTTCTCAAAGCATTGACAAAACCTATCTCTTGCATTATGCAATAGTATTCTGTAATTCCTCAGTGTATACAGAGGCACCTAAATTCTTCACTCTTGAGTATCGTACAGACCATATGGCTGCAACAGCTTCAATACATCACCACTGGCATTTCAGAATTATGAGAAAGAGCAGGAGCATGTAAGTGCACCTGGAGACTTGCCACAAGTTAGGTTATAGAATTCCTTATGGAAATGCTAGCCTTTTGCATCCCCCAACCATTTTCATTTCTCTTTCAGGATCATATCTGCACTGAAGGTGCCCATGGATAAAATTATCAGCTCCAAAATCCTTTAACTGAATTAAGACATCTCCCACATCTTGTGCATGTGTCTGCTGTTACCATCCCCCAGGAATAATTACATCCCTGGTTTATACCTGCACTGTCTACCCCTGCTTCTGATCTGTCTGTTGTGCTTTTCAGTAAACTCTTATCTTGGCTACTTTTAAATGTGCTTAATGTAATTTGTGACTATGCCAAATGCTTGCTGACATGAGGAGGACAAGAGAATAGCAAACTCTCCCCCGCCCCTGGGTCTATTTCCAAACCCAGCAAAGAGAAGTCTCTATAGGAGTGGTTCCCAAAGTGTAGTCCATCAGCTTCATTCAGGTGGTCTGCTGTGATGACTAAGTTGTAGCATATATTGTTATAATTGATAAATGAAAGGTAGAAAAATAATTAAGAGCCTCAGCAATTTTGAAGCGGTGGAGTATTTGGGAATACCCAAAACTGAAAATATGAGTAACTGGAACAAGATGTTCAGAATTACTGATGGACAAGAGATTACAGTGGGAGGGACAATGTGGTAATTTAGCCACTTGAACAATGGAAAACATGGAACTGTGGGCGGTGAATCCCAAGCTGTAAAGAGGTAACTGGTCAAATTCAAACCACATGCCAATGAACTTGAACTTCTAATGCCTCAAATCCCACTATTAGCTGAATGAAATAGCTTAATTGATTTGTGGATTATATGTTTCTTGGATTGTGGATCATGCTACTATGGATTAATGGGATTGCTCTTTTACACTAATTTACATGGGAGTAAGCTCCAATGAATTGAATGGGACTGAACAGATATGCCTAGGATGTGCAGTTACAGAATAATGATGTCTTCAGTAGAGTAAACTTTAACATGTTCCATGGATTAACAGCTCACGTGTACACATTTTCACAGAGGAGCAATCACTAACACCCCAGCAAATAAAATTGAACAAGGAGTAAGGGAAGTGTTTTCAGAAATGCACTGGGAACAGAGCTATTACCCTACATCCTAGCATTACTTTAAAAGCCAGAAGCACATTTTTACACAAGAACCCAACGCAAGAGCAGTAAAATATTTCTAATTCTGTGGCACCACCATCAACATTTCTAAGCAGCTAAATTCCTTCAAGCTCATCATTAAAGTTCCAAATATCACATTTTTCAGCATTTCACACTTTTGATTCCATAATGCTCAGCTGTGACTAATCAGAAGTATATTATGTCTCTTTCAATTTTCTCATTTCAAGTTTGGGCAAATGCTCACACCTTTTAGGATTTATATACATATTTAAAATGTATTTAATATGAGCATTTTAAAAACAAGTAACCAATAAATAGTTCTTTTTTCACGAAGACCTACCATTTAACCTTGAAAACTAAACATACAGCTTTCCTGACTGTTAGTTCTCTTTCAAGAATGTTATAAAGAGTTTTTACGAAAGATTAGCAAATATATTTAAATATATTATAGATCCATTTTCAAAATGAGAAACATTCCTCCTTTAATTTGATGTTTAGCAGTTATTTTTTTACCTGCAGACATGAAATAATGAATTCATAGTTAACTATAGAACCTGACACTCCAAAAGATACTTCCTGTAGGAGAATTTTTAATAAATAATTCTATTTGGAGGTGACTTCATTTTTTTTATTAAAAATCGTATCTTTGCATCTCAGTTAGATGCCTATTTATAAGATCTGAAAGGCAACATATTCTCTGCAGCGACATTATGAATTCTTCATCAAATTAAACTTTTATATTTTACTGAATTAAGATGCACAGATGCAGATTAAAAGTATAATCCAATTCAACATAAGGTTTTCAGAAAATTACTGAAAATGAGGAAACAAATGCCCTTTCCCCCAGCTGCTTCCATTATTTGATTTCTAATAAATCAAATGTCAAAGTCTGGAGAAGGTAACACAATTTACCAGCCAGAACTTTATAAGAATTTTGTTTGTTTGTTAAAAAAAAAGTCTATGCAAAACAGAGAATATAATGCTAGCTTTTTTTTTGGCAGGGGCTTGTTTCTTTCTGTATGTGCTATACACACAAAAATATTATGCAACACAAGGTTACAGGAAAGAAATTAAAAGGTGAAGAAAATTTCATAGGGGTCAAGCATTGTAATCTGACAAAACTTAATATAGACACCTCTGGCTGCTGCCAATACAATCTTAAGCATCCATGATGAGCAACAACAGGACCAGAAGCACCCCAGGGCTTTTTAGCCAAAACACCATCTATAATGTTCTTGTGTTTCCCAGGTCGCAAAGCATGATGACATTATGTTAGCCCCTTCAGTTCAGAATTGTGTTCTCCAACCACGTTAATGGGAAACGTGCAAGTAGGACATGAGCACAAGAGCAATGCTGTGGAGAAACACAGTGCTTGGTATTCAAAGATATACTGCCTCCAGTACTGGAGGTAGTACAAAGCCATCACAGCCTCCATGAATCTGTCTAATTCTGTTTTAACGCTACCCAACTTCGTACCATCCTGTGGCAGTAAATTCCAGTTTAACTTAGTGTTGTGTGAAGAAGTACTTTCTTTTGCCTGTTCTGAATCTCCTCATCTTCAGTTTCACTGGATGACCAAAACTTCTCCTTAGCCACTGCCTCACACTCTGCAAAGTTTTGCTTTGCTTTTTAAATACACCTCTCTCATATCTCCCTCCTTTTATTCTAAGCTCAAAATACCTTCACATATGAGTTCTTAAAGAATCTTTCATTCACCTGCATCCAGTACCTGCTATGGACAAACACTCACCAGCAGCATCAGGATCAAATTAAAGGCTTTCACAGTAAGGCTGCAATGTGCCCTTATTTTTAAAGTTTCAATATGACGTATATTGCCTCATTTACTTCCTTTAAGTCAAAATATTTTCCAGTAATCCTGGAATGGCTTTCACAGTAAGGCTGCAATGTGCCCTTATTTTTAAAGTTTCAATATGACGTATATTGCCTCATTTACTTCCTTTAAGTCAAAATCTTTTCCAGTAATCCTGGAATGGCTAGATTCCAACCCCTGCCCTTGAAAGAGCTCTACCGAATGAATTATCAATAATGACCCGTTAGACCCAGGATGATATTCACATGCTGCTGATTGCTGAAAAGTGGGCAGAGAAGACCCAGGACTCTATAGCAGATGGCCAAGGACACTGCCCTCATCAACCATTTATTTGCCCACAAGTTGAGCATCTTCTCCACATAGCTCAGTCCTGCCATTTATGAGGCATGTAGATTCTGAAAAGACAAAATGTAAGCATACCAGAGTATGCTGCTTGAGCCATTACATGATTATGTTCTTCTTCTATATAGCATTAAAGCAAATAGCGTTGGAGTTAAGAGCACAAGGGCAAGGCCATGGATGGCTGAACCAGGAAGATATGCTTGCCAATTCAGGATCTCTAAATTATGTGGTATGAGCTAGAATTTGCAGCATGTAAACAGGATGTGCTGCCCTGCTGACCAGATAAAGACAGGTGGCAAGGTCTTTGTAGTTTTGCCAGGTTTGGCCAAGTAGAGGCTTCATACTGGTGGTCAGTCATAGGGCCCTTTCTGTACCTGAAAGCCTCTGAGGCCTGAGTGTGCAGTGTTCACAGCTGCCAGGTTAGCTCACAATGTCAGAAGTTCCTAACATTCTTAAATGAAGCACTGAGCACTTGCAGGGAGAACCCACCCACCTTACCTAGTTGCTGAAGGAATAGCACCTAGCCAGGAGAGTAATACACTAATCTGAGTCTGTGTACCCACAACTCCATTGTATTTCATATCAGCCTGGGATGCAGTACATCCCTGGCCTTACAGATGAGTCCTCCAAAATTTAAAATGCACTAAGCACTACCTCAGAATATTTCAAGACTTTGAAGAAATATGAAGTCTGCATTTTTAAGTTGTGTACTGATGGCTATAGTAATATAGTCTCTGAAGTTATGCTGCCAAAGTGATGGTGGTAATGCATTTTGTGACAGCTACTATTCCAGACCTGAAGGAGCAATTAAAACTCAATTTGTTTAATTATAAGAACATTACAACACATATAAAATAGTTGAGTAGGAGTTTACAGACCAATTCTTAAATGTGCTTCCCTAGCACCACACACTAGATGCATGACTAAGACTACAGCTACTTTGACAATCAGCACCTCTGAAACACAATCCATTTTTAGTAAAGGAAAAAAAAACATGAATGAGAAGACGTTATGGTCCAACTCAGCTCAAAGCTTGCAGTGCACGCTGTGGCCAGTTCACAGCATTCCTGGGGCCTTTGTACTCCACTGCTAACAAGCCCCTGAACACGAAAAACAACATTTCAAGATTACATCTAGTTGGTATACTGTGGATAATTTTATTCACCTCAGAACACCAGCAATTTATTTGTATCAGCCATAGGCCACTGTAGTTTACAAGAGAGTTTTGGAATTCAGGATTTTTTAAAAAATCAAATCATAACTATAAGACATAACAAAAAGTAGCAACTCCCTGTTTTTTTTCTGTTTACTATCCATTTCCTTCCCTTTAAGCCCACCCTCAAAACAAGAAGTCTGTCAACAGTACACATTTACAAGCTCCAAACATTGCATCTCCTCCTGATGCATTTACCTTGTTTGGCTTCCAGCTCCTCCTGTGTCAGCTGAGGCCTCTTCTCTTCAGCAGCCCCACTGGACATGGCAAATGCTGAATGGCTGTTTGAGGTGCTACTGGCATTCTCTTGGCCTTCCTTGCCTTCTTCCCCCTCCTCGTCGCTGTCATCATCAAGTTTCACACGGTTTTTCTCCAAGGGGAGCATGTCATTTTCTTTGGCCCTGATTGCAAAGCTTATTGGTGCAAAGGATGCTATTGAAAAGGAAGTGACAACTAGTGAGATATTGTTGACTAGGCAATCTATGAATCATTTTGCAATGAAAACAGCTGCACCTGTACAGAAGAGGGGAAGTAGCAGTAGGCTAGAGACAACTCCCAAGATGTGCAGAGAACAACAAATACTTAGCTAACCTTCTCAATTGAAGACCCCCCCCCCGAGGCTCAGTGAAAACTGGCTTTGCTCAGTGGTACAGAATGCTATTTGTGGGGTGGGGCAGAATAGAGTAACCAGAAAGCAGGTACAACTGCCTGGCTTGAAACCTGAAGAGGAGCATTCTACACTGCAACATGTTGCCCTGGGTCCCATCTGTGCTACATTGTGCAGCTGGTGTAGCTTTCTAACAGAGGCTGTTCATCGTTGCTTATGTTATAATAATAATAATTATTATTATTATTATTATTATTTATACCCCGCCCATCTGGCTGAGTTTCCCCAGCCATTCTGGGTGGCTTCCAATCAAGTGTTAAAAACAATACAGTATTATGGTTTTATCTCATTGTTTGTCACTTTGTGGATCTTTATGGCTTAAAAGAGGATTTCAAATATTAAACAGAACAAATATTGAAACTAACAGTCTGCTATTTACTTCTATAGTTGTCTTAACAATCAAAACCACTGATAAGAAGGGTAGAAGGGTGGGGGAAGGATTACAGGCTAGGAACTTGGTTTTAGTTCACTCTTGTCTCTGGAGAAAAGAAAAGAAATAATTTGCAGTGCCCCGACTTCTTGCTCCTTTTCTTCCCCTCTGCAGACTGAATGTTCTGTAAAGCACATTCTTTTGAGGCTGAAAATCATCCTGCTGAACAGGATGGAAGAGCCCGCATGTAAACCAGCACCAAAACATCTCTCTCCACCACATTTAAATGGTCCCGTAAAAACAGTGGAAAAACAAATGATCCCCTTAAGTTGGTGGTAGTGAGGGGAATCATTACCTTACCCTCATGGTTAAAGGGTAAATTCTGATCTGAAGATTTGGAACTACTACAAAAGCCTTTTAGAAGGCAGGGATAGAATGATGCTCGCTTTGTAAAGATAATGTCACCCGCCCCTCCTTGCATGCATGCAAGCAGTTGAAGCTTTCCTTATAAGCATTTGTGCTTTGAGCCCTAACCAAATATAGGCAGCCTGCCTTTGTGTTTTGGAAAAAGAATTATGAACGGACACAAAGCATTTAGAATGGAAACTTTATAGAAGCCTTAACCGTGGAGGCCGCTAGGGCTAGCTCTATCACTCATTTATATAGCAGTCCTAACGGGCAACTGCTTAAAAAGCTTTGCCTTGTTCAGTCTTGGTAACGATTCTCAGGCAATTGGTAAAATGGAGCTGACAGAGAGATAAACTGGCCGTGAATGCCTGTAATGCCGTTCTGCTGCTGAAGCTTAAGCAATTCTGGCCCATCAAACTGCTTGGATGGGAGACTCCCTGGGAACCGTACTTAAGGTACTTGAGCTTTTTGGAAGGAAAACAAGGTATAAAGGTGGTAAGCTGACCCAGAATATGAAACCAGGTTTTCTAGATTCGTCTTTGATAGTCTAAAGAGATCTAGCCACACGTAACTCCTGCTTTATGCAACCTCTACCATTACTGATTTGGAGAGGGCATATACATCAGTGATAACAGAACCTCAATTGCATGTAGAACGTCCCAGGTTCACTCCTTGGCTCTCTAGTTAACAATATGTCAGGTAGCAAATCATAGAAATAACATTCTTCTGCTGGGGACCCTGGAGAGCCATTCCCGGTCAGAATAGAAGATATTGGGCTAATTGGGCAAATAGTCTAACCTGGTATATGGCAACTTCATACATTCCTAATCCTCAAACCTGGATCCATCGGTTGAACTCCCCCCCCCCCCCCCGCTAATGCTACAAACAATGTAATTCAATTTTTGGCCCTTTGTGGTTTATTATCTTTTCAAAAGGCCATTTTCAAACCTGACCTCTTAATTAGCCTAACCCACTTGCAACTTTAAAAAAACAAAATACTTTTTCACCTTTCCCCCACTAAATCTGACATCAAGAGGATTTGCTAACTCACCCAATGGTACTTGGAAGATTTCATTTAATACCAGCCTACAAAAAAATAATTACTTTGAGGAATTAATTGCATTGCAGCACAGCAGAAAGAAAGGCGAAGCCTATGCATTTCCTCCTATCTACAGCATTTCACAGCTTGCCTTGCAACTGGCAGAAACTCTTGTCGTATTGGAACATTTGTTCCCAACCTCTACCAGAAATGAAAACTGATGAACGACTCCTCCATCACTATGATCCCCCCCCCCCAAAGAAGCCAAACCATTTTACACAGCTATGGTCTGGCAGCAGCTTCCTCTAAATTAAACACGTGCAAGGGATTGCCTACACAAATTTCTTTCAGTTTAACTGCTGCCTGCTGCGAAAAGCTCCTGAAATTCAAAGGTTTGATATTATTGGAACAAAGAATACAGGAGTTTCGTCTGGCAAGCGTTCTGCTACTTATCAAAATAGAGTTTCCAGCTCTGTGGTGCTGCAATCTAATCACTGGTCACATGAATCCTTGATGCTTCATTGAACCAAGTCAGGCCATTGCCCCCCTACCCCCCCACCCTAGGACTTAACAGAAGTTCTCTTGCGTTCCAGGCAGAAAGAAACCAATAATTTCCCAGCCTCGCTATACAACTCTTTACAAGGACTGAACTTGGGACCTTCTATTCCATCAGCAGCTGAGCTATGAGCCTCCGCTAAGCAGCTACACTACAGCCAATTCTCAAGCAGTCACGCTGCACTTGGGGAAATCGTTCTCTGGAATGGCTTCGATAAAGAACTGAACTAATCCACCCAAGCTTCTGTATCACCCTTCCCCAATCTGGTGCCCTACCTATGTTTTGGACTACAACTCCCATCAAACCCTGCTAGCACTGCACAAGGCTGAGGAAGGCTGCTCTCTATCAGTCTTGAATGAAAGACGAGAGATCTTTCAAGCAGGTATGTTGTATTAAGTTGTATGATATTGAGAGAGCATCAAGACATAAATCTGGATCCATTACTCAGTTCAGAGTTTTCCCTCCACCCTTCAGATGAGTGAAACATTCTTTAATGCTACTTATGGATGTATTTATTTGTTACACACACACGGTGTCGGGGGGGGGGGGTGTCTCTGGTTCCCACACCCACAGGCATACCTTTTATCAGTTTGCCATCATTGGAAATTTTAATGGCCAGTGCATCTTGTTTATCATTTCCTTGGGCAGCAGATTCTACATCTTCAGACATGTTGTCAGTGGGAAACTGGGCTTCTCCAGGTTCAGTGTTGGCAGTATCAGCAGGGACATCCTCCGATAAAGTTGCTACCTGCTTAAAGGCGGGAAAATACAAGACAACCTCACTTTCCAGCTAAAAATGAAAGCCTATGGAATACAATTAAAATGGATGGCATTTTTAAAAAGCCACAAAGTGGCACCTCTTGGACAGAACAGCACACAAAGCTCATAAAGAACTAGGCTTCAAGCATACAACTGAACATACCACACAAAATCTAGAATATGACATCCCTTTACATTTCATTCAGGTTTCTATGTATTCTCAATTGAAAAGAACGCATCCCTGGGCTATTTTAAGTACTTCACAACTTTAAAGCACCTTTATAAGAGGTCATTTACATGTTCAGAAGCAGCGCAAAGTAGTCCTTCAAGGTCCTGTACTATAAAGCAGTACCATCATAGGAGTATGAAACTAGATGCTTCTTCCTGAGCAGTCCCTGGAAAAAGAGTAAGGTTGCAATCCTACATTTACTTATCTTGGAGTAAGCCTCACTGAAGTTAATGAAGCTTACTTCTGAGTTGACATGATAGGATTGCACAGCACACAGAATTCCTATTGTGGGGTAAGGCAACAAAAATACCTCACAGATAAAGGACCCCCTGACCATTAGGTCTAGTCATGACCGACTCTAGGGTTGCGGCGCTCATCTTGCTTTATTGGCCGAGGGAGCCGGCGTACAGCTTCTGGGTCATGTGGCATGACTAAGCCTAGTATGCAGTGCAGACTAAGTCTGCACTGCATACTAGGTTCCATATTTGATCTTATAAATTTCAAAGCTGTCTCTGTACATCACAATGAGACTGCTTTACATGTTACAGCCCCAATTTCTTATGCCAGCAAAATGAGGCCAAACATGCAATGTATGAGAGTGTATGATGTTACTGAACTACATTAGTTCCAGCAAACAAGACCAATGGCTAAAGGAATTGTAGTTCAGCAACATCTGGAGGACCAAAGGTTTCCCCACACCCAATGAAGAGAATACTATATTGGCTACAAACAATGACCTGACATGTGCAAATCAGAGACATGGAATTTGATTCTCTCCTATCACAGTCAAAAATGATCTAACAACTGCAACACAGTGGCTTCAGTTCTTCGTAATACACCCATTACCAAATTGATACTAGCTGACCTGCCCATTTACTTGCTGTGAAACTTTCATTTTATGCACCAGTTATTAATGAGCTTGGAGATTTTTAAGAAAGCATAGCAGCAGACCAAAAAGCTTGCGATGATTCAAGTATATTTGACATTGCTATTTCATGCCCATTATGGTAGTCAAGAGAGTCATTAAAAAGCACTGTACTAACAGCTTTGTAATAAGAATGTACAATGAAAGTCTAATATACAAAATGGCTAAGCGTAAAGTTTTTCTTTTCTTAAAAAAATGTTGAAATCTTTAAGGAACAATCTTAAAGTTTAGTTTCACTTATTGGCTGCAGCTAATGATACCAATAAAATCTAAGAGTATTTTTGGCATGGAGTTTTAAGTGTTAGCAACTCCCACTGTTAGAAAAAAAAGATGAACACATAATAAAACTTCAGTAGTAAGAATTTATCTTCAGAAGAGAAAGGGGCACTTGAGTTAATTGGTCTAATTTATTCATGGCAGAGCAGACTTATGCCAGAGATTGTTTAGTGTGTAAAAAAACCTCCCAAACGTATGATTTGTGAAACACAGGCAATGGAAGCAATTTAAAACTGATTCTGAAAGGGAGTGGGGGGGAAATGTGAATATTGCACAGACCACAGACTGCTATCGTTTACTCTAACTGACAGCAGCTCTCAAAGGTTTCAGGCCAAAAGCTGGGAAAGTGCTGTTATGCTCAGTTCCTGTTTATAAGCATTCCCATGGACAGCATCATAGGTCTCTGCTGCTCCTAGCAGCCTACTGTATTTTTCGCTCTATAACACGCACCCGACCATAACACGCACGTAGTTTTTAGAGGAAGAAAACAAGAAAAAAAATATTCTAAACGAAACACTTTCTAGGAGGAAAAAAGTGAGTGTTATGGTGCAAAAAATACGGTATTTCATCTGTTCACTGAGTAGATTCCTCTAATTTTAGCTGAATATTCAGAGTCCACCTCAAACTGTGCTTCCGTTGCTGCATGCAGGAGAGCTTATAAGCCAGACCTTTTATAATGCCCTGAAAACCTGCCAGCGTCATACGCTGGTAAATCACTTGCTGGTTGGCCTCACACTGCAAAATTCTCTACATAACGGGCACATTAGTCATTGCACAAAAAATAATTTATGGTGCTCCCACCCTTTAAGGGGGTTGTATGTAAACTTCCCGGCTCGGTTATCCTGCCTGGAACCATTACAGAGGAACAGCCCAAGTTTATAAACTAATTTAAATAAATGCCTGCAGAATTTATTCATCTACAGATTAATATCCTCTAAATTCAGACCAAGCCTCTCACTGGCTATTGCACGCTCATCATCCATCCCTGCACTGAAATCTCCCAGCACAATCATCAAGAGGTGTTGGGAAGCATTGGTTAATCAATTTTAAATGAGATTATAGGGCAGGAGTCAGCAACCTTTTTCAGCTGTGGGCCGGTCCACTGTCCCTCAGACCATGTGGTGGGCCGAACTATATTTTGGAAAAAAATATATGAACCAATTCCTATGCCCCACAAATAACCCAGAGATGCATTTTAAATAAAAGCACACATACCACTCATGTAAAAACACCAGGCAGGCCCCACAAAAAATCCAGAGATGCATTTTAAATAAAAGGACAAATTGTACTCATGTAAAAACATGCTGATTCCCAGACTGTATGGAGGCCAGATTGAGAAGGTCCCCGGGCCTTAGGTTGCCTACCCCTGCTCTAGGGAGCCCCATATTGTATACTGAAATTATGATCTTTATAGAGTCTCTAGGCAGGACATACATATTTATGCAAATTGATTCAGATTCCCTATGTCTTTTCAGGTGGATAAAGCAAGATGAACTGGATTCAGTTACCTGCATATCTACACTTAAACTACTAACCGCCCCTAGAATAAGGCCACCTCTACTTTTTCCTTTCTTGCAAGAACCAATAAAGTGCTAAATCCCAGTAGCTCAATTTCTGGCGCCTAAGACCCCTGTAAACCAATTAACTGAAATTGGGGGAAACTTAAAAAAGCCAAAACCCCAGATCCTTCGACTTGTAACCCCACCCTGAGATAATCCGTGACAACAATTTTAATGATATTCTTTGGGGGCCAAAGCATATCTTTTATGCCACCTGAGAAGGCTGGAATGTTTTCTTTGATTGTGCTAGAGAGTACTGGAATGAAGCAGATGGATTCAAGACTGGCCCTGTGATTTGCTACTCCCACCTAATATTCGCTGGATAAGTTTATCCCCTCAAAAATCAGGTAACTCACTAATGGAAAACAGCAAGGTGAACTCTGCAGGTTTGTAAATCACAGATGTTTGAGCTTTGAGAAATGCCTGAAGTCAATGGTGTAAGTGAAATCATTACCAACATACTTTACTAACAAAACTGGAACCCTCTTTCTTAGGAACAATGAATGAGCCATCAATGGTATTTTAGAACCTTAAAATGTTTTGAAAGTTCTCAATGGAAAGCCCTGTTATAAGAGGCAATAGTGGTTTTACTGTCACTTCAACAAGACTGGTGGAGAAATAAAGCGACTAAGAACCGTTTAATTACCACAATGCACTGCTCAGAAAAGGCTCTCAGAAACTAAAAAGTTCAAGAATTGATATACGAATTGAAAACTGTACTTTAGAAAAAGTAATGTTCCTTTCTTTAAAAGGTTCTTTGACTGCCTCTAAGTAGCGATTAAAAAAAAAATCTTCTACAAACAAGGTTTGAGGATTTTCAATTATGGAGAGGGGCTCATATTACAGGATTTCAGATTGTAGGCACTTAAACAATAATAATTTAAAGAACAGAATAAGCAGAATGCTTAGTTTTGAAGCTCCTGAAAGTGTTTAAATGACAGAAAGAAGGCAGCTCATGTTGGCCAGCACCTGGCAGTCAGGAGAAGCAATATTTTGAATGGAGCAACGACTGAAGTATCAAACAACACTGGCTTTGCCGATAAAACCCACTTCTGTGATTGATGATGGTGATGATGATGATAATTTTATTATGTATACCCCACCCATCTGACTCGGTTGCCCCAACCACTCTGGGTTGCTTCCAACATATATAAAAACTTAATGAAACATAACACATTAAAAGGCTTCCCTATACAGGGTTGCTTTTAGAGGTCTTCTAAAGGTTGTAGTGCTACTCATCTCCTTGACATCTGATGGGAGGGCATTCCACAGGGCGGGTGCCAATGCCAAGAAGGCCCTACTTTTCGCAGTGAGAGAACTGCCAGAAGGCCCTTGGCACTGGACCTCAGTGTCCAGGCTGAATGAAGGGGGTGGAGACGCACCTTCAGGTATACAGGGCTAAAGCAGTTTAGGGCTTTAAAGGTGAGCACCAAGACTTTGAATTGTGCTCAGAAACGTACTGGGAGCAAGGAAACACACTGGCAAAAGGGTTCTTTAACCCCATCATGCACCTCACCTGCTTACTCTTCAGAATCTGCCAAATAGGGCAAATGGGAACAAGCAACTTGAGGAGCACAAGAGTGCAGAGGCTCTGCCAATATATATGGTTACAGGAGGGGAGAAGGAAGCTGTGTAGAAGCTGTCTAGCTGATAGGCTGCACAACAGAAAGCTGCTATGCACAAACCAAGGAGAAGGCAGTTGTGGTCACTAGGATTTATATTGAGCTCCCAGGCTGATAGCTTAGAGACAGAGAAAATCAAATAAATGCATATAAAATTTCAGAAGTATTTTGATATGTCACTGTGGTTTAAGTTGCCTTAAAAACAAGCCTGCCAGCTGTTTGTGTGTGTCCACTAGGGATCAACCAGTGTATCTCCACCAGTTCCTCAACCATTTGGTGAGAGGCACGGCCAGGGCTTTGCATTCTCACCCTGCGGCTTAAAGAAGGTGAAAAAATACAAGAAGCCTCTCATAGTGTTCTCATCCAAAATCTCAGCATAGGTGAGAGTAAGGCATTACCTCTCTGCACATGCTAGAGGGTCTCGCTTGTGCTGGGCTATGGAGAATAAAAGAGCCACAGGAGTCTCCCTCCCCTCCTCATCTTTTCCATACCCCAGCACAAAAAAGAGAAACCTTCGCCTCCTCCACAAGCCGTCTATGTGTTTCAGAGAACTTGGAGTGGAAAGCCAAAATTGAAGCCACACCAATGATAGTGGACCTCAGCAAATTCTCTATTCAATTTCAAGGAGAATGGGCTCATTAATGGCTATCAGTTTAGAGTTGCCATATTTCAAAAAGTAAAAACCACGACACTCCGGAAGACCCCCCAAATTGTTGAGCTTTTTTGCTTTGTTTGTTTTGAAAAAAACCAAGGTTTTCGAAATCCCAGTAATGTCTGGGAAAATCGGGACGTATGGCAGCCCTATATTAATTTTGATAGCTATATGGAATTCTGTCTGTCTCTTAGTGCAGCTGCAGATCATTGAGCCTGAACTTCCACAGCTGCCACCCACCATGAACCACCATTGGCAGGATTGGCAACAGCAGCAGCAGGTATGTACTATGCCTA
Source organism: Podarcis pityusensis (assembly GCF_964106645.2). Lineage (NCBI taxonomy): Eukaryota > Metazoa > Chordata > Lepidosauria > Squamata > Lacertidae > Podarcis > Podarcis pityusensis. Next base: position 34,007,003 of record NC_138041.1, read on the forward strand.
TGCTAATGTTTTATGCTCTTGTTAATAATGCTGTCTTAAATGTGCATTTTATAGTTGACTTCTTTTAGTAACATTTTCTTTTGGAATGTTTAAGATAATTTTTTTGTTAACTTTGCTGTGTTAAATGTGCATTCTGTAGTTGACCTCCTCTGTAATCTTTTATTTTGAAACCTTTAAGATATTATTTCAGTTTCTGTTAATTACCGTATGTTGCTTTGAATGTGTTGTTGTTATTGCTTAGACGTTTAGTTGTGTCCAACTCTTCATGACCCCATGAACAAGAGCACGCCAGGCATTCCTGTCTTCCGCTGCCTCCCGCAGTTTGGTCAAAATCATGTTAGTAGCTTCGAGAACACTGTCCAACCATCTCATCCTCTGTTGTCCCCTTCGCCTTGTGCCCTCAATCTTTCCCAATAACAGGGTCTTTCCCAGAGAGTCTTCTCATGAGGTGGCCAAAGTATTGGAGCCTCAGCTTCAGGATCTGTCCTTCCAGTGAGCAACTACAGTGGTACCTCAGGTTAAGAACTTAATTCGTTCTGGAGGTCCATTCTTAACCTGAAACCGTTCTTATCCTGAGGTACCACTTTAGCTAACGGGGACTCCCGCCGCCATGTTATTTCTGTTCTCATCCTGAAGCAAAGTTCTTAACCCAAGGTACTATTTCTGGGCTAGCGGAGTCTGTAACCTGAAGCGCCTGTAACCCGAGGTACCACTGTATTTGACTTTCTTCAGTAATGTTTTATTCTGGATATTTTCTTGTTTTAGAGATATTTTTCTTAAAAATGTAAAGTGGTACAGAAATGAAATGAATAAAAATAATAAAATCCCATGTTTCGAGGGAGTGTGCTAGTTGCTGGGGAAAGTTACAGCAGGAAAAAAGCTTTTGTCTTGACATTCTGCCTGTGGCATTTTGAAGGACTGATTGGCTACCATATGAAACAGGATATTCAAGCAGAGGGTCAATCAAGTGAAGATGATCAGTCCCCTGATGGTATTATCCACCAGCGGTTCTCAATTTCTTAAATCAGGAAGCCTCTTTGCCTAGTGCATAGAGACATTTGTTGAATTGCTACAGGTAACAAACTATTTGCAAGTCTGGCCTAAATCCCCCCTGAGCCCTCTGGCACCTGGCCATTAGACCTTCCTGATCATGTACTAGCACCCTTTAGTCAACAGAAAATAAAATTCAAGTGGAAACTAAATAAAGGGTTTTTAAAAAGATCAACATGATTAAGTGAAAAATATATTAACTATATTTCATCTGAAAACATGAAGAGTTGTTATACACAGCACTTAAGTAAGTAGTGAAACTGTGTAACCCACTACTAATTTATTAGGACACCCACTACTAATTTCAAAACTAACCTCATCCACATTATGGGAAAATGTATAAAATGGTTTCCTAGCAACTTTAGTCTGCTTTATAAACATGAACTATTCAATCCAAATAAACTGAAAATACAAAGGTAACTCATGCATAGGTTTCATTTAATGGAACTCTTTGTGTCGGTATGCCACTTCAAAATGCTGCCTAGAAAAAGGTTATGCTGGGTATCTTTTCAGAGGGCAGAGAGACAACTTGGGCAAATTTTTAGCCTTGAATACAATTTTATAGACTAAAACATCACATCTTTGCTGGAAGGGCATATGCAGTTTATTTCAACTGGTGGTTTGCATGGCATCTGTGAGAACATGGAGAGTTAATCATCAGTAGTACAGTGGTGCCTCGCAAGACGAAAAGAATCCGTTCCGCAAGTCTCTTCGTCTTGCGGGTATTTTCGTCTTGCGAAGCAAGCCCATTAGCGGTTTAGCGGATTAGCGCTACAGTATTAGCGGCTTAGCGGGCTTAGCGGATCAGCTGATAAGCGGCTTAGCGATCAGCTGTTAAGCGGCTTAAAGATCAGCTGATAAGCGGCTTAACGATCAGCTGATAAGCGGCTTAGCAATCAGCTGTTAAGCGGCTTAGCCATCAGCTGATAAGCGGTTTAGCGGCTTGGGAAAAAGGGGGGGGGAGGAAAAAACCCCCGCAGGAACTCGAAAGACATTTTCGTCTTGCGAAGCAAGCACATAGGAAATTCGTTTTGCGAAGCACCTCCAAAACGGAAAACCCTTTCGTCTAGCGGGTTTTCCGTCTTGCGAGGCATTCGTCTTGCGGGGCACCACTGTACATAAGACACCAGGAGAAGCTAGCATAACTCTGCTCCAGCTGCCCCACAATTTGAGTTTACAAGTGGACACTTCACTCAGAGTGGACAATTGAATCCATCCTACATCTGCTACAGAACAGGTGGAACAATTCTCATATTCTTCCTAGAGTACAGCAGTACCCTTTGAGCTTCTAAGGCACCAGCTATCTGTCCCTAATAAACAGGCACCCATCCAAACATTCCCCTATGGCCCAAAGTATGGGACATTTCTGACTTTGTGTTTTCTTTGTGTACAGTATTGTGCAAATCCCAGTGGAGCTTTCAAATCAATAGAAGGGCTATTTGTATGGGTTTCTATCTTTATCTGCTGCTAACCCATGACTCCAGTTGCTGCTCTTTTAGCGCCAAACCTCTCAACAGCCATAGGCCAGAAAAACCTGCCACAGAGATATCCATGTATATCCAATATCTACATATCTGACTTCTATCATAAGCCACTTTGGGGAAAAATTTTGGCTGAAAAGAGTAGCTATAAACAAAGTGAAACAAAAACATGTCAAGGAATTAAACAGGCTTAACATCTCAATTGCAGCATGTTTCATTTTTGACCCGTACATTGCAATATTTAATTCTCTTTGATTTAAGATGACCAACACCTGATTTAAGATCACCAGCTTGGATTTATGCAATCACATACTAAAGTTTCAGAGTTACGATTTTCTTGTTGTGTCTGGCTTCTATTTATTTACAGAATTTATATCCCCTCCAACATAGTGCTCAAGGTGGCTTTACTGTACAATAAAAGCAATACAAAAATACGATTAAAACTAAATCACAGCGGAACAAGAACACCCCACCTGGAAGGCAAAAAAAATCTAAAGATGAGGCAAGCCAAATGGTTCCTATAAAGAAAGGTGACTGTTCCACAGTCTGGGTGTTGTTACAGGGAAGGCACTTTCTTTTGCTTCACACTAGCTGTAGCTCAGCTGGTGATGGAACATGCAACAGGAGATGGTATTTAATGTCTAAACCACAGGGTCTAGGGCTTGCCGCTCAGAAGGTCGGCGGTACAAATCCCCGCGACGGGGTGCGCTCCAGTTGTTTGGTCCCTGCTCCTGCCAACCTAGCAGTTTGAAAGCACGTCAAAGTGCAAGTAGATAAATAGGTACCACTCTGGCGGGATGGTAAATGGCGTTTCCGTGCACTGCTCTGGTTCGCCAGAAATGGCTTTGTCATGCTGTCCACATGACCCGGAAGCCGTCTGCGGACAAAACGCCAGCTCCCTCAGCCAGTAAAGCGAGAGAAGCGTCGCAACCCCAAAGTTGTCCGCAACTGTATTTAACAATTAGGGGTCCCTTTACCTTTACCCCTAAATCTATTTAGGAGGTTTAAAAGGTAATGACGAGCATCTTATATACACATGCAAACAATCCAGCATTGAGTAAAGATGACACAGAAACAAAGTAATATGCTGCTTAAAATTTGCTTTGATCTACAGCATTTTGTTTTTTAACAATTTTAAAACATGTTCATGGAGGAAGGGCTAGTAACAGCTGCTACCCATGATGACTAAGCTTTGCCTCAACAGTTGGAGGCAGCACCCATCTTAAAAGCCAGTTGCTGGGAATCACAAATGAAGAGTGTGTTGCTGCACTCAGGTGTGCCTTTTGGGCTTCCCAGAGGCACCTGGTTGCTGGACTAGATGGGCCTGCAGGCTCTTCTTATGTTCTTAATGGCAGACCCGCATAAAATGAATTGAAGCAACTTAGCCTTTATTACTGGGTTCATAGTTGCATGTTGCTAGCTCCTGCAAGTTGTTTGGCAAGGAAAAGTGGGATATAATTTTTTTAAAATAAATTTACTAGAGGTGGTTTCTCTGTTCCTGGCTGCTCTAGTCAGGTTCCTATGTACGTAGCATATAAAGCAAGATGTCCCACTGTTGCTTCCTACTCTTAGAAGCCTACCTTTGAGCTGTCACTGGCCTCTTTCTGAAGGAAAAACTGTTTCTTAAATTCATAGTAGGCATTATACTGGTGCCAAGGTTGCAGGAACTCAAACCTGTTAAGGAACAAAAATGCAATTTGTGGAAAAACACACCACAACATAGCAAACATCAACCATCATTTAATATTCCAGTACCCCAAGCACTGAAAAGCTATCTGATATTCTGAAATAGAATAATTTATGCCTAAATGCCCAGAAGGTATACATTCAGAAGCACAAGCTTCAAGATTCTTATGCAATAATGCTTTATCATTAACTTCAAGTAGTCCCTTGAATTTTAATAAAACAAATTACAACACATTACACTCAACAGCTTTCTTTGCAAAACAGACTGTCAATAAGAGAGGGACAAGCTGCTCACTTACACCACATCATAAAATGAAGTAATTAAGAAAAAAGGCACTTGCACTCACCTTAGATCATTCTTGGCACGGACACTGGTCTCAAATTTAATCCCATTCCTAGCAACATATTCAGCTAACTTGTCAATCACGGGCTGGATGTCTGGAGGTGGGGGGATGATGGTAACCACAGAAGGAATTGTGCTAAAAAAATTAGCATTTTATTATTTACATAGGCAGAGAACATAACATGCAGCCCTATTAAGCCAGAGGCGGCACTTACTTTTTAAAAATCACCACTGATTTTTAAGTTATGAAATATTTGATCCCCCAAAACGAGCTTATTAAAGAAGCCAGAGCTATCTCTTTTGCATTAGAAAAATCCAGGCAAACATTTAAAGCTTTTTATAATCTGCCTAACATCACTTTATTTGAACAGGTCATTTTGGGGCACCAAGATTTATGGCTTTACAAGGTTTAAAAAGTTTTTCAACTGCAGTGCCGGGCAGAACGGAATGAGAGAAATGTGAAGGCCTCTTTAAAACCATTTCAATTTCACAACTTTCATCAGAAAACAGCTGTATACGTGAAAGTTTCCTGTGCAATCATAAAGGCCAGCAACTTACTTCAGTCCAAAATATTTTCAAGCATGCTGGTTTGCACCATTTATACAATCCTGATCCCATTTTACAATACTATCATTTTTAATATATTCCACTGTTATAACGTGGTAAGGCATTCAGAGAACCTTCACAATAAACAGGAAGAATAACAGAAATGTTGCAACACCTTTTACAGAAGTACTGGCATAACTGCTGGTAGATTGTAAGTTGATGAGAATCTAAACAAAAGCCCACTCCTACTTGCGTAATGTGCTCTTAATGTCACACAGCTTATTGTTTTGCTAAATTAACACATTGACCAAGCAGAGATCAATTTCAAACAAGAAAACATTAGTGCTTGGAACAGATTTCAGACAACGATTAACTAGCTGAGGATTTATAATGGGGCCACAGCTACAATGAACTGAACAAACAAAGCTACAAGCCACTGCGGTCAAGGGGGAAAAAATGTTTATGTGTATTGTAAAGATTAATTTGAGAACTAGTAAACATAGAGAACACCCCTGAGTATGCCATGCATGAACCAAAGCAAGACAGCAAGGGTATGCTGACCATTTGGTGCTTTTTTCCTTAGAGACATACCAAAGCCCAAACATCTTAAGGCAGCAGGGAGACATCCTTACTTCCAGTGCACATCAATTAACAGCTACAATTCCCAGGGTTCCCTGTGATGAGGGATTGTTAAACCACTCTGGGAACTGTAACCTTGGGAAGTAAATAGCGGTCTCCAAAACCACTGAGCCTTTGGGCTTGCCAATCAAAAGGTCGGTGGTTCGAATCCCCGCGATGGGGTGAGCTTCCATTGCTCTTTCTCAGCTCCTGCCAACCTAGCAGTTCGAAAGCACGCCAAAAAGTGCAAGTAGATTAATAGGTACCACTCCGGCAGGAAGGTAAACGGCATTTCTGTGCGCTGCTCTGATGTCAGTGTTCTGTTGCGCCAGAAGCGGCTTAGTCATGCTGGCTACATGACCCAGAAAAACTGTCTGCGGAGTGGACAAATGCCTGCTACTTCGGCCTGTAAAGCGAGATGAGCACCACAACCCCAGAGTCGTTCACGACTGGACTTAACTGTCAGGGGTCCCTTTACCTTGACCCCTTAACAAGCTACAGCTCCCGGAATTCCATAATGGTGTAAAGTGGCATCACAGTGCTGTAAATGTGTGGTGTCAATGTGGCCTTTGTTGAACATGACCTGGGATTACCAGAAACCATAGGAAATGCTTTTGCTATGGGACAGGCAAAAAATAGGATACCTTGTTGAAGTAGTCGTGGCTGGCATTACACCACTGGTGTCATCAGTTGCCTCTGAAGATGGTGGTGGTGTAGTGCCAGGAGGAGGTGGTGCTGTCATTGTGGCTACTCCTGTAGTGCTAGACACAGTCACTCCTGCTGGTAGTGCATTGTAATAAGTTGCCATGTCAATTCCTGGGGGTGGAGGGGCGAGGCAATATGATCCATCTGGCAGCATGTAGTAACTGTAATACATGGCTGCCACAGCTGCTGTAAAAAAAAGGTTTATGATTAATATTTCACGCAGTTTGAAGAGGGAACAACAACAACAACAAAATCAGAAAGGTCCCACAGCCCATCCCCTGCACTGTTGCTACCACAAGTGGAACATCGCTTATGTTAAAATTTCCAACTTCCTAATGCGTTATCCATTTTTCTTGTGCAGAAAATGAGAAATAGCATTTTGTCAACACATTCGGGTGAAATGAGGCAGACACATCCAAGGCCAAATGGAAACAGCACTGTAGTGAATGAGGAAGTGGAGAGACGTGCAAAGAATCTAAAGAAATTGCCATCTCCCCCCTTCACAACTTAATTCACTTTCGTGTGCCCTTTTAGGTATATTAAAGCCATGCTTGCCTGATTAAAATTAGGAAAATGTAGTAGCTCTCTTTCTACTGTATAGAGTTATACAGCTAGGATTTGGACTTTTCAGCATCATTAAAATTCTGCACCAAGTAAAGGTACAATTTGCATACATTGCCCAACGTGAACAATTTTGCATATAATCCAGTATGTGTCTATTCTGGAGCCCTGTATTCAACCACTAGAACTCTCCCCAGCATCAATTTCAGAAGGCCTGAAACAGTGCTCAAAACCTGCTTTGTATATGCTTATCTCCTATATATTTGCTATGCATTTGGATACCTCTTAAAGGATCAAAACAAATTTTTGCAAGTTGCTTCCTAAGATAAAAAAGCAGGACCACACTGATCTGGGGTGAGGTTCTTAGAATTCCTGAACCATGTTAGGTACAATGCCGCTAATACATATAAAGGAATCCAAAATTACTACACAGTTTTTATTACTACTTTCAATTAATCAACAATACAGAAATGTAGTCACTACTATTGTCAAACCTAGCGATTACCCACGGGACGGTTATGATCCCAGCCCCCATCTGAAAAAAAGGAAAGGAAAAAGAACAAAAATATTTTGGGTAGCTACTCCCAGCCAACAGGAGAATAAGTTGCTAGGAAACAAGTGTTAACAGCCAGCCCTTTCTGTTTAGACATGAATGTTTCTTAGGTGAACATTTAGAGGATGATTATGAGAGGACCTAGAGAAGTAATCAGATTGGGGAGAATAAGGAGTAGGTTAAGAAACAAAAAAGGTGACAGTGCAGGGATTTGAAACCCACTACTACAGTAACTTTAACATTGGTACTGCAAACTGGTTTTGACATGAGTTGGCCACCTTAACGTAAAACAAATTTTGGGAACCCTTTTCATGGATGTCAAAGTCAATTTTGCTAAAATGTCAAGAATGAAATTATAAAAGTGCACTATTCAGTCACTTTGGAACCAGCAAGAATTTCCAAATAATCCTCCCCTCCTTGTCCATCATGTCCAGACTTGTATGCATGCTCTGATTCCATGCAGGCACACAAAAAGTGCAGGATTCATTGTTCTAAAAACCTCAGACTTCCCTCAGCTTTCCAGCCCTTGTGGTTGCCAAAAAAATAAAATAAATAAAAATTAAGATTGTTGGGTTGAAATGAACGACAGACGAGTGACAAGTGTCATATGGGAGGCATCTGCCGAGCATGTCTCGGTGAGTCCCTTTTATTGAATATTACAGCATTGCCACATATGTACTTGTTGCTGATTGGTTAACACAAATACAATGCAAGGGCATTAATCATCAATAGATTAAAGGTTGGGAAAGGGAACACATGGTTAGACAGGTATGAAAACCTCCTTATTAAACTATTACTAGTGATTGATATTGCGTGACTTGAAAGAGCATAACAATCGCACTCCGTAGATGTGGTCAACCATGCATTAAGAACAGGTCAGGGTATGTTGTTTCATGAACTCAATGTGAACTGAACAAGAACTTCCCATCGTAAGATGCATGGCATGTGCTTTCCAAACTCTCCAAAGCCAGAGGGATGGCTGATTAACTGTTCTTCTTTTGTGGGTGGAGCCCTGGTGCCCTGCCCTGCTTCCTGTCCCCATTCTCATCTCTAGCAAAACCAGAATAACATATGCAAAATAGCAACTGCTCCAGGATAAGTAACCTAACCTAAGTAATGACTATGTAGGTGGGTAAAATACATTAGAATCATACATTAAACAGACTGACTTTTTGTTGTTTGACTTCGGTACCAGGCATGCCTACTGTACAGCTGTTTCTTCTGACATTAATATTGGTTTGATAAAAGCTAGGGTGGCTGAAGCCCTATGATTTGAATCACCAGGAATCATGTAAGGTACAGTGGTACCTCGGGTTAAGTACTTAATTCGTTCTGGAGGTCTGTACTTAACCTGAAACTGTTCTTAACCTGAAGCACCACTTTAGCTAATGGGGCCTCCTGCTGTCGCCGCGCCGCCAGAGCACGATTTCTGTTCTCATCCTGAAGCAAAGTTCTTAACCTGAAGCACTATTTCTGGGTTAGCGGAGTCTGTAACCTGAAGTGTATGTAACCCGAGGTACCACTGTATAGTACTTCTCACTAGGAACTTAATTTTCATCCCCTGTTGGCTTGTATCCTCAACTTGCTAAAGCAGCTGATACTGGTGTTAGTTGGTGTTGCCCTCTTTTCCCACAGGGCAGTTGATTGTGATTTTGTCAGTAAGACAGAAAGTTACCTGTCAAGTTGGTTTGAAAATGTGTTATTCAACTTAGCTCAAGCTAGATTGCTTAGAAGTCAGAGTGGGAAAATGTTTGATTTCTCCCTAAAAGTCTTGCAATTTTGATGCATCAGCTCTGGATGGTTCTGAAACATGTATTTTATTTTCAAGGCTTCCAGGTACCCTTTGTTTGCTTAAAATTCTCATGGAAACCTCACAGATTGGAGAAAGCTTGCTTAACAAGCAATAAGATATGTCATAAGCTGCCATGGGAGAAATTTGATGAAGGGCATATAGAAATACTTTAAATACAAATAGGTAAGTGTGTCAGGTTTGTTGTTGGCATATGTAGCCTTTCTGTGCTATGGCTGCTAGCTTTACTTCAAGGAAAATTGGTTCCCCTGGAATCCAGTAGTTAAAGCATGAAGCCTCATCCTTTCCAGGCAGAAGTTGTAGCTTTATTACATTTTGGGGCAAATTGTTTTTGTCTGCATCTTTCCTTGACAAGCTTGTGAGCATAACAGCTGAAGGCTGACCTTTTTCTCATCTCTTAAAATGAAGTTTCTAGACGACTTGGTACTGGTAAATTCAATTCATTTTAAGATGCTGGGCATGGATCAGTCTCTTGTGACTCCACATTGCTTACTTTAAAGGAATGTGGTAGAGATGTGATTATCTTTGAGCAGGGAAATCCTTAAGCAGCAATTGGGCTGTTCAGATAAGACAATTTTGAGTGGGAAACTCATCATACTCGATATATGAAAGATAGATAATGTCAGAGTGCACACAGAAGTTTTAGGTTTCCTGCAGGATCATTTTTCAGTAACTTGAGTTATATTTGGGTAAAGGATATACTCCTAATACCCACCTCCCCCCCCCCAAAAAAAAGAACAGCTGTAGCAAAAATTATCATTTGGTAGAGAAAGAGATGTTTGGGTTTTTTAAATGACCAATATGTGGGGAAGTGCTGGGGGCAACAGTCACAAAATGGCTGTGATGGGGAGCATGGCATAATACAAAATCAGAGAGACAGCAACCCATGACGAATTCTGGGCACCACAATTTGAGAAGGATATTGACAAGCTGGAACATGAACAGAAGAGGGTGACCAAGATGAAAAAGCGTCCAGAAACCAAGCATCGTGAGGTTGAGGGAACCTGGGTATGTTTAGTCTAGTAAAGAAGAGTCTGAGAGGAGATTATAGTATCATAGAGTTGGAAAAGACCGCAAGGATCATCTAGTGCAACCTCCTGAAACACAGGAATATTTCGCCAAACATGGGGTTCGAACCCTGAGATTAAGAGTCTCATGCTCTACCGATTGATCTTTCATGATAGCCATCTTCAAATATCGAAAGTGTTTGTCACATGGAGGATGGAGCATCTTGTTTACTCCTGCTGCAGAGGCTAGGACCAAAACCATTGGATTCAAGTTATGAGAAAGGAGATTCCAACTAAACACCAGGAAGAACTTCCTGACAGCTGTTCAACAATGGAACAGACTCTCACAAGAGGAGATGGACTCTTGTTCCTTGGAGGTTTTAAAGCAGAGATTGAATGGCCACCTGTCATGTATGATCTAGTTGAGATTCCTAAATCGCAGGGGGTTGGACTAGAGGACCTGTTAGCCACCCTGAGCCCGGCCTTGGCTGGGGAGGGCGGGATATAAATAAAAAAATTATTATTATTACAATTCTGTGATTCTATGAACCTTCTACTTATCGTAGGAAGTCAGCTATGTCCTGTTGGTCCTGATAACATAATATTGATTTTACACGCACGCACGCACACTTGCTGTAATTGTGTTGTTGCCTTAATAGCAACACGGAGCTTCCCCACAACCAAGATAACCACATCACACTCATTCTCATTTCACAGAAATCACTTAGAAAGTACCTGCACGGGAGAGGCGGTCCCGTAGGTACGAGGGTCCTAGGCCGTGAAGGGCTTTAAAGGTCAAAAGCAGCACCTTAAATCTGATCCTGTACTCCACCGGGAGCCAGTGCAGCTTGAAAAGCACTGGGTGAATATGCTCCCATGGCAGGGACCCCATGAGGAGCCTCACTGCAGCATTCTGCACCCGCTGGAGTTTCTGGGACAGCTTCAAGGGCAGCCCCGCGTAGAGCAAATTACAGTAGTCAAGCCTGGAGATGACCGTCACATGGATCACTGTGGCCAGGTCGGGGCGGGAAAGGTAAGGGACCAACTGCTTGATGCGGCGAAGGTGGAAAAATGTCGCTTTGGCTGTTGCTGTAACTTGCGCCTCCATGGAAAGGGAGGCGTCAAGGATTACACCCAAACTCTTAACGGAAGGCAATGGCACTAATTGGGCCCCCGCAAGAGAAGGGAGTTGGTCCCTCATCCCCATGCCATCCCGACCCAGCCATAGGACCTCTGTCTTCGAAGGATTTAGTTTCAATCGGCTCCCACGAAACCATCCAGCCACAGCTTCCAAGCATCTGGTCAGTGTGTTCGGGGCCGAGTCGGTGTGGCCATCCATCAGCAGATAGAGCTGAGTGTCATCAGCATATTGGTGACAGCCCAGCCCAAAGCTCCGGATAATCTTAAGTTAAGGTAAGTTATTTAAAAACTGTAGTCTGTTCTCCCTCTGCTACCAACATTCAGTTTTATTGAATAATTCAGTGTTACTGTGTTTGCACTATAGATGCCAAAGTAGCCGACTCACCATACAAAATTCTACTTTTCCAGCAAGCAAAAACAGTATTTTGTTAGAGATTCATTGTCTCTATTCTTGCAACACTTACCGTATTTTTCGCTCCATAGGACGCACTTTTTCCCCTCCAAAAATGAAGGGGAAATGTGTGTGCGTCCTATGGAGCGAATGCAGGCTTTCGCTGAAGCCTGGAGAGCGAGAGGCATCGGTGCGCACCGACCCCTCTCGCTCTCCAGGCTTCAGGAAGCTATCCGCAAGCCTTGCAAGCCCGGTGGGAGTTCCCGCGGGCTCACAAGGCTTGCAGGCAGCAGCCTGCAGCCCCGGCGAGTGTCCGCAAGCCTTGCGCGCCCGGCAGGAGGTCCCGCCGAGCGCGCGAGGCTTGGGGCAGCAGCCTGTCGCCCGAAGCACGGGGAGCCCTCCGGAGGGCTCCCCATGCTTCGGGCGAGTGTCTGCAAGCCTTGCGCGCCCGGCAGGAGGTCCCGCCCAGCGCGCAAGGCTTGGGGCGGCAGCCTGTCGCCCGAAGCACGGGGAGCCCTCCGGAGGGCTCCCCGTGCTTCGGGCGAGTGTCTGCAAGCCTTGCGCGCCCGGCAGGAGGTCCCGCCGAGCGCGCGAGGCTTCGGGCGGCAGCTTGTCGCCCGAAGCACGGGGAGCCCTCCGGAGGGCTCCCCGTGCTTCAGGCGAGTGTCTGCAAGCCTTGCGCGCCCGGCAGGAGGTCCCGCCCAGCGCGCAAGGCTTGGGGCTGCAGCTTGTCGCCCGAAGCACAGGGAGCCCTCCGGAGGGCTCCCCTTGCTTCGGGCGAGTGTCTGCAAGCCTTGCGCGCCCGGCAGGAGGTCCCGCCCAGCGCGCAAGGCTTGGGGCTGCAGCTTGTCGCCCGAAGCACGGGGAGCCCTCCGGAGGGCTCCCCTTGCTTCGGGCGAGTGTCTGCAAGCCTTGCGCGCCCGGCAGGAGGTCCCGCCGAGCGCGCAAGGCTTGGGGCGGCAGTCTGTCGCCCGAAGCACGGGGAGCCCTCCGGAGGGCTCCCCGTGCTTCGGGCGAGTGTCTGCAAGCCTCGCGCGCCAGGTGGGAGGTCCCGCCGAGCGCGCGAGGCTTGGGGCGGTAGCCTGCAGCCCGAAGCACGCGAGGCTTGGGGCGGCAGCGGGGGGGGGAATAATTTTTTTTATTCATTTCCCCCCCCCAAAAAACGAGGTGCGTCCTATGGACCGGTGCGTCCTATAGAACGAAAAATACGGTATACTGCTGTGTGCTCAGTTGTACAGGTATCTCACATCTTACACTTATTTAACTTGCATGATCGCAGCTTACATGGATGGGCGGAAAATAATTAAATGAATGGAGGGCGGAAGAAACCCATTCTCCATTTACTTGTTTCCACGTGCCCCTACAAAGCTGCGATCGTGGGTTTACCTAGCTTAGGGAAGTCAGAGCAAGGGCTCTGGCAGGGCAAGCACTTAAAAGACTTTGGAAAGGAGGAGGGAGGACTCCAAGACGCTGCCAGAGCCTTTACGAATCCTCTCCCAAGCTGAGCATGTGTCTTCCCGAAGCCAGCTAAGCAGCCCTCCTTGCTGGGGGTGGGCAGGGTGGTTCTGCAGGTTTCTGACTTTAGGCATTTTTGCGAATATGTGTGGCTTCCCAGAAGCAAACGCTCACATAAGATGGAAATTACCTGTGCTCAGTTGTTGGCTGTGTTTTTCCAATGGTTGTATTTATTAACTCAGGAGCATAATTTCTAGGGGGATGGGGTGTCTCCCTGTTGCCCGGTTTGAGAAGCCGTAGTTCAAAGGAATCAATTTCCACGAACAACTGTTTCCAGTGACATACTAGTTCACAAATGAGGAATTCCTACATGCATATTTAATTGAATAGCACGTTAACAGCTGTGAACTTAAAGGTCCTTTTTTGTCTCAGGAGGGTACAAACCTTCATTTCTTTTGTGCCTGTAAAATGCATGAATTACACTGGGCAACAATTTTTTACTTTTTGAATGTTGTCTAGATTTCTACAACTGATTTAGGGTATTTTTGCACTGTTGAATCTGGAAATGGCATCCGTTTCTCTCCATCAAGTCAGGTTTACTGTAAACTGAATGGTGGGCATTGATAAAGGTAAGTACACATAAATTGCATGTTGCTTCACCATTTTTCAAACTTCAGGGCTTGAACTTCCGTTTCTTGGAACTCCTGGAATGCTCAGCGGCAGGGAGGTCTCTCTTCAGAGTCCAACAGTAGTCAGCCATCATGACTGCGTCCCAGCGACCCTGATACCTGGTCTCCATCTCTTTCATGTCCTGATGGAATCTCTCCCCCTGCTCGTCACTCATTGAACCCAGGTTCTCAGGAAACCGGTCCATATGTGAAAATAGGTAGTGCATCTTGACGCTCATGTTGCAGCCCAGGTTTCTGAAAGCAGTCAGCATGTTGTTGACAAGTTCTGCGTAGTTTCTGGCCTTATTGTTGCCAAGAAAGTTCTTCACTACCAGAACAAATGCCTTCCACGCTTCCAGTTCCACTTCGTTCATTGAGTTTCCGAACTCTGGATCTCTGATGAGCTGATGGATCTGAGGACCGTCAAAGATGCCAGCTTTCAACTTCTCCATGGTCAATCCTGGAAAAGCCTGGCACAAGTAAGTGAAGCAGTCACCATCCTTGTCCAGAGCCTTGGTGAACTGCTTGATTAAGCCAAGCTTGATGTGCAGCGGTGGGAAGAGTATTCTGTCTCTGTCCACCAGAGGGTCGTTGATGGCGTTCCTTTTTTTGCAAGGCACCAATTCCTCCCGCACAGGCCAGTCCTTCTTCGTGTAATGCTGAGCACAGTCCCTAATATCCCACATGCACAGAAAACATGGGTACTTGGTGAAGCCAGACTGTTGTCCCAACAAAAAGTTCACCATCTTCAGGTCAACATAAATAAACCACTTATGCTGATCATAACCAATTTTCTCCAGCACATACTTCACCGCTTCATAGTTCTCCTTCAGTGTACTTGAGTGAGCCAGGGGTATAGAGGCAAACTGGTTGCCGTTGTGTAGCAGAACACATTTCAGTGATCGCTTGCTGCTGTCAATGAACAGTCTCCAATCTTTGGGTTCGTACTGTGGCACTCTGAGCTTGAGCAGAACCTGCGCAATATCTGCACAGTACACCAAATCCTTCTCTTCCGAGAAAAAACGGAGGTACTCTTGATGCCTGTTGCGGAAGAAGCTGATGCGAGCACTGTCAGAGAGGAGGTTTTTTTCCTTCAATCTGGATGCCAACAGTTCGGCAGAGTCCTTTGACAAGCTGAGGTCGCGAACTAGATCATTCAACTCCTTTTGGAAAAATGGATGTGGAGCATCATCTTCAAGAACCACTTCTTCTTCATGTCCTTCAACACTGGAGGCATCTTCGTCACTAATGTCAGGAAGTTCTCCGAAGATAGGCACTGGAATTTCATCACAATGAGCTACAGGACGACGTGCTGATTGAAGATCAGGATACTTCGTGGGGCGGCTGCCCCATTAACTTAGCTTTGATCCCACAACTTTATGCTTTGCTGCACCAATTTATGGAAGATTTCGAGGTTTTATGACTTCAAACTGATCCCTTTTCGACATAATCACCCAGAACTATCGGACCTGAATACTTCTGGTCATTAAAATAATCATTTCCAATCAAAACAATTATTCAACACAGCATTTTACCCCCACCAAATTCTTCTAAAATGCTCCACACAAACGTACATGTGAACAAAAACGTAAAAAAATGACATGTGGCCATACCTCAAAAACTTGACCTGATTGAGCAAAACCAATGTGATTTTTGGATTCAGTGCATCAGATTCGTCCTAAATCAACTGAAAAAACGCAGACAACAAATTTGTTGTTGACCAGTGTTATGCAAACCTTTCACTACGCATGACAGCAGGAGGATTATTCCATAAACAGCTGGGCTATTTTATATTGGCATTCCTGTAACACAGGTAGCAGTGATGATAAAATAACAAAATGCTTGCAAACATGGACATTTTAGTCATGTCAAGCTTTGACACTGGGCTCATTTGTACTTTCCCATCCTGTTTGCCTTCTATCTTGTTGAGTCCTGAGATGCAGCTGCATTTAACTCACCAGGAGAGCGTTAGCTATGAACTTTGTTTGGGAGGTATATAGTTTCAAATTTCTAAGAATTCTGGGTGAACTCCTAGAGCCAGATTGCTTGATGAAAGAACAGCAATGAAAACCTGTGGCCCTTAATACTTTTTTCCTATAGTGCTTAGTTCTAGGGAAATACTGGACATTTTCTAGAGTGTACACCAGTAGAGCCCAACTTGCCTGGCTGTCTTCCCACACAAATTAGGAGTACAATCTTGAGAATCATTGACAGTGTAAACAGTGTTATAGTGTAAACTTTTTGTATGTTTGAAAGTTTTATGACCTGCAAAGTCTTCTTTTATTAAATATGCATATACGAAGTGGCCTAGTTACAAATTTTTTTACACCAAAGCATTTGTTAATTGCTCCTAAAACTGAAGGTTAAAGAGCAGATTTCAAGCAGCATTCCTTTATTGCAGCACTCTCTCTATTCCCACCCTCTTTTATGAAGTTTTCTTGAAGAATTTTAAGACTGACAAGGTGCCACATGAAAGAGATTGAAGTGTTACAATTTAAGATTCATTTCAGTTTCCCATTTGCCAGTGAGCAATATTCTCTTAAGTCACTTTTTAAATAGTTTTTGTTTTGTTATTTTAAAAAAATGCATCTTGAACAGAGTGATTACTGGAAGATCCCTTGTACTAGCTCAGACTATTAGTCATTCTAGTCCAGGGTTGTCTACTCTGACCACCAGCAACACTTCCAAGTTATTATTATTATTATTATAACTTAAATTATTATTATTATTCCAAGTCTGAGGCAGAGGAAGGATCATTCCCATAGTTTGCCACCTGATCCTTCTACTGGAGGTGCCTGAGACTTAAACTAGCACCTTCTGCGTGGAAAGCAGGTGATTTACCACTGAATTATGGCCTCTCTGTTGAAAACACATGCCTTTTGTACAATTCACCATTAATGTTATAATGTTCCTGATGAAGATGGGTGTGTGCACACGCATGAAAGCTAAGAACACACCCATTTAATTAAGTGCGCTAAGCAAAACAATTTGCTAGGATGTATACAAATGCTTTGTTCCCTAAATACAGTATGGTGTCAAGCTAAGCTCTGCAGTGTTAACAGCAGAAGGCAATCTCATGCTGTGCCATGTTGACAGACCTACATCTGCAGAGTTCTGATAAAAATTAAGTCTCAGAAGCAAAATAATTTTCAAAGAGAGAGAGAAAAAAATCTCCCTTTGGGCTAAAGTGTGCCATACTTCTAATAGTAAGAAAAAGGTGAACACTGGACAAGAAGCCTTTTACAGGCAACAACATACACCAGCACTGAGTTATTGGCACTCAAATGCAACTCTGGGCTGTGAATGATTAGAGACAAAAGGAACTAACAAACACTTATTTGCCCTTTTAAGAGGAGGGACACAACTTAATTTTCAGTGCTTTCATCAAGGAAATCATCAGGGTAAATTGGTTTGAGTACAGCATACTTTAACACCCCATCAAATCCAGTAAGACATCACCAAAATGTTAACTGAATCCACATAGCAAGTCTATCAAAATCTTCTTCTTTGGCGATCCGTAGCCGAGTAAGATTGTCTTCCATAAACACAGTTTTAACAATGAGTCCATAAGTGACTGTGGAGGCCAATTCTGGATCTATCAAAATATTACCATTAGGAAGGGGAGATGTTGTAACTTGGTATCTGTGTTTGTATTTTGTTTCCTCCTCTCTCCCCTTTTTCATTTGGTGACATCTCTTTTAGATTTAACTCTGAGGGAAGGCACTGTTTGCTTTCTATTGATCTCAACTTTTTATTAATTTCAACCAGGGAAAAATTTGAAGCAGTGTTTCTCAAACTTGGATCCTCAGCTGTTGTTGGACTACAACTCTTATTATTCATAGCTAGCAGGACCAGTGGTCAGAGATGATGTAGTCCAACAACAGTTGGAGACCCAAGTTTGAGAAACACTGTTTTAAATAAATGAAGCTATTTGAACCATCAGACTCTTTACAATGGCCTGTCTAAATGAACCAACATTGCTGCAGAAAAGAGTGGGCAAAGCATCAAAAGCATGTTAGCAAAAGCGTGTGAGTGTTTCTTGCTGGGACCAGCAAGTTTCTTATCTGCACTTGAAACTGAAGAAAGGTGTGGAGAAGGTGAAGGACCAGCCAGGGCTTAAGGAAAGGTAAAACTGAATGACCTGGCAGTAGCGACTGTGCTCCAAATCTTCTGCTATTTTGGCCAAAGAACGAGCAAGGCATTTATAATTTGGGGGATAACATATACCTCAGTTTCATGGTACCACACACTGTACTTGTGAATGCACTATGACTGGCTGCACACCTTCAAAAGAACCATTAAATTTAGGAGGGGCAAATATATGACCTCTCCAAGTTTGGAATGCAAGAAAACACATTAGAATTTCTAGACAAAAGAAAATACAAGTTTAGCCCTCTAAATAAATGCTCAAATGTGAATCACACACATAAGCTTTTATAGTTAAAAGAATTCAGTGTAGGAATACACAGTAGACTGGAAATTAGAGAAAAGCACCTCTTTGGTTATCCAAATTGGTATTCCAAATGCATAACATATTCCAGTATGCACTGTTAGACGAATTCTTAGTTTTAAGTCAATCTGAAGACAATCATATGTTGTATTTATTATTGTGACAAATTATGCATATTTATTACCATCAATACAAAGAGTGTGGAGATTGCTTTCTATCTCATGGAGAAACATTGATAATTACCACCTGTTGCTTCTGGAAACTTCAACAAACCAACTCTGTACTGAAATGTGGCCCTTGTCTGTACTGAAGTGAACCAGATTAATGTATTTGGCAAGCATAGAGAGAACGAAAACAGAAATCCATTAATTTCAGCTGCCCCGTTCATCTCCAGGTATAAAGCATTAGCGCAAAAGCCATGTAGGTTTTGATTTTGGATTGAGTTCCTAGGTAGTGTTAAGGAACAAAAAGTCTTGTGATAAAAGAAAATGTACTCTGGCATTCCAGTGCACTATAATACATTAACAAAAGTTTATGTCAGAATACATCTATTTAGTATTTAAGGTACGGTACGACAATGCTGTTTTTGATGCAATAGCTTAACATGGCCATTCCTCCAGAATTTAGTAGAAACGATTTATGGTTGTACCTTGGAAGTCGAACGGAATCCGTTCCAGAAGTCCGTTCTGACTTCGAAAACCAAAGCACGGCTTCTGATTGGAAGCCATGGAAGCCCCGTCGGACGTTTCGCTTCCCAAAATAGTTCACAAACCGGAACACTCACTTCCGGGTTTGTGGTGTTTGGGAGCCAAAATGTTCGAGAACTAAGCTGTTCGAAAACCAAGGTACATTTGGTTCCCAAAGGTACAGTCGTACCTTGGTTCTCAAACAGAATGCGTTCCAGGAGTCCGTTGACTACCAGAACCTTTCGAAAACCAAGGCGTGGCTTCCGATTGCCTGCAGGAGCGTCTTGCAGCCAATTGGAAGCTGTGCCAGACATTTGGCTTCTGAAAATCATTCAAAAACCAGAACACTCACTTCCAGTTTTTGATCGTTCAGGAGCCGAAATGTACGAGTTTCAAGACATTCAGCAACCAAGGTACAACTGTAGTTACAAAGCAGAATGTTTTAACTGCTGTAAACACAAATACCCTTGCTTGTCAAGGAACAAAGTAAGAAGTTTTATTCAAACTGTTGATTTAAAAATACTCCTTTTCCTTGATGATCTGACTCCCCCTCCTTAGAGAGACAGAGAATGTTGCTCACTAGTGGTTTCGAGGGAGGCCAACTGTTCCCAGAAGAGTAAGTATCAATGCATGTGCATATGAGTACAGGGGGAAGAGATATGAGAAGGGAAAACAGGAATTTAAATACTTATCATCTTTCATATCTGAATTACTATATTTGCAAAAACAGCATATGAAGGACTACTTATGCTGAGAGACATGTTCAACATGCCAGAAATACGCCATGGAAAAGGGGCTCCAGTATGTGAGCCTAAAACTGCAAACCAAGCTTGTGGGGAATATTCAATATTTGACTCCATACACAATAGCATTACATGATTAAAAATGCATAAGACCCTATTTGCATGTTTAATTTATCATCTGGTGCTGACTGAATCATATTAGATTGCATCTGAAGTTTTTGCCGAGAGTGAGTTGCAGACTGAATTATACAACAGAGTCTGGCAGGGTTCAGACAGGCAGTTTTTTATCAAATAACACTGGTTTTAGGCACTGGTTCTGGTAGGAAGAATTTGGACCTTGTTTTGCTTAGTGGCGGTTAAGATAACCTAAACCAAATAGAGTGATATACCCTGTAATAGTTGGGAGTGTGTGGCAATTGCTCAGTATTATGAGTAATTCAATATGCAGAGTTTAGCATTCTGGGAATCTTAGCTACCATATGCTTTTTAAGCCCTCTAGTATGGCGTCATTCACTACATACAGTGAATGGTCAAAAACCAAGAATGATGGGTGCTTACTTATCACTGGGTGGACTTTCAGTGGCTCATGGTATATCCATTATGAGAATGGACCATAGCTCATTGGTAGAGTGTGAGCTTTACACGTTTACTCCCCAACTCTCCAATTACTAGATAGCAAGAAAGTAATGGGAAGTGCCTCTGGCTGAGACACTGGAGATCTAACAGACACTACTGGGCTAGATGAGCTGATCCCCATCATGGGCAACTTGAAGCCCATCAATGCACTTCCCATGGTCACCTAGAAGGCTGATGTGGGAAGAGAATACTGAACTAAATAGACCCTTGGTCTGATATAAAACGTCTCTTATCTTCTTAATAGGTAAGCCTACTATAAGGTTTCTGTAGTGGTTCTAGGGGTTGCTCATGCGTAAGCTGGTGCAAACACCCAGCTGGGTTGCCTGAGTGAACCTTTTCTGTCCGGACAGCCACTCACCCGTGGCTGTCTCAATCGCTGGCAGAATCCGTCAGTGGGCGTTTCTTAAACTTCTTCCAGCAAAGGACAGGAAAATTGGCTTCCAGGTGGAAAGATCCAAATTAGAAACAGAATTGTTAGAACCCAAGACAAAGAATTTGTCAAGAATGTATAACTTGCTGCTGAAATGGAATACTCAAGATGAAACGGTAAAATCGGCTATGATTAAATGGGCACAGGACGTTGGTCATAACATTATGTTTCCTGACTGGGAACAGTTATGGACCACAGGTATGAAATTTACGGCATGTAATGCCTTAAGAGAGAATATTATGAAAATGATATACAGGTGGTACATAACCCCAGTCAAGCTTGCGAAAATCTATCACTTGCCCGATAACAAATGTTGGAAATGTAAAGAAACTGAAGGTACATTTTTTCACCTTTGGTGGACGTGCCCAAAGATTAAGGCTTTCTGGGAAATGATATATAATGAATTAAAAAAGGTATTTAAGTATACCTTCCCTAAGAAACCAGAGGTCTTTCTCCTGGGCATAGTCGGCCAAATGGTGGTAAAGAAGGATAGAACTTTCTTTATGTATGCAACAACAGCAGCAAGAATACTCATCGCAAAGTATTGGAAGACACAAGAACTTCCCACGCTGGAGGAATGGCAGATGAAACTTATGGACTATATGGAATTGGCGGAAATGACTGGTAGAATCCGTGACCAGGGAGAAGAGTCGATGGAGGAAGACTGGAAGAAATTCAAAGATTATCTTCAGAAACACTGTAAAATTAGAGTGATGTTGGACTGAAAACAAGTGGTTTCCAGCTGCACAGGTTAAAGTTAAGGATAGATTAAGATTAAAGATCAAGATTAAAGATGTTTAAAGAAATGGAAATTTGATATTAAAAGGGAAAAATTTAAAGTTATATGATATTAAGATCAAGGATTAGGTTTAAAAAAAAGTTGAAGTTATATATTTTAACATTTTATTAAATTAAAGATTGGGATTAAAAAAGTGGAAAAGAAACTGCTGGACAAATAATGTGGACTGGAATACAAAAGAGGGAGGTTTGAGGAAGTCTAGAAAATAAGTAATGTAAAATTGGAAATGGAAAAGAGAGTTTGTTTTTAATTGTTGTGTTTTGTGTTTTTATTGTTAAGTTTTGTATTGTTTTTTGTGTGTGTTGTTTTTTTTTGTTTTGTTGTTTTAAACTTTAATAAAAAATTATTATTAAAAAAAAAATAAACTTCTTCCAGCAAAGAAGCTCTTTGACGCCTAGTCTCCTCCTACTCTCTCTGCGCGAAAGCCTTCTACGCAAGGAGGGCGTAGGCAGCGGAGGACCTCTACTCTCCCCGCTGGTCCCCGGCAAGGAGTCATGGGACCGCCTTGCCGCTTCCCCCATCTGCCCCCCTTCTCCACTGGTGCTACGCTGATTCTCTTCCCCAGCAGATGGGCTGCCTCTCCCACTCCCGGGACGCTCTCCAGAATCCCTCTGGATTTTGCTCTCTTCCTCCGGCACTGATGGCAGTTCCCTGACAGTTTCCTATGACTTTTCAGTGACTGCATGTACAAATAGCAAACATCTCCAACCATTTTGATCTTCAAGCAAAAAATTGTTAAAGCCTTGAAAACCAAATGTTCACAAACCCACACAAAATACAACTCAATTCTCTACAATGTAGACTGGCATACTGAAATTAAAATATATGCTTTGTGGTGATTAGACTACATTTTCCCATTCTGTCTTTCAGATACCACTTTCATTTTATTATGTCTTCAGGGATTTTTTATCAACGCTGTAGGAAATTAGCATAACTAAGAAAATTAGGTTTAGGCAAAATGATAGAGGAATCACTTATTAAGACAACTATTTGGTGATTAGCATTACGACCTTCATTCATTTGGCCCTTAACTCACTATAATATTTAATATGCAGTAAACGACTATGCCACTGATAATACAGAACAGATAGAAATAACATGGTCACATTAGTTATTCCTTTGAGAAAACTATAAACATAAGAAACTCTGTCTTTGTCTTTACTTAAATCAATATTTTCCTCAATGGAAACAAATGCAAACAATAAAGAGAGCAAAAGACACATTCTTCACTTGAAAGAAGAGTGTAAGAAAGAGTAAGACTCCAGGGAAATACATCTATCATTTCATGCTTTACTCTCAAAATGTTAGCACCTACCGTCTTTTTCGCTCTATAGGACGCACCAGACCACAAGACGCACTTAGTTTTTGGAGGAGGAAAACAAGGAAAAAAATATTCTGAATCTCAGAAGCCAGAACAGCAAGAGGGATCGCTGCGCAGTGAAAGCAGCAATCCCTCTTGCTGTTCTGGCTTCTGGGATAGCTGCGCAGCCAGCATTTGCTCCATAAGACGCACACACATTTCCCCTTACTTTTTAGGAGGGAAAAAGTGAGTCTTATAGAGCAAAAAATACGGTATATGGTATATTATATGAAGTTAATGGATATTTAAAATTTCTTGCTGAATAGCCAACTTTTAGGAAAACAATCTGTATATGCTCTGAAGATTAACACATTACAAATACAATACACAAGAGTGGATGCTCCTGGTCTAGAACAATAGAGTACACTCAAACAGTTCCTTGTTTTCATGAGTTTTCTTATTAGCACAGGGTCATAGCTATATCCCGAAAACCTTTAAATGCAACAAATCTGCACCCAGCCTTCCTTTCTACAAGAAATGGCATCCTAAACATCGCGGCTTCAGGAAGAAACAGGAATGAACTGACTATGAACTAGAAGATTGATTTTAAAATGCCTAGGACTAAACTGTAATACAGTGATTGCCAAATTTACTGGGCCCATGGGGTCATCTACAAACTGCAGAAAGCGCAGTGAGCACCACCACCACCACAATTCCCTGCAACCTATTTTACTGGTTACAATCTGATGCATCTTTCAAGCATACACGTAATTTCAGCAAGAGGGAGGCAGGGTATCCTGTGGGCAGCACGAACTACCTCTCTAGGCACACTGCATTTCAACCCCTGCTATAAGCAGGCACTTACAATTAATAAAAGTTACAGAAACCTTTTAAACAGCAATACTGTTAATGTAAACATATCCCCATAAAACTGATGTAACAGGAACTAACACTAATTAGTAAACTTTTGTAACCACATTTGTGTTTGAAGCCCAGAGTCATTTCTGCAGAGCAATGGACCAATATTTAAAACACTGCAGTCAACACTAGTTAATCACTTGTGTTGATTATCATTTTAAATATATGGGCTTAAAGCAGACCTAAGGGAGGGGCAACTACCTATCTTTGTTGGACTCAATTCCAAATTTCTGCTGAGTCTAGGGAAGGATTTAAAAAACTTGACAGTTTACTCCATTTCCCATGCAATCTCCACTTATTTAATATAACAAGATGCCATATTATTTCCTGCACATCACGCCCAAAGATGCATCACAACAGACATTACTACAAACAGCAGTATCTGCCAAGCCAATTCCTTCTGTGGCTGCAAGTAGAGATGAAAATACCATGTGTAAATGGGACATTGCCTGTCACTACTGTAGGAAATTCTTCACTGTGTCACCTGTAACAAAACTAAATGGCACTGATCCTGTTCTCACTGAAGTCAATGAGAAATTTACTATTCGTTGCAAATCAGAGCAGTTTTGTTAACGGCCTAGAGAGACAGCCTTGTGGATTATGCTACATGCTTTTAAAAGACCGATTTGCAGGTTGACATCCCCCCCCCCCACTGAACTCTTCCATTTGTCTCGAAATATCAGCTGCAAGCACTTTCTCAATTGATTTATCCATTTCCCAAGGTTATCTTGTCTTACTGTAGCTTGTGCAAGTTTGTCTAGAAGTATTATCTATAAAAATGCTAGGCTGTTACTTCCAACCAAGAGCAAAGTTCCATGAGTATAAAAATATACACCTGTATATCACATTATCCTAGATACTTTATCCTTTCCTCAGTTAAACTGCTCAACTTATTTATAATATAATCACTTACACACTATTACAGGCCAGAGAATGTACATTTTTGAACAAACAGGTTTTTTTTTCAGAGGCAGGTGTATGTGTGAGAAGACTGCACTTTGAAATCATTGATAGGTTCTGAATACAGTTTTGAGATTAATTGTCTATCTTTATTTCCAAGCTGCCCAACTCTTCCATGTTTTAAAACACTTATTGATTAGTTATTTAAATGAGACACAAGTACTTTCAATGAGGCTACTTAATATGTAATTGGTTATGAACAGGGTCATGTGTACTTCATAGTGCCGTGCAAGTGGAAATTTGGTACTAAATGGTACCCAGAGCACCTCGGGTTTTTTCTTTTTATAATATTACAAGTTTGCAACCTGTAAAAGATCAAGTATCTGTATTAGGCACAGCACACCAAGTAGGATGGACTTGACATTCATTTACTCTTGTATTTATTTACTACCGTTCCTCTATGATGGAACCGAGGACAGTTGTTCTTACTGTAAAAGGTATTTCACTGTGAATGTACAAAGGGCACCAAGTGGGTTGCGTTTTGCACCAAGTTTGTCCTCTCCCTCCTGACTTCCATTGCCAAACCTAGGGCCTTACCGTTTGTACATCCCATTTAGAGACCTCTTACATCCACAGGTGGAAGAGGCATTGTATTCAGAACCATCCCTGCATAGCTTCAGCTGCATCATACACCATATGGGTGTAAGAAGAGGCCTGCTAGGTCTAGTCCAGAATTTCATAACAAGCCAGTTGCCCATGTGAAGTCCACAAACAGGACTTGAGTGTCACAGCACTCTCCCTACTTGTGATTCCCAGTGACTGACATTCAGAGGCATACGGTCTCCAACAGTGTATGTGATCCATACAAAAACTGTTTTGCATATAATCTGACAGAGTGTAATTTCATCTTGTTAAAAGACAAAGAACAGAAGATCTCTGGTAAAGGGATGAAGGCTCAAATGGTAGTGGGGCCATACCTTTTTGTTTCAGGCCATAGGTGTTCTTCTCTATGGAGTGGACAGAACTTTTGAGGTGGGAGGAGTAAGGTGAATTGCCATGTTCTACCTCCACTGTTGGGAGACTGTATGCTTGTAGCCATTCACCTCAATCCTCCCACCTCGGAGTCCTCTCCACTCCACAGAGAAGAACTGAGCTGAATGGGTAATGTCATGACCTGGGACTTAAACTGCAGATCAACTGCAGATGACTGTCCAACACCTATGGCCTGGAACGAAAATGTATGACCAATGCCTTGCAAAGCAGCAGCAATGGCTGTAAGTATACCAAGAACATATAGCATCAAGCAACAGGGTTTCAGGACCCTATGTAGCCCCTTACCACCCCACTACCATTTGGTTAACTTATGTAGGCTACATCATTGTGATTTATGGCACTCAAGTCATAATGCCCTACATTTGCCTTAGCTAAACTGAACTATTGTCTATACAAGCACAGTACTGTATCTGCAGATCAGCATGATTAGTAACCAGAAATTACAACCTTCAGTTACTATTTTTTTTAAGAAAAAAGAAAAGAAAAGAACAGAACACCACTGAGCAAAGGAAAGGCAATACATGAACCTTTGAGCCTTCATCCCTTTATCAAAGATCTTCTATTCTTCATCTTTTAACAAGATGAAATTACACTCAAATTATCTGCGGAACAATTTTTGTATGGATTGCATAATTAGAATCAGCAGCATATACGCTGAGTTTGCACTCTTCAAATCACTTTGAAATCGTCCTATTGACTACAGTGAAATAACACTAGAATTGCAATATTGAAGCGCTTTAGCCGACTGCAGTCTCACCAATAAAGCATTTTTGCTACTGTGTCACTACCAAGATTCCACAGAAACCCCTGAGCCTCAATTTCTGACATCTGATTGAATGTTTGCCGGAAAGTATATTTTTGTGTACATTAAAAACAATCATTCAAGTGAGCTCTCTTCCTTGCAGCAACAGTCAACCTAAACATGCAGTACTGAAATTTATATGCTGTTCAGAACAATTGCATGTTTTATTCTCTAGCTACAGATCAGAAACATACTTTCAAAAGGAGGTCAGAATTGTTTTTCTGACAGTCTGACCAGTTTTGTTTTTCATAATGTGCTCATGAGATAGCCATGCCAACTTTTATCAATAACTGTCTACTGTCGCAAGACAAGCATGTTTCTTGAGAGCTACTTTGATAAAAGTGTTTCTTCTAGCTGACCTCTGCATGGTGAAAATGAAAGACTGTAAACTCCCAACCTCTCTTCTAATGTGCAGGAAAGGCAATAACTAAAGTACAAGAACTACACATTTATTTTATTCAAAATAAATGCCGGACCTCATGATTCAACCGCTGCTTTCCACACCGAGTGAAAGCATGCAAAACAAGTCCAAATTGTGGACTGGGGCACACTAATCTCTTGAAAGAGAAGAGTGCCTCCTAAAAATAGGCCATCTTGCAAGTCTCGTTTATGTATACTACAACTTCCATGATGCTTGGGATAGCCAGTGGCAGGGGGGTGGGGACGGAGAGGCACCATGCGGTATCGATCGTTCTTCAATTCCAATATACAGATAGTGTCACCATCGTGAGATATTAACAATGCACCAAAACTGCATCATGCAACTAACTGATAAATAGGGGAATCCTGAAACAGCACTATTGGCCAGAGCGCACAATCCTATTTCTAGGTACTGGCTGACTGACTGGGCAAAGGGTACGGTCAGATACTAGAAAGCAATATTGAATCCTATATCCAGGGGCTCTGAAGAGGTGCCTGCCTTTATCTGGAATCTCATCAAGAAAACATGCTTTCATTTGAGTGTATAAGGCCTCCTATTTCAACCTATTTTAAAAAAATTGCCACACATGCCCATGGAATCCGAAGTCTGGTACACATAGCCAAAGGTTTCTTAAACAAGTTAGGAACAGAAAACTAAATTATGCTCTTGAGGAAGAAGAAGAGGAGTTTGGATTTGATATCCCGCTTTATCACTACCCGAAGGAGTGTCAAAGCGGCTAACATTCTCCTTTCCCTTCCTCCCCCACAACAAACACTCTGTGAGGTGAGTGAGGCTGAGTGACTTCAGAGAAGTGTGATTAGCCCAAGGTCACCCAGCAGCTGCATGTGGAGGAGCGGAGATGCGAACCCGGTTCACCAGATTACGAGTCCACCGCTCTTAACCACTACACCACACTGGCTCTCCATTTTTGCTGAAGTTTCAAAGACAGCAACACCTCTTTCATGCCTTCAAGCACAATCTGAAAACGCTCATCATTCAATCAAATGTTAATTCTGTCTTTCACTGAATACATTAACCATGGCGTTACCTACTTCGCCCTACATGCCTGAATACATTTTCATACCGATCAAATATCCAAGTCACTCTGAACCTCTCGGAAAACTGGGAATATATATTCCCAAAGGAAAATTGTCAGCGTCTCCAAAGCAAGCATTAGTTTGATCTTATACACAATGGGCACCTATGCTCCTGCTGAAAACAAAAACTGGCCTTTAAAATGCAACTTTGCAGAGCAGACAGCAGATCAATTAGAAACGACAAGAGAATTCTATTCATGTCTCCAAACCTGACAGATACATTAAGGGAGCTTGACTGAACATGTGAAGGAAAAACTGTTGAGCCAACAATGGCACATCTACTAAATACTATTTAGTGATTATTAGTACTGCCTCTCCTAGCTCCTGTTAATAAATAAAAAACCTTCTCACATGCTTAATCCGCTTATCCCAATGTACTTACGATCTGAAGAATACTCTATTTGTGACGACTGAACAGCTGCTCCTTCAGCTGGCTGTGGGGCAGCCAAGTTATTGTCAGCCTGAGCCTTGCGAACAAGCACTGCCAGTGGGTGATCAGGGTCCACCACCTTTAAAGGCTGATGGGGAAGGAAAGCAAAGCATGAAAAGTTCAAAATTTCTTTCTCAATGCCCCCACCCCACCCGATTCCTTGCCACTAATTTACCATATTGGCATTTTAAAAGGTTGCAAAAGGGGCACTTAAACTTTATATGCCTGGAATTGGTTTCAAAAGGCTTTGTAGAGTTGTGAATGTGATTATTATAAATTTGCAATAAAAGCTGTGAAGTTTATTATTCCCCATTAATACAATGCTTTAAAATTAAAATCGGCACAATCTTTGCCCAACCCATCCTACAAAGCACATCCCAGTTCTGCTTTACAAATTGGATAACAGGACAAGTGCAAGCACAATGGTAATACTATTAAATCCATGCTAACAAAAAGGTCACAAAGATGTCAGCAAGCTTTCAAGTTCATTAAAATGCTTCATCAGACTGGACTTTAAGAAAAAATGGGAAGGAAGAAAAAACATGTTGCTGGGCAAAT
The DNA here is from genome assembly GCF_964106645.2 of Podarcis pityusensis. NCBI lineage: Eukaryota > Metazoa > Chordata > Lepidosauria > Squamata > Lacertidae > Podarcis > Podarcis pityusensis. The sequence goes on from NC_138041.1 coordinate 34,036,240, forward strand.
CTTTAAAAAAGCCAAGTGTCTGCAAAACAAACGTGAAGCGGTGAGTGGGACAGCCCATAACATCTAATTCTATTTTAAGACTATTGCAAGCTGCAGACTTCTCCTCCAATACATCTCCGTTTTTGGTTTGTTTTTTAAATTGTTTAAGACTGAGCAAGAGTCTTGAAAGTTTGCTCACTAACATTTTAGTTAGTCCTACTACCATGTATTTATCCACAAGTGGATTTTCTAATGGAGTAACATGCCTATCTGCAATTTTTGTCTACTTTGGAGGAACAGTAATTTCAAAAGGCCACAACCTGTGGATTTAAGCCTGTCCTCAACAATATATGTCCCATCGTATTTGATCCAGGTCTACTATACGTATCCTAGAAATAGTGCAACTGAGGGATGGATTCTTTCACTGACATCTTAGTCCATAGAAGCTCAAAGATGAAATCATACTATTTTGCAAATGTAAATTACATACTGGCTCTATATACACATGTATCTTACTTACTGCACTTGATTAATCAATATAAATGTTTTTTTAACTCAGTCAATGTAATCAAGAAGAATCTTCTGTTTGACCTTGTGATTTATGACATCTGAGTCACTGAAATTATTTAAACAGCTATTTTATTTAAATATGTTTAATTAAAATAAAAAGTTTCTGATGGCAGCTAGAAAACACTGTGTTATCACTAGTCAAGATTCTAAAAGCTACACAACTCATTAAACAACTTGTTACACAACCCAAGGTAGGCTTTCAGGGCTTGTATATTCTAAAAAGCATCTCCCCAAGCTGCGTGGAGAACCCACTTGGGAATTTCAGAAACAGTTTGTGATACGCTACAGGGAGCTCTAATTCAGAGTATAAAATTCCAACTTAGGATTCAGGGAACTACTGTTTGTGAACACCTATCAACTTAGATGTCTCACAAAGAAAACAGGTGCTCAACAAGATATAAAACACTAAAATGAAATTTTGCATGCCGAAATACCTTCATAAGCTCTTCAAGTCTACTGTGCTTTTTAGAAGCAAAGAGGCTTGGGTGCAGGTAGTTATCTCCATCGTAGTCATCATCTTCATCATCAGTACCTCCTGCATCTGTTTAAAAATTGTATGGTTGTGTTTTATCATTTCAGAGATATTGAAGGGAGTGACTTGCAGGATATTAAAATTCACAGGCTATAGGTTTTATAAGGAAATCAATAATTATATCAAATTCATTCCCTAAGCCCTATATCTAAATCTTTCCAATGTATACATTAGATAAGTTGCACAGGAATGAAGTGTGAAATCCAAGGCTGCTGTCCTGCTCATGGAACAGCTTTTGTTCCAGTAGAGGCACCTGCTAATGTAAGAGAGGATAAATAATTCTCTCCTATTCCCCCTTCCCAATGCAGCTTCCTCTGCTCTATGAAAAAATCTGTTCCAGAGGATTAGAGGGCTGTCCAGAACAGCACAGAAGGAGGAATGGAGAGCTGCAGGAAATGCAACATTTCTTCTGAGTACAAACCAAGCCTGCAAACAGGAGGGTTACATTAGATTTCCCTCAAAAGCCTTTTAGACATCTGAATAGTGTGCATCTAATTTATGCCACCACACGTGGCCATAGCTGTGCATCTATATTTGCTCCTTGCATAACTTGCTACCTGTATGAGTCCTAATGAGTCCGCAATGATGTAGCCATGCAGAAGAGAATGAATGCACAGTATTCTCAACTTATTATTACAGTGATGCCCCGCAAGACGAATGCCTCGCAAGACAAAAAACACACTAGACGAAAGGGTTTTTCGTTTTTTGAGCTGCTTCGCAAGACGATTTTCCCTATGGGCTTGCTTCGCAAGACGGAAACGTCTTGCAAGTTTGTTTCCTTTTTCTTAACACCGTTAATACAGTTGCGACTTGACTTCGAGGAGCAACTCATAGAACGCGGTGTGGTAGCCTTTTTTGAGGTTTTTAAAGACTTTGGTGATTTTTGAAGCTTTTCCAAAACTTTCCCGACACCGTGCTTCGCAAGACAAAAAAAATCGCAAGACGACAAAACTCGCGGAACGAATTAATTTCGTCTTGCAAGGCACCACTGTATTATAGAACTACATATTACATACATTTACCGTGTTATTTAAATGATCTAACTTAGTTTTCTAACTGGTGTGTCAAGTACAATGCTTCCTGAAGGCCCGCTTTCTTATACCTTTAGGGGAGCCACATCAAATAGGTAAAGACTGAAGTTACTACTTTAGGTATTTTCAGGACAGATTTAAATTAAAAAGCAGCTTAGCTGAATATTAGGCTATGCCCTGGAAGCCCATTATTCTAACATATTTAAACTTCTCATAATTATCTGCCAGCAAGATACATAGCCTTTGGTAACTACATGTAATATTTACAACAATAATTAAGAGAACACTTCTCTTATCCATCAAGATGCTGGAATGATTTAGAAAGAAATGCATAAGCTGCTGCACAGCCAATGCCATTTTTAAAAAGTACTAAACTTACTTTTTTCCTCCTCTTTTTTCTTTTCTGAAGTGGCAGCATATCGCCCCTCCTTCATAGCTTTCTGAATAAACTTGTAGTAAGGGTTGAGGTAGTGGTCAAACCGCAAAAAGTCAAACTGAGAGTTCCGAGCTTGTTTTGCCTTCAGCATAATCTCAAACTGAGCCCCCTGCTTGCAGACGAAATTTGCAGTCCGTTCTATGATTGCATGCATTTTGGCTGTCGGTGGCTAGAAGAAGTGAAAATGATAAACTTGTGCAGTTTATCTTTTACAGAATCTGTCCACAGTTTCCCCTCCCCCATTGAAGCAAACACCCTCTAAATCAGAAGGATGTATCCCCACTTTTGAGAGCTTCACCACTTGAGATGAAAATAGCTAGTATATACTCCATTTTCTTAAACTCGAATACAAAGGCGAACATACAGTTTACAACTTAAGCTACTGGTGCCCACAGTATCTAGTAGCATTTAGAATTTCTGACTTACCAAACCTACTGGACACATGCATACAATCATATTTCAGCTTAAAAAGAGTGAGCCTTATTTTGCCAGAGGCAACCAATCTGAAACAAGCCAGGATAGTTTCTGGGTTTGGGTGTACAGTGGTACCTCGGGTTACATACGCTTCAGGTTACAGACTCCGCTAACCCAGAAATAGTACGTCGGATTAAGAACTTTGCTTCAAGGATGAGAACAAAAACCGTGCTCCAGCGGCACGGCGGCAGCGGGAGGCCCCATTAGCTAAAGTGGTGCTTCAGGTTAAGAACAGTTTCAGGTTAAGAACGGACCTCCGGAAATAATTAAGTACTTTACCCGAGGTACCACTGTAAAGGGATATTTTCTGGCATGTTTCCCAAATAGCGTGAAGAGAGGAGCAAATGAAACATACTGTTATCTCAATTTATTAAGGCATTATATGATCATCCAAACTAAAAAAAAAGGTAAGGTAAAGGACCCCTGGACGGTTAAGTCCAGTCAAAGGCAACTATGGGGTGCTGCGCTCATCTCGCTTCAGGCTGAGGGAGCCAGCATTTGTGCAGAGACAGCTTTCCAGGTCATGTGGCCAGCATGAATAAACCACTTCTGGTGGTAACTATGTTATTGAGGACTGGTAGAGACTCAAAACTCCTATCTACCTAGCACTGCAGAAATTCTACTTAATACACGGATGGTGGACCATGTTCAGCTTGGGGAGTGACAAGCTGTACAAGACCTTTCAAACAATGCTCCTAGACCTCATTTTACAAAATCTAGATTAGAAAGCTTGGGTAGCTGCAAATGCCAACTGCTCAGAAAGCAATCAAGATGCTCATATTAATCATGTTATTCATTTTTCTACACTCATTTTGGCTCCAGCATGCTTTCCCACAACAATAAACAACTATGATTCTTTTCCAATACAGGCACAGCTACTATCTAAATGAACTTCACAAGGACATACTTTCTGATGAGCAGTATTTATAGCAGAACATTAGTTTCAGAGCTGCCCATCATCTGCATGCCATGCACAGAGATGAACAATTAGAAGCATAATGCATATATATCCTAGACCCTCCTCAAACGGAGAAGAGAATGACTGCAATACTATCCACTATTGCTGACTATGACAACTTAGCCTTCTAAGAACAAAACCATTCAAAGAAATGTGTCATTTAAGAGCTTTAAGCGCTCTATGGCAGTACACTGCTCAGAGTTTTTGTTTAATTTTCCACTTCACTAGCTCTGTTTTCCTTAATTACTTACACAAGAGGCATTTTCATCCTCCTCTTTTTTTTTAAAAAAAAAAAGCACCTCCATAATTCTAAAATGATGCATTGCTACTGAAATCAGCCTTTTGCACAATTTCCTTTACACAGTTGGCATCAGATTTTATATCGACAGCTTCATGTGTTTCTTATGTAACAACTCAGCATAACTCCAATTGTGTGGTTACTTTAAAAAGCAACAGGGGAACAATATTTGAGGAAAAGAATTACAAGATGATGAATCCATACTGACAAATCTAACTCAAGGACATGTGCAATAGTTGAAAAGACCTTAAAACACACATTTTTGTGATATATACCTGCTTTTGTGGCAAGATTAAGAAGAAAAAAACCCCCAGTAAATAGTGCAGATATTGACTGAAAGACATTACAGGTTGTCTTATATGGCAGGTATGATTGCTAGCACTACTGATACGTCAGTAAAAAATGACCTGTAAAAAATGCTTTCGGATGCAACTACAGATATGGCAGAAGCCTACACACTACAACCTAATGCTGATTATCCCTGAACAGTACTGGGGACTTTGGCAGTTCCTAATGTCTACAGGAAACACACTGTCTTCAGATTCTTAAGATGGTGAAGCATAGTCTTATTAAGCTGTGCTAAAACATTTGCACAGTCTACACACATAAAGATGACCAAACAGCAAAACTATTTCCTGCAATTTATCAGAGTTAAAAACGACATTGTTCAGGCCTATGCATGTTGGACTTCACATGTGTAGGCACCATCCAAACACTGCATCCAATGTATGGGTGATCAGATTTGCAATAGGTGCTGAAAGACAGTAGGTGGGCAAAGACACAGAAGTGACCTGATTTCATTGCCTACCTCTGCATTCTTTCAGCAAAATCTGCATCAATAGGACACTGAAGAATTTCCAAAGGAAAACATGATTAGATATGTTAGCTGAAGCACATCTATTGTTGTTATCTATATTAAAAAAAAAATCTTCAGCTCCTGCCTGTTCTACCCTAAGATACCTAATAGCAAATGTCTGTTCAGTTAAATTGTGGAACCAAGTACACCGCTGTTGTTTTTTCAATTTAAAGTTAAGAATCCATCAACAAGTTGTTAATCCATTCCATGCTGTTAATCAGCTTCACGCTGTTAAGGGAGCAATCCTGACAGCAGGTTAACACTTTTAGTGTTGGATTTGTCAAGAATCCACTTTGCAAGGTGTTTAATATACTGGAATTCATAAATGTGTATTTCACATTATTTCAGCTGTTCAATAAATATGCTAGACCAGCATTTCCCAAATTTAGGAAACTCTAACTTAACATGGACTTTTGGTTCATTTAACCCTCCAGAAAAGTCTGGAGTGTGTAAAGAATTACTCGACACTTGAGAAGCAACGGAGAACCTTTTCCAGTCTGGTGCCCTATTTCCCATCCTGGTCAGCCTTCCCAGGGGCTGCATGCCAGAGCTACAAATATCCCCAACTGAAAACCTGGAGGGCTGCTGCCAGCAACGGTACACAATACTGAGCTAGATGGAACAATGGTCTGACTCAGTGCAAGGCAACTTCCCATATACCAATATAGCAAGCAGCAGCCTCTACTGCGGACTCGGTGCAACACAAGTACTCCCCTCCTAGCACACTGTTTCCCCAGGAGACAGTTTAGGAATTAATACGGGAAACATTTAACAGCCAGATCCTGTGCATATTTACTTGGGAGCAGGTCACCCAGTGTTCAATGAGGCATACTGCCAGGTGTGTATATGATTTGAGCCTAAGTCTGCTGATTTCAATTAAGACCAAGCACTGAGCAGCATGACTTCTGACAAGATTCCTAGGAAGATTTTACAATACATTTTTTTAGAATTGGTTGCCAAACGCTTTCTGCATAACAAGTAATTCCAGAAAAACAAAAACTCAGTCATTTCAAAAATGTTTCAGATATGACATTGAAACACATACACATACTACACTTACCAGCTCCACGTCAGAAGGTACAGTCAGTCCCAAAGGAGCAACAAATGGTTCTTCATTTTCCTCTACATGTTCTGCCTTGGCCGCAGCAGCTATTAATAAGAAAATGATATAACAGCTAGTTTTGCAATCTGAACACAACACACATAAACCATAGCATAAGCATTCTTAACATGTCTGACAGTCAATTTTTTCCTACATATTTTAATGCTTTTTATAATTCCAATTTTTGTTTCATAGTTTCTATTTGGTTGGCCTATCCTTGCCACCAAAAAATCTCAAAATATGCCTGTGATTAATTGTGCAGTTATGAACAGCAAATAAAGTCAGATTGTCAGGGTTTATTTACAACAGAAACATTCAAACCACCCAGGAACTTCATAGCAATTCCCACTCCACCCCCCACAAACGGCAGATAATCTAACTAAAAATCCACACGTGCCGCAGACAGTCTACTACATATATTATCTTTGGGGTTCTTTTTTCTGGACTGTAATTAAGCTCTCAACCTCACCACCTGAAATACACACATCTTTACAAAGAAGGATGGCAGAAATTATATCTCTTTGTATCTCAAAGCAATTAAACCATCACAGCAAGACTGTGTTTCCTGGAACTGACATAGAACACCTGCAATGAAGTGACTTTCCAGCATACATGGTTCATGGGATCAGAACCAATTAATAAGAGGAAAATGTTCTCTTCAAAGTGTATATGCAACCATATTATTTCAAAATGGCTAGAAATAAATCTTTTGTGCAAATCTTGATACAATCCACCTTCTGGGTTTTGAACTGATTGTTCTCCCTGCCCCCTGCCTCTTCCTATCCTACAATTCTCATTCCTTTCAACTCAATTAGTATCAGTAAACAGAGAGGCTCACCAGTACAATGGCACCTAGTCCTTTAATGCATGTAATCTTAAAGCATTCTTAAGAATACAACAAAAAGCACAGAGGTGCAGTTAATAAATAATGCCATTAAACTTCACCCAATGTTTACTATACTTCAAGCCAGATCTGCACTGGTTTTCACTTGCTTTTCTTTTTAAAGACACTTGCTCCCTCCCCTGCCCGCCTCCCCATCATCTGAAAGGCTTCTCCAGAGGGCGGGGGACCCTCCTGAGCCAGCATAGGATGGGCACAGAGGGCTGCAGAGGAACAAGAGAAAAGGTCTCTTTAAATCAAGCAAAGGCAACCTGTGTGAGTGCTTTTGTGACAACCTAAAACCACAGTGGGCACACATAGTGTTAACAACCTGAGTTCTTAACACAGAATTGGTATGTCGCCTCCCCTCCCCTTTGTGAATTCTCACAGCCATAATTAACACCAATCCCGCTCAACCAGAGTTTGGAGCTATCTAATAAGGACACAAAAGGATACCAAACTTGACAACAAAAGAATTTCATGGAAATGTTTTTGACATTGCTATATCGTTCTAATACACCCATGACTTTTCATTTGCTGTAGAGTCAGATATGCCGCCATTATACAAAATGGTCCCTACTGACAGACGGTATAGGTCATATGATTATGATACACAAAATCAATGGGCTCAGGAACACCTCAGAATAGGATTGCCCTGGGATGGCACAGCTGAAAGGCATCACATTGGCCAGGGAACCAAGGAAGAACATAAAGGAAAGAGACAGCTCAACCAGCCCCATCCACTGGCCAGAGATAAAATCATATGCAGGGAGCTTGCTTTCCACACCCAGAAATAACTCGATTCATTCAACTGCCAGTTGCACAGAGGCTGCAAAAACATGGGGAATGGGCACATGGGTCCCATCTATCAGCCAAAAGGAACAAGAACCTATTGCTATTCAAATGAGAACTCAAGCAAGGGGGAAATCGTCCCGGCCTCATATGGCTACATGCCTGCTTACAGCATACTACTTAATTCTAAGTTTTGAAGAAGAGAGTTCCCTCTATCCTTTCCCATGACTCCCCTTCCCTTATGTGCCTTGTCCTTTTAATTTGTTAGCCTGGTGGCCAGGCCTGATTATTTTGCTTTAATTATTATTGATGTAAACCACTTTGGGACCCAATTGTCAGAAAACCTGGAGAAAGATAAAGCAGATAAAGAATCAGATTTCTGCTTAAATTGTAGAATTCTGTGCTACACTGACTTAACTATTATGGTACAACACAAGCCAAAAGAGCTGGGAAGTGTTGAGTCTGCTTTTTGTCCTAAATCTGCAGGGACTGCAAGACATGGAGCAGATGAAGAGACTTAACCTCCCTACACTTCTCAAATATTTTCAACAGTTTCCTGCAAAGCTACTGTTCTACCTCCTGTTTAGGAAAACACTTTGAGACAACTAAGTTCACTACAGGGAGCCTGCTTTAATGATCTGCCTTAAGAACATGTTTCACTCCAGTGGCGCTAAAAACTCTAGAAGTGTGTTGTAAGATTTGACACAACAGTGAGTCTTGCCATTACCAAGTGTTAAAAGCGTTTTGAGTTTCTCAAAGAGCGTCTAGGGTAGGGAAACCAAACATGTTAATTGAACAAAAAAAACAGCTACTTCTTTGCCCTTTAAAATTCTGACTCGCTATTCTCAAATAGGATTTAGATAACCTGAACAACCTGGGCCATAACTAACTAACTTTTTTTTTTTAAGCGTTTATTTATTTTCCAATAAAAACATCCAATTAACATATCAAATCAGATCCAATAAAAATAAAAAACTAAAATAAAAAGGTCCAATTGTCTTCCAAATTGTAATAATTTTGTTTTGACTTCCCACGGTCTGAATTTCGAAGCGCATTCAACATCATAGTCCTGCCTCTCATCATCCTCAATGTTATTCATAATTCCATGTCCGATTTTTCCCTTCCACATTTTGACTCTGGTTCTATGATCCTCATTCATTCGTGGGAGACGCCATTTTGTCCTTTGTTTTCGTCTTTAACAGACATTTCCGGTCTTAGAAGAGAAGTGGCTGCGAGTAGATCCCAATTATATATGAAAGTCCATCTGAACTCACTTTTTGAAGAGCAATTTAAGTTCTTAATGAGACTTGGCATGCATTACGGATTGTTGATGTTAAGGATAAAAGAATGGTTTTTTTACATATCAAGCCCCTCCACATTCCAAACGTCATGATGAGGATCTCTTTGAAGTTCAATCTTTTGCACCAGAGACTGTACATACTGCAGGTTTTTTCCAGCTTCTTCAATTCAGAGCGTGTCTGTTTGTTTTCCAAATCTTTATATTTTCCCAAACAGATGCGCCCGGCTATGGGGTGGCGTCGCAGGAGTGTCAACCGTCCCTAGCTCCGTGACCCAGTGCCCCTGCCGTCTGCCACATCGGCAATCTGGGGCAGACCGCGGGTCGTTGAGACAGTCCTCCCCTGCCCTGGGGAGGCTGCCAGGGCTAATTACCCCCATATCAGCCCTGAATTATCGGAACGGCTGAAGTCCGATTGTGTGGGATCAGCCATTTTCCACCGCCGGAAACAGGAAGAGCTAACTAACTAACTAACTGTTCCCCTTGCCTTCATCCACAGGTAGTTTTGGCAGCAACAAAAACAGAGTTCTTACCAAAAGCTGACAATCACTACAGAGTTCTCTTGTTTCTGACTGCATAGAAAATTCCTGTGTGTTTGTAAAAGAATACTGAGCTTCTGTACTGCATCAAAGCAATTCTCTCTCAGGAGAGGGTATTTAAAATAACCACACATTTGATATTCTATGACAAGGCAGAATCCTCCCAGAAAGCTTTTGCAGCCTTGAATAATTTCATTTCAGTTTGTCCATGTGTCTCCATTGATTAACGTAAGTAAACATGGTCAACTATAACAAAAAATGAAATACTGAAGAAGGGAATTGTAATTTTTAAAACTAACATTATACATTTGATAGATCTTGATTAATATGAAGTTTTCTGTTTTTGTATTTAATTTTATTACTTTTAGAGGCCAGCATTTATTTTTTTTTAATACAACCTTCTAATTTCTAGGATGAATGTGTTAATTACATGTTATACAATTAACAAGCCCTTTCCCAACTTCAATAATTCTTGTCCAGCTGAAGTTCCCAGAAAAGAAACACAAAGGGAAATAAAAAACTTTGTGTTGAGGTTAATGCATGACTCTTTGATAATCACCAAAAGATTTTAAAAACTACTAAATAAATAAAGACAAGCAATAAAGGTGAATTACTTAAAAAAAAAAAAGGCAAAACCATTTGAACTCTCGACTCCTTGCTATTAATACAAAACTAAAGGCTTCAGAATGAAGTTCATGCCTACCTTTGCTACTACTTGTCTTTCCTCAAATCAGAATGGAGTATCAGTTGCCATCCAAATGCTGCTGAACTACAACTCCAAGCACCCCTGATCACTGGCTATGTTGGCTGGGGCTGATCACTGGAGTTCAACAACCTTTGAATAGGCACAGGTTTCTCATTCCTGCTTTAGAGGGACATCTCTGGCATCCATAACATTGGAGTCCCCAGGAAACACAGAAAATAACAGTTTGCCTATTTGCATAATGACAAAACTCTCAGTTTGCTCAGATAGTTTTACAAATGGCATGGGATGATAATGCATCTTCAAAAAGATTGTTCTTTCTAGATCTCTCATACAGTTCACATGCTGAGCCTGAAAGTATTTTTCCTGAAGAAGGTAGTCTCCCTAATAATCCATAGAATCTTACCTTTTGCTTTTGAAGGCTGTTCCTCCTCCTCAGTGGGCTCCGAAGGATCATAATAATCACTACTGTAAGTGAATCCCACTGCATTATAGGTCCCGTCTTCTGCCAAAGCTTCACTCAGTCTCTTATATTCTTCCTCTTGAATAAAAATGCAAAATTCAATTAAAAAATGAACACAAAACTCCCACAAGACTTTTATTTTTTCAAAGTATGTTAATGGTTTGAAACCTAACATTCAACCACAACCATTTACAGCAAATGCACCACACAGGTCATCTGTGGTCACTGAGACTTGTGTCAGCCCCAGAGGGCAGAAGGCATATGCTTTTTTTGGTTTTGTCTGGATGATCGGTTTTCTCCTGCTGAGATAAGTGTCTTAAGAGTTAAATCATTCTACTTATAACAAAGACAAAGACATGAACTTTTTAATTGATACAATACTGTTAAAGAAGAACAGTTAAAAGTGTCTCAATTCTCAGCCTGCCCTCAAAACTTGGGCAAATTCTGTGTGGCTCTACATATAAACTATCCTGAGGTCCTCTCAGATACGCAAAGACGCTTGCTTTTCGAATCCACTGGGTACTGTCAAAATAATATCAGAAAGAGTGAGTATATAATGAGTGGGAACGAATTTTTAAAAAAGTTATTTTCAATTAAATGTGTTCTAACTCAGGAAGTTGTCCTTGAGCAATACCTTGCCTTGCCTCCTCCTCAAGCAAGTCCGTACGCAAGGCTAAATACCTCTCTTCATCACAGAGGGCTTCTATTCTAGCCTCCTCTTCAGACAACTGGTAATCTCTGTTCCATGTGGAATATTCAGCGTCATATTCAGAAAGGTCATGCAGGTGACCACGCCCATCATACCTGCAACATGAAAGATATGGTCAATGGAAGAACTTTGGGCTTTAGTTTCTGCCACTATACAAATACTTACCACACACATTTGAAAAAGAAGAAGATTTAATATGAATTAAATCAGTATTTTAATCTGACTAATCACTTCTCACCCACTACGATTTTTTTTTAAAATATAGGTTTCAAATCCCCCTTTAAGACTATTACAAAAGATCTTACTAGTTAAAAAAGAACCAATTCCTTCATTGTTCTTACCGTTTATGGTTCAACCATTCAACACCCTTGATAAAATACATATTTTTGTGGAAAGGCAATATGTTACATTTACACAAACCCAAATACATAAATACCTATCCGTAAGAACCAAACGGTCGCAATTTCCTCGCTTCTTTCTGCTAGTCTCGAACTCTCAGGAGAAATCTTCACCAAAGAAACTTGCGTCCATTGGAGGTAAAATCATGGCTAGGCTCGGCCCCTAGCCATTTGGCTGAGGAAAGAAGTGCTGATTATGTGATAGAGAGACACACATATATAGGAACAGTAACATATGTGCAATTTAAGGAGGTTCTCTACAGAGGGTACTAAAAATACCATAATGCTCAAGAGATACAGAAGTCTCCTTAAATACAGTTAAATGGTTTATTTTGGGCTTGTAAACAGCTTTTCATTTAGTCACCTTTGGCAAGTAAGAATCACCCTCAGGCAATCAAATATATTTTTGTAAACTGAAGTTTGTGCTACAAATGTATGATTGGCAAGTAGCTTAGTAAGCATTTTTATTGTCTAATAATTTCTGTGGAATTATTTGTGCAACATTGGTTTAGCTTAGTTTATTGACGAATGTTAGTAATAATCCAATGGTTTCCATGTGATTTGGAAAAAGTGAGTTGACACAGCAATGAATTCCACCAGTCCGAGATGGACACTGCATAAAAGTCTGACCAGCTTAAAATAAAAAATATCACAACAAGCAACAGATTACCAAAAGCATTTTCCCACAGGAATTTTGGCCTTGAATATCTCAATACCAATGTTATTTCATCTTCTGATGAAGATGAACAATTTTGGACTGCTCAAGATAAAAATGAGGATTCCTAGAAAAATATAAAAAATTTTCCTGCCCATCTGAAAGCTATTTTGTATTACAGTTGTGTGTATGTTTGTCAAACCTCCTTAATTTACAAATGTAGATTGTTTACTTTATAGGCCATGAGCATATGCTACAATTTGCTCCCACCGTTCTTCACAGCTGATTCATTCCAGACTACAAGCTGCCCAATAAGTGTGTGTGTGTCCCCACCCCTAACCCTACTGAAAATTCCACCAGCACATAAGACACTTGAATTTACAATGCTATTCAATTTGCTTAGCATGGAACCAAATTCCAACCAATAATCAATTTATCACTTCATCACCAATCCTTCAAACAAAAAACACTTGTTTGGTTGTGTACCTGGAAAAAGAAACTTTATTATCTAGTATCTATAGAGGTTTTCTGTATACAATTCATTTTCAGTCTTTACTGGCATACAATGGTCCTTTACAGAAATTGCCACGGAAAGTAATTTGTCATGTGCTTTGCCTAAGTTCAAGAGTGCTATCACTTTGGGATTATTTATCATAACATAAAAATTAGTTTTCAATTTGGGGCTTTGTGTGAAATTGAAACGGAAGGAGCAAACATTTACAATATGCCATGTGCCCCTTTTCAAACCAAAGTCATTCAGACTTTCCTGTGCTGAGTGTTATGGGGATTTCATCACTACTTAAAAATCTGGTTCAGTCTCCTTGTATATTAGTATTCGTGAAAAAGTCCCTACATAACCATCCACTAAAAGCACAGGCGGAAAATCCGCCAACACTGAGACAATCCAACCAGACACAAAGCTCCATTTAGAAGGTTTTGTTCAAAACCGAAAGCACTACCAAGCGTAAGGAAGATATACAAAGATTGCAGAAGCCATTACCTAAACATTGCAATCAGAAAGGTTTCCACAAGTCAAAAATCACTATCAGATTCTAATCCTACCAGTGCACCTCCAATCAGCAACATAATGAACCAAATTAGATAAACAGCAACATATGTAGCAGCTGCTTAAACATTTGCTGGCACATGCCAGAAGCAATACTAGATGTAAATGTTAAGAAGCAGGAATCGCAGGTTTGGGGTCCCTGTTGAGCTATGATGCTCATTCACTACAAAGCTATCACTATTCACCAACTTAACCTGCCTCACATGGGGTGTTGCAAAGATGTCACCTAGACAGCAGTGAAGGAAGAGTGAAACAGAAATAAGCTAAACAACAGAAGAGGCAGAATCTCAACAGTGATCTAGGGAAAAGGTCTTTTATTTTAGGGATGACACATCACCAACAGCTGAGTCCATCAGTCTACAGGTCTTGCTGGAAGTTAAGATGGAAAGGCATTTTCCATACAAAACATTCCAGGTACCATCACAAAACGTTCCAGCCAACAACACAATACCGAAAGGGATACATTCCAAAATTAGGCTACTTGAAAACCCATCTAAAACCCAAGGGAAAAGGAGACAAGTTATTTTGTTTATTTTCCAGTACACAAACAAAAAAGCTCGTCTTCGTTCAGTTCATAGGAGAAGCCATTATGAAGTTTGGTTTGAAAAGGAGATTATTCCCACCCCAGCATATATAAATATATATAATCATACACAACCCTCCTACAAGGGGGAGGGGGGCATTATATGTTAACCCTCTGCCAGGAAGGAAGTGAACATTGGGGGAGGCCAGAGGCTTCTAGAATTACCAATGGTCATCAAAAGTGAAGCCTGAATCCTATGTTGCAAGGAAGCACTTCTACCTAAGACTGGCCACTCCCCCCTCCCAAACTGAGTCCTGTGTCATCGTCCCCATCACTTCTATGGATCATGTATGATCACTGCCACCACCAAATCCAGAGGGGTAGCCACGTTGGTCTGCTACATCAACCACAGTAAGGAGCCCAGTGGCAGCTTAAAGATGAACAATTTTATTGTGGCGTAGACATCCATGGGCTTGAGCCCAAATACATAAAATGCTAGCCTTAGCTAGCAATGTGCTGTTGTTTTAACTTTAACCTAGTTGTTATTAATGGTTTTGTTCTTTTTAAATGCTGCTTTGGTCAAAAAAGATAAAGACCCAAAATTAAATACATGCACAGACACACACACACACACACACACAAATTCAGATATATATGGAAATTTGTCATTATCTGCCAAATGAGGACAAAGTGGGCTCCAGCCCATGGATGCTTATGCCTTGATAAATCTGTTCAACTTTAAAGTTAATTCCCTACTCCTTTTGGCATCACAAACAAATGACAGAAAGGAAGATTTTTGCACCCACCCAAAAGTAAAATAAGGGCAACAGGCTAGGAACTAAAGAACACTACTCTCTTTTAACTGCTCCATCAGTATAACCCTACATGTTTACTCAGAAGCAAGCACCACTGTACTTGATAGGTGCATAGTCCCAGATAATTAAGTGTGATCACAGCCTTAATAAAGACACTGAACCAGAGGTGGGGAAGGTGTAGCCTTCCCAAGATATTGCTAGGCTCAAACTGCATGGTCAGCAGTCAAGAGCGATGGGATTTATAGTCCCAAAAACATTTTTTGGTGGGGGCAGTATGCAGATTCCCCACTCCTGCCTTACTGTTAACTTTTGGGGGTGTTTTATCTCCTCCTTCCCTCGGTCGCTTTCTTAAACAGACCAACACAGCTGCCTGCAAAATTGGGTGATGAGAGTAAAACAATACTCTTCTTGTTCAATAAATAAAACAAAGCAAAATACAGGTGCCACATAATACCCATTCGTTTAGTGTGGCAGCACCTGCACTTTGGAACTCCCTGCCTATTGAGATCAAGCAGACACCTCCTTTTCACTGTAATTTTTCAGCGCTCTTGGAAACATTCCTGTTTAGACAAGTCTGCCCAGGTGCTTAGAAAGCAGAGGTGAATCTTAATACTTGTAGTATTTTAACTTCTCGCACAGCTGTGATCCCCCCTTTCTTTTTCCTGTTTTATCTTTCTGTACACTGTTTTGAGGTACTTGAAAAATATTCAAGCAGTGCATTAAATTTCATGAAATTAATAATAATCATCATCAAACCAATCAGCAACAACGAAAATAGTCCTCCATAGTGTATGTATATGTATGTATATATGTGTGTGTGTCGCCTTTTCCCTCTCTCCCCCCTAACCCCGCCCCCGGTCTCCCTTTATTAATCCTGCTTGGCAGAGGGTCGTTGAAAGCGTGACACGCAAGATACACGCATACACACACACGCATACACACACACCAAAAACCACGACAGAAAAAGAAGCGATAGGCGGGCGGGGGGTTGGCTTGCACCGACCTATCGATCATGATGGAGGGCTCTCCCATCCAAGGGATGAGGTGGCGGCCTTGCTCCTGCTGAAGGGCCTTCTCGTCGTCGCGGAACAGCTTGCACGCGTAGCCGAAGACGAGGAGCTCCACGCGGCCTCCTCCTCCTCCTCCGTCGCTGCTGCTGCTGCTACTGCCACCGCCGCTACTCGGACCCGCAGCCGCGGCCGCAGCAGGGCGCGACGCCGCCCCGCCGACCGACAGGATGGTCCGCGGCGCCGGCCCGGCCTCCGCCACGCTGCCCCGTCCCACGTACATCGCCGAGGCCTAGTCTTGCTCTCGCCCGAACCAAGGGGGGCGGGGGAGAAGTTAACTCGCCCGCCCGGTTTTCCCTTATCTCCCCGGACTCACGACGACGACGACTCCATCCCCCCTGACAGGCTCCTCTCAAGGCCCTGCAGCGTCGCCATTGCCCGAGACAAAATGGCGGCCGGGACGCTTCCGGCGGCTGAGGCGAACGCCGAGAGGGCAAAAAAAGAGAAAAGGAAGTCGGGCTTCAGCAGATTCGTCAGTTGGAAGAGGGGTAGGGTAGGGGTTTTCGAAGCCACAGCAAGAGGGGGCGGTTGCTTGAGGGGATGCGTGTCGTGCGGAGGGGATGAGGGAGAAAAGCGTGAATACGTACAGTACATTCTTAAAAGGAGCAGAGAGGGATAGTGGTGGCGAAAGTGCCGTCTTGAAAACGGGGTTTAAGAAAAGGGGTAAGCGGCTGGAGAGAGAGTAGAAAAGGTAAAGAGAGCTCCGGGGCGAGCCAGATGTTGTTAGACTACAATTCCCAGCATTCCTGGCTGTTGGACATTGCTGGCTGGGGCTGATGGGAGTTGGAGTACAGGCATATCTGGCGGTCCATCAATTGCCGTCCTTGCTACAAAGCAGAGATGCCAATGTGGGGTTGTTGTTGTTTGGCGCAGTATATTCTTTCCCCCCTGTGTTTATTTTTTATATATATTAATTTCGACTGTAAATAAATGGAGCAACGTAAAGGGGGATTTATTTTTTTATTTTATTTTTAAAATGTTGTCATCTTTCATCCAAAGATCACAGGGTAGTTTGCAATTGCAGCAGAAAAAATACGGGAATGGGAACTTTTCTACTGCAAAGCCTGCTATACGTTAAAAGATAATATTATGAAAATGATATATAGGTGGTATTTGACGCCGAGCAACTTAGCAAAAAAGTGTAAATCAGAATCAGGTATTTGCTGGAAATGTCAAGAAACAGAGGAAACATTTTACCCTATGTGGTGGACATGTGAATTAGTTAAGGACTTCTGGGAGATTATATATAATGAAATGAAAAAAATGTGCAAAAGGTGTTTTGTAAAAAGACCAGAAGCCTTGCTTTTAGGAATAGTAGGGTCAGATGTCCACAGAGATAGAAAGAATTCGTTTCTCTATACAACCATGGCAGCCCAGATGAAAATATGTTCAGAAATGGAGGGAGGGAACAGTACCAATGAGGGAGGAGTGGCAGGTGAAACTGATGGAGTATGTAGAATTCACAAACCTAACTCACAGAATAAGAGAACAGGAAGAAAGAATTTTCAGAGAAGATTGGAAAATGCTTGTAGAATATCTGAAGAATTATTGCAAACAGGTTAAAAGGTTAGCAGGGTTAGAGTAATTTCAGGAGTATCAATTAAGCAAAGGTATACTAATGAGAAAGGGGGGAAATATGGAGTAATCAGAATATGTAGTAGTAATGGATAATTTAAAATGAACCATGTAAGGGGGGAAGGGAATTCGATGACTAATCAGTGGTTGTATTGGTTAATGTATGGTGTGAAAAGTTGAAAAAATAAATAAAATTTTAAAATAGATAAAACAGCTGTAGTCAGTCCAGTCCCTGTCCTATATTGACGACGTACTGGGATCCTGACAGAGCAAGTGAGAACAATCCCCCATGGCAAGATGGAGAACACTGCGCCCAACCTTCTCCAGGACCACAGCATTGCTGCCTGAAGTGAGAAAACTAGGAGGTGGCTGGCCATGGGTCCAAATGAAGCTTGGGAAGGGAAGAACCAGTGGGTGGTAGTTCCAGTCTCTTTGGGTTTTTGGGGGGGCGGTTATTGTTTTGTTTTTTACCTTTGTTGCGGGTGGTGGGGAGAGAGAGCATTAGAGTAGAGCTCCTATCAACTGAACCAAGTTTGTCCTGCTGGAGAACTTCCCCCAACCCCAAAAGACTGCCCACAGCCAGCCATGCCTCTCCTATCCCATTTGAGTCTCCAGCAATGATAGCTTCCTATGGCCAGCACGCTAACCCTTGAAAAAGTGTACCCCGAAGTCATAGAGGAGGGAGCACCTGTGTACAGCTTATTTGTGTTAGATTTCCTCCCCATCCCCTTATTTTCTGTTACGCAAAGCCAGAGGCGTTATCGGCTGAGTTCATACAAAACAATAGCTGGGAAGAAGAAGCAATAGCAAGCGAAGAAATAAGACAAGCCACCTGTTATGTACTGGGTTGAATAAGATCCAAAATGCAGCAGTCTGATTGGTCCTAGAACAATAGGATCCAGAATGCAGCAGTCTGATTGGTCCACAGGAGCCACCCAATCCAGCTCCAGGTGGAAGGGAATCCGCAACATGATTGGCCTTTTTTTTTATATAAGATATTTGTTAAGATTTTCAATATATTACAAAAGAAAAATAGAAAAAAGAAAAAAAGAAAAAAAATAGTTAAAAACAACTCAATCTTTCCATTACTTAATTTTCATTAGCTTGTTTCCCGGACCTCCTCACGCCTCCCTTTTTTGTATTCCAGTTCGGTTTGTTGGTTCAGCAAATCCTTCCCCTCTTTGTTATCCTAATCTTTAATCTTAAAATATTGTAACATTAAATTTTTACCTGTTAGTAATCCATTTTTCATATTCCCTTATAGTATTGCAGCTAGAAACCACTTAATTTCTATCCAACATCATTCTAACATTCATTAATTTTACAATATTTCTGTAAATAGTCTTTAAATTTCTTCCAATCTTCTTCCACCGACTCTTCTCCCTGGTCCCGGATTCTGCCAGTCATTTCCGCCAGTTCCATATAGTCAATCACCTTCATCTGCCATTCTTCCAGAGTGGGTAGCTCTTGTGTCTTCCAATACTTTGCAATGAGTATTCTTGCTGCTGTTGTGGCATACATAAAAAAAGTTCTATCCTTCTTTGGCACCAATTGGCCGACTATGCCCAGGAGAAAGGCCTCTGGTTTCTTCAAGAAGGTGTATTTAAATACTTTTTTCAATTCATTATAGATCATCTCCCAGAAAGCCTTAATCCTTGGGCACGTCCACCAAAGGTGAAAGAATGTACCTTCGGTTTCTTTACATTTCCAACATTTATTATCGGGCAAATGATAGATTTTTCAAGCTTGACTGGTGTCATGTACCACCTGTATACCATTTTCATAATATTCTCTCTTAAGGCATTACATGCCGTAAACTTCATACCTGTGGTCCATAACTGTTCCCAGTCAGCCATCATTATATTATGTCCAACATCTTGTGCCCATTTAATCATAGCAGATTTCACCGTTTCATCCTGAGTATTCCATTTCAACAGCAAGTTATACATCTTTGACAAATTCTTAGTTTTGGGTTCTAACAGTTCTGTTTCTAATTTTGATTTTTCCACCTGGAAGCCAATTTTCTTGTCCAAATTATATGCCTCCATTATCTGATAATAATGAAGCCAATCTCGCACTTTGTTTTTTAGTTTCTCAAAACTCTGCAATTTCAATCTATCTCCCTCTTGTTCCAGAATTTCCCAATATTTCGGCCATTTGGCCTCCATATTGAGCTTTTTCAGTGCTTTTGCTTCCATCGGTGACAGCCACCTTGGAGTTTTGTTTTCCAATAAATCCTTATATCTTATCCAGACATTAAACAATGCTTTCCTGACAATATGATTCTTAAATGCTTTATGTGCTTTGACCTTATCATACCACAAATATGCATGCCATCCAAATACATTATTGAAACCTTCTAAATCCAAAATGTCTGTGTTTTCAAGAAGCAGCCATTCTTCCAGCCAGCAAAAAGCTGCTGATTCATAATAAAGTTTAAGATCTGGCAGGGCAAATCCACCTCTTTCCTTTGCATCTGTTAATATTTTAAATTTTATTCTGGGCTTCTTGCCCTGCCAGACAAATCTAGAAATATCTCTCTGCCATTTCTTGAAGCAATCCATTTTGTCCACAATTTGCAATGTTTGAAACAAAAACAACATTCTAGGCAGCACGCTAACCCTTGAAAAAGTGTACCCCGAAGTCATAGAGGAGGGAGCACCTGTGTACAGCTTATTTGTGCTAGATTTCCTCCCCATCCCCTTATTTTCTGTTACGCAAAGCCAGAGGCGTTATCGGCTGAGTTCATACAAAACAATAGCTGGGAAGAAGAAGCAATAGCAAGCGAAGAAATGAGACAAGCCACCTGTTATGTACTGAGTTGAATAAGATCCAAAATGCAGCAGTCTGATTGGTCCTAGAACAATAGGATTCAGAATGCAGCAGTCTGATTGGTCCTAGAACAATAGGACCCACAGGAGCCACCCAATCCATCACAGGCGCCACCCAATCCAGCTCCAGGTGGAAGGGAATCCGCAACATGATTGGCCTACAGGAGAATCCCAGAATTACCCAATCACGTGGGTAATTGTGTAAATAATGTATATAAAGCAGATATTCTGGGGGAACTTCCATTCCTCCTCACCATTATGAGCTGAATAAAGAGCATGAAATCCACTCTCGACTCCGAGTGTATTTCACCACCCCTGTAACAAGACACCTGAAGCAAATAATTGATGATGCTTCACATATATGGCGGAGGGAAGGACTTTCCCGAGTGCAGAGGCAATGGTAGAAAATATCCAGGTTTAGAGGGGTTGGGGTTGGAGCACTGTCTTGTGATACTAGACCTCTAGCTGAGTTCTATGGAGCCAATAATTTTGCACAAGTGTCCTAGGGATGGAAATCGGCTACTCATATCACGTCGCCCCTTCGCTAGGGTAGCTGCACTTTCCCTTGTCGCTGAAGGACTTCATTCTTTATTTAAGGATTGTAGGATTAGGTGATTTGCAAACATTGGCAGAGGGCTGGGGCAACGATGCCTCTTTGCATTAAGGAATCCTGCCAAAACTATGCGTTTACTTAAGAATAAATCAACGTTTGCCCTTGGGTCTTTCATTTGCTGCTCATGTCATATGCTGAAGAATATTGCCTTCCACTTTGGTAAACATACCATGTTTGGTATGTGGGCGGACTAGTTCAACCTCCAGGGCATCTAAGGATAAAATATATCCATATAGTGTTTTTCAGGGAGTGATGGGCGAGGCCTCCTGGCTCAAACTGGAATTTTTCAGAAATAAAACCAAGCTTTTTCCTCCAAATCCAAGGAAGAGATCATCTTATTTCCGAACCAATCCGTCTTCAGGTTTGAAGCCACTCCCCAGCACTGAGAGTCCCCACATCCCTGCTTTCCCTCTCGATCTACTCCTTCCAACACCACTTTCTTGAGTCTGCTGGACTGGGGAATCTCAGGCCTGGGGGCCAAATGTGGTCCTCCAGGCCTCTCCATTTGGTTCTCGAGACTCTTCCCAGGCCACAACCCTTTCCCAGCGACACTCCTGCCCCCATCTCCAGTTGCCAAACTAAAAGCACTCCATGAATAATAGAGACCAGTCCTTTAGTACCTCTAATTCAACACAATAGATTCGAAATTAGTCAGAGATCTACTAATCTTAACACCCAAGAGGTGTCGAGCAATACATCCCATCAACTTTTATAAATGTTGCTATGGAAAGAAATGAATAAATTTAAAATTACCATAGGAGTTTGCAATTGGATTTGTTGATAATATCTGTTGTGCTTTGTGCGATGGGTTTATATATCCCCCCCCCCCCAGATATTAAGAGCCCACAAGAGGAGTTCTGTTGTTTCCCTGTAAACAAAAGCACAAAGCACTCACTTCATAATTAAATATTTTCAGTTTGGGCTTTGTCTTTCCCCTCTGATGCTCTGTTGCCATGGAGACATTCAAACCTTGTGTCCCACAAAATGCAAACTCCATATGGAGCTCTTCTGAAATAATGCAAAGGAATTTTCTGTGTTACATCAAGCTGACTAAAAATAAAAATAAAGGAAGCAGTTTGTTTCTGAATACCAGCTGCTGACATTCACAGAAGGTGGAAGTGCTCCTGTGCTTGAATCCTGCCTATCACGTCTATCAACAACTGCCCGTCGATGATGCCACCGCTGAAGCCCAGACGATCGTCACCCACCGAGGGGCATTCCGTTGCCGCCGTTTGCAGTTCGGGGTGAGTGTGGCTCCTGGCATCTTCCAAAGCCTTATGGAGCATCTCCTGCAAGGGCTTCCGGGCGTGGTACCATATTTTGATGACGTCTTGGTGTCCGCAGACTCACACCAGCAGCTGTACGAGCACCTCTGCGCCGTGCTGACCAGGTTCCAGGAGGCCGGGCTCAAGGTAAAGAGGGAGAAGTGCCAGATCGCCGTTCCACAGGTGAAGTTCCTGGGCTATCTTATCGATGCCTCTGGCCTTCACCCGACCACATCCAAGATCCGCGCTATCCAGCAGGCCCCCATCCCAAAGAACAAGACGGAGTTGCAGGCGTTCCTGGGACTGCTGAACTTTTATAACAGGTTCCTGCCCCACAAAGCCACGGTGGCTGAGCCCCTTCACCGACTCCTCAGCACGAAGACAGACGGGCAAATAATAATAATAATATTAATAATGGCCATCACAAGATGAAAGATGAAAAGATCTTTTTTAATAATTCCAGTAATTTAGCTTTAGTATGTATAATGGGACATGAATCCAATATCTCCATTCAGACCAGGTCTCTCTATAGTTTTTAGTTTGGTAATGAGTTGTAATTCAGCAACTTCTCTTTCAAGTGTATTTCTAAAATTCTTCTGCAATAAGACAGCTACTTTAAGATCTTGTATAGAATGCAATTAGAAGCTAATTTTGGTCATCTGTCCCTTTAAGAATCCCTTGCCCTTCCCTGTGGAACCAACTGGCCATAACAGTCTTCAACAGTTATAAGGCTGAAGTATCTGACGAAGTGTGTATTACACACGAAAGCTCATACCTTGAAAACTTATATTGAGTTGATCTTTAAGGTGCCACTGGAATTATTAAAAAAGATTTTTTCATCTTGTTATTTATTATGACTATGACAGATCAACATGGCCTTCCACCTGAATCTGGTGTCATTCGTAGTTGACCTCTCCCACGCACACTGTCATAGGCGACTTATTCCGGTTTTCAACTTCAGCTTTTGAGCTTGAAACGTTCTGTTTATCACAGTTGATTCCTCTGTTCGTCTTTATTGGAATCGGAGGGACCGGCCTGTGCACCATGTGCCTTGCTCTTCGCAACCCTGATCTCAGGTAAGTGCCACCCCTCAGGGCAGGATCAGCCCTTGGCATGGTGCTGACAACTGCCATCCCCACAAAACCATGTCACATGCTCCCTGGGTGTCCTTCACTGATGGATGCCAGGAAGCGCTTTTGAATGGGACCTCAACTGGACTCCCATCCGTGGCAGCTGCCCACCACTTTACGCAACTCAAAATTAGCCTCAGGGATCTGTGGCCTGAGTGGATGGGAGTGAGCTTGGCTTCTTTTCAGAAGCAACATTGCCACTGAAGTGCGTCTGGGGACCCAGTGGCAGGGACTGGTGGCCTGGCTGGGCCAGGCTGATAAGCACCCTTCCAAGCTCCTTGGGGGCAGAGCTTTTGCCACTTCTTTAAGTGTTGCCATCCTAAAGTGCCACCTGTGGCCTGCTGTGCTCCAGAGGTAGAATAATAATAATAATAATAATAATAATAATAGTTATAAAACAAATTATAAAACCACAGTAAAACATGAGCGTCAGCTTCTTAGCTTTAGAGAAGAAGAGTTTGGATTTGATATCCCGCCTTTCACTCCCTTTAAGGAGTCTCAAAGCGGCTAACATTCTCCTTTCCCTTCCTCCCCCACAACAAACACTCTGTGAGGTGAGTGGGGCTGAGAGACTTCAAAGAAGTGTGACTGGCCCAAGGTCACCCAGCAGCTGCATGTGGAGGAGCGGAGACGCGAACCCGGTTCACCAGATTACGAGACTACCGCTCTTAACCACTACACCACACTGGCATATAAGCATTGCCATTCCTCAGCCAAGTTGTATCTAAGGCATTGCAGTGAGCGGTACAGCATAGCTAAAAGGGTATTTGGGAAGAGTGTAAAGCCAATGAACTCTCTGAGCAGAAAGCACAAAGTCTATCAGGAACCTGTCATGGAGAAAGTGTAGGATTGGGTTGCCAGCATCGAGTTCTGTCCAGCACTGCCTCACAAACTTGCCGCTGTCTCTGGTGCAAGGCAGTGAGAAGCTGCCCTTGCATTTATGTAACTATGTGTTAACTGGCTTTAAAGGGCTTTTACAAATACTTGGGGTACGGTGGCCTTTTTTTACATCCCACATTATAAAAGAAGAGTGCTCTTCTGGTGGCACTGAGGAGGCCATGATTGTTAAATTTGGTGGGAACCATGTGCCAACATTTGGGTAGAGCGTTACGCTTTATGCTGTATGTTTTTCTTCTTCTTCCAAAGATGTACTCCTTGCTGTCTGCCTCTTGTCACATTTCTCTGCCTGGCTGGGACAAAAAGAGCAACCCAGAGCCTTGGAACAAGCTGTGACCCAACGACCAGTTCAAGGTATGGTAGGAAATACTTAACTAGGGTTATGATGCTGGTTATCTTATAGGCCAGGGATGGGGAGCCTGGTGTCCAGCAGAGATTGTTGGGACTCCAACTCCCATCAGCCCCATCCCTGAAATCTACGGAAGATGGGCTAATAATAATAATAATAATAATGGCCATTTGGTGGGAGGAATAATAAGCTTCAGCTTTGGAAGGCCTGGTGTGTGTGATCACAGCATTTGGGGTTGGACTAGATGACCCTTGGGTTCCTTCTATGATTCTTCATTCTCCTCTCCAGTTCAGTCTTCTAAACTCTGACTGAATAAGCAGGATAGACCCCTGAGTTTCTGCCATTGACTTGTGGTTCTTCCTGCAAAATTGCTTTTAAGCCCATTAAAGTTGAATGATTAGAGATCCTTTCCTGCCACTTCCGAATCACCTTCAATGGTAGCCCCACGTAGAGCGCATGGTAGTAGTCCAAGCTGGAGATAACGCTTAACCGTGCTGCCCTCTTTCAGTTCTATGCGGTGAATGCAGACTATGACAAGCTGAAAAAGGGAGCGCCCAGATATCTGAAGAGCAAATGAATCTGGGAGCTATAGTTTGGGTCTTTGGGTTTGATGCTTTTGTAACTGGATCTGTAATGGCTTTTAGTCAAATACAATAAATGATTGATTGATTGATTGATTGGCTGACTGATTGGTGAAAAAGTGCTTTTTTACTGAGATGCTAACTTTCTCTCTGCATGCCGTTCCTTGAACAGTGAAGATAAGGCTTGCTTTCATTGCTCTGTTCATTTGTGCATTTGACTAGTGTCATGTGGAGGGAAATGCAGCCCCTGGGCTGAAAAATGTCCCCCTCCTGCCCCCTTGGGTGTCCGGTGTGGCCTTCACAGATATAGACGCAACGTGGGGGAGGGTGTTTTGGCTGCTGAGCTGCGCCCCCCCCCCCATTGTGAGGGCTGAGGGTGTGATGGTGATGCCTCCCCAGCTGCTGCCATTGTCTGTGGGTTGACTGTGATGCCACAAAAACATTTGGCAGCTGAGCGGGTATCAATGTGGGCCAAGGCACAAGCCTTGACAGTTGCCCTTCCCAGAGAGAAATGGGCAGCTTGGTGGCACTCAGCCCTGGTGGTCTCCTGCCCCGTGGCAGCAAGCTGACAAGCGGAAGGAGGCAATCGCCTGGTGCTGGGATGCTGTGGAGCAAGGAGAAGGCAAGTACAAAGTTTACTTGCTGGTGGGATAGCTACCTGAAAGCGATGGATATTCAGCTCTGAAGCTGGTTGATGTCTGGCAATGGACCTGGCGAGGCTGCAGCTGGTGGGTGGTTGTTGGAAGAGTTTGCGTTCAGGCTAGTGGATGCCGCGAGGCTACGCTGGCTGAGATGGATGCAAAGTGGTTTGGAAGCCTTGTTTGTTAACAGGCAGCCAAACAGAGGAGGAGTCTGGGGGGACGCTGTTGGATGGGGGCCATCCCACTCACCTGTTTGCCTTTGCCTTACAGGGATGTCCGGAGCCGGTGGGGTTTTCCCCAAGTCCAGCCTTCAAAGTCATGAAGAGAACCACAGGATGTCCCTATTTACGTTGGAGAAATGAACGTGAAATACTGGGAGCGAACAATGGACAAGGCCGTGGCCGTACCTGAGAGAAGGAACTTTGAAGGGAGACTGCAGGCGGACATCTGCTGCATTGCAAGTGATGGGGCAGTGGGGAGAGAGAAGAAAATGAGGGAGGAAACATTAGGCCACATTAGGCGCACCGTCCATTGGAAGTGCTATGAAGACGCTTTGAACAGGAATGGCTTCCCCTCAGGGATTCTGGGAACTGTAGGTGGTTAAGGGGACAGAGAGTTGTTAGGCGGCTTAGTCTTAGGCTTAGGCTTAAGGGTAGGGGTAGGGTTAAGTTGGGGTAGGGTTAGGGTTCCCTTCTTCTCAGGGAACGCTGGGAATTGTAGCTCTAGTTAAGAGTTATGGGGTAGGGGTAGGGGTAAGGTTCCCTTCTTGTCAGGGAACTTTGGGAAATGTAGCTCGGGTTAAGGGTTAAGTTGTAGGGTTAGGGTTCCCTTCTTGTCAGGGAACTCTGGGAATTGTAGCTCTAGTTAAAGGTTAAGGGTTAGCGTCAGGCTTAGAGTTAGGGTTAGCGTCAGGAGTAGGGGTAGGGGTAGAGTTCCCTTTTTGCCAGGGAACTATGGGAATTGTAGCTCTGGGAGGGGAACAGGGGGTCTCCTAACAACTCTCTGCACCCTTTTCAAACTACAGCTCCCAGATTCTTGGGGGAAGAAGCCATGAGTGTTTAAAGCGGCTTCATAGCACATGAAATGGTGTGGATGTGGCCCTGGCCTCCCTCACCCCACTGCCCCTTATTGTTGAGGAATCGAAAAGATTTTCCCATGCAAATCTCTTGGAAACAATCTATTTCATCTGGAAAACTATTTAATAAAGATTACTTTTTATTAAAACCTTTGAATGTGTTTGAACTGTGTTTGAGTGTGCAGAGAATGATTTCACTTCAAAGAAATGCCCTTAGATTACAGAATCATGGAAGAGTTAGATGGGACCACGAGGGTCTTCAAGTCCAGCCCCTGCAGGAATCTTTTGCTCTACATGGGGCTCAAAGGACGGCCCTGAGATTAAGGGTCTCATGCTCTACTCAATGAGCTATATGGATTGATCTAAATAGCAAACACCAATTATTTAATTTTTTCAATTTACAGTGGTGTAAAATAAAGGGTGTAGGAAATGAAATGATTGTTGCCTTTTCATTGTTTAAGGATGTTTTGTTAAGACTTTTGATTCAACACACTTATTTCAATATACAGTGGTACGTTGGTTTTTGAACTTAATCCGTTCCGGAAGTCCATTCTTAAACCAAAGCGTTCTTAAACCAAGACATGCTTTCCCATAGCAGCAGGGGACTCAATTTACAAATGGAACACACTCAACAGGAAGCGAAACATGTTCTGCATGCAAGGCAAAGTTCACAACCCAAAACACCTACTTCCGGGTTTGCAGCATTCTTAAGAATTTCGTTTTATTTTTTAAGTAACAGCAACACTCCTGAATCGCCCTCCCTCTCTGCAGCAGCTGGAGAGATAACCCTAACATACAGTAAGTCATATAAAACTTGTCAATAAATAATATGCACAGATAAATGAGCAAACAGGCTTTAGTCTAATGGGTTAGGATGCAGCTTTTTTTAGGGCAATGTCCCTTTCCCTCTCCACAGGTGGTTTAGAAAAGGCTGGATTCCTCTAGGTCAGAGATCGATAATTTAGCTTTCTGGGCCTTGCAGAGCCTGGGAGCTGCTTCCCCTCCGTCTCTTGGCCTCTGCCATGTTGACTCCTTTGAGCTCTTAACATGCCTGTGCAGACCACTTTCTCAGGCAGGTTTGTCAGCAGCGCTGTGTTTCTGCCAGCACCTTCTTAATTTTGCTAGCCCCCGCTGCCAAAAGAGACCCAGCAAAGAGGCTTGTAGCAGCCGTCCCCAACTTGGTGCCTTCCAGATGTTGTTGGCCCAACTCCCATCATCTCTGACTGTTGGCTATGCCGATGGGAGTTGGATTCCAACAGCATCTGCATTGCTATCCTGTGCAAACAAACCTGTTTGGCTGGGATTTTTGGGTGGGCAGGAAGGTGAAGGGAATTTGGAGAGTCCAGGTGGTTCATGGAGCGTGCTCTGCTTTTATCTGTTTTGTATAAGCAATGTTGGATCGGTTTTATTCTTGTGTTATATTATAATGTAAGCTCCCATGGAATCTTTGGAAGAAAGGCAGGTTAGAAATTGTTAAGTTGTGGGTGAACATATCAGACGACACAGCGATTCTTCAAACAGCTCTTATTTATTCACAGGCCAGAACAGAACTGAACTGAAGGGTTCAGTCAGCCTGCTTATATAGAGCTCCAGTACAACGTTACTGTAACAACTTTCTAAAACTATCCAATCACTGAACGTCACTTTCGATCCCTTATTTGCATAACTATCTACAGTATCCCCCTGCTGGCCCAGGGTGAGAACTTCAGTACATAACACCCCTCCCCACCGAGATAAGGCGTTAGTTACAATCGTAATGGTTTCCTTATATACAGCACTACACGTAATGGTTCAGTTAGGCACAAAAGCATATCGGTTACATTTCACATACTTCCACATACTTAGACCAACAGTGTTACATGTCCAACAACATAGTCCTTTAAATAAGTGGGGTGCTTGGAAACTCTGCCAGACCGCAGGGGACCGGTACCCAAGTCCGGGGGACTGCCCAATTCTTGCTGAGGCTGTGGCGCGACCTTAGGTGGCATCGAAACCAAGTCCCCTGGATCCGCTGCTGTAGGTGGAACCTCCGCAAGTGGAGTTGGCGGAATGTCAGGCACGGCAGTGGTCTGAGTCTGTGGGAAGTCCTGCAGACTCTCTGAAGTGGCTTGGTTCGGCTCCACGCCCTCAGTTTGTGAGAAAGGTGTAGGTGGAGCCTCACCATCTGTAAGTGTCTGTTCCGGAGCCACGAGCGCAGTTGGGGGCACCACGGTAGTGCCCAAGTCCCCAACCCTGTGCCTAAGCTGGTCTATGTGCCGGCGCCACAAACGTCTGTCTTCGAGCGCCATCTGATATGAGCAAGGTCCAGTGACTCCCACTACTGTGGCTGGCACCCAAAGAATGCCCCCCACAAAGTTCCTGCAAAGTCCTGGTTTCCTGGAACAAATGACCGTGGGCGTTGGCACAGCCTGGGGGTTCGGCCATGGCAAAGTCTGGGTGCAGCCGGTCGAGCAGGGACCTGAGGCGGCAGCCCATAAGCAGTTCAGCAGGACTCCGCCTTGTGGCCGCATGAGGTGGTGATGTGCTGCATGAACAAGTATTCGGCGACCCACTCGTGCCAGTCTCCCCGGTCCAGGCGCGCCAGTGCCTCTTTTGCCGAGTGCACCATTCTCTCTGCTTGCCCGTTGCTGGATGGATGAAATGGTGCCGTTAGGGCATGGTGGATGCCCAGTCCCAAAAGGTACCGCTCAAAAGTGCCTGAGGTGAACTGCGGTCCGTTGTCGGAGACAAGGACATCAGGACACCCATGAGTCGCAAAGAGGATCGCAGCACCCGGATGATGGCCTCGGTAGTGGTGGAGGGCATCAGGGCCACTTCCAGCCATTTGGAATAGGCGTCCACCACTACCATAAAGGTCTGGCCTCGAAAGGGGCCTGTCAGATCGATGTGCACCCTTGATCAGGATGTCTTGGGCATCTCCCAGGTGTGTCCCTTAGCTGCCGGTGGTGCAGGCCTTGATTCTTGGCACGCTTGACAGGCGGAAACCCAGGCAGTGATGGCATCATCCATGTTAGGCCACCAGACGTAACACCGAGCCAACGCCTTCATTTTGACGATTCCCGGGTGGCCAACGTGCAGAGCCTCAAGGACACGTTGACGGAGTCTTTGGGGAATTACGTCTCCCCACAGCAGACAGCCGCGATGAGCCGAGAGTTCATGTTGTCTGGTTGCAAACGGCTGGAACTCCAATACAAAAGGCCCTTGTGGCCACCCCCAGTTGAGCACACGGCTGATGGTGCGATCCTGGGCAGATGTGGAGGCTACAGTGGCAGCTGATACAGGCGCTGCCGGAAGATCCTCAATCAGGAGGAGCGATGAAGCAGAAGCCGTGTCTTCCACAAACACTGGAAGAGGGCAACGTCTGAGGGTGTCGGCATGGTCCATCGATTTCCCCGGGCGATGGACGAGCCAGTAGTGTTAGGCAGGCAGGAAAACAGCCCATCGCAGCATGTGCGGCGAGAGGACCGGTGGAGTTGGTCAATCACCAGCGAGGAGGCCCAGGAGCGGCTTGTGGTCGGTGATGAGGTCAAAAGTCCTGCCGTAGAGGTATTCATGGAACCTCTTCACTCCAGCCACAAGTGCCAGTGCCTCCTTGTCGAGCGGACTGTAATTCCGTTCAGTCGGAGATAGCGTCCTGCAAAAGTAGGTGAGCGGCGCTTCTCTTCCGTCTGGGAAACGGTGACTAAGGACAGCGCCAATGCCAAAAGGTGAGGCTTCGCAGGCAAGGACCAGCGGCCTGGCTTCACTGTACTGTACCAGCACACTGTCCGATGAAAGGAGAGCCTTGACCATGTTGAAAGCCGCAGTCTCCTGATGACCCCAGGACCAAGGTTACAATGCTGTAACCTTGATAGGCACGCTTTCTAGGCACGCTTCCCATAGGCATTTGGTTGTCTACAGGGATGCTGGACTGGAAGGGCCATTGGCTCTTCTTATGATTTCCCACCCACCCCTCCTGTTATGAGTGGGGGTTACAGCTCAGTGACAGAGCAGTTGTACAGCGCAGAGCAGACGTCAAGTGTCTGGATCAAGGGAAGTACAGGGGTACCTTGGTTCTCAAACTTAATCCATTCCGTAAGTCCGTTCCAAAACCAAAGCGTTCCAAAAGCAAGACGCGCTTTCCCATAGAAAGTAATACAAAATGCATCACAGACTTTTAAAAACAACCCCTAAAGCAGCAACTTAACATGAATTTTACTATCTAACAAGACCATCGATCCATAAAATGAAAGCAATAAACAATGTACTGTAATCACACAATCAGTCAGTAGCCGAACTGGGTTACAAAAACAAAAAGAGCTGCCAAAACAAAAACGCAAGGTAAATAGCAAAAACAGACAGACCTCAGCGTAACACTCAAAACAGAAATGTTGCCCTCAGAACAGAAGTGTGGCACTCAAACTGGAAGCATAATACTCAAAACGGAGCATGTTTGGCTTCTGAAAAAAGTTTGCAAACCAGAACACTTACTTCTGGGTTTGCAATGTTTGGGTTCCAAGTTGTTTGAGTACCAAGGCATTTGAGAACCATGGTACCACTGTAATAGTACCACTACTCTGCCTTGGTCAGACCACACCTGGAATACTGTGTCCAGTTCTGGGTACCACAGTTTAAGAAGGATGTTGACAAGCTGGAACACGTGCAGAGGAGGGTGACTAAGATGGAGCCAATGTGGTATCATCTTGATGTTGTTTGACGACAACTCCCATGGTTATTGACCATTGGCCACGCTGGCTGATGTGCACTGTAGACCCAACAGCATCTTCAGAGGCCCACAATGGCTACTCTGTTTCCTGCTTGGCAGGGGGTTGAACTCGATGGCCCTTGTGGTCTCTTCCAACTCTATGATTCTATGATTCTATGATGATCAGGGCTGGCCCAAGACATTTCGGCATCTGAGGCAGACCCCAAAATAACGCACAAACCCTCCCTGCCAGGGAATAAGGGGTGAAGGGAGCTCTACATCAGGAACAGGAGCAGGAAGGAAGATTGATATTGGAATCTGCTGCCTTCTGTGGACCCTGCTGCCTCAGGTAGTTGCTTCACCTTGCCTCATGGGTGGGCCAGCTCTGCCAATGTTGACAGTTAATAAACACTGCCTGCCTCCAGCCTGCCCCCCGGATCCATAAGGAGTAACAGTTTCTGAACACTAAAATAAATCCCTTTCATTCATTAATGAAAAGTCAATCTATGGCATATGTTACTGCAAGCTCTGATATATCTCCGGGGACAGTAATCTGCGAGCAGTTACTCAACTGGCTAATTAACTGACCAAATAATATAACTCTGCCTGTTTGTAAATGTCATTTTGCCAGACCATAAAGTAGCAAAGCCCCTTTGCCTGCATTACGCTTTCATATGCCCTGAGCACTTGCGATGATGTACAAGATTATAAGATGCACAAGATTAACCCCACATTAAAGATGGAGGTGTAAATATATATATATTTTAAAGGGCCTTGCATGGTACACAGACCCTCCAAATGTCCCTATTTTCCAGGGAAAATCACTGATTTACAGAAGCTGTCCCAGTTTCTGATTTGATCCTGGAACGTCCCTCTTTTCCTTAGGATGTCCCTATTTTTATTGGAGAAATGTTGGAGGGTATGGAGTTATGCCCTCCAAGGAGTCAAGGAGATAAGTAGATTACAACCTTTAGAAAACATCTGAGGGCAGCCCTGAATAGGGAAGGGTTTATTTTTTAATTTTTTAATTATTATTATGTTTTAATATATGTTGGAAACCACCCAGAGGGGCTGGGCAACACAGTCAGATGGGTGGGGTGGTATTATTATTATTATTATTATTATTATTATTATTATTATTATTAAATAGGACGTCCCTATATTCATTGGAGAAATGTTGGAGGGTATGGGGGTGTGGTCAATTAGGCCATGTCTGGGGAAGCTTTCTCAGTCCCAGGACCGCATTTCCTTCTGGGGATCACCTGCCAGTGGTGGGTGGGGCCAAAGGCAAAAGTGGGTAGGGTCATTAATGCATATTTTACTGCTGTAGATGTGAGCTTGCTTCACACACCCTGCTTCCTCATCCAGGCAAGCAAGAGGCATCATCAGAATTGAGGACACATTCCAGCCAGGCAGAAACACTTGAGGAAGGTGCAAAGCAAGGCAGCCTGGGATAAAGTCTCAAAGGCCAAGCAGACAAGGCCAGGGGGGCACATTTGGCTCCCTGGCTCAAGGTCGCCAAGCCCTCAAGAATGGACAAGAGGAACTAGTATTGGCTACTGACTTATGAATGAGATCTGGGTTTCGGATTTAGGCACGGCAGGCTGACCTGTCTGTCCAGATGGGAGCCCAGAGGGCAAATAGCTGCAACCACCAAGTTTGTAATGGCAATGTTTGCTTCCCTGGTTCGGCGGGGAGGGGGAGGGGAAGTTGGAGCTTGAAACTATTCCTTCAGCAATGAAGCAGCTCAGACTGGGTGATTAGGGAGGAGAAGGAGGCTCCACCCACTCCTGGGTCTCAGCCAAGTCCTTGCTCACTATCTTCTGTGGTCCAAGGGGAGATGAAGGAAGGGGTCTGAGAACTGCCCAAGAACCCAGGCAGCTGCTGTGGTCTTGGGTCAGAGAGGTCCCAATCCAAGAGCTCTTTGCATATAAGACACCAGGGTGTTTCAGTTTTGGCGTGATGAGCAACAGAACTGTAGGTGGCAACTTCTCAGTGAAGTACCTTTTGGCCCTGGACTAAGTCCAGCCCCACTGGGTCCTCCTGGACAGGAAGAAGGCTTCCTAGCCCAGTTGAGCATTGCTCAAGTACTAAGGTCTTTCTGAACTCTGGTATGTTCCTGCCTGTTTGGCTAGTCTTTGAACTCTAACTACTGGCTTGACCCTTGACTCTGCTTCCTAGTTCATCTTTCAACCCTGCCTTGGCTATTCCAACATCTCCTGGTCCCTGGCTCACCTATTCTGCCACCCCAGGGATGGCCAACAGTTGGATCGTGATCTACTGGTAGATCGTGGGGTGTCTGTGGTAGATCGCCCTCCAACCCTCCCCCCTAAAGAAAGCTCAACAACTCTGACTTCCT
The DNA here is from genome assembly GCF_964106645.2 of Podarcis pityusensis. Lineage (NCBI taxonomy): Eukaryota > Metazoa > Chordata > Lepidosauria > Squamata > Lacertidae > Podarcis > Podarcis pityusensis. The sequence continues at coordinate 34,070,383 of NC_138041.1, forward strand.
AAAAAAAAGCTCAACAACTTTGATTTCCCCCTTTGAACTTTGGTCAATCCAGTGGATAGATCACCGCCAGTTTTTTTTTATAGTGGGAGTAGATTGCAGTCTCTTGGAAGTTGGGTAAGCCTGTGCCACTCTAACTCACCAAGCTGTTACCGATGGCTCAGCATCGCTGCGCTCGTACCTGTTAACAAGAAGGCATGAGCATCTTCTACCACCTGAAGTCTCGGGACAGTTTTCAAAGGCATAAAGCATATTGCAAAAGTCTTAATTTGGAGCGGCTTATGAAATTTGAAACTTTTCACCCCTTTTTGTTTTTGAAGACAACTAATTGAAGTGAATCGATAAAATGTGGTTCAGTGGAGATCTCCCAGGCTAAATGGAAAAGCAGTCCTGATCTCTGCCTTTCGTTTAAAATAAATGGAAGCTACGCCATTTCCCTTAGCTCCCCGCTTTCTTTGCCCCCTTGCTGTGGATTCTCAAGAGTCTTCCAATTGTCAGGCAAAACAATTATGGCTGCATTTAATGATCTTATTAATGAGCAGGAAAAATGACAATGGGAAATGGGTATTCAGTAGGCTGTGTAGCTGAAGTGTCTTGGTTGCAGGCCATTCATTTTCCACTCAGTGGTTTTTCTTTTCTTTTTTGAGAATAGCAAGTGAGGTCTGGTGTACGGGAGACAAGAAAGGGTGACGGAAGCTACAGTCAAAGCCATCAAAGCAGGAGGCACATTTCTCGGTGGTCATATGTTGCCTGGCAAAGTTCTGACAAATGAATAATGGCATTTCCCCGTCCACAGTCTACAGGGTTTGCAGCCTGAATTTATTACAATGCTAATGGAGAAAGCTCGTCTTCAAATGTGCTCGCATTGGATTAATTGAAGTGGGTGCCTAATAAGCATCTCTTTCCAATGGGAGCAACTTTGGGGATAATTTCGTGGTGGCATCATTAGAGAGGAGCGTATTAGGTGAGGATCCCCCCATTTTTTAAAAAATTTTTTACGATGGCATGGGAGAAGTAATGGATGGTGCCTCTGGAAGTGAAAGCGCAGTACTGATTCACTGGGCTTCCTTAGGTACAATAAAGAAATAAATTGATGGCCTGGAAGCGTGGCTGCCACATCCCTTTGGAGAATTCTTACCCCTTACCCCTTTCATTACTGTGGCACCTGAAGGGGCCACTAGGTAAGCTGAATTAGTTGGAGGAACCATGGATGGCCCTATCATTAGGCAAAGGGAGGCAGCTAGTGGAACCACGGTTAGATTTTCTACTCTCACACCCTCAAAATATGGCCTCCCCCATGGCTTTGCACCTTTCTTCCGTACTTACAGCTGCAAAATTCAGGTTTATTTTTCCCCAACTATTTATACACTTGACATGGTGCTAGTTTAGATAGGGCAACGGAAATGTCAACAAGATGAATTGTGCTTGGAGTGAACCCTGGGACACTCCCAAAAAGCTATGTGACACAGGAGGTTGTGCTAGACACCTTTAAAGTTGCTTTTAGAGATGAGAGAACTGTAGAGGATTCTCTTTCCTTCCCCAAAGCACTGGAATCGAAGAGTCTGAGCACAGTAATTTCAGTCCTCTCAGTCACAATGGAGCCACATCTCCACCTTGGCATTTACTTTATTTGGTAAGGTTAGAGACAGTGGCGTCACAAAGGGGGTGGGGGTGCCATGTCTGGGGGGGGGTGAGAAGAAGGCACCCCATGGGGGCTCACCCCACGGCAGCGGTGCAAACAGACATCACGCTGCCGCAGCCGCATATGAAGGATCCTCCGTTTGCGGCTGCAGCTGCAAGCAGAGGATCCTGGTGCCGGCAGCAAACCACTATGTACAGCGCATGTGTGGCATCACACACATGCGCTGTACGTAACGCTGCCGCACATGTGCTGTACATAGCGGTTTGCTGCTACTGCGGCTCGAGCACCGTACGGACGGCGGTGGGATCCCTCCATCACCGCTACAGCTGCATGTAGATGGTCCTCCGTTCGCAGCTGCAGCCACAAGCAGAGGATCCCGGCACAGTCCGTACGGTGCTGGAGTGGCGCCGCCAGCAAACCGCTATGTACAGCGCATGTGTGGCGTCACTATGTACGGTGCATGCGTCGTACATAGAGATGCCGCACATGCGCCCTACGTAGCAGCGCCCCACCCCAGGTGTCACAATGCCTTCATTTGCCCCTGGTTAGAGATCTTAGTTTTGCTTTTAGAAGACACTTATCTGTACCACTTTTTTTGGCATTTAAGCCACCCAGGTGTCACAAAGTGCTTCAAGAGAAATTGTTGTGCCTTAGCAAACCTTGTAGAGATCCTTCTTTGGCTAAATAAATCCAGAACCCCTCCAAAACAGTGATTCAGCTTGGGATTTGACTGGAGCTGCTTCACACCCCTAGTATGGTGTAGTGGTTAAGAGCGGTAGAGCCAGTATGGTGTAGTGGTTAAGAGCGGTAGTCTCGTAGTCTGGGGAACCGGGTTCGAGTCTCCGCTCCTCCACATGCAGCTGCTGGGTGGCCTTGGGCCAGTCACACTTCTGTGAAGTCTCTCAGCCCCACTCACCTCACAGAGTGTTTGTTGTGGGGGAGGAAGGGAAAGGAGAATGTTAGCTGCTTTGAGACTCCTTAAAGGGAGTGAAAGGCGGGATATCAAATCCAAACTCCTCCTCCTCCTCCTCCTCCTCCTCCTCCTCCTCCTTCTTCTTCTTCTTGTATAAACCCTGAAAAGCATCAATCTAGGTCTATGTTAGTGTAGCAGAGAGGCATAAGCCATTTTTTTAAAAAAAAACCCCAAACCAAAACAATAAGAACTTGAACAGATTTTGTTCCACTGTTTAGGAGTCAATACAGAGGAGAAAGAAACTCACCAAGAGAAGGAGGTCTTTATTAATCCCATCAGCAACACGCGGGAGGAAAATCTCCTGGTTTTGTAGCGCTGGGGAAATCAATTGAAACATCAAACAAGATAGCTGTGTAATCCCTCATCAAGAGCTTTGAAAGCTGTGACTGGTGACTGTCCTCAAGCCCCTAATACAGTACAAATGGCAAGTCTTTGACAAATTGTATTGTTTTCAATTTTGAAAAAGCTCTGGGCCATGAAACCAGAAGCTTCCTGTCTATATAGTGTGGGAAAGTTTTCTCTGCCCCACCCCACGATCCCCACTGAGGTGACTTGTATATTCCACATTTCACTATGGTATCAGATAAGATACCTTCTATTCCTGAAGGGCATTTGGAGCTCACATTGCCTCATCTCTGTAATCAGGTTACCCACTTCATTTTCTTCCCTGCCTTCCTCCCAGGCTTCATACCTCCTGCGATAAACAGAAGAAAAACAACAGGAGTCCTTGAGTTTGTCTTGTAGTGATGCATGCCTGGTTTCCATAGCTTAGAAAGAGCCATGGGTGCTACAAAACTGAACCAGTATGTAGCTTGAGCTACCGCCAGAGCCATGAAACAGGGTGGAGGAAAATGTTAAGTACGGCTGAGTTAAGAGTTCTAAAAAAAAAATGTTCAGTGTGAGTTTGGGGAAAAGGTATTTTGCCTTTTGGCATGGCCCAATTTCAAGGAAAGGGCACTGGTGGAGGAAGGGGGGCGCAGTGGGTGCGGCTCACCCCGGGTGACATCCCTGAGGGGGTGTGTGTGACATCACAGCACCCCCCTAGGGTGGCTAGCCCCGCCCCCGGGTGCCGGAACAGCTAGCTCTGCCTCTGGGAAAGGGCAACTAGGGTTGTTTCCAGATAGGGACATCAGAGAATCCTCACAAAAACAGGGATGGAGTGGAAATCACTGATGTTTACTTGTTCATCCCATGTCTGGAGTGGGCAGTGTGGTGTAGTGGTTAGAGTGTCAGAACAGGGTTCGAATCCTGACTCAGCCAAGAAGCTCACTGGGTGGTTTTGGACCAATCACTGCCTCTCAGCCTAACCTACCTCCCAGGGCTGTTGTGAGGATTAAATGTGAACGGGAGAACCATGTACACTCCCTTGATTCCTTGGAGAAAAAGGGTGTATAAATGCAATAAATAAATAAATCCAGTCAGTATAATTGGTATTTGTTGTTGCTGCTTTCAGCCCACAAACGATATGTAATTGATTACGTCTCCTCCCCATTGGCCTTGGTTCCCTTTGCATTAACATGAATGGTTGTGGTGGTGGGGTAATGTAATGACAGTGTGATATGTAAATCATGTAATTGATTATATAAGTTACATAATTTTGCCAAAGTGGACAGCGAGATGAATAACACAGTCTTTGGTGGAAGATGAGCTGCAGCAGAAAAGAAACAGATCTGCGTGTGACGAATGTGGGGTGGAACAGGGTAGAACTTACATGCCTACTTCCAGATGTTTAAGGGGCCTTTATCACTATTAGTTTGTGGAGAGATTAGTCAATACTGCATTAGACATGTGTTGTCCCACACATTCCAGTGCATTTCTCCATGACTTTCCTTATTGCAAAAAGTCCAATTGTTGGGGGAAGCGGGCTTGTTCTGCCAGAGGTCTAGCTTTAGTTGCCCAGCCTGAATTTCCCAGGATACAATTGATTCCCATACCAAAACAGTGGCCGGCTGGAAGCACCCTAAAATGATCAGGGGGCTAGAGCAACTCTCCAATGAGGAAAGGTTGCAACATTTAGGTCTTTTTAGTTTAGAAAATTTTTTGCAAGTGAGTGGGGGACATGATAAATGTGTATAAAATTGTGCATGATGTAGTAGATGTGGATCAAGAGTTTTCCTCCCTCCCTTGAATTACTAGAATCTGTGGACAGCCAATCAAGCTGGATGTTGGGAAATTCAGGACAGACAAAAGGATATATTTCTTTGCACAGTTCACAGTCGAAGTATGGAATTCACTGCCAGAAGATGTAGTTATGGGCACTAACATGGGTGGTAACTGGAGAAATTAATAGCAGACAAGGCTGTCAGTGGCTTTGAGTTATCATAACTGTGGATGATGATGATGATAATTTATTTATACCCCACCCATCTGGCTGGGTTTCCCCAGCCACTCTGGGCGGCCCCCAAAATAATAATAATAATAATAATAATAATAATAATAATGCTATAAAACATAAAAACTTCCCTAAACAGGGCTGCCTTCAGATGTCTTCTATAAGTAAGATGCAGTGGTACCTCGGGTTACAGATGCTTCAGTTTACAGACGCTTCAGGTTACAGACTCCGCTAACCCAGAAATAGTACCTCGGGTTAAGAACTTTGCTTCAGGATGAGAACAGAAATCGCACGGTGGTGGCAGCAGTGTGAGGCCCCATTAGCTAAAGTTAAGAACAGTTTAGCTTCAGGTTAAGAACAGTTTCAGTTTAAGATCGGACCTCTGGAACGAATTAAGTTCTTAAGTCGAGGTACCACTGTAGTTGTTTATTTCTCTGACATCTGCTGGGAGGGCGTTCCACAGGGCGGGTGCCACTACCGAGAAGGCGCTCTGCCTGGTTCCCTGTAGCTTCACTTCTCGCAGTGAGGAAACCGCCAGAAGGTCCTCGGCGCTGGACCTCATGGGGGTGGAGAGGGATTATGTCACTAAATACCAGTTGGGGGGCATTGCGCATGTGCCTTCTCTGTGGGCTTCTAATGGGCATCTGTTCGGGCGTTATGAGAAGTGTATGCTGAACTAGATGTGCCTTTGGCCAGTAGGGCTCCTTTTATGTTCTCCAAGATCACTACACCCCAAGCAACGTGAAAGTAAGGATGTGTTCCTGGTTCATCCATCAGCAGACTTATTTGGTGGCAAATTTCATTACTCTCATTCTGGCCTTATGAGATGGAGAAACTGTGACGCCACTGGGGAATTCATGGGAAGTATTTGTCAATTTCCTCAAAGCTAATTCCATTATTGTGATTTAGCGCAGAGAATTTCTGACTGCTTGCCACCAAGCTGGACAGCTTTAGAGCACTTTCCCAGTCTGATACCTTCAGCTGCAGGTGGCAGTGACCAAATGTATGAACCAGAGTTGTTTTTGTTGACTACAGTGGTACCTCGGGTTACATACGCTTCAGGTTACAGAATCTTGTGCCCTCCAGATGTTGATGGAGTCCCTCAGTCCCAGCCAGCATGGCTAAAGATTACAGGAGTTGCAATCCAAGCATCTGGCAGGCACTGGGTTTGAGAACATTAGCATAGACTCAGTGCCCCATAGCAATGGATGAATGTGTCAAAAATACAATCGCTGGACCACAAACATATTGAGACCATGTTATGCATGGAACACTAATGTTGCTTTCTGATTTTAATCTCATAAGAAGTTAGCTCAGTGGTTCTCAAAGGGTGTGACAAGTGTGGCAGGAAGATTGAAGGACAGGGCTGGGGGACCCTGCTTCAGCTTCATGGTTCTTCCATAAAGAAAGGAAGAACAGAACATTGCAAAGTGCCTTGACAACGTGTTAGATTAGATGCTTTTGTGGGGGTGTTTTTTTTAGCTGGCTTTCTCTGCCATGGGAAACTTCTCACAGCTAAACCCCACATTTTGCAAAAGGACAGTGATTTCTCCACACATCACAATGGAAACATATCATTGCAACAGAAGGAGGATAGCACATTGTTGAATGTGCCTGTTCCCTAGTAACAAGGAATTGGCTATGATTCCTTTTTGTTAAAGCTGTTTAACTGATGAAAGCTTTTATGGAAACAAGTATTCCCATCTTCCTCTTTCTCACTCTGCTTTAGTCGTGGGAGAATGCAACCATGATCTCTTGCGGATTCACCATAGCCAATCATTTCTCAATTGTCCTTTCTTATTTTAAGAGAGTGGACCCAATCAGTGCCAGATTTACATATAAGCTAAACAAGCTTAGGGCCCCACTCTTTTGCCCCCCCCCCAATTCACTATTAATATATTTCTTCTTAATTGTATTTCAGTTCAACAATTACTTTGATAAAATACATATTTACATATTTTGTTATGTGCAAATGGCTTTAGATACCTATTTGGTTCATAAATTACCATATAGCATATACAGTCATACCTCAGGTTCAAGTAGCTTCGGGATGAAAATTTTCGGGTTGCGCTCTGCGGCAACCCAGAAGTAACAGAGCGTGTTACTTCTGGGTTTTGCCACTCGCGCATGCACAGACGCTCAAAATGACATCACGCACATGCACGGACGCGGGTTGCATTCGCTTCAGGATGCGAACGGGGCTCCAGAACAGATCCCGTTCTCATCCAGAGGTACCACTGTATTCAACACACACACACACATAAAAACAGTGACAATTTGTTGTTGACAAAGGACAGCTGGACAAATAAATGGCCCCATTACCTTCAATAGCTTAGGGCCTCATGAAACCTAAATCCGGCCCTGTCAGGAATGTTTAATTAGACTATTCCTCAGTGTAAAGAAGGGGTAGGGAACCTCAGGCTGAATCTGGCCCACCAGACCGTTCTATCTGGTCCCTGTAACTGTCCTAAGGCCACACCTGTCCTTGCTTTTAACCTCCAGTGTTTTTGCTTGACTGGAATGCATCCTTAAACTATTTTAATGCTTCTTGCTTGGTTGAATGGAAGATAGAAAAGGGCAGTGCAAGGCTTGGGGGAATGGATGTTTGTAGAAATTAGCCTGCTGTACCACAGTAACGTTTACATTTGTTGCTCTCCCAGTTTTTTCCTTGGGAACTGCCCACCACTGGCATGTGGCCCCTGGAAGGTTGCTTGGAAGAAAATGTAGCCCTCAGGCTGAAAAGTGTTCCTCACACCTGGGACTATATAGTTTCAAATAAAAGGTTTTAAGTGTGTTGTAGTTTGACCACGGGTGGTGCTGTGGCTTAAACCACAGAGCCTAGGACTTGCCGATCAGAAGGTCGGTGGTTTGAATCCCCGTGACGGGGTGAGCTCCCATTGCTCGGTCCCAGCTCCTGCCAACCTAGCAGTTCGAAAGCACGTCAAAGTGCAAGTAGATAAATAGGTACCGCTCCGGCGGGAAGGTAAACAGCGTTTCTGTGTGCTGCTCTGGTTCACCAGAAGTGGCTTAGTCATGCTGGCCACATGACCCGGAAGCTTTCTATGGACGTACGCCAGCTCCCTTGTACGCCAGCTCCCTTGGCCAATAAAGCAAGATGAGCACCACAACCCCATAGTAATCTTTGACTGGACTTAACCATCCAGGGGTCCTTTACCGTTTGCCATTACCTAGAGATGCCAGGGTTGAACCTGGGGCTCTCAACATACAGATGCTCTTTCGCTGAGCTATGCCCTTCCATACCATCTTCAGACTGCAAAGTCACCCTTAATTTGTTTCAAGTCCCAACATACTGACGCACTTCCAAGGAATGATCCAGACCTGTGTGGCTCTGGATTAACTCAATATGGGTCATGCATCTTTGAATTGGGAAGGGCTTATCATTTCTCATTCCCCAGCCCGCAATCAAATGCACGCTCCATCCCTGCTTTAGGGGCATCGTTAAAACCGTAAAACAATTGCGGTTCTCATGAATGTACCTTAGTCTATCTTCACATCTAAGCCAGGCTTGCAGGCTCATTTAATCACGGGATCAACATGAGCCTTAAATCAAAGAGCACCGATTTATCTGGACTGGACTGCAAGAAAGGGAGGCTTGCTGCTTCAAACAAAATTGCTCTGTGAGATTTTAGATTTCATTCTTCCATCAATTGCGGGGGGGGGGGGGGAAGTAATTTCCTTGATGTCTCTTTCCTTTTTCTCTCCCCTCACCCTGATCTTTGATTTATGTTCTGTCTTTTAATATGATCTGACCTACTCAGCACCCTTTTCTCGCTGGCATTTGTTCATCTTTGGTTTTGGCTGCTGCATATTGCAATTTCAGATGCTTGTCCTTTTGCTGATTTGAATCAGCACTGTGTGCCATTAACATGAATAGTTCAATGCCACTTTTGCAACAACCAAAGACATATCTTTTTGTGCCTAGCAGTCCCACTTTCCTTAGCAGGAAGTTCCAAGGTAGCTCCTTGAGAGGAGAGGTCATGGGAGATAAGGCTTATCCTTCCATCCCTTTCACTTCTGGATTGGTAGGATAGAATGCAGGGAGCCTAGCGGTAAATGGAGTAGCCATGGGTAGATGTTGTTGTTTAGTCGTGTCTGACTCTTCGTGACCCCATGGACCAGAGCACGCCAGGCACTCCTGTCTTCCACTGCCTCCTGCAGTTTGGTCAAACTCATGTTCGTAGCTTTGAGAACACTGTCCAACCATCTCGTCCTCTGTTGTCCCCTCCTCCTTGTGCCCTAAATCTTTCCCAACATCAGGGTCTTTTCCAGGGAGTCTTCTCTTCTCATGAGGTGGCCAAAGTATTGGAGCCTCAGCTTCAGGATCTGTCCTTCCAGTGAACATTCAGGGCTGATTTCCTTCAGAATGGACAGGTTTGATCTTCTTGCAGTCCATGGGCCTCTCAAGAGTCTCCTCCAGCACCATAATTCAAAAGCATCAATTCTTTGGCCATCAGCCTTCTTTATGGTCCAGCTTTCACTTCCATACATCACTACTGGGAAAACCATAGCTTGAACTATATGGACCTTTGTCTGCAAGGTGATGTCTCTGCTTTTTCAGATGCTGTCTAGGTTTGTCATCCCTTTTCTCCCAAGAAGCAGGTGTCTTAATTTCGTGACTGCTGTCACCATCTGCAGTGATCATGGAACCCAAGAAAGTAAAATCTCTCACTGCCTCCATTTCTTCCCCTTCTATTTGCCAGGAGGTGATGGGACCAGTGGCCATGATCTTCATTTTTTTGATGTTGAGCTTCAGACCATATTTTGTGCTCTCCTCTTTCACCCTCATGAAGAGGTTCTTTAATTCCTCCTCACTTTCTAGCATTAAAGTTGTGTCATCTGCATATCTGAGGTTGTTGATATTTCTTCTGGCAATCTTAATTCCGGCTTGGATGGGTAGATAGAGCCAGCTAATTCTAATTTCGTCCCCATCCTCTTGCCTGCTGAGTTCTACAAGGGGCAACAATGAGACTAAGAAAAAAGCCGACAGGTCACCCCCTGGACTGGTTTGTAAGCAAG